>NC_048598.1:13362964-14668716 GCF_003668045.3 Cricetulus griseus | reverse complement strand
TAGGAGCCGTCTTTTTCTAGCCGTCTGCCATGGCTGGGGGTTGAAAGACCCGAGCTAACATGGGGTTAGTTCGTTAAATTACAATAAAGCCTCGTGCAGTTTGCAGCAAGCTCTCGAATCCGCCTGGTGATTGGGGTGACCGCGAACCTGGCCTGAGACCCCGGATACTTGAGTTTTCGGGGGTCTAACAATGGTCGCTATGAAACACAAGAGAAGAGAATAGACCAGAGTCCCAACATCCCCTTCAACGGCACTCTTCCAAAGACTTTACTTCCTTCCATGAGTGCCTGCCTTCCAAAGGCTACCAACACTAAGAGGCTGCTAGAAGCAGGTCAGAACAACCTATTGCTTTGTTTGGAGAGGTGTGTGTGTGTGTGCACAGTGATGGAGGTAGGGCTCTCTAGCTTCTAGGAGCACTTGTGGGGGAACTGCATTTGTGTAGTTCTAGACAAGCAGGAACCCAGGTTGCCATACTATTCCTAGACTTGCCTACTGTGCTGACTAGTTTTAAGTCAACTTGACACAAGCTAGAGTGATCCAAAAGGAGGAAACCTCAATTGAGAAAATGCCCCCATAAGATCTGGCTGTAGGATATTTTAATTAGTGATTGATGAGGGAGGACCCAGGGTATTGTGGGTGGTCGTCCTAGGTTCTATAAGAAAGCAGGCTGAGCAAGCCACAATGAACAAACCAGTAAGCAACACTCTTCCACGGCCTCTGCATCAGCTCCTGCCTCCAGGTCCCTGCCCTGTTTGAGTTCCTGTCCTGACTTCCTTCAATGACAGACTATGATGTATAAATATAAGACAAATAAACCCTTTCCTCCCCAGCTTGTTTTTGGTTATATTGTTTTATTGCAGCAATATTAACACCTAACTAAAGCACCTATCTTGTTGAGAGGTTACAGGCATGAGCTACCACTCCTGGGTGCATCATTTATTTTCCTAGTACAAACTATGGGCATTTCCCAAACAAACAAAAGTATCATTAAATACAACTGAAGGAGTCTCCTCCAGGAATGATGCAAGCCTTTAGGTCTCTTAATGATCTTTCAGCACCTTGATCTTATCTAGAAGTAAATTGTGCAGACAGCTATTTCATTTTCCTAGGTAAAACATTTTTCTTTTGACCCCAGCACACACCTTTTCTCAGAGGGAATTCCAGGACAAATAGACAAACAATTTTCCTTCTCTGTCTCTGTCTTTGTCTCTGTCTCTGTCTGTCTCTCTCTGTGTGTGTGTGTGTGTGTGTGTGTGTGTGTGTGTGTGTGTGTGTGTGTGAGAGAGAGAGAGAGAGAGAGAGAGAGAGAGAGTATGTTTGATGCATGCATACTCCAGTATGTGTACCCAAAAGGCATGTATGTGGGAATCAGAAGACAATTGGGTTTCAGTGTTGTGCCTTCCACCTCATTTGAGACAGATTCTCTTGCTCACCACTGTGCATGGCAGAGTAGCCAGCCTGTGAGTTCCTAGGGGTTATCTCATTGATCCATCTCTCCAGCATGGAAAAACATGAGATACCAGTCCAGCTTCTCCACTCGATCTCAAGACAAAAGGCCAAGAATCGACACCTTAGATACCTATTTGAACAGTGTACTAAATTCATCAGATCTGAGGGAGCCAAATGAACAGGTTAGTCATACATTATCCTCTTTAAAAAAAAAAAAACAAAAACAAAAACATTTTTTTCAGCCAAGTGGTGGTAACATATGCCTTTAATCTCAGCACTGGGGAGGCAGAGTCAGGCTCAAGGCCAGCCTTGTCTACAGAGTGAGTTCCAGGACAGCCAGGGTTGTTACACAGAGAAACCCTGTCCTGAAAAACCAAAAACAAGACAAAATTCTGAATCCCACCACTGGGGACACAGAGGCATGAGGACCTCTGTGAGCAAGTTCCGGGACAGCCAGGGCTACACAGAGAATCCTGACTCAAACAAAACAAAACCAAAAAGCAAATTTTTGAGTATCTCAACATAACCCAGCACTGAAATTACAATGAAGTTACCACCACAGCTTGTTCCCTTGGGAAAGATCTCACCATTCCAGATTTGACCACACACACACACACACACGTTCATGCATTATTGCAAGAGCAATATGATCTTGACCACTGAGCAATCTCCCCAGCCCCAATTCTTTGGATTTTGACTATTTCCTCTGGTGCTGGTCCTAGAACACAGGGACTCACGCATGCCATGAAAGCGCTCTTATAACTGAGCTACATTCCCAGAGCCCGTGAATTCTGTTTGCAAGTTTTAAATACTCAGTTACAGCTGATGAGGCTCAGCCCAGTGCACAGACCTGGAGCTGTGCCCTTAGTCACCTCTCTGTTGATGTTCTCGTCCATTTCCCCCACTGCTCCACACCCGCTGTTCAAAGCCCCAGCACAGTAATTCACAACTTTCTTCTCCCAGTCCCAAGCAAGGGCCTCCGTCACTTTTCTCCATTGCTCTTTCTCTTGAACTTGTTTAAACCGTTACTGCAGGTGTTTGTCCTCGGTTCTCCCTTCCATTCTGTCGGAAGTGATACTGTGGTTTCTTAGAGAATACAGCCCCTTCGAGAATTAATTCATTACCCTTTGCCTGCTTATAACAGTATTCATACTCAACTTTGTTTATCTAAGCAAACAACAAAATGTTTCCCCTCTGTTCACCGTGCTTGGCAGCAAATGCCTTTACCTGATAAGCGGTCTTTGCATCCTCCCTGCTCCCTTTTCTTTCAAGCTATGCTTGCATTTCTAGATTTTTGTTTTTGTGATAGTGGTGTGTGTGTGTGTGTGTGTGTGTGTGTGTGTGTGTGTCTGTGTGTGTGTGTGTGTGTCTGTGTGTGTGTGTGTGTGTCTGTGTGTGTGTCTGTGTGTGTGTGTGTGTGTCTGTGTGTGTGTGTGTGTGTGTGTGTCTGTGTCTGTGTGTGTGTCTGTGTGTGTGTGTGTCTGTGTGTCTGTGTGTGTGTGTGTCTGTGTGTCTGTGTGTGTGTGTGTCTGTGTGTGTGTGTGTGTGTCTGTGTGTGTGTGTGTGTGTCTGTGTGTGTGTGTGTGTGTGTGTGTCTGTGTGTGTGTCTGTGTGTGTGTGTGTGTGTCTGTGTGTGTGTGTGTGTGTCTGTGTGTGTGTGTGTGTGTCTGTGTGTGTGTGTGTGTGTCTGTGTGTGTGTGTCTGTGTGTGTGTCTGTGTGTGTGTGTCTGTGTGTGTGTGTGTCTGTGTGTGTGTGTCTGTGTGTGTGTGTCTGTGTGTGTGTGTGTGTGTGTGTGTGTGTGTGTGTGTGTGTGTGTGTGTGTGTGTGTGTCTGTGTGTGTGTGTGTGTCTGTGTGTGTGTGTGTGTGTGTGTCTGTGTGTGTCTGTGTGTCTGTGTGTGTGTGTCTGTGTGTGTGTGTCTGTGTGTGTGTGTGTGTGTTGTCTGTGTGTGTGTGTCTGTGTGTGTGTCTGTGTGTGTGTGTGTCTGTGTGTGTGTGTGTCTGTGTGTGTGTGTGTGTCTGTGTGTGTGTGTGTCTGTGTGTGTGTGTGTGTCTGTGTGTGTGTGTGTCTGTGTGTGTGTGTGTCTGTGTGTGTGTGTCTGTGTGTGTGTGTCTGTGTCTGTGTGTGCTGTGTGTGTGTGTGTCTGTGTGTGTGTGTGTGTGTGTGTGTGTGTTTCTGCTGGAGGTGTATGGACGCCAAGGCACCTCAGTTGTCAGTCCTTGACTTGTACCTTGTTTGAGGGGTAGGGTCTCATTTTCCGCTTCACTGAGTGTTCCAGGCTAGCTGGCCACACCTCCCATCTTATTATAGGAGTACTGGGATTACAGACGTGTGCCACCATGTATGACTATTACATGAGACCTGGGCCTGTAAATTCGTGTTGTCAGGTTTCTGTGGCAAGTACTTTAACCCACTGAACCATCTGCCCAATCCTTAAAAGTTTGCTTAGTTGACTCCATTCTGATAACTAATAATGAAGGGTTTTTGTTTTGTTTTTGTTTCTCAAGACAGGGTTCCTACACTAGCCTAGATATGCAGGAAATCACTATGAAGCCCAATGTTGTCTCAAATTCATGGCAATAATTCTGTGGCAGCCTTTCAAGTATAAAATTTTAAGTTCGAGTAACCATGCCCAGCCTTTTTTCAGGGAACAACTCTCACTGCAGTGTATACTGCCCAGACAGCTCTCTAACTCCAGAGCACATGTGATCCCTGGCTTCTTGAAATATAATCCTGTACTACCAATGTTCATTTGGTTGGTTGATGTTTTGGAGACAGGGTTCCTCTGTGTGGCCCTGGATGTTCTACAACTTGTAGTAGACCAGGCTGGTCTCGAACTCAGAAATCCACCTGCCTCTTCTGTTATCTTGATGGGATTAAAGGTGTGTGCCAACACCACCCAGCAGACATTGGCCATCCTGGTCTAAGTAGCAAGTCCCAGGCCAGCCAGGGTTGCAGAGTAAGACTCTGCCTTGACAAACAAACAAAAACCACAGAAACTAAAGAAAGACTTGCTGAAAGGATAGAGAGATGGCACAGAGGTTCAATTCTTGCTGCTCTTCTAGAGGACCCCAGTTCAGTTCCCAACACCCATGCTAGGCAGCTCCAGGCCTCTAAGGGACCTGCACACACATGGCATAAACTTACCCAAACATATACACAGAGGTAAAAATAAAATCTTAAAAGAATTGATGGTATATGATGGTTTGAATAAGAATGGCCCCCACAGACTCATATCGAATGCTTAGTTATCACAGAGTGCCTCTACTTGAGAGGGATTAGGATGTGTGGCTGGATTGGAGGAAGTGTGTCACTGGAAATGGGCTGTGAAGTTTCAGAAGCCCAAGCCAGTCCCAGTGGTTTTCTCTTTCTGCTGCCCGTGGTTCTGGATATAGAACTCTCAGCTTCTTCTCCAGCACCATGTCTGCCTGCATGCCGCCATGCTACCTACCATAATGAGAATGAATTAAACCTCTGAAACTGTAAGCCAGCCCCACTAAAATGCTTTCTTTTAGAAGAGTTGCCATGGTCATGGTGTCTCTTCACAGCCAATAGGTAGAATATGGTTCCCAAAGCTTAGCACTGGTATTGATCAAGAATTCATGGTTGCTATGTAGACTTGCTGGCCTCGAACTCACAGAGATCCTCCTGCCTCTGCCTCACAAGTGCTGGATTAAAGGCATGTGCCACCACGGGTTTCAAGTTCCTCATCATTAATTCTTGATCAACACTAGTGCTAAGATTTGGGAAACCATAAATTGCCAGTAGTTAGTGATGTTATAGGTTATTATCACAAGGTGTAACTGAGTTAAGAAAGCTCAGGCAAGCCTGGTGTTGATCAGGAATTGATCAAAAAAGCGGGGCGTTGGTGGCGAATGCCTTTAATCCCAGCTCTCGGGAGGCAGAGGCAGGCAGATCTCTGTGAGTTTGAGGCCAGCCTGGTCTCCAGAGCGAGTGCCAGGATAGGCTCCAAAGCTACACAGAGAAACAGTCTCAAAAACCAAAGAGAAAAAAAAAAGAATTGATCAAAAAAATTGTAGAAGAAACAGATTAAAGAAATAGATACTAGAAAGATTTACATGAAAGTAATAAAATAGTATAAATCATATAGGTAAATTGTCATGGACTCTGGGTTCACCTTGGTGATACACCCTTTTAATCCAAGCATTTGAAAGGATGAGTCGAGAGAATACAACATACTTCCTTTGCATGAAAGTTACTGGCAGACTGTGCCTCTGTCTCGACAGGAAACTACTAAAGTTCCTGTGGGATCGAGTAGGATTTTGTAAGAACATAATGGATGGAGAGGAGAAAACCTACGGTGGCTGTGAAGGCCCTGATGCCATGTATGTCAAGTTAATATCTTCTGATGGCCATCAATTTACTGTAAAAAGAGAACATGCGTTAACATCAGGAACAATAAAGGCCATGTTGAGTGGACCTGGGCAGTTTGCTGAGAATGAAAGCAATGAAGTCGATTTTAGAGAGATCCCTTTGCATGTGTTATTGAAAGTGTGCATGTATTTCACCTACAAAGTCTGCTACACTAACAGCTCCACCAAGATTCCTGAATTCCCAATTGCACCTGAAATTGCACTGGAACTGCTGATGGCTGTGAACTTCCTAGATTGTTAAATAAAATAAATTATAATAAACTATTAACTTTTTTCAGTATTTAATACCTGTAGTTCAGTTAGTAATTTTTTCACATATAGAATGTTGCATGTATGAAATTGAACTCTAAAGTTAATTGCTGAGCAGATTCCTTCTGTCATTTGCATAGCAGAGTTGAAATTTGTTTGCTACATCAACAAATTAAGGGTGATCACAAGCCAAGAAATAAACAAATAATGCCAGTTTGTAGGTGGCTTGCTTTCTCCTTTGGATGTGACCTTTAAAATTATATATAACATAGCTGGGTGGTGATGGTGGCACGGGCAATTTAATTCCAGCACTTGGAGGCAGAGGCAGGTGGATCTCTGAGTTCAAAACCAGCATTTTTGGAGCAAAAGCCTCAAGAACAAATGAAGGAAAACGATGCATATGATCTACATTCCAGACATCAGGGTCAGCAATCTGATTGCCAACATTGGAGAAGTTTCCATTTCCTTCAAAACGTGAGAGAGTAATCTTTAGAAGATAAATGGCTCATCATCAATTGCAGCTCTGTTGATATAGTGGGTGTAATGTTCCTGATTCAGTCTTTTGATTGGGACCACATGACAAGCAGTTAGCCATCTTTTTAGTTATCTTTGGATTTTTTTTTTTCCTTTTGCATGATGCCAGATGGCATTGTGACCTGTTGGCTGGCATCCTGTGGTTTGGGACATAAGTCTTCTAACTCCATTAGTCCCTGTGAAGGCTATGGCTGGGTTCAAAACACCACACTCTTGAGAACAGCTAGAGGGCAAAGCATTTCCAAAAGAGGTAACTTTTATCATGATCTAAAAACGCCAGCAATGAGAAGCTGAGACCAGAATGCTGGTCCATGTAGAAAGCCCTCTGCCTGGAAATCTCTCAAGCATGAAAACTCTACTACTCCACTATTCCATCGAGGGCCTTCCTAGTCATTTATGATGGATGTTGAAGTGCCTGGTTTGATTCTGTTACTTTTGCTTGTTCTCCTGGTCAGGATGCTGCAATCTAAAGATGTTTTCCTATCTGATATTTGCTCTTGTTTTGTTTTGTTTTTTCAGACAGGCTATACAGGTATCTCTGTGTAGCCAAGGCTGTCCTGGAACTCACTCTGTAGACCAGGCTGTCCTCAAACTCAGAGATCTGCCTGCCCCTGTCTCCAAAGCGCTGAGATTAAAGGCGTGCACCACCACTGCCTGGTTGCTATGTGTTCTTTGGCTTACTACATGTCAATCAGCTCAGTCACTCAAAATCAAATGTACAGCTAATGTAGATCATTCCATGTACAGAATGGATGGCTGAAGACAGAGTTAAGACATTTGAAGGGACTGGGTGTCTTAGAGTCTTCTCAACTGAACCTAGAGCTCCTAATTTGGTTAACTGTCTAGCTAGCCAATCCCTCTCCATGTCTCATCCTCATACTTCTACTACTGGGCACAGCTTTACAGGTGTGCTGGGCATTCAAACTCAGATCCTCACGATTGTACAGTGAACTCCATTACGTCACCTCCCTAGCAGACAGGAGTTGCTGAGATCTTGCTTTCCTGTTTGTTGTGTGATATTATGAACACATTTGGACATTCCCCAGGCTTCCAATAAAGCTTGCTTTGAATCAGAGGGAGGAGCTAGCTACTAACTGAGCAAAATTAACCACTGAGGTTTTGGAGGACTGAGGACAGATAGAGACACAGGATGTAGTAGGGAGGGGCTTAGAGACAGTCTCAACCCTTTTAGGAACAAAGGAGAGAGAGGAGTCACTCACTGCTGGCTTCTTCATCACATCTCTGGTCACTCAGATTTTTACCCCAATATCTGACTCCTAAGCTTTCTTGATAAGCATTAGATAAACACTTTACCTGTCCCTGACCCCACCAGCACGCAGGCTGGTCTCCAACTCTTGTCCACTCAACCTTTCCACCTCAGCCACTGCTGCAACTGCAGAGGCACACCATTGCACTTAGCTCCTCAGACTTCAGTTACACACAGACTTCTCCCTGAAAGCACACTCACTACGTATGACACAACTAAGGTGAATAAGTCTAGGGTCCCCTTAATATTTCTCTTACGAATTTAGAGACAAAAAAAATTATAAAATACTATGTAAAAAATTTTATTTCTAAAAAAGTTATAACATACTTAAATTTAAACTTTACATTGTATAGTACCTGATAATCCATTTCAACATATTGACACATAAACTAATCCCTTTCTGAAATAAGTTTAAAGTGCTCTCAGTCACTATACAGTTGAAACTAGCATTGACCTGATGGGTCTTCTACCTTCCAGGTCCCAGGACTTGCACCACCATGACTTTTCTAAGTTTAACAGTACAGAAACTGGAGGAAGACACAAGCAATTGGCAACAGTGAAAACTTCGATATTTAAAGATGTTTGACAAAGAGATTTTGTAAAAAGTAAAGAAATTACAACTGGGAATAACCTAACCCTACTGACCTTTACAGTAAATAGGTTTTTTTTTTTTTTTTTTTTTTTTTTTTTTTTTTTTTAAAGGGTTCCTGTGCTGAGGAGCAAAACCAGAGCCTTGGACTACTAGGTTATGTGTTCTACCATTGATCTACAGCAGAGAGTAGTTTAAAACAAAACAAATGTGATCTGATCAAACCGACAACTTTCCATTTTATTCAATTTCAAATAAAAGTGCAACTACTGTTTCTTCTAGTGCATCAAAGGTATCAACTGCAGAAGAAATTATTTTCCTCCTTTGTGCCAAGCAAGGACAGTTTCTCTTCTGTTCAAAGTGCATGAACTTCTTGAAACTCAGTTTTCATTTGTCTCATTATTTCCAAATAAATAGATAAGCAGCTGCAGTTCATGGCTCATAGACTGCTTTCCTAGAGCACAATGTCCTCCAAGCTCTCATCATAGACCCATTTAAAGACACAGTCTTCAGAACGCTCTATCATTTCAAAAAGTCTTTTGAAGTCATGAGGATACATTCTAAGTATTGTCTCTCCAGGTTTTATTCTCACCTTCCTCAGTATTTCAATAGGCTCAACAGTACTCAGAGAACTGAAAAGGAAAATCAAGAAAACATGCTTAATTCCCTTTTACAACAACCATCAGTTAAATCCAAGACAGCCACCTGCTAAGTTCAATTAAAATGACTAGCATACATAATTAAATTTATTTCAGACTTTATATATATAATATATGTAAACTCTCTGTACAGAGATGACTCTGAACTCCTACCTTAACTCCCAAGTACTGGGATTATAGGTATATACTACCATACTTGGTTTGGATAAGAAATATTTACATAAAATAAATGCTAAACCTATAATCTCAGCACTCAAGAGACTGGGCAGTTATTCCTAAAATTTCATAGCTAACCACCAATTTAAGTTTAACGTGGTGCAATCAATTCTCACAAAAATTCTAGTTTACATATTATCATTTTTATTTTTTGATAGGGTCCCACCTGCCTGGTCTGGAACTCACTATGAAGACCAGGCCAGCCTCAAGTTCACAGATCCACCTGCCTCTGCTCCACCAAGTACTGGGGATTAAAGGCATATACCACAATGTGTGTGATTTTTTTTTTTTAAGATTTTATTTATTTATTATACATACAACATTCTGTTTCCATGTATATCTGCACACCAGAAGAGGGCACCAGATCTCATAACGGATGGTTGTGAGCCACCATGTGGTTGCTAGGAATTGAACTCAGGACCTCTGGAAGAACAGTCGGTGCTCTTAACCTCTGAGCCATCTCTCCAGCCCCAGCCCCGTGTGATGTTTTTTAAAGTTAGTTTCACTCTGTAACTCAGTCTGATTTGGAATTTACATTGTAGGCCTTGAACTCATGTGACTGATTCTTCAGCCCCAAGGTCCTGTGAGTTGAGATTATGGGTTTACTATTTATATGTAAACAGTGTGATAGTGCACATATAGCACCTATAATCCCAAGGAAGTAAAGACCAGAGAGTAAGAAGTTCAGTCATCTCTAACTGTACCAAAAGTTAAAATAGTCTGGGATACCTAAAATCCAATCTCAAAATAAATAACTAAACAAGTAAATTAACTAAAATAAATATTTCTAGTCAACAGAACCATTAAGGTTATAGGGTAAATGATGGTTAATTAAAATAACCATTTTAACACTTTTTCCATCTTCTGACAGTACTTTAGTGACTGCTAGTTACAAGGTGAATGGAGAATATGCCCCACCAGCTGGAGAGATGGCTCTGTGTTCAGTTCTTAGCACCTATGTCAAGCAGCTCTGTAACTGCAGCTCCACGGGATGCAAATGCTATTCCGGCCTCCACAGGAACAGCACATGTGTGTACACATAAAAAAAACAAATAAACATAAGATGAAAAAGGACACAATAGCCTTCGAGTATCCAAGATTGTGCTGCTTAAAGATGAATACGAGGTCAGAGGGAGATGTGGAAAATAATGTACAAATGGCAGAAAGGTGTTTTTATTGATGCTTTTTAGATTGTATCTCATGGGTAGGTATGTGCATGCTATGTGTGTGGTGCCCACAGAGGCAAAGTAGGGGGTATTGTGCTGGAGCCCCAGGCACTGGAATTACAGGTATTTGTGAACCACTTCTCAACCATCTCCCCAGTCCAGAAGGAAGTATGATGGGGGAAGTCCTTCTGTGTATATGTCTCTTTATTGGTTAATGAATAAAACACTGTTGGCCAATAGGGAAGCAAGATAGGCGAGACAAGGAGAGGAGGAGGATTCTGGGAAATGTAGTAAAGAGAGGAGGCCATGTAATTCCAGGAGGAGAGGATGCATAAGTACTTATTAAAAATACATAAATTAGTAGTTTTGGTTGATAATTAAGACTGAGCTAGCAAATAAGAAATCCTAGTCATTGGCCAGAAGCACTGTAACTAATATAAGACTGTGTGTTATTGGGGGGCCCTGAAGTGGCAGCAGAACCCCAGCAGCTGGTGGAAACTTAGAAAACTATTTGGAACAGGTAAGAAACACAGGTACACCTTACTCTAAATAACAATGTGAAAAACCTCCTTATAACACAGTAGATAGTTACATTAAATCACTACTTTTATAGTGTTGAATTTCTACTTACCGTAAATGTTGTATTATTGGGGAACTGCGCTTCCCAAAGCAGTGTTTGACCATGTGGAAAAATATATCATAGTTCAATGGACTTAGGTGTTCTGTAAATAAAGTTCTACGAGGAGTCAACTGAATAAAATATAGATTTTGTTTCATTGATTTCAACGATTCCTAGACAGAAAAGAAAATAATTTTTCTCAGTCTCGAACAATAACAGGGTGAAGCATTGGTCCTTACTCCTTCAAGCCACTTGCTGCAAGTGTGATGAACAGCAATGGCACGGTTTGTTCTTACCCCAAGCTTTGAGTTCTCTGAGGACCCATTTTCGTTATGCATACTAAATGATGACCAAGGTTCCTGGAGGAAGAAAGACAGACAAGGTATTATTTTCTTTTTTTTTTTGGTAGGTCTGTGTGGTATGTATGCACATGGACATGAAGGTTGTAGGTTGTTTTCAGGTGTTTTCCTCATTCTTTCAACGTTACTTTTGAGTAAGGGTCTCTTACTGAACCTGGATCTTATGGATTCTGTAGGACCAGCTGGCCAGCAAGCCCCAAGGATCATTCTGTCTCTGCCTCCCCGAGCTCTGATATTAGAACCATGGGCTCTTTTTTCACATGGATGCTAGGAACAGAACTCAGGTCCTCATACTTGCACTAAATTATAAGCACTTTACCAACTGAGCCATCTCTTCAACCCCAGGACAGTCTCTTAAGTTTACACAGATCTTAAATGAGGCCTAAGGCTTCTCAATTGTGTTAGTTGGTTCTCATTAGTCAAAATGCTTACATATGAAACTGTCTCATAAAACAAAGCAATGTAGAAATATTCACTATATTAAAGAAAAAACCCAAAAAGACAAGAAAAGCATAAAAAAGCAGAAGTATGTCATCTATGTCACTAGAGATTTCTGGGCTATAGAACTACAGTATTGATTCACAAAATGTCCTTCTTGTAGAGCATGTCTCAAACAAACCAAGTTTCCTAGTTGCTTGTTTTGTTTTTCGAGACAGGGTTTCTTTGTGTAGCCTTGGCTATCCTGGAATTAGATCTGTAGCTCATACTGGCCTTGAACTCCCAGAGATTCATCTGCCTCTGCCTACCAGTGCTGGTTTTAAAGGTGTCTGCTGCCACCACCACTCAGCATGTTTCCTAGTTCTATCATGAGCTAGTTATATGACTTTTATGACTAGAGAAAAAAGGTGGCAAACAAGTGTCAGGGTTAATCTCCCTTCAACGGTGATAACAAACACCTTCAGTCATAGAGCTCAGGTAGAGGGAACTCTGTGAATCTGAGGCAGGCCTGATTTACATAAGGAGTTCCAGACCAGGTAGGGCTACACAGTGACACCCTATCTCAAAAAACAAAACAAAACAACTAAACAAGTTGGAAAATAATGAAATTAAATCTTTTAGTAAATTAATCTTTTAAATTAACCGTTAGTGCATGGTATGTGCTTACCAGTCTCTGAGTTATAAAGTTCTCCTGGCATCTGAGACTTTACTTACCATGTGAATAAACTTAATATCACAAGCCACTTGCCAAAGCACACTCAATACTTGATATAAATCTGGCCTCTTAGGAGTCGCGATTAGTCTCTGGTGAAAAAAGAAAATAGACAAATTATGCTACATAGATATAATCAAATCAAATGTTGGATCTTAACTTTTAACATCTTAATAGCTTCTAGAAATTTAAATGAAAAGCTGAGAACTGGCCAGGTGTGGTGGCACATGCCTTTAATCTCAACTCTATGGAAGCAGAGGCAAGTGGATCTCTGTGAGTACCAGGACAGGACTACTCACAGAGTCCCTATCTAAACAAACCAAAAAGATGAGGACTAAGTATAAAACATTAACAATAAGTATTTCCAAGTAGAGTTTTCCTTTTTGAAAACATGTGGTATCAACATATAAAATTGACTGTTTATGAGCCGGGTAGTTAAGAGCACTTGCTGCTCTTCCTGAGAACTGGAATTTGGTTCCTAGCACAGACAAAAGGCCACTCAGAACTCACAATTGTGAGCTATTAAATTGTGCATCAAGAATTGTCAAGCCTGTAACACTAGCTCCAAAACCTACTAGCCTCTGTGAAGTACAAGCACACACGGCATAAATACATACATCTAAATAAAAATATAAACAAAACCAAACCACAAGCCAGAAAGATGGCTCAGCAGTTAAGAGCACTGATGCTCTTCCAGAGGGCCCAGGTTCAATTCTCAGGACCAACATGACATGTCACAACTGTCTGTAACTGCAGACCCAGAGGATCTAATGACCTCCTCTGACCCTCTCAAAGACTACATGCTCATGGTACAGACATTCAGGCAACAATCATGTGTATGAAATAAAAAGAAACAAAATCTCAAAAAATACATATGAAATTACTTTTAATAATGTGACTACTTTTAATAATGTGACGTTTCAGGGGAAAATCTTATTTAAGGAAAACTAAAATAAAAAATCTGTAATGACCAGACATGGTAGCAAATACCTTGTTACCTCAGCACTTAGAAGACTAAGGCAGGGTTCCTTTGAGTGCAAGGCTGGCCTGGGCCACATAGCAAATTCCATACCCAGCCCAGGTTACAGAGCAAGGCTGTTTCAAAAACGAACAAACACAAATAGGAAAAACTCATCATTTTGCCACAGACACAATTAAGACAGAAATAATTCCTACACTATGGATTCAACAACATAACAGAATAGCATGTACTATGGAGAAAGATAGGTATGCTAGAATTATGTATTAGGTGAGCTACTAAATTGTGCATCGAGAATCATTATAGGGGGCTGGAGAGATGGCTCAGAGGTTAAGAGCACTGACTGCTCTTCCAGAGGTGCTCAGTTCAATTCCCAGCAACCACATGGTGGTTCACAACCATTCATTATGAGATCTGATGCCCTTTTCTGGTGTGCAGCTATACATGGAAGCAGAATGCTGTATACATAATAAATAAAATCTTAAAAAAAAAAAAAAGAATCATTATGGCTGGGAATGGTGAGATGGTTTACTGGGTAAAAGTGCTGGTCACCAAGCCTGACAACCTGAGTCCAATTCCCTGGGACCAACATGGTGAAAAGAGAAATGATTCCTGCAAGTTTTTTTTTGCTGACTCTCACATGGTTAACAACCACGTGAGTGTGGTGAGCGTGAGTGAATTCAAGTGTACACACATCCACAAAATAAATAGTTTTGTTGTTGTTTTGAGACAGGGTTTCTCTGTGAGGCCCTGGCTGTCCTGGAACTCACTCTGTAAACATGGCTGGCTTCAAACTCAGAGATTCACCTGCCTCTGCCTCCCAAGTGCTGGGATTAAAGGGGTTCACCACCATGGCCCAGCAAAGCTGACTCTTGCTGGACATTAAGGATGATACCATCAGTGAATGGAAGGTATCACTGAGAAAGGACCCCATGGAAAAGTCCATGTTAAAGAAGCTGTAAGAAAGAAAAAATTTTGGGTCTCATATAGCCCAAGCTGGTCTGCAACTACACACTGGAGGATGACCTTGAATTCTGGTCCTTCTCCCTGTCCTATTAAGTGCCTCCCAAACAGTTGGATCCTACTAAGTGCCTCCCAAATAGTTGGATCACAGATTTGGCCATTGTGGCAACTTATATCCTGATGAGCACTGTTACATACTTGGCTCTCATTTCTTTGTTTATACATTGTATATATTTATATATCTATTGTCTACTCTCATTCTGCCTGGCTAGCCAGTAATTTACTATCTGGGTGAGGACACATTCCCTTATCTCTTGGACCATTATCCCTTCCTAGGGTTCCTTTATGTACAAATGTGCACTGTCAATTACACTGGAGCAAAGCTCTGCACAGGAAGCATTGATCCATTAGCAGATTCAAACAGCATCGCTTAGGGCTGCAGGATGCCTTTTCACTAAAAAGGAGAAAAGCAGAGGCTGCTGTCCCTGCACCAAACTCCCAAAGAGCAGACTAAAGTCAAACTGGAGCCACTCAGACTTGAGTTCCACACCACCAAGGTGAACCCATGTTCTTTATTTACTTTTTCCAGAAACCAGGGACAGCCAGAGTTCCCAAACAAGCCAGGCACAACTTGCCAAGATAATGACAATCCCTCCAAATTCATCCTCATACAACAAATGTCATCGGAAAGAACCTGGTAGTGACCAATTTGCTACTTTTCAATTGTTTGCTATCCCTGTTTCTGCTTTAGGAATATAGTTGTAAAATGACCAAGCAGCAGCTATTGAGTTTTAGTTTAACTTTCTTCTGCCCTCCACTGTCTATAAAATCAACCTCCTCTGATGATTTATTGGGACTTGTATTCTATTTTTAGTGGAAAGAAGTGTTGATATACCCTCATATCAAAGATAAAGTCAGTCAGGGTGATGAAAAACCAAAAAGAACAAAAGATTTTGGTAGAATTTGCTTCAAGAACGATATGCCAATTATTGGTAAGTAAATAAAAACTATGTTCAACACAACTAGCCATTAGGAAAACACAAACACAATGAATGAAACACCACTTCATCCAATTACGAGACAGTATCAAAAACACCAAGAAAGGGCCAGCTAGCTGATGCAGCTGGGCAAGCTTGCTGACTTCGGTTCCATCCCTGGAACACACCTTTGACCCACACACATATGGTGTGGCATGTGTGTACCCACATCGACACACTAATAAGAAACACAAAATTAGCTGGATGTGGTGGTGCATGCCTTTAATCCCAGCACTTGGAAGGCAGAAGCAGGCAGATCTCTGTGAGTTCAAGCAAAGCACGCCCAGGACAGCCAGGGTTGTTACACAGAAAATCCTTTCTCAAAAAACAAGTAAACAAGCAACAACAAATCAAAACAAACAAAAAGAACCTCACAAAATTAAATAAACAAACAAACACAAGTATGATAGGGGAAAAATTCGGAATACTTCTGCACGACAGTTGGGAAATAGTGTATCTAGCAAGAAAAGTAGTATGGCACATCCTTAAAAATTAAATGTAGAATTACCACACAAACAATCCAAGTTCTAAATATATGAATCAATACCCTGAATGCGGGGGCTGGGGAGACAGCTCAGGTGTTACAGGGTTTGCCACAAAAGCCTGAGGACCTGAGCGTGTTTCTCAGCAACCAATGGAAAAGCCAGGCACAGAGGCTCACGTCTGTAACTCATCACTCGGAGGCAGAGGCAAACGAAATTTCCTAGGGAGAGATCCTTCTCAAATAAGCAGATCAGTGAATAAGTAAAATAAAGACAGGAAAAAAAAAAAGCAAATGGAAGAAGCAGACGGCTCCTGAACAGTGATATCAGAGGATAACTCCGCCTTTACATATCCTCCTGCACACCATCCCTGTCACAACCTGAAAGCAAACTTGTGTACATGGCAATTTTATTGGTAATATTAGAGGTGGAAGAAGTCAAGTGTTCTTTCATGGATGAATACATATTTACTGAGTACATATAGCAGAATAATACTCAGCTAAAAATGAAAAAAAAAATGAAATTTCAACACACTTTATCATGAAACTTGAAGATACCATGCTAAGTGAAATAAGCCAGCCACAAAAGGACAAATGTAGTTATGACTCAAAGCCAAGCTCACAAGATGATGCCAGGATAATGGTTCCAAGAGTCCGAGGAAATGGGAACTTGGGGAGTTAAGTGTTCAGTGGACTATCTAAAGAATTTTGGATGGGCTGGGAGATGGCTCAGTGGTTAAGAGCACTGGTTGCTTTTTCAGAGGTTCTGAGTTTGATTCCCAGCCACCACATAGTGGCTCAGAACCATGTGTAACAGGATCTAATGCCAGAAAGACAGAGCACTCATACATATAAGCAAAAAATTTTGGAGCTAGACAGCAAGTCTTGGATATATAATATGATTGTACTTAATGCCACTGAACTGTACATTGTACAATAATTAAAACTCTCAAATGTCAAGGCCCCAAATTAAAATTTCAGCTGACGCTCCTCGGAAGACTACAGCATTCTTTACAGCACTCTCTCACAGTAGCAATACCAGTCACCTGTTGACAACCCACCTGGAATTCTTTTTCAGTAACAAACAGATTCAGTTCTATTCGTCCGTATCTGTATATAGACTCGCAGGAATACAGATCAAATAGAGTTTTCCAAAGTATTCGTCTTTCTAATTTAGTTGGTAGGATTCCAAATACTTTTATAGGAACACCTGTTAGGGATACAAAAACAAACTTGCATCGTTTCTTAAAACTTTTTCCTATGATCGCATTTTACTGATGCAAAGTAAGGTGACAATGGTAACTCTATTTCAGTTACAGGTACGATGACTGATGACAGCTGGGTGACACCTTTAGAAAAGGTGGGTAAACGGCCCCCAGAATGTCTCGTCTACTAGTGAAGTAAAATGAGAAACTGTACGTGGAGCTAGGGAGAGGGCTCGGTCAGAAGAGTTTACTGTGCAGGCAGAAGAACCTGATCCCAGATCCTCAGGGTTTGATGTCCAGTCTACCTAAATAGGTTCCAGGTTCAGTGACAGACAGGGGGCGATTGAGGAGGACACTCAACACCAAACTTTGGCCTCTACATGCATATACACGCACATGTATGTGCGCACACACACATACATGTACACAAATATATAAGCATATATGTACACATACATAAAGAGGAAAAAAGGAAGAACACAAAAGTTGCTGTACTGGTTAGTTTTAAGTCAACCTGACACAAGCTAGAGTCATCAGAAAGGAAGAAGCCTCCATTGAGAAAATGCCTCCATGCAATCAGGCTGTAGGGAAACTATAGAGCATTTTCTTAATTAGTGATTGTTGGGGTAATGTCCAGCCCATTGTGGGTGGTGCAATCCCTGGGCTGACTGTTCTGGGTTCTATAAGAAAGCAGGCTGAGCAAGGAGGAGCAAGCCAATAAGAACTTCTTCATGGCCCCCGCATCAGCTCCTGACACCAAGTTCCTGTCCTAATTTCCTTCCATGTGTGAATTTACACAAAATTAACCCTTTCCTTCTCAAGTTGCTTTGGTCATGGTGTTTTATCACCGCAATAGTCACCCTAAGACAGTTGCCTATAGCAATGACAGAAGGAGGAGACACTAGGAAAAAATAAATATATAAAGAATTTTAAATAAAAAAGGTGTGTGGTGGTGGTTTGGGAGTGGCACTATTAGGAGGTGTGGTCTTTTGGAGGAGGTGTGGTCTTTTGGAGGAAGTGTGTCACTATGGAGGTGGGCTCTGAGGTCTCATCTATGCTTCAGCAACACCCAGTGAGACAATTCACTTCCTGCTGCCTGGGGATCTGCATGTTGAACTCTCCAGCACCGTGTCTGCCTGCACACCACCATTCTTCCAACCACCATGCTCCCTGCCATGACGATAATCTGCTAAATCTTTTGAAGCTATATGCCACCAATCAATTAAATGTTTTCTTTTAAAGGACTACCATGGTCATGGTGTTTCTTCACAGCAATAGAAACCCTAAGACAAGGTGATATGAGAGACTTTATATGAATAACACATATTTAAACATATATTTATATGAAAATTCTTAAGTACAGTCCCATGTACAATGAATATATACACTTACAATTCAATAACTAAGTCCCCCTTAATAAACAACTTGTCCTGTACAGAAATAAAATGGTAATTTATATGCAGAAAAAAGGAACTGGCATGTTTAGTCTAAGAGCAGTTGCTTACTAAGTGAACAATCTAAACCTCATTACATATTACATACATATCTAGATGACCCATACTGGTAAAGAAAATGCTGTCTATAAAGAAATTAGCTTTAAAGAATGGCAAAAATTACCTGCTGACCAAGGAACTGGATTTATTCCCAAATCCTTAAAAATGATACGTGAATTATATTCTGGTTTTACCACTTCCTGATGTCTGGGATCAATTTTAAAGAAGTCACTGTGAACCACTTGCAGCAATCCATCCAAATGCATCCTTAAAGACTGAAGGGACAAGGAAGTGACATCAGAGATCTCGTCATGTACACCGTGTTACAACCCACAGCTCTATCTCAAAAAATAAGAAAAAGTTTAAAACAGCTGAGCACACTGAGGCAAGTTTGCAATCTCATCACTAAGGAAAGGGAGACAGGAGAATTACAAATTCTGGGAGGGCCTGGGTTACACAGTAACCTTAAGACCAGCCTGTATACAGTGAGAGCTGGTCTTAAAAATCCAAGGGTTGGGTGGGCTGGAGAGATGGCTCAGTGGTTAAGAGCACTGGCTGTTCTTCCAGAGGACCTGGGTTCAATTCCCAGCACCCACGTGGCAGCTCACAACTGTCTACAACTCCAGTTCCAGGAGATCTAACACCTTCACACCAAAGCACATAAAATAAATTTAAATAAACTAGTTTAAAAAAAAAAAAGAGTTAAAAAAAAAATCCAAGGGCTGGGAATGTATAAAGCTTAATGACAGAACATCTGCCAAAAATGCACAAGGCCCAGGGAGGCTTTACAGCACCTCGAACACAATAAGAAATTCAAAGATTTTTTTTAAAGATTTATTTATTTATTATGTATAGTGTTCTGTCTGCATGCGTATCTGAAGATCAGAAGAGGGCACCAGATCTCATTTTGGATAGTTGTGAGCCATCATGTGGTTTCTGGGAATTGAACTCAGGACCTTTGGAAGAGCAGCCAGTGCTCTTAACCTCTGAGCCATCTCTCCAGCCCAAAATTCAAAGATTTTATGTGAAGGTACAAATATTAATATACCTCAAATTTAACAGAGGCACTAAAAGTCAATTACTGCAGGAAAAAATGATCAAAGTGGAAGTTTTCTAAGAGGTCTGAAACACAAGTAACCTTCCCCAGGAGCCTGTGGAGCTCAGTAGGACAGAACTCATACAGCATGTACAAGGCCATGGATTCAACCACCAGCACCACATTAAAAAATAAACCAAGACAGGCACGGTGGCACACGCCTTTAGTCCCAGCACTCGCAAGGCAGAGGCAGGTGAGTGAGCCAGCCTGGTCTAAGAGGGAGTTCCAGGACAGCCAGGACACACATGGAAACCTTGTCTCAAAAAAGCTGAAATAAAAAACAAACAAAAATCACCAACAAATTTTCCTTTCTTTTTGTTAACTGCTTTCCATGTTTATAAAGCTGCCTCCTTTGGACAGTGTGGGGAATTTTAAACAGTCTCACTAGGTAGCATTGGCTGGCCCAGAACTTACTATGTAGAAGAGGCTGACCTCTTTGGTGATTCCTCTGCCTCCCACATGCTATAGGATTAGAGGCACTTAGAAGACAGAAGCAGGATGAGGCCAACCTGATCCACCATGGCTCGCTGGCATCCCCCCTGCCCCCTCTCATTCTCACAAATTTTTGGGGAAAAGTCTATGTAGCCCTGTCTGATCTGAAATTCCCAATGTGGACTAAGCTAGCCTTGGAACCTAATGACTCTTCTAATGCACCAGCCTTGTGGGATCGCAGGCATGTGGCACTTACTTCATCTGCCAGACTCACTCTCACCACTGGGGTTTGTACCCTAGACCTTGTTGTTCTACCACTGAGCATAACTGCACCAGAGGCCAACGACGACTCAATACTCAAAAGTTTCATTTTTAAAAAACTCAATCTTTAGATGCTGTTGCTATTTCCACAGTTTTTGTTGACACACAGCACTTTAAAATCAAGGCATTCATTCTCCATGCTTCATTTTAAGTTCTAACTCAGTTTACACTGACGCGCTAACCTAACCTAAGTACTCACTCTTGAACTTTAAGCTCACAAAATGCAGGGACACAGCACAGCCTACAAAAATGAGCAGACAAGCTTAGTGACCAATTATATATGTCACTCAGGTATACTGTAAAGGAAGGGGAATATGTGATATGTTCCCTCCTGGTCTTAGGGGAACAAACTACACTCATTTAATAAAAGGTAGGTTACCAACTGGAAGGCGTAACACACTTACTAACTTCAATTTATTTAACAAGTGGTCCTATCTAGATTTAGAGGAAAGTAGCCAATTTTATGCTTACAGTCAATGGAGAATGGCAGCTATGTGGGGATGAGCTTGCATAAAAGGAGTGTGATCTACTCTAACCAACCAAAGGTGGGAACAGACCCCGGGCCTGTCTGACCAGATTCTTAGTCTCTTCTGTGTTTGTACCACACCTTCCTTCTGAACAGAGGGGAAGGGCTCTGGAAGAAAAGGTCTTATGATCTACTATGAAATGAGATAGCTCATTTCATATCTCTACAGGCAGCTCACACAGAAAGCCAACAATAACCACAGGGTATGGCATGGTTTGCTTTGCTATGAGGTGGTCCTAGTATCTATGACTGCCCTGTGGGAACAGGAGTTCTGGTTTCTATGGCTCAATTTGAAGGACAAAGGTAAAGAAAGAAATAGGAAAGCAGAGGTACCTTATTTCCACGGCTACACCTGTGGGTTTCCAATTGGCTGTTATTTCAAAATACTCAGCATGTCAATGTGTCATACTTTGAAGTATCATTTTCTGGGCCCCAGTAGGAAGTAGAAAACAGATCCCAGAACTCCCAAGTTTTTAGTTACTCAACAAGCACTGAAAACTCAATGGGTCCTAGTCTTTAAATATTAGACATAGTCCCTAAAGGTCTGTAAGAAGAAATTATGTGCTTAATTTCACTTCTCTAACCCACTCAAAGTTAGTGAATGTTACAGCAAATTACTTTAGGAACATAAAAATATACCTTTAAATGTGGAATAAAAGTCTTTTCACTTTCAAAGGCAATCACTCTGGCACCGGCTCTAAGTAATGCCTCAGTCAGGATTCCAGGTCCTAGTATATTAACAGAAAAAAAAAAAAAAACCAACTTTATTTTAAAATAAACAACATAGAACATAGTCCGTCCGTCCCCCCCCAGACCAGGCTGGCCTCAAACTCACAGAGATCAGCCTGGCTCTGACTCCAGAGTGATGGGATTAAAAGTGTGTGCCACCAAGCCCAGCTTAATATTTTTCCTTTTTTTGTTTGTTTGTTTTTGAGATAGGGTCTCTCTATGTAACCCTAACTGTTCTGCAACTAGCTATGCAGACCAAGCTGGCTTTGAACTCAGAGATCAGCTTGCCTCTGCAGGGATTAAAGATGTGTACCACAATCTGGCAACAACCTGGTCTCTCTTTCTCTCTCTCTTTTTTTTTTTTTTCAAGAAAGGGTTTCTCTGTGGCTTTGGAGGCTGTCCTGGAACTAGCTCTTGTAGACCATGCTGGCCTCGAACTCAGAGATCGATCTGCCTGCCTCTGCCTCCCCAGTGCTGGGATTAAAAGCGTGCATAACCACCGCTCGGCAAACCTGGTCTCTTTCAAAGCAGACTTTTAGACAAGTTTTAAAATCTCACATTCCCAGATATGATTCTTTTTATTTTTAAAAGAATTTATTTATTTATTTATTTATTTATTTATTTATTTATTGTGTATACAACATTCTGCTTCCGTGTACATCTGCACACCAGAAGAGGGCACCGATCTCATAAAGGATGGTTGTGAGCCACCATGTGGTTGCTGGGAACTGAACTCAGGTCTTCTGGAAGAGCAGTCGGTGCTCTTAACCTCTGAGCCATCTCTCCAGCCCCCTGATTCCTTTTATATATGTAAAATTGATTGCGTAGTTAACTTGAACCCACAGCAGGTCAGAAACAGCGCATTCCAGGATGTCAGGGACAGCGAAACTTACATTCCTCAACAAATCTCACAAGTTTTAGAATAAAAACCAGTATTTAAGATTCCGGCTTACTTCTGAATCATGGACTGTCTGAAAGCTTGGGGGAAAAAACACACACACACACACAATTCAGGGCCAGTGAGAACACTCAGGGAGCCACGGCGCTTGGCCGCTAGCCTGGCCACCCCATTTCAATCATCGAGACCCATAAGGAGAGAAGTGACCCTCGCTAAGTTGCTTTTTGAACTAAACACACGCGCACATAATAAACAAATCTGGTTTAGGAAACCAGGGATGTAAAGGCTATGAGCAAAACTTCTGCCCCTCTCACCTGGATTGCACTCCAGTAAAAGTTGACGGGATGGGTTGTGGTAGCCCAGCAGGTTCCGTACCAGGTTCTTGGCCAGTTTCTTGCATGCCACGTAACACGTAGGCTCGGAGCGACCCTTGGGTGCAAAAAAGGGCGACTCCTCTAACTCAGGATCAAATAACGGCTGCATGTAGAAGTCAGAGAAGCCACGACGGCTCTTGGCTTGCCAGTCCTTCCGCGCCGCAGTTCGCGACCCCAGAACGCAAGAGCGAGCGGGACCAGCAAACACTGACAGCGCCAGCCGCGGGGGCAGCCCCATCGCCGGGCCCCACATCCTGCTCTAAGGTTCACCGCAACCACCGGCCGGGGTAGCTCCTGCCAAGAACAAGAAGCGCCGCATGGCACGTGCGACAGCACTCCGCCTCACTGGGCCGGGCGGAAGAAAACACTGCGAACGGAGCATGCGAACGCCCGAGCTTCCGCTTCCGCCCAGGCTCCGCCCCCAGACGCCTATGAGTGGACTGGACTCTCCGGGTGTGTCCGGGTTGGAACTCTATGGTCGCCCGCCCTCGGCGCTTCCTCTCTAGCCGCTCGCACTCTATGCTCCTCGGTCGGGCGAGCCGCCGGGAGGGGCGCGCGGAGGAGGCGGGGCGGGAAGCCTGGTGGTGTCCGAGCCTCCGGGGCCGCGGGAGCCCGGAGCCAGCTGTGTGACAGCTCGTCGGCCGCCATGTCAGCCCGCGGGGCTGGAAACAGACCCGGCGGCGCCCGCCGGTAGCCCTCGCGTTGCCTCGGATGCCCAGGTGAGGAGAGCAGCCGGGCTGCAGGGGATCCGCCGGGTCGCCGCGGTCGCGGAGCTGGGGACCGTCGCTCGCTCCTCCCCGGGCGCTGTCCTCCCGGGGAGTTGCAGCGGGTCCCTTCGCATCCGCCCCCTCCCGGCTCCCCCGGCTCCCCGGCTCCCCCGGCTCCCCCGGCACCCCCGCTCTTGGCGGGTGTGCTGCTGTCGCGCATCGCGCCAATTTCTCCGCGCGCGCTCGCCTCCCCGGGGATCCTGCGGCTTCTACTCCGCGTCGCTGTCTCTGCTCGGCGGCCCGTCGCCTGCGCTCGCTTTCCCGCGGGCGGTTGTTATTTACCCCCGTCCCTTATTTACCCTCCACCGCCACCTTTTTAGTTGCCAGGAACCGCCTAGTTGTATTCCTCCTTATCCTCCCCCTGGGCCAAGATTTACCTTTTCTTTTTAATATGCATGTTTGCGAGACTTACATTTAGGGCTGAACGAAAAATAAGATTTGAAAGCTTAAAATTCTTTGCTATGTTAAAAAGGATTAAAGCCTTAGGAAGGAAACGTCTTTATTCTTCTGGGTAAACTTAGTTAAGCACATTGTACTGTAGAATGCAGTTTAAAAGGCCGATTGCAAAGACTAAAAATAGGATGCTCTAATGGGAATTTTGGCAGTCTTTGGGGCAGGGTTAGAAGATCCGATTCTTTGAGAGTGATTGCAGTGTTTGGGGCATCGGACTCAAAGCTTTGCCCATTATCCTTTCCATCAAGGCAGGGAGAAGCTGCGGCCAATCATCTCCCTAGTTTAAAATATGTACAATCCTTTCTGCTTACTCCGCTGGCAGCATAATTGAGCTTGGCATTTAAATGCACAAGGAAAGAGTTTCTGAGGAATGTGTCACCTGCCAAACATCCTGAAGATTATCCTTAGCTGATGAAACTAAAGGACAAACAGAATTGACACCTGAAGATGGCCTCTTTTGAATAAGCTAGTACAGTGCTATTAACTGTTTTGGAAATCCCAAGGACTCATTCACTGATCTTAATTTTGTTAAGTTCGTTTGTTTGTTTGTTTAATTTCCTTCCTTCACTGAGAATTTTGTAGCCAGGCATGGTGGTGAAAGCCTCTAATCCTAGCATTCAGGAGGCTGAGGTTCCACGAGTTTGAGGTGCGTTATGAGTTCAAGGCAGGCATAGGATATACTCAAACCATGTCTCAGAAAAGGAGAAAAACAAAGATGATCATCCCCCCAAAATGAGCATTTTTATAAACTCAGAAGTAGTCTAGATTCACCCCTCCCAGAGCAATATTTTAACAACTGAATATAGCAAAATGATTTTTTAAATGAGAGCAATGACAAAGTTCACTTACCAAGTGTATCCTTGAGTCTTTCGCTTTTAAAGTAAGCCTCTTAAGGCAAGGGTACATAATGTAGCTCAGTGGTAGACCACTTGCTTCTTAGCATGTATCAGGCCCTGAATTCCATACCTGGCACCACAAAAGGTAAATGTACTTAACACTGTGGGAAAAGTACATTTTTTAAAATTTCATAATGCCTGCGGACCACAGCCTAATCAGTTCTAGAGATCTTAGGACAGTGTTTATTTTGCTTTTTAACAGCTGGCCGGAGAGAAGTTATATTTATTTACCGTTTTCCCCCTCTCCCCTTCTTCTTTAGGGTCCACACCCTGGGCCTTGCACAAGCTAGGCAAGTGATATACCCCCAAGCTACCCCCCAGTACCCTGTTTTGGTTTGTGTATGTGATGTACGTGTGTGTACATGTTGGTGTATGCATGCGTGTGTGGTGTGGTGTCAGATGACTTCCTTAGTCACTGTCCACTTTACTTTTCTGAGACATGTTCTGTCCCTGAACGTGTCCCTAACAGATTCTGTAAGGCTGGCTGGCCAGAGAGCACCAGCAATCCATCCCCTAAACACTGGGGTTATGGATTTGCATCTTTGGGGATCAGGACTCGGTGTTCATGCTTGCAAATGCTTTACTGAATAAGCCTTCACCCTTGGTCTTTTGAAAGACTGACTGTAATTTAAACTGGTCTTAAACTCGTCATCCTCCTGCCTTGACTGGGATTGCAGGCATGTATCATGTGCTCAGTTGTTTCCATTTTCATAGTGTTAATGGTTTACTTGTTTGTGTCTGCAAGTACTTGAGTAATACAGAAACCACCTCCACCCCTAGGACCCAGACGCTAAAAATGAAACAGTCATTTCACTTTTAAAATAATTTTTGTTTTGTTTTGTTTTGCAAAACAAGGTTTCTCTGTGTGGCCCTGGCTATCCTGGAACTCACTCAGTAGACCAGGCTGGCTGCAAACTCAGATCTGCCTGTGAGCTCTGAGATTAAAGGCACTTACCACCATTGCCTAGTTTAAAATGAATCTTATAATCAGCATTCACACCTACATTTTTAGAAAAACTTAGTTAAGGTATTTGTGATCATAAAATTGTGTTTTGTTTTTTTTTTAATCCTGTGTTGTTTTTGCCCCCTTGAAGTAAATTTTCTTCTTAATAGTGCTTGCTGGTACTTTTTGGCTGTCTTTAAATTATTTTTCATATTAAGTTATCATAATCAAATTGCTTGAGGAAGCAAACTACTGTTAGTTTTCTTATAGCTTTTGAATGAGAACTGAAACTGGGGAACACTGGATGACAGTTCAGGTTTGCATCAGAACTGAGCCTGGGGCAGCACCATCCCAAAGAGATGGAAGACAATTCTAAAACTTTTCTAGCAGTCTCATGTACCAGGTGGAAATAGCCTTAATGGTTTTAATCCTCTCCGCTAAATCTGCAGTTCTAATGTGGTTCACACTCACAGAACATCTCGATTAGGACTGATACCATTGCAAATGTTCAAGAGTCACCTGTATCCAATGCCTTCCGCCCTCATTGGCTGGCACGTAGCCAATTGGTATTCGATGCTTAAAATACCTTTCTACCCTGGGAGTCTGACTCTCTCGGGCTACCTAAGAACCCTTTCTTGTCATTTGTTTTTTTCTTTCTAACTGAGAAGGTGCTGTGCGGGAGAAGGGCTCTAAGAAGCCTCTTCCTGCTCCGTGTTGACACTCTGCTTCAGTGAGCACTGATGCCCAGCACTTGTTTAGTGAGTTATCAGAAGATGAATAGTGTGCTCAGTAATTTCCTGGGGTGTCATTGTGACAGTTCTTTCCATCCCTATGTCAACAGTGTGGCAGGGCTGCATGAGTCTTTGTCTACTAAGCCTGTCGAGTAGGGAGAACCCTGGGGCATTTGAACGTTGTGAAACAGGTAGGGTACCTGCTGTTGTTGGCTTATTTCCTGGACCGGTTTCAAGTATGGGTAATGGTTTGGGGGGTGTGGTCCTCTGGAGCCTGGTGTTTCTTATCAAGGGCAAGGTCATTTTTCAAAATTCAGAATGGAAGAGGTTATGGTATTTTGGTTTTGAAACTGTGGGAACCCGAGTTTGTTTGCTAAAGGGAAGTGTGGCATCTTTATATAAAGCTGCTGGCCCATCATCTAGGTACCTGCCACGAGCTGCTTTACAGCAGGTGTGCTAACTCAAGTGAAACCATCCGTGGTTTAAAGCTGAAGTAAGGTGGAATCCAGCTGGCTTCTGTGGGGATCCTGTCCTGACTCCTGTGTTCTAATAAAGTTCTTAATTAATACTCCTTATCATTTAATTCAAGAACCATCTCTGCTTCCCTGACCATTAAACAGACTTTCTATCTAAAAGCCAGTCTTTATAGATCAGTTGGCTCACTGTAAGGCAGCCTGTGGAGGGTTTACAGGAGCAAATACAGAGTTGGAAAAGGTGGATACACTGACTTTTGTGAAAGAGGTGTGTATTCTGGTAGCGTTTTCATTTGCATTTAAAACTAGACATTGGTGGCAGTTGGTTTGATTGTCTGTTGGTGGCCATTGGTTTGATAAAAAGAATGCAATTAAGGACCACAAAGAGAAAATTGAAGTTTTAAGCAAAAGGATACAAAGTATCAAATCTGCAGGATGATCAGGTAGACTGAGCTAGTGCACAACTAAGAGTTGCAGTTAGGAGTAGTGCAAGCTTTTGGCTAAGTGAGTATATTGTAGCCATGCCTGGGTGCATGGGGGGTAACGAACATGGTGATTGTGAGCATTTGTTTCCTTTTAATAATCACTTTAATACCCACGTATCTTATGTGATACACCTGTATCTTATACAATCCCACTATATAGCTTAAATATACAATGTAATACAACTTGTTTTTTTTTTTTAGAGGCAGGAGAATGGTGGGTGAGTTGGAGGTCTGACTGAACAACTTAGGTAACATAAGGAGAGCCTGTCTCTAAAATCTAACCAAAAATCTAAAACAAGAAAATTCAAAACAAAACAAAACAACAACAACAAAAAAGTTTTTTTTTCTTAAAGGAAAAAAAAAAAAGCTGGGTGAAGTTGTATATTCCTGGGGTCCCAGCTACGACGGAGGCTGAGAAAGGGGACTCAGAAGCCCAGGGGCTGGGGGTGGGGGAGTGGGGGGTGGTCAGCCTGGACAACATAGCTAGATCCCTTCTAAAAAAGAAAAAAAATTAAAACATTGTTTTCTGCAAACTACCCCTACTAAATTTATTTTAGTTATTTGAGGAAGAAAACTGACAGGCTGGCAATTTTTCGGTTTCTTTAAAAAACACCTTTAATGCTTGAGTTGCTTCCGAAAGAGATGTTCTGGCTGAGAAGGTCTGATTTCTTTAAACTATTAGGCCACCTTTTCTTCCATTTTTAACCTCTAAGATTTACATTAATACAGACTTTCCCTTGTGATCACCCCCATGGGAAAATAAATTTACTTTCAACAAGAGACTCCTTTTATTTTTTAAACAATTGGAGTAATTCATATGGAGTGTTTTTTTAAATATAGTATATTTAAGAATTCTTAAGTTTTATGACAGTTGGAGATTTCTGAAAGTGCTTTAGGCATGATTTTGAAATTACCATATTTGGAGGTAGAACCCTTGTGTGGCCTCCCCACTGTGCCACTGAGCCAATGCTGTGTTAGAGCTTCCTGCTTTGTCTTCACTGGCCATTTGGAACGGAAAGATAGCATGTACCTATCAAAATAACCACAAATCTGCATTTTCCCTGTTGCACTGTCTACTAAGAATTCTGAAACTGTAGCAAAGTAGCAACCTTTAGTGGCATCTGGGCATTGGTATTTTGACAGTATCTATGACTATAGGAATTAACATCACAGCCCCTAAGGTGATGCACACCTTTAATTCTTAAGAGAGAGGCTGAGGCAGTGGATTTCTGTGAGCCCAAGGCTAGCCTGGTTTACATAGTAAGACCTTGTGTCAAAGTAAATAAGTAAAAAAAATAATTAACTTTATCTTGTGATTATATCTGTTAAATTGTCTTCTGAGAATGTCTACATTGTCCTCCCTGGAAAGCCACCACCTGAGAGGTCATTTTACCCTTCTTCTATATTAACTGTGTTTTGAAAACTCAGTGTTATTAGGTGACACTGTTCTAATCGAATGAAAGCATAGCAGCCCCTTCAGGTACTTGTAGATTTTGAAGTTAATGATTCCCTTAAAGTATGTGCGCCTTGTGGTGCAACAGAACATTGTTTTTCTTGGGTCTTTAAGAGTATGGGATGTATGTTTTCCTGGGTGTTTGAGGATTTTTAAGTACACTATACTTAAGGCAGTTTGGTACCTGCTGTTTCTTGTGTTATATGCATGTTTAGCCCTTATTGTTTTTAAAATGGATTTTATTTACTAAAACTTATGAACATACAAAGATTTCAGGGTTGCCCCCCCATACTCAAAATATGGAAAAATGTTTATTTAGTCCAAGTGTAAGGTACATAAGTTATAAGGATTTGAGAAAGTAGTCCGCATTATCTCTTCCCTCATACTCAGCAGTAACCAGGCTTGCTCTTAAAGCCTGTAGCCCAGGATTTGGGAGGATGAAGCAGGAAAATTGTCTCAAGTGGGAGGCATATTCTTCTATGCTACATAAGTGAGTGGTTTGTTCTCTTTGAGGGCTGGGAATTGAACCCTGGAATTTAAAAAAAAAAAAAACTTTAAAAATTACATTTATTTGAGTGTGTGTGTGCACATGTATGAGTGCATAGGCCAAGGGACACTCAGTGAAACACATACATAGATGGAGGTCAAAGGACAACTTGTGAGAGAGTTGGTTCTTTGCTTCCACCATGTAGGTCCAGGAGCTTGAACTTGGCTTGTCAGGTACCTTTGCCCCCTGAATTTCTCACTGGCCCAGCCCACGAATTTGTATAGTCTAGGCAAGAACTCTACCACTGAGCTATGCTCCTGTGTCCCAGATGTTTTGCTCCAACTATTTAGATTTGTTGTGGAGTTCTTTATTTTTATTTTTATTTATTTATTTTTTTGCTGTGTCAGTTAGAGATATACCTAAAACATTAGGTAAACACCGTTAAAAATAGAAGCAATGTCCTGAGTCTTCCCTACTTCAGTCATATCGTAAACATTTGGGTTAGAAGAGGATAAAAGATTTTTCTTTTCTTTCTTTCTTTTTCTTTTCTTTTTGTCTCTTTTTTATTTTTTTTTGAGTCAGGGTTTCTCAGTGTAGCTTTGGAGCCTTTCCTGGAATTCACTGTCTAGACCAGGCTGGCTTGGAACTCACAGAGATCCACCGCCCTGCTAAGGTTCTTCTTAGTGTTTCATGTGAACCCCGGTTTCAATGCATTTAATTGGTCCTGGAACTCCGCCATTTCTTAGCAAGGACAATCTATTACAGAGTGACTGCTAAGCTACAAAAGCATTTACCTCACAAAGCCAGCTGCTGTTCCTCCAGGTGCTCTCTCAGCTGACAGGAGTTTGTATCTTTTGATCCATACAGCCCCCAGCGGTGCTGAGGAGAGCTTTGCTGTTAAGCAAGATTCACAGTCCCTGACAGCCTCAGAAGGTATGCCTAGGTGCCTAGCCATCAGGAGCCCTCATCTAGGTTGAAGCAGCAACTAACTATCCTAGGAATGTCTGCTTTAGAACTAAGGGCTCTGACTGCACGTGCAGTGCCTCCTTCCCATAAGGCTCAGTGCTCAGGGAAGCCTCTGTTGGAGAGTTCCCACTGGGCCTTTGCCTTAGCAATGTGAGCAGAGATCTTGAAGAGAGCCTCACACCCAAAGTAGCATGTTTCCTCTACTGACTGGTTCCTGTTGTAGAAGCTTTAGAAAGGGAAGGTCAGAACACTCTGGCTTGTGTGAGCCTTAAAAACCTGATTAACCTCATTCCTCTCCTCAATTATAAAAAAAAAAGTAATTCTCCAAAGACAAAAAAAGATAATTGCATTGTAATTTTTTTACTTGTCTAAGAAAGTTAAATAAAAGCTTATTTAGCAGCCAGGTCTATTGATGTCTTCCATCCGTATTGATAGTGTGATGAGTTGGTCAGGAAGAAGGACACACACTCCAAGGAACATGATGGCATTTCTAGCCCACCTATGCCAACTACACATCTTTTTGAGGGGGAAATGGAAAGGCCTAATCTACCAGCAATCCCAAAAGAAAACAAAAGCAAAAAACACTGCAAGTGTTCTTCCCTGACATTTTTATTACTGATTTTCCCTTTTTTTAGAATGTCTAGCTCAGGAAAACCTGTCTTTACTATTTTTTTCTTCAGAGCTCCTATCCACATACAGTATTTGGGATAACTTTTTTTTTTCTGTTTTCTTTTATTTTTTTTTTTATTAGTTCAAATTAGGAACAAGCTTGTTTCGAATATCAATCCCTTCTCCCTCTCCCTTCCCTCACCCCTCCTCCCCCACCCCTGACCTACCCCCCACCCTATCCACCCTCCACTCCCCAGGCAGGGTAGGGCCCTCAATGGGGGCTCCCCAAAGTCCATCATCATCCTGGGCCAGGCCTAGGCGCTCCCCCATGTGTCCAGGCTGAGAGTGCATCCCTTCACGTGGGATGGGCTCTCAAAGTCCCTTCTTACACCAGGGAAAAAATACTAATCCACTACCAGGGGCCCCCTAGAGTGTGGAGGCCTCCTCATTGACATCCAAGTTCAGGGGTCTGGATCAGTCCTGTGCTGGCCTCCCAGACAGCAGTCTGGGGTCCATGTGCTCCCCCTGTACAGGCCAGCTGTTTGTGTGGGTTTCACCACCCTGGTACCAACCCCTTCGATCTTCATTCCTCCCTCTCTGCAACTAAGTTCCAGAGTTCAGTTCAGTGTATATCTGTGGATGTCTGCCTCTGCTTCCATCAGCCACTGGATGAGGGCTCTAGGATGGCATAAAAAGTAGTCATCAATCTCATTTTAGGGGAAGGGCGTTTAGGTTATCCTTTCCACCATTGCCTGGATTGTCAGTTCGTGTCATCCTTGTGGGTCTCTGGAAATCTCCCTAGTGCCATATCTCTCCTCGGACCTATAATGGCTCCCTCTAATATGGTATCTCTCATCCTGCTCTCGTCTATTCTTCCCCCAACTCAATATTTCTGCTCCTCTGTTTCCTCCTCTTCTCTCCTTCTCTCATTCTGGCAGCTCCCTCTCCCCTATCCTCACGCTCCCAATTAGCTCAGGAGTTCCTGCCCCTTCCCATTCCTGGGGTCCATGCATTTTTCCCTTAGAGTCCTTCAGGATAACTCATTTTTAAAAAGCACATTAGGTGGGCTTTTTGTTGTTGTTTTGTTTTGAGACAAGGTTCACTGTGTAGCCCTGGCTGGCCTAGAACCAGTTATATAGACCAGGCTGGCCTGAGTGCTGGATTAAAAGCAACTCCACCATGCCTGACCACCTTGGATCCTTTATGCTTTCAGAAATCATTCTTCATCCCTCTCTCTATCTAGAATGTTCAGAATATTTCTGATTAAACATCAGTTTTTGTCTTCTGTGTGTTTTGTAGTGGAAAGTCATTCCTGTGGATGAATTTTCATGGAAAGTTCAGAGTTCCTCATTTATTTAAGATTAGGAGAAAGGAGACCTATGTTTTATACTCAAGAACTTCCCAGTGTGCAGAATGGAGCTGAAAATAGGCTTGCTTCCAGGCATGCTCTGTGACAAAATAAAGAAGGTGCAAAAGTGGGTACAAAAAGATTATTCTAGAACAGCAGATGTGGGGGCCTTCCTCTGAGATGAGAGGAAAATGCTGGTTGCCATGTAGCTCTCAGTAGTTTCCGTTATGGTCCAGTTACGGCTAACTGTGAGTAGGGATAGGTGGGCCTGGAGGTGAAGGTTCAGAGTAGCTTTGCAGTGCACTTTGGTCCTGGCAACGCTGCGGCTGCAGCTGAAGCTGGGTAGATGCTGTGCGGGTTCACACCGTTGTCCTTTGCCTGAGCAGTGTGTGAACTGGCTGTAAGAGATATGGAGATATTGGTAATGGTATGTTGCAGATATTGAGATTTATTTGAGTGTGTCAAAGAGAATATTTTGATGCTCAGTAAAAATGTAAGGTGGGAGGACATGAAGTAAATTGGGCAGACGACAGTAACATGTAATTATGGATTTTTGAGACATGAAGAATTGTTTGTTCCACAAGTATGTGGAGCCACTGTTTTTATTATGTGAGACAGAAAGGTAGTGTTTTCTGAAGATTAATCTGCCTCTGGTATGCAGGATAGATTGAAAGGGATATGTGAGATGCTGAGAGCCTTTAATTAAAAGTAAGAACTATCCTGGACACTGTAATTTCTTAACTCCCGAAACGATAGATAACGCTAAGTTTCTGCTCCTTATTTGGAAGAATAGGAGATAAGCTGACACTAACCTAAGCTCCACTTAGGTTTTATAATACGGTTAAAATTGTGTTTGCCATATGAAATATTATACTTTACCCTAGATGAGTTAAAGAAGTGAATTTTAAGTAGCACTAATCCATGCAAGAGAACACATTATGATATTCATACGTAAGAAAATCCACCACTTTGAAATGCACAGGCTCGTAAGTAGATTCTGGAGCTGTGTTACTCACTGCCTATGAACTCGATATTGGAGCTGTAGGTAAGCAGAATGTTACTAAGTACGGTGGGATTATGCTACAGATGCTCACACAGAGCACTTTGTATAAGTCTCTAGTAAAACATTTGATGAAAAATCAAGTCCCTCATACATAGACATGGGCCAGTGACAGGCCTCTTCAGGTAAAGAGGCTTGACACCAAGCATGATGACCTGAATTCAGTCCTGGGGACCAATGTAGAAGGAGCAAACCAACTCCCAAGGTTGTCCTCTGACTGTCATGTGTGGTACTTGTAAACACACACACACACACAAGATTAATTTTTAAAAAATAATTTGTTTCTCTTAAAACAGTGAATGATTTTATGTGAATTTAACATATGTATATGTTTTTCAAGACAGCCCTAGCTGTTCTGAAATTTGCTTTGTAGACCAGGCTGGCCTTGAACTCACAGAGATCCTCCTGCCTCTGCCTCCTGAGTGATGGGATTAAACGCATGTGCTGCCACACCTGGTTTAACTTAATTTTTTAAAGAAAGGAAATGCATATGGAACCTTTTTGGGTATTATAATTTGTACTACAGTAAGTAGTAGGTAAAATTCAATTTCTTTTAGCAAGTTGTTTTTATAGACTGTGTCTCACTAAGTAGGCTGGCTGGACCAGGCTGGTCTTGAACCCACAAACATTCCTCCTGCCTCTGCCTCCTGCATGCCAGTTTAACAAAAACTAGATGCTACTCTCTGTCTCTCTCTCTCTGTCTCTCTCTCTGTCTCTCTGTCTCTCTCTCTGTCTCTCTGTCTCTGTCTCTGTCTCTCTCTGTGTGTGTGTGTGTGTGTGTGTGTGTGTAAGAGAAGGCGGGCATATTAAGTTAAGGTCAGAGGATAAGTTCACAGAGTCCGTTCTGTCCCTTTTGACCTTTATGTGGATTCTGGGGTGGAATTGGGGGCATCAGGCTTGAGCCTCATGTTTTCACCTGCTGAGCTGTCTCCTGTCTGATCCTTAAATGCTATCTTTTAATTTTAGACTCCTGAAAACTGAGCAAAAAGTTGTGAAACAATTCAGTTGTGTTTGTTTCTATGATCAGTTCAGCTCTACTGTGGAGGTCTCCACTTAGGCTCTTAAGAACTGGCATCGTAGAATTTCCTAGTTTTGTAGGTTACAGCAGTTATATTGTGATTCTTTAAAATAGGGTCCTAGGGCCTAGAGGAGGTTCAGCTGTTCAGAGCCCAGGCTGCTAAGCCAGGCGTGGCGGTACACACTTTTAATCCCAGGGCTCAGAGGTGTGTACTGCTCTTGCAAAGGACCAAAATTTGGTTCCTAGCATCCACATCAGACAGCTCACACTTGCAGTTCACAGACAGCTCACACTTGCAGTTCACAGACAGCTCACACTCCAGTTCAGAGGATCCCAGGCCTCTGGCTTCTGTGGGCACCTGCACTCACACACACACAACCACACACAGAACACATAATAATAATAGTAGTAGTAGTAGTAGTAGTAGTAGTAGTAGTAGTAGTAGTAGTAAGTTCTTTTGGGTTTTTGAGGCAGATGAACTGCTTACTAACTGGAAAGAGGGTTTACAGAATTAGTAGGCAATAGGAAGATGGTTTTCGAGGATTGTGAACAGGTGTAGGGAGTGTGGCGAGTGATGCGTTCCTCAGTTCTCCCAGACGGCCTGAGCTGGCGTAGAGGGGAGCATGCACTGAGAGAGAGGCAAGACTGGTCTTCCCATAATTTTTTCATCTAGCCAAGCTGATCTGTGCCCAGTCCCTGTGACAGTTCATTGTCTCTCTCTGTATTAGTCATAATATTCTAAAAACAACCAGGATGTTTATCAGTTGATAGCTGGATACAGAAACTGTGGTTCTATCCTTACAGTGAAATGGTGTGTTCATACTCTGATGCTTTATTTGTCAATCTGTTATGGTGTAATAGTCAAAAGTGTTAGGAGTCAAATGCACAAATAAAGTATGACACAGCATAGATATACCTTGACCACACTGTGAGAAGTGAAAGTAGCCAATCACAGAAGACTATGTATCCCATGATTCCACTTCCAAGGTCTCTTTTATGTAGTCCCGGCTGTTGTGGAACTCCCTATGTAGACCAGGCTGGTCTTTAACTTAACAAAATCCACCTGCCTCTGCCTCCCAGGGTTAGGATTAAAGATGTACATTACTACACCTGCTCTGATTTCTTTATATGGAATGTCTGGAATAGGTAAATCTATAGGGACAGGCAGAGTGGTGTAGTTTTTTTTTTTTTTTTTTTTTTTTTAGGAAGGCTCTCATGCTGTGGCCCTAGGTTGGTCTGGAGCACACTGCAGCTCAGGCAGCCCTTGAACCTGTGTCTGCCCTTTAGCCTCACTGTGGGGATTAGGGGTTTGAGTGAGTACAGTAGGCTGTGGGGCCCACTGGGGAGTAGGAAGTGATCACCAGCTGGCTGTGAGGTGGGAGTGGTTGTTTTCAGGGTGATGAAAATATCTAGAATGGATTGTTAGACCATTTCAGATGGGTGAGCTGTATGATGAAAATTGAATCTTATTGACACTGTCATTGAGACAGCCAGTTAGAAAAATACATTTATTATAGAGAATAGTAAAATCTAGAAAAGTACAAAAGAGAGTGAGAGGCGGTGGTGGGCACGCCTTTAATCCTAGCACTCGGCAGCAGAGGCAGAAGGATCTCTGAGTTCGAGACCCAGCCTGTTCTACAAGAGCTAGTTCCCAAAGCCACAGAGAAACCCTGTCTCAAAAAACCCTTTAAAAAAAAAAAAAGAGAAGAGAGTGGGGTCTTAAAAAATTCTTCTATTTTTATTTCAGTGAAAGCTGGAACAACCCAAGCTTATTCAATTTCAAGGTTCACAAAAACACATTCCAAGGTAGCATTTCAGTGCTGAAGTCTTCACATGTTTATAAACATGGGGTAAAACTCATAAATCACGCCTTTGGCACAACACCACAGCTGCTGTGAGGAACAAAGATTTCTCCATAGTCAGCAGAGGAGAAGGGGGGAGGAGAGTTGGGTCCCTCTGAGCCCTTGTCCAGCACCCTGGAGCTGAAAGGGGCTGGCTGCTCAGTGATCCAGGCTCAGTTTGTGAACAGTATGGACTACAGACTGCCCCACATCAACTTGATTTCCACAATGTGGTTCTTGTTGCCTTACCTGTCAATTTGCTATGGCTTAATAGTTGTATTAAGAGCCAAAAGCACAAATAAAGGCAGGTTTTTACATCTTTTAAGTGAAATTATCAGTGATGTCAGTGCTTAGAGGAGCATGGCAGGCATTTTCCATGGAGCTCTAAAAGAGAAAGTCTCTTCAGGGTGTCTGTGGAACCCCAAGATTTTAGTGCTGAAGGAATTAAAGTTCACAGGGAACAAGCATCTTGCCTAAGCTGTTCAAAGCAGTTACTAGCAGAGTGTGAAGTAGAATTTGGATCCAGAATTCTTTTCTTACCCAGCATGGTGTCACAGACCCCTAATCCATCCCGGTGAAGGCAGGTGAAGGATTGAGTTCAGAGCCAGCCTGGGTGACATTGTTGAGCTTTTCTTGGCAGGCTTTCCCCACACCCTCTGCTTATTCCCAGCCCTGACTGAAAGCATATCCCGTGCTGATGGTGTTTGTCCCTGTGTGTTTGTGTCTTGAACTAGGATATCCCAGGACACCAGCTACATGTCTCAGCTCTGTTATCCTTTTACCCTATTAAACCTCCCTTCCCCACCTCACTCTACAGTGGACCTGGTAGAGATGTGTTTTAAAGGACATAGTTTTGCCTTTAGCAGCAACCCATGGAAACTTGGCCTTCAAGATTCATGGGAGCGCCAACATGGAAACATTTGTCAGTCCTGTTCCAGCAAGCAAATTTGCTTTGAAAAGTTTCAGTGATTGAATTAGGTTTTCTGTTTTGGGGATTCATTTTCCCTCCCTGCTTTTTATTTTGGTGGAAAATTACCAAGTTATATAGCTTTGGGGAAGATTTTTTAATTTATTTATATATTTTATGTATATGGGTACTTTGCATGTATGAACATCTACACACCAGAAGAAGGCATCAGACAGTTGTGAGCTGCCAAGTGGGTGCTGGGAATTGAACCCAGGACCTTCAGAAGGACAGTGAGTGCTCTTAACCACTGAGCCATCTCTTCAACTCCTTAGAAAGGTTTTTTTTTAAGGTAGATATTTTCAATCTTGATAAGGAAAAGAACATGCCAGGAAATCATTCAGAAAATGCTTTTGTGGCCTCTGATCTTTAGGATGGGTTCTTTGTTTTTTTCGAGTGTGTGCGTTCGTGTCGGCTGAGAATAGAACCTGGGGCTTTGTGCCTGCTAGGCCAAAGTTTCTATCATTAAGCTATTTGTTCCTGATTTTTTCTTCTTAAATAGGGTCTTTCTATGCATATAGCCCACCCTTACTTTGAGCTCCTGACCCTCCCAAATTTAATTTCTAAATTTGGTTAATTTTGGTTAGGACTAGGATTCACTCTTGGAACTTTCCATGGGGCCCAGACTGACTGGGAACTCAGGGTCATCCCCCTGCCTTTGCCTCCAAAGTGCTGAGATTATAGGCTGCACCATCACACCCAGTTTGGGTTTGGTTTTGAGCTAATTTTAGATTAAAAATTCTTCAGAAAAAAGTAGCAATGATACTATTATTATCTTCCTGGTCCACTATTTCATGCCTTCTGTTCAAATTCTCCAAGAGTGGCTCCATTTGCACTTGGTATCCCAAGCCATCCCTTTATTTTAGTTGTTCACCTTTAAAATGTCAGGAGCATCCTATTTAGTAACATTTATTTTACTAATTTTATTCAGTTTCACTAAGCATGGTCATTATTGTGAGAACCAGTTTTATTCCACTTGTTTTACAGGCTCTCACTTTGCTTTTGTCACAATGTGGAGTTGTCTAGGTTGCTTTTCTATGTAGTGGAAAAATAGTCAAGAATGGGACAAGAATTGGGCTGGTTAAGAGCACCGACAGCCAGAGGTCCTGAGTTCAAGTCCCAGCAACCACATGGTGGCTCACAGCCATCTATTGTGGGATCTGATGCCCTCTTCTGGCAGGCAGGTGTACATGCAGATAGAGAACTCATATACATAAAACAAACAAATAAATCTTTAAAAAAAAAAAAAAAGAATAGCACAAGAGGAATGTTTCAAGTAAAACTGGAGGAGAAGAAGCCAAATGGGAAGATTTGGTTAAAGCTGAGCCTGGCCTGATTTCATTTGTCCTTATATAGAGTAGAACTTAGGGCAGTTCCTTTGTATTCTCTGTCTGTTTGTAAGCTTGTTCTTTCAATATGCATAGCACAGATGTCTTTAATTACAAACTCAAAATATTCCCACATCCGAAAGCAGAATGAGTCCATTAATTTAATTCATTTTAAAGCAACTAATTCATATGTTCTTTTGTGGATTTGCTGCCTTGTCCAGATATTTAATCTTTCAGGGACAGAAGTGCCCTGTTTCTCAAGCTTTGCTTGTCTCTCTGGGTTTCTTTAAGTAAGGTTAAAATACCATCTCATGTAATAATATTTTTGTCCTTAGGCCAGAAGCAGAGAAAGTGAAATTTTAGTGATATAGTTCAATTGAACAAGCATGTATGTAGTACCTTTTATATGCCCTGGGCTGTGTTGTGGTGAGGATTGCAAAAGGCCTGTTTCTGTTACCATCAGAGCTTAAGTTCCAGTTGGGCAATAATAGCAGCACATGCATGAAATAATTTGAAAAAAACCCTACAACAAGAAAGAGGCAACACTGAGGTAGTGTGTCTTGGATCCTACAATGCTGCTTATTTCATTTAAAAATAGAATCTGGAGATACTTCCATGTACCCTCTCATCAGGTATGTGTCACATTCTGGCCAGACTTTACTAGGGTTAGTATTGTCAGTTTCCCTTCGTGCTTCCCCTAACTTGTCCAAACGCTTCAGTGTATGGCTCACAGTCTACCTTGGTTATGGAATCTTCAGGACAGGGCTCACAGTCTACCTTGGTTATGGAATCTTCAGCACAGGGCTCACAATCTACCTTGGTTATGGAATCTTCAGCACAAGGCTCACAATCTACTTTGGTTATGGAATCTTCAGGACAAGGCTCACAGTCTACCTTGGTTACGGAGTCTTCAGCACAGGGCTCACAGTCTACCTTGGTTATGGAATCTTCAGGACAGGGCTCACAGTCTACCTTGGTTACGGAGTCTTTGCATTCAGAGACTGAATTGCAGACTGCAGAGCTCTCTGCTGTGTTTAAGTCCCAACTCTGAGAACAGTGTGGCCATGGATGAGTAACCTAAGCTGTTTACTGCCTCGGCTTCCTTATCTAGGGCATGGCCATGTTCATAACAGTTGCCTGCTAGGATTGCTGTGAAAACAAACCACTTAGGATGAGCATAGTACCGAGTAAGCACCCTACAATTTTTGGTGTTCTTCTCCCACTCCAATACCGTGCTTCCCCTTCACTGTAGAGTTAAATAATCACTTGCTTTCATAAAGTCATTCATTGAAACCCAAGTTATTGGGTGTTTTGTGGTGTGCTGCTGACTAATCCATTCGTTTCCGCATGGAGTTAGTGTCTTGATGATGTAAGGAAATGCGCATTTATCCTGTGGTTTTGAGATCCCTGCTCAACTTTTTCTCTTTCTTCTTCCCCCTTCTGTCAGATATTTCTCTATTCTCCATGGTCAGTTCTTGGTTCTGTCTGTGTGTTCTCCACTAGCTTGTAAGTTGACTTTTCTCAAAGAAGAATCCTATTTTAAATTTAAATGGCAGTGAGTGTCATGTATCTTGGAAATGCCAAACATCTTGCTAACACTAGGAAAGTAACACTTTCACAAATGACCAATCAGGTATTTTAATACTATAATGCAGTACAAAACATAACTGAGACTGCCATCTAATGTTTCTGCTGATTTAAAAAAAATCCATTGGGGAGTCTGGGAAAATGGCTGGCTGGCTAGGATAAGCCTTAGCTGGTTACTTATTTTTGTCTGTTTCCTTATCCATAAGATGGGAAAGTTAATAGAGTTTCTATGCAAATGGAATAAAACATGCACAGAATGTTAGCATATACCCAGCACTCATTAAATGTTCAACAAATGTTACATGTTTCAACAGCTATTTTAGAGAACAGAGTGGGGGTATTTATCCAATGGACTTGAATTTTAACTGTCCTGTGGGAACTAAAAAACGAGTCTTTGTATCTGAAGCAGGGAACCCAGATAGAGCATCGGAAGGGACTATGTCCCACACCCCAATGGCTCTTGACCATCTGGGTTCTTGAAAGTGGTGGGAGGGGTTGCAGGGTAGGAGCATAGCCCGGAGAAGGGGCAGAGAGCTTTTCTGTCTCTAGTTGTGCATACTCCCTGAGTCTCTGTAGCCATGGCTCCATGCTGAGCAGTATAAAGCGTAGTCTTGGCTAGCAACACAAGGTAGGATGTCTTGTAAGAGCAAAGCACCCAAAAGTGAAGGGGTGATCCTTGATCCACCAGGTTCCCACTGATAGAGCTGCACACTATACAGGGCCTCAGAGTGGAAGGTACAGGGCACGAGCTGGCAAAAGTAACTTAAAAGTGAGCATATGGGGGAAACAGCGTATCCAGGGGGTAGAGAGAGAGCTCAGCAGTTAAGAGCATTTCATGTTCTTCCAGAGGACTCGTGTTCAATTCCCAGCACCCACATGGAGGCTCACAACTGTCTGCTACTCCATTTCCAGGGGCTCTTCTGGCCTCCTCGGGCAAGAGGAACACAAGTGCACAGAAACACATAAGACAAAACAACTCTACACATAACCTTTTTGTTTGTTTTTCAATTTTTCAAGACAGGGTTTCTCTGTGGCTTTGGAGGCTGTCCTGGATCTAGCTCTTGTAGACCAGGCTGGTCTCGAACTCACAGAGATCCACCTGCATCTGCTTTCCAAGTGCTGGGATTAAAGATGTGCGCCACCACTGCCCGGCCACATAATCTTTTTTAAAAAAAGATTTCAGCACAAACTATAAGGAGAAATTACAAAAGACAGTTAAGTAATGGAGCGCTTAGGATGAGAGGCCCTAACAGAAGATGATGCAGGAAATGAGAAAGGGGAAGATTCACAGAAATACTTGGTATTTTTAGGTTTGATAAAATGTAAATACCCGAGAGCACATGGAGTCCTAAGCTGAGTAAATACAAGCGAATTTCTACTTGGAATGCACAGCCAGAAATGTCTTTGTTCGGGCATTGGACCTTTCCAGTAAGGCAGACTTTTATGAATGCCCCGACAGCCAGGACTGCCTACAAGGGTGTGATCAATGTTTTGTCTTTATGGGCTGCATTACCCGTTTCCCATGTGTTACCTGATTCCATTCTTACAACAACAAAGAAACAGACTCGGGTATCTGAACTAATGTGAGTTAAGGTTTCAGAGCTGGCAGGCCAGGTCTGCAACGGGAGGGATTGATTCCAAAAGCAGAGCTGGGCCTCGCACTGACCATCTTCTCGATAGAACCCATTTCTTGTTTTGATTGCCTTTTTTGTCTCTGTGAATTATGGAATGAGTGTGTCTATCTCCCCTCCCCTTCTTTTTGAGACAGAGTCTCACTATGTAGTTAGCCCCGACTGGCCTGGAACTTGCTATGTAAACCAGGCTGGCCTCAAACTCACAGAGATCCACCTGCCTCTGCCTCCCGAGTGCTGGGATTGAAGATATGCACCGCCATGTCCAGCTAGGACTTAACATTCTTGAGAATTGTTATAAACTGTACCAAATTTCTAAATTTAAGTGATATATAACATGACCAGTTCTCTGTTTTTATTGATGCTTTCCTTTAATTTTTGAAAATAACCTTTTGCTATTTTTGAGGCCTATATGAAGATTTCTTTTTAAAATAGTATGTTTGCATACATAATCATTATAATGAATCACAGGTTTCTGATATATGATTTATGTTTTAATGATTATCATGTACTATGATATTTATCAAAGACACCAGCCACAGTAAAACCTCCCTTTTAAAAGATATACCCCAGTACAATATATAACTAGAATAGTCTAGAATTTAAGAAACCATGACAATAAATCATGAACATCTATTTCCAAGTGTAAATATTCTTTTCAAGGATTTACCATTGGTAAAGCAAATTAAACCAAATAATTTCACTCACTGCTATTAACAGAAAATTTCTATTTCAGAGTTATTCAAAACCTTTATAATAATTTTTTGAAATTATATCAGGCACCCCTTTCCCTTTCTTTCCTCCCATACCTCTTATGTACCCTTCTTATTCTTTCTAAAATTCATGGGCTCTTTTTTACTTTACTTGTTTTGTGCACGAACACAGACATCCTAAATACAGAAATGCAACTTGCTTGGTCCATATAGTATTACCTGCCTGTATGTGATCTCAGAGCTGACCACTTGGTACTGGTTAACCAATTGGGCATGTCTTCCTAGGGAAGACCTGTAGATGGAATTTCTCTCTGTCTCAGCAGCCGCTCCCAAATAACCATTCAGAGACTTAACAGTAATTATAAATGCTCAACCAATAGCTCAGGCTTGTTATTAGCCAACTCTTACATTTTAAATTATCCCATCTTTCTTATCTATACTCTGCCAGGTGATGGCAGTAGGACAAATTCATCTCCTCTTTGCATATCCCTCTTCTGAGAGACCCCTCCTCCTCTTCTTCGAGCTCTCTGTTTTCTGCAAGTCCCGCCTAACTTCTACCTGCCCAGCTATTGGCCAGTCAGCTTCTTTATTGGCCCAATCTCAATGACACACTCACACATGTAGAGGAGTATTCCACAAAGACCATTTCCCTTGCTCTCGGCATTGCCAGGCTTCCTGTAGCTGCTTGTCTAATGTTGAAGTCCTGTAAGCGTTTCCCTTCCATGTTAGCCTGTCCATTGGTGTCATCCAGGTCTTGTTTAGGCAGGCACATTGACGAGACTTCATGGGTGTAGCCTCTCCCATGTTTCTAGGAGACACAAACTTACATTCCTCTGGATCTTACCCATCTTTCCACCCCCTCTTCTGTAATGTTCCCCAAGCCTTAGAAGCAGGAGTGTCTAGAAGATATGCTCTTTGGACTGGGCACTACATAATCTTTTGTCTCTTCATTGTGATTGGTTTTGGTTTTCTGTAATGGTCTCTGTATGTTGCAAAGAGAAATGTCTTTGAGGGTGAGAGCTGCATTTATCTGTGGGTGTAAGGATAAATATTTAGAATGTAGTTAAGGATTATACTGTAAGACTGACTAAATAGGTGTTGGTTACAGCAATGTATGCATGCCACCGTTGACCAACTCTAATTCCAACTCCAGGGGCTATGACATCCTTTTCTGATCTCCTCAGGTCCCTGCACACATGTAGCACACACTCACACAGATGCACATGTACATAAAAATGGTATCAATTAATTCATTCTCATGTCCTAGGCCTGCATCAGTTTATAGTTCCCACAGCTCCCTAGGTCCCTCAGCTTTCCTTCTCCACAGTTAAGGCTATGCAGTCCCTGTTTGCTCACCTTTGTAGTTTCTGGTTGGTTCCTTCTTGCAGGTGACACAGAGTTGCTATATTGTCTCCTGTCTCTGTCACGTGAGCAGTCTCTAATTAGACAAGAAGGGAGGCTCAGGATCTTCATGGCCATGTTAGAGTAGGCAGGGACAGGTGCCTCTGGCTGTTTCTTGCAGGGGCACAGTGAACAGATGAGATTTCATCTGTTTCTCAGGCAAAGGGCATGGAGGTCCATACATGGATGTCACACTGGGAGACTGATTCCTCGTGAATTTCAGTCCCTTCATTAACAATTGATGTCCCCCTATGATGTCATGAAGACTCTGGGCTCTTGGATCTTCCATCCATTCTCAGCCTCTCTTTGGCATTACGCTCCACTTGTGTTTTCCGTCTGAAATTTCTCATGCTGTTGGCTTCTGTATTTATTTTCTCTCCCCTGCCCTGAAGCACAGGCTGGCTTTGAATTCTTCCTGAATGTGTCACACCTGGCTCTTATTTCTTTTACTTTTTGTGGCAGAATTGGATATTCAGGTAAAGGCATGTGCCACTACATCTGACCATCTGAGTCCCTCCTGGGGATCCACATGGTGAAAGGAGAGAACTGAACTGACGTTCACAAGTTGTCCTCTGACCTCCACACGCTGCTAACACCCCCCCCAAACACACTAAATGTAATAAAAAATAAGATTTTAAAAGATTTAAAAATCAGGTAGTCTGGCTGGGCAGTAGTGGCACACACCTTTAGTCCCAGCACTCAGGAGGCAGAGGCAGGTGGATCTCTGTGAGTTTGAGACCAGCCTGGTCTACAAGAGTTAGTTCCTGGACAGCCTCCAAAGCCACAGAGAAACCCTGTCTCAAAACAAAACAAACAAACAAACAAACAAAATCAGATAGTCTTAAATATTCACATTACTACTGTCTCACACAAGTAACCTCCTCTGGTGCCCAGGGAACTTGCCTGCTCTTAATCACATTGCTCTTTGTAGCAAAGATTCATAGGGTAGAAGGAAAGTTAGGGCAGAGCTTATAGATACAGCTTATAATTTATTTCCTACTGAAGTAGAAATCTCTTTGGTTTTATAGTGTGAACTGTTAAGGGTTGGCGTGGCTCATCCCTCATTAAGTAAATATATCTTGTTCTGAAGAGACAGTTACAGTTGAGGGCACTATCATCTGGGAACTCAGTCAAAGCACTCCACTTCCAGGGTCAGAGTTCAGTTGCCCTGTGGAGACTTACTTTGTTTTGTTTGTGTCTCCATAGTAAGTCTTCAATGCTGGTTACAAAAAGCAGTAGGTGTAACACCTGGAGTGTGTTCACAGTTCAAAACAGAGGTCCTCCTGGATTTGAGGCAGGACAACAAGTTCTTATTCCAAGGCCAACATTGTGTCACTGTTTTTCAAGATAAGGCAGACAATAGGATGCCAGAAGGAAATGTGCAAACTTGCCTGTAGCAGTTCCTTTAAAGTAGATAGCAGGGGTTGTAACTCTCAGACTAGTCAGCTAGAAATTGATCCTTGTTTTAGACCAGTAGGAGTGAAAGAGAAAGAAACAGTCATTCTGTGAACTAAATTAGAAGAAGTGCTGAAGTTAGGAACCTTAGGCCTGAAGGAATGAGATAAGAGCAGAGCTCTGTAGAGCCATGTTTCTGGGCTAGTCGTTGAGCTGCCGTCGGTTCAGTGTTGTACCTGTTAGACAAAAACTCCAAATTCTTAAGAAGTAAGATGAAGTTTGGAACTGATACCAACACTGAAGGAAAACGAGGGCATGCCCGTTCTTAGGTGTTGTTGAGAAGGGGTTACTATGGATATGAGAGAGAATTTAGCTAGAGGCGTCTGCAAGGGTCCAGACTGAACATACCCAGCAGGAAGAACGGGGCCATGAGAGAGGCTGGCCAGTGGAGAGCTAGAGAGAGGGCGGCGGGGAGAGACCAAGATGACCTAGAGAGAAAGCACGTGAGAACCAAGAGAGGATGGCCAGCCAGGAGCTAAGAGAACCAAGAGAGCAAGTAACCAAAATGGCTGAGTTATATAGGAATGAGAAGCCTGGGGGAGGGGACAGGAAGTCCAGCCCTTGGTAGGGGGAGTTTAGGGTTGGGGATGGGATGAGAAGTGCTGGTTGGAATTACAGGTACTGAGAGAGACTTGTCCTGGGTTTCTTTGTGAGCTGACAAACCAAAAAGTGGCATTTTAGAATGCAAGTGTCTCTAAACAGTACAAAGTCATAAAAGATTGATGGTAACATTTGTGAGATTCCTGCAGATTAAAAAGAAATATGGTCATGTTTTTTGGGTGAAGGATGCTGGAGAGCAAACAAACCCAAGGCCTTAGGCAGCATGTGCTTTAGCAGTGGACTGTATCCACCCACCCTGCTTTATTAAACATGAAATAAGTCATTCAGTTGTCCACATGAAAAAAAAAAGCAGAAAAAGGCTAGGCATTGGTGGCACACGCCTTTAATCCCAGCACTTGGGAGGCAGGGACTCGAGGATCTCTGTGAGTTCAAGGCCAGGCTGGTCTAGAGAGCAGCCTGGATAGCCAGGGCTGTTAAACCCTGTCTAGAAAAACAAAACAGCAAAATCAAACCAAGCAAACAAAAAAGGTAGGAAAAAGAATGACTTAAGTTTTGCAGAGTACAGTATAAATGAAAGTTGGCATTAATATAGACTGAAGACAACTTTTTTTGTTATCCTTCAAAATTCTGGCATTCCCATTGGTAGTTTCTCATGTAGAAGGTTAGGGTGCAGATCTCTGTTTAGCTACTACTTCATAATTTAATTGCACTGGGATTTGCCTTCATTTGAAAATAGTATATATACCACAGAGTAGAATGGATACTGGAATTATGGTAGTATTCATCTCTAGACAGTGTGTGTATATGGGGAAGAATGGACACTATGGATTTATGGTAGTATTCATCTAAGAAGACAGTGACAGTAGCCCCTACTCTTCCAGTTTCCCACGTTGGCTGCTTTATACTTCCCAGGTAATTCCCGAGGCCCTCTCCCCACAGACCACCCCATTTCTTCAGTGTATGCACCTTCTGTGAGTCTGATTCTGTTGTTTTCCTCCTGGTTTTGTTTTTGATACACTTTTATGATATGCCCAGAATGTTTTGGCTTTTGGATATGAGTAAGTAACAAAAAGGAAGACAGCATAATTCTGAGGTTGGCATTCTGAAAATAAATAAACAAGTAGTAGAAATTAGTTTTAAAGGCATATAACATCCATTTCTGTCAATAAGTATTTACATTGTCATGTTACACTAATTATAATTGTCTGTGCCAGGAAATGCCTGTCGCATAACTTACATTAGCAAGAATGAATTAGCATGGAATGAGTCACCATGAACCATGACTATGACATTGTCAAGGCATTGTCACAGAGCAGCATGGACCAATAGAAATACAGCACAAGCCATGTATGTAATACGTTTCTAGAAACTACACTGTGAGAGCCCCTGCCCTCTTTGGTATATGTTAGAGTTAAATAGAGTCTTATAGGCCAGGTTAGTCTCAAACCCACAGCAATCCTTGTTCCTCAGCCTCTAAGTACTGAGTTTATAGGTGTATACCTCTGTGGTAGTTTGAAAGAAAATGGCCCCCAAAGGGAGTGGCCCTGTTAGGAGGTGTGGCCTTGTTGGAGGAAGTGTGCCACTGTAGAGATGGACTTTGAGGTCTCTTTTGCTCAGGCCTCCCTCAGTGTGACAGTCAGTCGGCTTCCTGTTGCCTACAAGACATAGATAGCACTCTCAGCTCCAGCACCAGGTCTGCCTGCATGCCGCATGTCCCCATCATGACCATAATGGACTGAACTCTGAAACTGTAAGCGAGTCACCCCAAGTAAATGTTCTTTGTAAGAGTTGCCATGGTCATGGTGTCTTTCACAGAAATAATAATCCAAACCATGAAGCTAAGCTAATATATATTTTTTTAAAAATTACATTTTTAAAAATGTATTTGGTGTGTGAGAGATGCTTGTAAGCTTGGCAGCAAGTACCTTGACAAACTGTGCTATCTCACTGGCCTTGTTTTTGAGACAGGGTCTCCTATGTTACCGAGGCTGGTCTCCAGCTCTCTATACCCAGGCTGACCTGAAGCTGTGATCCTCTGGCCACCTCTAGATCCTAGGTTCTAGTATTATAGGTGTGTGCCACCATGCTCACTGCTTGATCTGTATTTTTTTAAATTTTATCTATGTATATATTTTGTGTGTGCCTGCATGCCAGAAGAAGGCATCGGACCCCATTACAGATGGTTGTGAGCTGCTGTGTGGGTGCTGGGAAACAGGACTTCTGGGAGAGCAGTCAGTGCTCCTAAGATCTGAGCCATCTCCCCAGCCCTTGATCTGCTTTTTGATTTCATACAGTTTGCAGGTGTAAAAGGTTCAAATACAGTGCTCCACATATACTTGGGTCTTTCAGTTACGAATTAATTTCCATTTTAATGTAGTTATGTAAAATGAAAATTTCAGTCCCTGAAGATCCCTGTTACTCATACTGCTTGACACGTACCTTATCACGGAACTCCTTGGATATTATCCAGTACTGCTTTATCTTGCTTGTGACCTGGTAGTGTCATTTGACTGATGCTGGCATTGTTTGGACATGTATAGGCAACATCCAGTGGCCCGTCAATCAAATTGTGTGAATTCACATTTTGCTTCCACAGGAACCATATGTGTTTACTGGCATGGTAGAAATTGTCAGTGAAGGAGCTCTGAAGGTAGCATTTTAGCTGCGTTTTAAGAGAGGGGACTGATAAGCATTTGTATGTAGAACTTATGAAGACTACATTTTTTTCATTCATTTTAAAAACCAGCATACACGAAATAGATTTCATTATGATTCTTTTATACATTGATCTTACTGACTGTTCTTTTCCAGTCTGCTCCCCTGCATCCCTGCCTCTCACCCATTGGTCCCTTCCACAGCAACTCTGCTGCTTTCCTGTCGTGTACACTTGTTATCACCACACCTTTTTGCCTCTCGTAGGCCTCTTTCTAGTTTCATGACCACACACAACCACACACACAGGCAGTAAAATTGGGACTGAGGTGATGGCCCCGCTGTTAAAGTGCTTGCTGCACAAGTGTGGAGACCTGAGTCTGAACATCTGTAGCCTCTGTAAGACGCTGCTGGGTGAGGTAGCACATACCTGTCATCCCAGCGCTGGGGAGATGGCCGGGTGGATCCCCTGGGGCTTGCTGGCCGGCCAGTCTACCCAAGCCAATGCGCTTAAACAGTAAGTGGGAAGCACTTGAGGAAAAGTCCCAGCCTCAGCTCTGGCCTCCACATTCTGCATGTGTGCCTGCACACATGCAAACCCAGGGTCCTGGCCTGAGAGAAAACAGGCAGTACCTGTTTTTTTCACTTGACATACTTTCCAGTTCCATCCACTTCTCTGCAGCATCCTGATTTCATTCTTTTGGAATCCCTTTGTGTATGTCTGCCACATTCTTCTTGTCCGTTCACCTGCTGATGAGATGAGGTGTTGGCTCTATCTCTTAGCTGTTGAGAGTAGTATAGCAATAAACATGGGTGTGCAACCATCCCCATGGTAGAGCTTAGAGTCCTTGACGTGTATACCCAGGAAATAGAGTTTGGTCATTTGATCCTTCTATTTTTAGTGGGTTTTTGTTGTTGTTGTTGTTTGAGATAGGGTATCATGTACCCTAGGCTGACCTCAGGCTTACTATATAGACAAGGATAGCTTGAACATCTATTTGATCCTTATACCTTTCGCTACTAAGTGCTGGGCTCATAGGCAAATGTGGTCACATCTAGTTTGTTTTTAGGTTTTTGAGGAACTCTATCCTGATTTCCATAGTGGCTGCACCCAGTGAGTAAAAGTTAGAGAATCTCACTTTAGGAGGCATTATCTGAGTTTCCTGTGTCCTGTGTTCCTTTAGAAAACAGTTTTCCGTGGTTCTCAGATGGCCCCGTGGCTGAGGTACTGTCAACTTCTAGAAACTTCCTGCTAACACAGCACTGCTGAGATACTGACAACTTCTAGAAACTTCTGATAGCACAGGGATGCTGAGATACTGACAACTTCTAGAAACTTCTGATAGCACAGGGATGCTGAGATACTGACAACTTCTAGGAACTTCCTGCTAACACAGGGCTGCTGAGATACTGGCAGGATCATGGCAGAGCACCCGAGCATCCAGCGTGTACGGCCTGAGACTTTCAGGACGTGTCTGTTGATCGTCTCTAACGAGAAGGTGGTAGAGTGACTGAATGCATGTATGAATGGCCACAGTAGAAAACTCAGAGTAGGAGCATTTCTTCTTGAGTTGGTGAGGGATGGCAGATCTGGACTTGAGAGCAGTAGGGCAGCTCCTTGGCTCACTGCCTGGAACTTTTGACCTGTCTGTAAACTGACAAATTCAAACTTAGAAGAAGTCAGTCTTTATTTGTTTGTTTAATTATTTATTTGGCTTTTGGTTTTTTAAAATAGGGTTTTCCTGTGAGGCCCTGGCTGTCCTGGAACTCACTCAGACCAGGCCAACTGGGACTCACAGAGATCAGATTACCTCTGCCTCCTGAGTATTGGAGTTAAAGGTGCCACCACCGGGCCAACCTTTATTGCTATGAAGAAACCTGTGAAAGAGTATTTTCAGTCTTACATGAATGAATGAAAGGAATGTGGCAATTGCAGTCTCCTAAAGTGTTTCATATATATATATGAAATATATATATATATATATGCATCTAGTTATTCCTGTACGCTGTTTCTCACTTTAATAACACCTCGTGTTTAATATCATTACATCTAGTCAAATGTAAAAATGAATTAAAATTTTATATGTGATTAACTTTGCGCTTTTAGCAAAGATTTTCTTCTAGAATGTTAATTTAGAATGTTTGTTTGCTTGATATTTCTTCCTTAAGGTTTTCTGGCTTTCATGTTTTGTATAGGCCTTCCTTGAATATCTTTGCTTGAAATTCTTCAGCTGGAGAGTCAATGTGTCATACAACTTACACCATGTACATATTTGGAATGCTATTTTGCCACAAGAGTCTTGTGGAAACGGGCAGACTTACTGTCATGCTTTTAAAAGGCAAAATATGTTAGTGTCTGTGTTGTAGCCGTGATTCGGCATTAGTGCCGCCGTAGAGAGAATTGGCCCAGACACAGAGCCTCTAACAGAATAGCCATATTGTGTGGATAAAGTGAACACACACTCACATGTCCTCATGGCCCCGCATCAATCGAAGTGTTAGCACAGGTTTTGAGCCAGTGTTGTTTACCTGGACCTCCTCAGTCCTTTTCCCATTGCTGGCAGAAAAAGAGAGAAATGTGACATTTTGCTTTTAACTCCAAAGCTGGAAGAGTTTGTTAATGATTAGGATTCAGGGCAGTAAGAATTCAGACAAGTGCTGGGTAGTGGTGGCACACGCCTTTAATATCTGCACTCTAGAGGCAGAGGCAGGTAGATCTCTGTGAGTTTGAGGCCAGCCTGGTCTACAGAGAGTTCCAGGACAGCCAGGACTGTTACACAGAGAAACCTTGTCTTTGGAAAACCAAAAAAAAAAAAAAAAAAAAAAAAAAAAAAAAATTCAGGCAGGTGCCAAGCACTGTGCATCAGGCCCCTTTACCTCTTAGAGCAGGGTCAGGCTGCAGCCGGCAGTTAACATCTGACTCCCCCTTTCTAAGAAAACTCCCCCTTTCTAGTGAAAACCTAATCCATGTGCCTGATAGCCATAGGAGCCAGAGCCAGACACTGACAAACAGGGCTTGGAAGTAGATTGTGGACATTCAAAAAGCTTAAGTATAAAAACACATGCAGAATTGGTTCAGAGAAATACTCGGGGAGCACTATTGTGCAGAGCGATACTTAGGGAGGACTGTGGTGCAGAGCAATATTTGGGGAGCACTCTGGTGCAGAGCGATACTCTGGGAGGACTGTGGTGCAGAGCAATACTTGGGGAGCACTCTGGTGCAGAGTGATACTCTGGGAGGACTGTGGTGCAGAGCAATACTTGGGGAGCACTCTGGTGCAGAGTGATACTGGGGAGGATTCTGACTGGCAGAGTGCTGTCGAGGAGTGCATTATGTGGGAGTCTTTGAGGACAGAGACATCAGTCAGGCAAACGGGGGTAAGTGACTTTTGAATCAGGCCTTGAAGCATTGTTAGGTGTCTCACAAAATTAAAATTAAAGAAATAAAATAAAATCTTAGCAGATCAAGAGACCCAGTGTTATAAAGCAGTTTGAAGGCGTTCCTTTTGAAAGTTAAACTAATTGTGTGGCCACGAAACAGTAGGAGGTAAGTTGTCATGAGGCCCAAGGAGAGGAAACTGATGTTCCTGGGAGTGGCTATTTCACTTAAATGGTGTGAACCTACCCAAAGACCACCCAGAAAGGCTCTCAATAGAAGGAAGAGGACTCCTGGGAACCATTTATTGGGTCATGTACTATTTTCCAGGGAAGAGAAAAGCGCCTCTAGAAACTTGAACTTGCTCATTGGAGGGATGTCTCTGCCTTAGGTGGGTGGTGGACAGGGACACTGGAGTGAAATATTTTTGTAGCTCCTTTGTCCACAGAACACTGTGGGTAAGAGTCTCTGCTTCTTTAACTGTATAACAGGACTTGAAGTAACTATCTGCTGCTGACTATGAGAATTGAGTCTCTTGTGTGAATACTTTGAACTTGCAGCCAGGTGTGTGGCAAACCTTCAAATATGTGTAACTGCGAACTTAACAAGGAGTTGTTTGCTTTTGAAACAGGGTCTCATGTAGCTGGCTGTCCCTCAAGGGCTGATCCTCCTACCTCTGTCTTTTCTTGTATGGGGATTACCAGTGTGTACATTATGCCCTGCTCTCCCAGAAATCTTGTGTGTGTGTGTTTGTGTGCTCGTGTGTACATGTGGAGGCCAGACCTCAGAGTGTTCCTTAGGAGCTGTGTACCTTTACTTATAGACATACATGTGCTTACTGAACTGGCTAGGTTAGCTGGCCAGTGAGCCCAAGTGATCTTCCTGCTTCTGCCTTCTGTGAGGCAGTGGGAATTCCAAATGCATGCTTTTGTGGCTTTTTATTTATTTTTGGTTATTGTTTTGAAACAAGGTCTCACTATGTAGCCCTGGCTGGCCTTACACTCAGAGATCCGCCAGCCTTTGCCTCCCAGGGCTAGGATTAAAGGTATATGCCACAACACCCAGCAGTATTCCTGGCTTTTAAAATGCCAGTTCTGGGGATCAAATCATGTCCTAGTGTTTGAAAGGTAATCATTTTACTCACTGAGCTATCTCTCCGGCCCTTCCCAAGTAGTTCCAACCACTAATTTCTGAGTATCTTAGTCATCTGAAACAGGACACTCAAAAGAGACATGTAAGTACTACGGGGACTGAATGAGAGCCCTCCTTTGTAAACTGATACCTCAGCATTGTTTATCATCCAGAGCCTGGTCATTTCTAGAATGTTTGGAAAAGCTGTTTCTGAAAATACAGTAAGGCTGAGTGTCCCTTGAGTCAGCCACCAGTGTGTAATGCACCCTGAGTCTGCCTGGGAAGTAACACTTATTAAGTGTTTGCTGTGTGCATGAAGGACTCTCTGAAGAGCCTTACCTGTCCTGTTACCTAAGCGTCACAAGTGACCTTCTGCCAGTCATAGTAAGTAGAATACCAGAAAGTTGAGCATTAGAATCATGAGTTCAAGGCCAGCCAAGGCTACATAGCAGATCTGAAGTCTGCCTGGGCAACTTGACAATGTCATGTCTCAGATGAAAATTCAAGAAAGTTAGGAGCAGAGTAATGAGTGGGTAGAGGCACTTGCTGCCAAGTCTGATGATCCGAGTTCAATACCCAGGACCCACATGGTGGAAGGAGGGAGCCAACTCCTACAAGTTATTCTCCGACCTTCATAACAGCACATACAGAAAAATAGGCAGGCAGGTATGCATGCACATGCACACACAGAGACACTAAGCGTGTATAGTGAAAGATGGCTGGGAACATGTAGCGTAGTCATGGTACATTCACCTATGAAAGCCGTGGCTTTAATCCCTAACCTCACCAAAAACAGAAGAAAACGCAACCAGTAGACAGGTTCTCTACAGTTCTACAGTCACACAGATGAGGAAAATGAGGAGTGTGTGGTTGCTAGGTAACTCTCATGTTTCCCACATAGCTTATAAAATGTCAAGGACACAATTTGAACCTAGGTGCTTCTGTCCTCAGCCATTGTATTGAACTGTTTAGGACCCAAGCCAGGAAGACAAGAGTTTCAGGTTCAGCTCTGCTTCTGTTCCAGGATTAGGACCTTAGTATTTTGTTTCTTCATTTCAAACACAATGTGAATACCTGTAGTGTAGCCTTGCTTTGAAGACCAGATGTCAGACATGGGAAGTGGCTGCCACACACAGTAAGGGGCTGTGAAGCCAACTCATCAGTGTGTGGGCTTCCTCAGCTGCTGTTTCTTCTGTCTTAGGTCCCTTAGTGTGTGACCTCGGGGTCTCTTATGGTTAGAAGATAAAATCCTGTATATACTGTAAATATGCTGTCAAGCAGCCAAGACCATTAAAGGAGAAATAGAAGTCAGGAATAGAGGTGCGTGCCTTAAATCCTAGCACTCGGGAGGCAGAAGCAGGCTATCTCTGAGTTCTAGGTCAGCCTGGTCTACAAAGTGAGTTTTAGGACAGACAGGGCTATGTAGAGAGACCCTGTCTCAAAACAAACCTCAAAGGACAACAAAAACAAAAACAAAAAAAAATAGAAATAAATTCAGACTTTGACTGTAGATGGAGTTTCTTTCTCGCCTGGTCCCACAGCCGCTTTGACCCAAATAAACACACAGAGACTTATATTAATTGTAAACTGACCAATGGCTCGGGCTTCTTACTGGCTAGCTCTCTCTTAGTTGTTACCCCATATCTATTAATGTATGTATTTCCATGTGCTTTTGGCTTCCCTGGTTCCTCCTTCATGTTCCTCCTTCAGTGGCTACATAGCATCTCTCTTGTGGCTCACTCTGCATCCTCTTCCCAGAATTCTCCTCATCTGGTAGCCCCACCTATACTTCCTGCCTGGCTACTGACCAATCAGTGTTTTAATCATCAACCAATAAGAGAAGCATATATACAGAAGGCTATCCCCCATCATTAGACATTTTTATATTTTCTAAGAATGCCCTTATGTATGAAATAATCATCTCAGTAACAAAATATGTTGCAAATACGTAATACATTTATAAGTGATTAATACTGTAGACTTTTGTTACATATATGTGATATATATATGTTTATGCATATGATATATTTGTGTATATATTTTTTGAGACAATGGTTTCATGTATCCAGTCTGGCTTCTGACTTGCTACATAGCTGAGAAGGACACTAAGTTTCTGACTCCCTCTGCCTCCCAAGTACTGGGATGACTGGTATGCACTGCTGTGTCCAGTCTTTGTGGTGCTGGGGATCCAAGCCAGAGCTTCTTATAGTCTAGGCAAGCACCCTTTCAACTGAGCTACATCCTCAGCCCTTGTTTATGTTTTGTTGTTGTTTTGCTTTTTCATAAATAGGATTTCTCTGTTTAGTACTGGCTGTCCTGGAACTTTCTTTGTAGACCAGGCTGCCCTCAAACTCAGAGACCCACCTGAGACCCACTCTGCCTCCTGAGTTCTGGGATTAAAGGCGTGTTCCACACTGCCTGGCTTTGCTTATATATTTTAAAGAGAATTGTACTTTATTTGCATACTTTTGTTATTTTTTTTATTTTATTTTTGCTATTTTTATCTTTTTATCTTATTTTATCTTTTATCTATTATTTTACCCATGTCGCCTGCATGGGTGTGCAACATGGGTTCCTGCAGAGGCCAGGAGAGAGAGAGAGAGAGAGAGAGAGAGAGAGAGAGAGAGAGAGAGAGAGAGAGCAGTGGCTCTCATAGAGCTGGCAATACGGATGTTTGTGAGCTGCTGTGTGGGTGTCAGGAATTTAAACTGGTTCCTCTGCAAGAGTAGCAAGTGCTCTTAACCCCAGTGGTCTCTCTCCAGCCCCCACTTACGTATTTTTTAAGAACGAGAATTTCTGGGCTGGAGAGATGGTTCAGAGATTAAGAGCTTACTCCTCCAGAAGTCCTGAGTTCAGCAACCGCATGGTGGCTCACAACCATCTGTAATGAGATCTGGTGCCCTCTTCTGGCCTGCAAGCATACATGCAGCCAGAACATTACATACATAATAAATAAATAAATAAATAAATAAATAAATAAATAAATAAATAAATCTTTTTAAAAAAAAAAGAATAAAAATTTCTCCTTACCCATTTGAAGATTTTCTTTTAAAGTACTATCACCTGAGGTGGGGGAGGGGAGGAGATTTTTTTTTTTTCCAGAACTATTGCAACAGTTGATTCAGACCCAGAAAAAGTGCTAAGCAAGCATAAATAACCTGGTTGACATACTTTTTCTTAAAATGTACTTTTGAATGCTAAGGTAAAAAATGGCTGGTAACTAACTGGCTTTTGATCTCTTGTGGATCTGTGTGGCTTGTGTGTTTCTAGGCCTGTTCTCTTGTTCAAGCTGTAAGTTTCACCTCAGCAGTGCCAGTGTCCGTATTGAGAAAGTAAAAGGTGTAGTGAAACAGTAAATTATCTTCCCCATGTGCCTTTCCAGAAAAAATAATAACAATATGTCTTCCATTGTTCCCATTTGTAAATGTTGCTGCCGTGTAGTCAAGCACGTACTTGCACGGCTGGCTCTTACTGTCCTGGCACATGTCCAGGGTGTCATGAGTGATTGGTTTTAGCAGATGACCTGCGTACCAGCAATGTCTTTCCTCAAGACAGCCGCCCCAGTCCGATGTATGTTCAGAAACACCTAGAGCACCGTGGCAGCCCAGAGTGCAGGCAGCCTTTACACCCTGGTTTAGTGGGATGTCCTCTGCGAGCCCCTGTAGCAACATGCAGAACTGGGTAGGGTTCGGATGAGGTTGCAGGTGAGGAAGAGGGAGGAACAGAGTCCATTCCTTTCCTAACATCTGTGAAATGAAAGGACGTGAGAAACTGTAGACCATGTATGTCCCCAGAGGTCACAGAGTGAAGTAGCCTTTATTCTTTCGTCTTTGTAGGCATGGCAGGACTTTGAAGAAACTGTAAACAGTTCCACAAAAGATGCGCTAATGGATGACAGAGAAGCTCCTACATACCGTCTTCAGATAGAACCACAAGATGGATGTCATCCGGGTGAAAGCGTGGAAAGGAGAGTAACGCCCTTGCCTTCTGTCTCAGATGAAAATGAAAATCAGCTTGACGGGGACAGGCCTGCGGGTCTGACTGGCAGTGACAGTGCAATGGGAAGAGCCACGGTGTTTGAACAGGACAGTCTCAACAATAATGAAAGCTGCCTGCCCCCCTGTGAGGTAGCCCCCAGTGAGACAGCAGAACAGACTCCATGCGAAGGTCCCAAAGATGATCAGCCTTCCTCGGGACAGGACAAAAAACCACCTGGAAAAAGAAGTCCAAGAGCCAAAAAAGGGACTCCTAAGAAAGTACCTCCAGGTAAGTCCTTCAAATTATCTTACTATCCTTTAATAAAAACCAACGTTTCTCCTTGCTTTTCTTCTTTTAGTCTTGTTCTGCAGCTTCATCTGTAGATCCCACTGTGTGGTTCTTTCCAGTGTCACAGTCTGTGGAGGAACCATGACCTGTTTAGTCCACTTCGTTATAAAGACACGGTTGTCTGCTGCCCTTAAACTTTCCTACTCCGTCGCTGGGGCCTTGGGCTCTGCCCTGTGATGGTGTGTGCTAGGACAACTTCACATAGGCTTTCTGCCTCACTCAGTAGGTGAACAGGATACATGAACTTAAATCATTTCCTGTCTTGTACCAGTGTTGAGTTAGGCACCTGGTTTGGATATCTGTGTATCTTTGGTTCCAAAGTAATTGGCATTTTCCTTCAGAATATAGTTTGACAGGTAAGACTGCAGCTGGGGAGGTTTGTGTGACTCACCAGGTATTCATGGGGAAAAGCCACCACTGGTGATTTTTGTGCCTGTTTTTGTTTGGTTGATTGGGATTTTTGTTTATTTGGTGGTGGTTGTTTTATTTGTCAGAGACATGACGGTGCTGGCATGCTGTTGACTGGAAGTCCTTACAGGAATACAGTGTGCCCAGGCCGGCAATGTTTGCAACAGGACTAGTGAATTAAGAGAATGTCTTCTCCTCCATTCTGCTCTCATGTCCTTGGGCTGATAAGAAATGTAGTACTCCATATCCTGGGTTTCATCTGTAGTTTTAAAATTTAGAGTAAACTATTAAAACTATGGGCTGAGGGGGTAGCTTAGTAGATGAAGTCCTTGCTGAACAAATACAAGAACCAGAATTCAGATTCCTTTTTTCTTATTTTCTTCCTTTAAAGTTTTATTTATTTTTAGGCCGGGCGTTGGTGGCGCACGCCTTTAGTCCCAGCACACGGAAGGCAGAGGCAAGTGGATCTCTGTGAGTTCGAGGCCAGCCTAGTGTACAAAGCTACACAGAGAAACCCTGTCTCAAAAAACCAAAAAAAAATATATATATTATTTATTTTTATTTTGAGTGTGTGTTGGTGTTTTGCCTGCATGCATGTCTGTGTGAGGGCGTCAGATCCCCTGGAACTGTAGTTACAGACAATTGTGAGCTGCCATGCTGGAAATTGAATCCAGGTCCAGCCAGTGCTCTTTCCAGCTGAGCTCTCTTTCCAGCTGGTCTGGAGGCCTACATGTACCCCAGTGCTATTAGGTAGAGAAAGGATTCCTGAGACAAGTTGCTACGTAGACAGGCTCCGAGTTGAGTGAGAGACCCTGCCTCAGTTAAGAAAATGGAGAGCAAATGAGGAAAACACCCAGCCTTAACTTCTGGCCTATCAACCTCCGTATGCACATACCTGCACAAATATAGCTGTACACACATGTGCTTACAAACATTCAAGCACTCAGAGAGACTGTTAACTATTCCTTATTTAATGAGGTAACCGTAATTTGGCTCCAGTAAAGATAACTTATAACTTGATAGTTCATATTCCTTTGTCTTTTCTGGGTCGATGAATACATTTTTTGTAAAAAAAAAAAAAAATCTGTTGATAAACATGCACATGTACTACCTTGCTTTATTGTATGAACTGTCCTTAAAGGCACATCGGCTCTGTCCTCCAGTCTGATGGCGCTATCTTTAAGAATTGAGACCTATCTGGGAGTGGTGGCTCACACCTCTAATCCCAGCATTTGGGAGTTAGAAGTAGAAATGCCAACCTTGACTACATAGTTCCAGGTCAGCTGACCATAGAACTAGCGAGAAAGCCCAGTAAACCCCGCACCTGCTAGCAGTCATTTCCTTAGAGCCATCCCACTTGTAGGCATTTGCTAATTTATTTTCTTCCTCTATAGATCTGTCCTCTCTGGACATGTTTTTATCACTGGTCCGTCTTGACTGTTTTCTTTCATGTGTCACATGTGTCACCTGGTTCACTCAGGTTGTGATATATATATATTTGTACTCTGTTTCTTTCTATGGCCAAGGAATGCTCCATTTTATGGATGTAGCGTATTTCTCAGGTATTCATGTCCAGGTGAACATGTTGGCTTTTATACTTTTTGTCCATTGTGATGCCTCTGTGAACATGTTTTTATTTCTCTCATTTATCAATGGGAGGTGGTTCTGCATGAGGGTAGCGTCGTGTTTACCAGGTGAACTGTTTTCCCTATGTGGCTCCACCAGTTCATATCCTCAGTAAAATATGGGAGAGTTTCTGTCTCTTTGCCAACATTTGTTAATGTCTGGTTTCTTTATAATAGCAAGTTGTTAAAACGGAGATAGAATTAACAGACCACAAAGTTTGCCTTTTAAAGCCTACGGCACAGTGGTTTAATTATAGCCACAGAACTGTGCAGCCGTCATCAGTACTGGATTCCCTGTAAAAGAAACTATGAACCCATTAGCAGTCACTCCCCATTTCTCCAGTTCTTCAGCTCCTGGCAATCAATGGCTCACAAATTTTGTATGACTTAACAGACAAGTTCAAATTAAGTGTCTAAAGATTGCCGTAACAACATTTGGTGTTTACTCAGCACTTGTCACCATGGTATCTACACATCAGACAAAACAGCTCAGGAAATAGCCAGAACCAGAGGTAGGCAGTGTGTGGAGGGAGACGGAGGAAGGCAGACTCTTCTAAACGGAGCTGCTGCTGCGTTCACCACCTTATCTCGCTCTTCTTTTGCCCTTCACAATGTGTCCAGCTGGTCAAAGACACTGAGGGCTGGGAGTTGGAGGAAGACAAAACCTGGAAATGGATCTACAGCCTGGAGTCGGGCCGGTATAGTCAGAGCTGTGGGTTTGCAGCTGTGGGATGGCTGGCTGATCTGCCATCAGGGACTCAGTTCCTCCCTTGTCACAGCTTACCTGCAAGGAAGCAGATACTGCATACCGTGTAGCATTGTCCTCGGGACAACAGACAAGTGTGTATGGATAAGTTCTTGCGCTTTCTGTGTCACTGAACATTCTTTGGGGAGACATGTCTTAGTTAAAATTTAAGAAGTGAATCTGACTGAGTCTGCCTTAGCTGCCTCAGCTCCTTTGTCTGTGGTACTAAGAACCGAACCTGTGTTTGGCATTAGATAGAAAGTGCACACTGGCATGTTACCAAAGTCTAAAATAACAACTGGTGATGCCATAAAAAAAAACAAAAAAAAAAACCATGGACTCCCAGTTGCATCTTATGTGTCTGACTTGGTCTATAGAAGAACTTTTCTAACTGGCCTCCAACTCCATGTCTCTAGTCAGTCACATGTGAATTCTGGGGATCCAAAATCTGGTCCTCATGCTTGTGTGACAGCCACTTTATCCATCAGCCTTGTCTCCAGCCCAATTAGAAAAGAAAGAAGGAAAGAACTCCCCTGGTCTCCTAACAGATTTCCCCAACTCTAGAGACTTAAAACAGCACACACTACACACACTATGTGTCATCTAGTTCTTTAGGTCAGGAGTCTGCCCTCACTCTCTGGGCTAAAGTGAGGCTATCAGCCCAACCAAGTTCTTCCTAGAGCCTCCAAGGGGAGTCAGTTCCCTGCTTTCCAGCTTCTCGCCCAGTGTGTGGCTCTCTTCCTCCATCTTCCCAGCCAGCCATGCCACTTTGACTCCACTGCCTATGTTATGGGCCCCGTGGTCACACAGGCCCCTCGGTGACCCAGAGTAACTGGGTCACCTCCATCTGCTGCTTCAGTTCTCTTTGTAACATGAAGGAATGGACAGGTTCGTGGGCTTGGGCACAATCATTTTGGGGGCCTCTACTCCGCAAACCTGAAGATGTTTTAACTAGGGCCCTGTGATAATGCTTTACATAACAGCAAAGTCTTGGAACCACAGAGGACTACTCGGTCAGCAGGCGTTTATTGGGTTTTGTATACCATGTGCTCTTCAACTGCTGATGATCAGCCTTTCAGTTTGTTATGTTCGGGTGAGGGAGCCTCAGTAACAAGCAGGGGCAGCCTAGCAGAGGAGGGAGCCTTACAGGGTCAAGCATGCCCTTAGCAGTGGAGTGCAGTGTCCAGGGAGAGCTGTCAAAGCGTCCAGGAGGAACTGATGTCTAAGCTGAGATAGGACAAGTGAGATAAGGATGAAGAGGAAGGAAGTCGTCAGAGTAGCCCAGAGCACAGAAACCATCCTGTGTTTTGGCTGATCTCTGTATCTTTTTTGGCTGAGGACAGTCGAGGAGAAAAAGCAGAGTAGAATGCCCAAGATTTGGGAGATTAGCAAGGTCCAGATTATAAATGTGCTGTGTTATAATCACCAGTTTGGATGGACTTTCCCAACAAGCTTGACAATAATGTAATGGGAGCCACAGCCAGTGTGCCAAACAAGTTGGGGCAGTGAAGTGTAGAGGTGATGGAGACGGTAAGGGGCTGCGTGAGGGATGCTGGCAGTCTCCACCGTGGGGGGCGGGGTCTGAGATGAGCCCTTTCTCTAGTCACTGGGTTGTGATTTCAGGCTTGCTTTTAAAATAGAGTCTGAAGTTGGGTGGTGATGGCGCACACCTTTAATGCTAGCCTTCTGGAGGCAGGTGGATCTCTGTGAGTTCGAGGCCAGCCTGGTCTACAGAGTAGTGAGTTCTAGGACAGCCAGAACTACATAGAAAAACCATGTCTTGAACCACAAACCCCAAATACAGTGTCAGATTGTCAGTGCAGCTTTCAGATTCTGTCCCCAAACTACATTCAGTCCTGGTAAATTGATATTTACTTAAGTAATGGGATTTTATACATGGTGAAAATGAAAAAAATTATACCTCCAAATTCATGTATTTTTTAATTATATGTAAACATAGATGGATATAGACAAACATAAAAATAAGGGGATATTTTAGGGGCTCCTGTTTGGGTTTTTTGACACAGTATCCCAGACTGTTCTGTAACTCACCGAATAACTTGGATTGGCCTCAAACTCACAGTAGTCCTCCTGACTCCTCTTCCATGGACCACCATGCCTGCTCTCTCTCTGTCCTTCAGGGCTAATTGAAATGTGCCATGTAACCGCGGTTTTGAAGTCTCCTTTGGTTTCTCTTTCTTTACTCCAGATTTTTACGGGATCATGATTCCTACAAAGAGATAATGTCCTATTTTCCTTTGTTTAAGATAATTGCCTCCAGGCATCAACATAGGTCAAAACTGCATTTGATTAAATGTTTCTTGTGTTGTTTTTAAAATGGTTATTCTGTTACTTGACTTTAATTATTTAAAACAAAACAAAACAACAACAACAAAACCCCAGGAAAGTGAACATTGGGAAGAGCCACAAAAAATCAAAGCACACACATAAGCAGTAGAAAGTGAAAAAAAATTTAAAAAGCAGTAGAAAATGAGGTGCTGATACAAGCCACAGGATGAGTCTTGACAGCATTCATTGTGCTGGATGAAAGAAGCCCCTAACCTAGACTTTCCACGGTAGACAGCGCTGGAGCTAGATAGTAAAGCTGTTGAATTCTGTACTCAAACAGGTGACTTCTATGTAAGACATGTAAATTACATCCCAGTAAAACTATGTTTGAAAAGAATATAGAGGCTCTGTGTGTGTGTGTGTGTGTGTGTGTGTGTGTGTGTGTGTGTGTGTGTGTGTGTGTGTGTGTGTGTGTGCAGAAACAGGTTATATAGCTCCACAGGGCCACAAAACACAAAGGTTCCTGCTAAAGGACAGTTCGGTGATGTACCACCTTTGATGCAAACTGTGCAGAGTGCTGTTACATTTGTTTCTCCTTGCTTCCCTTCAGACTTCATTCCCGAGGTTCTAACCTTCCTTTCTCACTTGATCTTGTTATTCCAAAGATAATAGGAGTTTTAAGAGAATTACAGATTAAAACGGGGGGGGGGGAAGATATGGATTACTCTCTCTCTCTTTCTCTCTCTTTCTCTCTCTCTCCTTCAACAAAGACTTGCTGGTTTATAAACCTTTTAAAATTCACGAGTTACGGGTTCGGGCAGTGTACATGTGGATGTCAGAGGACTTGGTGGCATCAGTTCTCGACTTCCTCCTTTACATGGGATCTGGGGATTGAACTCAGGTCTCTAGGCTTGCTCACACATGCCTTTACTTACACCCTTTCCTGCTTATATACTTCCACATAAGGTCATTTAATTTTAAGAATCTTGTTCACCTTCATGTATCTGAGAGAAACATGAAAACATTTTGTATTTGGTGGCTGATGTATTTAGTGTTCTTGGAATGAACTTGATAACATGGTGGGACCTGGCCATTTTCATATTAACCAAGTCTGTGCCAGAGTTGAAAAGCTCTGTATTAATTTCACATGGAACTTTGGCACTTGAGTTGTTTGTTTGTGGACAAGAAGTTTAAGAACTTATTAATTTAAGGTTTAGGAATTTGCGTAGCTAGTTGCATGCTTGGGCAAGCCCCTTGCATATTTTTAGTTTTTAATAAGACCTATTGGAGTGTAGAACAGCTAATCAAACGTCTAAGAGGAAAATTAGAGATTCCCAACATTGGTGCTAATTGGCATGATCTGCATAATTTAGAGCCTAATTCCTGGCAATATTTGTGTGCATTAAGTGTGCCATGAATACAAAATGAAAACAGCCTGCAGCAAGCTCTAGAAAGTGACAAAACTGGAGGGAAGAAAGATCAGGGAGCTCATGGCGGGATGGTCACAGCTGCATGGGGTCACCTCTTTGAAACCTCAGGGTCAAGGACCGAAAAACCCAGCTGTGCACACTCTCGGTGGCACCATTTGTTAAATCCCCTTCCGGTTTTACAGCGTTCATTTTGTGAGAGGCTTTCTCAGATCCACCAAACATTGAGTTTAGGATAACGTGGTGATGTAATGAGCCCTGTATTTGGAAGGAAAAAATAAATAAGACCTTTAATATCAAGATAAGTTCCGCCGGGCAGTGGTGGCGCACACCTTTAATCCCAGCACTCAGGAGGCTGAGGCAGACGGATCTCTGTGAGTTCCAGACCAGCCTGGTCTACCAAGAGCTAGTTCCAGGACAGCCTCAGAGAAACCTTGTCTCAAAAAACAAAAAAACAAAAAACAAAAAACAAACCAAAAAATCAAGATAAGTTCCGCTGAAGGATGTAGACCTAGGCTGCAGCTCAGTATGACTTACTGAAGATTTTAGTTAGAGCCCATCCTCTTTTAAGTGCTCCAAAAAGCAAACAAGCCATAAAAAGACTTGCAACCTTTGCTTAGGGAAAGTGCGCTTTGTGTCATCTACCAGCGAAGAACGAGAGGGTTCTCTTGGAGGTGTGTGCGCAGCTGTCCAGAGTCTGATGCGATGGCAGTTTATAAGCAGAGTGTTGCAGAATATTATTTTAAGGTGTGTTATTTTTGCTTACACTCTGGAACATCTGTTTAATGATGCAAAGATGTGTTTGATTAAATAAAATTAACCTGCGGTCAGGAGGCTGGGTCAGCAACTAGCTGACAGGAAGTTGTGGGGAGGAGCCATGTGGAGGGTGGAGAAGGAGCACAAAGACGTCTTGGGAGGCACAAGGAGGTGAGCTAGGTGAGCTGCTTGCTATTCACCCTCTCTGGGAAGCGGGATTCAACCTCAACCTTTGAGTCTTGAGTTCTTTAGCAGGACAGAGATTTAAGTAAGTTTCCTTAGTAACTTTGAAAGAGTCGGTGCCTGAGGGAACAGAATTCCCTCAGACTATGCTAGGCTGCTGCTGGTAGATTCAGAGTTGCAGTTGCTGAATAGGAATAGTTGGAGCTTAAAAAGCAAACAATTAAAAAAAGAAAAACAGCAGTGGAGAATTTAGCAGATGAGAGGCGTGTCCTTCAAAACAGCCCCAAGTGTTAATACTCATGTTTAAATTGCCATCTAAAGCTGTTCATGCCTGGAACCCCAGCACTTAGGAGAAGCAGGCAAGAGTTCGAGGCCTTCCTGAGTTATATAATGAGTCCCAAACCAGCTATGGCTGCATGGTGAAATCCTGTTTCAAAACAAGCAATAACTTAAGATGCTACCTAAAATAAATCCTGGTGACAGTTCCAGTGCCTGGGAGCATCATATGTGTCACCTTCTTTATTCTTTATCATCAGTTACTTTATTACTATGTTAATAAGATAGCATGACCCCATCCCAACTTCTTCACCAGAGCCCTGCTTGTGCCTGATGCTCTCTGAAGGCAGAGGCTGTGGCCTGAGGGCATGGGAGGAGACCCAGCCTTGGAACAAGTGGTAATTATGCTCTAATGACATAATGCATCCCTTTGACCCCAGGTCAGGCCTGGAAGACTGTTTCAGATTTATCTTTCTCATAATACTGGCTCTAGTGCTGAGACTGCTTCAGTGTGTTTAGACAGTGACTCCAGTATTTCAGTGGAGAGTGCTCTCTATTTCTCTTGTCAGTTAGAAGCTAGACCTCACATTTATGTTTCCACCTGATCTGTCTGCAAGATTATGGCCGACATGGACACAGCAGTTTTGGGTGCAGCAGTGTAAGAATAAGTTCCACAGTGGCTCAGAGAATCACAGTAAAATCATAGAACCGGAAGTATTTTTTCCTTTTACTATTTTTGTTGCTGTAAACATAAATTTGCCCTGCTAACCACTCATTCCCCCAAATGGTCTGTTCATTCAGTGGCAGTAATTATATCCATAATGTGTGTATTTCTAAACTCAAGTCACCCAAACAGAATGTGTGCGTTAAATGCTAATTCCCTTCTTTGATCTGTCTCTTTCAGTCTCCCTTTGAGTTCTTTCTTGTTTTCTTCATAGCTTCCTTAAATCTTTGAGCATGTTAGAGACGGTTAACTTATTTTCTTTGGTAGGTCTGACGTTTAGTCTTCCCCGGGATGTTCTCCTTCGTTTGATGTCTTTCCTTACACAGGCCATTCTACGCTGTTCCTTTGTGTACATGGCAGTGACTCTGGGAGGCCGAGGGTAGTACTTCACGACTGGGTAGCTGGGGTTCCTCTTCAGGGCTTTACAGCTTGGCTCTAAGCTCTCCTTTAACAAACTGTGGTTCTGCCTCAGCTTTCACTCCCTGTTCAATGCAGAGATTAAGTTCATCCAGGTGAAAGCCCAGGGTCTCCTCAGGCTTTCTCTAAGCATTTATCTTCCCAACAACTAGGGATGGCTTGATTACACAAGCACTCTCAAATGCCCTGGTTTCTTGAGGGTAACTTTATTCCTGGCTTTTCCTCTCTGGCTTTAAATGTCATTTTGTGACCCAACTAGTTGTCATTTGACTTTCTGGTTGCATAATGCCTGCCACTCTCCTAATTAGATAAGGCAAAGGCAGCCCTTCAGGTAACAGAGACAGGTTAATAAAAGGGACATGGAAGAATGGGCTGCCTCTTCTGCCATTTTGCTTTGAAACCCTAATTCTAGGGCTTCCATCACACTATGCTTACCTTGTCATTGCTAGCTTCTTGGTGGCATCCTTTAAGTCTCATTTGTCTGTGATAATGTGTCATACTCATGGATTTTGCCATCAAATGATCCAGTCACACTATTCCCCCAGCCTGGAGCCAAACAGTTGCATCTCAGCTGTGTTCACAGATGGCAGATTACCAGGGTGCAACCGTAGCCTTTCAAGACAAAGGCTGTTAATTGATATCACAGGGTTCTGCAGAGTACCTCTTGACAGCCTTCAGGCAGAGGCTCCAAGCCAAATGGATCAGTTATGTACAGAGACACAGAACTGAATAAACGTATCTCAGTCAAGATAAGCTGTCCAATCCCTGCCCCAAAGTTGTTACAAATAATTTTTAAAAATCAGCTAAAATGGGTTCTCAACCTTTTGCTAAAATCAAGTATAAAAGCTAAGTTAAATGTTAACAGACAAATGTTGAACTGTGGACTCTATTTTGCAGCTTAATAAAGTTGACAGGTGTTAGGTTAAATTAGGGCTTATGTATGAATCTGCCTGTCATCTGCAAAACGTATAAATAGCATCACCAAGTTGCTTGGTGGGTATTTTAGCTGTAACTCACATGGTTTTGCAAAGGAAGGTAAATGGAGTTTCTTGTTTCTCTCCAACCATTTGGGTTCATGCACAGCAGCAAAGAGCTTTATTTATATTGAGTGAGACTTTATAGTGGAGGGAAATTACATGTAGCAGTTCATGCTTTGATTTTCTTGCCTAACTAGAAATGTGTTTTTACCAGAGAACTTTGTATGTACCACAAAGAAATTTAGTGATAATTCATGAAGCATTATTAAGCTACTCAAAGCAAAACATTTACAAGGCTCATAGGACATCATTCAAAGTAACAATATCAAAATTACCTTGAAAGACACATGGCGAGCGAGCCATGAGCTTCTGTATTACAGTGTGAAAGCCCAAGTAGCTGTTACAAAATCATTCGGTACAGTAGAGAGGTGCAGGTTGTGTTAGTCTGTAAGTTCACGGCTATGCCAGTGTTTCTTTTGTTAATCATTTCCCTGCCAAAACAAACCCCTGAAGGATTCATTGCTGAGAAGAAATGAAATCTGAAGCCATGGGAAGGTGTGAAGGAGACTTGAGTCCTGACTAAGCAAAAGAAGCCAAGCTGAAAGACAATCACATGTTACTATATGGGGAGTCCACTTGTGTTCAAACTAACAGTGTTGATAAACATTGAACTAAGTATTTTAACTCTTCCAAGTGGCTCTTTGTGTGTGTGTGTGTGTGTGTATGTGTGTGTGTGTTTTGGGGGGGGTGTCTCTCATGTAGCCCAGGCTGGCTTTAAATTTCCTATGTAGCAAAGGATGACCTTGAACTGTTCCTCCTGCCTCCTCGGAATGCCAAGGCCACTGTAGAGTGCCACTCTGTCTGACTTCCAGCATAGTTGCTTCTGTTACTCACTGCAACACTGGGGATGTAAGCTTTAGTAGCCTTTGCCTCCAGATACTTTTCTTTAAAAAAAGAGCCAGTCTCCGAAGTAGGCCTGTCTTAATGATCTTTTAAATGACTGTGAGGATAATGATCTTTTAGATGATGACTGGGGGGGGGGGGGGAGCACACGCACACCTCGCTTTGTCCAGCGGTCTCTACCGTCTCATTTACTGCTCACATGCTCTTAGAAGGTAGATGCTGTCTCCCCCAAGCTGCAGAGGAATGGAGGCAAAGTTAGAATCAGAGGTTAGTGTCTCCGCAGAACTACAGGAAATAAGGTTGGAAGCAGTCTGCCTGGCTTCCAGAGCTTCCGTTCTCTGGCTCCTTGGCAACAAATAGTTTCCCTTTTCTCCCTTCCCCTCCCCTTCCCCTTCCCCTTCCCTTCTTTCTGTCTTTCTCTCTTTCCTTCTTTCTGTTTTGTTTTCTTGAGACAGGGTTTCTCTGTGTAACAGCTCTGGCTGTCCTGGAACTTGCTCTATAGACCAGACTGGCCTCGCGCCTGCCTCTTTGTTTTTTTGAAAAAGGATCTCTCTGTGGAGTCCTGTGTGTTCTGGAGCTCGCTCTGGAGACCAGGCTGTCCTGGAACTCACAGAGATCTCCCTGCCTCTGCCTCCTCCTCTGCTGGTATTAAAGGTGTGGCCGCTATGCCTGGCAGATGGTTTTCTAATATGAATTATTTGTTCTGTTAATGGCATGAAACCAGTAAGGGCATATTTTCAGTGTAACTCCATATAGTTAGAACATCAATGTCTACTTTATATGTCCCTAAGATAAAGTATGTCCTTATTCAGTAGCATGATTATATAAGTCATGATAGAACTCTGTTGTAAACTTTTGGCAGAACTAAAAACAAAAACCCCACTGTGGAAATGCTGTGGAACTCTTCCTGCAAGCGCCTATTTCCCTGCCTGAAAACCTTCTGTGTTTCATGTAGGGGACTGGAGGACACTTCTTGTAGGGCCAGGGAGAGATAGCCTTACTTTCATTTTTTTAAAACAATTTTTTACAATGATGACCTTTATATTTTTTCCTTTTTTTCATTTCCTTTTTTTTTCTTTTTTCTTTTTTTTTTTTTTTTCTGTGTAAGGGATGGAGTCCTAGGCCTTACACCATCAAGCAACACCAACTGCCTCTTAATTCTTTCTTTTAAACAAATGTTACTGTTTATTTTACATGCACATTGTAGAGGTCAGTCATTTATGTCAGTTGTCTTCCTCAGTTTCTGTCCATTGTATTATTTTATATTATGGATAGGTAGAGAGGGAAAGAGATTTGAGACTGAGTTTCTGTGAAGGCTACTTTTATGCTAACTTGATATAAGCTGAACTCATGAGAGAGGAGGGAACCCCAATTGAGAAAATGCCTCCTTAAGACTGGACCATAGGCAAGACTGTGGGACATTTTCTAAATTAATGTTTGATTTGGGAGGGTCTAGCCCATTGTAGGTGGTGCCATCCCTGGTCTGGTGGTCCTAGGTTCTATAAGAAAGCAGGCTGAGCAAGCCATGAAGACAAGCCAGTAAGCAGCAACTCTCTGTGGCCTCTGTATCAGCTCCTGCTTCCAGATTCCTGCCCTGTTCAGTTCCTGTCCTGACTCCCTTCTATGATGAGCAGTGACATGGAAGCATATGCCAGATAAACCCTTCCTCCCTAATTGCTTTTGGTCATGGTGTTTCTTTCATCATAGCAATGGTATGGTAGGACAGTTAGGTAGACTGTCCTAACTAGGACAGTGTCGTGTTGAACCCAGGGCTCACTGGTTGGCTAGATTGGTAGGTCAGCATGCCTCAGGGATTTTCTTATATCTAGCTCTCCAGTGCTATTGTTGTTTTGAGACGGAGTCTCTTGTAGCCCAGTCTGACCTCAAACTCCATGAGTAGCTCAAGAAAGCATGGAGCCTCAGACCTTCCAACTTCTGCCTGCCAACTGATGGGATTACAAATGTGAACGCCCGAGCCTTTACTTACTCATCAGAGTCTCTGTAAGGATCTTGACTGTTTTAGTTGGTCAGATCTAGGAGAGAGATCTGAGAACTTATCTCCATTTATAGTGACTAACATTCTAAGGTCACTCTGAAAAATAGCTGGCTCCTTCCTTGTCCAAAGCTCTTTGCCTTATGGACTCTATCTCAGTAGGGAACATTGTCTCAAGAGGTAAAATAGAGGTGTGGGTGATACATCGCTGAAGTTCATGATTGTGTGTGTGAATGTGTGTGAGTGTGTGTGAGTGTGTGTGTGTGAGTGTGAGTGTGAGTGTGTGTGAATGTGTGAGTGTGTGTGAATGTGTGTGAATGTGTGTGAGTGTGTGTGAGTGTGTGTGTGAATGTGTGTGTGTGTGAATGTGTGTCAGTGTGTGTGTGTGTGTGTGTGTGTGTGTGTGTGTGTGTGTGGTGTGTGTATGTGTCCATATTGAGGCCAGAGGACAACATTAGACATCAGCCCTCAGATGCCAACCACCTTTGTTTTTCCTCAGACCATCTCTTACTAAGAGGTAGGCTGGCCGGCCAGAGAGACTCAGGAGTCCCCCTGTCTCTCTCCAGCACTGGAATTACCAGAGTGTACTACCATGCCCAGCTTTTTCTTATATGACTTCTGGGCATTGACTTTGGTTTTCATTCTTGTAAAGCAAACACTTGACTGACTGAGCTACCTGTCTTCCTCCTCAGCCCCTTCTGTACCGATACTCAGTTACAGTTCTGAAGAAATGGTTGCAAAGCATGAGCACAAATCACTAACTGAAGGAGGACAATAATTTGGGTTTCTGGTTTGTTGTTGTTGTCGTTTTTCCATATGGTTAATTTTACTTGAAAGTTTCACTGTCGTGGGGGTGGTAGTTGAAAGCATTCCTCCATGATGGGGTCTAGCCTGATGCAGTCATTCCCTTCATGTTCTGCAGGAGACGCCACACCTTTAATGCAGACATCGAATGCAGAGCTGCAGGCCGCTGGTGAGGAGGCTGCTGGAGTGAATGCAAATGACCCCCCCAAAGCTCCAGTGCCAGAACTGCAGCCACTCTTCTCCCTGATCCGAGGGGAGGTGGAGCAGATGGACTCCAGAGCACTTCCCCTCTTCCTCCATCAGGTAAGACCACAGCCTTTGCTCTCAGTCTCACTAACGCTGCTGCCAGCGTCTGGAGTCATTGAAATCCGGTTCTCCATGATTGATCCCTCCCTGCCATTGTTGACCCTAAACGCATGACTGGTAGGAAATCTGGCCTATTCTAGGGGGTGGACACGCTGTAGCCTGGATGATTTGTCATTTGGATAGTAGCCAATGCCTGTATTTGGTGATTCAGCTAAGTATAAAGAGAAATCAATATGGCAAGAGTTTAGTAAGCTCCAACTGGATGCCAAGAGGCCTGTTAGCCACTGAAGGAACAAAGACTTCCTAAGGCAGGTTCTGAAAAGAGCCATGGTGAAATGGGAAAGAAGGATGTAGATACAACTGTGGGGCTTTGTGCTGTCAGAGTGGACAAGTCTACGGTTCAGCATTAACTTTGCCCAGTCCGCAACAGAGAAAAGAAAGTGACTCTTGAGATGGATGGTTAAGGTGAGCAGGTGCTGGACCAGTTAAAAAGCGCTGGTTGCTCTCCCAGAGGATTTCATTCAATTCCCAACATCCTCTTTTGGCCCCTACAGGCACCAGACACACAAGAGGTGTGCAGACATACATCGTGCAGGCAATACATGTAAGATTTAAAAATTGCTAGACGGAAATCATTTAAATATTTGTGATTTGCATTTTATTTGCAGCTAAAATGAATTGGTACTTGGTATTGTAATTTTAAAAAAGCAGCTCTCAAGAGAAAGACCCCGTGCAACAGGGTTCAAGCAGAGGGATTTTTAAAATTAGGGATAAGGATCATAAAAAACGGGAAAGGGGGGTAGCAACCTCCAGAGATGGGAGCAGCAGGAGAGAGGAAAGGGGGGGGCAGATAGGGAGGAAGGAAGGGTGGGAGGTGGGCAGGGCCCTTTAAAAGGGAACTTAGTGAATGTGCACAGGTGGTGCTCTTAGTGGCAGCAGCTGAGGGCGTGTCCTGTCAGAGCCCCAAGGACAGGCCAGTGCAGATGCCTGAATACTAACACTGGGACTAGAGAAAGGTGTGAGTGTGTGTGTGTGTGTGAAAGGTGTGTGTGTGTGTGTGTGTGTGTGTGTGTGTGTCTGTGTTTTCCTTTCTTTCCTTTTTTAAGATGGAGGTTTCATGTACCCTAGCTGTGTAGCTCAAGATGCCTTGAATTGCTGATCCTTCTGCCTCCTGCCCTCAAGTGATGTGATTCCAGTCCTGAACCAGCATACCCAGTTTATGTGGTGCGAGGGATCAAGTCCAGGACTAAACGAGCACTCTGCCAAACTGAGCTAGCCCTTAGCTTTTCATCTCATTTACTTCTCTTTCAACTTCTGCAGTAAACAGTCATAATATTTTTAAAGTAAAATGTGCTTTGCTTCCAGGCACTAAGAGGTATACTTTTATATGCTGTCTGCTGTATGACTGTTGAGGAAACATGGCCTGCTGCCTGGCCCCTAACACAGTATTGACTCTCCATCGTTGAGGACCGCCTCACCACAGCAGCTTTCCCTTGGCTTCCAGCCTTTGTTGCATGTGCACAGTGGGTTGTTTGCAAAAAGTGTACACAGCTGCTTCATCCTTCTTATTATCATTTGCTCACACAGACTTCCACAACACTAGCACTAGAATTTGCTATTGGATTGAATACATCCATGTTTAAAATAACCTGGAAGAAGTTTGAACATGAGCAGCATGTAAATAGCATTGTAGCCGGGCATTGGTGGCACATGCTTTTAATCCCAGCACTTAGGAGGCAGAAGCAGGTGGATCTCTGTGAGTTCGAGACCAGCCTGGTCTACAGAGTGAGTTCCAGGATAGGCTCCATAGCCACAGAGAAACCCTGTCTCGAAAAGCAAATAAATAAATAAATGAATAGCATTGTAGTAAATCATTTTAAAGGTTGTGTGTCTGTGTGTGTGTGTGTGTGTGTGTGTGTGTGTGTGTACACCCTTGAAGACCAGAAGAAGCTGTTGGATCCCCTGGTGCTAGAGTTGCAGAATATTTTGAGCTGCCCATTGTGTGCTAGAACGTGAACACCAGCCCTGTGGAAGAGCAAGCACCCTTAACCTCTGTGCCTCTCTCAAGCCTCTAAACTTCATTTTACCTGTGGATTCTGAAGTGATGGGTTATAGTGTCCTTGTTCCCAGGTGACGTAAGTGCGAGTATTAGAGACACTTAAAATTAGCCCTGGAGGTCTTGTGGTTTATGGAGAGAAAAGATGCTGGAGGAGGAGGCACAGAGAGAAAGCAAACTTAACAAATGACAGACGTCGCCAAACCAAGGGTGAACGCATGTGGCCATTGATTTTCCTATGGTTTGAACTTCACTGAAGAATTTCAGTGAAATGTTGGGAAAAATATTTAAGATAAAGATGGAAATAACAAGGCAAACAGATCTTTTTATGGAGTTGCTATCCTTAAGCCATAGTTGCATTAGAATTAAGATGGTTCTTTTCTGTGGCAGGTGATCCCTGTACAGGAACAAATCAGAAAGGACAAAAAGGTCCATTTCAGTCGTGAAGACAAGTAATCTTGACTGGGCCTAAAGATGATCTGTTTGCATTGCCCCCTCTCCCAGAAACATGCAGTGTCCTAGCCCTCTAACTGCCGTTCCTCTGCACCCCAGCAGTCTGTATCCTTGAAGGGAGCCCAGTGAGTAGAGGGGCATTTACTGAGCTATGTGGCTTCGGCTTCTTTATCACTCTAAAGCTGGTGGAAGATAAATTGAGTTGGTGAATGTAAGTGTGTAGTACAGCGATTGGTGCACAGCAAAGCCTTAGGAAAACCACACAGTACAGTTCTGCTCTCGCTGTCACCAGTTCACGAATACCATGCAGTACAGCTCTGCCCTCTCACCAGTTCACTTCCCAAGAGACACTCAGCCGGACAGGAGAGGAAGCAATTTTCAGTACATCTCCTTATGCCTTTCACATGCATTCATCAGTTGTTAACATTTTGACAAATATCTATAGTTTTCTCATTATGATTTGCACATGCACAAACATTTTTTCCACTCAAATATTTTAAATTTATTATAGCTTGTATGTGTATGATGGGATGTGAAGTACATGCCACCATACAGATTTTGGAGATCTGAGGGCAACTGCATGGACAACCTCCCACCGACATGGGTTCCAGGAGTCAAACTCTGGCTGTCAGGCTTGCACAACAGACACTTAGACCTGCAGAGCCATCGCATTGTCCCTTCCTCTGTAATATGCAAGTGTCCTGTTACTTCATTAAATACCATCTGAATTTCTTCACTGTACAAACTTCCCTGCCTTTACTCTAGTGTTATTTAGCTCTCTCCCCTTCTACCTAGTAGTTACTGTGACTTAGCGAAGACACAGTGGAGACCATGTTATTTAATTGCTCAAAGCCTTCCAGTGACATCTCTTCTCATTCACAGTAAAAGCCAAAGCCCTTGCCGTGGCTTCGTGTGGTCTATGCCTGTTACCTCTCAACCCTTGATTCCTGCCAACTTTCTCTCAGTGTTTTCCAGGAGCTCTAACCTCCTAGCAGCTCTTCCAACTGACAATATTCCTGCTTCCGGGCCTTTAGTATCTCTTCTCTCTCAAGAAGCCACACAATGAAATAGAGTATAATAAACCAGGCAACAGAAGATAGGAGACAATGGAGACTAGAGGTCACTCCCAAATGTTGGAAAGATGTCTTGCTCAATGGTTCCCAACCTTCCTAAATCTGTGACCCTTTAATACAGTTTTTCGTGTTGTGGTGACCCCCAACCCTAAGATTATTTCATTGCTACTTCATAACTGTAGTTTTGCTACTGTTAGGAACTGTAATGTAAACATCTGATATGCAGCGTATCTGGCATCTGATGTCTCTACCCACAGGTTGAAAGGGACGGGTCTAGGTGAAGGGAAATTTGAAGGTGACAGCTGCGTAGGAAGGCAGATGGTACTGCTACCAGCAGATTAAATCTTGGGGCAGATTCCGCAGTCATTGCTTTGTTTCTGAATACTGTTGAATCTGAACATATTGAAAGAAGATTTAGACCTTTTTGGTCTGAGTATTCGAAGTTACTTAAGTGAGGCATACATAGAAAAACTGCACACTAAAAAGGAAAAGATGAATATAGATGGCAATTGTATAGTCTGTAGTTTTAAAAACTAGAACTTATATCTTTATCAGTTAAAAAGTAATTGGAATCAAGGCATCAAGCTGGTTCACCAAGCCTGATGACCTGAGTTTAATTCCTGGGACCCACACAGTAAAAGGAGAGAATTGACCCTTGAAAGTTATCCTATGACAGTGCACTCACTACACACACACAGACACACACAGACACACACACACACACACACACACACACACACACACACACACACTCACATGCACACACTCACGCAAGCATACACACAAGGGGGGTACACAAATAAATGTGTGAAATCTTTTAAAAGTTTTCCTTTTGTTTATTTTGCCTGTGTGTTTGTACTCACTCACACACAGCACCTGTGGGGTGAGAAAGCAACCTGTGGAAATCATTTCTTTCTTCCCTCCTACAGTGTGAGCTACAGGGTTTTAACTTGGGTCATCAGACTTGACAGCAGGCACTGTACCCCCCAGCCATCTCCCTGTACCACCCTTCTCTTTTAAGATGGGGTCTCACCATGTAACTCCAGAATTCAGAACTTGCTATGTAGACCAGGCTGGCCCCAAAACTCACAGAGATCTGCTTGCTCCTGTGTGCTGGGATTAAAGGGGGAGGGACACCACCCAATCAGCCCCAGTTGGATTGCTTTGTTAATTAATGTAACTATGCTGAGGGTATAGCTCAGGGGTAGGATGTGTGCTGAATACTTCTTTCAGGCCAAGAAAAGAGTTTACTGTATGGAGTGGCTTATTATAAGGTAAACGAGATATTTGCTTAGGGTCTTAGTATAATAACATGGGACAGATGAATGTGTGGGAAAATGACTGTGTGTATTTGTAAGGCTGGGATGGTCACAAGCAAAGAACTTAGCAATTCGTCCTCTGTTGAAGCATGAGAAGTCAAGAAACGGGACATACGAGCCACATGATACATAGGTGCTCAGAAGCTGAGTCAAGAGGATCTTGGGAAGTTCAAGGTCAACCTGGGCTGCTTAGTGACTTCCAGTACAGCCTGAGCTACAGTATGAAACAATGTCTCAAAGTTTAGCTTGAGCCCAGTGCATATTGGTGTACCTCCAAACACTAGGGAAGTTGGGGTAGAAGGCAAGGCTTTGTTTCTTACAGATGTGGGTGGTTCTGACCATTTTAAAAATAAAAATGCCACTAAGTGTCAGAACTGGGACTAGAACAACTGGTGGTTCACCTATAAAGGCCTTGAGCTACCTGCTCCACTAGGCTGCTTTTCAGGGTTAGATAAACAGGGCAGTGAAGTTTGCCTCATTGTCCTGCTCAACTTACATGGAGGGGATTTTTACAACATAAATATTCTGCATATTTATTTTGAAGTTTCCCTTTTCACCTAGAAATACTTTACTTTGAAGTGTGGGGTTTTGTTACCCTGGTGATTATAGAACTCACAGATGGGGTGGTGTTCACCTATAATCCCAGCATTGGAGTGGCTGACTCAGGGGAATTGCTGCAAGATCGAGGCCAGCCTGGTCTACATAGTGAGTTTAAGGTCAAACAACAACAAAAACTGCCATGGAAACCTAAAAACAGACTGAAGATACATATCTTCACCCCCCCCCCATCTGATTATATAGTAAGAATGAAACCCATCAAAACTTCTCACATGGGAGCAGCAATTAGTAACTAACTGTGAGCAAAATACAAAAGGCAAAGTGATGACTTTAAAGGGCAATACTGTTTAATTTTCTTTGGAAATCTGTAGATGAAAGGTTTCTAGCAATTTCTGTTAGACATAACTCAGTGGTACTCTGGAACCTGCTTTTTCTAGCTCGTGGTGATCGTGTTGAGTGACGTCCAGATGTTGTCAGCTTCATATTGCACGTGACAGGAATGTGCACACAGCACACGCCAGGGCCCCCAACACCTCAGAACCAACTCTGAAAGGTTTCTCAGCATTCCACTGGTAGCGCCATCGTTGTGGGATATTCCCTTACACTGTGTGAAGATGTGTTATTGTGATTAGTTTAATTAAAAGCTAAGCTAGGCATGATTTTAGGGGCAGAGAGAATTTTAGGAAGAGGTGGGATTGCCAGCCAGACACAGAGGAAGCATGATACATAGGAGATGAGATAAAAGGCCATGAGCCACATGGCAGCACATAAATTAATAGAAATGGATTAATTTAAGTGGTAAGAGCTAGTTAGAAACAAGCCTAAGCTATTAGCCATGCTTTTATATTAATAAAAAGTCTCCATGTTGTTTATCTGATTGCTGGCCACAGGGACAGAAAAAAGACTCCCTACAAATGGTGCCCTATGTAGGACAATCAACTCTTAAGTGTCCTGCTTGTCCACAGTCAGGGCCAGGTCCTGGCTGCAGATGCTGTATTGGGACATTCCCGCCCAGTGCTTAGCATTGCCACAATCCATGGAGACATCATGGTGCCCCATCATCTTCCTTGGAGACCTTAGGGTCACTGCTAGGATCTGGGAATCTCTGGCTGTCATAGTAAGCGGTTTCCGTTAAACAATTTAAACGCCACATTCATCAGATCTCTGACGAGTTTGGGGACCATTATCTATTAAGTATACCTGAGCTAAACAAACCTAGGCTTAACCTTGAAAACATACCTAACATGACAAGTTTGATTATCATAGATGACTAACTACTAACCTGTATTTCTTAATTATATATTACATTTTTAAATGAGTTGCATAGGTGCAATACCTTAAACAAGAGTAGAAACATACATTATAACAAAAATAACCTTAAACTTGTATCAATATGCAAAAATTCATACCAATGTGAAATATATGAGACGTAGTTTTTTTAGTTTAAAAGAAGATACAGTAATTATTTTTTTACCCTATCTTTTTAAAATTTTTCTATTAATTTAGTTTTTGCATTCCATTTATCCTATCATTTTATTTTAAAAGATTTATCAATCTATCCTTTCCTATACCTACCCCTCCTTTTTTGTTTATATTTCTGAATCTAACCTCCTTTGTTTAGTTTCCCCTCTGACCATGACCAAGAACAACTTGTAACCAACTCCCCTAAACAATGAAAAGTGTTCATTGGATGACCATCCACCCTACCTCTTGGGGTTGTGGGCATCGTGTTCTCTAGACTGCTGCTTGTTGTCTAGGGGCAATGGCATTTCTAGGGGGCCCTTGGGAAACTGGGATAGTGGTTCAGTCCCAGCACAGATGACTTTATTTTTGTTGTTGTTGTTTAGTCTCTGTGTAATAGGAAAGTGTAGAACTTATCTGAAGTCTTGGCTAGAGTAATCTGTGAGGCTGGACCACCCCAGCTAACTGTTTTGAAGTTGTTATGGATGCAGAATTTTGAGAAAACTGCAACAGACTGGTTCTGAGAGGCTGAATCATGTGGGCTACTTGTCTTTATTCACGTCCAATCCTTTTGTTCTGAAAACATACAAACTTTTAAAGGTAACATACATATCTGTATTAATATAAATATGGAATGTACAATGGTCGTAAGTCAGCTAAAGATGATTTGTTTTATGTTTGAGCAGATAAAAGACATCTATCAACTTTATACTGTCATTTGGACTGTATAGCCACACTGTTATGAAGAGTTTGTAGCCGACAAGATTTATTATGTCTCATCTAGTCTCAGAGCTGTTCCCATGTATTGGGATCAGCACACATGTGACCTGTCCTGTAGTCTTTCCTGCCTTCCTCTCTCACTTCTGCAGCCAAGATCCTCAGGAGGTCTCACCCAGTCAAATCTGATCTTTACTAATTTTGAAGGAATTTTTGTGTCCTGTGGGAACAAAAACACAACCCCTTCCCCAAAGCAATAAATTTTTTGAGTTCCATTTTAAAGTTAAGGCATTCTTAAAGTTTCTAGGCTGGTGTATTTCAGCAATCCCTTTCACCATCCCATGTCTCCCAGCAGTGTTGTTTGCTTATCGGCAATCAAAAAATTTGGACTCTTTCGGTAGCACAATTACTTAAGGTGCCAGCACCAAATAAAATTATTTAAAACAGTTATTCAGGGGGGAGACATGCACACACTCATACACGATTAAAAATGAAATAAATATTTAAAAACAGGACTGAAGTGGTGACTTCAGGAAAGTGCCTGCTGTGCAAGTCTGAGAACAACCTGAATCTGGATCCCCAGCATCTGTGTAAAAACACAAGGCAGGTCCCCAGGGCTAACCCACCAGCCAATCTAGCCAGTCGGTGAGCTCCAGGTCCAGTGAGATATCTTGAGTCCAAAAATAAGAGACCTAGACAGATATGGTGACATACATCTTTAATCCCAGCACTCGGGAGGCAGAGACAGGTAGATCTCTGTGAAGTTGAGGACAGCCTGGACTATATAGTGAGACCCAGTCTCAAAATTAATACCAATAAGAAAGGCGGAGAGCAATTGCAGAAGACACCTGTCTTAGGGTTTCTACTGCTGTAAAGAGATACCATGTCCGTGGCAACTCTTGTTTTTGTTTTGTTTTTTGTTTGTTTGTTTGTTTGTTTGTTTGTTTTCCCTGAGACAGGGTTTCTCTGTGTCTTTGGAGGCTGTCCTAGAACTAGCTCTTGTAGTCCAGGCTGGTCTCGAACTCACACAGATCGATGGCAACTTTTATAAAGAAACATTTCATTGGAGTGGCTTACAGAGGTTTAGTCCATTATCATCATGGCATGGCAGTTGTGCAGTCAGACACGATGCTGGCGAAAGACCTGAGAGTTCTTACATCTTGACCTGCAGGCAACAGGAAGTGGTCTGAGACACTGGGTAGTGGCTTGAGCATATATGAAACCTCAAAGCCTACCACCCACAGTGACACACTTCTTCCAACAAGGCCATACCTACTCCAACAAAGCCATGCCTCCTAATAGTGCCATTCCCTATGAGTTTATGGGGGCCAATTACATTCAAATCACCACAGCTCCCCATGCCAAAGTCTAGTGCATACACACACACAAACATACTCAAAGAAAATATAATAAATAAAAACATCACAGCATACCCTTGTCTGTTATGGCCTTGCTACTTACAACCCTACCACTTGAAAGGCCAGGAACAAGAGGATCAGGAGTCATGGTCACCTCATCTGCATATGGCGTTCAAGGCCAGCCTTGGCTACATAAGACCTGGTCTCAAACATATGCAGACACCAAAACTAGTCTCCCATAAGGTCCTGAGCTGGCTGATAGTTTTTAAACTAGAAATGAAATGAATAGTGTAAATTCTCATGTAATATGTGTGTGTGTTCCATGGTACACTTGTGGAGATCAGAGCACAACTTAGGGAAATGTGTTCTCTCCTTCCACCATGTGGGTCACATGGCTTGAACTCAAGTTGTCAGCCATGGTGGACGCCTCTTTCCCTACTGAGCCATCTCACTGACCCCATTTCTAACTTCTAATTTATAATAAAATCATCATTTTAACCTTTTCACCCCATTGTACCTTTGTAGCTTTCCCCAAATCCTTAAGAGTTAAACTTTAGGGATTCAGTGATGCTTAGGACTTGAACTAGACTAGATCGTGGTGACCTGAGAAGGCCTGTGCTTAATTAGCTGATGGAGACCTAAGGATTATGTCCTGTACCTACAAAGTCCTCTGACTTTGAGTGTGGTGAAAGTGTTTTTGTTAGTAATCTACCAAATCAGCCTCTCAAGATCTTACTGGCTCCCAAGATTGTCCTTTGACTCAGATATTAATTTCTTCTTTTGTCTTTACAGGTAGCTGAGACCTATTTCCAGGAAGAGGACTGTATCCTTTTCTTAACTCCAGGCAGAAATTCATAGAACACTTGAAGAACCTGTTTTTTTGTTTTGTTTTGTTTTTTTAAAGTTGAGGTCTGTGCGACAAGATGCGCAGACCATATGGTTTTGGTGGGGTTTGGCAGTTGTGTGTGCCCTTGTAACCACCTCAAAGAGCAAGGTATGGGAAATAGGTCACTCCAGAAAAACCCCCTAGAGCTACCTAAATTTGACTTTCGTTAAGGAGGCCTAATTACCAACATTAAACGTTTATGTCCAAGAGAACGGGGAAAACACACGCTGCTGAGAAGGGGAACTTTAAAAGTCTGTTCAAGCCTCTCGCTCAAGCACACGAGTCAAGCACACACTTAATGGAGCCTGCCGCACAACGCTCAAGGTAACTCCGCTGACCTATGACTGCAGCAGTGGTCCCAAGCTGCTCAGCAACAAGGCTATGTCCAGAGAAAGGCATCAGCCGGTTCTTTTGTTATGTGGGGAGCACCAAGATAAGATGCTCCTGCATCATCGTGCAATTAGAATTTACCTTTTTTTTTTGTAAATTCTTTAATTATTACTCATATTTACATATCCATCCCCCCATTCCCTTGCCCTCCCATCCTCCCATGTTCCCCACCAACCCCCACCCACCCATCCCCCAACTCCTCCCCAGGGATGGTGAGGCCCTCCACCAGGGTCCTTCAAAGTCTGTCATACCATTCGGGGGGAGGGCCTAGGCCCTCCTTGCTGTATATGGGCTACAATAGTATCCCTCCATAGGGAATGGGCTCCCAAAGTCTATTTGTGCTCTAGGGATAAAGACTGGCTCCATTGTTAGAGGTCCCATAGACTGTCTTGGCCTCCTAGCTGCCACCCACATTCAGAGGGCTTGGTTCGGTCCAATGCTGTTTCCCCAGCTTTATGACTTGGGTCTCCATGCTCTCACTAGGTCAGGTGAACTGTTTCTGTGGGTTTCTGCAGCACTGTCTTGACTTCTTTGCTCATCCCTCCTCCCTCTCCACAACTGGATTCCAGGGGTATGGTTCAGTGCTTAGCTGTGGGTGCCTGTTTCTGCTTCGAACAGCTACTGGATGAAGGCTCTAGGAATGGTAATCAAGGTAGACACCAGTCTCATTATAGGGGAAGGGCATCAATGGCATTTTCCCCACCACTGCTTGGATTCTTATTTGGGGTCATCCCTGTGGATCCCTTTTCCTTTTAAAGGTTCCTCACTGACAGAAATGTCTCATGATGAATGGCTGTATGTAAATCTTCACTAGCAACCAACTAAATAATGTTTTCAAGGAGATCCCATGTAAGCTTTGGAAAAGGGAGCATTTGGTCCTGGGCAGAGGGATCAGAGGAGTTGTTCTATTTGTGGTCCCTTCCTGGTCCCAAGGATCCATCCTTAAGGGGACAGAGAGGGAGAGCCGAACCTCTTGGTGTTCATGGGAAGGACACAAAGCTAAACCTTCCGATCCTCTCTTCCTTTTTTCTGGGTCAGCATTTATAACATTGCCCAGAGGAAGCTGGGCATTTGGTCAGTGTTTCTCAACCTCCTAAGATGCAAGTTTGTGTGGTACAGATAGAAATCTAAAAGGTCATAAGAAGATCAACCAAATCAAAAAAAATGGAATTCTGTGATAATTAGGAAAGTCACTGGAGTAAGTTAGTTTTTTTTATAAAAGAACCATCCCATGTTTCCACTATTTAGCATTTCATACTTTTGACTTGGGGAGAAAAATGTCCAATAAAAAGTAAGTAAAGGATCATGAAATCACAAAGAGACAATTGCCTGAAGGGTCTCAGAGTCAGGGAGTCATTTAAGGAGGGAAATTAAGGAAAACACAGACTCTAGGATCCCCTGTGGTCCTCTTTCCAAGTAGATGGCTTTAATGACAGCTGCCGGTGCATTGCCAGATGGACAGTCCTTGAGTAAAACCTTTTGTGTCTCTTTGCTCAAGTACTCTACATCATGTGTTACGATAAAATGTACTTACTTCGGGCTGGAGAGATGGCTCAGAGGTTAAGAGCTCCGACTGCTCTTCCAGAGATCCTGAGTTCAATTCCCAGCAACCACATGGTGGCTCACAACCATCTATAATGAGATCTGGTGCCCTCTTCTGGTGTGCAGATATACATGGAAGCAGAATGTTGTATACATAATAAATAATAATTTTTTTAAAAAAAAAAAAGAACATTTAAAAAAATGTACTTCAAAGCCAGGAGACCTCACGTCAGATGTGCTTAAATTTAAAATATTTTGAACCTTCCCATTTTTGTTTTGTTTGTTTGTTTTTTTGTCAGAGGTGCACATTTCTTGTCTTCTATAGGACATTCCTTTGCAAACGTGGGGTTTCATGTAGGCAGTCTTGATGTCTTTTCCTCAACTATTCTATTCAGATGAGAAAGCAATGAAATTCATTCAGCTTGAACGATTGTATCATGAGCAACTGCTTGCAAATCTTTCTGCCATTCAAGAACAGTGGGGTAAGTACAGACTGACTGGAGCTTGGAGTTAGCAGTAATGTAACAACTCGCTATCTAGAAACTGAGCATACTGTCCTGATTTTGCATGTTAAAAGAATAGAAGTTACACAGTCAAGTTACTGTTACAAAGCACAGGCCCATGCAGCTTAGTGTCTGAGAGCCTGCCTAGCAAGTACAGGGCTGTGAGTTCCCCCGGCACCATGAGAGAGGCAGAAGGCAGACGGTATTTTCTTTGTACCCTGCTCTTCATAGCTCTGTTGTCATTTCTTCTGCATACGCTCCTGGCTAATTTTGTTTGTAGAATGGTGTTTACACATACTGTGAAATAATCATTTAGCTCTTTCTGTGTTAACTTTTTGGGTTGCTTGAGAAGGTAACCATATATTAATTATTCCAGTGGAGCCTAAATACATTTTGTAAGAGCCAGTGATTAACAAATGTTTTAAATTTAGAAACAAAATGGAAAGCTGTCCAGCCACATACAGTGCCGCCTCTGAGGAATTCAGAAAAGGGATTTAATGGTGAAGATTTCGAACAGCTTGCTAAAATTTGCACAACTCATCAAGAGTAAGTATGTCATAATTTATTTAAAGTGGGAGAATATTGAAGATATGCATTACATTGAGTATTGAAGTGTGTGATCCATTTCTGTTTTCTTCGTAAGAAATTGAACTGAGTATAATGGAATGTAAAGGGGTCTTTCTCAGCTTTTTTTCTGTTTTCTGCTGACCTTGCTAGGTTTCCATGGGCTTGGGGAGCCTTCTAACTAGACACACTGATAATTTTGGTATTTTTTTGACTAAGAGATCAGCAAGCCAAATGATCTGGGTTGCACATTAGGACTTTTATTGTTTGTTTTTTAATTGTTATTTTATTACTTTAATTTTAATAAATATCTATTTCTGTATGTTGATTATTGTTGTTTAGGCTATTTTCTGGTGTTTGTATGTGATAAGAAAAGTTGTAACCCTTGTCAAAGGTATAGTCTAAAAAGCACAGTGTGCAATATTTAATCTAAATCAAGGAAAACTTCATTACCGGGTACTTTCCAGTTGCCTGATTTGTGTCAAGGAGATAGACTTTTAAAACTAAATCATCCTTCTTCCTGCTCAGGCTTTTCCCCTCTTGCTTGATCCCCCTCCTTTTCTGTCACAAAGACAGCTCTCAAATCCCCTCCCCATTCTCTTCTCCAAGACAAGTTTTTAAACTTTGATGAAATCTTTTAAAAAATTATCCTAATAATAAAGCTTGTTATTTTTTGTTCTACTTATCTTTGTTCTGAATTCCTCATTTGACCGCTCAGAGATCTGAAGGGGAAAGGAGCGCAACAAACAGTGTTTACATAGTGCCCATCTCTCAGGCTTCTGTCTTGAGTCCCCTGCACAAAGGATAAAGGGCTCTCTGTTCATTTGGTAACTTTGTCTCCTCTTCAGAATATTGAGCAGGAAACTAAAGCTCTGTGTGTTGGTAATGAAATAGTCCCCAGTAATTGCAGAAGAGAGGGCATTGCTTGGGTGGCCATCCTGGAGGCCATCCTTGGAAGGTGATAGAGGCTGGGATGGAAGTGTCCCTTCAGCTCTCCAAAGATGGGTCTCCTGTGCTAAGGCAGTTTGAATCTGTGCAGCAGGCTCTTCAGGGATTCTGAACTGTAACTCATTTTCTTAGTAAGTTCCTGCGTTAGCTTTCTATTTTGTATTTCCATTTTTATGACATTTAAAAGAGTAGGAGCCTTCAAAGGTAATTTATTTACTTTCAATATACTCAGTGCAGACCCCTCCCTCTACGCTCCTGAAGGAACTCACAGCTTGTTAGTGTGTCATAAATATTTGAAGTATTTACTTGAGCATGCTATGAACACGGTATCTTTAGATCATTGGACCCCAGATTATGTCTCATTATTTATAGTTCAGGGTATGAGAGCCTGGTAAATTTTTCCCTACTAGCACTCCTAACAGGATCCACGACACAAACATTCTAACCTCTCAGAAGACCCCTCCCTTGAAGTACCAAGTCCACGTTTCCCTCTTCCCTCCCCTATGATGGTAACTGAGTTCTGTGGGTTTATGTGCCTCAGATTTCATACAAATGGGTCATGCAAAAAACAGTTATTGTTTCTAGATCCTTCAGCCTGCCATTGTTTCTGGGTTATACTTTATCACATCCAGTGTCAGTTTGGCTGTGTTACTGTTGTACCTGTTTATCGTGTGACCGTGGGGCAGTTTACCTGCCCATTTCCTTCATTTGTAGACATTTGAGCTGTTTGTTTTTTTTTTTTTTTTGTTTTTTTTTTTGGTTTTTCGAGACAGGGTTTCTCTGTGGCTTTGGAGGCTGTCCTGGAACTAGCTCTTGTAGACCAGGCTGGTCTCAAACTCACAGAGATCCACCTGCCTCTGCCTCCCGAGTGCTGGGATTAAAGGCGTGCACCACCACCGCCCGGCCTCAAGCTGTTTCCTGATTCCAAGTATTATGGTAGTATTAAAGCTGGGATTTCTTTCTTCCATGCCTTTATTGGCATACTGTTGGCATGATACTCTTTAAAACCTAATGTTTGAAAGTTACTTGTCTATCCCTGGGTAATTCCAACATAATTATCTTCTGCCATAGTCTGTGTTAAACTGAAATTGTGACATGTGTGGGTGCAAGACGCACATGGGATGTGTCTGAGGCTCTCAGTGGTAACTGGCTGTTTGAGGAAACGCACACATGCTGGAGCTGTCCTTTGAACCACGGAAGCTGGTGGCAGTGTTTCAGCCCTGGGAATAAATGTCCTGCGCTAATATTAGAACTCAGAGAAGCTCTATTTTTTTTTATATTTGTTTCGGTGACATTTGTTTGGAAGCATGCTGTACTTTTAAAACTATGTTTTTCTTCTTTTCTACAGCCCTCTGTTGGCCAAGCATAAGGTAAGAGGTGTTCTTCTGGAATCATTCACGGGGAGCATGTCAGCATCTTACACCTGGGCCCAGACTATTCTAGAAAACCTTTTCTCAGCACACTTGCAATTTTCTAATTGAATGCAACAGTTTCTCAAAAAAGTTGTGATTAATTTTTTCCCTTTTGAAAACTTTTTAGATAGCACCTGTGGAAAAGTCACTGGGAAGAAAATGCTTTTCGAGGGTGACAGTGTCTGAAGAGCCAAAGGAAAGAGGAGCAACAGCCAAAGAACCAGGTCCGTTGCAGGTTATACTGTAGAGGAAGAGACGGGAGGCCTGTTACTGCTGGCATTTTAAAGTATTAGATCTGAATGGTTGTGTTAGATTTTTTTTTTGCATTTAGATTTTTTATATGTACACTTATAAAAAATATTAAACCCACATTTTTATATGTATTTCCAGTTTTAGATAACTAGAAGTAATAGAATATAAATTCTTTTAAAAAGCAAAATAATTTGTGTTATCAATAAGGAAAAGAGAATATGAAAAAGATGATACAAAAATTGTCTGAAATGCTTGGGTGTGTTTAAATATCCTTTCTTGCTTAAAAAGGAAAAAGAACAATTATTACTAAATGTACTAACCTTTTCTATAAATCTAGATAATGAGAAGTTCTGTATGGATAATTTATAGCACTAACATATACTGTGTGTGTGTGTTTTGTGTATGTGTGAGTGTATGTGTGTGTTGTGTGTGTGTGTTTCTTAGCCATTTAAAATGTGTTTTATACCACTTTGTGACTCAATCAAAAGACTTGGGAAACTTCTTTCAAAATGTATTTGCAAAATTTTAGGAATAAGTGTGTTTTCGGAATATTTTTATATGATCAATTTATATTATTAGCCTTATGATCCTGGGCCTGGGAGCCCTGATTTAAAAGGAGACGGGAGTTTTGAGTGATTGTCCCTGGTAATACAGATAGATGTGCTGGTGTCATCCATTAGTGCCTTCCGTTGTAAAGTCATTTTGAAGTCTTCATTCCCTTCTCTCTTACCACACAAATTAGGGATGTTGCTTGAGTCAGCCCCACATGCTGTGTTCTTTGTGTTTCCTTTCTGGTCATTTCTAGATCAGAAACAGGATAAAATAAGCTTTGTTACAACTCAGTAGACATGATGGTGTACACCTATAATCCCAGAACTGAGAGGTGCAGGCAGGAAGGGCAGGAGTTCTTGGTTACCCGGTGAGTTCCAGCTTGGCCTGGGCTGTATAAGATCCTGTAGACACAGCTTAGCACTGGCTTTGTTTTTGCTCTGCTGTGGTCTATGTGGCACAGATGGGGAAGCTGAAGCCGCACGTTTACAGCCATTTGTTTGGTGCCCCGATTCATAGGTAGAACCTGGATCTTCTGGCTTCCAAGTGAATACCTCATGCTTTAGCTGAGTCAGCTGTAGGGATTATCACTGCCTTCAACAATCTAAACGTGTGCTAATATCCATGAAGGAGTGTGGACTGAATCCTAGACAAGGAAGGAATCTTGCCCCAGCTTGATAAAATAGTGTGTTTTAAAGGAAACTGTCAATACCGTGGAAGACTTTCCAGCACAGATTAATATTCTTAACACTTTGCATCCTACGTCATATTTTGTCGTTGTTGTTTATCAAGCTCTCCCTTATGTGGCAATCCTCAACCTTGTGATGAATCAGGACCTAGGGTCTGTGCTCCCCAGTCTCATTGAGTCTCTGAATCCTACCAATGTGTTTTGAAGGCTCTCTCTGAACTGTTGGGTACTGGGAATTTATGACTGAGCTTGACCCTTTTCTGACTGGCTGTGGCCTTTCTTGTTCTGACCCTCACCCCACACCCTGCCATCTGACAAGGGAATGCCCAGGGACAAAGCACACAACCCATGGGAACCAGCTGCCCACCTGTTCTCCTGCAATCAAACCTTGAGAGTGGGAGACAGCAGGGATGTAGGACTCTCCAGAGATGGCCAGCTCTTTCTGGTCCTCTCTGATAGTTAAAGCTGGGGGCGGAAGAACCCAGAACTCCTAATGCCACCTCCACATTTAGAGCTGAGGCTGCCAGCCCAGTTCCGGCTTCCCAGGCATCTGAGACAGTACTTTAAAAATGTCTGGTCTGTTTTAGGGACTCAACGTGGATTGTCAGTTGGTAATTGAAGTTCCAATAAATTAAAATTGAAAAGCAATAAAATTATTCATTTATCATGCACTTCTGACTCTTATTTGTGGGAATTATAGGCCTTCATGAGAAGGCTTCTCTCTTAACAAATGGGCATTTCCAATTGTAATTTACATAAAAGGTTTTAACTGTTGTAAAGAAATAGAAAGGCTAAAATTCAAACCTGTTTCTACTTATTGTCAAAATGTGTCCTTTTTATGTCCCCTTTGCTTCCAGGAACTAAGAAATTGTCTTTGAAAGCACATTTTCAGGACACTATGTTCAAATTGCAAATTTGATCTGAACAAACTTTTGTTCATTCTGATTAAATTTAGTTCTACTTACCTTTTATATTATTACTAAGGTTGTCTAAAAATATTTACTCAATATGCTATGCCTTAAGTAGAAGTAAAAAACTTTTCTAGCTTTAGTAGACAAAAAAACCAAACAAACAAAAAACAAGTGTATTTGTTTAAATGTAAAAGACAAAATTCAGAATTTAAACTTTTCACTTATAATGACTGAACGATTCATTTAACATGCTTCTGAAGACTCTTCATTATTTTTTACTGCATTAACACTATTTATTAAACCCTTAGCAAGCATGTTCTACCTAAGGACATAGGTTGTGTTGCAGCACAACAGGCAGCGTCTGTCCGAGAGGGTTAGCGTCAGTTTTCGTTACACATGTACGCTTCTGCCCCTTCTCTGCCTCGATATCAAAGCATTGTTTGGAATTCAACAGCAGCTCCCTTCTTCTTCATCTGCAGAGACTGAAACCTGTCCTGGCATGGAACCAAGCCGAGGCCAGCATGAAGAACAGCCCCAGGAGAGCAGCCCCAGCTCTCATCAAATGGACTGGCAGGCAGCTTCCCCCAGCCTTCCAGTAACTGCAGGGAAGGAGCCCCTGTTTAGCACCAATGCCAACACCCAGTCCCCAGAGACAGCCAGGAGCAGGTCAGGGCCAGATGCTGCAGAGAGTGCCTGTGAGGATGACAGCTGCTTGCAGGAGCCTCCCACAGAGGACCACCCCGGGGTGGCCGAGGACCCTAAGGGGTCTCCTCCTAGTGAGTCAGTGACAGAGCCGCAGCTCTCCCCGAGTGGTGACAGTATACCTCCTGTGTTGATTTCAGAGGGTAAATATTCAGAGACGCACCGAAAAGAGCTCTGCCTCCCTGTTCAGGGTGTACTTGAAGCTCTGCCCAGGGACCAGCCTCAGAGCAGTGAATTGGACGAGTCACAGCAGCCTCACCTCCCAGCCACTGATGGGAAATCACCACACAGTCAGACTGACTTGGAGCCTGGCTCTGAGAATGCACTCTGTGGTGACAGTAAAGCGTCTGACGTAAGGACACTGTGTCCAGAAGTGTGCATGGCCCCAGAAGAAGGGCGGGATAAGGAAGACGAAGTCAGTAAGGAAACAGAAGACTATCTGAACAGCCTTCTGGAAGGATGCTTAAAAGACGCCGAAGAGTCCCTCTCCTATGAAGACATCCAGGACGAGGACTCTGACCTCCTCCAAGACCTCTCTCCTGAAGAAGCATCCTACAGTCTCCAGGAGAGCCTGCCTCCTGACGAGAGCTCGCTCTCCCTTGATGATCTGGCCAAGAAGATAGAGATCGCTGAGGTAAGACAGGGAGGTAGTAACAGCTAGACTAAGATGAATTCTCACACGTGCAAACTGTTGCTTTGTTTTCATGAGTTTTCTCTGGTTTTAAGCTTGAGATGAATGTTTCAGTTAACATAAATGTTAATTGTTAAGTTACTTGTACATGTTGAATTAGGTGGCTTTCAGTCATTGCTGTGTTTACAGTTGAGGAAGCTGCCCTGTCTCCCTCTAGACACAGAGGCACAGTTATGAACGCCGTTTTTCCTTTTCAACCTTGTGAGTTCAGTTTCACACCCTTAGGGGCTCAGATGAAGACAAGATTGGTCACACTTGAGTAAGGAACTATTTCTCCTCATACCCGCAGAAAACAAAACCTGGTATGTGCTCCCTGCTCCTTCAGTGGGTTAGTGTGCATCTTAAATGGTTAGAAACAGACTTAACAGAGTCAAGGTTTTAAAATAATGATACTGGGAGGTGCTTGATGAATTTTTAAGCTATTAAACAGAAAGAAAAAAATAACAGCAAAGAAAGATGATTATTGTCCTTTGTTTAATAAGAGAATTTTAAAAGCCCTGGGAAGAAAAGACACATACAAAAAGTAAATCTAGAAAAACAAAGATAAAAAGCCATAGCAGGTGCCCTGCCCTCTGGAAGGGAGACAGTGGGGGAAGAGAAGTCACAGTGGGCAGATCTAGGGCGGGGCCTCAGGCTCACCAACCTCCTGGACCCCTTGCTCCCTCTCTCCCTCTCCCTCCCTCTCTCTCTGTCTCTCTCTCTTCCTCTCTCTCTCTCTGTCTCTCTCTCTCTCTCTCTCCCCTTCTCCCTCTCCCTCTCCCTCTTCTCCCCCTCACTCCCCACTCCCCACTTTTGCTGGTTAAGTGAGGATGCTTTTTCTGTTCTTTTCCTCCCTTGAAGTTGGCCGTTGCCCTCATTCACACCTGTAAACCCTGCCTTGGGCAGGCTGTGGCAGGAGGGACACTGTGAGTTTGAGGCCAGCCTTGGCTACAGAGTGAGACATTGGGACGTTGGTGGCGCACGCCTTTAATCCCAGCACTCGGGAGGCAGAGGCAGGCGGATCTCTGTGAGTTCCAGGCCAGCCTGGTCTCCAGAGCGAGTGCCAGGATAGGCTCCAAAGCTACACAGAGAAACCTGGTCTCGAAAAACCAGAGTGAGACATTGTCTCAACCCCCTAAAATTCTCATGTATACCCACTGTATTCTAACAGCATTGTCTTTGAAAAAGGTGAATTCAGGAAGGAAGTAGAAAAAGAAAGCAAAAATAGATAACAAGTTATATGTTAATTTAATTAAAGAATGGAGCAGGGACAAGCTTCCTGAGACCATTGTCCTATTACTGTTTAGTTCATTTCCTATAAACCATGGTTTTCCTTTTTAATTTTTTGACAAAACTGGATTTTTAAGTAAAGCCTTAAGCTCAGTAGTTATTCCCATGTTTACTTTTACCAGGCTATTTGATTGTCAAATGGTTCTCACAAAACTATGATTTTTGTGTCTTAATTTTCTCTTACCAGAACCGTTCAGTATTGCTCGGTGTATACTGAGTATCTGTCCAAGGTGATGGTATAGTTAGGTGGTAGTTGGCAGTGATGGATTACAACATTTGAATATAACACACTGAACTGTATATAAAAAGGGATAAAATGATACCTTTATGTTACATATCTTAGCACAACTTTGAAAATATTTGAGAGACAGCAGAGCTGATGATGAAGCACTGGACCAGAGTTCAGTCTGTTCCGAGGCGAGCTCTGCACAGGGGTCATCCAACTAGGGATGTTACGGTCAAATGGGATTTTCTTTTCCTGGTCACAGTACAGCAGCTCTTTTCCCATGAGACTGTGGCTAGGAAATTGTCTGTAGAGTTGAAAGTTGTCTCGTTGAGACGTTAGTGCATCATGGTCTCCTTTTTAAAATGTATTGGTCTGTTCAGTTTTGCTGTATAAAAACCCCTAAAGCACCAGATGATGGTGGCCACACCTTTAATCCCAGCACTCAGGAGGCAGAGGCAGGTGGATCTCTATGAGTTTGAAGCCAGCCTGGTCTATAGAGTGAGTTCCAGGACATGCTCCAAAGCTATGCAACATTCAGTTAACAAATACAGCATGCTCTATGGTGGTAGTAAATAAGTTTTTAGATATCCTTTCTGAATACTTGTGCCAATATCTGTTTTGAACACATTTTAATAAAATCTGTCTGTCTGCAAGAGTCTTAAGCTAAAAGAAATCACTAATACTTTAGAGTTTTCTTAATACTATAAAAGTAAAACTTTGGGTTAAGTGAACAGGTTAAACATAGATTTCCTTATAAGTGTAATTATTTATACACACAGACACATATGCATTATTTGTTTATCTGTCAGTTTTGAGACAGTCTCAAGTTGGCTTCCAACATTTGAGGTAGCCTCAAACTCTTGATCCTCCTGCCCCCCCCCAAGTGCTGGGATTACTGTAATTAAACAATTATAACACATTTTTGGTTTGTTTGTGTTGGGGATAGATCACAGGGTCTTGAATATGCTAGGTAATACTCTTGCTGAGCTACACACACCCAGCCCCTAAGTTTTAAAAATTAAATTCTAAACTTTAATTTTGACTTGAGTACAAATGTAACTTTAAACCAGTTTTTGCTTTGTGCTTGCAGCAAACTTCTACAGAGTTATCTGCCTGGCTCTGTTGGCACTGTAGTCTAATAAGAATCTTGGTTTGTAGGGGCTCCCCACTGTCACTGCAGCCTGGAACCTGATTGTGTGGCTTCCCTGCTCTTGCTGCTGGGAGCAGCTCACCTGCCTGTCCACATGATACTGCCTGTCACTTTTGGTCCTTCCTCTTCTCCTGGCACCTCTCCCTGCCCAGGACTCTGCCCTCTAAGGGTTCCCTTCTGCTTGAAGCTCTTGGTTACCTCATAGGACCCGGCGTCCTCTCTTTGCCAGCTGCTTTCTCTTGTCACTCTGCATTACTGAGTTTGGGCTCCAGGAGAACTTGGTTTTGTAACTATCAGCAGCCACTTGTCATGTTGTTTTAGACTAAGATTCATCCTATAAAATGAAGTAATTAGTTCACCTCAGAAAGAAAGAAAAATGTCTCCAGCATTTTGGTTCTTGAGTATAGATTCATTTGTAAATGAGGCTTTCTGGACTTGGTAAGCTTTTTTCAAACCCAGGAATATTTTTGCCAGTTTAATATCTGAAGCATTGCTGTTTTCTTTTTCTTATTAAAAATTACATGACCTGTTGTCATCAGTGCTGTCTCCACTCTTTTAAGAAAAAAAAATTAGACATGTTTATCTCCATCCATAGATTTCGGGGTTTTTTATTTTCATTTTTATTGCTTTCATTTACTTATTGTTTGTGGGTTTGGGTACACATGTACCATGGAGCTGAGGACAGCTTGTGGGAGGACCTAACTCTGGCCCAGATTTTTGGTTTTTTGAGACAGAGTCTCCCTGTGTAACTTAAGCTGCTTTTCTTTACCTTGCAGCCCTCCTGCCTCAGTCTCCCAGTACTGACATTATAACTGTTCCATACCATGCCTGGTTTATTTACAGATTTTTGTAAGAAAAACATCTAGTACTGTGCAGTGTCAGGCAACACTTAATAACTTTTGTGATTGACTTCCATTGAGTTCCACAGTGATATAGGTGCAGTGATTGAAAACACAGGTAAAGCTTCGTGTGGTAGCACACACCCGTAATCCCAGCACCAGACAGGCTGTAAGTTTCCTGCCTCAAAACTAAAATACATTTTTAAATTAACCGTTGGCTGGGGAGGTGTCTTAGTGGATAAACCTTTAGTCAGTCGTGCTGAGGAGGTGGTCATGCCTTGCAGGGAGGCAGGAGGATTACTGTAACCTGCTGGCCAACCAGTTTAGCTAAAAATTGGCAAGCCCCAAGTTTAGTGAGAGATCCTGTCTCAAGGTGTCCTGATCTGACCTCTGCATGTGTGCCCGGGTGCACACTCAGACACACACACACAATTTTAAAATTAAAGCTTTAAGAAAGGTTAGCTGCTGTGGGATTCCTTTAAGCAGCAGTGTTGGGGGGAGTCATGCAGATGACTCTTCCATAGGTCTTGGGAAAAGAAAAGAAGAGCCATAGAAACAGCCACCATGGCGATTTTGCTCAGAGTGAATTCAGGGAAGCAGGGATATAGCTTGGTCACATTTTGGCTTCCAAGAACACCAGGGGTGGGAATGGTTGACCCCTGATTTGTGTTGCTCTCTAACTAGTCCCCAAGGAAAACCTGGGGTTGTCCATTTTTAAATTGTGCCAGATGGCGTCATTTCTGCCTCTTGTTTTCAGACTGCTTTTTACATTTCTGGTTAGTTAACAAATCTTGATTGACATGTTTCTTTTACCAAGTTCCTTTCCTGTTTTAATTAATTTCAAATTTCCATATTTGCTGCTGCTCCTGGACATTTGCATCAGCTACTTCCTGAGTTTCTTCTCCTTGTTTTATCCCTCCCCCACCCCAGTGATCTCACATAAGCTCTGTGTAGACCTGGAGTCTCAAGCTCATACCCAAAAAGGCCAGTCGGGCCATAAAAATGAGTGAAATGACTTGACTGTAGGACGTTCTCATACCTGTCTAGAAGTTTTCATCTTTTTAAAACTCTCTACTTGTGGCTAGAGAAGTGGCTCAGTGGTTAAAAGCCGTTGTTCTTCCAAGAACCAGGTTTGGTTTTTAGCACCCACATGGAGGCTTAAAAACATCTCTATCTCTAGTTCTAGGGCATCCATCCCCTCCTCTGAACTCCTCAGATACTGGGCACACATAGTGCATATACATACATGCAGGCAAAGCACTAAAAAATAAATTTCAATACAATACAAAACCTTTAGTAGGCCTGGGCATAGTGGAAAGTGGAGGCAGGCAGATCTCTGCAAGTTCAAGGACATTTGGAGCTACATAGTGAGACCTTGCCTGGAAGAAAAAGAAAAGACAGAAGGAAGAAACAGAAAAGAAAGAAAACATTATGCTTTGAAGTCAAAGACAGAGTCCAGCTCTCTAACACTTGGCCTGTTGACTTAAACTTCTGCCCTGCAATATCTCTGTGCCACCAGCCTCTTCCCAGGGCACCCTGTAGCTTCATGGGAAAAGGCTTTGCTATGTAGCCCAAAATTCAGATTCTTGGTTGTCTGGCCCAGCCGCTTTTGAGCATCGTCTCCTACTGTCCTGTGTTTTCTGCTGCAGTCACACTGGTCCCCTTGCCGCCTGTGCTTTCTGTGTCGCTCTACAGTGATGAGCCACCACCTTCTTCCCAAGCCTCAGCATCCAGACCACGCCCCTCAGCATGCAAAGTGCCCAGCACAGTGCCCGACTCACTATTCCCTTGGATCGGCATTCCTCCTAGGGTCCTGTCCAGCTGTGATCTTCCTTAGTTACAATAGGACACAGGCATTCTTTCTTCTACCAAACTACTAGAACCTGAAAGATAAAGACGCCGTTGGCTGCATCTCTGTGTCTCTGCCTAGCCTCTGTGTGCTGGGTGTATTCATTTTCTCTCCAGTGTGTTTATAAGGCACCTCCTACTTGATAGAGACCCGGGCACAGCAGTAAACAGAGATCAAGCCTCTGTCCTCATGAAGCTTGCTTTCTAGATGGAAAGATTATTGTAACCAAATACACATACGAATAAACAGTGTAGCTTCAGATATTAGTAAAGGATCCAGCAAGATGCTCTGCTGGTAAAGGCAGCTGCCGCCACGCCTCATAACTCCATCTAGCCAGCCCACACAGTGGGAAGGGAGAACCGATTTTCTCAAGCTGTCCTCTGACCTCCATGTGTGCTGTGGCATGCATTAACCACACACACACACACACACACACACACACACACACACACACACACAGTAAATAACGTAAAATGCAATGTTAAAATCTGTTAAATCATTGCACAGGGCGAGGGTTTGTAAATACTGAAAGTGGCAGCTCTACAGATAGTCTTCTGGAGATGCAAAAGGCAGGCAGGACTCGGCCTAGCAAGCTCACGTTTCCTTTCCTGTCTTGTGCTTACTGACTGACTGTTTTGCAAGCAAGAGCGAATTATAGCAGCAAGAGCTTGCAGCGGCACCTGATCTACATATTTAGATGCTTTAGGAAGCTCCTGGCTTTGCTGTTAGCAATATGCTTTTTTCCTTCCTAAGCGGTCAGAAATCCAACATGGTGTGTTACCCCGCCCCCCTCCGTCTGTTTTCCCACTTGGCACATCCTGTTGCCGTGCTCCTAGACTTAGCACTTGGGAGGCCTTAGGAAGCCACAGGCTCTTCTGTGTAATGGCTTTCCCGCATTAGCTGTCACCCCCAGGCCCAGCTGTGACCTGTTCTATCAATTAGCTGTGACAGTAGCCATGACATTAATCTGCTCCTACCGAAGATCTTCCAGATTCCACTCCTCCTCCATGACAAGAACAGCCGTCAGTTTAAGTATCTCTTAACTGGGGAATATAAAAGATTAGAATTTCAGGTAGAAAATATAAACAACTTCTGGGTAGCCAAACGCCTTGTTATTTGAAAATCCCATTTATTTCACTCCAATAGTAACAAACACATACAGCACAAAGTAAAATCCTAATAGGACAGATCAGATCTTAGTTTTTAACCCTGAGTTTGTCTCAACTCTGCCCATTGCCAGGCAGGGTGAGCTCATTCACATTGGCTTTGTCATCTGATAATTCCTGAAACCGTTGTGAGGGCTGAACATGGCGTAGCGTGGAATTGGCTGTTAATGTTCATCCATTTAAGATACCCACAATAAAACCAGACAGGGCAGCACTCACCTTTAATCCCAGCGGATCTCTGTAAGTTCCAGGACAGCCAGGGCTACACAAAGAAACCCTGCCTCAAAAAAACAAACAAAACAAGATACACATAATACACTAATGTAGCTTGTGGGTGTTCATTGCCAAGTTAGTTGGAAGCCAAGCCTGTGTTCTTGTTTAAAATGACAAGCCTTGAGGTTCCAGATGAAAATGGTCTAATTTTGGCTCATTTCCTCCACAATCTGGTGAGGAGGGACTGGTGGCCACAGTGTGCTCTGCCCGTCTCTCGTGTTGGGAATGGCAGTTTCGGGGCTCATGGAATCATTTTGTTTCGTGTACTCTGACTTGCTGTTTAAGGCAGCTATCGTTGCTGATCCACTGCCTTGTAGATGCACAGGACTAGGCAAGATGGATGTTTTCCAGCCCTGCATCTATCAGAGGGCCACAATTACAGTAATTATGGCTCAGATGTTCTAGAGGACAGGCTGGTATATATTGTTGGGGTGAGAAGGCAATTTGCTAATTGAAACAGGAAATTAAATTTATTCTTACAGATGAAGCTCTTTTGGAGATTTAAATTGTCTTTGTTTTTATTTTTTTATTTTATTTTTTTTTAGCATAGAGAAGGCCCTTGTCCTGATCCTAGCATCTTGAAGGAAGGGAGGGAGAGAGGAAGGAGGGAGGAAGGGAAAGAGAGAAGGAAGAAGGGAAGGAGTGTTCTTAGGGTGAGAGGATTGTTTTTCTTCTTAGTTATTTCTTTGTTAATTCTAAAGTCCTTCAGGAGCACAGACTGAAATACTTCATATCTTATACTTTTTTTTTTTTTTTTGAGACTCTATCAATATGTAGCCCTGGCTGTCCTTGAAGGCAGACACCCCCCACCCCTGCACAGCAGGAACTCCCTCCCAGACACCAGGCCTCACCCCCCACCCCCCATTAAGCACAAACCACACCCAAATACCCAATATATTCACAGAGATCCTTTATTAAGTGAGGAAGAAAAAAGTGGCTGCTTTCTGACTCTGGCAGGTGTAAGTTTTAGGAAGAGAAAAGGCGTGTGTATGCTGTGTGCTAGAATGGGCTGGGTGTGGTGGTGAAGGAGACGGGGTATGAGGAGAAGGAGGCAGTGGTATTTGTCCTGTAAGGACAAAGGATCTCCTGGATAAAGAGGAGACAGATGTGGTCCTTAGGCACATGGCAGTTTATAAAGGTAAAAGGGGAAACTCCACCTTAGGATGAGGTGTTTCATTTTCATTGGGCATGTTAATTAGGGCAGCCAAAGGGGACTTTTGATTGCTGGACTTCAATACTTTGATACTGACCTTGGTAGTCAGGAGGAAGAAGTGGACAAATAAGGGACCAGACCTCGGTGGCTGGCTTTAGGAATGTGATCTAATGGTTTGTGGCAAGGCAGAGGGGACGGGGAGAAGGGCAAGGCCTGCATGAGCCATCCACACCAGCCCTCCCTGCCTTGAGTACTTTAAGTCCTGGCACTCACTGTGTAGACCAGCTGGCCTTGAACTCACAGAGATCTCAAGCGCTGGGATCAAAGGCCTGTGCACCACATGACTTTCTTGGAGTAGTTTTCCTTTTTTCTTTCTTTTCTTTTGGTTTTTTTGTTTGTTCGGTTTTTCGAGACAGGGTTTCTCTGTGTCTTTGGAGGCTGTCCTGGAACTTGCTCTTGTAGACCAGGCTGGTCTTGAACTCACAGAGATCTGCCTGCCTCCACCTCCTGAGGAGTAACTTTCAAGAAAGGCATTGTATATAGTGACTGTATACAGAGAGACTGCGTAGACAGATTTGGCTCATTAGGGTGACACCATGAACAAGGCCATGCTGTTATTTCCGATTGCTTACACATCAGCCATGGAATTAAGGCAAGTTCTACCCACCTAAGTTCTTAAACTCTTGATGCTGTGGTATATAGGAATTCTGAGTGAGGGTAGGGGACCCGTATGAGGCAGGAAGTCTGGGGTGGGGTAGGTCTGATTTTGGCTGCCGTGTTGTGGGGAGTAGGAATTCTGTTTCAGGCAAGTACAGAGAGAGAGAGAGAGAGAGAGAGAGAGAGAGAGAGAGAGAGAGAGAGAGAGAGAGGGGGGGGGACATCTAAAGCATTATACCTCCTGCATCCAAGATTTACCCTCCTCGGCTGTCATCTTCTCTGTGCCCAGACCCATTGTGCTTTGTTCCCTGTGTATGTGCTGGAGGAACCTGAAAATATGCACAAAAGAAAGAAAACACTAGAGAAGATTCCCAAACAGAGACTGAGAGAACCTACCACGGAAGAGCATCCCAGCATCCTCCTCCACTTCTGACAGTAGGGGATGGGAAGGAGGGGAAGGCCTGATTCCCAGCCCAGGGATAAAGCGTGGGGGGCAGGGCAGTCAAAGCAGGCTCCAAATCCATCCTGTGCCATTGTGCTCCCAGGCCCTGCCTCTGTCCTCCTTGTCAGTAAGGCTTGCGTCCCTTGACGGCCTTGAGAGCCAGACTCTCCTAGAAGTAAGCTAGGTGCTGACCACTGCAGCCCTGAGCCCAGCTGTGCCATTCTAGGGGACTTCTCTCCAACGTCATTTGATTATAGTTTGTTTCTTGAATTTACAAATGCAAAATTAATATCCCAAAGACACACTTCACAGGACTGCAGCCCCTGGGCTCACCCTTCTCACTGGCCCTTGTGTGTGCGTGCCGGAACAGGATGTTAGGCACCTTCTATCCCTCTGTCAGATGTCGGCCTTCACTTTTCTGGAAAGTCTCTTACTGGACCTGCACCTTGCTGTTTTTCAGCTACATTGGAAACATTGGAAAAAAATAACAAACGTTCCATGAGGCTTCTCCCCTTTAGTTTTACAGTTTCTAGAGATAAAAAGATTGCCAGTTATATAGTTCATTAAAACTAATTTCTATTCTCTAACCCCTGCTTTTTAAGTTGTTTTGAAACTGATTTACTTACTTTGTCCGTGTGAGTTCGGACATACACATGCCACAGGGCATGCCTAAGTCAGAGCACACCTTCTGAAAGTCCATTCTCTCCTCCAGGGGTGGGATCCAGGAATCAAACTCGGGTTGTGAGGCTCGCACAGCAAGTGCCCATACCTGCTTAGCCGTCTCACTGGCTCTAGTCCTTGCTCATTAAAAACCTAACTGTATGTCTTTGTCTCTCACTTTAAGCAAGGCATCTGTAAAATCATTTTCCATTATTTTATGAAGGAATTCTTTAATGTTTTCTAAAGAAAAAATATAATCTATTTCTACACGTTTGTACTTGTAAAAAAATATTTATGTGTCGAGAGGGGCATGCTTGTGCCACAGCATGTGTGTGAAGGCCAGAGGACAGCGTGAGAGAGTCGGTTCTCTCTTTCCACTATGTGAGTTCCAAGGATCAAACTCAAGTACATCTTCAGGCTTGGTGGCAAGCACTCTTACCCACCGAGCCATCTTGTCAGCCCTGTACTTTGAATTTTAATGTCACTAAATTACTTTAGCTTTCTGAGAATAAGGATATCTGAAATAGGTAGTTCCTATAAAAAGAATAAATTGCTGACCTATTGATTTTTTTTTTAAGATAATGGTTTCTATAGACCCATGTTCAGAGAACCCCAGTAGAAGACTATTTGTCTAGACTCAGTTGCTCCTAATAGCTCTGAATTATAAAAAGAACTAATGGAATATGTAATTATCTTAGATTGCTGCCTAGAACTGGAAATCATATTAAGTACTTTATGCCATTGATCAGATAAATGACATTACAGGCAATCCTAGCTTACAGCCACTGACATCCATCCACAGTGTTGAGCCCACAATGCCCAACCATGTCATCATCTGTAGCATGAAGCAAGCAAGCACCTCCTCCCAGTTGGCTGGGATAGGCAGAGTGAGCAGCTGCTCTCCCTCCTGCCTCTTCAAACTGACCAACCCTCTTCTCCCCACAACCTTCATTTGTACTCTAGAAGCTTTCACACCTAAATGGCAAGCAAGTGCTTTTGGCTTGAAATTAGAGATGGGGTGTAGGAAGGAGAGAAACAGAAGGGCTGCATAACATGGATAGCAGGGGCTGAAGGAACCGGATAGAGTTTTCCCATGAAGCCCCAAACTGTAAATACTTTAGGCTTATGGTCTGTCACGGCTTCCCAGTTTTGTTTTAACCACCACCACCACCCCCACCCCAAATGCAGAATTTGCTCTGTTTCCAATTAAATTTACAGAAACAAGGAATGAAGTAAAGCCAGGAGTGATAGCACTCGGGAAGCTCAGAAAAGATTTCGAGTTCAAGGCCAGCCTGGGCTATAGCAAGTTCTGAGCTGTCCTGAGCTATAAAGTGAAGGAGAGCCTTATCTAGGGCGGGGGGGGGGGGGCAGGGGCTTCTGGCTAAAGAGTTTCCTAACCTCTGCATACCAAGTAGTGAGTCACAGGAAACTGAGAGAAAATCTAGAAGAAAAGTCCCCAAAAGATTTTTGAATACAAATTATTTACTAATGTGTATTTTCTCCGAGGAACTAAAGTAACTCATTTGGTGTTAAGTTTGCCACCCCATATATTTTAGGCCTTGTGTCTTTATGTCTTAAATACTGTCACTGAGCCAGACGTCATAGCTCATGCATGTACTTCGGCATTCCTGCTAAGGCAGAAAAATTGCCACAGATTCAACACTAGCCTGGGTAAGACCCTATCACATACACACACACACACAGAGCACGGGGGTGTGGGGGGGTGGGATGATGGGGTACAAATCACTGAAATGGTGTTCCGTGGTCGAATGTGTGACATATCACCCCTAAGTCCCATTCAACTTAATGTAACAATGGTTCTTCCATCTCCGACAGGCCGTTCCCGCAGAAGGGCTGGTGTCCATATTAAAGAAGAGGAATGACACAATAGGGGACCACCCTGCCCAAATGCAGCAGAAGCCAGCTAAGCGGAGAGTGCGATTCCAGGAAATAGATGATAGCCTGGATCAAGGTGCGCTCAGCCCCGGGTCTGCAGGGGTCACCATCAGTGGGTGCTGCTGGATAGTCAGTGTGACAGGATGCCTGCTAGCAGGGTTTGTAAGGACTGTGTGGACTCGCTCTACCTTCTAGCAGAGAAACAAAAAGAAATCAAGTTATATCTTTTTAATCTTTGAAGCATTTTTTGCTGAAACAAATGAGCTAGTTGCAAATGGCCAAAGTCAAAAACTCACCTCAGTTTTTTTTTTTTCTTTAGTATTTTCCTTCCTTTTCTTCCTTTGTAGTGAGCTTGTTTTCGTTTTTGTTTTAAGTGGCAAATTAATGCCCCTCTTTTTATTTCGTCTTTAATGACAAATTAATGCCCTCTGTTACCGTGAAGCATTGTCTACTCTGCATGGAAGCTGAGTGCCTCCCTAGAGTGGTGTTTGAGCATCTGTCCCTGGACAGCACTGAGGCCATGCTGTCACAGCAGAGCTGCCTTGTGCAGTTGCAGATAGAGTCACCTGAGGCAGAAGTGTGTAAGAGAAGTGGACACCAGCTCAGAGCCTGCCAGTGTGTTTCTCTGTTCACTGAGGAACCGTGTGAACACTGAGCTGTGTTTCTAAGACAGTGGGAAAGCTGCCTGGGGCTTTCAACTGTGAGAGTGAAAGGCCTTGGAAATGCTATTTTTTCATCTGGCATCTCATAGCCAGCTCCACCTCCACACCCCAACCCCATCCCGAGAAGTCCTCAGTCCTGACCACACACATGTGCACCAGGGTCTGGAACTCTCAGGCCACCTCACCGCCACCAGGTTACTCTGCTTCATTCTCCTTAAAATGTAAAGTAACAAGCACTGCTCTGCCACCAAGGACAATGAAAAGCTTGTAGTTAAAGTGCATGGATTGGTCTCGACAGTCATATGAAACCTTTGTGTAAAGCTTACACGTGCATAGGTACAAACCTCACCTCCTGCCTGAGCTCCCTAAGAGGCCCGTACTCCCGCTAGGCGGTACTGTGTCCTGGAAATGTAATGTGGACGCTCACAGGTGGTTCCCTTTTTGTATGTGCTTGGGTGTTTCGCCTCATGTATGTCTGTGTACCACGTGCGTGCAGTGCCTGAGGAAGCTAGAGTCGGGCATCAGAGCCCCCGAACTGAAGTCACAGAGGGTTGAGAGCCATCACGTGGTGCCTGGGATTCAAACCTGGGTCTTCTGGAAGAGCAATAGTGCTCTTAAACACCAAGTCATCTCTCCAGCCCCTCATGGGTGATTTTAAATTTTATGACAGCCATATAACAAACATGAAAATACACGAAATGTGCCTTAGTAGTATATCGCATTTAACTTAGTGTATCAAAAATATTGCAACGTGATTGATCAGTGTGGTAAAATTGCTGATGAGACATTTCATATCGTTTCCACACTCCATCCTCCGAAGCTGGGATCTGTTTCGAGCTCACCTGGCATCTTTTTTTGTATCAGTCACTTGTCCGATACTCAGCAGCAACTCAAGGCTTGTTCCCACCACAGCTAATAATGTATTTTATTTAAGCAAAATAGATACTTTCAAACACCTAAATGGTATTAAAATGTCATCTCTCCATGTACCACAGGACCCAAGACTCCATAATAATAAAATCTGCAGATGCCCAAGACCCTTATATGAGACAGAATACTGTTTTCCTAGAGTCTGTTCACACCCCCTGTGTACTTGGATGATAATGATGATAATTATTATTATTACTATTTATTTCACACACACCTGTACCACAGTGTATGTGTGGAGGTCAGAAGACAACTCATGGGAGTTGGTTCTCTTCTTCCACCACTAATTAATTACAGGGATTGAACTCAGGCTGTCAGGCTTGCAGAGCCAAGTGCCTGTACCAGCTGAGCCATCTCACCAATCCTTCCGGCATACTTTGTTTATTCTTTTTGGTTTTTGCTTTTCTCTTTTTTGAGGTAGAGTTTCTCTATGTAACAGCGCTGGCTGTCCTGGAACTCACTCTGTAGACTAGGCTGGCCTCAAACTCACAGAAATCCACCTGCCTCTGCCTCCTGAGTGCACCACCACGCCCAGCTACTCATTCTTTGTTAAAGAGTGTCTTGGGTCAGAGAGTTTGCTCAGCAGTTGAAATCATCCGCATTACATACGCTGTCTCATGAGTTTAAATAATTGGTAAGTAATTGTTACACAGTATTGTTTAAGGGAATGCATTAAGAAAAGAGTACATACTTAGTACAGGAAAATTCTTCAGAATATTTGGCCCACAGATATGGAGGGTTGACTATTAACGGTATGAAGAAATGTGGAGATCCATAAACTAGGTTGCTAGCATAGACGAACAGGCGAAGAGAATTGCAACTAAAGGAAGAGCAGGTGAGGAGGCTGAACCGATGGTGCTGTGTGATATCTGACCGCTGTCCTCGTGTTTGCAGATGAAGTGGGCAGCGGCTCCTGCATCCTGCTCATCCTGCTGTGCGTAGCCACTGTCTTCCTCAGTGTTGGAGGAACTGCACTCTACTGCACTGTGGGCGACATGCAGTCTCCTGTGTGTACAGACTTTGCGGACAACGTGGACTTCTATTACACTAAGCTACTGCAGGGCGTGGCAGGACTTAAACACTGGGTCTACCTCTCCTAGCAGCGATTGGGACAGGCGTGCTGACAGACAGACAGTGATGCAAAGGAGTCACGGAACATTCCCCCTCCCCAGCAGCGGAGACCCAAGGACGGGCAATAGAAACTGCCCAGAGACCTCTGTTAGAGTAATCCACAGAAGGCGAATACTTGCGTAGGCGCTGAGGACAGCAGGAGGGAGCCGTGGAGACCACGCCCCTCTCCTTGCTGCTTGCTTGTGTAGTGAAGCACACTGAGCAGAGTCACACCGGGCTCCCACTGAGGGTTAAAGGACAGTCCCAGTTTACAGTCATTGTCCATAGGCATCGCTTCCCGCCATCACGCAATAAGTTTCTTTGTAAACAGAGAAAGTTACCTTATGGTTTCAACACCGTTTTTTAGTTAATCTTGGGAGCTGTGTAATTTTAGCTTTGGACATTATTCTAGATTCTGTTCTCCATTTGTGAAATGGTTGTGTGGGTGCGTGTTATGTCTGAAGCAGTAACCACAAGTGGATATCCAGTATAGAGTAAAAGATGACCTTTATTCTTTTAATTTGACTACAATGTGCAGGCACAAATCTCTGGAGAAGGCTTACCTGTGAACTAGATAAACTGTAGGAATGTTGGCCTTGAATTGAGAGACTGACAGATCTGAGGCAATGAATTTGACAGGCCTGAAGGCAGGCACCATGACAGAACTCCCAAGTCTCAGATGAGATTTCCCTGTGGCTTCTGTGCTGTCTGGAGCACTGAGTTCTTGTTCCACTGCTCAAGGGAAGCTTGACAAGCACCCGTTCCATTCTGGAACCTAAGCCTAGGAACCCAAGTAAGGGGTAGTTCCTACTGTATGGGTGCTCGTGGAAGGTGAACCCTTACTTTGTTGAATGAAACAGGCCACCTCATGAGACTGAGTAGTCGCAGGCTATACCCTCAGGGGTGTGGACTATGTGTTCCTATCATGGATCACTGTGGACCCAGTCATGGGGTCAGGAAGCAGATATTCAATCATACCTTAAGTAGACAAGTTTAAATACCTTGTTTTGCTTAAATCTGTCATTAGGTGGCCTTTCCTTATTTACGGTACAGTGATCTAATGTTTAGGAAGCCTCATTTGACTTTTTATATTCTAGGCAATGTCTTTTTTTAAAAATCATGAATTATAGTTTTTTAGCAAGTGATCTTTATGTTCCTCTTTTCCTGTTAGAATCATTTGGAAGGAAATGGGAGAAATTGCTTTGTAGTTGTTACTGGCTGGCACAGTACCTTTCTTTGTGTTTCTGCTTATTTATTTGGAACTTGTGAATTTAAGGGCTTTTGTATGAGTTGAGAGTGCGTTGCTGAGCATGTATTTGGTCATCCCACCGCTACCTATTTAATTAGATACTTAGTGTTTTGATTTTGTACTATTTCAGCTCCATATGTTTTAGGCTTATTTTTAAATTGACATTTTTATTTTTACTTACAACACTGTGTGGCTTATCTCTTACCATGTCACCGTAAATTGTAATATTTTCAATGGTTATAGATCAGAGTTATTTATTTAGAAGTATACAGAATACTGAAATTTAGATTCCTTATGCCTAAGGCTGATTTTATTAGAAGATTATTTTAATGCCCTATTATAAATTTGAAGACCTTGTATTCACATCCTGTGTAAAATGGGTCCCATCATCAGGGTACTTCTGCCAGAGGCTCTGTGGAAGGCGCTAGTGAGGTTGCCTATGTGGGCCTCCTCATGATACACAGACATGTTCCATTTTCGTGATTTCTAGCTGCTGGGATTTGGTGACCCCCGTTTCTGCCGATTTTACATCAAAAAAAGTTAAAATCTTCACCGTTTACCTCTCTTGGGTCACTCAGAGTCTTGTGTGATCTCTGGTGTCATATTCGCCTCTCAGCCACTTTTTTGAAACCTGAGGTTTCCTGGGAGCCTTCAGAGAAGGAAAGGCCTAAACTGACACCTCACTAACCAGGGGCCCAGGGTGTGTCAGAGGAACCCGGTGCTCACCACTTCAGGGGCCACAGAGTGATCAGGAGTAGGCTGACCTCTTGACTTAAAGTGGGCATGAACTCTCACCTAGAAAACCCAGGACTCATTTTAAAATGTAATAGCCATTTACTGCATGAATTGGAGTGTCCCACCTGGAGATGAGAGGATGTTAGTTACCCCACGCATAAAGAATTCATCCAGCATACTGAAATGTATTTCTCCTCTCATTCGGAAGTAATGACAACTATTTATAACTAGCCTTCTTAAGAACTGTGTCTGAGGGTGTCAAATCAAGCTTGTAATTTAAAATCTATACCAACAAAATGTCTCAGAGGATTTATTTGAACCCTTGGTGTTAAAGGAACTGCTTGAAAACAAAATATAATGTCAAGAGTTGATCCAGCCCCTGAAGGAGATGCCATCTATTTTGGGGAAGTCTTTTTTTTAATTGCATTTACATATTTATTTTGGGAAGAGTCCATGAGTACCACACTGTACACTTCCAGGAGTCACGCTCTCCTTCCGTCATCAGGGTCCAGAGGTTGATAGTCAGGCCATCCAGTTGACGGTCAGCACCTTTCCACACTGAGCCATCTTATCTATTGTGAGGATGTCTTACTAAGTCTGTGATAACGGCTTCTCAGCTTCTAAAATACCTCATGCATCTGCCTGTCTCTGCCAAACTCTGCCCTCAAGTGCATCCTTTTAGACTTGAACATCAAGTCTGAAGTCTTATTTTATCCAGATGTGAATTGGGGTGTGAGATGTGGTGAGGATCTGAAGTCAGAAGGTCAAACTTATTTTGCAAGAGCAGAAGTGATTTGGGTCTTCTGAAAGACAGGGCAACATGGCCTGAGGGGAACAGGATGAAGGACCAGGAGGAGTTGAGCAGAAGGAACATGGAGGACAAAGAAGTCCTCTGGCTGCTGACCTCCTGTCTTTACACTGGCCTTTGTGGTCCCCATCCACAGACAGGTTTTTACTTTTCTTTATTATTTTATTTAATATCTTTATTATAAAAGATAATTTCTTTATTATTTTTATATTAACAAGCATAATAATATGCATATTATTAATTATGCATAATGGATTTCATGTGACATTTGCATACATGTTGGTAAGCCTTTTAAGCGTCTTCATTTCCTGGTACACTCTTGTTCCCTCCACTGACCTCCTTCAAGAGGCTGGGCTTTCAACCTGCTGCTAGCAGTAGCCCTGGGTAATGCTCTCATTTCTGTGGGCACCGTTGATCTGAACTTGGTCTTTATGTGGTGTTTGTAGAACTTTAACATTTATTCATTCCATACCTAGACTAGCCACCACACTTTCTGCTTCTTTTTGTTTTTTAAACAAGTTTATTTATTGAAAGAATCTGAAAAATAGTAATAAGGCCTTCATTAACAATTAACAAATTTTAAGATACTAATATGAAACATTAGGAATTTATGTGATAACTCCATGTGTTCTAGATCAGTCTGGTAGCAGCTTGCTTCTAGACATGTCAACACTTGCTTTTTAGATGCGTGACCCATGCTGCAGACCTTGCTCTCCTCTGGATCACAGCAGAGGCCTACTGTGCTCACAATCACAGATGAACAGCACAGCTCTTGGGGACAAGCTACCACAGCTTAACAGCACTGAAGCCAGACCACGTAGGGCTTCATAGGTGCTGATGTGTGTCAACAAGGGCCCAGTAGGTCCTGACTTTTAACAGCAGAAGAAAGCTCAGTGTGGTCAGCCCTGTAGCAGCTGGCAAACAATTTTGAGCAGCATGACTACCCTGGAAGCCAGTTGAAGAACGGGCAGCCCCCCTTCCTACTCCCGACACAGAGATGAATACAAAACTGAAAGCAGAGGTGCCTTGGCTGACCACTGATCCACAAAGGCTTCAGGGCCTGTGTGGCTCCCCTGTGTGCTAGTTATGCTACATACACGACTGCACACAGGGAGATACGGAGATATCTGCTCAGATGCAAACCTTGGACTCTTGTGGAAGGAGGGCAGGCCCACAGGCCTGATATCAAGAGAGAGTTGGTCTCAAAACCTTTGTGGCCACTGTGTAAGGGAAGAGCAGAAGCACAGAGCCCTGTCCTGACTGTCTGCGTTGGGCTGCACACAGTGTAAACACTAGACAACACGCAGTCCCCTCTAAATCTTCAGAAAGTGTGTACAAGAAAATATGTACATAATCACTTCAGAAAGTTTAAAATAACCTCTTAAAAAGTGTACACAGGATTTAAAACGTCTCAGGAATTGCTGCCCTACTATGAGGAATGTGATGTTGCCGATGGCTGTGCAAGCTGTTGCCTCTGTCTTCTCTGGAATGGACTCAGAGGCACATAGCCATGACACGCCTTGCCAACCCATGGCAAAGCTGCCAGGTGACCCCAAGAGTTGCAGAGGGGAAAGGTACAGGCCCTGGGGGAAAGCACTGCAGCTAAAGGAAGATTTCTGGCTGAGACATTTATTCCAATATCAAAGGGAAGATCTCTTCATTTTGACCCCCACAGAATTTCAACAGACTGATTTATGGGAATTCCTGACCTGGAGATGTGTGCAGAACTTTGTACAGTGGTGTTGGCTGCCCTCTGTACCCTGACACACATCCAGTTGCCTGCAGTGTCAGCACTATGAAAGAGGCCCACCCAGCTTAAAGAACTTGTGTCAGGTATGGGGAATGTAATTTGCAAAAAAGGAACTGAAGACTAGAAACTAGATTAACAAGGGGCTACCTAGGGAGATGGGAACTCCAGTTCATTTTTTCCTGTCATGTGTCATAAACTGTTAGGAATAAGGGAAATGCACAGCAGCTGACAGGAAAGTCAACAGCAATCTTTACTGCCAGCCAAAGGTCTGGTGTTTACTAGCCAGCCGTTACTGCTTCGCACCTGCCGTGAGCACTTCTGGAGTTCGTAGCAGGCAGGCTTCCAGCAGCGAAAATAAGCACAGCAAAAACTTTCTGTTCAAAACTGAAGCTCCAGGGCTGGGCGTAGCTCAGAAGTAGAGTGTTTACCTCTTGGGGATGAGACCCTGGGCTCAATACTCAGTGTCACAAAAGAAAAAAGTCTTACTGGCCCTGAATTAAAAACCACCTCACAAGGAAAACCAGTGCCAGAGGCTGTTGCCAGTCAACCTGTCAATCATTTAAGAAAAAAATGCCCATCCCACACAATGCTCGTTTAAAAAGAGTGCTGCTGGTGCTTTTTACGACACCAGTATCACTCTGGTAGCAAAACAAGATCAAAGACAGGAAACTAAGGACATTAGTGAACTTAGACACCAAAATCTTTTGTAGAAAATAACTGATGGGAGAAGGTTCCAGAGGCAGGGAGAGCTCAGCTGATAAAGCGCTTGCCTGGCAAGTACAAAGAGCTCAGTTTGATCTCCAGAACCAACAAAAATACGCGCTTATGGGCTGGAGAGATGGCTCAGTGGTTAAGAGCACTGGCTGCTCTTCCAGAGGACCCGGGTTCAATTCCCAGCACCCACGTGACAACTCACAACTATCTAAACTCCAGTTCCAGGGAATCGAACTCCCTCAAAGACATACATGTAGGCAAAAAACAACAAAGCACATAAAATTAAAACAAAATTTTTTTTTTTTTTTTTAATGTGCTCTTGTAATCCCAGCTCTAGGGAAGCGGAGATAGGAGAATCCCGAGGTCTCCTGGCCAAGCAGCCTAATTGGTGAGTTCCAGACCAACCAGAGACTCAGTCTCAAAGAAGGTGGACTGTGTTCCTGAAGGTGACAACACCCCAGGACTACCATGGATGTGACAGACTCAGTTCAGATCAAAATTGCAGCAGTTTTTAGAAATTGACCATTTAAAATGTGTGAGATGAAAATGACCTAGAAGATAGTGGAATTGTCAGAACAGAGTTGGAGGGCCCTTGCTCCTGTTTTCAAGGCTTCATCCTACAGTTATCGAACTGGTATCCAGGGAGACCTATACAAAGAGCCATGTTCAAGTAATCCACAAGGGAGCCTGGCCAACTTGGTCAGGAAAGAGGAACCCATTCAACAATAATGCTGGCAGAATTGCAAGTACAATTAGGGAAAATTAACAAACAACTAAAATCTGAAGTGAATAAGTTTTAAGTCTAAAACTAAAACTACAGGGCAACTAGAAGTCAGGATCAGCATTGTCACTTTCACATAAAAAGATATTCCCTGGAGCACAGAGTGTGCAAACTATAAAAGGGAAACTCGTCATTGGACTTTTTGAGTGTGCTTTTCATATAATGTGGTTAGGAAAATTAGACGCAAGTACTCAAATGGAAGAAAATACAATATTTTTTGACATTTTGTGGGCTGGGCAATACATCCCTGCTGGTGTATATGGAGTCCAGAGGACAAGTTTTGAGAGTCCTTTCCTTCCACCATGTGAGTCCTGGGATCAAACTCAGGTCATCAGGCTTGGCAGCAAGGGCCTCACAATGAATCTGTCAAAGACCTTATAAATTTAGAATATGTAAAAAGGCTCATATAACTCAGGATTATGACAGCTTCAAAGTACCTTCATAAGAGAGAATGTATGAATGGCCAATGAGTACACGAAAAGATGCTGAGTGTCATTAGTCACCAAGAAAATGCAAATCGGTGAGCTCCCACTGCACACTTAGAATGTGCACAGATGGACAGCACAACGTTAGTTGGTTCAGCATAAGGAATTCAGTGTACCGGTGGTAGAACAGAGGCGGAATGATGGTCAACTCACTGGGTGTAGAAAAGCACTGAGCATCCTTTTGTGACTAGAACTCAGATTAAATGAAGACTAAGAAGAGTAGTAGGGTCCCTGAAGGGTTATGAGGACAGGTGAGCCAAGGAAATTTCTACTGTCCTTCAGGTGACTTACTCTGTTCCACCACTGTGGCTTAATTAGAAAAACCAAAAGCTTTGGTGTCTTCCAAATACCTCAAATGTGCAAGACCTGGATACCCACTAGCTGCTAACAGGATGTTCAATAAACTCATTAGTTCCAAATGTCCCACCCCAGTCCTGACTCTGTTTAATGTTTATAGATCCCCCTAGTTCCTCCTTGAATACTGAGCCGTTGACTTAGCTCTCAGGAGGCTGAGGCAAGAGGATGGCAAAACTGGGCTAGCATGGGTTACAATAGAGACCCTGAGGTGTTTTTAAGTTTTTGATTTTTTTTTTGTTTGGTTTTTGGTTTTTGGTTTTAATTTTACATGAGGCAGCAGTTCCCATTCCAAACCCCAATCTAATAATAGTCTGTAAGGACAACACAGTGTCCCTCTGGACGGAAGGTATTGATCAAAAGTGAGGTTTCATCATTTCATTGCTTAATTGATTTGGATCAAAGGTCAGGAAGGAGATGTGCACTTAAGCAGCCGAAGTGCTTACATCATCCGATCACCATGAGAATGATGGAGCCAAAGTGCTGGCTCTCACTTTCCAAGTGCTTGACCTGGGGTTGACAATCTATAAACCAAGCAAGAAAAACACCCTGGGCTTCCAAGGCTAGAATAGGTCCACAAGGGGCTATGCAAGAAGGTAATCCTTTTCCTTTCTTGTAAAATAATTTCTCTACTTATTTCTGAATGGCTTGGAATGCGTTGTAATGCAGACTGGCCCCAAACTCAGAATCCTCCTGTCTCAGCTTTCCAGGGAATTGTGTGCTCTGCTCTGCTTGCTTGCTTGCTTGCTTGCTTGCTTGCTTGCTCCCGCCTTTGGATGTGTTATTGCTTAAATGAAAATTGGCCTAGGAATAGCAGTCTCACCAGCCACAGAGAAGAGGCTGTCTGGTATAAGCTAGTTTGGTATAGCATAAATCCTGAAGAAAGGAAGCAGCCTCGGGCTGGAATCTCAATAGCAAATGATCTCTATAGGATTTCTACCACCACTTTAGAGTTTAAACCCTCTCGATTCTCTGACCATCTAATGTAATCTGCTTTCCTTCGCTGAGAAGAAACAACTTGGGCGGCTTCATTTGCTGGGTGAAGGTGGAGTATGGGATGGGAATTTTCTAAAGCCACTTGGAGGTGAGAACTAGAAGCTGAAAACTGATCCATACATTTTCAAATCCTCTACTGTGCCCATGGGCCACCTCCAAGAGCCAGCAGCAAATAGTCCCTTCTCTGGAAAGCTTGGGGCTTTGTGTAAACTAATCCTGCAACCCTAGCTACAGTTGGTTAGATGGGAGGGTGCCTTGGGGTGATGAAGTCCTTGGGCTTACATACTAGGGAGCCTGGTGACCTGGGTGAAGATGGGTTTAGAAAGGTGTATCACAAAGGGAATCTGACCACGTGAGCCCAACTTACAGGCTCTTGGTCTAGCTCTGGCAACAGAAGGAGCAGGTGCCGGGCAGTGGCAGGATGGAGCCAAAGGAACCAGGGACAGCAGAGCTGTCAGGGCAGACATCCCCAAGGTCTTCCCTCGAAGATCACAAAGATGGTGAAGGTGCTGGCCACACAAGCCTGGTAACCCGAGTTCAGTCCTGAAATGTGAGAGGACCCCACCGACCTCCATGTGCGGGTCCTGTCATGTGCACACATAAATGATAAACATGGTTTTTTTCAGTCTTTCTTGAAATTTATTTATTTTATGCGTGTGAGTGTTTTGTCTGTATGTCTGTGCATCAATGCATACAGTTCCTACTGCATGTCAGGACAGGCCGGAAGAGGGCGTCAGATCCATGTGGGTGCTGGGAATTGAACCTGGACCTTCTAGAGGAACAGCCAGTACTTTTAACTGCTAAGCCATCATTCCATCTCCTACACAATAAAAAAAAAAAAAAAAAAAAAAAAAAAGTAAAGGGTCACCAAGGTGTAACCAAACAGCATTCTAATTACAGAAGGCTAGAGCAAGGTGACTGCCTGTGCTCCTTACACACAGTCCCCTGAGAAAGAGTCTGTTGTTCCCTGTAAACTGAAGCCAAACTGCTCAGCAGTTTCTTGTGTAAACATTGCCTGCCTCTTTAGAATCACGTTATTATACAGATGCTGGGCAGTACAAACACTGTCCAGTTGGCTCTGTTTGTGTCCAGAACAAAGCTGTGATCCAAGGACTGTCCCTGACCTATTTAAGATCAGAAGCAACAGAAAAGTGGAAGATTTCTCACTTCTGGTTGTGAAATTGAAATAGCCCCAGGAAGCTGAGATTACAGCACTGTGGGAGACCCTGTGCTTAGCCTCTTACCTTGCCCAAGGCCAAGGACTCCCTGCCTATTACCAAGAATATAGTCAGGCCAAAGAGAGTAAAGGTACCATGGAGTCTGACAAGTCACCTCCTGAGGCATGACCTCTGAGATTATCTTCAGCCTACATGTATACACACACACAGACACACACACACACACACACACACACACACACACAGACACACACACACACACACACACACACAGTATGTACCTGAAATTTAAAAAAAAAAAAAAAAAAAACCTGGCAAATGTGTCCCGTGTTCGTCCCCCGTCCCCTGTCCCCCCCCCCCCCAGTGTCCTGTGTCTCTGGACACAGGCCTGTGTGACATGCTCCTAGTTTTCAGGCAACATCAGCTGTCTGTGAGATGGGCCATAGAGAGCCATGTGTTACAGCTCCCAGGTCTTTTTGTTGGCATTCTGGCTGCATCTGGGTCCAACACTCAATTATTTGCAGTGAACAAGGGTGCTGGGTATGCCTCCTATCCCACCTATTCCTCATGCCCTTGTATTTTCACTGGGAAAAACAAAGTCCCTCTTGATAAGAGACTTGCTCTTCCCTGAACTCTTTGTCAGAGACTAATCCCATCGTGGGTTTAAAATCATTACTCATAAAGAGAAGTACATTAGTGCTAGCTAAGTCCCAGTTGGCCTCTTCTCTTCTTCACAGTGATGAATTGGCAAAAGAGTGGGAAAAGAAGGGACAGGACCAGGTAATGGGGTCACTACAGAGCCACAGCCTCTGGTGACACAGGTCTCCTAACCAGAACAAGCTATGACCTGGGAGATCCCCTTCCTGGAGCTCCTTGAGCACCATGGGAAGTTAAAGCAAGGGCTTGTTGATTTGCTTTGCTTTGTTAATTTTTATTGCATTTATTCACTGGTGTGTGTGTGTGTGTGTGTGTGTGTGTGTGTGTGTGTGTGTGTGTGTGTGTTCCAGTGTGCGTGCTTGTATTTAGATGTGGTTTGCATATGGAGGTCAGAGAATGTATTTCAGAACTTGGTTTGCTCCCTCCACCATGTGTGTCCCTGAGACAAAACTCAGTTTCAGTTTTGGTGGCAAGGACTTTTATCCACTGAGCCGTCTCGCTGCCTGCTCCTCTCAGCAGATCCTAATGAGGGGTACAGTCCCTGTCATTTGCCTACTCATCCACAAAGGTCCCTGAACTTGTCAAAAGAAGAGTTGAAGGAAGGCGCTGGAGAGATGGCTCAGAGGCTAAGACACTGGCTGCTCTTCCAGAGGACCCAGTTTCAATTCCCAGCACCCACATGGCATCTCCATGGGATCTGATACCTTCACACAGACATATCTGTAAGCAAAACATCAATGCACATGAGTAATAATAAATTATATACATATATGCATGCATACATACATACATACAGTTGAAGGAAAAGCCTGGGAGACGGCAGGATTTTAGAACCATGCTTGTGAATGAGTACACATGAGTGGTTTTCTTTCTTTTGCTGGTTATGGCCTGGTAGGGCATAAACATTTAAGCCATCGATAAATGGAAACAAAAATGGAAAACGTTGAAACTAGAAAAACAAAAATTCCAGATGACTAACAGCTCCCATTCTAAACAGCCTTGAATAGGCTTTGCCTTCCCCAACTGCCCAGAGGCAGCTCTCTTGGGAAACATGCCACCTCGGCCACGCTATGACCTCTGAGATGGCTGGCTCACATTTCCAGAAGTGGCAGTGTGCCACACAGTGCCCATGTGCAGCGATTTAGGAACCACGTGCCTCCTCTTCCCGGTTCTAGGCCCCGTCTCGTGCTATTTTTGTTCTCCATGATATTTTCAGTTCTTCTGTGAAATGCTGTGGTAAAATGAAAAAGAAAAAGGGTTCTTACTTCAACAAGGACAAACAGGCTGGTCAGAATTCATGCCTTAAGAGCTCTGGAGGGAGACCTGGCATCCATTCTGTGCCTTTTGGAGACAGTGGCTCTTGACTCATAAATCCAAAGACTTTCCAATCTGAACCATGGCCCAACACTATTTGGAAAGTTCCACCCCAGGCTGGGAGGTGTACAACAACTACACTTTTGAAATGACCGTTAAGGCAATGGGAAGCCAGCCATGGGGTGGAGGAATATCTTTTTCTCCCCAGCAATGTTTCTTAGCCCTGCAGTTATATTTTCACAATCCCTAATAAATTGCCAACAGAATTACTGACAAGCCATTTAATGGCTGCCATCTTTCCCAAGTTTGTGAGTTGCCCTGGATAGGCTTTCGCTGACCCCTGAGAGCCAATGGCTGGGCTCTAAAACTGGGCACAAGTTGAGTGTCCTGGAATTAGCCTTTAACAAGCCATTGGCAAGCCAACTCCAGAGCCTTGTCTGCTGCCTGAGGAGAGTGGACACCATCGAAAGTATGGCTTTGTTTACAGGCATGGCCTGTCCTCTGGGCCACATGGGCAACATATCCTAACCCCATTTCATCCTTCCAGCCCTTTGTACTAATGCTGTTGGGGAGTGTTTGGCTTGACTCCAGTCTAATTAAAATTCCTACCTCTTTGGGAATATGGCTTTATGTTCCCATAAAGCCAGATTAATACAGGGCCCATCAGGCAGCTCGCTGCTCCATCAGCCAGTAAATGCCTCAGATATTATGGGAATACAGTGAAAACATGATTTCTCTTTTCAACTCTGGAGAGGTGGTAGAATCTTTAAAAGGAGGAATGTCTCCAGGCCAGCAGTTAGGAACACGTGTGGCTGTTTCAGAGGGCCCAGTCTGGTTTCCACATGATAGCTCACCCCCCATTCTGGGGGATCCAGAGCCCACCTTGTGTACTGCATACATGTGGTGCACATACATACATACATACATACATACATACATACATACATACAGGCAAAACTTTCATACACATAAATGAAAATAATCTTCTTAATTAAAAAAATTCAAACAGTGGTGGTGGCACACGCCTTCATTCCTAGCACTCTTAAGGCAGAGGCAGGCAGATCTCTGAGATCAAGGCCAGCCTGGTCTACAGAGCGAGTTCCAGGACAGCCAGGGCTACTCAGAGACGGCAGACTTGGTGGGAGGTCTTAAGTCAGCAGAGGTATGCCTCTGAAGGAGGTTTAAGACCCTAGCCCCAGCTCTTCATCTCTTGTAGTTTCCCTAATGCCTTGAGGTAAATAGCATGTCCCCACCATGATATACCATGCTGCCATGAGCGACATGGGTAACCCCAAAACTGTGAACCAAAACAAACCCTCCTTCTAAACTCAATTCGCCTCGGGTGTTTGTTGCACTAGTGGGAAGCTGTCTCACGCGGACCAGATGAGCCCTCATCATTCTGGCACATAACAGATTGTGTGCCCTCAGCACTGGCTTACAATATTCCAGCACATGTTAGTTGAATTAATTAGTGATTCAGTAAATATATAGACTTGGCATCTTGCACTGAACTTAGGTTTCTATGTCTCTGATTAGAAGTTTCCGGACGTTTATTAATAATCACGACGGTCCCTCTTAGAGGCCTTTCCTGGAGTAGACTCCAGCTCCACTTCCGAAGGCACACCCTCCGTCTTCCTCCTCCTACCCCTGACATGACTGTGATCACCTCTGTCATCTCTGGATGCCTCACTGGCTGGCATGCAGGTGATTAACCTCCCTGACCGCTAGAGGGCGAGCTTAATGTCAAGCGCTGGTGCGAGCCTGCTGACTACACAAAGCTGGATGCTTCTTGCTGAGACAACCAGGACACTCTTAGTAACTACGGGAGACAGCGGGTGTAACCAGGGGTGTTGGGGTCGGTTCCGTGCGGCCAGCTCCCTCCTGCAGAGCGGACAGGGCAGGGCAGCACAGCCTGCACGCGGGAATCCTTTCACCCCAGCGCTGATTACAGCGCACCCCTCCGGGGTCGGGACGAGGCCCGGCAAACAGCTGCGAGCGGCGCCTTCGGGAGCAGAGTTCCAGAAGCTTCAGCGAGTCACATCTGCACAGGTCTGCACCTCCACCCCGGGTGCGGGTCGGGAGCCTGTGCGCTCTCAACCCTCGGCTTGGCTTTCACACCTGCTTTTCTTGTGTTCCTTGGGATTTTCAGTGTTTTTCCAGCCAGTCCTTCCCCACGACTGCAATCCCCTGTCACCGTGATTCCTCAAATTAAACTTTGTACAAAGGCGTGGTTTCTTTCTCCTGGCGGGTACAGATATCTGAGCCCTGAATAAACCACAGGTTTGTCTAACTTGTGTAAACGCATCAGAGACGGAATTCATTCTTTTTAATGTCCTTTACAACACCTGGTTATCTAAGGGCAGTCTCAGTGGGACAGATGAGCTCTGGCCCGGGGACATGTGGCCCTCTGTGTGACTGCCGCCCCCTCCTCCCACCCCGCAGCTCTGCCCTCCTGGCAGCGCGCTCCAGGGCTGGCAAAGATACTGCCCTGAGGCACCCAGAACCCCTCCCACCCCAGCCCCTAACTAACCCTGAATGAACGTGACATCTGAGACCTAGTGACACCTAGGGCGGAAATGAGACGCTGCAATGTCATCGCTGAGTCGGCTAATCCATCATTGTAACAAATGTCTGAGACAAATCGTCTTGGAAAGAAGAAAGGGTTTTTTTTGGCTCGTGATTTTTTTTTTATTAATGCATGCAGTTTTCCTAGTTTCTTAAAAAAAAAAAAAAGGTTTATTTTATTATGTACACAGTATTCTGCCTGTCTGCAGACCAGAAGAGGGCATCAGATCCTATTATAGGTGGTTGTGAGCCATCTCAAGACCGCTGGAAGAGCAGCCTGTGCTCTTAACCTCTGAGCCATCTCTTCAGCACTTGGCTCATTATTCTGAGGTTCAATTTACGATCAGTTTGCTGGAGCTTGGGGATGGAACAGTAGATCCTGGTGGGAGCACATCGCAGCAGAGGCCTCTTTACCTCAGGGCCAAATATGAGAAAAATCAAAGAGGAAAGGGTGGGTTCCCACCACCCATCTTTTCATTCCAGCCTCCCTTCCTTTCCCCTTCCCTCCTGTCCTCTCCCTTCCCCTTCCCTCCCCTCCCCTTTCCTTCCTTTCCCTTATCCTTCCCTTTCTTTCTTTCCAAACGTGTACTTTATCTGTGTGTCTGTGTGAGCATGGGCACAGCACACCCTCACAGCCAGAGAAAGACAACTTTCAGGAGTTGTTCCTTTCATCGTAGGTTCTAAGGTTAAACTCTGGTCACTGGGCTTCACCTGCTGATCCCACCCCTGGCCAGCCTTCCCACAATTCCTTTCAAGTGCACACTCCCCATGCAGACCTCTTGCTAAGCCCCAGTTCTTGTGGGTTTTGTTATTATTACATTGCCTAGGACCTCAAAGCTGGGGACCAAAATTTTAACACATAAGCCTCTGGGAATATTCGAGATCCACACTATAGAAACCCCCTAAGGATTTCTGGTCAGTGTCAGTCCTTTTTCCCCAGAGAAGCCAGTGAGTCCATCTCTAACTCAGACTGATTTAGGCTTTTGCCTGTAGCAACTGAAGGGACCTAATGTGCCATTTAATGGATGCCACTAGAACCAATTGGTTTTTCTTTTTTATTTTTATTTTAGATGAGTGGCATGATAATCCAGACCATTTTCAAACTCCCTCCGTAGGCAAGGTAGGCCTTGAATTTATGATCTTCCTGCTTCTGTCTCCCAATTGTAAGCATGTCACTACCACACCTGGCTAAAACCAGTTCTTGGTGAATTATTACATTCTGGGTAACTGAAAAGAAACAAAAATATTTTTTTATATTTTTTCCGTGTGTATGCACATGTGTTTGTGTGTGTGCACATATGTGGAAGCCAGAAGACAACCTAAGCTGTTGTTACTCAGGAGCAATATACTTATCTTTTGAATGAGGGTCTCTCTCTGGCCTAAGACCCACCAAATCTAGGTTGGCTGACCAGTGAGCACTGTGGATGTGCCTGTCTCTGCCTCCCCAGTGCTGGGATTACAAAAGCATGTGACAATACAGGATTTTAAACATAGGTTCTGAGGAACAAATTCAGGTCCTTGTGCTTGCAAAGCAAATACTGTACTCACTGAGCCATTTCCCCAGCCCCCAAACACTTTTTCTATTTTTTAATTAAGATTTATGACAAATTATAAATAAAGAACCATGTGGCCAAATATTTTCAAAGCAGACAGAACTCTGAGACTGTTTACCTAGCTTAAGGCAGTTTCTATTTTTAAAAGTCTCAGATCAGAATAACTTCAGGTCTTCTTCTGGCTGGGAGAGAGGAGCCAGGACACCTCTGCTGGTTTCTATGACAACCATCAACAGCTATGACAATGCCAGTAAAAGAAATAGAGGACTTGGTCATTTTATCACTTTGTGTGTGTGTGTGTATATATACACACACACACACACACACACACACACACACACACACACACACACACGCAGCCAGATCGTAGCTGATGTACGTAGCCAACCTCTGCTGTGTCTCCAGTTTCCAGGGGAGTGTGGGTGGGTTAGCAAAAGGTAAAGACGGGCTGCCCTCTTGTCTTCATGGGTTCTGCAGATGCATTTTTTTTTTTTGTCACTTGGAAGAGATTAGTTGGTGACCTACTTCCAATTCCACAAGTCAGGCTGTCATGATTCCAGAGAGTGGTGGCTCAAAATAGCCCTGTGCACTTGTGCTCAGTGGAGGCACAGGTTGCTTTCCCACGAAGAAGTTGATTCCAAAGGTCAGGCATGGGATGAGGGCTCACTCGAGCATGCAGGGCATGGGCACGGGCTGCAGGTTTGAGACAGGGACACAGAGGTCTCTGTCGTCTTGCCTTCTACCTTCTAATGTCCTCCACAGGGAAACATCTCCCAGAAATGTCCTACCTTGTGATGACATCGAACCAGGCGAAGGGCGCTTTGATGAAGAAAATGCTCAGTTGAGGTTTTCACAGCACATTAAGAATTCAGGACTGAGGCCGGGCGTTGGTGGCTCACATCTTTAGTCCCAGCACTCAGGAGGCAGAGACAGGTGGATCTCTGTGAGTTAGAGACCAGCCTGGTCTACAGGAGCTAGTTCCAGGACAGCCTCCAAAGCTACAGAGAAACCCTGTCTCAACCAAACCAAAACAAAACAAACAAAAAGAATTCAGGATTGGAGGGTGTAGCTCAAGTTCCCAGAGAGAGAAATTGCCTAGTGTCTGTGAAGCCCTGGGTGTGATACCGGTGCACATTTCTGGGCATGGTGATACAGGGCAACCCCAGCAGTTGGGGGGAGGCAGGAGGATCAGAAGTTCAAGGTCATTTTTGGTGAGTTCGAAGCCAGCCTGGGTTATAGGAGACCATGTCTGGGAAAACAAACAACAACCCGCACCCCCAAACCCCAGCTGTAACACCTGATTTCAGGATCGGGGTGTGGTGGTTTGAAAAAGTGTCCCCCATAGACTCACGTATTTTACCACTCAATCCCAAGTTTGTAGCTGTTTGGGAAGGTCATGAACCTTTCAGGAGGGAGGACATCAGAGTTTGTAGCCACATCCCACCTCCAGTTCTCTCTGCTTCTCTCATCTTCCTGTTCCTGCTGCCATGAAGGACAACTTACCCTCTGGAGCCTTAAGCCCATAAGAAAACAATGGCCCTCTTTCCTCTATAACTTGCTCTTGGTTTCGGCATTTCGTCACAGCAGCAGAAAGTTCCTAAGACACGGGAGAAAGGCCTTCTACTCCGTTGTGCAGATGACTGCCAGGCTATACTTGCTTCTCCATACTATCCTACCCAGTATTGTTAGCCACGGGTCCACTCTGTTCCCAGGAGCATCTCAGGAAAGGGAAAATTCCAAAATTTATAAGCCTAGAGATAATCGTTTCTCCAGTGTCAGCCTGATGGATGGGTGGATGCGTCAAGGCCTGTGTGTTTCTGTCTGTGTTTGGCAGAGATTTGTTTATTCTGTGGTTTCTGCATGCTTGACTCAGTGCTAGGCAACATGGTTCATGACCTGATATTTAAAATTTTGAGGCAACATGGCCAACAAACACTATTCCTGAGGAATACAAGCAGGCTACATGCTTGTGCTGTCTCTTGGTAGCAAGGGCTGCTTGAGTTAGGCAGGGAAAAACAACACTAGCTGAGTCCCACTGTATTCCAGCACTGATGAGAACTGTTACCTGACTTAGTTCACGACAGTTTATGAGGCTGCACATCCTTGCATAAGAACTGAAGTAATTCGGTGATATTCAACAACATCCCACGGGCACACGCTCAGAAAGTGGCTGAGTCAGAAAATGAACTCAGATTCTTGTGCCCTAATTCCATCAAAATACATCTTCCTGAACATGACAAGAGTTAACTCTGCCTTCCAGAAACAACAGATCAGAGTCTGAGTGCTGAGTTCAAGGTCACTGAAACCTCCACAGGTTGAGCTAATACCAAACGTAGGTCTGTTCATCCCATGCTGTCCGGCATCTCCTCATTTCGTTACAGCCTGTTCTCACATTTTTTCCTTATGTCAGATGATGGCTGTCGCCAGTGGCACTGCCCATGAAATGGCATCATGACTGTGGCTTTCAGTGGTGAAGCAGGTGGGGCAGCTGCTTCTCACTTCTGAGGTCCTTTCAGAGCTGCTCCTCCTGGTACAGACTGAGAAACAGAGGCCACCATTTGCCTTGGTTTGGCTGCTCCTGACCTACACAAGCACCCCAGGTTCCATCTGACTATAAAACAGACCCTTCCTCAAGCTCTGAGTTTCCCACCTCTAGCTCCACCCAGACTGGCGGCTCCAAGCAAGGGGTCAGAAAACCAGGGTTCACTGTTGCCAGTTTCTATTTCTTGGCTCTTGGTAGCACTCAGTGTGTGTAGGACAGAGGGGGAAATATGTGAACAAAACAGAGCATTAATGCTAGCCCTGTGGGCATGTGCTCCTTACCCACTGCAGGGAGGAAACAGGAGCATCTGTACTGGCCTTTGAGCCCCGGAGCACCTCCTTTTATCAGTTCTGTCCCTCTAGAGAACCCTGATTAACACAGATGCTTAGGTACCTCAAAGAGGAGCCTCAAATAAAAAAATGTTCATGTTAATATTGATTGCTAGGTGTTAGCAAGTGCTTTGCAATGTCTTCCACGGGTTGCTTGCACGTCTCCTACACCAGGCATGCTCACTTCTGTGACCCAGCAGGAAGAGGAATGGTATCCGCTACTGGCAGAGCTTACACTGTATCCCTATGCCCCTCATACAGGAACTCAAACAAGCAAGACAGCGCGAAGACAAAGCTGAATTTTTGTGTATGGTGAATGCTTCTGCCCAGACGGTGCTTCGTTAAAAAGTGGTGTGTACACCTGTGATCACAGCATTCAGTAAGCTAAGACAGAAAAATTGGAGAGAATCTGAGACCAGCCTGGACTACACGGTGAGAATGGTCTTGAAGAGGAGGGGTAAAAGGAGAAAAGAAAGGCACAGGAGGAGGAGAGGAGAAAGAAAAAGAAAAGCTTAGTTTATGAAGTTGATCTCTCCAAGAGAGTGAACCAGATGTCATCTGTGTCCTGAAACAGAAGAGTTTCCAAGGTGCCCGTGGGGCACAGAGTCACTATGTCTAATCAACGAGGTCGGAAGAGTTATCAGAGTGTGCCTAGGCCTTTGTATTTGGAAAGTGCCTGTGCCAAGGAAAAACCGTACAGCCTTTGGACGAGAGGAACCAAAGAGCTCCATCTAGTGACTTAAGAGTTCTTCTCAGGTTAAAATCAGTAGGAAGAAAGCAAGACATCCTCACAGATGAGAGCCCGAAAAGAAACTGTGCAGTTAAAACAAAAAGCCCCAAAGCACTCCACACGGGACCTCCAACACCTGTAAACCCAAGTTTACAAGTTTTTAAATATAAATAAATAAAATACTTTATGATATTTTATGTGAAAAGTTTTATGTTCATAAAACTATGCAGGCAAATAAACACTTTTCATTAATTTAGGAACACCAGCCCTCACCACATGACATCCGTATTGGTGTTATCACTTTTTGTAGGATGTATCACCCCGGTGATCATAGACGGTACATCATGTGAAACGGTCTATACAATATTTGTTTTTCCTTCTTACAAGCACTTAGGGTTTTGCATGCATTTGTGTTATTAAGTTCATGTAACACATAGGAAAAAAATTAATAAAAAAAAAAAACCTTGGGGAATAGAGCATTCATTTGTGTGTTCGAGAAAGCAAGAGTGAGAAGAGAAAAGGACAAAGCAAGGCCTAAAGCCAGAGGAATCCGGCACTTACATCATAACTGCCAGGCAGCCTAACGTTATGACCTAGGGATAACAGAGGCTGAGGCAAGTGGGGTGACAGCCTTTGCCTGTCCAATATGTTCCTGGAAGACAGAGATTGACAGACAAACAAAATAAATCTTCCCTGAGGACTGTGAGTTATATCACATATGGAATTTGGCAACTCATGTGTGGAGGTAACAGATGGCAACTACAGAAATAGCGTGTCTGACAGCTAGGTATGGGTGGATAATTAGCTGAAGTCAACATATGATAAAAATAAGTATGTGTCTTATTAGCATTTCTATTGCTGTGATAAAACACCAAGACCATGAGCAACTTGGGGAGAAAAGGGTTTATTTCGCTTTTATTTACATATTATAGTCCCTCACTGAGGGAAGTCAGGGCAGGAACTCAAGCAGGGCAGAAACAGAGGCAGAGGCCATGAGGAATGCCACTTACTGGCCACTTCCTCATGACTTGCTCAGCCTGTTTTCTTATATAGCACACAGGACCACCAGCCCAGGGGTGACTATCTCAGTGAGCTGGGCCTTCCCACATCAGCCATCAATCAGGAAAATGCACCACCAGGCCATTCTGGTGGGGGCATTTTCTGAACTGAGTTTCCCTCTTTCAAAATGACTCTAGTTTGTGCCAACTGGACATAAAACTAGCCAGCAGAGTGTATATTATTGCAGTTAATCATCTCAGGAGTATTTAAATTTTTCATTTAAATATCATCCTTAGAGCAACCACAAATAACTGTCACATCTGGGTTAAGGGATATTTCTAACTTCTGATGCCAGTCTGTGTCCTGAATTACTCTGAAGCAGACCCAGGCGCTATCTGTGCTATGGCTTACATGTGGCTTGGGCATGTTTCCCAAGCATTCGTGTGTAGCTTGGTCCAAGTGCAGTGATAAGAAATGTTGGAACCATTGAGAAGCAGGGCCAGGAGAAGCCAGGTTCCCAGGCATTGCTCTTGGACAGGCCCATTAATTTCATGGTGACACCTTTTAGTTCTCATCAGAGTGGGAAGATAAAGCAAAGTCAGCCTTTCTTTCTCTCTGTGTGCTCTTTTGTCTTTCTTTTTTCCTTTTTTCAGCTCTGAGTGCCTCGTGTGTGCTGAGCACACTCTGACACAGAGGTAAACTCTTAGCTCACCATTTTCCCATGTTCCATAAACAGATGGCTAACCTGAACAGAGACTAAACAGTTAGGGCTGCCTAAACTTGAACTTTTCAACTTGTTTATTTGTTTTGTTGTTATTTTTCAAGACAGGGTTTCTCTGTGTAGCCTTGCTGTCTTGGAACTCACTTTGTAGACCAGGTTAGCCTCAAACTCACAGAGATCCACCTGTCTCTGCCTCCTGAAAGTTGGGATTAAAGGTGTGCACCACCACTGCCCAACAAACTTTTGGTTTTTAACATTAAGCTAAGTAATTTTTGTTGTTTTTAAAGTTCTTAGCTTTAGGCATTTATCATAGCAGCAGAAAACAGCTGCCTTAGTTACTTTTCTGTTGCTGAAAACAAAAAACAAAAAAACAAAACAAACCCACCATGACCAAGGCTTCTTACAAAAGAAAGTATTTAATTGGTCCCATAGTTTTAGAGGTTTAGGATCCATGACAGTGAAACAACTAGAAAAAGTGCCAGAAACGGCTGAAAGCTCATATGTTGATCCACAAGTAGAGACAGAGAGAACTAATTCAAAATGGTAATAGTCTTTTGAAACCTCAAAGCCCGCCTTGAGTGACATACTTCCTCCAACAAGGTCACATCTCCTAATAGCTGCCAACTAGGGACCAAATATTCAAACATATTTGGGGGCCCATGGGAGCCATTAACATGCAAAACACCACACCATAACCACACCTCCTAAAGAGTGGCTACGGGTGTGTCCGACCACGCCCGTAAGGGTGTGGTCAAGGAGATGTCAGGGTGATGCAGGAGAGGTTTTAAAGGGACAGACAAGGCACATGGGCGCTCTCCCACCTTGCTGCTTTGGCACACTGTGGCTTGCTGTTGGCTGGCGTTTATCTACTAAAAGTTATCCTAACCTTATGGATCTCGTATCAGTTATTCACCACATTATTTCCACATGGTCTTATCTTACCAGAGAAAGAGTCCAGACCTGTTACTCCTCTCACTTCCTACATGGCAACTGACTCTGCCTACGTTTCCCAGAATCCTCCTCATCTTCTAGTCCCACCTATATTGCTGCCCTATTGGCCAACAGTTTTATTCATCAACCAATAAGGTAAACATATGTGCAGAAGCCATTCCCATCAAAACCCTGCTAACCCAGGCCAGTATTGGCTGCTTTTCTGGACTCTTTTTCAGTGAATTAAGTTACCCCATGACCCAAGGGGCCTCGGCATAGTGTTTGACACCAACAGTACAACCTGGGACAAATGTCGTCTTTTGCTTATTCTGCCTAGAGTTAGCTCCTCTCCTCATTTGTCACAAATACAGCAATTAAGCATCTATGCCCCAATTAGGGACAGAAATGCCGTGTCATAGTCATGTATTCATAGATCCTATTTCAGAGCTGAACACACAGGAGGCTCCCTGGGAATGCTTGCTGAATGGCATTAAATGACTTTTTACATGTACTAGATACAAAGAACACAATTACAAAATTAAATTCGGGAGTAGTTTTATATCTACAGAATGCTGTAGCATGAACGTTGAGCATCCACCAAAGGCCCAGGCATTGAAAGGTAGTAGGCGTGGGGAGCAGGTGTGTGCAGAACTCTCAGAAGATCCTCCTCCTGCTTGTAGCTCTGTTGATGGTGCCTCTGTGTTAGTTCTGCCTGAGGCAGTGGGAAGCACCGTGTGAAGGTAGTGGAAACTTTGTGGGGAGGGCAATTGAAGTCCTTAAATCACTGGGGGAAAGACTACAAGGGGGACTGTAGCAGACAACCCCTTCTACCTTTGTTTCTTGATCAGGAAGTGAGTAATTTACTCTGTTTTGAACTCCAGTCATCGCCATCAGAACAAACACCAGAGACCCAAAGCAATAGGCACATTAGATCAAAGACTGTGAACACACAAACTGCAAACCAAACAAGCTTTGTCCTCAGCAGAAGCTAATCTGTCAGGTATTTTTACTATTACTACTATTTTGGTGTGTGTCTGTGCATCGTGTAAGTGGGTGCTGCTGGGAATCGAACTTGGCTTCTCTGTGTGCTTAACTGCTGAGCTATCTCTCTAGCCAAGTATTTCTTGATAGTTTGAGTAAAGTAACTACAGCATTTTAAAAGGGGGTCTTTGGAGGGGGCTTTGGGGTCACATGGATTCAGAGGCTGATGCAGGAGGACCCAGAGCCTGAGGCCATTTAGGACTACATAGAGAACCTGTGTCAAACAAAAACAATAAAATTTAAGCAATTTTAAGACAAAAAAAAAAAACTAAAACAAAACACAGCCAGGCATTGGTAGTGTACGCCTTTAATCCCATCACTCGTGAGGCAGAGGCAGATGAATCTCTGTGAGTTCGAGGCTAGCCTGGTCTACAGAGTGAGTTCCAGGACAACCTCCAAAGCTACAGAGAAACCCTGTCTTGAAAACAAAACAAAACAAAACAACTCAACAATTATCCATAATTTGGGCATCCCTCAAAACCAGAACTGGTTCTAAGAAATCCAGACAGTATTTAGGTCAAGGGAGCTTTGCAGAGCAAAACTGCAAATGGAGCAAAATGAGTGACTACGTTGGGTACAGGTCATTTAAATAAACTGGCCCAGCTTCTGTACCCCAGGGACATTTTGCTGTCTGCATAATACCTCTCAATTAGCAGGAATGGGTTTGGTGTGCAGTAGCTCCCAGAATAGCTCAGTAGGTACAGGCACTTACTGCCGAGCCTGACATCTGAAAGATCTCCTCCAGCTCCTACACAGGTCCACAGACAGACATCAAATAAGAGAGTAAATGGAATTACTATTGTTATTTTTATTTTATTTTAGTAAACCTAGTCCAAAGCAATTGTCTCTGACCAATTCACCAACACAAAGGCTGGATGACAGTCGCCCAGGAACCACTCAGCCCGGTCGCCCTCGTTCCTGATTGCTAATACGCTTCACCTCCGCCTCCACCCGGGCTTCACGAGCAAGCCGGACGCTCGGCGTGGGCGACCCCTCCGCGGGCTCTTTTCGCAATCCCGGGGGAAGAAAGCGGGAATAACCGGCCCGGCCCGCTCCGGCCTCGGGGGAGCCGAGAGGACGCGACGCGCTCGGGGCGGCCAGAGCGGTGCGGGTCGCGGGGCCGAGGGCAACATGGGCGCCGGCCGCTCCTGTCCGCCAGCGACGCCGACCTGCAGCCCGCGCCCGCCGAGGCCCCGCCGCCGCACGGGGCGCCCGCCCGGAGGAGGCCGCGCAGCCGGGGGGGCGCGAGGCGGCGTGGGCGGCCGTGGGCGTGGCCGCGCGCGGGGCCGAAGGGAGCCGGGCGCTCTAGCGGGGCGACGGCGACTGCGACGGCGACGGCGGCCAGGACAGCGGCGGTTGCTGCGGCGCCCGGTACTGGGGTCGCGGCCTGAGGCGCAGGCGCGGTGGACTCAGCCCGCCCCGGGCTGCGGCTCGCTGTGGGCTCGTCATGGCGACGGAGCAGAGGCCTTTCCACCTGGTGGTGTTCGGCGCCTCTGGCTTCACCGGCCAGTTCGTGACGGAGGAGGTGGCCCGGGAGCAGGTGGCCACGGAGCAGGGCTCCCGCCTGCCGTGGGCCGTGGCGGGCCGCTCCCAGGAGAAGCTGCAGCAAGTGCTGGAGAAGGCGGCCCTGAAGCTGGGTAACGCAGCGCAGCGCAGCGCAGAGCAGCGGCGGGCCGGGCCGGGCAGGGCCGGGCAGGGCAGGGCTGGGCGCGGGTCGCCGGGGGGGCGTCTCCCCGTGTGCGACAGCAGCGAGCCCTGCCCGAGGACCCGACGCCTGGCCCCTAAATGAACGAAAGCGGCGGGGAAGGGAGGATGAAAAGGCCCCTCTACCCCCCGGGTTTGGGGAGCCCCGCTGTCGAAATAAGAACTCTGGTAGCTCCTCGGCCCGTCTCTGTGGTTCTGATGGGTTTGGAGGGTTCTCGGTGCTTTCTTTGGTTCGGAAGGGGAAATAAGATACTGACCTCGCAGAGGTCCACCGGGAACAAGAAGATAGAAAGCTGGAGGTGCGATAATAAATAACCTTGTAGTGCGCTTGTTTATTTATCTCTTTTGCTGATAGGGATTTGTCTCAGCACTTCCTGGACGTGCTAAGCAAGCATGCGCTGGGCTCCTGAGTTATCCCAGGAGCATTTGTTGTGCTTTTGTTTGTGTGTGTGTGTGTGTTTTTTTTTTACATTGTAGAAATACTCCAGCACTTCTATTTTGTATGAGGCAATGTGGGCTGGCCAGGACCTAGTGATCCTCTTGCTTCATCATCCCAAGTGCTGATGTTAGCACTGCCATGCTCCCTCCAGTCATCGTATTCATAAAAATGTGGACTCACTCCCCGCATCTCCTCCTTACCTCCCCCCCCCCAGCTTTTTATGTTTTGGCTATTATTCTTTCGACTTCTTTCAACATATATTTATTGGGTAGTATTTTTCTTGCTAGGCCTTGTGTTGTGATGCACGCTTGGGAGTGAGAAGGTACACACACACACCACACACACACACACACACACACACCACACACACACACACACACACACACACACACACACACAGACGTCCTACACTCTAGTTGGGGGATTGGGGGAAGCACTTGACTTAGAACCCAGTAGCCTTGGAGTCTGGCAACTAAATCTCCACCTAAGACAAGTCACACTTGTTCTACATTCTTTCTGTTCTGTCTTACAGTTCCACACAGAGCCCTGCCGAGAGTGAGAATACAATCTTTTGTTCTGTGGTTATACTTAGAAGATAGCATGCAAGCTAGATTTTCCTACAACTCTTGTTTTTCTTTGCAGATTTTTTTATTTGAATTAGAAACAAGATTGTTTTACATGTCAATCCCAGTTCCCTCTCCCTCCCTTCCTCCCCTACCAATCCCCCCCCAACTAAAACCCTACCTATCACATATTCTTACAACTTTTTTTTTTTTTTTTAAGATTTATTTACTTATTTATCATGTATACAGTGCGTGCCAGAAGAGGGCACCAAATCACATTACCGATGGTTGTGAGCCACCATGTGGTTGCTGGGAATTGAACTCAGAACCTCTGGAAGAACAGTCAGTGCTCTTAACCCCTGAGCCTTCTCGCCACCCCCTCCTACAACTCTTAATGCTGCCACTGCTAACAGAGAACTTTGACAAAGAATTTATGGACATTTACTTACTGTTTGCTGGAAAACATGTCATTATTAAAATACATTCCTCCTTTATTTTTCATCCTCAGTGAGACTCTATAGCAGTGGTTTTAAACCTGTGGATTGAGACCCCTTTGGAAGTCAAATGACTCTTTCACAGGGGTTGTCTGAGACCATGGGAAAGCACAAATATTTATATAATAATTCACAATAGCAGCAAAATTACAGTTATGAAGTAGCAATAAAAGTAATTTTGTGGTTGGGGGTCACCACAACATGAGGAACTGTATTAAAGGGTCACAGCATTAGGAAGGTTGAGAACTACAGCTCCATAGTTATTGCCTAGTTACTTATTTACCATCCACAATGCCAAAATTAGGTAACCTTGGAGAGTATGCCTTAACCAGTGGAGACTTGCATTGCTCTTTTGGGTCAGTTAATTCCAGTTATTTTCATATATGCTTGAATGATTTTATGTAGGCTGAACTACTTAAAAATGAATTCACAGGGCTGGAGTGATGTCTCACTGTTCTTGCCAAGGATCCATGTTCAGTTCCTAGCACCCACGTTGGGTGACTCACAATTCCCTGTAACTCCAGCTTCAGGAAAGACCTCTGGGTCTCCTTGGACACCTGCAGTGAAATGTACATACATACATACAGATACACATACATTAGAAAAATAATAGCTGGAGCAGGGGTGGGGGTTGGCAGTAGTGCACGCCTTTAATCCCAGCACTTGGGAGGCAGAGGCAAGTGAATTTCTGTGAGTTCCAGGACAGCCTGGTCTATAGAGTTTCAGGACAGCCAGAGCTGTTACACAGAGAAACCCTGTCTCAAAAAAAAAAACAAAAAAAACAAAAAACAAAAAATAAAAAATAAACGAGAAATGATAAAAAGTGAATTGGGCTGAGTCCTCTTTAGTTCTCCTGGTGATGACTCTTGACAGTCCCCTTCCACTTCCTATAATTGGGTCATATATAACTGCTTAGTAGCTAGTTCTGTGACAGAAATATCTTGGAGAGGAAGACAGAGCAGTCCTCTACTCAGCACCTAAACTAGACTGTAAAGTTTCCATGGCTGAAAGCTTTCAGTATGTTAGTACATTTAGTAAGTTTGCAGTCACTGACTGCTGTGAAAAAGGTGATCTAGAAGGTCTCATATTGACGTAGACTTTGGTGAATTGATTCTTTTGACTTTAGGAAGACCATCACTGTCGTCTGAAGTTGGGATAATAATATGTGATGTCTGCAATCCAGCCTCGCTTGATGAGATGGCTAAAAAGGCAGTGCTTGTCCTCAACTGCGTAGGACCTGTAAGTAATCAACCCCTCTTTGTGTCAGAACAAACAATCCTTTCATTTCCAGCAAAGGCTGGTATTTTATATTCCAGAGGAAAATAAGGGAAGAAGGCCTTAATTCCATAGGGAGTCTTTTGATTGATAGGACCAAAGTCTTCCAAAATAGTGTCAGGCTTTTTGTGACACTGTTTTTGGAGAATGTGCTGATTGGATCCCCCTACCCTCCTACTTTTTTAATGTAAAAAAAAAAAAAAGTTTGATGAACCAGGAAGATGAGTTTAGTCTCCAAGACCTACACAGTGGAAGGAGAGAACTGATCCCTGAAAGTTATCCTCTGATCTGCAGAGGACAACAGAGTCTACAGAGTCAGTTCCAGGGATAAGCAGAGAGATCCTGTCTCAAAAAAAAAAAAAAAAAAAAAAAAAAAGGAAAGGAAAACATCACTTCTAAACTTTTGACCTTTACAAGAGGGCTGTTGATAGTATTTACTGATCTGAAGAAGCCATCATAATTGGCAATATATTGGAAAGCTAAACATCTAAAATGTTAATGTTTATATTTTTCTTGTTAACTAGCTTAGATTATACCAAGTACATTGCTGTAATCAGTGCAACACTGAACAACAACTCCTTTGTTCTTCTTTGTTTAGTACTATAGCAAAATCCCAACCCTGGATAGTCTGACTGAAATTCCTCACCTGAACATGAGCCCCTCTGTGCCAATTGGTCCTGCATTGAATCAAACAGTTACAAGCACTGTTTTGAGTCCCACACCCCAGATCGTCTGTTTCCCCTGGCTGTTCTCATCTACTCTGAAGCAGTCTGGGGGTTCATAACTCTTCCTTTACACTCTGACTCATTCCCTCATTCTTACCTGATTCTTTCCAGCCCCTCCCTCCTTCCCTTCCCTTCTCCATCCCTTCCTTTCTATCTTTGAAAGGATATTGTGGTGCAGCCCAGGTTATCCTCAAATCACAACCATCTAGCCACAGTTTCTCCTGACTCCTAGGATTATAGGCATGAGCTCTTTTTGCCTATGAAACTAGAAACCTCCAGGACAGAATTTCTTTGTCTTCATGCTACCAGATCTGCTTATTGACTTGCCTGCCTCCACCTCGTCACAAGGAAAAACTCTTGTGCCTATGCGCACAACATTTGAAGGCTTTGTGTTTATAATTACATGTCTTATCTTTATTGGATTTGTTCTTGTTAAGATAATATTGCTGTGACAGTGTGGTGTGTGTGTGCTCACAGGCCAGAAGAGGCCAGATCATGGTGGCATGGGAGATTTCCATACACACATACAGTGCCACAGTGACAACATGAATTAGTCATTTTCTAGGGTGATTCGGGTGATTGTGAGGTCCCTGTTGGGTTTTCTCTTTCAGTACTTAAGTGATTATGTCACTCACCTTGATTTCATAAACCCTTTTAACTGTCCTATTTTTGTGTGTCCCTGTGTAAAGCAAGCTTCTTAGAAGAGTTCTGTTGCCTCCTGCACTCCTACTCTAACCAGCTCTCGCCGGGCTCTTGCCCTCTCTCTCTTTTGCCCTTTCTCTCTCTTTTGCCCTCTCTCTCTTTTGCCCTCTCTCTCTTTTGCCCCCCTCTCTCTTTTGCCCTCTCTCTCTCTTTTGCCCTCTCTCTCTCTTTTGCCCTCTCTCTCTTTTGTCCTCTCTCTCTCTTTTGCCCCCTCTCTCTCTCTTTTGCCCCATCTCTCTTTTGCCCCCTCTCTCTTTTGCCTTCTCTCTCTTTTGCCCTCTCTTCTCTTTTGCCCTCTCTCTCTTTTGCCCCCCTCTTTTGTCCTCTCTCTCTCTTTTGTCCTCGCTCTCTCTTGCTCTCTCTCTCTTGCTCTCTCTCTTTTGCCCTCTCTCTCTCTTTTGCCCCCTCTCTCTCTTTTGCCCTCTTTCTCTTTTGCCCTCTCTCTCTTTTGCCCTCTCTCTCTTGCCTTCTCTCTCTCTTTTGCCCTCTCTCTTTTGCCCTCTCTCTCTTTTGCCCTCTCTCTCTTTTGCCCTCTTTCTCTTTTGCCCTCTCTCTCTTGCCTTCTCTCTCACCCTCTCTCTTTTGCCCTCTCTCTCTTTTGCCCTCTCTCTTTTGCCCTCTCTCTCTTTTGCCCTCTCTCTCTTTTGCCCTCTCTCTCTTTTGCCCCCCTCTCTCTTTTGCCCTCTCTCTCTCTTTTGCCCTCTCTCTCTCTTTTGCCCCCTCTCTCTCTTTTGCCCTCTCTCTCTTTTGCTCTCTCTCTTTTGCCCTCTCTCTCTTTTGCCTTCTCTCTCTTTTGCCCTCTCTTCTCTTTTGCCCTCTCTCTCTTTTGCCCCCCTCTTTTGTCCTCTCTCTCTCTTTTGTCCTCGCTCTCTCTTGCTCTCTCTCTCTTGCTCTCTCTCTTTTGCCCTCTCTCTCTCTTTTGCCCCCTCTCTCTTTTGCCCTCTTTCTCTTTTGCCCTCTCTCTCTTTTGCCCTCTCTCTCTTGCCTTCTCTCTCTCTTTTGCCCTCTCTCTTTTGCCCTCTCTCTCTCTTTTGCCCTCTCTCTCTTTTGCCCTCTTTCTCTTTTGCCCTCTCTCTCTTGCCTTCTCTCTCACCCTCTCTCTTTTGCCCTCTCTCTCACTTTTGCCCTCTCTCTTTTGCCCTCTCTCTCTTTTGCCCTCTCTCTTTTGCCCTCTCTCTCTTTTGCCCCCCTCTCTCTTTTGCCCTCTCTCTCTCTTTTGCCCTCTCTCTCTTTTGCCCTCTCTCTCTCTTTTGCCCTCTCTCTCTCTTTTGCCCTCTCTCTCTCTTTTGCCCTCTCTCTCTTTTGCTCTCTCTCTTTTGCCCTCTCTCTCTTTTGCCCTCTCTCTCTTTTGCCCCCTCTCTCTCTTGCCCCCCTCTCTCTTTTGCCCTCTCTCTCTTTTGCCCTCTCTCTTTTGCCCTCTCTCTCTTTTGCTCTCTCTCTTTTGCCCTCTCTCTCTTTTGCCCTCTCTCTCTTTTGCCCCCCTCTCTCTTTTGCCCCCTCTCTCTTTTGCCCTCTCTCTCTTTTGCCCTCTCTCTTTCAGGTCTCCTGCCAAATGCGCTCCTCTCAGTCCTCATCTTGAACCACCTCTCTGCAATCGTGCTGGAATTTTCTTCCTTTTCTTAATTTTTTCATTAATTTTTGAGATATAATCTTATTTGACAACCCCAGGCTGTCTTGGAACTCACTATTAGCATTGGCTGTCTTCAAATTCATGGTAATCCACCTATCTCAGCTTCCTGAATGCTAGGATTATGGTTGTGAGTAATGATAACTGGCTCATTTTCTCTGTTGTTTACTTGGTTTTTGAATTCTCTCCTAGTTTTTCTCCTACCCATCAGGCTCATAGTTCTTCACTGTTGGATCTTTGTATCGTCTCTCTAAATACCCAAGGCTTCAGAGCTTAAGCATCAGACTCTCCTCTGTTAGACATGTGTAAGCAAGCATTAGGCAGCAGTAGGAGAAAAGAGCTAAATGAATGATGCTATCATTGTAGCTCCCTTGATGTTGTGGAACTCTCCCATGCCACTTAAGAGTACCACCTGTATCCTATATTTGGTATTTGACCACCTGACATGACCCAGGGGTTAATCCACATTTATTTCAGTTATTATTTCTCATGTTAATTTATAAGTATTTTGAGAAAAAAATCAACTAGTAATAACATTATTTTTCATGCCCCAAATTAGCATGAATAAATGTATAAATATATTTACTGTCACCCTCAGTGGATCACTTTGTATACTCCTGGTGGAGGTACAGGTGGAGGTATACTTACCTGGGAGCCTACTGGCTAGAACATGAAGTGTTGAGAACTGATGAGCAATCAAAGATTATTACTCTGAGTCTTTCTGATTACCTTGTACAAACTCAGGAGTCTAATAAAGAAAATCTTTGTGTTTTTTATTTTTATTTATATGCATGTGTATTTAGACCATGTGTGTAGGATCTTATGGAGGCAAGAAAAGGGTGTCAGATCCCCTGGAGCTGGATCTGCAGGCAGTTGGAAGTACCTGATGTGGGTACTGAGAACTAAACTTAGGTCCTCTGCAAGAGCAGTAAGTGCTCTAACCACTGACCTCTCTCCAGGCCCAATAAAGAAAAAAAATCTTAACAGCATAATAAAATAGAGATAAGTTAGTGGGAGCGTCCTCAGATTACGCAATGGTTAAGTGGCTAAGTGTGACAAAGCAGTAAGGCGAGAGACATAGAAAGTGAGCCTGAGGCTATACTGTTAGGAGCCAGGCCAGCAGATGCATAGTAGACAGAGGTGGGTCCAGGTGGTAGCAGCAAACACCACTGGGTGTGACATTACATCATCTTTAGAATGGCTGGAGCATGAGAATGAAGGGGCTGTGACGTGACACGATGGTTAAGAACTTGTGATGAGGTAAGTTTAGACTTTATAATGTAGGCACTGGAAAGCTGGATAAACTAACATAATTGGGAAAGAAGGAAAGGTTGAATCCAGGTTTTATTTTAAAATAATAATTTGACATTTCTTTGGAAATTGGCTAGATTGGTTACTGTGAAGTGACTGGAGGATTTGTAGAAAATTAGGGGAGAGGTAATATAATATGGACAGACTTGACAAAACTTGCTGACTTACAGGGGAGGTAGGTTGAAAGAAAGCTTCCAGTTTTCAAACCTGAGAATTGCTTGTAGAGTGCCGCTGTTAATAACAGAAAAGATGGTAAATGTGAGTGCTGTGTGCCTACACAGCTGGCTCATTTGAACAGTCCTGGGGTGTGTGTGTGTGTGTGTGTGTGTGTGTGTGTGTGTATGCGGTAGGTGACACTTCTGGTCCTTCCCCATGTGGCCTTAGCATTTCTTTCTAAACTCGCTCCTTACTACTTCAGACTCAGCCAGCTTGTGCTTTTACCAATAATAGCTTTCTTTTTTTTATATCTGTACATCTATTTTTGCTTTTATTTTTATTTTTCCATACAAATCCTTGTGCTTTTGGATCTAACTCAAGTAAATTATTTATTCTATAAAACTTCCCATTTTGTCTTTAGTTGGAGATTAACAGCATGCCTCTGATTCCTTTTTCTTTTTTTTCATAATTTGTTTTTTATGTGCATTGGTGTTTTGCCTGCATGTCTATCTGTCTGTGTGAGGGTGTCAGATCTTGGAGTCACAGACAGTTGTGAGCTGCCATGTGGGTGTGGGAATTGAACCCAGGCCCTCTGAAAGAGCAGCCTGTAGCACGAATAATAAAAACCCAGAGACAGATATTGGGGTTAAAGCTGAAGACCAGAGAAGCAAAGCGGCCAGCCGCTAGAGAGTTCTCACCTCTACCAATGCTCAGACCAAAGGGGGCGATAGTGTGCTCTGATTGCATCTCCAAACTGCACTGCTCCTCAGACTGCCTAGACTGCAATTCATTTCTGTCTCTTTCTGCCTTATATTCCTCTCTCCACCCAACCATGTCACTCCTGCCTCCACCTCCCTAGTGCTGGGATTCAAGGTATGAGCTCGGTTTCTCTTTTAGACTGATACACTCTCATGCTGCCCAGGGTGGCCTTGAACTCACAGAGATCTGTCTGCCTGTCTTCTGAGTGCTGGGATTAAAGGTGTGTGCCACCACTGCCTGGTCTCTATGGCTGTGGTTAGCTTTGCACTCTGATCTTCAGGCAGCCTTTATTAGATCATAAACAAAAATATCACCACAGCAGTCAGTGCTCTCAACCTCTGAGCCATTTCCCCAGCCTGCATGCCTCTGATTCCATTGTGTCTTTACACACAGTGAGAGGCAGTACAGTACAGTTACCTTATTTTTCCAGTTTATCAGTATGATACTATTTTGTCCTACCATATGAGTCCCTAGGATTGAACTCAGGTTCTCAGGTTTGACAGCAGGTACTTTTACCTGCTAAACTATCTTATCAGCCACACATTTGATTTTTTGATAATTTAATATTTTGCTTCTAAAAGTGAAGTGGTCTTTTATTGTTTGTGATTGTGTGTGTGTATGCACCATGGTACAGTTATGGTGAGAGAACAACCTTCTACCTTGTTTGAAACAGGGTCTCTTGTCACTGCACATTCCAAGCTAGCTGGCCCATGAGCTTCCAGACCTTCTGCTACCAACTTTCATTTCACCATAAGAACACTGAGATTAGCCGGGTGGCGGTGGCGCATGTCTTTAATCCTAGCACTCAGGAGGCAGAGACAGGCGGATCTCTGTGAGTTTGAGGCCAGCCTGGTCTACAGAGTGAGTGCCAGGACAGCCTCCAAAACAATACAGAGAACCCTGTCTCGAAAAACAAAACAAAGAAACAATAACAACAACAACAAAAGAACACTGAGATTATATACATGTTATGGATCAGACAGGTAATACTATCTCAGGTTCCTTACGTGGGTTCTGGGGATCTGAACTCTTCTCCATGCATGTTTGGCAGGTACTTACATACTGAGCCTTTTTCCCAGTTGTATAAATGACCTTTGCTTCAGTTAAACTTGTGAAGTAAGAATAACTCATTGGTTTTCTTTATTTCCCCAGTATCGATTTTATGGAGAACCTGTAGTAAAAGCATGTATTGAAAATGGAACAAGTTGTATTGACATCTGTGGGGAACCTCAGGTATGTAAATCAAAAAGAGAAAACAAAACTAGCCATCCATAATTTTTCTGTGAAGGGCAAGCATATTTAGTACTATTCTGTAGACATTTGGAAGCTGACAGCTGCATTTCTAGTTTTTAGAGCTGGTGGTCTCATGGTGTTCAGTCCCTGGCTTGAGGAAGAACATTGATATGATCTTAGCTTCATTGTTCATTTTGCATTGTAGTTATTTCCATTGTGTGCGGATGTGCTGTTTTTTTTTATAGTTACTGAATTCTGTAAGATGAATTATTAACACAGTGTCATAATTCTCAGACTGTGTCTCTTAGTAACATTTTCATTATTATTTCCCTTTTTAAAACAAGTGTCTTTACAACATTACAGAAAAATAATTGTAAAGTCTCCTTACCTTGGGCTGGGGATTTCTGTAGTTGTTAGACTGAGTAGCATACACCAGACCTTGAGTCTGCTCCATTCCCTATGGTGCATAAACTTGGGGTGGTGGCTCATGCCTAGAGTCCTAGCTTTCAGGATGTGGAGGCAGGAGGAGCAGGTGTTCAGGGTTATCCTATTCAAGCCCAACCTGGCTACAAAAGACCCTTACTCAAAACAACACAAAACAAAGGAAGTGAGAGGATCCCTGTGAGTGCAAGGCCAGCCTGGTCTACGTAACAAGTTCCAGGCCAGCCAGGGCTACACAGTGAAATCCCTATTTCAAAAAGTGGGGGATCCCAACAGCTTCAAAGTTTTAAATGAGGGATGGTGGGTTAGGTGGTCAACTCAGTGGTAGACCATGTAGTTAGTATGTTTGAAGCCCCGAGTTCAATCCCCAGCAAATATGTGTGTGTGTGTGTTATATAAAGTATACATTATGTAATTGAATGTAAATGTTCTCATCATATTTAATGATTTTCATTTGCTAAGCACTGTGCTGAGCACCTTATGTAACTCTTCAGGAAAAAAAAATAGTGTCTGTACTTTTCTTCTTCCCTGTTTTATCCATGAAGAAATGGAAGCTTAAAAGATGAAGTCATTTGCTCATAGCCACACACCTAGTAAATGGAAGTACTAGTACTAGTACTAGTACACCTAGTAAATGGCTGCACTGTGGGGGGGGGGTTCTGTGTCAAGAGGCACTAAAGTCCCCACCGCCTTCACAATGTAGATTCACGCGTCTCTGTAGTATCTACTGACCGTCACCAGCATTCTGTATAGTCTGTGCTTAGAGATTATCAATTGGTGTTACAGATTGGAAAACACTAGGAAAGTGAGAATTACCAAAATTGATCAGAGCAGGAAGGACACATGGCTTAAACAAAAAACAATTCTGTGTTGTTTAAAGTAATCCAGAGCGTAGAAAATTGTGAAGAATTTGTGTGTTGTTTTATAACTCACCAAAAGAGTAGTATCACAGCCTAACAGGTCTGTACTTTGTCCCCTCCTCACTCCTCTTCCCTGTGTCCCAGTCTTGCTCCTGGCTGTTTATTTACCTTGGTGCAAAACAAAACTAGGGTCAGGAATTACCCTGACAATCAAAACTGCCCTTCTGTCCTCTTTCCTAACTGATGCATTTATTGAGACTTTGCATTTGGAAATAAAGTGTGTGCAGGAGGCATAGCATTCTTGGGGCCCCAGATATATTGAGAAAAGACCAGAACAAACAGAAACACATAACTTCCTCCAAGCACCAATAAAGGCCCAGAATATACAGAACACCATTTTTTAAAGATTATTTTACTTTATGTGTATGGGTATTTTGCCTGTATGCATGTCTGTGTGCTGTGCCCGATATCTGTAGAGGCCAGAAGAGGCCATCAGTTACTCTGGAACTGAAGTTACAGGTGGTTGTGAGTTGCTATGTGGGTGTTGGGTCCTCAGGGAGAGCAGCCAATGCTCTTAACTGCTGAGCCCTCTTGCCAGCCCTGGAGAACTATTATATATCAATAAGGGAAATATAAAAATACAAATAACCCAGTTTAAAAGTAATGGTGAGAAGATAAAGAAAAGGTTGAGAATTTAGCTCAGTGGTAGGCAAGCACAAATCTCTGAGTTTGGCCTCCAGTACATAAAAGGATGGAAGAAAGAAAGAAAGGGAGGGAGGGAGGGGAGATTAGGCAGCTGCCCCGCCCTCAGGAAGAGTACACAAGAAATCCCAGCTAAAAAGATGGCTCAGTGGGTGAAGGTGCTGGCCTTAAAGGCTAGTTACCTGCATTTGCTCTCTGGGTCTCATGTAAATGTGGATGGGAAGGACAGACTGCACACAGGCAATGGCATGTGTCCCTCCCATCATCGTGCACACATATGTATACACATGACAATAAATTTACAAATTGTAAGTTAATACATTATATTGATAGGATGTATCTTCCTACCTAAGCTAGTTTAATCTTAAGAAAAACATTAGGTAATTTTAGTAGATGTATAATCTACAAAATTGTTGATCTTTGTTCCCCAAAACAATCAAGGTTGTCAGAATCAAGGAAAATATGAAAACCTGTTCCTGCCTAAGGGAGTCCAAGGAAACTTAGCCGTCTATGTGTGTTGTGGTATTCAGGACAGGATGTTGGGTCAGAAAAAGGGCATTGGGTAAAATCTACATGAATAAATTAGGAATGGACTTCAAGCCAGGCCTGTAATCCCAGCTACTCAATAAATTGAGGCAGGACTCTCAAAAGTTCAAGACCAGCCTGGGCAACTTAGAGAGACCCTATGCCAAAATAAAGAGTACAGAGGGATGTGACTCGCCCCAGTGGTAGGGCGCTTGCCTTAAGAGTGGTCCCTGATACTCCCATTAACAAAGCAGTGGGGGAGGAGGGACTGGAGAGATGGCTCGGGTTAAGAGGTCTTCTTCCAGAGGACTTGGGTTTGATTCTCAGCACCCACATGATGCTAACAACTATAACTCCAGTTCCTGGGGATCTCTTGCCCTCTTCTGGTGTCCATGGGCACCAGAGGCACATGTGGTGCACAGACATAACATGCAGGCAAAACACCCCACCATGCACACACATGTATACATGTATATATATGTATATATGTGTGTGTATGTCTGGGGGTGCTGTAGAGATGGTTCAATGGTTAGTGCTAGTTGCTGTTCCAGAAACCTGGGTTCAATTTCCAGCACTGGCATGGCTGCTCACAAGGGTATTCAGTGCCCTTTTCTGGCCTCCACAGTACTACACACACGTGGTACATAGACATACACACAAGCAATACACCCATATGTACAAAACGAAAGTAATTTTTTTAAAGGAGAGGATTTAGCCACTAAACAGTTTTGGTTCATTATTTGTAACAAATGCTAATATAAAAACTGTTAATAATGGGAGAAACTGGGTTTCAATTAACATAGAAGCTCTTTAATATTTGTTTCCCTATAAATCTATCCTAAAGTTTGGTTTAGCTGAAGCTGTAGTCCAGTGATGGAGCCCTTGCCTAACATAGTGGGCCCTGTGTTCCATCCTAGCACTCAACAAAACAAAACAAAAACCTCCACAATTAGACCGGGATTTGGAAGGGCATGCTTTGGTCCCCTCTGCCATCCCCTTTCTTACCCCCTATGCATAGCTAATGTCTGGAAAAGCTCATCTGGGTAATACAATCTGTTGATTTAAAAAAAATGATGATTGTTATTCTTCATAGTTAAAACACATCCTAAAATAATCATATTTTTTAGTTAGATGAGCACATTCTCTGTGCTTTCTCTCACATTGTAGCTTGGGGTTAGTATTTTCAGAATGTGAAAACCATCAGACAGTACTGTGCTGCAGACCACATGTTGGCATTTCCAGTTTAATGGCTTTGTTTTAAGAGAAATCATTTAATATTGGTTTGGGTGTTTCTATAAGCTCTGATTCACATTTTTGTCCTGGATTTTTTAGTTTCTGGAACTAATGCATGCGAAGTATCATGAGAAAGCTGCAGAGAAAGGGGTTTATATCATTGGAAGCAGTGGCTTTGACTCCATCCCAGCAGATCTAGGAGTGTTATACACCAGAAAGCAAATGAACGGTAATTACTGCTCAATAAGGGTACTGAAATCTCACAGCAGAAGAGCTCTGTGTTTGTAGCCATGATGACTAGACCAGCTCTCTCTCTGTCCTGAGCTACCTCCCTAGCCCTGTTGTATGTGTTTTTCTTTCTTTCTTTCTTTTTTTATCTTAACAACTTTAAGTATTTTCTTTTGTCTTTGCTTTTTTGTGGTGCTGGGAATTAAACTTAGGGCCTCACCATGCTAGGCAAGAGCTCTACCACTGAGCCATATTCCCAGCCCATGTTTTAAGTATTTTAGAAGCCAGCCCAAGGATTGTTGAGTTTTTTTTTTTTTTTTTCTGAACATTTGCAGTAAATTTCAGTTACTCCTGAAAGGTCCTTGAAAGCAGTGATGTTCAATCAGAATCACTCCCACTAAATGTTGTGAGGAGCCTTCAGGATGAGCAGGTTAAGCTGTTGTCTTACTGGAGAAGATTCTTAGCGTTGTTTATTTAGATACTACAGAGAGTTTGTCAACACTAACAGAGTCATGCTAAACTCTTCTTTCTGGGAGTCCTCCTGGCCTTAAACTGTGTTTTGATCTGTGGATAATAACATGATAAAACTGCTGTCTGTGCAGGTTTTCTGATTTATTTTTCAGCTGTAAGCTTAATAAAAATGTCCCCACCTGAACTGACATAGGTTATTACTTGTCCTGGGTGAGTAATTTAGAGTTTATTGATCTGACCTTTACTGTCTCTTACTCCTGTAGGTACTTTGACTGCTGTGGAAAGCTTCCTAACGATCCACTCAGGATGTGAGGTCAGTGTCCTGCCTAGCTGTCTTTTTTAACTAATACTAAAAAAGATTTTGCAAATGATTACATGGCTCCTAAAAAAGATTCAGACTGCCAGGCGTATGTGGCGCACGCCTTTAATCCCAGCACTCAGGAGGCAGAAGCAGGTGGATCTCTGAGTTCAAAGCCAGCCTGGTCTACAGAGCAAGTTCCAGGACAGGCTCCAAAGCAATACAGAGAAACCCTGTCTCGAAAAACCCAAAAGGGGGAAAAAATTCAGATTAAATTTTAATGCATTTGTCCATTTAGTGTGAGAGTCACTATGTCACTATGTTTAATTTTAGAAAGTTAAGATAGTGAATTACACTGTAAGCCCAGCACTAGGAAGCAGAGGCAGTAAGGTCAGGAGTCTGTAATGAGAAGCTGTAGAAACAAACAGGTTGCAGAGATGATGGCTCAGTGGTTAAGAGCACTTAAACTCTTCCAGAGGACCTGAGTTCAGTTCCCATCCCTCATGTCAGACAGCTCACAATCCCCTGCAATTCTAGCTCTAGGAGATCCAATGCTCTTTCCTGGTCTCTGCAGGAACCGGACACTCCTGGCATACATACGGCATGCACATGAGTGAAAGTAAATCCCCCCCCCTTTTTTTTTGGTGGAGAGGGTGATGTAATTACTCTGATACATTAGAGTGAATGTCTGTGATCCCACTGTGATCCCATCTGTAATAAAAGTCAGGTCAGAAAACTGTCATATTAGTGCCAATCAGCTTGAATAAGCAGGGGAAAGAAGAAGGAACTTGTGTTAGGGTAAATGGTGATTAAAACCAAGCCATCGAGTATATTGCTGCCTAGTTGGCCATGGAAATGCCTATCAAGATTAATTACACACATGAAGGTGAAATGTAGTAACTCTTATTTGATCTTGCCTTTCAGTAATTACCCATAAGACACGTTTAACTTGTGAAATGTTTTCTTAGGGGTTGTGTATTCATGATGGTACCTGGAAGTCAGCGATTTACGGTTTTGGAGATAAGGGTACTTTAAGAACACTACGGAGTACATTATGTCTGAAACCTGTCCCAATTGTTGGTTCAAAGTTGAAAAGAAGGTATATTAATTTAAAATCTATTCTTTACTGTTTTTAGTCTGTGTGTTGCATTGCTATTGGTTGGAAAAGCTTGGAGACTTTTTGATAAATTCCAAATTATTTTCTTTTTCTTTTTTTTTTTTTTTTTCGAGACAGGGTTTCTCTGTGGCTTTGGAGCCTATCCTGGCACTCGCTCTGTAGACCAGGCTGGCCTTGAACTCACAGAGATCTGCCTGCCTCTGCCTCCCGAGAGCTGGGATTAAAGGCGTGTGCCACCAACGCCCGGCAGATTCCAAATTATTTTCAAAGTTAAAATGTAATTAGCATATTATATGAAGTTTAAATACTTTATGTATTTCTTCACATACATAATACTTTCTATGAATTATATGATACCTCACTATCACCATTAAAACTAAATTTCAGTTGAGTTTCATGTTATAAAACTACATTTTAGGCAGAAGGCAGAAGCAGATGTGTCTCTGAGTTGGAGGCCAGCCTGGTCTACACTGTGAGTTCTAGGACAGCCAGGGCTACACCGGGAAACCCTGTCTCTAACCAGCCCTCTAAAAGTGATCATTTATCAAAATCAGTGTAAATAACTTTAACATAATCAGTGTGAGAACTTTAGCGGTAAGACATGACCATTTGGGTATTGAGTGGTGTGTAAATCAGTCTCCAGAGAAGCCGATGGCATCAAACCCTGTGCATGTACGTGTCAGTAGTATGAAGAACAAGTGTCATTGTTGCTTCTAGGGGAGTAGGTTTGGAGAACAAAGGAAGAACTATTAGAAACACATTGAACTAAAGGCACACTCTTTGCCTTATTGTTATTAGTCATTCCAAGAAAGGTTTCTGGTTTTTTTAATTTGGAGATTTATTAGCCAAAGTTGTGATCACTGTAGTAATTGGAGGAAATGCAACATTTTCCTGGCTCTGTCTTACAGGTGGCCAGTTTCCTATTGTAAAGAGCTGAACTCATATTCCATTCCTTTTTTGGGATCTGATATGTCTGTTGTGAAGAGGACTCAGCGTTACTTACATGAAAATTTACAGGAGTCCCCAGTAAGTAAACATGGCCTATTAATAAGACTAAGCCTATGTTTGCTTTAGTTCCTCAGTATGTTTAATATCTGAAATTTTGATGTCCACATTTGTAAATAAAAAAGTTAGTAAATGTGTATAAGGTTAGATCATGGGCATGGCACTAGCCTTGTGCATGATTCAAAGCTAGCCTGCTGCAGAGTCCACAAAAACCACCCAACTGTCTCTGCTTAGTGTTTCAGCTGCTAGAATTCTATTTCTATAGTGAGTTTTGGAGATGTCCTGGCCCCCACCCTTTGGTCTCCTTCCTTCCTCTAGAATACCAACACACTCCTTTTGGTGAAGGAAATAGTCATTCATACTGAGACATCAAGAGGAAACTATCTCAGGTTAAAAGGTAGAAGATAAACTAGATATAGTGGCTTATGCCTGTAATCTCAGAATCCAGGAAGCTGAGGCAAGAGAAATTTCTACGAGTTCAAGGCCAGCCTGGGCTATATAGTAAATCCAGGGCCTGTCTGGACTACATAGTGAGTTTAAGACCAGCAGCCTGAGTTACAGAATGAGACCCTGCCTTAAACAAAAGAGGAGAGGAAAGGAGAGAGAGAAGAGGAAGAAAAGAAAAGGAAGGGGAGGAAGAAATAAAGGGTGAAATGTATTGTCTCTTAGGGGGAGCTATGATTGTAGTATTACTAGACTCAGATAATTGTAGATGATGTGGACTTTGGTGTTCAAGTAGAGCAAGCTGATTGCCATTTGTAATAATTCCTTTAAAACCTAGGCACCCAGTGTTAGAACATAATGCAGTCATTAGATGGAAACTGCTTTGTTCAGTGTTTGTAACTAAAGTATAAGTGTAGTGTAGCCACCATTCTTTGAACTAGATTAATACCTGACTTTGTATTGTGCACTTAGGTTCAGTATGCTGCATACGTAACGGTGGGAGGCATCACCTCTGTTATTAAGCTGATGTTTGCAGGACTTTTCTTTTTATTCTTTGTGAAGTTTAGCATTGGGAGACACCTTCTCATAAAAGTAAGTTTTTTTTATGAAATAAGATCTTCAGAAATATTTCTTATGAATATTTGAAAGTATCACTAAGCTCGTTTTTTGTTTTTTCTTTTAGTTCCCATGGCTCTTTTCCTTTGGTTATTTTTCAAAACAAGGTCCAACACAAAAACAGGTAATAGTTGTTTCTTATGTCTAGGTCTCTAATATAACACACTTTTAAACTTGCTTTACTTGTGTTGTGGTGTGGGGGACTTCTGAGATAAATGCCCTTCAGGTTTCCCTCATCTTTCTGCCTGCTGTGCTGCAGTATCCTCTCTCTTCTAGTTGCAGACCCCTAGGAACCATGGTCTTCACTCACTCCCAGCAGAGCTCTTAGCAGCACCCATCTCCAGATTGACAAGTCTGCCTGTGGCAGTTCCACACCCTGTGGACACCTAAAGTTCAGTGTGCCGAAATCTGTGTCCTTTCTCCTAAAACCCTCTTCTGTGTCGTCCATTTTGTGTGATGTCACTTCCACTTTCTCCAACCATACACAGGCATCACAGCTCTTCCTCTACATGTATCTCACATGCCTTGGTTCAGATCCAATCCTCCTGGAGAAAACATTCCTGTGCTTAGGTGCCATGGCAGCACACACCGGTTACTGGAATTTGGGAAAGTCCTCGAGAACTGCTGTGTATTACCGGGGGAAACAGGGTCCCTCCTGGGCTCCTTAATCTCATTAGTGACAATATTTAAGAATGGACTCAGAAGAAAACTTAAGGAAAATTTTTATTTATTATTACTTATTTTGATTTTTTGAGACAGGGTCTCTCTGTGGCTTTGGAGGCTGTCCTGGCACTCGCTCTGTAGACCAGGTTGGTCTCAAACTCACAGAGATCCACCTGCCTCTGCCTCCCAATGCTGGGATTAAAGGCGTGCGCTACTGCCACGACCACCTGGCCTCAAGTTTTCTGTAATACACTTTGATCATATTCTTTCCCTTCCCCCAACTTCTCCCCTCCTCCCTTCCCACCCAACCTTATGTTCTCTCTTGTTCTCTCTCAAAACAAAAATGAAAATGGACAAAAATACCAAAACAAATGAAAAAGCTCCCCCCAAACACACATACAATGGAGTCAGTTTTGTATTGGCCAATTGCTCCTGGGCCTGCCTTAGAGTGTGCGACACTCTGCTGCAGAAAGGATTTTTTCCTTTTCCTGGCATGTATCATGTATCCATATCAAACCCTTCTTAGGGTTGGAACTTTGTGTCCACCTCCTTCTCAGCACTGGCACTTAGTCTGGTTTGAGCCTGTTAAGTCCTGTATATTCTGTCAGTCCTGCTGTCTCTGGACAACACTGTTTCCTTGGAATTAGCCACTACCTCTGCTTCTTATCCCTGAGCCTTGCGGGGAGTGGTTTTGTGAAGATACCCACGTAGGGCTGAGCACCCCAGTGTCTTCCTCTGTACACAGTCCACTGAGAGAAAGAAGGTGCTTCTCCAGTGAGGGCTGAGGGATACACGGATCTTTTCCCATCTGTTGGTTGGCTTTCCTGTCTTCATTGCAGTCTCTCCAGACTTACTCATGGATGTTTTTGTTAGAGTTTAAAAGAAAAACTTCAGGCAGCAAGCTGAAATCACAAGCCACCTTCCCGAGGAGAAAGCTAGATAAAAGAAAGTAGGGGAAAAAGCTCTGCCTTCTAGTTAAAGTGGCAGGGAGGTTCACCACTTGGCAGGGAGGAGAGTTTAAGAAATTGAAGCCCAAATGATAGGAAAAGAATGCTTTCAGGAGAGACAGAAGGGTTTCTGTTGCTGGGCAGAGACACCATGCCCTCAGCAGCAATTCTTTTAAGACAACCCTTAATTGGAATAGCTCGCCTGCAGTTTGAGGTTCAGACCATTATCACCATGGCAGGGAGTATGGCAATGTGTAGGCAGACACGGTACGGGCTGCATCTTGATCAGAAGGCAACAGGAAGTGGATTGTTACATGGAGCAAAGTTTAGTAATGGAGACCTCAAGCCTGCTCCCTCAGTGACACACTTCCTCCTACAAAGCCACACCTTCTAACAGTGCCATTCCTTTGTAGCCTTATGGGGGCAGGCAGGTAAACTTTAGAGTAATTCACAAAAGTGGACAGATTTGATGGCAACTGCATGGTGCCGTGTAATTAAATACACTGAGGAGATTCTGGGAGGAAAGGGATGCTATATCATTAAAGGGATAATTATTTCTCCTATCTTTTACATGGTTTAAGGTGAACCCACTTTCCTGAGATGTGGTCCCTTGGCCAGGCAATGGATAGTTCCAACTGGATTAACTCTACTTTGTGTAGCTTAGAATATTAGATCACCATCCAGGCCAGAGAAATGACTTTCCCTAATGGGCACCACAGAGCCTGATCCTAAATATACTATAACACATTTAGCATCCTAGTATATGGGAGCTAAGGTAGCATGGCCATGAGTTCAAGTCTACCTTGGGCAACACAGTGAGACCCTATCTCAAATACACAAAAATAAGATATGAGGCTGGAAAGATAGACTAGTGGCTAAAAACTGCTACTTTTGCAAAAGAACTGGGTTCAGTTCCCAGCACCCATGTGGTGGTTCACAGTGATCTGGAACTAGTTCGAGGGAACTCTGTCTTGAAAAAAGCAAAGAAACAAAAACCTTATCTTGTGTGGTCCCAGGCAAGCCCATGTGTGTTAAGAGCTTCTCTGACTAGCCTCCACTGGGTCATTTTGATTTTTGTGACATGAGGTGGACAGTTGCTGTGGGAGTCATCAATGCTGTGAATAGTAAGGCTGCCTGAGCTGGCAAAGTCACCAGGTCTGCCCAGAAAGTTCAAAAGGCTAAGTGTGTATCAGCCCTAATGCCTGCCACTCCAGGCTCAATCAGTGGTGGAAGAGCATCCTAGAACTGTTGGTCGCAGCAGACATTTAGGGTTAATAGGAAAAATCTGGTTAGTGATACAGTGCATCATAAAGCCCTCAGAAGGAAAAGAGCGCGCTCGCACGTGTGTGTGTGTGTGTGTGTGTGTGTGTGTGTGTGTGTGTGTGTGCGTGCGTGCGCTTGTGTGTCTGTGTGCGTGTCTGTGTGTGCTTGTGTGTCTGTGTGTGTGCGTGTCTGTCTGTGTGTGTGGTGTGTGTGTGTGTGTGTGTGTGTGCGCGTGTCTGTCTGTGTGTGGTGTGTGTGTATATGTGTGTGTGTGTGTCTGTGTGTGGGGTGTGTGTGGGTGTGTGTGCGTGTCTGTCTGTGTGTGTGGTGTGTGTGTGTGTGTGTGTGCGCGTGTCTGTCTGTGTGTGGTGTGTGTGTATATGTGTGTGTGTGTGTCTGTGTGTGGGGGTGTGTGGTGTGTGTGCGTGTCTGTCTGTGTGTGGTGTGTGTGTGTGTGTGTGTGTGTGTGTGTGTCTGTCTGTCTGTCTGTCTGTCTGTCTGTCTGTCTGTCTGTGTGTGTGTGTGTGTGTGTGTGTGTGTGTGTGTGTCTGTCTGTCTGTCTGTCTGTCTGTGTGTGGTGTGTCTGTGTGTGTATATGTGTGTGTGTCTGTCTGTGTGTGTGTGTGTCTGTCTGTGTGTGTGGTGTGTGTGTGTGTGTGTGTGGTGTGTGTGTGTCTGTGTGTGTGTGTGGGGTATGTGTGTGTGTGTGTCTGTGTGCGTGTGTCTGTGTGTGTGTGTACGCAAGGCAGTTTAGTTAGTGTTCAAAATCAGTACTTTTTAATGGAAACTAAAAATCTGTCACAGGATTTTTGAGACCCATTAAAACATTTAGTGAGGAAAAAAAGTCTCACGTGAAGTTGTGTTCTAGGGTTTGTTGTGCTCTAGAAGGAAATAGCATATCAATAACCACACTGTTTGCTCTTTCTTTCACAGATGGATGGCTCATCATTTACGATGACATTCTTTGGTCAAGGATACAGCCATGGTTTTTGTCCTGAGAAGAACAAACCAAATATCAGAATCTGTACCCAAGTGAAAGGACCAGGTACTGTGTGTGTGTCTTAAGGGTGTTTCAGGGTTTTACACTGTCTTTGACTGTAAAGTGGTGTTTTAGAATCCATTTGCATGGATAAAGTATTTTGAAATTCTCTCTATAGACAAGTTGACATTAGCCAATTTCATTAACAGATCTAGTCTTTTTCATAATTTAACAAGTTTGAGCATGGCAAATTTTAATAAGTTAGCTGATTTTTACCTGCTTCAGTCTCTTAAGTAATTTTTATTGAATCAAATCTGTGGCCTAAGGTTTCCAATTTTGTGAAATATATAGATTTACACATTTTATAAGTGAGCATAATAACTTCTGATGATTTGTTAAAGACTGAAGAACTTTCTGGAGCACTGTGCAAAGGCAAGCCCTCACATGAGCCACAGGAGAAGTGTAATTACCAAAGTCTCTGTGGGTCAGGACTAATCAAGCCAGGTGACAGGTTTTTTTACATCACACCTTTTTGATTTACAACTTGGCTTTTAAAGGTAATGTTTCAATTATTTGACAGTACTATATATAAATGCTAATGACTTGCTTTATTATAGACTTGAAGTTAATAGATGCAATCAGTTGTTTTTCCTCTTTTTTAAAATTTATTTTCATTTTATGTGCATTGACATTTTGCCTGCATGTATGTCTGTGTGTGGGTGTTGTGTCCCCTGTAACTGGAGTTAGGCAGTTGTGAGTTAATGTGGGTGCTGGGAATTGAACCCTGGCGTTCTGGAAGAGCAGCCAGTGCTCTTAACTGCTGAGCCATATCTCCAGCCCCCATGTTTTTCTTTTAAGATACTGAGAGTTGTTTTTGTTAAATGTGGAAGGAGGGATCAGTTTATAGGACTAACAGAATCAGAAATGAGTGTCTTCAGCATCCAGTGTTGTTAGGAAGCAGTGTGGTGGTTGCTAAGACCCAGGAGCCCTAGCTGAGGGTGACTGGCTTAACCACTGCTTGGCTTTAGCTTTGTGAGACCAGGGAAAGTGTGGCATAGTCATTGCCCTAGTATGGGAAGTGAGATGCAGTGGTGTTGCTCACAGACAACTGTGGTGCAAACAGTTTTGTCTTAAGCATTTAGCATAGGCAGTTCCTAATGTAAGTGCAGGTGGGGAGCTGTGTTCTGAAATTCTCCAAAATCAGACCAACAATTGCACAAGTGGCAGATTCTGCACTTGACCTCATGTACTGGGTAACGTCAAATTGCAGGTGTGCTCAAAAAATTTTATAAGATTATCTCCAAGGCTAGGCAGAGTGGTACATGCCTTTAATCTCAGAAGAGGCAGGAATCTCTCTGAGTTCCAGGCTGGCCCTGACAGGCCTACACAATGAGACCCTGTCTCCAAAAAAAAAAAAAAAAAAAAAATCACAAAGGATATTCAATATATATGAACTAAATAAATGTTAATCATCATTTGGGCTAAGAGAATCTCTGTATATTCACCATTGATTTTTGAGGTGATGCTCACTTCCTAATCATTTTTCTTTGCCCAACCCTTCTCTACAGAGGCTGGCTACGTGACTACTCCAATAGCCATGGTTCAGGCTGCCATGACTCTTCTGAATGATACCTCTGATCTCCCTAAAGGGTAAGTTTGGATTTCTTCTAGTGAGAAAGTGTTTTCAACCTGGTGACATCTTAGCTGCTTTTGAGTTGGTTTGTAGTCCTGGGTCTACATACAAGTTTTTGGTTCTTTGGCCCAAAGATATATGTTAAAGCAATGCCAAGGACAATTCCTTATCTGCCTTAGGATTTACTGTGAAGGTGAGTGAGAGCCATGTAAGCTACCTACTGTTCTTTATCAAAAACAACAAAACAAAACAAAAAACCCAGAAACTCAAGTCTAGAGCCTAGCACTCAGAAAAGGGTGTGTTGTTTATCCAGCAGTGTTGTTCAGGGCACCAGAGCATACAACTTGGTGGCAGGGGAGTCCTGGCAGCAACTGGGGAACTGAGTCATGGGTGCTGCAAAGGTGTTTATGGAGTATACTCTTACTGAGCATTTAGCTGGTGCCCTGGGAACTAAGCAAATGGCAAGTCAGGCACAGCCTCGGACAGTATTAAGTAATACACATAGAATCCCCTATGACAGGAAAGAACTGGTTTTCAGGGTTAGGCAGTGACTCGATCGATAGTCCTACAGAGGAGAGGACTGGAGAGGAGGGAGCCACACGAACTCTGTTCTCTTGTTACTATTTTACAGGGGCGGTGTCTTTACACCTGGAGCTGCTTTCTCCAGAACAAAGTTGATTGACAGACTCAACCAACATGGCATTGAATTTAGTGTCATTAGCAGCTCGGAAGTCTAAACATTTGAAGATTAGCTGAATCATAAGATGCACGAACAGCTTCTGTATTTGCTATTATGTGAAATCTTCTATAAACCTATCTGACTGTATGTGGAAGACTGTCAGGTCTAAAATATCTATACATTAAAAGCAGGAAATTATACTAGCTTATCCTAAACTTCATACCTCAGCTGTTTTTATGATTTTATTGCTTGTGAGAGAAAACTGATATTCTCCTTACCTGTTTATTGACAAATGAACTGGAAGGTCGGATAGTGAAGGTCCCTGTTTGTGTCCCAACAGCATTCCTTAGTGATGGGGCTCGACTGGTGTTAGGCTATGGCAGTGACTTCTGCCTTCCTTGTAAGGTGATGTGGAACCTCTCCCTCCTGGGGGCTCCTCTGCATAGTGAGAGCATCTGCTAAGTAAAACTGTACTTTTTCTATTTCACTCTGCTTTCTCATCCATCTACATGGACTGATTTTGGATTGTTTACCTAAGTTGAATAATAAAGGGTTGTTAATTGAATGATGGATTTTTTTTTTTTTTTTTTTTTTGGTTTGGACTTCCATACTTTTTTTGTGCATCAGCACTGCTTTAAAGTGGCCTTTAAAGCCCACTAAAATCTAGTGGACTAATGCTTCTTTTTGTCCCTGATTTCATTCATAACTGTGATTAGTCTTAAGCAAATGGCTTTTGACTTTCTATTGATCTTGACAACCTCAGCAGAATTTCTCTCAAATTTTCTTTTTGCATTTCAGCCATATTTGGTATTGAAATGCTAAGGAGAACATTTCCTCTCCTAATAATTACATGACATACATATACTCAAAGACTGGGGATGACAGCTGGGTAGTTGTGGCTCATGCTTTTAATCCCAGCACTCAGGAGCAGAGGCAGGCACATCTGAGTTCAAGGCCAGCCTGGTCTACAGATTAAGTTCCAGGACAGCCAAGGCTACCAAAGAAACCCTGTCTTGAAAAACCAAAAAAAAAAAAAAAAAAAAAAAAAAAAACCAACTAGGATATCTGTGAATTCAAGACTAGCCTAGTCTACAGAGTAAGTTCCAGGATAGCCAGGGCTACATAATTAGACCCTGTCTCAAGAAGAAGAAAAAAAAAAAAGATGCATTTAAACACATGTACACGCCGGCGTTGGTGGTGCACGCCTTTAATCCCAGCACTTGGGAGGCAGAGTCAAGTGGATCTCTGTGAGTTCGGGGCCAGCCTGGTCTCCAGAGCGAGTGCCAGGATAGGCTCCAAAGCTACACAGAGAAACCCTGTTGCGGAAAAACCAAAGTAAATAAATAAATAAATAAATAAAAATACATGTGCACATTATAGAATAAACAAAAGTAATAGCGTCCATCACCTCAGACTTACAATTTGTCATGAGAAGTCACTGTTAACTGGTCAGTTAGCCTGAGACAGAGCACACAGACTTACTCTTTGTAATATGTACCATTGATGAAGGACTACTTTTCCAGTTCACCACCACCTCAAGCTCCTGGCAGATACCATCCCACAGTCAGTTCTGTCAGGTATTTTTTGTAGATAAGAGATTATATAATAATTCTTTCTATATATTTTGATTATTCATTTACCACAATGTCCTCTAGGCTTATCTGTGTTGTCACAAATGAGAGTTTCCTGCTTTTAAAGAAAATGTGTATTTGTTCTTTGAACTTTCATTCATGTACATAACACTCTGGCTTCTCTCACACACCCCCATTCATCCCCTTTTAACCTGTCAACCCTACCAGTGGCTTCCCCACATTCACACCTTTTTTGTTCTGTAACCCACTGAGTTTAACCACCATGGCCTTCTGGGTACCCATGGTTTTGGAGCTATCCATTGGAGCCCAGTGGGTTTATCAGGGAGTACACAACTGAAGACAGTGACTGGGCTCCAGTTCTGTCAGTAGTCAGTAGTTCGGCAGGGAGTGGCAGGGGGGCCTAACAAGCCCCTACCCAATCTGTGATTGATAGCTGACAGGCCCAGTGCAGGCAGCCACACCTATTGTGGTCATGGTTGCAATGTCATTTGCATAAAGGTGTAAATATGAATATTTAGAAAGTAGTTCTTAAGTTGGAGGAGCACTCATATATATATATGCACCATATTTAAAAGTCTGGCCATGCATTGATGGACACTTGAGCCCTATCTCAGCTTGAGAATAATGCTGCAGTGAACATGGAGTGTGGCTAGCTTTCAACATGCTGATTTCAGTTATGTTGAGTATATAATGGGATTGCTTGATCTGTTTTTTTGAGGAACCTTCATGGAAGTACTGCATACATTAAGTGATAAAATTATTGTGAGAATTGAGTTAAGTTAACAAATGTTTAGAATTATGATTAGAGTCTGGCACCTGGTGTGTGTGCTAAGGCTCACTATTATTTTTTAAACTTTTTAAAAATATGTTCATTGTTTTTTTTTGCCTGCATATATATCTGTTAGATAGAGCCGCTATTTCAGACAGAGTTACAGATCCTTGAGTTACAGACAGTTGTGAGCTGCCATGTAGGTGCTGAGAATTGAACCTAGGTCTTTTGGAAGAGCAACCAGTGTTCTAAACCTCTGAGCCACCTCTCCAGCCCCAAGGTTCACTATTCTTGTTATTAGGTTTCCCTGGCCCGGAAAGGTTTCCTTGTAGACCCTTCCTAGAGTTCTCAGTGTCTCTCCATCTCTTAGGACTCACTAGCCACCCGTGGAATCAATGTCCCCTGCAGGATGAGCTGTCTACCGAAAGGAGTTTGCTAACAGTTAACTCTGCACCACGGGGATGCTATAGCACGGCACTGCTGCTGCTGAGCCAATTGAATGTATTTCAAATAAACACAGGCGTAGAAAACAAGTGGAGGCAGCTTGTGGATGGGTGAACTTGTTCAGAGCAGAGTACAGAATAAGAACTGTGAACTAACCATTGTCTATTTCTGACAACAAAAACAAAACTAATCAAATGGGCTTTATTTAAAGTGTGGAATGGAAAAGCCAGGGATGTCAGCTCCCATCTACAATAATAGTACTGGTATATGAAACAAAGGACCAGGGCAGCCTGGGTTAAGAGTGAGACCCTGTCTCAAAAAAAAAAGGGGGGGGCATGCTGGAGAAATGGCTTAGTGCTTAAAAGCATGTACTGGTCTCACAGAAGACCCAAGATCAGTGCCCAGCACCCAAAGTAGAGCTGACAGTAATTCTAGCTCCAGATGATCAACTCCCTTTTCTAGCCTAAAAAAGTACCACGCATGTGTATAGACATACATAGACACACATAATAAAATCTTTAAAAGAAAAAAAATGAACTATTTTTCAGGAAAGCACTGATGGTAAATGCTTACTGAGCATGCTGTCTGTCAGGAGGTTGGTAATCATCAACCATCCCAGATAACTGATGAGGAGAGAGAGGCTTAGGGAGAGTGAGTAAGTCACCCCATGTTGTACACAGTATATAAGTATGTATGGATTTAACCAGGATTGAACTGTGGGCAATCAAATCCAGAACTCCAGGTTCTGAACATTTACCACAGACATCTCTTCCCCCACCATCTGTATATATGTTTATTTTTATAGGATTTTTAAATCCAGTTAAGGGCCAGTGTGGTGGTACAGGTCTGTGATCCCCATATTGGGACTGGGGATACAGAGGCCAGATAAGGCCAATCTGGTTCCCATAGTAAGTCCTTATCAGAAAAAAGGCAAGTAGAGATGTCTTACCTAAAACAGGTAGATACCATTACATGAGTCAATGATGCTCATTAACTCAGTATGTTTGCAGTTTTTAGTTTGCTCATCCTCACTGTTGGATATGCAGTAGATACTCCTTCTTCTTCTTCACTATGAAAGCAACGTCATTTTTCAGCTTCTGTAAGCTGGATTCAAGCAGGTCCTCCAAATCCCTTAGCATCTGTGACTGTTGGTGCACAAATGGTCGAAGCATTTGATCGTCTTCCTAAAAAATAAATGAAAGAGAAAATTGACGACAGTAGACTTCATAGGACTAGAGTAAAATGCTTAGTGCGTGGGAATGACGTGTCCAGTAAGTGCTCCCATGTGGCTGCAGAGCCGCACGGGATCATTTTGAGCAGTCAGTGGGGACCTAGAGCAGGGACTTCAGGAAGGCCGTTTGAATCTACCAAGAGTAGATGAAATAGATAGTTCACAATTTCACATTGGAATGCTGTGTTGTTTCAGTACTATAGACATTCTGAAAGTCCCAGATGTAGGCATTTGCTGATGTCTCCCCTGCCCTGTGGAAGCAAGTACCCCTGAGGTTTCCCAGAGTCCAGGGAGCATCAGCAGTGGGGAGGGTGGGGCAGACGGGTGACGTAGCACTGGGCTCCAGTTTGTTTCCTGGATTGTCAATAGATTCCTGCCCCTTTGGATCCTTTGGCCATTATTTCCCCAATGGTTTTTTCATGTTTGTTCTTCCTGTTTCAAAGCTTATCATTTATATATTCCGAACATTAATACTTGATGATATTTATGGGTTAGCAGTCAAGAAGTTTCAGATTTTAGAGCATTTTGGTTTTTTTGAGTGAGAGATGTTCATCCAGTTAAAGTACATGAAAATATCCCCAAATCAAAACAAACCCTGAAACATTTTATATCAGGGTAATTGACCTAGGATACAAATTGGTTTGTACTTATTTTTGTATGGAGAGTAAGAAGGAGGGTGTGCATGCAGGAGCCTGGGGTCAGTCTCGGTTGTTCATAAGGAACAGTCCTCCTTGGCTTTTTGAGGTGGATCTGTTGTGAAGCCCACTGAACAGGCTAGGCTGACTGGCCAGTGAGCTCCAAGGATCCTCCACCTGTCTCTTCCCTGGGACTGGAATTTTACACACTCACTGCCATGTGTGGCTTTTTATATGTGGTTCTTGGGTTAAACACAGGTCCTGATGCTCATGCTGTAGGCATTCTACCAGCTAAGCCACCTTCCCAGCCCCCCCCCATGCTTATTCTCAGCTTTATTTATGGGGCCTGTCTGAGTTAGGATTTCTATTGCTTTCCCCATCAAAATCCAAACAATTCTCAAGAGACCTTGAAAGAACAATACTCAGGCTTCATATAGGAAAATAAAAAAAAACACAGTATAGCTAAAACAATCCTGTACTATAAAGGAACTTCCAGAGGTATCACCATCCCTCACTTCAAGCTCTACTATAGATCTATAGTAATAAAAACAACTTGGTATTGGCACAAAAACAGATACATGGATCAGTGGAATTGAATTGAATACCCTGACATAAATCCACACACCTATGAGCACCTGGTCTTTGACAAAGAAGCCAAAATTACACAATGGAAAACAGAAAGCATCTTCAACAAACCGTGTTGGCATAACTGGATGTCAACATGTAGAAGAATGCAAATAGATCCATATTTATCACCCTGCACAAAACTCAAGTCCAAGTGGATCAAAGACCTCAACATAAATCCAGTTACACTGAACCTGATAGAAGAGAAAATGGGAAGTAGTCTTGAACACATTGGCACAGGAGACCACTTCCTGGCTTAGGAGACCACTTCCTGAATATAACACCAGTAGCACAGACACTGAGCTCAACAATAAATGGGACCTCCTGAAACTGAGAAGCTTCTGCAAAGCAAAGGACACAGTAAGACAAAATGGCAGCCTACAGAAAGGGAAAAAGATCTTCAACCCCACATCTGACAGAGGACTGATCTCCAAAATATATAAAGAACTCAAGAACTAGACATCAAAATGCCAAATAATCCAATAAAAAGTGGGGTACCGATCCAAACAGAATTCTCAACAGAAGAATCTCAAATGGCCAAAAGACACTTAAGGAATTGCCCAGCATCCTTAGTCATCAGAGAAATACAAATCAAAATGACTCAGATACCATCTTACACCTGTCATAATGGCTAAAATCAAAAACACTGATGATCGCTTATGCTGGAGAGGATGTGAAGTAAAAGGAGCACTCCTCCACTGCTGGTGGGAGTGCAAACCTGTCCAGCCACTCTGGAAATCAGAATGGCAGTTTCTCAGAAAATTGGGAATCAATCTACCTCAAGAACCAGTTATACCAACCTTGGGCATATACCTAAAGGATGCTCAATCATACCACAAGGACATTCGCTCAACTATGTTCATAGCATCATCATTCATAATAGCCAGAAACAACCTAGAAACAACCTAGATGCCCCTCAACCAAAGAATGATAAGGAAAATGTGGTACATTTACACACACACACACATAAAAAAAAAACAAAACAATGACCTCATGAAATTTGCAGGCAAATGGATGTAACTAGAAAAAATTATTGTGAGTGAGGTAACCCAGACCCAGAAATACAAATATGGTATGTACTCACTCATACCTGGAATTAGCTGTAAAGTATAATCAGCCTAGCTAGATAACAAGGAGGGCCCAAAGAGGGCAGCATGGATTTCGCTGGGAGGGGGAAAGTGGGGGCAGGGGAGAGAAGATAGAGGAATGGGAACTTGAGGTTACAGGTTGGGTGGGCTGGGTGCAGGAGGTGGGCTGGAGGCAGGACTGAGGGGGAGAGTAACAAAAGAGATGTTTTGATGGGGAGAAACCTGGCACCAGGGAAACTTCCAGGAATCTACAAGAATAACCCCAGCTAAGCTTCCTAGTGATAGTGGGGAGGGTGCCTGAACTGGCCATCTCCTGTAATCAGATTTGTGACTACCCCTGTTTGTCTTCAGAGATACCCTATTCCAGTAACTGATGGAAGCAGATGCAGAGATCCACAGCCAACTATCAGGCTGAGCTCCAGGAGTCTTGCTGAAGAAAGGGAGGAGGGATTATATGAGCCGGGAGGTCATGATGGGGAACCCCCCCTCCCCTTCCCCCCCCCCCCCCGCCCCGAGATAGCAGACTTGACTTGAGCTCATGGTTGCTCATGGATTCTGGACCTACAGTTAGGGAGCCACCATGGGACTGACCTAGGCCCTCTGCATGTATGTAAAAGTTGTGTAGCTTGGTCTCTTTGTAAGGCTCCTAGCAGTGAGATCAGGACCTGTCCCTGGTGATTGGCTGGCTTTTGGGAGCCGGTTCCCCATGCTGGATTACCTCACCCAGCCTTGATGCAGGGGAAGGAGCTCAGTCTTGCCTCAACTTGATGTGCCATGTTTCTTTCTATGTTCAAGCCCATGGGAGACCTGCCCCTTTCTGAATGGAGGCGGAGGAGTGGAAGGGGACAGAGATTGACGGGAAATGAGGGGGAAGAGGGTGACTGGGAAGAGAGGGAGAAGGGGAAATTACAGTGTGTAAAATAAATGAAAAAAAAGTTATTTAAATAAATTAAAAGAGTATTCTCAGTGCTGAGCAAGCTAGCCTGCTCTCAGCTGGCCTCTGATGACAAGAACTTATGTTTACCAAGGTCTTCCTGCATGCTGAAGAAAAAATAAAATGTTAAAACCTGAAAGTGCAGGAGTGGATTAGCCAGAACCCTAGGCTTTTCCTTGTTTGAAAGGAATGCTGTCAATTGTTAGTCACGGGGCCCTCCATCTGCCTAATATTTCCCTGATGAGAATGAGGACTTTCCATTTGATTTCTAGTTCACCAAGAATTTCGTTGTTGTGTTTTGAGACAGGGTTTCCCTGTATAGCCGTGGCTGACCTGGAACTCACTCTATAGACCAGGCTGGCCTCAAACTCAAAGATCCGCCTGCCTCTGCCTCCACTTGCTGGGATTAAAGGCATGAGCCACCACCGCCGCCCAGCTAGAACCCACACTTTTAAGGCACCAGTGTGCTCATCCGCTCACACACACACCTCCCTCCACTGTGCAGTCACATCTGTAGGTTTAAGGGAGTGCTCTTTGAGTGCTGCAGTGCTGCAGGGGCCTGGGTACTCACAGGAGGTCTGCACTGCCTCAGTCTGAGGAGCTGTCCTCTGGCCATGCTCATGCCTCGGTAGAACACCTTCAGAGCTCTGGCCAGCTGTGCATCGCAGCTGGCTTGCTGAGCACACATTTGCTTAGCCTCAACTCTCTCTGGATTATCTGGCCTCCAGGCTAGGGCACAAAAAAAAAGTATTTTTCATCTGTATTCAAGTATTTCTGTGCCTATTTTTGCTTTGCCTTTTTTTTTTTTTTTTTTGAGACATGTCTTCTCTGTGTGGCTCTAGCTGTCCTGACACTCACTCTGCACACCATATTGGCATCATACTTAGAGATCCACCTGCCTCTGCCTCCTGTGTGCTAGGATTAAAGGTGTATGTCACCATGCCCAGTTTTGGTGACATTTTATGTCTTATCAGAATATTTCTTTGACCCACTCAAATCTTAAGGGCAACAGAAAAAGGGTTCTGGTCTTTTGTTTATGGTCTAAGATATAAATTATTAACTCATTAAGATTTCCTATTCTTCTGGAGCTGGAGGCATGGCTCAACAGATAAGAGCACTGGCTGCTCTTCCAGAGGACCTAGGTTCAATTCCAAGTGCCCACACGGTGGCTCACAACCATCTGTAGCTCCAGTCCTATGGGATTCATCTGACAACCTCTGCTGGCTTCTGTGGACACACAAGTTTTTTTTAAACTAATTCCTATTCTAGACAAATGGCACATCCCAAACATGGGAGTAGGGAATGAGATGAACCACTCAAGTGGTACCGTTTCTCACCAGGTTGAGCAGAACCAGTTTTTTCCAGTGAGGCCTTGAGAAACACGTTTTCTTCTCTGAGGGATCGGTTAACATCTCTGAGCAGCTCTGTCTCCTGCTCTAACTTCAGCAGCTTCTGATAAATTTCTGGCACCTGGTTTGACATGACCTACAGAAGATAGGTCAGCTCAGCTTCTGTGGAGTTACCTGCATAGCCTTCCAGGCTAGTGCTTCATAAACAAGGATGGGATGGAGAGGCAGGGAGAGGTTCCAATCCCTCAGTACACACAAAGGCACAAAACCCACTTTCATTGAAGGGATGACTCTTCAGAGGCTATCACCAAGCTTGTTCAGCCCCTTGTGATCTGACATGTGTACACACCTGGTTCGCAGTCTTCACACTGGAAAATTTCTTGGTATCTACCATGATGTGGCCCTCGCCTGGGAGCAGGCTGTCCAGCTGAGAGAAGCCTAGCTCGGCACAGCCTTCTGCAGTGTGGGAGATAAACTAGAAAGAGTCTGAGCTGCCGAGACCCCAGTGAGCTGAGGTGAACATCTAAGATGGCACCCACTGCTCCACAGACACCCCTCCCCCAGCATCGATCTGGTTGAACAGCACACTGCAGGAAAGAATGAGTAAAAAGGTACCTTGGAGGCCCCACAAATCAACAATAAGGGCATTTGTCAGTAAGTAATCCAGAAACTCTCGAGATGCACTCAAGGCTACAACATGGAGAGTCTCTTCAGTTTGGGGGTTCACACTTTTCCACACGGGCTTGGTGTACACAGCATTTGGGAGATCATAAATTTTGTACCTGAGGCAAGAATATAAAACATAATTGAATACCAGAAGGGGCCTATCTGTGAAGAAAACAGTCAGATGAGCCAGCTAGATGAGAAGCTGCCCTGTGTGCAGTCTTGTGGTTTCTGCCTCCAACCCTGTTACTCAGCATGAGTATCATTTCCATAGAGCTGGTAAGTCCAACAGGGAGGAAGGGTTTAATCAATGTTTAGATTTGATGTGGATGCTCTACCGTGCCAAGTATCCTTGGGAGGTGTTCTGATGGGATGTACTTCTGTGTATGTTCATCTTATTGATTGTTGAATAAAATACTGTTTGGCCAATGAGGCAGCAAGTTAGGTGGGACTAGGAGTCAAAGAGGATTCCGGGAAATGTAGTGAAGAAGTGGTGATCCAGGCAGGAAGTGGCATAGCAGGGAGACTCATACATAAACAAGGGAAGAAGGAAGTGGCCCTTCTCTCTTCCTCCAGAGTCACCATGTGATCCACCGGCAAGAGAGGGTGCCAGCGGAAGGCGTCCAATAAGTCTTATAAAATATATAGATTTATGATAATTAAGATTGAGCTAACAGATGAGAAATCCTAGTCATTGGCCAAGCAGCATTTGTAGCTAATAGAAGTCTCTGTGTATTATTTGGGGCTCTAACTCAGCAGGCAGAACTCGGACGGCTGGCAGAGACTGACCACATGGTGGTAGAGCTCTGGCGGCTTTTGGCGGAAAGATTTATCGTAACAGTGTTCAGTTTTTTACTTTTACTTGTTTGAGACAGGGGTTCTCTCTATAGCCCTTGCTGTCCAGAAACTCACTCTTTAGACCAGGCTGGCCTCGAACTCAGAGATCCGCCTGCCTCTGCCTCCCAAGTGCTGGGATTAAGAGCATGTACCACCAACTCCTGGCATTTTTCACTTAAGGAACCTTTTCTTTACCTTTCAATATCCTTTGAACCTAATGAATTTAACCCTTCCTGGTTGTGTCTGTACCATTATAATGCATTTTACTTAAACAACATAGCTTGGTGGATTTTTCTCTGTGACAATTAAAATGTCTGACCCTGCTGCTTGACTCACGGAAGAGACTCAGGAGCTCACTAGTAATGTGGAGAGCCATGTGGCTTCTCTACCTGATGAAGAAAGCAGCTGTTCTGCAGTTGCGCAAACAGAAAAACTGAAAAGAAATAAGGCTCCTCCCACCAGGAGCCACACAGGTGGTGTGTGCAGGTGATGTACCCCATCTGAATGCCCCGGGTTGCATCTTCCTTTAGCCACTTGACACCAAGGCACCCAACAATGTGAATCTGGAAGTCAATCCTCTTGCCCAGAAGCTCCAGAGGGTCAATGACCATGTCTTCCTCACCTCGCGCCCTACAGGCAAGAGTTGAACATCAGTCTCTGGATTAGGCTGAACCCAGGCTAGTTAGCACTCAAATGTGTCAGCAGTGAAAGAGTCCTTAAGAGACAGAGACAGACGACTGCCCTGAAGAAGGGTTGGGTGGTAGTGTCTGGAAAAGATATCGTCTCCAACAGCTCACAGCCCAGAGAAGAGTCCAAACATCATGCAACGAATATGTTTGGAGATGGGGCTAAACCCACACTGAAGACTGAGGTTGGTCCCACTGGGGAGGAGGAAAGGCCAGCGGCCTGCTCCCATACTGCAGCCTAATTTGTCATCTACCTTGGTAAGTGATCCCTAGTCCAGAGTCCACATCAACCTTCTATCCTCAGAAACCGATTGGGACAGCTTTCTAACTGAGGACCTCTCTTCTGTCAACCATGCTCAGAAAGTCTAAAACTTACACAGAAGAATGTCATGTTGTTCATTTTCAAGTGACCACTGGGCAGCTGAGGTAGCTAGTGTAGACAGGAGACTAGCCCATGACCTGAAGTCCGTGTAGACACTGAGGTCTTGGTCAGCTTAGCCTTTTGGACCCAGGACCCTGAGGCTCTCCTACTCCCTTCTCAAGTGGATTTCCTCAAGTCACACTGGATGTTTGTACCCAGCCCAGGACTCCTGCCATCTCTGTGCTTAGGATTGCTAAAATACTTTTTTATATAAACATTCTATGACATAAAACAAAAATAAATAGCCAGGCGTTGGTGGCGCATGCCTTTAATCCCAGCACTTGGGAGGCAGAGGCAGGCGGATTTATGTGAGTTTGAGGCCAGCCTGGTCTCCAGAGCGAGTACCAGGATAGGCTCCAAAGCTACACAGAGAAACCCTGTCTCAAAAAACCAAAATAAATAAATAAATAAATAAATAAATAAATAAATAAATAATAAAACAGGAGTTCAGGGGTAGCACAGACAGAGTCCAGACCCCTAACACTCCCCTCAAGCCAAGGAGCAAAGTTCTGGCCTCTGCCAAGAATGGAGATGGGACATCAAAAACCAACTTTCTGTTTCTGGCTCTGATGCCTGCCAAGTGTGCCAAGCATCCTGTGGAGTGGATGCCAGACTTCCAACATCCCAGAAGCAGGCTATGGGTAAGCATGTCCATAACGTAGGCTTCTTTCCCAGTGTCCCCTCATGGAAACCAAGCCATGGCTTTGGGTTCAGTGTTCCTCACTCCACCTTTGCTTTGTGTGATGTCCTCCTCATCCCTTGGTTCCCCAGAGCAGTGCTGAGCTGTCTCTGATGCTGAACATTCAGCAAGAATCCAATTCAATAAGGCCAAGTCATAAATGAGCTATCCACTTGTCTCATCAGTAACCCCTTAAGGGACCAAGTTGACTTCCCGCCCCTTCATGAGAACTCTGGCTCTTTCCGGACTTTCTGAGAGGAAGCGAGACTCACCATCCCTCGGGGGAGCAGGGGGTGATTCTGATGTGCAGCACCGCCTCGGCCAGTCCATCACAGTTGAGAAACTCCACCTGCTCCTCCAGCACCATGCAGTGAGCCAGCGACTGCAGCCAGACGTGTGCTGAGCCCAAGTGGACAACCTCTACAGGGTCCCAGAAAGGGTCGTCTTCCTGAGCCACCTGGCTGTCGTCACTCTCTAGGAAGCGCTGGTAAAGTTCCTCCATCAGGAATTTCCTATTGATAAACTTGGCTTTTGACCAAATCCATACCTAGGGATGCAAAGGGGGTCACCCAGCATCTTAGTTACTTTTCTATAAACTTGGCTTTTGTCCAAATCCATACCAGGGAATGCAGAAGGGTCACCCAGTGTCTTAATTACTTTCCTATTTCTGTGAAGAGACACTACAATCAAGGCAACTTGTAAAAAAACATACTCATCTGGGGGCTTGAGTTTTAGAGGGTTAGTCCATGATCGTCACAGAAGCTAGGATGGTGGCAGGTAGGTAGGCCTGGCCCTGGACCAGTAGCTGGACGCTTTACATCCTGATCTGGATACAGACAGAGACAGACTGGGCCTTCCATGAACTTCTAGTGACCTACCTCCTGGAATCTAAACATTCAAATGTAAAAGTCTATGGGTTCCATTATTATTCAAGTCACCAGGCCACACATTGTTTCATTTGCTGCTTAAACAACCCATCTCTCTTTTTTCCAATCTGCTGCTCCTAATGTGTGGAGTTTTGGGAAGACCACATACTGCTCTCATCAAGCAGCTTTTTGAGGCCCTTCCAGAATACCATATTTAATGTGATGGAAATGGAGCCAGAGAGATAATGTATGGCTCATTAAAGATAGAGAGGCCATGAGCCAAGGTGTATTGGTGGTATCTAGAAGTTGGAAAAAGCAAGGAAATAGATTTAACCACAGGTTTTCCCCAGAATAACATGACTCAGTAAGACCTGCATTGGACTGTCAGCCCACAGAGATAGAAGGTTATAACCTTGAGCCATTAGTGAGTGACAGTTTGTTGTAGACACTAGATGATATAAGTACAGAACAACTGGTTTACAGAAAAGCCAAGTGGCTCAATGGCAGATGTACAGCCCTGTGCTGGGGGGTGGGGAACAACCCCTTCTGCCTTCCTTGTAGCTAAGCACACAGGTACTTTAGTTCCTTCTCTCAGACGCCCACAAAGGGGTTCCATTCTTGTTCAGGAGTTCACCAGTGAGCAACAAGTCTAGGACAGGAGTTCCTGTCCTCTCACTGGGCAAGCATAAGGCCTCTGTGGATACCTGCTATGAAGAGAAACTCACGCTGCAATATACGGAAATCCAGTTGGAAATTTTCTTTACTGAAAATGTCCCATCAGAAGTAGTATGAGGTAAAACCAACAAGCCCTTCTCTGGGCAACTAGAATAAAAACAAAAGCCAATGGATAAGGCCTTGTCTCCATGAATGTCCCCCTCATTGGGACAGTTGCATGATAAAAACAGATTTTTCTGTCTCTCTGGCCTCCAGGAAGCACCATACAGAGAGTATGTTTCTGTCTCATGCACACAGAGGGACACGGTCATCTTTACCATCTGGTAAATTTCCGGGCCTTTTTTATCTTCCCAGACAAGGTCTCTCTCTCTCTGTATATTCCTGACTGTTCTGGAACTCACTATGTACACCAGGCTAGCCTCTGAGACCCACTTGCCTCTGCCTCCTGAGTACTGGGATTAAAGGTGTGCACCACCACCTTGGGTCTCTGAGTTAGAGGCCAGCCTGGTCTATAGGCAGAGATGTACAGATAAACCCTGCTTCAAAAAAAAAAAAAGAAAGAAAGAAAGAAAGGAAGGAAGGAAGAAAGAAAAAGAAGCGGGCTGTAGGCAGATCTGTAGAGCATTTCTTAATTTCTTAATTGATACAGGAGGACTGAGCACATGGTTCAGACCACCATGGGCTGGTGGTCCTGGGTTCTACAAGGAAGCAGACTGAGGAGCAAGCCAGCAAGCAGCACTCCTCCATGGCCTCCAGGTTCCTGCCCTGCTTGAGTTCCTGCCCTCACTTCTTTCAGTGACTGTTACATGGGAGTGTGAGTGGAATTAACCCTTTTCTCCCCAAGTTGCCTTTGGTTATGGTGTTTCATCACAGCAGTAGTAACCCCAACTAAGTACAATGTCACTAGAAAAGATCCTAGGAACTGGCACTATGAGAGAAGAACTAGGACACATGGCAAAGGGTCCCCAGACTCAGTTCCTACTCAAAGAACATCTGGGGTTTTGTCTAAGTCTCCAGGATGCAGCTGACAAAAAATCCCCTGTGTACTTTGGAAGCCTCCTGAGGAGATGCATGCCTCCCCACTGATGGGGTCCTACCTCGTGAGTCCTTGGTTTGGTCACCTTCACCATGACCTCTTTCTGGAGGTCGTAGCCCCTGGAATCTGACGACGCTAAATTCTTCACCTTCAATTCCATTTTCAGGCCCTGGTCAAGAGACATCTCACTAAACAACCCCCATTCATATTCCTTTTCAGCCTCTTCCGCATTCTTCTCAGCCCTGGGTTTGCTAAAGAACATGGCCTGGCTCTTGGAGTTCCTGCCTACCAAACAGCAGAGCATCAACATTTCCCAGTGGTGGCCGGGTGGTGGTGGCACATGCCTTTAATCCCAGCACTCGGGAGGCAGAAGCAGGCGGATCTCTGAGAGTTCGAGGCCAGCCTGGTCTCCAGAGCGAGTGCCAGGATAGGCTCCAAAGCCACAGAGAAACCCTGTTGCGAAAAACAAAAACAAAACGAAACAAAATTCCCAATGGTACCCTGGAACTAACATCTTGCTTCCCGGTTGGTTAATTCCCTCCCAAAGTTCTTGTGACAGGTGTCACATGTCACCAGGTCCCCTCTGTGGTGAATCAGCCATTGAGGTGCTAGAGAGGCACTGGGGATATTGGAGGCGTCCGCAGTAAATGTTGCTCTGGAATGCTGGTGGCTTTGATAAGTAGGGCAGGTGCTCAGCTGGCTGAGAAGGCCTGAGGGTTAGTCTTTTTCTGTCACTAGCTCTGAGTGCCATCTCGGAAAAGCTTCACCCTTCCCTAAGCCTTTTGGGACCTGATGTTGTGCCATCATCGGGGTGAAAGGTCACCTTCTCTAGCTCCTCACTCATCTGATTTGCTTCCACCACCATCGGCATGAGTTTGATGTAGTCCTGGAACACAGCCAAGACGCTGGGGTCAGCTCGGCCATCTCCGGGACTCATGGTATCTAGCAAGAGTCATGGAGAAAGCAAGTCTTTGTTGCTTGTTGTAGGATACGTTTCAGCTGTCACAAAGCACACACTCAGCTGTTATAGTTGTTCATTACTACCTAGCCATGAAATCCTAGCCATCCTTGTCTTTGATTTCAAGGCCCTCAGTCCAGTGGAGTTCTGGACTATCCAGGAAGGAGGGTTAAAGTAAGTAGAAGGCAGAGGGGCTCAATCCTTGGTAGCCCAACGAGTACTCTGTTCTTACTCCAGTAGTGTCTGGGTGCTATGGAGGAAGGGTCATGTGACTATGGGAGGCCCTGATACCCTTCCCAGACTTGGAGGAGTACTGCCTCGTGTTAGGACCTGTCTTCTCTTTAGAGACTCCCTGACCATGGGTCACATGGCATCAATGCCTCACAACTTCCCACTTGGCGCCTTGAGAGCCCTCCATCAAATGCTTCAACCCAGGGCCTGAGGTTTGATGAACTTCCTTGTCACCACCGTCCCCATTCTGGGAAGGCATTCTATACAGTTATGAAGAACTCAATGAAAAGGTGGGTTATTTGTGGGTAGTCTTGCTTGTGATTGGGTGTGCATGCATGTGTGTGTGTACAGGTGTGCATGCATGTATGTGTGTACAGGTGTGCATGCATGTGTGTGTACAGGTGTGCATGCAGAGAGCAAAGAAGGGTGTCAAGCATCCTGCATCACTTTCTACCTTATTTCCCTGAGACATGGTCATTTCTCCATGAACCTAGACAAGAAGCCACCAAGCCACATGGGCACCCCTCTTGTCTCTGTCCCGCATCAGACTACACCCAGCTCTTTACATGGATGACAGTATAAATGCATGACCTCATAGCTAGGAAGGTAGCATTCTCAGCCACTGAGCCGTCTTGCTAACCCTGGCCTTGGATTTATATGGAGAACTTCAGCAGAGTGTGGATGTGGTAACATACATCTGTAATCCCAATCCCCCCGCAGGCTGAGGCACGTTAACAAGTTGAATCAGCTTGGGCTACATAATGCGTTTCGAGTTAGCCTTGGGTACCTAGTGAGAGCTAGGTATGGGTGCTCATACCTGTAATTCCCACACCTCACTATCCCTCACCCGTGGCTTTATTAAGGCAAACAGTGTAGATGCCATCCCCAGAAACCGCCATGTCACAAAGACCTCAGGGGGGTCCAGTCAACCCTGTGCCTGTGACTTGAGGCCGGGGGAGGGGATGTGGGAAGGCATTAGGAGTCCCCACCTGAGGTGGACAGTCCCCACCTGAGGTGGACAGGCACAGGGTGGAGCTCTAGGACCCAGTGAGGAATCCTAGATAGTGCAGGGGTGGCGGGTAGGTGGAGGGGCAAAGGAGTATCTTCTACTCAGAAATCTAAAGCTGCAACTTCTTCCAGAGCAAGGCCTGAACCTTGCCCCTCACCATCTCTCCAGCCCAGAGCAGGCACAGCGCGCACGCTGTTCAGCCCTGCATTGCCTCAAGGCCTGCATCTAACCCACTCATCTCATCTCAGCATTCTTGCTGCATGTAACACTCGCCCATACCAAGCTTCACCCTCATCCCTAGGGAAGGCTTAGTGAGTCCAACACATCTTTGACAGGTATTCAGTTTTCTGTTTCTATGAAGACCAATTTTGGGGCTGAGGATGGGGCTCAGTGGAGTACCTGTCTAGCACACAAGAACACAGAGCCTTGGGTTTCATTGCCAGCATGCACAGAGGGGGATGGAGAGGAGAAGGGAGAAAGGAAGAGAGAGAGGGAGTGGCGGGCTCACATTCCAACTTCCTACATACTGTACTCTGACTCCATCTCCATGAATTCACAGGGAGGTGCCCAAAGGCGGCTCCAGGACCCTTACCAAGCATGTCCACACTCACGCCCTCAGCAGCTGCCCGTTCCAGCTGGAAAAAGTCATAGTCGAATCTGCTCAAATCTTCACCACCTCGCTCTGAGGGAAACCCGATGTAGAGGAAGGCACTGTTGGATCCCAAGATGATGCGGTCCTGGGGTGGGGAGAGCTTGGGAGGAAAGGCCTGGCCTGCTCTGGGGAGACCCAGACTTAGCCCTCTTCCGGGACGAGATCAGAGCCTCAGAAGAAAGCATAGGTCTGGAGTGCACTGGGTCCGACTCAGACTAGGACTACAGAAGACCCCTGAGAGGGCAGAAGATTTCAATGCAGACGTTATGTGGGGGCTTTTTGGTGAGGTAGACCACACTGCTGCTGGTCCACTAAAGAGAAGTCCTTGGGATGGGGCATGTGCTGGACAGTGAAGCTAGGAGGGCTCACCCAGTGCTTCTAAAAGGGTTGTGGCTGAACTACCTGCCCGTCTTAGACCCTTGCACCTTCTGTATATAGTGACTGGTGAAGGGAGAAGGCTTCGTGGCAGCCAGTACACCCACTGCGGTGATGGAGACTACAAGGAGGGTGGCAGAGCAAATCGGAACAAAGGCAATGATATAAGCAAGTAACTCATCACTCCCCAGCAGGCTCTTTTAAGCCTCAGATATCATCAATGTGAGCACTGAGAAGGGTCTTGAAAATATCCATTTCCACCCTCCTTGTGTTCCCAAGACACAGTGAGTTGGAAGGAGGTCTGTCACTCAGCCTATGCAGGCTGGCAGATGTAGGAAGCCCCAGGCCTGGCCAGTCCCTCTCAGTGTGACAGGAGACATTTCACAAGAGAGTCATGTCCCAGCCCCCCTCCCACCTCTGCCACCATCTTGAGGGTAGCACTGAGGTACGTTGTGGCTGGGCAAGCAACATACCAAATGCTGCAGCTTTGTCCTGTTGGTGACAGGTATCCCATTAACAACCACCTTGCTCTTGCTGTGTGGCGTGATTGTCACTTTACCATCCAAATTCATGAAGGAAGCATGTTTATCTGAAATTCTAAGCATACGAGAGTTTGTCTGGGTCATCCGGTAGGTTATGATTTCATGGCTGGCCCAGTTGCACAGTGTGATCAGTAGGAATCTCCCACTGTCCCTCACCCCACAGTGCTATGGTTCATGGGCTGTTGGAAGACAAGGAAAATACTATTCTATTCACAGAACAAACACTAGCTGAGGATCCACAGCTGCCAGGAACCAACAGCTACTGAGCCCATTGCAAGTCCTTGAAAGCTACGCGCTAGCAATGGAGAAATGAAAACAGGTTTCAGTAGCCAAGATATAGAATAAACCCATGTCCACCAAAAGGTAGTAAAGAGATGCACTGTATGTACACCAGGGGGAAACTATTGGGCCAGAAAGGAAGAAAGGATTCCCATGATGTCAGCAACATGGATGCAACTGGAGGGCATTGTGAAAGCCAAAAGGTACAGAGGACAGATAATCACATGTTCTCACCCACACGAGGAGGTCAGAACACTGGCATCAAAGAGATAAAGAACAGAGTGGTTACCATAGCCGGGGTGGGGAGGTAGAGAGTGAAGTGGGGGCAGGGAATTGCTAATGGCCACAGGGTGGAGCTTGACAGGAAGAGAGCATCTGGTGTTCTACAGTATAAGCTTAGGGTGCTCTAAGTCATTAGTTGAATGTTTCAAAGTCCCTAGACCATCTGATCACTACCATTGCATGTGTGGTCTGAAAATCACATTACAGAGAACAAATACATCTAACTATGGTGCCAATTAAAACATACACATGTAGTTTTAAAATTAATTAGAAAAGCTGCTTCAGTCAGGGCTTCAAACAGCTGAGGATACAGCCACCTGAAGGTACAGTCATGAAAGACATTCCACAATGTGCTTGGCCTTTTGTCTCCCCTAGTTTTTTGCAAGGTCTCCTTTCTTCTGCTTGTGGGATTTCTGTCTTACAGGCTTTAGCCTTTTCTCCCAAGATGAGCAGAAGGAAACAGGAGGCGTGCACCACACACTGGACTTCAGCAGGCACTCTTCATGAGCATAGGAGGAGTTGCTGAGGGAGAACTGGGAACTTTTATTGCCCTTCCAGCAGGACTTAACAGCTTGGCTTACCTATGACTTACCGGATGACCTTCCAGAATCTTCTCCAGTGAAGCATGTTACATACAAGCCTGACAGTCTCGTACTCAGAGAAGGTGGCAAGAGGAAAACCTGACAGCCCAGTACTTAGAGGAGGCGGCAGAGGGATTCCGTGTTTGAGGCCAACCTGGACTACACAGTGAGATCCTGTCTCAAAACATCTATAACATAACAAGACAGATCTCTGGTCTGGGACCAGTGCTGTTCTTACCCCAGGCCTTGAAGACAGATAGTATTTGTAGCAGCTCGACCAACGTCACAGGAGCCTGGAAAGAGTTGGGAAAGTTTATCTTCAAATCGTCAGCATTTGACCTTGATGAAGTAATGTGTTTGATAATTTGAAAGTGGCATTTTTTTTCCTTGAAGGTAAGAGTATGCTAAGAGGCTTTGTTTCGTTTTTTTCCAATTGGAGCTGCCAATCATAACATCACCTGGGCATGAGCTTGCTTTATGGATAATTGTTTTACTTTCTGCTCTCCTTGTCTTGGAATCCCCAACTTGGTGAAAATGCCACTTTCTTCATGGGCCTTAGTTCTCCGTGACCCACTGCTGCTGGCAGCAAAGGCTCTTAGAAGCTCTGTTTCTGGTGGCTGGCCCCTCGGGAGCACTGTATCCCGAGCTCCTGGCTGTCCTCCTGCCACCATCCTGCACATGGCTTGCCACTAGGCAAATGTGATGTGGTCACACGTGGGTAATGGATAAAAACCATGCAGCATAGGTATCTGATAGGGACCATTTACTTTAGCAAGGAAAGAAATGCCAAACCATGCTACACCTTGAATGAGCTAATGATACTCAGTGAAATGAGACAGACAAAGACAAGGGTAGTGTGAGCCTGGTGCTATGAGGCTATGAGGCATGCAGAAATCCAGATACAAAAAGGAGAATGGCGTCGCCCCAGGCTCCGGGAGGGGAGTGGGGAGGTGGCTTGTAATGGGTACAGAGTTTCAGTTTGAGGGCAGGTGGAGAGTTCTGGAAATAGATGTGGTGATGGTTTAGAGAATCTGCACTGTGCTCAACAGTGGTTGAAGAGGGGAGCTTCATGTTATAGGGTTTTAATGCAAAATTTAAAATATCACAAAAAAGAAAGGAAGAGGGAAGGAGGAAGGGAGGGGGAGTGGAAGGGGAGAGGGAGAAGGGGAGGAAGAGAGGGAGGAAGAGAGGGAGGAAGAGAGGGAGGAAGAGAGGGAGGAAGAGAGGGAGGAAGGAAAGGGAATTGGAGCTGGCCTGGGGGTCGGTAAGGGAAGCAGCAGGATCCAGTACCATTGTGAATGAAATACTTGAGGACCCCTGTGAGCTGCGGGTCCTCATTGACATTGAGAAGGTATGGGACAACCTTCACCATCTGCTGCTCCTGAAAAGACAGAAGAAGCCTGTAAATGCCCGAGCCTGCCCCAGGGACCTGAGGAGGGGAGCTGTCCGGGCAGGCCTTTCCAAGGCCCGGGGCCTCCCCTCCTTTCTTCTCCCCAGCCATCTTCTATTGCCCCTCCCCCCTTCATTCTGCCTCACAGGTTTTCTTCAGGCCCCTGGCATCCTCCAGCCCCCTGCTCCCCACTCCCTCCTCACCCCCATGGCCTCCTGCCTGGGTCTCTTAACTTGCTGCTAGCTGACTAAGTAATGGCACACTGCCTTCTCCCCCAGTGATGCCCAAGTGCGTTCCCGTCTTCCGCACAGGGTAGGACCCTATTGTGCTCATGGAGGATAGACAAACAGAACTCGAGCAAACACCTTGGCTTAGGGCGATTTTTAAATCCTGGAGTTCCTTCTGATTAAGAGTAGAGAATATGAAAGTCCTGGCGATGGTTGTTCCCTGCGATAGTTTTGTAGACCTGTATCCTGAATCCCACTTAGACCCAGAGTCACACAGCCTCCCCCGCCCCTCCCCCACAGGATGCTGTTTAATGGGACTTTATTGGCACCAAGTTTTGCCTAGATATCATAATCTTCATAATCCTTGACCTCTAACTTGATCTGGCTGTTGACACCACAGACCACACCCTTCTCTACTTCCACCACCTGGAATTCATTCCGAGCTTCATGAGCCTTCCTGAATTCAAGTTGGGTTCTCCCCTCTCTCCCAGGAGTTCCAGGTCTGGTCCAAGACTCGGGTGAGGCAGGGAGGGAATGCGTCCTCCTCACCCATGGATGACATTCAAGGCCTGGCTCAGAAGCTGGGGTGTGACTCAGTGCTGCACAGAGGCCTGCCTAGTATTCGAAAAGCCCTGAATTTCACCCAGCACCCAAAATAATAATGATTTTTGAGCTCACAACATGGCCTGTTAGGATCTGCCAGTAAAGTGAATGCTAGCCAGGAGGGATGCAATAGCTCAGGCCAATCTATACTGTCCCCAGAGGACGGACACGCACACACCAACAGCCCCAACATCTGTCTTCACTCATCAGTATGACATGATCTTGATCCCTTCAGGCCCTAACTCTGTCCTCACCACAGTCTGGAGCCTGACTGCAGAACATGCTGTCAGCTGTGTGGAGGGAAGCGTGGACAGCATGAGCCTCACCTTCGAAAGAGCTGCATACTGTTCCTCCCACTCCTTCTGTGCCTCAGCCAGCAGGTGGGCCCAGGTCCCCCTAGTCCCCAGCTGCCATTCTGCCAGGAAACAAGCTGAGTGCTCTAGAGGGAAGGAGGGCCTTTATGTGGCATCAAAAGTGAGATGTAGGGTGAACAGCAGTGGGGAACGAGCTGCTTCTGTGTGAAGACTCATGGGCTCATTTGCTCCAAGTAGTACCCTGGGGTAACTCAGGCAACAAAACACAAAGGATGGTTTGCTGGGAAGCATGGAGCTCACAGGTCCCCTTTCTCCTTTTCATGTGTGCAGGCATGTGACCATTTCTTCAGGGAATTCCCATCCGACCAGAGGTTCAGAGAGAATGACAGATTTGTCATTTTTTTGTTTTTTTCATGTTTCATGTCTGGGTTTATAAATAGTGGGAATTAGATGCTTCATGTGTGTGGACACCCAGAACCACGTGACCAGTAGAGCCAGGTGTGAACCACCTTATGTGTCTGTTCTAACTGAGGCAGCGGCTTTGTTACAGTGGATGCCTGACTTCAGCAGGCCAGCATACAAAGCCTGGACATGTATCCTCGTAGGTGTGCCTGCCCTGTGTGTGAGCAGTGTGGGAAAGCACAAGGCTGTTGTTTCATGTCAATGGTAAATGAGACCACACTGGGCCAGGCATTGGTGGCGCACACCTTTAATCCCAGCTCTCGGGAGGAAGAAGCAGGCAGATCTCTGTGAGTTTAAGGCCAGCCTTAAACTCTGGTCTCCAGAGCGAGTGCCAGAATAGGCTCCAAAGCTACACAGAGAAACCCTGTCTAAAAAAAAAAAAAAAAAAAAAGACCACACTGATGTCAAAGCTGGAATGTTTCAAGGTTGAACCAGAAGATCCTTAACAGAGTGTGTGCCCTCCCTCCCCCGCCCAGCTGCTGAGCAGACCACCCTCAGTCCTTCCAATTGGCCTCTGGGTGTCAGGTGTGGCTGAGCATAGCCTGCTAACTTGATTTACCTGCCTCTCCGGTGCCCCCGAATCCGAGCAGCAGCTTGTTCTCGGCCCTGGCCGCTCTCACCAGTGTGCAGGTGTTGATTGTAGCTCTGTTCTGAACCTTTTTAGCCCTGTCATGCAATGACAAACACTGTCTCGGGCCCCTTTGCAGTCAGGCCTGTACCACCAGCCCTGGGGTAGCAAGGGACAAGCTCAGATCCCAGGCAGAACCATGTTGGTTTTCACTACCAGGAGGGTCCAACCTTTTTCCCTGTGTCATCTTCAGGTTTCTTGGGCCACATTCATAGCTAGTATAGGATGTGTTGTAGGCCCATGGGCCACAGGCTAGACATGTCTGCAGCCATTAGGAACAAAACTGATCTAAGTAACCTACATGGTTCATACAAACTCCCAAAGCTCAGCTGAGTCCCATGCTAGGTCTCTGAATGTCCTGGGTCCTGACCACACTTGGCTAAACAAAGAATGTGGTTCATCAACAATCAAAACCCTGGAAAAGGCTGCTGCCCAGCTCCCAAGTAAATACACAGAGGCTTCTTACTCAGGAACACCAGCTTTAGTTTGTCTTGTTTCTTGCCCGCTTTTCTTAACTTAATTATCCCATTTATCTTTTGCCTCTGGGCTTTTACCTGTCTCTATTTCTGTATACCTTTCTTTACTTCTTTCTCTATGGCTGCCTGATGGCTTCTTCTCCTTTTCTTGCTCTTTGATCTTCTCGTCCCAGATTTCTCCTATTTATTCTCTCTGCCTGCCAGCCCTGCCTACCCTTTCTCTTGCCTTGCTATTGGCCGTTCAGCTCTTTATTAGATCAATCAGGTATTTTGGACAGCTTAACACAGCTTCCCAGAGTTAAACAAATGCAACATAAAAGAATGCAATACGGGGCTAGAGAGATGGTTAAGTGCACTGGCTGCTCTTCCAGAGGTCCTGAGTTCAATTCCCAGCACCCACATGGTGGCTGACAGCCATCTGTAATGAGATCTGGTGCCCTCTTCTGGCCTGCAGGAATATATGAGGGCAGAATGTTGAATACATAATAAATAAATCTTTAAAAAAGAATGCAACACATGTTTGTATCATTGTACAAATGTTCCACAGCATAAACAAATGTAACACAAATTAAAATAATATTCTACAACAGCAGGCTACCGTCAACTCAGAGGTTTCTGTGCCTGGTCCTATCCCCACAGAAAGCTCAGGCATATTGTAACATGACTTATTCTCTGTCTGAAATTCAAATTTAACGGGTATCCTATGCTATTTTTACCTTGGCGTCTGGGATTAAATGCTAGGGCTTTACCCACAGGTGTTTTATGCTTTACCCTTTCATTTCACAAGAGAAATTTAAAGATTCCATTGAGCCTCGCTCCAAGCACAAAGTCGGAAACAGAGTGTAGGAAACGCAGTGCCGCTTTGTGCATCCTGCCCAGAGATCCACTGTCAGCAGGATGGCACGGATAGGCAGGAGAAAAGGAACATTCCAGACACGGCTGAAGTCAAGTCCTACCCGCAGACGTGAGCTTCCACAGCAGAGCCGGGAGAGAGTGCTATGGCAGGCAGCAGTGTCTGAGTACTGAGAAATGGGGGGGGACAGGATTCACTCACAGGAAAGGGCTCCCTGGCTGAGAAGAGTCTGGAGGGCAGGTCAGGAGAGGCTGTTCGCTGGAGGCACAGTTTTCTTGACACAGGCTCTCACCTGGCTGCAGCTCTTGATCTTACAGGGGTCCACCTGCATGTGCCTCCCAGGTGCTGCGCCGGGAGTGAAGGCGGCCCCACCACACTAAGGCCCAGAGTAGCTTCCGAGCATTCCTGAGAGAGCCAGCGAGCAGGCACAGAGAACGTCTTGCTGCTGAGCTTTCTCTCCAGCCCTTCCTACTCCCATTTGTTTTGTCTTTCCATTCCCCTCTCACTAGTCACTTAACTCTCCTTCTCCTGGACTCCCACCCCAAACACGAAGCAATCTACCAGCAGAGTGCTGAAAGGAGTTGTGACTCAGGACACAGGACACGTGACTGGTTGCAGCTCACAAACCACTTACCTCTCAGCGTATCTCAGTGTCGACAGGGTTTCCTCATAACAGGTATCGGCTGGGCTTATGGCTGCAATCTGGAATCATCCCGTGCAGACTGTTGTCATCCAAGGGTGTATTACCATGGAAGCTATTAAAATAGCTGCTATTCGGGTTGGGGGGATGACACTGACAATCGAGCACTTGCTTTGCAAGCAAGAAGAACTGAGTTTGATACCATAGCCGACAAAAATGCCATGCATGCTGGCACCCACTTGTAATCCCAGCACTGGGAGGCTGAGACAGGAGGATCCATGGGGCTCATCAGCTAGTGATCTAGTCTAATTTGTGAGCTCCAGGCCAATGAGAGACCCGGTCTCAAAGGAAGCAGGTGGCATTCCTGAGGATGACACTCAATGTTGTGGTGTGTCTGGCCTACACACACACACACACACACACACACAGACACACACACACACACACACAGACACACACACACACACAGACACACACACACACACACACAGACACACACACAGACACACACACACACACACACACACAGACACACACACACACACACACACACACACACACAGACACACACACACACACACACACAGACACACACACACACAGACACACTCACACACACATACACTCACACAGACACACACACTCACACACACACAGACACACACACACACAGACACAGACACACACACACTCACACACACACAGACACACACACACACACACACACAGAGACATATTTGCGCTCCGACTATACACATACATGCACCTCATGCATAGGCTAATAAGAATAAAGTTTATAGCCGGGAGTTGGTGGCTCACGCCTTTAATCCCAGCACTCGGGAGGCGGATCTCTGTGAGTTCGAGGCCAGCCTGGTCTCTAGAGCGAGTGCCAGGACAGCCTCAAAAGCCACAGAGAAACCCTGTCTCGAAAAATCAATAATAATAATAATAATGTTTACAAAACAGCTTGTGTATCATTTAGTTTTCAGTACTATTTGAACTTCAAATGATTTATTTTTTAATGACTTATTTTATGTGCATTGGTGTTTTACCTACATGTATGTCTATGTGAGGGTATCGGATGCCCTAGAATTGGAGTTACAGATGATTGTGAGCTGCCATGTAGGTGCTGGGATTGAACCCGGATCCTCTGGAAGAGCAGACAGTGCTCCTAACCTCTGAGCCGTCTCTCCAGGCCCCTCGTTTACGTTTTTAGATTTATTTAATTATTTGATGTGTATGGATGTTTTGCCTGCGCGTGTATGCATGTGTACCATGTGTGTGTCACAAGTAGGCATCAGATTCCCTGGGACTGGAGTTACAAGTGTTTGTGCGCCACCAGGTGGGAGCTGGGAATCAAACCTGGGTTCTCTGAAAGAGCAACAAGTGTTCTTTACCTCTTAGCCAACCCTCCATGCTTCTGAACTTTAAATTTTCAAAAAATAAATTTATTTTTACATTTGTGTGTGCGTGTGTGTGTGTGCGTGTGTGCGTGCGTGCGTGCGTGCGTGCGTGCGTGCGTGTGTGTGTGTGTGTGTGTGTGTATACACATGCTCAAGCACCACAGTGTGTGTATATGTGGCAGTCAGAGGACAACTTGCAAGCATTGGTTTTCTCTCCTTCTACTCTGTCGGTTCTGGGAATAGAACTCAGCAAGTACCTTTCCCTGCTGAGCCATTTCTACTCTATTTAAAGTTTAGAAGCCAGAAAACTCTGCTTAGAGAATAGTAATAAAGTCAAGGTCACCCAGACGATAACCGGCCAGAACTGGAATTTGAGCTGGCCATTGGCTAACTCTGAAATCTGTCGCTGTCCTGATGACTGCCCCAGGCTCTGTGTGCTTGATCCTCAGCAGTGTCCTCAGGAGACTGAGCGATTGCTGAATGTTCTCAGGGTACAGAGAAAAAAGTTTTGCTCATTCCAGGTCCTGTCAAGAGCATAGCGACTAATCCTGTGTGAGCGAAAGCGCCCGACAAAACCAACCACAAGAAGGATATTTCTGGGCTCAGACATCCCGGCAGGAAGTGATTGTGGGCCTGAGAGAAAGCCTGTACTGTGGGCTTCTTTCCTCTTTTTTTTTTTTCAATGTGTGATTATTTATTTGTCATCCTTAAAGACTTATTTTTGACTGGACTCAGACTCAGAAGTAGAAGCTCTCAGCGAAGACAGCCTACGTCTCTTGGCGATCTGTTCCTGGCGCTTTTCTTTGGCTTCCTTCATTCTCTTGGCCAAAAGTTTAGCATATTCTGCTGCCTCCTCCTTGTTTTTCTTTGTTCGTTGTTTCTTCAGAGCAAACGACGACGTTTGTGTTGTAGAACACCGTGGTGTAACCAGTCGCTGGATCTTGGGTGCTTTGGTCCTGGGCTTCTTACCCTCTTTTGCTTAAGACTTTCTCACAACTTATTGGCGGACATCATCTTCTTTAGAGAGATTAAAAAGCTTTCGAATTCTGCTAGCTCTTTTAGGTCCCAAACGACGAGGAACAGTAGTATCTGTCAGCCCAGGAATGTCCTTCTCTCCTTTTTTTACAATAACCAAGTTGAGAACACTCAGATTGGCATCCACGATGCATCCTCGAACAGACTTGCGCTTCCTCTCTCCAGTTCTCCTTGGTCTATAGCAAGAACGCCCCTTACTCAACAGCAGGCGCACTCTGCCGCTGCCGCGGGTCAAAACGCCTTGCTTCATGGGAAAACCTTGTTTGTCATTCCCGCCCCTGATTGGGACCACATGACCCTTCCACTCTTCACCCAGAGCATCGCAGCTACTTCTGTGGGCACGCGCTTTTCACAGAACGTACGAAGCTTGCGCTCATCGCCCACTTCGATGAGTTTCTGGCAGCCGGTGGCCGGGAAGGAGATACTCAGCTTCATCTTGACACAGCCCACAGCCTAGGAGGCGCCACGAAAAAGAGCGGCTTCTTTCCTCTTTCTCCCTCTTACCCACCCCAGCCTGCAGCTGCAGGAATGCTACCGCCCACATCAGGGCAGGTGCTTCTTCTTTGTGGAACCCTCTGTGGAAACACTCTCACAGACTCGGGCTGAGGTAAGCTTCAGTAAACCCCCAGCTGTGGTAAACAATGTTGGGAAGCCTCTCTCACATTCTAAGAGAATGAACTTCAGCTGCGCCTTGCAGCCAGAGTTAGTAACACACCTTGAGGTCATTAAGACTTAAGACTGCTGTCCTGCTGTGTGCTCGGCCCGTTTGTTTAACCTTCCTTCAAGGGAACAGTGCAACAACCAACCTTATTAGCCTTGGATTTCCCGTGTAACCAACATTTACAACCTAAGATAACTTAGCGTGGCTGTGAACTCAGGTTGTGGACTCTTTATGCTCCTGACTCAGAACAATGCACGCATATCATTCGCTGAAAGAGGCAAATACAGAATCTGAAGGCAGCTTCCTAACATCTACCCTAAAGTTTGAAAGCGGTTATGGATATTGGCTGATTAACAATGATGTCTGGAGTACTGCCTGCTGTCCGGGTCAGTTGGAGCCAGTGACTAATCCCTTTTAAGAGAATGTTTTGTTGATATCCATGGGAAGCCTACTGTTTTTTTCTGAACAGAAAGGGAAGGAGGAGTGGATGGGGGAGGGAACAGAGGAGGGGAAGTGGGAGGAGAAGAGGGAGGGAAAACTTGTCAGGATGGAAAATAAATAAATAAATTGAATTAAAATTTTTTTAAAAGAGGGCTGGAGCGATGGGTCAGCAGTTAAGAGCACTGCCTGCTCTTTCAGAGTACCTGGGTTCAATTCCCAGCAACCATGGTGGCTCACAACCATCTATAATGGGATCTGGTGCCCTCTGCTGGCCTGCAGGTGTACATGCAAGGCAGAACACTCATACCAAAAAAAGAGAGATTTTTGCTGAAATCGGGACAGGTGGCACAGAGCTTGGAGGAGGTGGGCTGTGGCCATTCTGTGTTTTATTTGAGTCTTGGAACACTCGATATTCATCTCCTACCTCCTTTTCTCCAATAATCCCAGATTTGGGAGGCAGAGGCAGGCAGATCTCAAGTGAGTTCGAGGCCAACCTGGTCTACAAAATGAGTTCCAGGACATCCAAGATTGTTACACAGAGAAACCCTGTCTGTGTAAAAAAAAAAAAACCTAAAAACCCCACTACAACAGGGGCTAGGGGCTGCCTAGAATAAATTCCTAGACTAGTACCCTTCTGTATTTCCAGCACTTGAGAGGCTGAGGCAGGACTGTGATTTTGAGGCCAGCCTAAGCTATATAGTGAGACCATGTCTCAAAACCCATGAATTTTGCAGATCTGCAAGGTGTCCTCGCCTCACTGTCTCAGGTGACCATACTCACTGTCTCAGGTGACTATACTCACTGTCTGAGGTGACTATACTCCTGAGAGATTGCTGGATTTCAATCTGCAGTTGGACACTCAGAAGGTGTCTTGGGTGGTTTTGCTTCTGTTTTTCCAGTGCCAGGAATGGAACCCAGAATCTAAAACATGGTAGTGCTGTACCCCAAGCTGTGTCTCCAGCTCAGAGGAGTGTTGTTCTAGTCCAAGGGCTTGGTGAATGCATGACTGAGATCCACAAATAACCGATACCCAGAAAGACTTTAAAGTGAAGTACTTAGGCAAGTGTTTAGGTAAGGCTGTGTTTTACTGTGAGTTTGGAGAGAGGTGGCATTTAGCCTGTTTTGTCCCATTCTGCAATTGGAGAGGGAGGGCCCTGGCTTAGCATAGGCCCTGCACCCACATAGCTGAGTCAGTGAAACTCAGTCACCCTGAAGATTGCACATCTGCCTGGCAACTAACTGCCTTATCATAGAATGTGGTAGTATTATTGTTAATTCTGTTCTTATAGCAAAAGTAATTATATACAAGTCAGGCAGTATGGCACACACCTTTAATCCCAACATTCGGGAGGCAGAGGCAGGCAGATCTCTGTGAGTTCAAGGCCAGCCTGGACTCCAGAGCAAGTGCCAGGATAGGCTACACAGAGAAACCCTGTCTTGAAAAGCAAAAACAATAAAAAAGTAATTATATATAATATTCCAGGCTGGTGGCAAGGCTTGGTGGTAGAGGGCTTGTCTGGTGTGTGCCAGGTCCTGGTTTCCATCTCATCACAAAACAGAGCTCAAATGGAAAGCAATATATATTCCAGGAGCAACCCGAAAGCTGCAGCAAAGAGTAAAATTTTTAATGTCGTGGAAGCCTTGTTACACACTGCAGCGGACAGGCATCAGGACTGAGAGATGATGCAGAGGGTGAGCGCTGAGTCCTGGTGTGTTGAGGGTGATTTCAGCCACAGAACTCTAAAGCTGAGCCAGTGTTACCTGTTCTACAAAGAGGTCTATCTTACCAGTGTGGTCCGGCTGTTCCCGCCCAGTGACGACTGGAGCAGTTTGGTGAGAACAGAATCTCTGTAGGGGATGTGCAGGACTTTCTTCCCCAGGGCTGAGTCAGCCAGAGCACTGTGTATGGAGAAAACATAAAACAATGGAGGGGATAAGAAAGAAACTGCCTCTCCAGGGGTAACTAGAGATGGCTCACACATCCCTGCGGTGGCCATGTGTTGGGGTTTGAAGGTCAACTTTGTGGGTAAGCCACTGTTTATTTCTGCCTCCAAGAAGCCGCATGCTTTCCTCACTCAAACCATGAGCCAAGATAAATCCTTCCTCCTTGAAGTGGCTTCAGGTCAGAGAAGTGACTATCCACTCGGTAAAGTGACAATAATAAACACAGACACCTGTGCAAAGGTGCCCAAGCAAGACAGGACACAAGCTAGAGACCTAAGCTCAGTTACACAAAGGACAGGGACTGGAGAGATGGCACTGAGCTTAAGAGCATGTACCACTCAAGCAGAGAACAGAGTTTGACTTTCACACCCACAGTAGGCTGTTCACAGTCGGCTGTTCACAGTCACCTGTAACTCCAGCTCCAGGGGATCTGACGCCCTCTTCTGGCCTCCCCGGGCTCCTGCACTGACGAGCACCTACCCATACTCGAAGGAAAAGTAGGACATACAGAATGAAAGAAAGGTACAAAGCTTCGAGGCAAAACTTAGATGAATAGAAATGGGGTAAATTAAGTTAGAGCTAGTGAGACAAGCATAAGCTAAAGGCTGAGTTTTCATAATTAATAAGAAGTCTCTGTGTCATGATTTGAGGTATGGTGGCCCAAGAAAGCCTGATATAGGCCCCCTCAGGCTCAGATGTTTGAATTCTTGATCCTCAGTTGGTGGAACTCTATGGAAAGGATGCGGAGGTGTGGCCATGCTGGAGGCCGTGTCACTGGGGGTGGGCTTTGAGGTCTCAAAAGCCCACAGCATTCCAGTCAGCTCTTTGCGCCCCCTGCTTCTGGATCAAGATGTGAGCTCTCAGCTACTGGTCCAATGCCATGTCTGCCTGCCTGCGACCATGTTCCCCACTGTGAAGAGCGTGGACTGTGACCCTCCGAAACTGTGAGCCCCCAAAAACTATTTCTTCTATAAGTTCCCTTGGTCATGGTGTCTCTTCAGAGAAATAGAAAAGTGTAGTAATATCTTGCTTATACTCTAACAAATAAAGCTTCCCTGAAGATCAGAGGGCAAGACCCCCTCTAGTTAGCCATGGGGGTCTGGAGGAACTGTGCTCCAGAAAAGTAACTAAGACGCATGGATATCTGTGTGCTGGTCACATACCTGATGACATTTCCTAAACTGGTTAGGCTTAAATTGACCCTGGATCCTTCCCTCAGCCGGTCCCCTTCAGACCCTGATGACTTCTGCCTCTCACTTCCTGCCAAGTCCACCATGTTGATACTGGATTGTTTGGTGAGGGCCATGTCCAGGAAAACCTGTAGAGACAGACACACCTCAGGCTGTTAGATTAATGCCTCATTGACAGACTGTCTCATGAGCTTCCATGGCTCTTCAAGGTAAATCACCGACTCCAAATATATTAAAGCAGTGATGACAGCCGTCTCTGTGCAGTGACAGTTGACAGTGACAATACCATGTCCCTGGGCTCAAGTGTCCTGCTTGCCTCTCTCTAGTTCTGCAAAGCTCTTTTGAGGGACGATAGATAGCAGTCATTACAGGCATTTCAGTAAACTTTTAGCACATCAAATGCTGTGAAACCACAAGGTTTACTGAACTTCTTTTTTTAACATTTTAATTTTCTCACTTAAAAAAAAAGAGGGGGCTGGAGCAATGGCTTAGTGGTTAAGAGTGCTGACTGCTCTTCCAGAGGACCTGGGTTTGATTCCCAGCACTGACATGGCAGCTCACAACTGTCTGTAATTTCAGCTCCAAGGGACCCAACACCCATGGCAAAACACCAATGCACATAAAATAAAAATAAATAATTAAAACAAGAGTTTCCATTTATTTACCTTCATCCAATTTCCCCTCTTGCTCCTAGATAAGAAGTTCAAATAGCAGGGTGAACCACATATACAGTATATGAATTTGACTAACACGGTAAAATTCATCCAGGGAACAGCCCTTACAGTGTACAAAACTCTCTGGTGTGGGATATTTGTTTACACTGTGGGAAGATGTGTCAATAAAAAGTTCATCTCCTCAAAGTCTTAGCACTGGTACCTGAGAGTCACTTCTGTGTCCGCTGTTTCTGGTGTGAACATGTTGGGTTCCCACCATTACGGATTCCACACTGAGAAGACGGGGGTTGTGTAATCAGAGCTGGCTATGGCATTCACCCAGGGCTCCGGAGCAACTGTTTCTAGAACAAACTGGGGATGCTGCTCAGAGACGTCCTCTCTGGTTTATCAAAGGCTGCAGTTAGTGGACGCTACAAGATTCCCAGGACTGCTCAGGCTTCATCTCAGAAAGGTGTATGAGCACCTGGATGTGCCCTTGGCTCATGGCTGAGCCTCTCAGATGGTAACCATGGGCCTGCTAGTCTTAATTTTCCATGCTAGACCACAGTCACTGTTTTCACCAAGGACTCCTTTATTAATTTGGCCTCAAATTCATTCCTCAGAGTGTAGAATTTAGTTGAGGAAAACAGCCAGCCATGTCCTGTGGGCACTCCGAGAATGGGTTGACAGTAAGACGATTCTGCCATAAGGAAGGAGCTGCTTGGTTGGGGATGGGCAGGGGGAGCAAGGCCCTCCGCTCTTCCCGTCCGGGACCCTCTGTGGCTGGAAGCAGTTACCTTAGCCCACTGGCCCACTTTGAACAGATTCTTTGGCACCACCCCAACTCTGTCACTGGGATCCTGTCCCACAGATGAGGACCCTACCTGCTTCAGCTGGATGGTGATGACCATGTGGGACCGGCTACTGCTGGCATTCATGTTGGTCGAAGCTGTCATTCTGATTTTGGACCCCTGCTCCATCAGCTTTTCAATTTGTGTGTAATTCTCACAAGGCACCCACTTCAGACCTTCCACAAAAAAACCCAGCTGTTGGTCTTCCCTGACTTTTAACCCTCCCGGAGTCTTGGTTCTGGACAGCAAATCTCTTATCTGTAGGAGGAAAGAGAAGAATTGGTATACAGTTTATTTCCTTCCTTATCACTGTAATCTCCAAATAAACCTTTCCTTCTATAAATTGCCTTGCTGTGGCATTTTATCACAGCAAAGGAAAAGTGACTAAGACAGCTGCTGTGTGGTTAGAGCATAGAGTGTGAGTGTGAATGAGGGGACTCTAGCCAGCCGGGGCCGGGTGTGGATGGCTCATGCAGGCCTTCCCTTCTCCCCAGCCCCTCTGCCTTGCCACAAACCATTAGATCACATTCCTAAAGCCAGCCACCGAGGTCTAGTCCCTTATTTGTCCACATCCTTCTCCTGACTACCAAGGTCAGTATCAAAGTATTAAAGTCCAACAATCAAAAGCCCCCGTTGGCTGCCCTAATTAACATGCCCAATGAAAATGAAACTCCTCATCCTAACGCGGGGTTTCCCCTCGTACCTTTATAAACTGCCATTTGCCTGTGGAACACGTCCGGCTCCTCTCTATCCAGAGGCAGTCAGTCCTTTGCCCTCCAGAACAAATACTCCTTTCCCCTCTCCCTTGTTCCCTTCCCCTTCTCCCTCATCCTCTATTTCTTGTCTTTGTCTCTTGTTCTCTGCCCTTTGTCACTCTGGGGCAAATAAATTTCCTTGTGCTGAGAACTTGGTCTTGGGGTATCTTGAGCCGACTCTGAGGTTCTTTACAGTGAAGAACAAAGGGTTTGAGATGGTGCTGGAGAGGCAGGTGAGCTACATTTAACACAGAGTGACCAGTGACCAGAGCCCTTGGTGCTAGTAACCCATGGAGCCGCTCAGGCATGTATGTTGTTAGCACAGGCTCTCGGGATGGCTGGGGCTCAGTGATGGCGCCTGGGTTTAGGGTGTGCTGGGACCTGGGTTTGATTCTCAGCAGAAAGAGAGCGAGAAGGAGAGAGACAGACAGACACACAGATACAGAGACAGGCAGGCATGCAGAGAGAGGCAGACACACGGGGAGAGAGAAAGAGAGAGAGAGAGAGAGAGAGAGAGAGAGAGAGAGAGAGAGAGAGAGAGAGAGGCAGACAGACACACAGAGACAGAAAGAGACAGGGATCGAGATAGACACAGAGAGAATGTTACCTGTTCATTGTAGATTTCCAGCATGCTAAACATGACCTGTAGAGAGAGCAGTGTGTCAAGGTTGTTGTCCTGAGTTCAGGAGTGATGTAGCAAGGACTTAAATATTCAACAAAGGAAAAGACTAACTAACATTAACTGTGATAAACTGTTTCAAACTGCCTGGTTCTCAAGGATTTTATGGCAATGGAAATTCTTTCAATATAAATTTTAAGAAGACACAGAACAGGCTGGGATCTCCTCAGTGGGTAAGAACCCTGGCTGCTCAGGCAAGAGGACCCGAGTTTGGATCCCCAGCACCCACACACAAAGCCAGGTGTGACTGTGTTCATTTATTACCGTAGGGGTGCAGACAAGAGGAACTCTGGGCTCTCTGTCTGCCAGTCTACCTAAAAAAACATCAAACTCCGGGTTCAGTAGAGACCTTTTCTCAAGGGGACAAAGTGGAGAGTGATGTAAGGGACACCCAAAGTCCTCCCCCCGGCTCCACACATGTGCAGGGAAGCATGTATGTCTACTGTATAGACACGCATTCATGTACACACACACACACACACACACACACACACACACACACACACAATGAAAAAGAAAAACACACAAAACAGGGATTGTGGGAAGGGCCTGCAATTCAGCTCTCAGGAGGTTAAAGCAGGAAGACTAATTAGACCAAGGACGGGAAGGGAAGAGGTGGCTTCTGCCATTCGGTGCTGTTGGAGAGTTTTAGGATGGGCTTTATGGAAATGACCGGTGAAAGGTTCAGGCTTTAATTCTGATCGGCAATATCTCCTTAAGAGACAGACCCCGCCCTCTGACAACAATCAGGGCACGCACAGGGACGTGCCATCACCACGTAACCCACCACGCATTTACAGCCTGCGTGAGGACTCTGGGCATGCACGGAACCTCAGTGTGCATGCACAGTGTTCCCTTTAAAAGTTCCAACTTCCTTGCTTCACTCTCTCTCTGCTTCTGCTCCGCTCTCTCTTCTCCCACCTACACACACACTCTCTGCCTCTCTATGGATCTTTGTGAGTTCAAGGCCAGCCTGGTCACAGATCAAATTCCAGGACAGGCTCCAAAGTCACAGAAAAACCCTGCCTCAGAAAGAAGTTAAGTTTAAGCAAACAGCTAAAATGTGTACATGTAGCTACTGTTTAAGGACTATAAGGTAACTCTATGCAGTCTTAAATTCAGCTGTGCTAAGTTTCAAATATTTTACTAAGTTGAAACCAGTTACAGTCGGGCTGAAAATTAATTACAGAAATAAGACCTTACCTAGCCACCTGTATGCTTCTTGTGTGCTCAAGGCAAGTAACTAAAACAGACAAACAGACCTCTAATGCTTCAGAGATCTTCAAAATATGGCATTTAAATTGTTATCTTTAAAGTTTATAATATCAGACAGACTGCCAGATCCTGACAGTGGCCCAAAGAAGATTATGAGGCAACCCAGTTCCTGCACCTGGACCAGTGAGCGAGATGCTCAGATGTGATACCTGCCGCCTGCCAGAACCTGGCCGAGACTGTGGACAAAGCTGCTGGACACTGGAAAATTGATTGCACCCCCTTTGCCTAGACAAAACAAGGTCAGTCTTTTCCATGTCCCTCTTCCACAGAGAGGGAAAAAAATCTCTCACCTTATAGGCCTGGCAAAGATTGCTGGTCTTTGAGACACCTGCCTCCAGCGGGAATGGAGAAACTTAGGTATGGCTAACTGTATATGGACTGGCTTCTGTCACTTTTTAGTAGATTCAGATAAAATATACCCTTCTCAGATCTCTGAAATATTAATGGTTGTCAACTTGGCAGCATTAGACAGTCAGATCCACTGTAGACTATCATGTTACTGATATCAGCATGTTAGCTGATAAAGTAATGACTACCGTTCAGTTACAAGTTTAAGGTTTTTAAGTTTATTTTGGTTGTCATCTAAGTACAAACTTAAAGGGCTTTTCATCAGGCCAAAGGCACCTCTGTCCAATCCATACCTGGCTCTCTGGACAGAAGAAAAATGTACATGCTTATAGCCCAAATCTGTAGTTTTTGCTTTGCCAGGACTCAAAGTTATAAATATGTTCCTGCTGTTTGAACAGATATCCAGATATCTGCTTTTTCTGCACTGTGGGCTTCAGTAAATAAGTTTTAACCTCTGTTCCTAGTTTAAACATGTCTTAAACAGGTTTCTGCTTCTGGCAGACATCTGAGTATCAGTTGCTGACTACAGGCTGTTCTAAGTAGACTTCGAGCCCTGGACTTGCTATGGATGTGAACCAGTCCAGCTGATGTGGACACCCCCTGTCTCTGCAACAGAGTCTGCTAACCAGAAGCTCCTGATGGATTCCCCATTGCCTAAATTCCTTTTTTGCTTTTGACTAGCATTTCAACCTTCTGGGGTCCCTAACTTCCTCCCAAAGTCAGCAGGAAGTAGCTTGGGAAAGAATTCGCCGCCCATTTTCCCTGGTTAAAATGCAAGGGAGGGACTCCCTTGCATGGGGATGCCAATATCTCTCACTCCCTGATGGGGGCGCTAGAGAGACAGCAATTCCATGATTGGAATTTCCAAAAAAGAAAATGGGGGAATGAAGGGACCAGCTCCCCTTTCGGCAGCCATAACAGCCGAACACGTGCTTGCCATAACCTTGCCTTGGTCACTTAGAGGTCAGATGCCTGCCTCATGGCAAGGAACCAATCAGAAGTTAGCTGGTGGTGCTATGCTTTATGGCTCTGGGTGTGCTTTACTGACGCACAAAGCATAGCAACCACCCTGGGAGGGCCTATGGGCCATAACAACCAGTTGCTCAATCAACACAGGGCAAGCCCTCCAAGGCTGGAGGCACACCAATCCTGAGCCTGTGCATACCCCTAGACACTCCCCTTACGCTGCCCTATAAAGATCTGTACGCAGTGGGTTCGAGCTGTCTTTGCTAGCCATCTGCCATGGCGGGTGGGTGAAAGACCTGAGCTAACATGGGGTTAGCTCATTAAATTACAATAAAGCCTCATGCAGTTTGCAGCAAGCTCTCGAATCTGCCTGGTGATTGGGGTGACCGAAGATGTGGCCTGGGACCCCAGTACCTGAGTTTTCCGGGGGTCTAACACTCCTATCACCATACATGACAAGTATGTACCTATTTTAGGACACACCTGTAGTTGGTATTTTTCTTTTCTTTCTTAAGCACCTACACACACTGTAACTTGTTTAAGAGTTTTTACAGTCTGCACCTGTCTTACTGTGCACCTGTAGCGTTCTCTGACCCTATTAGCCAAACCTTAAACTGCTAAGCAGAAGCTAGGCCCTCCACCACGTGGCCCTGGCAGTTGACTCCACTCACTCCCTCCTGTCAGTGAGAGCCAAGCCTTAACCCCTGGGCCTGACCAAGAGCTGCGTTTTCCTGGGACTGTGTTTAACTGAGATCAGCATTTAACCACATCAGCTCTAGGAAGTTGATTCCCACACTGTGGCAGGCAATTTTTACTTACCTTGTTGTTTCTACTTAGTGTGCACAGCAGCGCCTTTTAAAGGAACGGTATCCCCACTCCCCATCCCCACCCAATCCGGGTCAGCTTTTGCAGGCCCTATGTGGAAATCTGGGCTCAACACTGGACGACAAATGGTGTTTTAACTTCAGCCTTAACCTACTGCTATCTCAGCCTGGAATTGTAGCTCAGTAGTTAAAAGCCTGTTTAATTAGCAGTGGCCTGGCCACTCAGGCAGCAGCCTGGTGAGAATTCTGCTCCCACGGGCACCACCCTGTCACTGCCACTAAAGGTAGCTTTAACTAAATCTCTGTCATTCAATTAGGAATAAGACTTGAGATAAAGGTTGGGGTGAAAACCTGAGACCGCAGAGAGACTGAGTAGCAACTAGTTAACCCTCTCTTCTTACCGGTAGAGGCAGAAGACCCATGCTTCCGCTTTGACAAACAGAAAAACCTGTGCTACTCCAAACCCTACCCTACTATTTCCTGTGTCTCTCTATCTTGGAAGCCCTCTGAGGCTCTATGATTACTTTCTGTCAACTAGTTGCTAACTCAGCCTCCTGACCCAAGGTTAATTTTATTTAATTAACATAAATGAAAACTCAGGATTCACAGTGTGATGGAATATCCCCCAACACACACACACACACACACACACACACACACACACACACACACACACCTGAAAACACAGACGCTGGTGCCTTCCACTTGTGGAAATGAAAAGGTGCAGTTCCCAAGAAAAAGGATTCTAGAATATGGATGCATACCTGGGGTTCTATGTTTTTCTTCTGTGTCTTCATAGCTTGGAAGAGCTCTTCACACACCCTTGGAATAATACCCTTGTTTGTGCCAAAGCCAATCATGGAGTAGCTTTTTCCAGAGCCAGTCTGGCCATAGGCCAGGAGAGTAGCATTGTAACCTCTCCAGGCACTGTCTAGAATTCCCCTTCCGATGTCATGGAACACATGGATCTAGAAAGGAAATTGTAAGCGTCACCAGTCATCGTGGCTCTAAAGCATTTCGTCAACACACATATGAATGTGTGCACACACTCTCACAACACAGACCCCCCTCCACAGAACTGTCGTTTGTATCCAGGGTGCCACCCAAAGGTTCATGTGTCAAAGCATTAGCCCCGAGGCGGGTAGCACTGGGAGGCTGTGGAAACACCCCAGTCTCTTTCTGTCTTCATGTCCTGCATGAGATCTGGAGTTTTGCCTCTCGCTCCCCCAGCACTGCCTGCTGTAATCATTACTTCACCACAGGCTGAAAAAGGGATGGGCTAGTACCCACAGAATGAACCGAGGAAGCCTGGGCTCTTCAAAGTGCATTATCGCAGGTAGTTTTTTTATACCAGCAGAAAGTTGCCTAGTGCATACACCCTTAAACCTCGGGAGGCAGAGTCAGGCAGATCTCTGTGAGTTCGAGGCCAGCCTGGTCTACAGAGCAAGTTCCAGGACAGCCAGGACTACACAGAGAAACCCTGTTTCTAAACAGAAAACAAAAAATACTATTTGTTTCTCATAGAAAAGAATAAAAACTGCACGCCTTTAATCCCAGCACTCAGGAGGCACAGACAGGAGGGTCTCTGTGAGTTTGAGGCCAGCTTGGTCTATACAAGAAGTTCCAGGCTAGCCAGGGCTGCATAGAGAGACACTGTATCAAAAAAACAAAACAAAACAAAAAAACAGCAATAAAGAGTTATTGTATTCTAGGGTTGTGTGGTCTCTAGGATCAATGGAATTTGACCTATAGATTTCAGGAACACCTTGTCTGTATTTTTACTCAAAGCATATCTGAATGAAGTTATCTGCAGCTCTTTTGTCCACAGGTTTATTTTTTTTTTACGTGTGTGTGTGTGTGTGTGTGTGTGTGTGTGTGTGTGTGTGTGTGTATGCAGGTGCCCTTGGAGGCCAGGGTGGGGTGTTGGATGCCCTGGAGCTGGAGTTATAGGTGATTGTGAATCATTCAACACAGGGCCTGGCAAACAATCTCAGGTCCTCTGCAAGGGCAGCCAGTGCACTACCCACTGAGCATCTATTCAGCCTGCTACTGGGTAAACCTCAGGAGTGATCACCAAGCTTAGTCATTTTGCATCCTTCCTACTTGACACTATTCGAATCTTTCTTCCTTTCTTTCTTTCTTTCTTTCTTTCTTTCTTTCTTTCTTTCTTTCTTTCTTTCTTTCTTCCTTTCTTCCTTTTTTTGAGGCAGGGTTTCTCTGTGGCTTTGGAGGCTGTCCTGGAACTAGCTCTTGTAAACCAGGCTGGTCTCACAGAGATCAGTCTGCCTCTGCCTCCTGATTGCTGCCATTAAATGCGTGAGCCACCACTGCCCAGCCACTATTGGAATCTTAGGGATTTTTGCTGTTGTTTTTGTTCTTAGTTACAATTTTTTAAATTACATTTTATTTATTTTGTGTGCATGTGTGCATTTGTGTATTGGAAGGATGTGTGTGCTTGCCACAGTTCATGTGTGGAGGAGTTGCTTTTCTCTTTCCACCATGTTGGTCTCAGGGACTGAATTCAGGTCATCATACATGGTGCTGGTGGCAAGTCACCGACCCTTGTCCTTCATTTTTATAAACTGAGAGTTTTTACTGGCGTCGTCTTGCACTGGGATAGAGTGTGAATATATTATCTGCATGCTAAAAAGTCTCGTGTATCTTGGAATGACATTTCCAGTGCTTCCCACCCATCCCTGTATGACCAGAGGGAAGACTTCCCTTCGTTTGACTTCATTGCTAGTCAGCTTTCCATTGCTGTAATACCTGAGGTAATCAGTTTATAGAGAGAAGATTGGTTTGGGCTCATAGGTTCAATGCTCAGCAGGCCCCATTGCTATGGGTCTGTGGTGGGACAATGTATCACGGCAGGAGACTCGTCGCCCGAAGCTAGAAAGCAGAGTAAGGTAGGAAGGGCAGGGGGTCCCCACATTCCCTTCAAGGACATGCCAGTACCCAGAGTTCCTCCAGCAGGTCTTGCCTCTCACAAGCACCAAGGCTGAGGAGCGAGTCTCGGCATTCACACGCCTTCTGAGGATCCGAACTCAGGTCCTCACGCTGCCGCAGCAAGTGCGTAGCCAACTGAGCCATCTCCCTGCTCTGGCCTGGACAATACTGAAGTGTTTATAGTGCGTCAGAAAAGAAAACACAAAACACAATCTACCATTGACATTTCTAAGCGACTTACCTGGCCTGCGAATTTACTGGTTGGATTAGATGGAATAAGGACGCCATCTTCGTCCTTTTGAAATCCGTCATGAGACCAATACGCCAGGTCAAAGGTGAAGGTCTTCAAATGTCCTCTGTTCTTAGGGTCTCGGATGGTGGTGCTTTGGGAATGCATGGAAATCACACATTGGCTTCCAGAGTTCTTCTCTCTCTATAGTCAGGTTATAAATTCAGAATCACAGTACATTCTGGCTAGGAGTCACTTGTCCCAAACACTTGTGTTGGTTTGAATGAGAATGACCCCAGTGGGCTCATATTTGAATGTCTGTTTTCCGGATGCTGTGGCAGGGTCTTTGAAACCTCAAGGCCCACCAGAAGCAACAACACCTCCTTCAACACAGCCACACCCTCTCCACTTTCCGTTTCTCTGCCTCTGACTTGCTGATCTGATGTAAACTCTCGATGGGCGTTGGTGGCGCACGCCTTTAATCCCAGCACTCGGGAGGCAGAGGCAGGTGGATCTCTGTGAGTTTGAGGCCAGCCTGGTCTCCAGCGTGAGTGCCAGGACAGCCAGGGCTGTTAAGAGAAATCCTGTATTGAATCCTGCCTCCCATCATCCACCAAAAGAATGTAAGCTCTCAGCTACTTTCCCGGGGCCATGTCTGTATGACTGCAGCCGTCTTCCCTGACATGATGGTCATGGACTCAACCCTCTGAAACTAGAAGCAGCCCCCAATTAGATACTTTTTGTTATGTGTTGCTTGGGCCATGGTGTCTCTTCACAGCAACAGAATGGTGAGAAAGCCTGATTTATAAGCCCTTTTCTCTGAGCAGAACTGCAGGAGCTGCCCAGGCCCATGCTTCTGCCTGTAAGGCTCACTCTGCAGCCCCAATCCCTACTGCTTCCTTTGTCTCATGGCAACACATGGCTAGTTCCAACATATTGAGACTGGATTTTTTTCTAGAACAATTGGCAAGTCAACCAGAAAACTGAGGAACTGGACAAGAGAACGGAAGCTTGAGCGAGAGGGCACACAGAGAAGAATATAATATATATGAGAAGGAGGTCTGTATGGAAGATGCTTGTGACTGTCCCAGTGAGTACAAATGTACCCCAAAGGCATTGCTAGGTTTTGAAGAGCTATTTGCCAAATGTCAATTGCACTGCTGTCCAAAGGAAGGGCAGTGTCTTTCTACTGTAGTGGGGTTGTTTCTGTGAACTGGATGGCCACCAAAGTCCAGATGGCTATGGCAACAGAGCTAAAAATTCACCAGAGTTACAGCCTGTGCCATGCAGGGGAAGAATCCCAGCGACCAGCTTTGTGCCGGAGGTAAACAAGGGGGAGGAATCCGGGAACTGCCACCTCAAACGCATTGAAGGAAATGAGGACTGAGACCCCTCCTTCTCCTGACCCCCACTTTTCTGTGACTATTAACACAAAGGTGTACCAATGGAGACAGAAATCGGGACTGTTCAAGATGGCACTGTGGCAGGATTCCTAGACAGCTAGCAAAATCTTTTTGTTTTGGTTCTTCGAGACAGGGTTTCTCTGTGTAGCCCTGGCTGCCCTGGAACTCTCTCTGTAGACCAGGCTGGCCTCCAACTCACAGAGATCTGCCTGCCTCTGCCTTCTAAGTGTTGGGACTAAAGACAGACGCCAACATCGCCTGGCTAACAAAATCCTTTCAACAAGTATTCCTGAGAACCTTACCAGTGTGAGTACACTCTGAATGTGGGAATGGCATTTCTGTGAGAGGAGCAATATTACCCATCATCTGGCCTGAGAAGGAGCATCCAGACTGCCTGCCAGATCCAAGGAACTCGGTCCACAGTAGAACTGATCGATATGACCATAAAAGAAACCTGGCCAAATAAGAGGGGTGTGCCAGGGTGGGCAGCTGAGGGCAAGCATGGAGGAAGTCTTGGGTATTTTGTGAGCACTGTGTGTGGATGAGAGAAGCCACTTATGCCCAGGAGATTCCAGGGCCTGGGAAATCCATTTTTATTGTATTTCGTTTTATTATTAGTGTATGTATGGTGGGCGTGTGTGTGTGTGCACACATGCATGCATCAGAGAACAACTTTTGGGAGTCATTTCTCTCCTTCCACTGTGGGTTCTAGGGATCAAACATGTCATTAGGCTTGTGCACAAGAGCTTTTACCCACCGAGCTATCTCACCAGCCCAAGAAAGCCATTTTTATGGATAGAATGAAAAACAGACTTACCAACTACCTCCTGAGAACAGAGAACCCATATCCGTCCCCCATCCTCTGTTCTCGTGATAATTTTAAAGGAGAATGGCCCCTACAGGCTCATGTTTGCATGCTTAGTCCCCAGTTAGTTGACCTGCTTGGGATTAAGAGCTGTCACTCAGATGGGCTTGGAGGTTTTAAAAGCCCCCATAATTCCAATTGGCACTCACTCTGCCTGTGGTTGTCTTCACATGTCTCTCAGCTACTATTCCAGTGCCATGCCCGCCTGCCTGCCTGCCTGCTGCCACGCTCCTTGCCATGATGGTCATAGATGTTGCTAAATCCTGGAACCATGAGTCCCCAAATTGAATGCTTCTTTTTATATGTTGCCTCGGTCATGGTGTTTTGTCATGGTAAGAAAACTAACTAACCCCCTTTATGATGGGGACAAGGCTTTGAGAAACTGTGCACACATTTTTAGTTATAATTGTCATAACACCTGGTGAGAGAAAGAACAGGCAAAAATGAAAGGGAAAGGGGGGTGTGGCACTTGGGTTAGAAAACAGGAATGGTGTGGTGTGGTTTGCTCCATTCCTGCTCCACTCCCAGCGTGATCTTGGTAGCCTGGCAGATGGGAAGTAAGGCCCAAGCCACAGTTCTCACCTTTCCCCTCTGCTGCCCCACTCTTGTAGGGCAGAGGAATGGGTCCCTCAAGTCCATGTTACAAGAGGTAGACCAGGATTCTATCTCAGAATAAGATTTAGAGGGTGACACAGTCCTCCCAGGGAACTCACTATGTCACTGGGCCTACAAAGACAAGGAGACCATTGCTCTGGTAGATACAGGCGCTGCAGGCACATGGGCTCATGGCAACTGACGGTGCTTTCCAGGGCCTTGTACAGTAAACAGGTGGTAAAGGGGCTAAGACCATCAGAGAAAAACAAGTGTTCTTTCTGTGCCTGGGAATTAGGAGAACATTTTGTTCTATTCTATTTTGTACTAATATCCCTGGTCCCTGAGAATATTCTGGGGGTTAGATACTCTATTAGGAGAGACATTACAGAGGTGGGAAAAGGAACAATTCAAAACTCAGGTTGTAAAGGCAGTAATTGAAGGTGCAATGGGACCCTTGGCCTCCTCACCCAGAAGTAGTTACTTTTCTCATGCCCATGACGAAGTACTTGAGCAAAGTGATTTAAGGAAGGGCTTGTTTGGGCTGTGTCAGGGCTAGGCACGATGGTGGGGACGGCTGGGGGGACTGGTGACAGGAGCTTGTGGCAGTTTGTTCGTAGTTTAGCAGATCAGGATGCAATGATGGAATTCTAAGCAAGCTCAAGCTGAAGGTCTTGGTAGCTTTCTTAGGCCCACGAGGCCCTGCCCCAAAGGCGGCTCCAGGATTTCCCAACACTGTCCCTGGCTGGGAAGCAAGCATTCTGACATGCAGGGTGGGGGGCATTTCCATGTTCAAAGCACTCAATGTACCATGGGGAGGGGGGGCATTCACAGTAAAGGCAGGTAACATAAGCTGCCAATGAACCTGATGGGATTGGAAAGACTGTGGAAGAGGGTAGATTTGTGGGGGGCTCAGTAAGACACCTCCCATCCTGACTATACACAGATGCTGGAGGAAACTACCTTCTCTTGGTCCTGTGCATGCTGCCCTGATATTAGGGGATAGCATTTTGAGCATCCCTTATAATTAGATCCATAGAATTGGACATTTTAGGCCCTGCCCAGGAGTAGCTACACAGGCCAGCTATCACAAAGAGGACTGGTTGGGAACCTGGTACTTTTTCTTGCTGGTAAGACCTGGGTCTACTATAGTGATACTGTGCCAATCAGTAAAGATTATAGCCCTTTAGAGGACACAGTAGGACCCTGGATATCTGAGACACTCTTAGGGGTGACTGGTGAATAAAATCCGTTTGTGACTTGGGGCGCATGTTTGTGTGTAGGTGTGTGTGGATGAGTGGTGGTGGTGTATAGGGTGCACACTCCTCTATCTCCTGTATGGAAAAGATGTACAGGGTTTACAGAACTAGAAAGTTCTCCTTCCTCATATAGTGTGAGGCCTATGCCCACAGTATGAGCTAATGAAAACAGGAGCCACACAGGGCATTTAAAAAGGCACACTGTGACATTCTAGGCTCCAGGAGGTAACCTCTTATCAGGGGTGCCAGTCAAGTTAGCTGCTATTTGTAGATTCATGAGCTGGGCTCCTAGGCAAGAACAGAAAAGTACCTCTATGTTTTTGGTCCTAGCTTAGGAAAGATGCAGAAAATCAACTGGATACTTAGCCTTTAGATTTTTGTGTGTTTTGCCTGCATGTACTATGTGCAAGCCCGGTGCCTGTGGAGGTTGGAAGAGGGCATCAGCTGCCCAGGAACTGGAGTCATAGGTGCTTAGAATTAACACTTCCTGGCAGTGTATAGCAACAAAACTTCACTGGTCACAGTGAGCAAAGACAAGTCTAGCATTACGAAAAGGGTGGAAGGCAGGTTCCAGAAGTAACAATGGGTACAGTGCACCTCTCTACCTGGCAAGCCCATTACAACACAGTATCCTCTCCAAGTTCCCAAGTAGGATGGGGCACAGCCAAAGGGAAGGGGGTCTTGTGCACATGAGATCAGGAGCAGCAGTGTTTCCATAAAAGGCTATAGATTTGCAGGAAACCCATTAACATTAAGTGTGGCTGGGCATGGTCTCATTCTGTGACTTAGGTCTCTTGTTGATTCTCCTACCTCAGCATTCTGTGTTGAGATCACTGATGTATGTCCACACATGGCAAGACCTACTTTTTTTGTTTTTGTTTTTGTAGACAGGGTTTCTCTGTGACTTTGGAGGCTGTCCTAGAACTCGCTCTTGTAAACCAGGCTGGTCTCGAACTCACAGAGATCCAACTGCCTCTGCCTCCTGAGTGCTGGGATTAAAGGCAAGCAAGACCTACTTTTAAGAAGACAAACTGTTTTTGAGACAGGGTTCCATGTAGCCTGTGTAGATGCACAACACAGCCAAGGACAGCTTAGTCTGCTGCCTCTCCCTCCTCAGGCTGGATCTCCACATCACCACACCAGTTTTACATAGTGCTGGTGAGCCACCCTTGGGATTCATTTATGGTAGGTGAACACTGTGAACTGAGCTACACCTCTGCCCCCGTACATGCATTAAAAGCAGATAGCACACATTTTTATGTAAAAAACTGCACTGGTTTAAATAATTATTGACAGTATTTCTCGTGTCAGTATTTTATTGTGCTACTTGTACCAAGGAATGAAATTGTTTACTAAATTATGTTTAGATCTTTGTTATTCATTTGACAAATTCATTTAAATAAGTTTAATATTTCATAAATGACAAGCAGCTTAAATACAAATTCAGAAACTATTATTAAAAAAGGAATAAAATCAGGCAGTAATTGTCAACAAGGCAATGAACATGGACTGACCTGGCTGAAAGGCCGTACCCGCACCGCCACTGTCACACGGTCCGTGCTCGGCACAGGCATTTTCCCCATTTTCTCATTATCCATAATGCTATTTGGTAGAAAAATAACAAAGCACACTGCTACACTTCACACGAAAACATCCAAAGCTTAGCTGACAAAGGTAGTCTGTTTCTAGGTATCAATTATTAAGGGTCCATTCATTACACACTATCAATTACCTGCCATAAATTATTTGACAACACTTATTTATTCATGAATTTCATAGCCTCCATTGTGCACACTCATACTGCAGAACAGGGCATTTTGTTCTCCTTTCCACGGCTACTCCACATTCTTCCATTCTGGATAATCTGTGCCTGAGGTCCTGTGGTAATTGCAGTTTTAACCTGAATACTAAGAGGCTTCTGTGATTCAGTAGCTTTCGCAGCATGGGTAGTCAGTCTAATATTGGTCCGGACCCCTCTTCTCAACATCAGGCACACACCAGGTGTACTGAGTTATCTGGAGCAGATTTATTCACATCTCCTTCTCAAATCCTTCCATGAGGTTGCTAAGAAGCAGTGAACCGGTCAATCTAACCTGGATAATTAGTCTCTGAACTGAGAGACAAGATAGTCTTTAAGTTACTGAACAAGAAATGCCAGCATTATAGTTAACCAAAGCAGTACTGGAAAATTACTCTTTTGAGGTAGATTATACAAAATTTGTAAAACTACAAAAAGGCAATCACATGCCCACAATCCAAATTCAACACACTATCAGGCAAAGTCCAAGGAAAGTACATGTAATGATTAGAAATCTGAGTAACACTCAAAGTGCATAAATTATAAAACAGCAACTTTAAAAAAGAATCAGTCTCCCACCCTCATTGTAAGACTGACTCTAGTATCAATGAGAAAGAAAATGGACAAATGTCTAGTAGCATATAAAATCACGACTAAGACAGAAATCCCCTCAAAAATCTAACAGACACACAGTATATACTTTACAGTAGTTTATTTAACATCCTAATAATAAGCCATATTTACATATTATATAAACGTATGAAGTTTTATAAAACGCCTGAACTAGAAGAACCCCACTCCATATGGAGTTACTTTACTTATTTACTTGTTTACAAAATTGTACAATTTATATAAATTATTTCCTTTCAAATCAGGTGACTTTTAATAATTCACACAAATACTGATGACTTTACAAACGGTACATGTTAAAATCTTGGGCTAAAAATTACAGCATTTTCCTGCGTAAAATTTGCTTTGGAAAGGAAGACAGCTTCTTTTTGCCTCTTCCAAGAGTTTTTCCTGCTGCTTCTGTAGTTTTTCTTGGTTTGTTGACCTTTACTGCATCAACTGGGCTTGCCAAGGGAGAAATCAGCTTAATTTCTACAGGAGGAGGTGACCAAGAACTTCCTTTTCCTGTGTTTCTGAAAGAGAGATACACTCAAGTAGGAGCAGCACAGTGTCAAGTGCTTCCTTCTGCAGACAGGCGAAGGCAGCCAAAGTACAGCTGTGGGCCAGTGGCAGGCAGGGTTAAAGTGCCAGCCCCCACCCATGCCCATGTGCGCTGACATACTTAGCTACATAGACGCATGAACACTGCTGCGTTACAAGCATGGCCCAAATACCTATGGCACATGCCTCTAATCCCAGCACTGGGTGTGTGTGTGTGTGTGTGTGTGTGTGTGTGTCTCAAAAGGAGGCAGAGGCAGGTGGAGTTTGAGACCTGTGTGTGTGTGTGTGTGTGTGTGTGTGTGTGTGTGTGTCTCAAAAGGAGGCAGAGGCAGGTGGAGTTTGAGACGTGTGTGTGTTGTGTGTGTGTGTGTGTGTGTGTGTGTGTGTGTGTGTGTGTCTCAAAAGGAGGCAGAGGCAGGTGGAGTTTGAGACCTGTGTGTGTGTGTGTGTGTGTGTGTGTGTGTGTGTGTGTGTGGTGTGTGTGTGTGTGTGTGTGTGTGTGTGTTGTGTGTGTGTCTCAAAAGGAGGCAGAGGCAGGTGGAGTTTGAGACCAGCCTGGTCTAGAGCTGAGTGACAGGGCAGCCTCCAAAGCCACACAGAGAAACCCTGTCTCAACAAAACAAAACAAAAAAGTTCCAATTCCGATGTTAGGTGTGATGGCTAAGAAAATTCCAGTACTCAGTTAAGAGAGGCAGGAGGATAGCTGTTGAGTTTGAGGTTGGCCTGGTTTACTTAGCAAGTTCCAGTATAGCAAAGACTACATGTTCTAAAGACCTACTCTAAGAATAAAAAAAAAAAAGGGGGGAGGCAATTCAGGGTTCAGCTTTAGGTGTGCCACAAAAGGGGGGGGGTAATACTCAAAAAGAGTAGCAACTGGTAAGTATGTATATCATAAACACATTGACAATTTACGTATGAGTAGTGTCATTAGTCAACTGCATCGTGTTTATTAATTTGTATGTTTACTAAAAATAGCCATGCCTAAGTACAGCATGAACAGAATACTGTGAAACAAAACTATCTCAAATGGACTAATTTTACCGCAGATACAGTGATATTGCCACTAATGAAACAACAAACTATCTTCTCTCCCAGTCCCACACAGTGGACAATGAACTACTTAGGCTACCCGTCTCCACTCTGTGGAGAATGCTAGTTACTGTCAACACTGGGCTGTCTACCAATGTAAGGAGCCAGTGCTAGGCACGTCTGAGAAGCCCCCTTTCCTAGGGGCTCCAGATAAAGGCTTACCTGCTTGCTTTTGTCTTCACAGTCCTGCTTCTTGTTTTCTGTTCTTCTATGATTTCTAGTGGTTTAGGGTCACTCTCCTACGGATTAAAAATTAGAAAATATAAATTGCCTAAGCAATTAAAAATTTTCTGTTTTTGATTTTAAGACAGAATTTCTCTGTTGGCTTCTCCTTCTCTGGCTGTCTTGGAACTTGCTCTGTAGACCAGGCTGGCCTCAAACTCAGAGATGTCTGTCTCCCAAGTGCCAGGATTAAAGATGTACACCACCTAAAGTCTGATTTTAAAAGTATCCTGCTGGGCTGGATAGTGGTGTCCCACGCCTTTAATCCCAGCTCTTGGGAGGCAGAGGCAGACGAATCACTTAGTTTGAGGCCAGCCTGGTCTACAGAGTGAGTTCAAGGACAGCCAGGGCTGCAGAGAAACCCTGTCTCAAAACCGCCCCCAAAAAAGTATCCTGCTCAGTTAAGGAGTCAAACATCACTAAAAACCCCAGGTCCTAGACAGGCCCCTCTAGCTCTTTAGTAGAAAATGTGATAATCTAGAAAAGAACTGTTCTTTTCCCGACTTCCACAAGGTGCCCATTCTCCAAGTCTTGTGCTTCCAGTGTCCACTGCCCTGAGTTAACACAATTTGAGCTGCATGTAAGTCCAGGTTCTCGTCATCTTGAAGGCACCGGGTCACCAGAGATGGGTTTCCTCCTTCCCAGAATACTTTCCACAGAAACTATCTGAAACCTACACGTCTACTCGGTAGCACTGCCCTGCCATGCTTATGAATTCCTGAAGCTGTTGCTTTTCTGACAGAAAGTTCACCCCTATCCCTATATATACAGAGGTTCGGGGCTGAAAGACTTTATTCAAACTAATTACTCATTTCTGTCAATTAAAATGCATTTTAAAGATTGATTTATTATGTGTTCTGCCTGCAAATGCCTACAAATGGTTGTGAGCTACCATATGGTTGCTGAGAATTGAACTCAGGACCTCTAGAAGAGCAGCTGGTGCTCTTATCCTCTGAGCCATCTCTCCAGCCCTAACCGGCATTTTATCCAACTGCCAGTTGAATTGTTTTTTGTAGAATATTTTAGGATGTGTTACATTTGTTTATGTTCTGGAACATTTGTCTAACGATGTAAAGATGTGTTACTTTAGTTTTTGCTGCATTTGTTTAACTCTGTGATTCTTTGCCTGTCTAAAACACCTGATGGTCTATTAAAGAGCAGAACAGTCAATATCGAGGCAGGAGAAAGTACAGGTGGGACTGGCAGGCAGAGAATATAAATAGAAAGAACAAGAAGGAGGGGAGGACATCAGGGTCCTACCACCCAGCAAAACACAGAGTAAGAGTGAAAGTAAGGAAAGGTAAAAGTCCAGAGGCAAAAGGCAGATAGGTTAATTTAAAAAAAGCTGGCTAAGCTAAGGTTGGGTTTTTATAAGTAATAATAGGTCTTTCCATGTGTGTGATTTATTTGGGAGCTGGGCAGCTGACCCTCAACGAGTAAACAGGAAAAAGAATAAACAATAACAACAACATTTTGGCACCCGATAGGGGGCTAGAGTAAAAGAAAATCCAACTACATTTTGGCGTATTAATGTGGGGCTGTATTTCCATATAGGGTCCGATCTGAGGTTTTTTTTTTTTTTTTTTTTTTTTGGGGGGGGGGTATGGCTCCTTTTAGAATTTCTGCCAGATCTGAAAAGTTTTTGACATCAGACATGGAGATGCAGAGTTTGGAGTTAGCCCTGGTCCAGTATTTCCTTGCTATGCCATTAATCACGTGTGATTTTTATGTATCTATATAAAATCTAAACACCACACATGAAACAAGGTTTCTCCATTTGGGACTGTCTTAAATTTTGCTTTTGTGATCATCTACATTCTCCTGCAAGTGGCATAATCTCCTCCTCCATGTCTGAAAGGCACCGCATTGTAGGTATGCACCACACTTTCTCTATTCACTCCTGTGCTGCTAAGACAGTCAGGTTGGTTCCTTACTTTGGTATTATGACCAACACTGCAGTAACATTGATATGCTTGTATTTTTAGTTATGATAAAGTCATTAATCGTAATAGAAGGGAGACATTCTGTTCATTTTCTTAAAAGCATAATGTAAAATAAAACAGCTTTATATTAATCTTTTTTCCCCCCAAGATAAGGTCTTACTAAGTAACTCTGGCTGTCCTAGAACTCACTCTGTAGACTAGGCTGGCCTTCAATTCAGAGTTCTGCCTGCCCCTGCCTCCTGAATGCTGGGTTTAAAGGTATGTGCTACTACACCTGACTAAAAATAAACAAACAACAACAACAAAGGTTTTTTGCCTGCTGGTGAGCCCTTAAGCAGACTTAGGAACACATACACACACAAAAGAAGTAAAAATGCCTGTGGCATTCTAGAGGATGGCTGAATGCAGTCTTGATCACCTACCCTCAACCGAGCCTGGGCTTTAGGCTTTGCTCTCATGAACTGAGCAGCTGGCAGATTGAGCTGTGGGAGCATGCGGAGGATTCATGTGAGCTTAACTGTCTTAAAAAAAAAAAAAAAAAAAAAAAAGCTAAAAGATATTGAAGCAAAAGAGGTCTGTACAGACTGGAAAAAAAAAAAAAAACTGTAAATAGGTTCCAGGCTTAAGAAAGAAAAAGTATGTACAGTCATAGAAATAGTTTAAAAATAATAAAGTCTTTAAAGAGAGAGTAAAAGTAATATAAAAAAGCCACATAAGATGGGAAATACACAAGGAGTCTGGATCCTGTATGCTATTGTGTTGATTTTTTTGAATGCGGATGGGCAAAAGACATCTGCTAAGTGACATGGGATTGTATACAGGACCGCAAAACTGAACCAACCTAGATACTTTCGGGCTACCTTAAAATTTAAAAAGTCAAAAAAATGTACTTGTCAAATGAAAATCAAAAATGGTTTGGAGAAGCAATTTTGCTTTTGTTCCCACAGGAAACAAGAGGCTGTGGACTCGTTCCAGGCTGATATGCATCTGGTTTCATCAGGGAGACCTACTAACAGGTGATAGCCATCGACAAAGGTGACGGAACACTCGTCTTCCCAGGACTTGATCATTATCTCAAATTTCCTCAGGGGACCCTGAGGATGCTTTGCCCACATTAAGCAGGAAGTGGTCTAGAGAAAATGATGCCCACACTCCCAAGAGTTGGGTGTGTGTGTGGGGAGGTCTTTGGTTAACTAGTGGGTCATGGATGTTCGTTATATTTAGGGGAATACAGGAATGATAAGATAAAGGGTAGATTATTGAATCCACTTTAAACTAAAAAACAACTATTATTCTCAAATATTTTGTGTTGGTATGGACTTTTGTATACTGATACAAATTTAAGGTCTTTTTTGTTACAACATACTGTATGTATGTTTCTACTCTTGTTTAAGTATTGTACTTATGCAGTTCATTTAAAAATGTAAGGTAAAATTATAGGTTTTGAAAGTGATTACAATGAACTACTTAGGAAACACAAGTCAGCGGTTATTCTTCTATAACAATCAAATTTGTAGATATGTTAGGGATGTGCTCAAGATCACATAGAGGTATACTTTAGATAGAGAAATGCTTTTCAAACACTTCAAAAAAAAATACAGAATATGGCATTTAAAATGTTTTGTTAACTTAGGGCTTTTCAAGACAATGAGACACATCTGCTCCTGGAAGCACCAGTTTACTTCATAAAAGGATGATGGCCATCAAGAAATTCCATTGGAGTTTATTTCACTGTGGCAAGATTTGGGCAAGAAACTGCTTTTGCCTTAACTGCTTGCGTATGTGCTGTGCAGACTGGGCATTCAGAGCCCACAGGAAAGGGAGTGATGAACTTTGCCAATACAAGGTAGGCCAGTCCTTCAAATTTCCTGCCTCACTGAAAAGTCTGCCAGACACCCTAGGCCTGTAGGGTGAAGATGGATAACCCAATGTTGCAGAGGAATTTTGGGTGACTGTCTAGGCAGCCAAATGTCTCTGTTGTTAGGTAATATTACATCCTTCTGGGCCTTCTTTGATGGAGTTGAAGACTAGATATAGTTGCATTTTCCCTTAGTCATGATAGAAAGTAAATTAGTTACAAAACTTTGGATTCACTAAGACAGGATAGATTTAATCTATGAAAAATGTCCATCTTAAGGCTGTGTACAAGAGACTGTGAACTCAATTCTGAAACTTTTTCTAGGAAGCTCTTTGAATGACACACCAGTATCTTACATAAACACCCAGATAATTTTGATGGGGTCTCACTATGCATCCCTGGCTGGCTTAGGACTCAGCATGTAGAGCAGGCTGGTGATGATTTACAGAGCTGCCTACCTCTACCTTGAGCCCTGGGATTAGGGATGCATGTCACCATACCTGGCAACCACTTTAATTTTAAAACTGTCATCCAAACAGGTTAACTAGAAAACTGCTGCTGTTATAAGTAACACACACAGATCTGTCTTGAAGGTAGTAGACAGTTTTGTACTTTTAATATAAATGCAATGCAAATTATCCCTCCCCCCCCTCATTCATCACCACCAGGAGCAAATTACCTTAAAAAATACTACTATTATTTTGTGTGTCATTTTGCCTACATGTGTACCATATTCAGAAGAGAGCGTTGGATCCCCTAGAACTAGAGTTAGAAGTTGTGAGCTGGGAACTGAGCCTGAGTCCCCTGCAAGGACAGCTAGGCTGGCTCACATGTTATCTTTAATTATTTTTCAACAAATTTACTTAGGAGAAATTCACTTAAAAATCTTTATAATTTCAGCACAGAGGAACCAGAGGTAAGATCACAACTTCAAGACAATCCTGGGGTATAAAGAGTCTATCTCAGAAAAATAATATGCACCGAGGATGTTTAAATGAATATATATAATTCATACATTCCTTACCAGTTCATCTAGTAGCTTGGAGGCGCTGGATACATTTTTCCTCCTGGTTCTCAAAGCAGGAGGGGAAACAACAAACTGAGATGATAAATCTGATACCAACTCTTTCAGCTGGGCAGTGGCCTCCATTTTTTCAGCTAAAGACAAATGGGAAACAAAACACTCAGCTCTAACTATGCGTGGTTTAAAAAAAAAAACAAACACATAAAGACAATTATATATACTGCACCAAAAAGCTTGGAATAAATGAAACACACTAGAAAGACAAAAATATCCCCAGTCAAGGAATACAGCATATAAATTACCCATGTCAGGAGACGGAAATTATGTGTGTGTGTGGGGGGATGTCATTATCATTTAAGTAAACCAAATGACTGCTACCACATCAAGACTGACTCTAGAAAGTACAACTATCACTCATTAGTTTGATCCTCAGGGTTCCTCAGCCCCTCTCAGGAAAGCATGAATCCCAGAAGACGGTGTGTCTCAATTTTTAGATGAGACTCATATTACACAGTGAATTTTATTTGCAAAGAAGAGACTCACTTTAAAACCTTTCCAGCTACATTATTCCGAGCAGATGGGCAACAGAAAAGTTCAAGTCATAAAAGCAAAAACTTAAGCTGAAAAATAGGAGGCTGTAACTCGGAGGTTTAAGAATTGATTTGGGAAGGGGCTCAACGGCACCTACCCCTCCCTGAGGTTTTAAATGGTTAAGTTGATGGGAGAGGTGGAGATGATTTTTTACCCAATGGAATAATCACTGATAAGGTAGGCATGCTCCTGTAAACCACGCCATAATTGAATCACACAAAATAATAAAAAAAAGAAGTAAAACTAATGGGAACCAGTTGAGGAGAGGAAGGGGAAGAAAGGGCAAGTGAGGTGGGCTGGATATGATCAAAATACAGTATGTACATATACGAAAATGTGATAATGAAATACATATGTATAACTAATGCATTCCAATGAAGACATTTTAAAAAGAAGTTGATACAAAACATACAATTAAAAGTATGTACCATATAGACCCTGAACCTTTTAAATAAGGTCTCTGTAACAAGGACATTGTGATTATGGCAGCAACAGTGTTGTGTGCCAGAGATTACATGCCAGAGTTTGGGCTTTAACTGTGTCTCAGCTAATAGAAAATAGGATACAGATGTCAACTGTTTCAGAACAACCGTTCTGTGATGAGCAGAATAATCTGACTCATATAACAATGTCTGCAGGATAGGCATGCACACAGAGACACAGACAGAGAGACATACACGAACAAACTGGCTGACCAACATCAGATGTCAAATCCTGCTATTATGACTGTGGCTGACATGAAGGTCCATACCTATAGTTTCAGCAGGAGGTAGAGGCAAGAAAGAAACAAGTTTGGGGACCAGATAGCCTCAAACAAAGCAAACGCCACCACTATCCACCAAACCAACAACAAAACCAAATCCCAACTCTCTGTGCACTCAGGTGGGGAAGTAGGTATGCATCCATGGACATCAGAGGACAGTCTGTGTGTACACTCTTGTGTATATGCCGGTGTGCATTTATGCATGTCTTGGGTGCTGGTCCTCAGATGTCTTTCACCTTTTGGTTGACGAAGGTCTCTCACTGAACTTTACCACAACTAGACCAGGTTAGCTGGCACATGAGCATCTCACCATTGTTGTGTACTATACCAGCTTTTCACATGGATCTTGGGTGAGAGCCAAGTGCTTTACTGCCTGAGCCAACTCCCAGCCCACAAAAGTCATGGCTCTTAATAAAAAAAGAAAAGCACTGGCAGCTTCCAGCTTTTAAGAGGCAGAAATTACACTTCATGCCACTGAAGTGGTCAGATACCCTTCCTCCTACTGTTAAAAATACAAATCTGCCTGTATTCCTAACACTCTTTCTAGGCTACCTGGAACAACAACTTTACTTTCCTCAGAGCACCTCATAGTCCACTTAAGCTTCCCCATTTACTTCTAGGAACTAGAACCTATGTTTTATTATCTAAGTTTCTATAGTAGATGTGTACTATTTTAAACAAAAAACCAGCTATCAAGAAAATTTTGTTAAGATGACAAAGAATAACTAAGATGTTTGTTATACTATTCTAAGCATAACAAAAATGTTGTTACCTATACTTTAAGCTCTAAAGAAAATACAAATATTAACAATATTTTACCAATTTCAGTTTTTCATTTTAAAACTTTCTCTAACATAGCAGCTTAAAACTTTTACACATTTTTCTATCTCATTTTTCTCCATGCAAAGTGTAAATAAAAAGCAAGCAATCAGAAAGGAAATTGGTGCTATCATAACCAAAGATCTCCTGCAGGAACCCAGTGCTGAGTTTAAAGGCATGCATCACTATGCCCAGCTAGATGGAAGATTTTTGTTTGTTTCTTTTTTGTTTTGTGCCTTTTCAAGACAGGGTTTTCTCTGTGTAGCCCTGGCTGTCCTGGAACTCACTTTGTAGGTTAGTTCTTGAACTCAGAGATCCACCTGCTTCTGCCTCCCAAGTGCTGGGATTAAAGGAGTGTTCCACTATCACCAACAAGGGAGTTGCCTTATTCAGTATTATAGTTCTTAAATGAATAAAGCTATCAACTGCTTTTCTGAAATTCAAATTTTAAACTGTAATGTCAGTAATTACTGACACTAACTTTACGAAGTGTTTCTGTAATGATACAGGTCAGCTGCACTGATCTGAACATCATCACACCCCTTCTGGACATTTTTGCAGCACTTCTCCCACTGAGATTCTAACACCACAGATACCCTATATTCCTATCTGTTACTTGATGCACATATGCACACCACATAAACACAAGCTTTATTCTCTCAAAGGGAGAGCATCACATGGTTTATCATTAGCTTTATCAACCATGTGACATACTCATCAAAGACAATGAGAGATTATGCATGAGACACGGCAACACTGAGTATAGACTTATTTCTGTTGACCCAGGCCATAAAATGTTGATTAGCTGCCCATAAAACAGTTTGGATTTATGGGTGTCACTGGGACACAAGCCAAAAGCTATGGTACTCCAATTAAACAAAACAAAACAATGATTCTAGGCCACACAGGTGGCACATACCTGCAATTTTATCACTTGGGAAGTAAAGAAAGGAGGACCAGAAATTCTAAGTAATTCTCAGTTACACAGTGAGTTCAAGGCCAGTCTGGGCTACAAAAGGCCTTTTTCTTGGTTTACTTTTTCTACACAGAGACACCCTGTGTCTCTGTGTAGTCTTGGCTGTCCTGGAACTTGCTCTGTAAACCAGACTGGCCTTCAAGTCATGGAGACTGGCTGGGATTAAAGCACGTGTCACTATCATCCAGCTCAAAAAGAGTTGTATTTGAAGGGAAACAATAAAACCTATGTCAAATAGACTGTGGCACATAGAAAGTCATACACAATCTCTGGATAATCTTGAACCTGAAAATCTACTAGTAAACAAACCTTTACCTGAGGGTTTGTTTTTGTGGGTAGGTGTGCTGTCTCTTAATTATAAACTTTTTTTTTTTTTTTTTTTTTAAGGAAAAACACTTAGTGCTTCAACTCAAATAATGAACTCAAAAGTGCTTTTTAACAACCAAATATTAGGCTGTGCATTCTAAATAAGATAAAAGTAAAGAATAAATACCTTTTGCTTTCTTTGGAGCCTTCACTGAAGGAGGAGAAAATAAAGGCTCAGTTTTGGGTTCTGAAAAGTCCGTCAACAACATGGTCTTTCTAGACCTAGTCCTTGTGCTCCAGGAAGATTTAGTCGAAGCTGCAGCAGCAAGCAATCTTTCCTCCTGGTTAGCTGGCTCTTTGTGGGTTGTTTCAGCCTTGAAGTCTGATATTGCTGGTAATGGACTTTTTTGGCTTTCGTTTGCAGACTTCTTTGTAGGTTTTTTATTAGAGGTCATCACTTTAGCAACTTCCTCATTTGGCACTAAAATGGATTTTTCTAGAGTACTCACATTTCTAGCTGGGGTGTTTCGAGTAGATCTTCGGACACTCAAAACTTCTCTCTTCTGGGGGCTTTTCTGTCCCTCAACAGCCCTGGAGCCACCATCTTCTAATGACACTACTTTCCTTGGTCTACCACATTTCCTAGGTGTGGCCGGCACATTCAATTCTGTTTGAGTTGGCAACTGGGCTGAATCAAGTGTAGGCTCTTCTATCACACTCGACACACTAACTTCTCTCTCTCTGACTCTTCTTCGTTTAAGAGGCCGTTGCTGGTCACTGGGTTCCTCCTGTTTATATTCTACATTTTGAGAATCTTCTGAATTAGTATTCCTCCTCTTTTTGTTGGTCCCGCTATGACTTGCTGCTGTACTGATGTTTAGATCTCTTACAATGTTAGGACTTTGCTCATTTTCTACAGATTTCTTATACCTTCTAGGAGTCCCTTTTCTAACAGATGAGAGCTTGTCTTCTGTTCTTGAAGGCATTTCCTCAGTGGCTGGCTCCAGCAATTGCGGTCTCAGCCTTTCTGGCGGATTCTGTGGCTCCTGCTTCACAGTGCCTGGGCTTGTTAGTGTGTCTTGGCTAACTTCCCTTTTCTTCCTTCCTCTCCTAGGAGTGAGAGAATTTTGAGGGGTTAGCTGTGTCTCAGATGCTATGCTTATTTTAAAATGGGTACTGTCAGAAGACCCAGGAAATTCTTTTACTTTTCTAGTTTTCTTCTTAGGAGTAGCAATTGCTGAGGACTCCTGTTGTTCTGGTGTGACATTCAGGTTTTGGGCATGCTGCCTTCTTGTGCGGGTTCTAGCAGAAACCATGTCATCACCGTGGTTGGTGTTTACAGTCTCAGCACTTGTTTCCTGAACAGTCTTCAGTGTAGACTTTGTTAACTTGGAGGAACGTGTAACCTTTGGGCTTATTAAGGCTACATCTTCATTAACAACCTGTACCACTGTGGCTGACGTTGCTTCTTTACTTCTTGTGTCTTTAATTACATCCAACAAATTTTCTGAAATTGCCACTTTAATTGGTTCAGGCACATATGGTAAAGTCTCTACTTTGGGGTTAACAGTTACATCAGATGGCAAATCTGTAACATGCTCTTGGTTATCAGGTTCCACTTGGGACACAGGTTTCTCCTTGGTTGCTAAGTTAGTTGCTTTTGATGACATATTCGTTGCTGTAGAGTCACTTGCCTCAACTTCTCCTTCTTCACCTTCCAATATCAAGGTAAAGTTGCTCTGTGCCACAAAAAGTTCCCCGTCGACTTCGGCGATGTCACATTCAGCAGAGTCTTTATCATCAGGCGAGTCACAAAACTGCTGCTCAATGGTATCAAAATTATACTGAAGTTTAAGTGTTCCTGATGGATACAACTCATTAAAGGAAAGAGGCTTGGCTTCCTTTTCTGAATTTTGAACTTCAAGTTTTTCATGTTCAATCAGCTAAAATAAAGATAAGAAACAAGTTAATGAACTATAAAAAATACATTTTAACTTAAAGCATACAGGATTTTAATGACCATCTCACTCTTTGTGTGTCCATTTTACAATACAAACTATACTTATGGCATATGCTAATGGGTTTACTTCATGAAATATTCACTTAAGAAACGAAACCTCAGTCAAAATAACTACACAGAAAAAGATATTGAGATTATGGTTGGAATTAAACTAGAAATTCCACATTTCCTTAGCTAAAAAGACAGTACTAATAAAATCTTGAAAATCATTATGCTAACAATTCTAAAATTAAAAACTTATTCACTTATCTAAGAAAAAACAACCAGAAAAAAGGAAATAACCCCAAACAATAATTCCCAAATTACCTAACTATTCACACTTTAGACAGCATGATCCCCATAAGGTTGAAGAACAATTCACCTACATAAGCTCCCTTGGGCTAGACTCAATCTTCTTCCCTTTGCTGGGGTTGCACAAACCATGAAATTCCTAAGGCTGTCAAGTTCAGTACCTCTCCTGCAAGGGTTTGGTGGAAGAAGGAATGGTCCTTGCATTTACCTTTTGGTAAGAGGGAAGGGGAGAAAAAGGAGGAGGTAGAAAGTAACAGAGAGATCTCCTGACCGAGAAGGAAGACATTATCACCAACCTACACAAAGACATTTTCCCACTCCCATAGTGAGCTGACAGGATGGACACAACCTAGAAATGAGGGGTCCCATTACACCACACCCACATTCTTGTTAGCCTCCAAACAGAGGAAATAGGAAATTCAATGCCATTTACTTCAGGGAGAGAATACTTAAGATGAATGTGGATGAATTTATAACCCCCCCAATTCCATACAATTAGATTTCTACAAGTAATTAGAATGATTAGAAGAGTTGGCTTTTAATCTCCAATTCATTTACTGAAAGTTCCCTTGACAATGAAGGGATTTGATAAGATTTTAGGAAAGCAGGAAGTCCATAGAGTACTAAAAGAACCCTTTTCTCTAATGTCTTCTCCCACAGAAATAAAGGGAGACCCTGTTTCACTATACTCACTTACCACAGATGGAGTCTACATGTCAAGTAGTCACTATGTCTACTGATAGCTAAGAAACTTGCATTTAAAGCAAATAAGCAAATTGCTAAATTTTGGCTTATAATTTGTTTTTTCATAAGAATCAATCTATATCATCTTCTATTTTTGAGCAGATCTTTATATTGTCAAATGAATATACTAAGTTTAAATGATTATCTTTAAAGCCCAACTAAATGAAAACTTATAGAGCATTAAAAAAATTAATATTTTTACATGAATCTCTTGAGTATCAGGAGGACTGACAGAAATTTGAGGCTTTTCTTCTGGTAAGCCAACATGTACATCAGCTTCTATTTCATTATTTTCTTGGAGGTTTAATGTTAGTTTCTGGTCAAGGCTATGATCAGAGGTAACAGGGCACTTGGAGCTGGTGGGCCCAGAGCTTTCAACATCTTCAACCATGTTGGCCACAGCTGAAAAAAAAAAACAACAAAACAAAAAACAAAAACATTTAGTAACTTCTTACATTCCAAAACCCAAAACTTGATTCATAAAATTCTGAAAGCAACAGACTACCTAGCCTTAAGATTATCTGTCACAGGTTTGTGGTGGCTTCAAGAGAAAGACCTATCCAGGGCTTCCCGTTTTCTTGGATAGTATCAAGTTGAAACAATATGTACCCTCTCCCCACAAAGGCAAACATGGAAGATAACTTCACACTTGAAAGCCACATTGGCCTTCCCAAATTGGAATACAATCCTTGCCATTATTGTGAAAGTTTACTATGATAGTATGTACTCTAAGGGGACTCAGACTCTAGAAAAGCAGCCACCCTCATTGAGTCTTACAGAATTCCATGAGGTCTGCAACCTGGGCTTTGAGGTAGCATCCAAGTGAGTACAAATGTCTTCTTTGGCCCTTCCTAAGTTTATGGCCCACTTAAAAAGGAAATCCCTCTTTCTTTTTGTCTAAGCTTTGTGTTTTACTATGAGGCTTGGCATATGTGATTGACATAAAACACAATAACCTCAAAGGGGAAAACGATGTCTATATTTAGCGTAATTAAATAATCCTATACTTTTAACACAAAATGGTGTTTGTATACCTAGAATATAATTATTAGTACAAGGGGAAATGATTTACAGCCATGTTTGGCACCATAACCCCACCTCCCACTCTGAATACATGAAGTACTCCAACCTTTGATGGAAAAAAAAAAAAATTAGTCTCTGTGTGGTCTTTGACCCTCTAAGCCATGTCTACTGAAGAGAAATACAATACCCACAAGAAATAATGAATCAATAACTGATAATGCCAAACACTACTCTAAAAATTTTACATACATACAAAACATACCCTGGAATAACTCAGTCAGTACAGATCTGAGTTAGGAAACCCAAGGGGTCTCCATCAGATCTGCACATGGGGAAAAAACAACAACAAAGTTCAGGAAGAAGACAACTTAAATTGTTAACAACAGAGCCTGAAAGGAGTAATCTGGCTTTTACTTTACATGTTGGGATTTACTTTACATGTTTACAATAAACATACACTTCACATTCCTTTGTTGTTGCTGTCTGTTTTAGAGACAGGGTCTCTATATGAAACAATCCTGGCTGTGTTGGAGTTGCCATGTAGACCAGGATGGCCCACAATTTAGAGTACTAGGATTAAAGACATGAGTCACCATGCCTAGTGCATTTCATATTCTTAATCTTGGGGCAAAATTCTCAAGCTTGTCCTGGACACTACCCACACTATGATAGGCCAAACGGTGTGATAGCAGAGGGTTTGTGCTCTAGGCGTGGATAACACCATCAAAGCACAGTGTTAGGAAGATTAAACAAATTAGTTCGTTTGAGATGGGTCAGGAGAAGATATTTCATATATCCACTTTCCCTTGATCTAACTGGAACCCAGAGTAAAAATATCACCTTCAGCCGGGTGGTGATGGTGCACGCCTTTAATCCCAGCACTTGGGAGGCAGAGAGGCAGGCATATTTCTGTGAGTTCAAGACCAGCCTGGTCTACAACAGCTAGTTCCAGGATAGGTTCCAAACTACACAGAGAAACCCTGTCTCAAAAAACACTACCTTTTCATTTGTATAAAACTAACATATCAAAATTTTGAAGTATTTAATATATATATTTATGGATTTCCCTGAAGAACTGGTAATTTATTTTGCTAGTCCATCCTGTCCAAAGGAAAGTATGTCCACAAAATTTACTGAGATTCCTATTCCTTTTTGAGACAGGGTTTCTCTGTGTAACAGTTGTGGCCTTGAACTCACAGAGATCCGCCTGCCTCTGCCTTCACTGTGCTGGGATTAAAGGCGTGCGGACACCAATGCCTGGCTGAGATTCCTATTCTTAAAGTCTCTTGATATCCTTAAAATGCTTTTACGCCAGAGAAGCTTGCCAGAGGAGAATTCAGAATAGAAAAATATAGAAATATTCTTTTAAGTACATGATTCAAAACACTAAATGATACATACATTCATTGTGGTCTGCCCTGATTGTGGAGGCTTGGCTTTCAACAGACAGTATTCCATCCAAAACTGCTGCCTTGGATCTTGAGGTGGGGGTGTTCCTTGAGAAACAAGAGATGCACACTTGATTGTATGAGATCCATTTGTCCCAACCTCTCCTCTCTACTTGCTACTTAGTTATGAAAAACCAACACAGAAACCACTACCAAGCAGGTTTCAGTTTTATAAAATTTACAAGAAAATTACTGTTGCATTTGTTTTCCCTACTTCTTTTTACTTTTTTGTAACAATGGTATAGCCTTAAAAGTTCAAATAAAATGATTTCTGAGCGTCTATCATGATATAAATTACATTTCAAGCATTTAAAAATAATCAGTAGCTATATTTTCCAAATTAAGTGTATACAGGATTTCCTCTGATTTGGTAGACTCAGTATCAGCACTTTAATGCTATCTGGAAATATTAAGGCAAATAACTAAGAATGGATAACCAATTGCAAAATGTCCTGGCAGTGGCTTTTCCCTAAGTCACAACTAAAGCCTGCTGAGTTTTAAAGATAGGACAGACAATATATTTCCAAGAGAGCAGTTTGAAGTACATCATCATTCATAGATGTTTGTGAGATTATCTTGATAACAATATTTATAGCAATGATGACTAATACACAACAATTAAATCTCCACAACCTTCCTGGTAAGTTTGCTTCAAAGAAACTGGCTTGCCAAAATATTGATATTCACCTAGATTCTCACTGAAACTAACTTTTCTGATATGAGTGATAATCTTCATCTGCCCATCAAACCTACTGAAATAAGTAACATTCATTTTTATTAAAATGAAGAATCACAAAATAAGCAATTAAAAAAAAATCAAGAAACTCCTTTATTTCTCCTACCTTTCTTTTTAAAAAAAAGTTATAAAGTCCTGGAAGATACCAGTTACTGAATTTTTATTCTCAGCAGAAAATGTGACTGAGTTTGATAAAGGTGACAATCCAAGTTTTGTGAACAGCTCATAATGTTATACCCATTGCTTGCTCATAAAGTAACGAACTATTTATTTATTCATTTCTTTATTTTGCCTTTTAAGACAGAGTTTCTCTGTAGCTTTGGAGGCTGTCCTGGAAATTGCTTTGTAGACCAGGCTGGCCTCGAACTCACAGAGATCCACCTGCCTCTTGCCTCTTGCTGGGATTAAAGGCGTGCGCTAGCAACATCTGGTTGTGGGCTAGTTTTATTAAATTTATCTTATTATTTCTAAAGAATTAAAGCTGTCACTGTTTTATATCCCTTACAACAGTGCTACTCCAAGTGTTGAACTCAAACAAAGGTGATGATACCAATGATTATACCAGTGATCATACCAATCGATTAGGTCATCTGACTCTCAATAATGGTTGTGAGCCTAGCCTTTAACAGCTGAGCCATCTCTCCAGCCCAGACTCTCAATAATGGAAGCAGTGGATTGGTATGTATTTTAATGTAACCTTACAACTGACTATAATCTAGGAACTAGAACTAATTTGCTAGACTGGGTTTTCTTCCCCACTAATGAAGACAGACCCCCTGTAATAACCCAGACTGACCTGGAACTCATGTTCCTCCTCCCTCAGCCTCCCAAGTGCTGACAGAGTTGTGAGCCACCAATACCTAACTACACCATGTTTCAGATAGCAAGTGCTGACACACATCTTCTAGTACATCTTGGCTTTGCTGGCACTTGAAGCATAATATTTTCAAATGACCTCCAGAACAACTTTTTTGGCAACTACTCAGCCACTGCAACTCCATCGCTACCAGCAGTGCCTAGACAGCAAGAGCTGAAAGTCTGAAGAAATTCTGTTCCCTCAGGCACTCTTTCAAAGCTACTAAGAAAACTTAATTAAATCTCTCTCTGCTAAAGAACTTAAGATTCAAAGGTTGAGGTAGAATCCTGCTTCCCAGAGAGGCAGCTTTCCTCTTCGAAACCCCCAAGAAGTCCTCGTCGTTTTTCTCCTCACTCCTTATAAACCCTTCTCCACCTGGCTCCTCCCTACAACTTCCTGTCAGCTAGTTGCTGAAGCAGTCTCCAGACTGCAGGTGAATTTTATTTAATCAAACACATCTTTGCATCATTAAACAAATGTTCCAGAGCATACGCAAAATTAACAACCCTTAAAATAATGCTCTGCAGCAGTTTGGTCTTTTGCTTTTTGACACAGGGGTCTCATTATGTGGCTCTATCACACTCAAAAAAGGAATAAAACGTGACACACAGACTGGGAGGGGCTGTCTCAATCACCTTCTTTATGTTCCTTTTTGGTAGTGTGTGTGTGTGTGTACACGTGTGTATAGCTGCACATGGAGCTGGAATTACTGGCAGTTTTGTGCTATCCAATGCAAGTGCTTGGAAACTGAAGTTGGGTCCTTGGAAGAGCAGTACACACTCTTAACCCACAAGCTATTATCTCAAACACTCATTTCCATAAACTCACCCTTCACAGACGGATGACACACACAGAGAAGCTTCAACTCTTTCAACAGGGCTTGAGTGACTACATTCTGAAAATGCCTCCACTGCAGCTTCTACAGTGCCTGTAAGTCATACAGACAAAGCCATGTTAAATGTCTTATCATCACTTTAAAGAAACAAGTTGTCCTACTTCTTTTGTTCTAATTTGTTTCAACTCCTTGGCATCACACTGTTAGCATTTCCTTCTCCTTTAGGCCTACCTCAAGAGCCCCCGCTTAACTTCCTACCGCTCATTTTTGGTGTAAGGGTAGTTTCCCTAATATAATTCAATCCTCAATATCCAAAGAAATAGTTAAAACAAAACAAAACAAAACCCAAAGCATAAAGCTACATGCATGCTTAGCTCAGATCACAAACCATGTTTAGAATCTGGGCTAAGCTTCAAACTTAACCTACTACACTCCAGGGTTTATGTTATTTTCTATCACTTCAAAAAGAGAATGCTTAGTAGAAATAATTTAAGTATTTTTAATGGAATATAGCATGCGTGTCAAAAAATAAAGCAGTGGTGGCTCACGCCTTTAATCCCAGTCAGGAGGCAGAGGCAGGCGGATCTCTGTGAGTTCAAGACCAGCCTGGTCTACAAGAGCTAGTTTCAGGACAGCCTCCAAACCAACAGAGAAACCCTGTCTCAAAAAACCAAAATAAATAAATAAAAAAAATAAAATAAAGCAGCATGACATTCATTTTCTATTTATAAGCCAAATTCTAAAGGTCTTAGAATAATTAATATCTATGTTTGCTAAAGACACCACAATCTAAATAGACTTACCTGTTACAAAACCTTCATTCTGTCTAGGCTAAAAACATTAAATAAAATCTATTTATGACACAGATTTTTTTTTTAAAGGAGGTAAAACTTCATAGATCCCAGGCTAGTTTCATAATACTATGTAGGCAAGGAGGGCCTGGAACTTGGTTTTCCTGCTCTACCTCCTCTTGAGTGGGATTACAGTTCTACTATGCCTGCTTGACTTGGTGCTAGGCATCAACTGAGCTCCATCCAAATGACAGATTTTTATTACATGCATTTACTTTTATAGATCTAAAGAAATACCTTTCATAAAGTTGCTCAAAAATGTAATGTTGTAAAACAGGCATTTGATCCACCAATTCTAAGCCAAGTCTCCTGTTCTGATGTTCACTTGGCCCCATAGCCCAAGACAGCATTAAACAAGTTGCACTAAGTGTCTGCCAATACAGTCCACTACAGACTACACAGTGTACAGGCAAGTAGTGTATCCAGAGCACTCACTACTGACAGTCAACAACAGCCAGAACATACTGTGGGGTGGAGAAGGTCATTGTCTACTAGAGCACACACTTTAGGGGCAACAACAACAACAACAACAAAAACTTCAAATAAAAAACCAGTAACTCCCATCACCAAAAACCAAAAAACTTTTCAGTAGACAAATGATTAAGGCAATAGAAACCTGGGCCTGAGCACATTTATTACCTTCCTGTCCCTATTTCAGAGGTGAGGGCAGACAGCAGAATCAAATTCCTGGTTTCTAGCAAACAGGCTGCTAGAAAAGTCTAAAATTACAGTATTCACCCAGCCTATAAAGTTGGCACTATTACTTCTCATAGTTACTGGAAAACCTTCAAGGCATACTACAGCGTGTTAGGTCTCTTCCTTAAACACTACCATTGCTGTTTTCCAAATGTCGTGTTGAAATAAATAAAAAGGTAGCACATACAAGTTCTCTTGTCATCAAATGTCTTACCTACTTATGAAAGAACACATTTTTCCTAAACTGAAATAAGATTTACTTTGTCTAGGACCTAGTACACTGTGAGAAAAAAAAAATGTTTATTTAGCCTTGACACTTTACTATAGTCAAAATATCCTATTATGAACTTGAGTATATACAAAGAGTTCCTACCTATTTGTTTCTCTACAGCTGAAGGAGTACCCTCTGATTTAAACAAATCTTTATCATTCTCCTTCTCAGTTGGTAGAGCTAAGTTAGCAGTTAGTTCAGTGGAAGCACTTGCTGGCTTGGGAGACACAAAAATACCATCTTCCAAGTCCTCTGGTGATGGTGCATCATGGTATTCTAAGGAAGTCTGGTCTGATCTGGTTGAAGCAATGCTGTCTTCCTTGCTCACATCCAGTTTCTCCAGACTTCGTGAGTGGGTGTCCAGCGACCCAGCAACCACTTTCTGATGACCCTTTGCAGGGATATCCAAAGGAAAATATACATTTTTATCACTAGTCTTCATCCACTCAGTTTCTTCTGGGAGTCCACATTTATGGAATGATGTACTAACAAACACTTCTGCATTACGGTCATCTGTAGCCTGGGATTTGTGAAAAGAAAATGAAAGCATCAGAGCCCTAGCTATCCAACATAATCACATCCACCAACCCTTTCCACATTTCATATTTTTGAAACTTTCTTAATTATAGTTTATTTGTTTCAGATCAATTTTTTCAGTTGCATAACTAAAAGTGAACTGCTATTAACATTTCTCTATCTGTAATTTATCACTGACTAAAACAAAATACAATGTACACAACAGACAAAAAATTATCAAGTAGGTAGATTTCTATTAATGTTAACTAAAGTGGACTCCACAGATATTCTTACTATGTATAAACCAATTAGGCAAGAAAAGCAACAAGATACTGGATGAAAACCAAACCATCAGGAGGCATATATATCCTACTGTTATTTCTGTCACCAAAGATGCAGCTTCTCAGTCCCTTTAATAGCATAATAGTGTAAAACACACACACACACACACACACACACACACACACACACACACACACACACACACACACCTATTTTATTTTACCAGTAGAAAATAGATTGGCTTAGTCCACTTTCTAAAGTTTTTTTGCAGGACTATTTCAAGACAAGTTTCAAGACAAGATTGTATACAAAAACAAACAAACAAAAAACAAAAAAAAACTGTGATGTTAATCAAAACTTACTCTATCTCTATCAGTCCAGTGTGTGTTCATGCCTTCTTCCATGAATGAAATCCTGGTTTCTTTAAGTCTGAAAGGTGGAGTGAGAGATCTTCCAGGTGATAGAGAGGGAGATGCTAAAGGTGTTGTTCGAAGACCAGACCTAAGGATGGATGGAGGAGTAAACTCGGCAAATCCAGAAGAAGTAGCTGACATAGCCAAAGATTTAGCTTTCTAAGGTGAAGAGCAAAGAGAATCACCATTAGTGTTTGCAAGTAATTTATACAAGGGCAGAGAATAATTTCAAAGCATATACATTTTTTTTTTTTTTTGGTTCTTTTGGTTCTTTGAGACAGGGTTTCTCTGTGTAGCTTTGGAGCCTATCCTGGCACTTGCTCTGGAGACCAGGCTGGCCTCAGACTCAGAGATCTGCCTGCCTCTGCTTCCTGAGTGCTGGGATTAAAGGCATGTGCCCAATGCCCGGCCAAGCATATACATTTTTATCTTAAATAAGTAAGTTTCAGATTAGTGGGAAAATACAAACTTCAATTAGAACTTTATGTTCAGTTTACAAGCCAAAATTATTTTTACACTCTTTCTAAAGGCCCTGACCTTTTCCTCTCTAACTAATAAAAAAAAAATCATATGCAAAAATACTTGGAAAAATGAAAAATGTGTATGCCCATTACTACCAGTCATCACAAGTTTGGATTTGTTCTCCTCTTAGTAATTTATCAAGAATGGTTGAAGAGAAACCTTTGAAAGATCATCTGATAAATATTAATATACTATATAATATATAGTTCAAAATAAAACAAATAAAAATAAGCCTAAAATCAAAGTATTTGGAAGAAAAAAAACTACAAATATGATTATCAGCAATAAAGTGGTATCACTGAAAAGTCTGAAAGCACTTTATTAGGAACATTTTATGATTCTCATATACAGATATATATTATCCTCTATATAGTGCTTTGAAAATATAAGCATAGCTAGGCATTGGTGGTGGCACACACCTTGAATCCCAGCACTCGGGAGGCAGAGGCAGACAAATCTCTGAGTTCCAGGCCAGCCTGTTCTAGAGATCGAGTTCAATCACAGCCAGGGTTACACAGAGAAACAATACCTCAAAAACAAAAAACAAACAAAAAAATAAAATAATAATAAATAAGAAAGAACTAAAAGTAAAGCATTTAACTACCCATAGTTATGCCATAAACAGCTTAATTTCTTTGTGCTACTTGAAACATGCTAATTCCCCAGGACATCAGATAAGTAATACTAACCTTAACTACAGGAGGAGTTTCAAGTAAAAGTAATTCTGAAGGCCTGGAGGTATTTTGATGTGGCCTTTTTAATTGTGAATTTAATGGCAATGAACTGGATAGAAGACACAAAGGAGATCTTGTGGGACTTCGCTGAATAAACTCCAAACCCTGAGAAGGCTGGGGGATAGGATGAACCACCAAATCCAGTAATCTGCAATTAAATAGAAAAAACTTATACAAAGATTCATATTTGTGTGCTTACTACTAAACACTACTATGCATGTAAACAATTTTAGGCAAGTATACTAATGAAATAAAAATGCCAGCATTAGTTTAAAAAGTCTCAAGTTCTTTCAAAAGCAAAAGGGAATTACGAATTCTAGATAACAGTTTCAAAACAAGAACTTCAGTTACTCACCCTCCCTTTACATGTAATTTTAACCTCCAGGAAACATCTTCAGGTCACAGTATCTGGTGAACCACTTGTAGAGGTGGTTCTTCTCGATGTTTTAAGAGAGTGTGTGTGTGTGTGTGTATAGTCAAGGATGGCCTTCAACCCTCCCAAGTGTCGAGATTATAGGTATATACCATCACTCCCAGCTTATGGTTAAAGTATTTAGTGATAAAACCAGCACCATCGCCAAGCAGTGGTGACGCACACCTTTATTCCCAGCACTCAGGAGGTAGAGGCAGGTGGATCTTTGCGAGTTCAAGGCCAGCTTAGTCTACTTGGAGAAAGCCAGTCTAGAAAACACACAGAGACACACCCCAAAACAAACAAACATCATCATGTACTTCCTCCAAAATGCAAGGGTGACCTCAGCTGACAACGAAGGAAAGTGAGACCTGCTTTGCTGCTGCCAGAAATAAGAAACCTGTACGATGTGTTTTCCTTGGAATCCCAGTCTTTTGATTCAACTTCTCACTATTAGAAGGGCATCAAACTGTTTATTCAATGGGGAAATATTAGCAGAAGCCATTCCCATGCCCAACTCTCACACAGAGGACTAAAATTGTACTGTAGGTCTTGGGATTTCCCAAGTTTTTTGGTGTGATCCAAGTAAGAATGGACTTTCTAGTATATACAAAACAATAGAAAACAGAAGGTAACCCTTAGGAAAATCCCAGAGTTGACGGATAGTACCTATTGGACTCTACTTCTTCAAAAGGTGACTCATTTCCTGTGCAATAATGTACATCAATATAAAACTACACAACTGGGGAATGCATTAATTTTTCTGAGAAGGCATACAGTCACAGTTAATAGGATATCTGATCTGACTTAATATCAGCTTCTCATTACACTTGATCACCGAAGCCTTTTGGCTGGGTCTTCACGAGGGTCTTACTGCCTTCCCTACACTCTATGCTGCTAAGTTAAAAAGGGACCAAGACAGTGATTTGTTGGGGATAATTACAACTAATAAAAAAGAGAAATCAGTTACAATTTCATTTATATCAGCTAACTATCATGAGGTAATGGAAACCATCTAACTAGCTTTAGTCTAAAAAGTAGGTCCTTTCCAACTTTCTTTTTCTTTTTTTGGTTTTTCGAGACAGGGATGTAGGATTGTCTCCTGGATCATGCAATACAGGATTTCTCTGTGTAGCTTTGGAGCCTATCCTGGCACTCCCTCTGGAGACCAGGCTGGCCTCGAACTCACAGAGATCCACCTGCCTCTGCCTCCCGAGTGCTGGGATTAAAGGCGTGCACCACCAACACCCGGTTCTTTTCCATCTTTCAAACTATGTCCAATTACGAAAGTGACAAACATCTTTGGTTTCAACTATTTGTTACAAATTTATGGCAAGTAACTTACTGTTAGTATAAAAAAATTCAACTTATTTTGAATAAAATAAGTGTAATTTTTGACAACACAACTAAAAATTTAAAATACTGAGGTATTACTCAGAATAAAAAGTATTTTGTTAGTAATGTCTATGAATACTTTTCAGCTATCCAATGTCTTAAATATACACTTAATCACAATTTCATTTTTTTTTTTACTTTAGTAATTATTTAGGTAAGATCAAAGTATTACTGAAACTAAGCAACAAAAGATACTTCAATAAAACCCAGGAGAAATCTTTACCAAGTCAACCAAGATTTAGTAATTAATTAACAGAAACAACATTCTTTTAGAGATCAACAAAACCTAAGTTTGACAGATTATGCTCCTAAAGGTTTTCATATGGTTTGCTTATTTTCACTAAGCCGCATGAGTTAACAGAAATGTTAAGTACACTAATAGCTGATATATAATTTCCTAAAATTACTCTACTCTTAGCCAAATTATAATAGAAAGTATAATTGAAATTTTTACCTAAGAATTTAAAACAGTACCTGTTAAAACTCAAGACAATTAGTTTTTTCAATACAACCCAAGAAAGTCTCACCTAGAGATTCTCTGGGATGTTTTTGAAATTGGTGTTCCAACAAATGCCTCAGGGAGCTCCGGGTGTGAGAAGGGGTGCACTGCAGGGGACGGCGGATCTGCTTTAGGGCTAAGAGAGACAAAACTCAAATGAAGCTAACACCACAAAAATGCTGAGACTGGAGGGAAGGTAGAGAAAGGACTGCCATTTTTCACTGGGAAACAAGGCCAGAAAGAAGGTCCAGCAGGTAAACATGTCCTAGTGACTGAATTCAATCTCCAGAACCCACATGGTGGAGAACTGAGTAGCACAAGTTGTCCTCTGATCTACTCACACACGCACGCACTCACACTTAATGACACAACAATCCTTTAGTGAGTAGCTAACTTACAGAAGCTTCAATTTTTATATTCTATATTATAATAACTTTGTTAACATTGAGGTGCCTTGATGATGAACACAGATGCTGTTCTGCAAAGAGTACATGGAGCAAGACCTGCCTGATACCCCAAGCTTGATCCCCAGAACCAATACAGTGGAAGGAAAAAACAACTCTTGTAAATAGTCCTCTGGCCTCCACACAGACTCTGTGAGCTACAAGCCTTATCCCTCCACCACACACATAAAGTAATATTTAAAGGTAATTAAAAACAATACCTATTGTAAAGTGAGATGCCATTTCTAGGTTCATGACTTGCCCACACCTCTCCAATTTTAGATAATACATTATTGATGAACGTAGATCTTGTTAACACTGTTCCAGTTACAGCTTTCTTTGGAAATGCCGATAATGGTTTGGGTCTAGAAACTGAAAAAGAATACAGGACTCAGTTGCATCTCTAACAAGGTTTTTATAACAGAAAAAAGGTAACATAACTGTACAACTCAAGAAAATGGTGGTAGTGACTCCAGGAAGAGAATCACTTGATATCTTTTGTAGCCTGAGTATAAATAAGCATTCTGCAATGACATTAGTTACCTTCACGAAAAACTGATGTTGTTGATAGATGATAAGGCTTAGCTCGCTCAATGGCTAATTTTCTCTGGACTCTAGGTAGGATTTTCCCATATTGGTCCAATATAGAATTTCGAGCCACTGATCTCTCCCGCAAACGTGGATCACGATCACTCTATTAAACACATTAATCACTCTATTAACAAAAATTTAATCTTTGATAGGTGTCACTATATATTTATCACTGAAATTATGAATATGGTATTTTCTTCTATCTACCTTTTTCCAGCTCAGCTTTCATATACTTCCTTAAAATTGTGTACACATCTACACAGTCCAAATATCCACTACCAAGGCTTGGTCCTTCACAAGGAATACAAACAATGTAACACCAATGTAATACTCCTTCACATGTATGTAGCTTCATGTATGGGGAGCAGAGGAAGCCCTGTGTTAAGTTCTGAGTGAATGTGTGTTGTTGACATGGCCATGGGCATGTCAAGAGCCAAAAGCCTCAGGTGCATGGGAAGAGAGGACCCCCCCTCTCACACACACACACACATAGAAGCAAAGGCTTCCTCTGGTTCATATGTGAACGTTAACAGTGTATACAGAAAACGTAGCTTCCTTCTACTGGATATTTGTGGCCTGAAGACCACTTCTATTAGATTAAATAACCTGGTCTCCTTGATCCAGCTGTGTACCATAAACTCTACCTTCTCCTTATTTATCTGTATATAAACAGGTAATTCCTTATTTATCTGTATAGAATACAGGTACTTCCTTGTTCAGCTACATTCAATAACCCACCTCCCTGTATATAATAAACAAGCTGAAGTCCCAAGGTGCTGATGTTTTCTAAGAGCCCAATCCACCCGATCCCAGCATTTGTGTCTGTGTTTATACTCCTTCACACTTTCAATGCTCCAGTCAGGTCTATCCCTGCAGCCATGCTGGATATGACACCCAGGCAAACAAACTCCCAAATACTGTCATTTAAGTGATCAAGAAACCAAGGCTTGGGCTGGCGAGATGACTGCTCTTCCAGAGGTACTGAGTTCAATTCCCAGCAACCACATGGTGGCTCATAACCATCTGTTATGAGATCTGGTGCCCTCTTCTGGTGTGCAGATGTACATGGAAGCAGAATGTTGTATACATAATAAATAAAATCTTAAAAGAAAGAAAGAAAGAAAGAAAGAAAGAAAGAAAGAAAGAAACCAAGGCTCAAAGGGTGTCCTATGTGCACATAACACGCTAAGAGTCAGTGTGACTTCTGAAGTTCCATGTTTTTCGCACTACACAACTACTCTCGAGGAATCCTCCTTTTGTTCCCTCTATCAGAATACAGCGGCACATGCAGAATTCTATCCGTAGTAACACCAGTCACAATGATAACCGCACCAATGAGGGTTCTCCAAGCTCAAGACAACGTAAAGCAAATGGTCATCAAACTGTACGTTCTTTTAAAGTAGTTAAAAAAAAAAGTCTCAGTTTTCTTGTTCTTTCATACAATGGGACAACTTTAATCATACCGTGAGATTATTCTTCAGCGTCTGGTTTAGTTTCAAGGCAGAAATGTAATTGGCACGTTGCAAATGGTGAACTAGAAGGAATTCGTGATTCTGAACACTGGTACTGGATTGCAAAAATTTCACTAAACATTCCTAGGGAGAACAAGGGAGATTTGTAAACTATCAATTTACCCTAAATTTCTTTTAAGTCTACACTGATTACTGATTAATTACCTGCTCAGTGTCTGTAAATGGTAGCTTCAGTAAATCCTCCATTAAGCCCATCTCCTGACAAACTTCATAAGCATGCTTTAATAGTTCCTCTATATTCATTCTGTTTGAGTTGTGTCGAAGTAAGTTCCAGGCCTCAACCATGCACCTGAAATCAGTACCAAATGTTCAAAAAGCCACATATCACATAGAAAACATACATTTTGGGGGCATGGAGAGATGGCTCAGAGGTTAAGAGTGCTGGCTGCTCTTCCAGAGGTCCTGAGTTCAATTCCCAGCAACCACATGGCGGCTCACATCACAACTGTTATGAGATCTGGTGCCCTCATCTGGTGTGCAGATATACATGGAAGCCGAATGTTGTATACATAATAAATACCCAGCTACAACTAGGCACCTCAATTTTATGCAGCTCTCCAATATTTAAGCATTATGTCATAGAAAATAAAGCTGACTGACAAGGTGGCCTGGAAAGAACTGAGGTTTGTGTGGTGTGACAGAGAAAAGTCAGGGTACTGTGGTAGTGATGCTTAGCATGAGCACAACAGGGGAAGGAAAATGTGAAGACCTCTAGTAGGTGATCTTGGCTAGTCTACAACAAGGTCAAATCAGAAAACTTGGATCAACTAGAAACGTCACGTGGAAGCTCTGAACTGTTTTCCTGTGAGCAGTAACACCATGTCAATGAAGCACTGCTTCTTACAGAAGAGTCTAACACCAGTCTGGGATTCTGTGCACTTGGGGGGTTAAAAACAAATCTTATGTTAGTGGTGATTGGAGTAAGAATGTCTCCCATAGGCTCGGGCATTAGTACTCTGGTCACGAACTGGTGACACTCTGGGGGGTAGGTCTAGAAGGTGCAGCCTAGCTGGAGGAAGTAGGTTTGATGTTTAAAAGCTCTGAGCTGCCATTCTCAGTGCCCACTCTCTACTTCATGCTTAGGGTAAAGGATGCCAACTCTCAGCATTACTCCCCAGCCATGGTGACTCTCTGGAAACCAAGTCCAAATGAACTTTCTTCTAAAAGTTCCCTTGGTCATGGTGTTTTACCACAGCAACAGAAAAGTAACTTAATACTGTGTTAAACTCAGGTCCAACTGACAGACTCACCTTAGAGGTTACTTTTTTACTCAATGTACTTGTTATTTACCATTCTCGGTGAAAGCCACCATGTATTTCTTATAAGGATATTAGGTAATGTGACCAATGTAAAATTATGTATTTTTATTTTCTTGAGATGGGGTCTCATGTATCTATCTAGGGCTGGTCAAGAATACATAATTCTCCATTTTCTGAGTATTGGGATTATAGATAGAAGCTATCTCACTATATTTCATTTATTAACAAATTCCACTTACTAAAATGTGACTTAAGAATTTCTTTTTTTTTTTCCCAGACAGGGTTTCTCTGTGGCTTTGGAGGCTGTCTTGGAACTAGTTCTTGTAGACCAGGCTGGTTTCGATCTGCCTGCCTCTGCCTCCTGAGTGCTGGGATTAAAGGCATGAGACACTAATGCCCGGCTCAAGAATTTCTATTTTTAAAATGTACTTACCTATTAAAGAGCAGAACAGTGAGGTGAAGGATGACATCACTGCTACTGGACACTGTTGGCTTCATTGTTTGAAGATACCGGAGAGCCTGTTTGTGTTCTCCCTGACCCATAAAGGCTTCAATTATCTTTGAATGCTGCCACGACGTAGGTTTTGCAGTAACTGGGTGAAACAGAAGGTCTAAACCATTCTGAAAAATGATGAAATCTTAAATATAAATAGTTCTTTGTATTTGGACAAAGCAGCTGTCCCTTAAAAGGACAAGTAGAATTAAAAATAAAATCACAGAAGTCAAAATTAAGTAAGTTTAATGTAAGATCAAAGGAGCTAATCTATGGTAGAGTTCAAAGAACAAAAGTGCCATACCTTTGAAGCCTCATATAAAGTCTTCCTATACCAATTTCATGCCTCATTAACATATCTTCTTTGACTTATGCCAAAACCCAAACATATCTCACACAACAGTCAGAGCCTCATAATTTCCAACCATCCACCTGTATGACCCCTTCTTTAAACAGCAAGTAACCTGAGATTATCAAATGAAATTCCTGCTGCATGGGTGAGAGCTAACTTACAAAAGCTTGTATTACACATGAAATACTCACCTCATAGTCATTATGATCTAGAAGCCAAAATCCTTGAACTAACTTAACTTGGCCCCAAGATATAGCAAAGGCAGTTGGAAAAGATTCGATGGGAGTATCCATTTTGTTTGGAAAGGAATACATAATATCAAGTAGCAAATAAATAGTCTTTTTAAAAAAAGGGTTAAGGACAATAAACTTAAAGATAAAATCCTACATACATACTTAGAATAGGGAATAGAAGGTAGAATTAAGAGGTTTTTAAAAACTTATGTTTACAGGGCCATTAGGGATATCCAGCTATGGATATAGTCCATTAAACATAGACAAAAGAAGTCCCATGTCAACCTCATTCTCTGTATTTTAGTGCTACAACAAAAGACTGAACAAAAAATATACCTCATTCATTAAAACAAACCATAAATCCAAGTAACTGGTTTAGTAAGTTTAAAAAGAGCTATAGATCAAACTCTTATTTGCCAAAAGCTGGTAGTTTAAACAAATCCATCAAATATGTTATAAATTATCAACAAGCAGTAGATTAAGCTAAAATGACATTAGGATAAAACATTGCCACAAAAAAAGCATAAGGTCCAAATAATGCCTAAGGAGGTAGGAAGCTAACTTTAAAAAATTGTTTATGTGTGGGTACACGGTGTGTGGGATATGCACCCACATGCTTACGGATGTTTTCAGGGACACTTGGAGGCCAGAAGTCAGACACAGAGGGATAACTCGCCAGATATTGCTCACACCTTATTTTCATTTTTATGAGAAACTCTCTCTCACACTGGACCTGGATCTTATCACTTGACTCAACTGGCTGGCTAGCAAGGCCTTAAAATCCATTGTCTCTGCTTCCTTCACGCTGGGACTGCAGGTACACACCTTTCCCTGGCTTTTATGTGGTACTGGGGACATGAACTCAGGTTTTCATGCGTAGCTAACAAGCACTTCACCTAAACACTGAGCCTTATCTCCAGCCCTGTGAGTGAGCTCTCAGTGTAGTCATCTTCAATACATAAATTAACTCTACTTAGAATGCAATGGCAGCTCGGACACTAGCAATATTAGTATCTTTGTTCTCCTTTAAGTGCTGGAGTTCAAGCCACAGCCTGACACATGCTACTGACTGCTCACCCCAACTGCCAATCTAAGACCATTATTTATATATACTTTTACATTTATCAACAACTGACTCTGAGATAAGAATACATACTTAGGTGGGGAAAGAAAATATTTCATGAGACTGGGTTAAATATTTGAGAGTACTGCTATGGGAATTGTATGATTTTTGGTAATATACAAATACTTATTAAAATTTTAAAGGATACAATAGCGTGTTTGCTTGTTTCAGTAATGTTGTCTAATAAATATATGTCAAGTAGAGCCTATAAAAGAAAAAGATAAAAATGTCAGTGCTTTTTAGTCTTTTCCTCATGTCCCACTTTCTCTAGCCTGTGTCAGGCATGAAAACTTCATTCGGTTTCAAATGCTCCTCTCTCCACTCAGACTCTTTAAATGATTCCATAATACTGTAACCTACATGGATGCTAGCAGGAGGGTATTTTCCTGTGCCTCCTTCATCCCGTTTCCACAACTTCTCAACTTGATCTCCTAGTTGAGAAACTAATCCATCAATCATCAAACAATCATGGTTCCACTTCCCTCTGCAATATGAGAAACATTAAAGATTATCTTCATTAATATTAAATATTGGTATCAAAACAGTAAGTATCAAATGCTCAAAAAACTATATAATTACCAGAAGACAGGTAATTGTCTGAGAGAAGGTAATACTGAGAGAAGTGGACTTCTCTCAGTATCATGGACTACAGAAATAAAGGGGCATTGGTCAGGAAAACCCCTAAGTTGCTTCAAGTTCAGTTATTACCAAGCCAGCCAGTGATTAGTAAATACTATGAAAGAATAGGGTTTAACCAGCAAAACAGCTTTCACCATTCTGAATTAATTATCAGCAGCCCCAGGTAGTAAAATATTTGCTCCAACTCAGAGCTGAATCCTGATTTATTCATTCAAAAGTGTATTACTGAACATGTCCAATGTGGTAAGCAGATTCCAGCCCTCCTCACTTATCAACAGCAGCAGCAGTTTTTTATTTATTGAAACTGTTATAACAGTCAGACATATACTAAGTGTACAATTGACTTTTCTATATTGCAGCTTACAAATAAAGCAAACCTTCCAAAGGACACACACTTACAAAATAATGGCTTTAAAACTTTAAAATATATACCTAGTCAGACCAGGAGTAGAGAACCACACTAGATTTTCTGAGGTTGGAAAATCAAGTTCAAAGTTACCCTCATCTACCTTTCCGTTCTACAAAGGAGTCACTGTCCAATTAATTCCCCAAGTTCACGTCCATTATCCTACTATCCTAGAACAGTTACACTAAAGGACTAGTTTCCAAATTTCACAGCACATTAGAATTTCAGCTCATTCCCAGGAGAATCTGACCCTAGAAATCCAGAATTATTACTTGCAAGCCATGCCCTAAATGCTACTTGGTCAAGCTGAGGAAGACTATCTAATGCCAGAAACAGAATTCAGGATTCAAATACTTCTTTGATCATCCCCCCTTTTTTTAATTACAAGGCAACTAACTAGGCTATTCTTTTTTTTTTTTTTAACTTTTTTGAGAGAACTACAAAAAATATGAAAAGGAAAAAAGATCCAAGTTTTGAAAACTGCTAAAATAACCAATTCATAATATAGTCATAGGTTTTCGATGAGTAGAAGATTCTAGTCTTTTTTCCAAATAAGAATTCCTGGAGGGTGGAAGAGTGACTCCACAAACTCCCATGACAAATCACTCTTGTATATCATTTTATTTAGGAAATAATGATAGGATGGATGCTCTAGTTTAAACTGAAGGCATCAGGTTGGATTCTATTTTTACTATATTAATCCTGCCAATCAACAAGCTTCCTTTCTAGCTTCTGAATCTTCAATTTCTTTCTACAATGTCTTACAAGATTTTATTATACAAATCTTTCTTTGATTGGAGTACGACAAGATATTTTTTGAGCTACTGTGAAAGGTACAGATTCCCTGATTTCTTTCTCAGTTCATTTGTCCTTTGTTCAAAGTAAGGCCACTGATTTCTGTGTATTAATTTTGCATCCTGCTACTCTGCTGAAGTGTTTATCAACTATTTTCTTGTTGGAATTTTAGGGTCACTATGTATACTATCGTATCATCTGCAAGGCCCCAAACTCTGAATACATACTTAGGAGCTGGGCACTGGTGGCACACGCCTTTAATCCCAGCACTCGGGAGGCAGAGACAGGCAGATCTCTGTGAGTTCAAGGCCAGCCTGGTCTACAGAGCAAGTGCCAGGACAGGCTTCAAAGCAATACAGACAACCCTGTTTCTCTGGTCGGGGGAAGAATACATTTCATGAGACTGGGCTGGATATTTGAGAGTGATAACTACTAGAATTTTATGATTTTGGTAATATACAACTAGTTGTATATTAACAGCAGGTAGATGTCTAACACAAAACAAACTCAATGGTATTTTGTTCCCATAATGCTTTGTACGGGCATTTTCTTCTTGCCCTATTATTGTTTACATATTATAGTTTCTGATTATGTGTTTTTAGGGATTTTTGTGCTGTTAATGTATGTTTCTTGTGATTTTTCTTTGGCTCTTTTTAAGTTTTTTGTTCATTTGTTTGTTTTGTCCGATCAGGCTTGCTTCCATCTTACTTATTTAATATTTTTAGATGCCTGTTTGCAAGAAAGAGTATAGATTTGGGTGGGTGGAAGGATCTGGAAGAAGTTGGGGGAGCCAGAATCATAATATATTGTATGAAAAAATTATTGTCAATAAAAAGGTATAGACATTAAGTTAAAGCAAACAATCCAACTAGCAGTGTCAGTTATGACAATACTTGACCAGGAAGTTCAACTAGTCATTTTACAGTATGAGCGTGAATACTGTAGTGAGGCTGCACTGTACCTGGGCGAGCGTTCACACTTCTGCCGACGACTGGTATAGAAGTTCTGAATAACAGGGTAGTTGTAGCGTACCCTTGATAGTTGCAGAGCATCATCTGGAGGTTATATTAAAGTTGGGGGAAAAGTTAGTAATATTGCCAAAATATCTCAAAATTTAGCTTATAACAACTGATTTTACTGATTGCATAATAAAGTTTCAGCCTTGCTATAATTAATTAATTAATTAATTAATTAATTAATTAATTATTTTTCAATACAGGATTTCTGTGTAACCCTGGCTGTCCTGGAATTCAGCTCTGTAGACCAGGGTGACCCTGAACTCACAGATCTGCCTGCCTCTGCCTCCTGAGTACTGGGATTAAAGGCATGTGCTACTACTGCCTGACCTAGTCTTGCTAAAATTTAATCAATAAAGTTGGGAGATAGTGGGGGAAATGGATCTGGGAAGAGTTTGAGAAAGAGCACAGTTAATCAAAATACATTCTATACATATATGAAATTCTTAAAGTATCAAGTGTTTATTTAAATACATCTAATAGACAAACAAACAAATGTGTAAGTAAGGAAATCAATCTTTCTTGAAGTTTGTTATAAGGATGCTGGATCAACAATTACACATACAGTGAGCACAGCAACTTTTAAAGTAGAATCCACTGCACTTCCTGGAAATATAAGTCTGGTCCTTGTTGTAAACAAACTCTATAGAAGCCAGTACTAAGAATCTCACAGAAGTCTCTAATTAATTAAAGTAACCATTTAATTGATGGCAAGTATTAATAAACATATTAATGCCAGCACAGGATATACACTTTTAATCCCAGTACTAAGAAGGCAGGGGCAGGAGTATCTCTGTGAGTTCAAGGCCAGCTTGGTGTACATACTGAGTTCTAGGACAGTAAGAGTGTCTAGGCAGCAGAAGCATGAAACTATGAAACTATGATTTTGACATTAGCCCCGTCTACATGAGTTTCAGGCCACACAGGAATATACAGTGAGACCCTTTCTCAAAACAGAACAAAACAACAACAAAAGAACTAAACAAGACATCAGTATATTAGGTTATAAAAGCCATAGTTCTGAGTGTTTAGGTGATATTTCAGAAGTCATGTTTTCTCAAATTTGCTTTTATTTTACATGCTAATCCAATGAACATACATGGAGCCTCTGTGAGGCAATGCAGATACAAAGTAAGGGAGAATGAAGACTAGAACATTATGGAGCTAGGATGTAACAATCAATATTCATATATTAAATACTTTACCTGAGCCTTCAGGTAAAAGCCCAGAATGAGAAAACCACAGAACCATTTGTGCATATTGACAGATAAGTTGGGTAACCATATGCTTATTGCTCAAGTCCACCAGTCCTATAAAAAAGAATTAACATTGGTTGTGTTAACTTTCAATTTATTGACCATAAATGACAATCCAAAATGTGTGTGTATATATACACACACACATATATATACATATATATATATATGTATATATATAAAACTTAGTTTGTATTTAGTATACAAATGAGCCAAAGTGAAGTTAAGCAAATCTCTAAAATGTTAAGATAACTCACTGATGCCGGGCAGTGGTGGCTCGAACCTTTAGTCCCAGCACTCAGGAGGCAGAGATAGGCGAATCTCTGTGAGTTTGAGACCAGCCTGGACTACAAGAGCTAGTTCCAGGACAGCCTCCAAAGCCACAGAGAAACCCTGTCTCAAAACAAACAAACAAACAAAACAAACAAAAAGATAACTCACTGACTAAAAAAAGGTATTTTTGTGCAATCTACAATTGTTTCATGCAAAATGCAATTAAAATAGACTGTTCAAATTAGGCCTTTAAATGAAATTGTACTTTTTCCTTTGCTGAAATGGCAAAACAAAAACAAAACAAAAAGTCACCCTTTTTAATGTAAAAATACATATTAACCTCAAATTTTAAATTCTACTGGTAGTAAATTCTAAGGCTAGCAAGGTGGCTCAGTGAATAAAGACACCTGTCCAAAAAAAAAAAAAAAAAAAAAAAAAAAAAGCCAGAAGACCTGAATTCAATCCCTGGAACACACATAAAAGTAGCCAGACAGAGCCAGTCGGAGCTGTCTTGTGACAGCTGCACTATATGACATGTGTGTATGCGCAGCCACATATACCACACACATTACTGAAAAAAAATTTCATCTTGGAGAACTTTAGGAGAATTAAGTAAAATTTAATAACATACCCATTTGTATAAAGTACACACCTCTTTCGGTGATGCCCTGTGCCTCCATTGCAAAACAGCTTAAGACTGTATTAAGGTTGCTAAGAAGTAAATGGCACTGCTGGATAGACTGTATGGTTTGTGGGTCAATGAATCGACAGGAACCATCAAATAATGGTGCACCTTCCAAGGATAAAATACAAGATGAGAATCAATGTTCATTGTCTTGAAGTCCCACTACTATAAAGGATGATAGGCTTTAAAAATATAGGCCAAAATTGGCAAATATCAAGGAACTCACAAAGTGCTTTCAAATATAAAACCAGAGTCAAAGTAAGATTATAAATTTAATATAGGTCTAACACTTATCCTTCTAATGACTATGTGTCATAAAATATGGATTTACTTTAAAAAACCATCAATATTTAATGTGTGACTAATCTAAACAATAATTAGCCAGGCAGTGGTGGTGCACACCTTTAATCCCAGCATAGAAGAAGGTGAATCTGTGAGTTCAATGCCAGCCTGGTTTACAGATCAAGTTCCAGGACAGGCTCCAAAGCTATAGAGAAAACCCTGTCTTGAAAAACAAAAAACAAAACAAAACTCAAACAAAAAACCCCAAACAACAACAAAACTAAACAAACAAAAAACCCAACAACTATCTTAATTTCTCAGTCTCTTAAATCAAGTTCTAATTTTCTTCTAATAAATTTATAATACCATATCTGCATTTGAGTATCTTAAAAGTTTAAGGAAACAAACAACAAAAATTCACAATGTCTCCATTAACCAGCATAAAATTTAAAACTTCCACAACAGCTGAGTAACAGTCAGGTGTGGAGGCACACAACTATAATCCTAGTGCTTGGGAGGCATAAAGGCAGGATCATCTTTGGCCACATAGCTATAATATGCTAATATAGCTTAGTAATTAATGTACTGCCAGATTGTTATAGATTGTTTTAACCACTTTAATTAAATGTTTTCTTCCAATCTTAAGATTTTGTTTTGTTGTCTAAGACAGGGTTTCTCTGTGGCTTTGGAGCCTGTCCTGGAACTAGCTCTAAAGACCAGGCTGGTCTTGAACTCAGAGATTCGCCTGCCTCTGCCTCCCAAGTGCTGGGATTAAAGGCCAATCTTAAGATTTTTCATGACCCAAATATTACAACTACTACTGAGCTAGATGTGATGGCTCATGCATGTAATTCAAAGCACACGGAGGCTAGAGGGAGCCTCAGCCCAAGTTCAGTGCAAGCATGGACTATATATAGTGAGGGTCATGTCAGCCTACGTTACTGAGACCTTGTCTCAGACAAATGCCCTATCTGAAAATAAAACATCAACATTAGATTCAAACTATTGAAATTTGCCCTGAACCCAGACTTAATACTTACAAAGCCTGTCAAATTCTTCTTTTGTGAGAACCACCTTATTCCATGTCCATTCAAGAACAAAACGTAGATTAGCAGCAGAATTTGGTTGTTCTTATTTGTATTTATAAAAGAATAAAGATAAAAAGAATGGTTATTAACTCCAAAATGAAAACTAGTTCTTTGTAAGAGGAACCATGCAGGAGGCACCTTAACCAAGCTCACGTATTTAAGACCAACTTCTACCAAATTTATCTTGGTACACCTTATCGCAGGAACCATGCTGCCCAAGCTACAAAACCCAATGAAGTTGAGGAGAGGTAGCGAGTGGTTATGAGGAAGATCAATTATTAGAAACTAGAAAGCAATCTTAAACAAACAAGCAGGGTGGTGAAATGTTTAATCCCAGTCCAGGCAGAGCTAGACAGACCTCTGTGAGTTTCAGGATAGCCTAATCTACAGAACGAGTTCCAGTTCCAATACAGGCTGCAAAGCTACACAGAGAAACCCTATCTGGAAAAACCAGAACTAAAACCAACAAAACAAACCAAAACCAAAACCAAAAATCTGGCCTATAGTCTTTTAAATTTGACTTTAGAAATTTTGGAATATTAAAAGACTGAAAACTTATTTTAGGCACATGCCTTTAATTCCAGCACTCAGGAGGCAGACATATTCAAATCTCTGAGTTTGGGGTTAGCTTGGTCTATAAAGTGAGTTCCAGGACAGCCAGGACTACACAGAGAAACCTATCTAAAATAAACAAAATTGCCCAAACAACTCAAAAACACAAAAGATGCTGTATTCTGGAACACTGGTAAGTTCTCACTTGGTGTTGCCCTTCAGTTTGTAATCACGAAGTTTTTATAGGTGAGCATCATTTGTTTTCAGATAAAATAAAATTGAAATAAGTAAGAAGCAGAATGCTTTCTTTCAAATTGTTTACAACAAAACAATACAGGGGCAGGGCAGAGCGCACGTATGCATATATATAGATACATGTAAGGAGCAAGAGATACACAATGTATCTCCAGGGAATCTAGCTGAGTGGAAAGGTATGTAGAAGTTACACTCTGCTCGACTCAGTTCACGTTCATACAAGAAATGACACTGAGGCAGTCGAGGGCACATCAGTGCTCAGGCACCGGGCAGGAGGAGGCGGATATGGACGGCTATGCTCAGGATCTTGGATGTGATACTGCACAAGAGGTCACTCAGGGAAGAAAACTGCTATAAATCATATACAGATTCACTCTATTATGCTGTACAAGTTTATGTGAATTATAATTATCTCACAAAAAGTTTAACTAAAAAGTGAAACCATGAACTGTAATTTTAAAAATATATATTTCATTTTTAAAAAGTTAAACTGTTACCTTCTGTTATCCATGTTCTAATGTACCCAGTCAAAAGTCCCAGGGAACTTGTCTGAATTGCTGCTGACAATATAGCTTCTAATTGTTCTTCCTAAACCATGTTAAAGGAAAAAAAACAAAAAACAAACCACTATGAAATTACAAGCAGTGAAAGGCTGGAAAATAGTTATGACTCCCCAGTTTGGCTAACGGCAGAGAGACAATAAATAGCATGCCTAGAGTTCCAGCACTTGGAAGGTTAAGATGGGAGGATCACAAGTTTGAGGCAAACCTGGAAAACAGTGAGAAAAGCAAAGGATGGTAATAACCAGCATTGGTATGGAGGTGGGAAAATGGGAGACTCAGAAGACTTGGACAGCATGTTTGAGAGAACCAACTAGACAGCTAAGGGAATCACAAACTGTCTTTACATTTACCAGTGGTACTGAGGACTGAAACTGGAGCCCAGGGCATGCTAGGTAAGCACTCTATCCTCAGTCCTCTTATTTTTAAGACAGAGTCTTACTAAATTGTACAAGCAAGCATTGAATTCACTCTGTGGCCCAGCCCGACTTTAAACTTGTGATCTTGCTCCCTCAGTAACTAGAATTACATGCTTACATTGCCAGGCCCACCTCTATGTGTGACTTTTTTAAAGGTGTTTTTGCCTACATTTATGTAAGTGTACCATGCATATGTACACACAGTGCCTGCAGCAGTCAAAAGAGGGCATCAAGTCCCCTGGAACTAAAGTTACAGATGGTTTTAAGACACCATATGGATCCCAGGAACTGAACCTGGATCTCCTGCAAGTGCAACAATTGTTCTTAACTGCTAGCCATTTCTCTAGCTAAATTAGGTGACTTGGAAGCCAAATCCCAAGCATGATAAATAGCATGATATAGAATGAGCATGAAACACATTACCTACTTTTGCAAAAAATATGCTATAGAGTTATATTCATATTGCAATAGATAGTAACATGCAATTCAAAAGAAAGAAAAAATAGTTAGCTATCTCACTTGACTTAAACTGGAAGGCTGAATGTCAATAAGTCTTGGTGAGAGAAGACCAGCAACAAGACACCGATTGTAACTATCAGGAATGACTTCATTGAGAGATGGTCCTGATTTCTTTAAAAATGTCAAAGTCTGTAATAGAAAAATCAGTCCAAAATCAACCAATAACTCAAATCCAATTTAATAAATACTTTATATTTAAAATTTGAGTAAAACAAAAATAACTATAGAAATAATGGAAAACTGATTAAATTGCAGGATCAAGTTAAGGAGCTTACAGTTTCCTGAACTCAAGAAATGTTTATCATGAATGATATAGCACTAAGACAGCTAAGACACAGCAACTAATTACATGTGGCTGATTACCACATCTGCACATCACGTTACCCCAGAAAACTATTTTCCATCATCCCTATGTCAACTTTGTATTATTTCTGAGAAGAGCCAAGGCAAAGCCCTCCCCAGGCCACCACACAAAGGATGAGCCACAGCTGTGGTGCAGTCTTTAACCCCAGCACATAAAAGGCAGAGCAAACGGCGCTGCAGTTCTAGAACAATCATCTGAGAAACCCTGTCTTCCTAGCAACCACCCAGATGTGATTGGTGTTCAAGTAGATAACATCCACACTCCAATGTCTCTTCTAGCAAGCTATCATTAAAACTGAGGTAGCAAGATGCTAAACTCATAAACCTAGCAGAAACTACTATTTAAGATGAATTAGTTTACAAATACCATGAGAGTTTAAATCTGTGAAATTATTGTTAACATTCAACTTAAGCTCAATTACTGAACTCCAAGTGTTGTTACTCACACATACCTCCTTCTGAAATCCAGTGCAAGTTACATGGATAACTCCAGAGTTTAATAAACAAGTGGCGTCTTAAAAAGAAAAAGATTTTAAAATTCAAATTAAATGTTTACTGCAAGTAACCAAATTATATAGAATAAATCACCACCCTCTTAAAAAAATAAAACTATCACTAACATATTAACTGACATTCTAAAAGATTCAAAGTAGTATTTACACATCCTAAATTTCTCATGTACATTTAACTGTGTATTAACAAAGTTATCTAAGTTAAATGCCAGTAAGATATGAACAGATGACATATATAAACTGAATAAATATACAACTGACATACTACAAATTATTTTCCTCAAAATATTATGAAAATACATACCAAAATTAAAAGTACTTGGGTTAAAAAACTGCTCTGGAGGAGGATATGAAGGAGCAACTCCTCGATTTAAACTTCTCTCGTGAACCAGTATGTCCAAGATGTGATGTGGAGAAGTCCTACTGACAACTGAATCCAATGACCACAATGCAAAATAAGAGCAATTATGTAGAGACTCTCCTGACCTAAAAAAGATTTAAAAAGTACTAAGACACTGATCAGCTATGCATAACAGTATCTGACGGAAAAGGGGGTGAGAAAACACAGTAATCATACCTTAATGAATCTGGCATCTGAGCATGATACCAACGGTTAATGTCAAAAAGTCCTAAGTACACAGAGGGCTTTCCTTGTCCATATATATTCACTTGCCAGGTGAAGACAGAAACACTGGTATCAGGGGACAGAGCTGCAAACAAACAAAAAACAACTATTTTTCAAAAACAGAATAAAGAATCACAGTATCATTTCATTCTTATCCATCATTTGAGTTTCACTTATACTGCATGTCCCTCTTTAGCTACTGGGAAGTTCTCATCAGAAGGCTCTTTGTTTTCAGTTAATATTGTGACTATGACACACCAAAGTAAAAAATACAAAGTGACTCCAAAGACTATTCCCCCAAGGATGGTATACAGCTATCACAGAAGTTTATCCAATACCCAAAATGGGTGTCTCTAAGTACTGAGGGTCAGTTCTTCAGAGGCAAAACAAATACCTAGTCTGTGGCAGGAGCACAGGACCAGAAAGGGGGCCTCAGCAGAGAGAGAAAAGTAAAACCTCAGATACCACTTATGGTAACTTAAAAAGGAAGATGTGGACAAGAAATATGAAGATGGCAGGGTAAGTTTTTGACATGTTCATTTGGATGTGGACTCAAATGCAAAATGTCAAAGGCTACACCGGAAAATGGATCAATGCTGAATGCAAAGAAATCTACCCTAGGATCTTTACCCAGAAGAAGGAAATACTAAAGAAAATTGGAGGTCAAGATAAACACAGCATGGCTGAAAATAAATAACATACACCACGGCTAAAGATAAACAAATGACAAACAACAACAACAAAAAAACACAGATAAGAAACCATCCAAAGACAAGTTACACTAATTACAATGGAGACCCCACCTTTGTGTTGGAGTCAAACACAAGGATCACTCATTCTTCAGTTCTGAATAGTAATCCAGAAAGAAGAAAGAGCTAAAAGCCTAAATAAACAACATAACCAGGGTCTTAATTTTCAACTGTCAGAAATATTAGTTCTAGAAACCTGTCATAAATCTTAAGTTATCACAACACAAAATAGTTAGGAGTATTTAACCAACCTTCTCTCATACTTTCTTCCCTGTCACCATGAGATGGGAATCTCTCTATACTCTGGCATCCCAATAATTTAGTATTACTAGTCTGTCCTCTTAAGGGTAACATGCCACCTGCTAGATCCAGTGTGTATCTTTCTTCGCAGTATTCTAATCCCTGCAAAATAAAATGAGCAAAAATTTTAACATTATCTAAGTAAAAGTTTTCTAAAATTATTTCCATGCTAAAAGTTTTCTACACAAAAGCTTTAAGAGAACTAATCACTCCAAAGGCTATAAATTATATACACATAACTATATTGCAATTATCAAGCTAGATTTACACTCTCAAAAAACAATCACCAACAACTGTTGTAAAGTTGTACAAAGCATGAGAGCATTATGCACTAGCAGTTGGAGTATGTAGTCAAAAACCCAGGCCAGCAAATCTATTTCTGTGTTTACATGTAAACTCTCAAAACTAGGATTAAGAATACAGATAAAATCATTTTTGTTTTTTTCCTTCATTTTGTTTTGAAACTAGGTCTCTCTACATAGCCCCTGGCTGCCTTTCCTCAAAAGACTAAATATTAATTCTTAATCAAAGGAGAAACTTTTGCTCAATGAACAAGAATAGTTTTTAACAACACCCCCTCCCCCCTTTTTGAGACAGGAGATCACTATGTAGCTCTGGCTGCCTTGGAACTTACTATGTAGACAAAGCTGGCCTCGAGGTCAGAGAGATCTGCCTGCCTCTGCCTGGTGCTGGGATTAAAGGCTTAGAATTCTTTCTTAATCATAGATTCCCTTAAGATCTAACAAAAGGCTGAGATGTTCCCCAGGAAAATTCATAATGGAAACTACAGTTCATAAATCCCCTAAAACCCATCCAGATAACTCAACACTAAGTTCTAAAAAACCTGCTATAGAGTTCAGAAAATGTAGCTATTAGTAATATTCCTCTAATTTTAGAAATCTGGTTAGAAAAATAAGCAGTCATCTGTCTGAGCATTCTGATGCATATGCCCTGACGTTTTCTCCATGGCGTACACTGCTTGATATGTTAGAACAAAGCTGGAAGCATTTCTCCTGGGTATTACAGTTAGGTCACACACATGAATCCAGTCCAGTCTCTCTATTATGGGGGAAATACCCAGAAAAATTTAGAGCACTGAAATGGCAAACAAGCGAAAACCAATAGAAAGCTTGTGCTCACTAGCCTAGTATCTATCCCACTAAGTGATAAACATAATTTTAATTTGAATAAGAATAACTTCAGTATGATAAAGCAAAGAATGTAAAACAAAAAACAAAAACCCCAAAATGGTAATATTCTAATTAACCACTTACCTCATATAAGATTTGGCCTGAAGCCAAGCATTTTCTATCACCAAATGCCAGCTGAAGCAGATGCAAACTCAAAACATCCCCTTCACTGAAAGAAAAGAGAAATTACTCAAGACCTAAAACATGGAGTTTACCTCTTACCTTCCCAATTTTTCACTAACACACTGACTGCATGTGACAAACTTCAGTTGTACAAAAGATTATTTTCTTGTTTGTACAAAATGTAATTAATGCAATATGTGACATATTCTACCATTTTCCCCCCCAATATTCTTTCTCAGATATTCCTCCTCTAATGAGCGGATTTTAGTTTTATATACATGGCTGCCTAAAAATATCAACTGCATTTCTCACCTTCCTTTGCACCACACTAAGTCCTGGCCAATAAGAGTATGAACAGAATCATCCCATGGTAGAGCATCCCTTCAGAGACATGCCCCCTTTCCCTCCACACTCTTTCCTAGGAAGATCAAGCCCTACACAAGAAAGGGGACTTCACGACAAGGACATGAAGCAAGGCGCCAAATCAATCATGTGCAAGGCATACACAGGATGAGGGGAGATGCCATCCCAACATCTGGCAGTGGTAATCCAATTCAAACTTTTCAAAAGAAACAAATTGTTCCACTTTGACTCCTTTACTGCTATATCCTCAGCCTTGATGACATGTGTTCTAAAAACCACAGGCATACTAACCTATCTTGTGTGGACTGAACAGCCCATAAGTAACAGCAATTACGAGGATCATTCTCAGGTTCTTGAAAAACAACCGCATAGACAGGAACCCTTCCACCTTCTAACTGTGTATAATACCTAAAACAAACAAAATAATACACTGCTTATTTTCAAGTTAAAATTTTATCTTTGGAGGTAAAAAAGTGCCTCCTGTAAAAATGCAAGTTAAGAAGACACTGTTTATACATATACTTATGTGATACCTAGTTTCTAAGAATCACACGAGTACACACCACACTGTATCATTCCTCAAAGAGTAAAAGAGACAGAAAAACTTGCTTCTTCAGAGAGTCTCATGACACCCAGGTTGCTCTCAGATTTGCTAGGTGGCTGATGCTACCAAACCCCCCATCCTTCTGTCTCCATCTCCTCAGTGCTAGAAGCGTGATGGCACTTACCCATGTCTAGCTGCTCTCTGGGTTTAAGTCAATTTTCTAGTATAAAAACAGTAAATGAGGGATTATGAGATGGCTTACCTATAAATCATATGCTACCAAGCCTGACAGCCTGAATTCAATCCCTGGGATCTACATGGTGTCCTAACAGTCCTATGCACACTATGGCACATGTACACACACACACACACACACACACACACACACACACACACACACACACACACTCTCTCTCTCACACACACACTCTCTCTCTTAAAAATTAGAGACAAAAAAAGGTGATGAGTAAGAAACTGGAGTTTGCATAAACAGCTTAAAAAGTATAATAAATCCAAAAATAAATGTTAGAGAAAACAATACTGTGAATGAAACATTTTCCAGATGCTGTTTTAGGAGCAACTCAAAAGCAGAGTTAATAAAAGGATAAAATAAAATAGAACAGAAAGGAAAAGCTTCTAAGATAAAATACCCAAGGAAATATAACAAAATACCTGGGGATAAAATTAAAAAAAAAAAAAAGATAAAGAAATAAACTGAAAATTTAAAATGTTAATTTTAGTTAACATACCTCTTAACTAAAAACTAAAATCTGGTGTTTTTTTAAATTATTATTATTATTATTATTTTGATTTTTCAAGGTAGGGTTTCTCTGTGTAGCTTTTGTAGACAAAGGCTGGCCTCAAACTCAGAGATCTGGCTGCCTCTGCCTCCTGAGTGCTGTGATTAAAGGTGTGTGCCACCAATGCTTGGCTTAAAATCTGGTGTTTAATTTGCTATCTCCTTCCGTATTATATGCTGTTTTTATCCCCATACAAGTTTCAATTAAATTATATTTAAGGGAAATTTTGACAGCATAAAAATTACCAAGTACACTTAAATTGGTGCTTTTAAAAAAATTACAGGCAGCCAGGGCCCACAGAGATTTCCTACTATACATCTATTTTATCCATACTTGAATGTCCCTTTCTCTTTCTTCTCTTTGAGCTAGGGCACACTATAAATCCAGGTCTGTTCACACTAGCCTCCAATCTTCATTCTCTGACAAACTATAAACCCCAAAAGAACCAACCTAAACTCACATGACAAGTTCCTTATCAAAGTATAAATTGATTCAATAAAACTTTTCTGTCATTTCTCATACTAGTTTTCAAATAATACATTATATTTTAAAAGAAATCAGTCATCAACTAAAAGAAAAAGAATTATACTTACTCTCTTTTCATGCTTTTCATATTCCAAAGTGCTAGGTAGCCATCAGAAAACCCCACAGCAAGCTGATTTGTCCTGCTAATGTAGCTGACAGTAGAAACGGCTGTCCCCGATGGGCTTACTAACTGGAGACACAGGTGGCGCCCTTCCCTCATCACCCTCTCTCGGATGTGCGGCACTTCCGAGGGGATACCAGTAATAACTTCAAGATCTAAAATAAAAAAGACAAGTAATGTTAAGAAACTAAGAGCAGGGTGGTGGTGCCACACACGCCTTTAATCCTAGCACTCGGGAGACAGAGGCAGGCGGATCTCTGAGTTCAAGGCCAGCCTGGTCTACAAACTGAGTTCCAGGACAGCCAGAACTACATAGAGAAACCCTGTCTCGAAGAATAAAAAAGAAAGAAAGAAACTATGTAAGGGCCAGAATAATTCAATTCCTAGACTCCATGTAAAGGTGTACACTGGGGCATGCCGAGATGGCTCACCTGATAAACGACAGCTGACACTAAGACTAATGACCTGAGTTCAATTCCTGGGACCCACAAGGTAGGAGAGAACCAACTCCTGAAAACAACTTAGATGCCCCTCAACCAAAGAATGGCTAAAGGAAATGAAATGTGGTACTTTCATACAATGGAGGACTACTCATCTTATCGGTAAGAAACAATGGCATCTTGAAAACTGAAGGCAAATGGACGGAACTAGGAAAAAACCATCCTGAGAGAGGTAACCCAGACCCAGAAAGACAAATATGGTATGTACTCACTCATAAGTGGATATTAGACATAAAGCAAAGGACAACCAGCCTACAGGCACAACCCCAGAGAACCTAGCTAACAAAGAGGACCCTAAGAGAGACATACATGGATCCACGGAGGAAGGAGAAATAGACAAGAACTCCAGAGTAAACTGGGAGTATGGGAACGAGGGAGAGAGGAGGGAAGTGAGGGACAGCATGAGGGAACAGGAAGGTCAAGTTGGGCGAAGGACAGATGGGGAGAACAAGGAAAGAAATATCTTGATAGAGTGAGCCATTATGGAATTATCAAGAAACCTGGCACTAGGGAAATGCCCAGGAATACACAAGGATGACCCCAGATAAAACTCCAAACAATAGTGGAGAGGGTGCCTGAACTGGCCTTCCCCTGTAATAAGATCCAGGACTAACTGTAACTGTTAGCACAGAACCTTCATCCAGTAACTGATAGAAGCAGATGCAGAGATACAACTAATCACTGGGCCAAGCTCCCAGAGTCCAATCCAAGAGAGAGAGGAGTGATAATATGAGCAAAGGGATCAAGACCACGCTGGAGAAACCCACAAACAGCTGACCTGAACCAGCAGAAAGAAGCTCACTGACTCTGGACAACAGCAGGGGAATTTTCACTGGACTGAACTAGATGCCCTGAATGCAGGGGACAGTGGATCGCTTGGACAGTTTGTGGGGTCACTGGCAGTGGCACCAGCATCTTTTATCCTCAGCACATGAAGGGGTTTTTTGGAGCCCATTCCCTATGGTGGAATACCTCGCTCACACCTAGGGGGAGCTTGGTCCTGCCTCCATTTGGTAATGGGACAGACTTTGCTGACTTCCCATGGGAGGCCTTACCATCTCTGAGGAGCGGATGGGAAGGGGTGGGGATGGGGATGGGGCCTGGGATTAGTATGTTTAAAAAAAAAAAAAAGTGATTGATCAAAACAAAACAAAAAACAACAATCTATAGCCAGGTCGTGAGGGTGAACACTTCTAATCCCAGCACTTAGGAGGCACAGAAAGGCAGATCTCTGAGCCTGGTCTACAGAGTGAGTTCCAGAACATCCAGGGTTACAAAAGAAAAACACTGCTCTGGAAAAACCAAAACCAAAAATACCATAACCCCAACACTGAAATGCTTGTTTTTGTTTCCCAGTGAAGAATAACTAAATTACCTGATGCTTCTACTTCGTTTTGACTGCATGACAAGTCATCTAAACATAAGTCAATAAGGAGGATCTGTCCAACGTCAGTTACCACGGCTGCCACTCCAAAAAGCCATCGCAGACTTGGATGTAAGTGCTGGGTGCTTGCGCTGGCTCCTCCATGATTAATTATAGGCTCAATAGCTGTTACCTAGGAACCAGGATATAAGATTAGCTTTCCTAAAGTGAGGAAATACAACCAACTGTACAACAAATAAGATTTGACATTAAGGCAGGTTAGTAACTTGCACCGACTGAAACATTATATAAAATCACAATTGCATGACTATATGAATCCAAGTAAAAGGTGAATACTCAGATATACTACAAAATTATGCTATTATTCCAACATAATAAAAAATGAAAATTAACTGATGTTTATTATCTATGCTAGTGATTTGCTATAACCTGGCTCATTTAATGTTTATATAATCTTTACACTAAACTATATGCAATTATCTGTTTAAAGATGAAATTGAAGCTTTGAACACAAACTTTAAGTCATAAAATTGTTAAGCATACAACTTAAACCTATAGTTTTATTTAAGAACTCTTAAGCAGCCACTTTAGAATTATCCAATATAAACTAATCGTTCCAGAAAATTTTAGTTTACACTTCTGTGGTGGTTTGAGTAAAAATGGCCCCCATAGACTCATCTATTTCAATGCTTAATCACCAGGGAATAGAACTGTTTGAAAGGATAAGAAGTTCTCTCTCTCTGCTTGTGGATCAGGATATATGTATCTAGTTGTTAGCTCAGATATTTCTCCACCATGCTCCCTGCCATGTTTATAATGGATTAAGCAAGCCCTCAATTAAATTAAATAGATTCTTTTCTAAGAGTTGCCTCAGTCATACTTCATAGCAATAGGACAGTAACTAAGACACCTTCCAAATAACATAACAGTAAAAGAGCCAATGTGCACACCTCCTCAGACAAGATGTTTGTTATATTTTCTACCAAAAGGGGTAAAAACAGGGCTGAAGAAATGGCCCAGTGATTAACAGCAACGGCTGCTCCTCCAGAGGTGCAAGGTTCAATTCCCAGTATCCAAATGATAACTAACAGCCATCTTTAACTTCAGGTTCAGCAGATTCAATGCCTTCTTATGGCCTCTATGGTTACTGCATGCACATAGTATACAGACATACATGTATGCAAAATACCTATAACACATTAAATTTCAAAATCTTTTAAATGACTTATAATCACCTTTTAAAAAATTGTTTTTTAAAGATAGGGTCTCACTGTGTAGCCCTAGCTTACCTGGAACTTACTACACAAATGAGACTTGCCAAAACCCACCTGTCTCTACCTCCCAAAGTAAGGATTAAATGTGTGTACCACCATGCCTCGTCATCTTAAATTAAATTTTCTGAAAGTGCGAGTAAAATGGCTCAGATAGTAAAGCTACTTGCTGCCCAGTGATACACGCCTGACAGCCTGAACCTGATGCCCGGAACCCTTCCATATAAAGGTACAAGGAGAGGGCGAGTCCCAGAAGTTGCCCTCTGACCTCCATATAAGCATGTGATACATGCATACACACATACAACCCTAAATAAAAATACACTTTGTACTTTATATTGAAGGTAATAATTACATGAAAACACATTAATTGTTAAGTGTACAATTCAATGAGTTTTTAAGGTAAACATATCTTGTAAGCTTTCAGCTTAAAAAAGCAAAACTATCAAGGTATCTTAAATAGTACATACCCTTCCAGGAAGAACAACAGCTTTGACTACTCTTGATATACCAAGGTCATAAAGACACAGGACGCTCCCGTCTGCTTCTTCCAATCCTACTAACAATCCAGTTCTCTTATGCCAAGAGAATTCTTTCACTGCAAGAACTACAGGAGGCTGTTCATTTACTCCGCTGAATCGATATGCAGACAACCGCTCTCCTGATAGAGAGTTTACCACTTCAAGTTGTGGTCCACAAGCTAAGCATGCTAGTCCATTTTTCCCTATTGAAGAAAAAAAAAAAATCAAAATCACTGCAACATAACAAATCTAGTAATCAGCTCTTTTATATATGAATACTTAATTCCTCATACAATTACAAATCACTCTTGAATTGAAAACAAAGCATTTATAGACTAGCAGAGCGATCCTCTATAAATAAATAAAATGAAGAGTAACTACAGCAGTAAAACTGCAGTAAAGAGACCATATGAAGGCAAAATTCATCCTTTTATTTACTTCTTACACAGCTCAGTAGAACATAAAATAACCTAAAGTTTAATGCACTTTAACTTATCTAAAATCACATAGTTACAAAGTGAACACCAGTATATTCAAGTAGATCCCAACACCAGGTATTGTGGCACACCTTGGAAAACCCAACACTTCAGTGTCAGTAAGAACTATAAGACTTGAGCTGTGGAGTTTATGAGCTTAGGAGATAAGATATAAGAATTTAACAACAAAAAGTATCAGAATCCCTGTCTCCCAATCCTGTTCAAATTGTACTCTTCTGTCTCTAGTCACTAGGCAGTCCAAAGCAGGTAAATAACAATCTAATTTGTTTAATGTTACTCAGCCACTAAGCAAAAGATGGACAAGAAAGCAGAGTAGACATAGTGAAAGATATTAGCAGGTGACTGTGAAAAGAATGGACTAAGAGTTTCATCATATAGAGAGAATAGGATTTGCTTATTGATGGGTAGATTATGAATAAAAAATAATTAAGAATAGACCCTAAACTGGACACATGAGGAGGAGGGCCAGGCAACAAATGCTTTACCACTGAGCTCTAACTCCCAGATTCATGCATCTTCAGCAAGGTTATTTACCTGCAGCAAACTTTCCACGAAGCACGGACTCTAATGTTATCTCATCTTCTCCAAGAGCTTCAATTGTCACTTCAGGGAAATGCAGGAGCTCACTCGTCACTTGAGCTGTTAAGTCTTGCATACTTCCACTGCAAATATTTTTAAAAATAAAATTAGTATGATTATCTGTTCTATTGAATAGTATACTTCACTATTTCTAGTCAGAGGAATGTGAGGGAAAGCAAGTCACATACAAAAGTAAATGAAGTAAAATAAGTTTGTACATATGGGTCTGACATATACTATTTCCTAAGAAAGTATTTCTTTCAAGCAGCCTTAGGGAATATTCAGGAAGCCAGAAGTCCTGAGGATACCTTTCACTCCCATATTCTGTGAAATGCTTTGTGTAATCATTGCCCAACCTTCAGAGAACAGCAGCAGACAGGTAAACAGGGCACAATCCTATTTTAGGAGTCACCTCTTTTCCACACTTCTTTCTTTTTCCTTTTTGTATGCTGGGAATTGAACCCAGTACTTCTGAACTAACATTTTCAACCCTGAAAAAGGTGACTTTTCAGAAGGAAAAAAAAAAAGGAGAAACTCTGTAATATACAGATTCCCCAGAAACTTCAAAACTTGAATGGGATACCTATCTTTTACTAGATAGAAAGGAAAAAAAATCTAAATTATTTTTAATTTCTTATAAGACCTAAAGTCCCTTCATGACTTCTGTTGTAAATAACCAAAAAGTAGGGCTGAGAGATGGCTCAGTGATTAAGAACACTTGTTGCTTTGTGGGGTGACATATAAGGTTGTCTCTCAATATCCACATGGTGGCTTACAGCCACCAAGATAAGTTCCAGGGAATCCAATGCCTTCTTCTGACTTCCACAGACACCAGGCATGTGACATATGTGTGGTTCACACATACACACACACACACGGGCAAAACGCCCATACACCTAAAATAAACCAAAAATTCTAGAATTCTGGTTAAATATAAAAGCATCCTTCTGAATGGTTGAGATGAAAAGCAGAAAGGGCAGGGGCAAGGGGGGATGAACAATAGGAGTTCTGAGAGTCACTCTGGCTCTGGTCTTGAATATTAACTATCAAATCTAGTCCTAGTGACTCTATCTTGTTTAATACACTCTGAGTTCCAAAGAGACAGCTAGACATAGTGTCACAGACCTATAATCTTGGTATTTCGGAGGTAAAGGGAGGAAGATAACCACAACTTCCAGGCCAGCCTGGCCTACATGGTAAGTTCTAGACCAGCTAGGGATGTATTACAAGACCTCAGCTAGAAATAAAGCTCAGAGCTAACAGACTTTAATGCAAGCCTATGCTGTCAGAATTACTATACAAGGTTATTGCTTCAGCAATAGCCTCAATGTTCAAAAGGTATAGAAGCAAAAAAAAAAAAAAAAAAAAAAAAAATCACTAGCAAGACTAAGTTAATACAGAGGGGGGTTAAGTACACCAGTTGGATACACAGTCAAGATTCATGAATTCCAAGACTCACAACAGGAAGTAATAAGAGAGGAAAAGACTGGGCAGGTTGGATTAAAATCCAACCTGAAGCAGCCTACTATGTATAATTAAACTAAAAGGGGAGAAAGAACTTGCTTTGTAAAACAAACTGGCCTCAAACTCTTTGACATCCTCCTGAGCACTGGGATTAAAGGTATGTACCATCACACACTTCCACAATAAATTTTAAGATGTAAAACCACTCAATTTTCAGCTTCTTTTACTTTTAAGTATCACCATTTTATTATGAAGAACAAATTTTATAAGGTTGCTGGGCAGTGGTGGCACACTCCTTTAATCCTAGCACTTGGGAAGCAGAGGCAGGCAGATCTCTGTGAGTCTACAGCTTCCTTTACAGAATGAGTTCCAGGACAGCTAGGACTGTTACACTGAGAAACCTTGTCTTGAACCACCCCGCCCCCCAAACCCCCAAAAAATCTAAGAAATTTAAAATACCATAAACCAGTTTTTGAAGTAAAATATCTACATTCCCGAAATAACTGAAGTCCACCACCAAAGACAGAACTCCAAACCTAGCTATCCAATAACTATCTGATCTAAAAACAAGTGGGCCAATTCTTTCAGTTTCAACCCAAATAAATGATACACTGCTTTACTTTTTGTTTAGTTTTTGTTTTCAGACAGGATTTCATGAAGCCCAGGCTGGTCTTGAACTCCCTAAGTTTTGTGCCTCCATTTTCCAAGTGCTATGATTACAGGCATGTACCACCATTCCTAGCTATCTACTTTTAAAACACTGTGCTGGGAAAGTAGAATCCAAGGACAGAGATGTACACTCTGACCTCCAGAAGTTTATATTCTAGAAGAGCACATTCATAATCACACTATCAGACACAAGAATAAACACTACAATAGAGATACATATGCTGTGAAAGTAACAGATTTAAAAAAAAAAAAGCACAAAGGGTAGTACTAGGGATTTGAAATTTAAGAATTTAAAAAATCTGGCATGCCAAACTGAAGATGAGCCTGGAAATGTCAAACACCTTTTTTCACCAATGTGAGCCCAGAACTGGTGCTGATTCTGTATGGCCGAAACAGAAAATCTGTGAGGTAAGGCTTGATGGAACAGACAGATCTTTAGGCTAACCTGAAGGAGAGAACACTTCATTCTTGGAGTCACTGTAAAGTTATGAAGTTAGGATCTAAAAAGGCAATGTTTTATTTAAGTGAAGATCTATGCCCCACTTTAAATGTTTACAAAATAATTAGGTTGCCTTACAAATTGGTAACATTTAAATACTAAGTTACTATGTGCCTCACCACTGTAATCCCAACTATTTCTCGGGCTGAGGCCAGGGGAGTGCAAATTCAAGAACTGCCTGGGCTACATAGTGCTTTAACTGTCTCTAAAAAGGGAAAAAAGTAAAGAGAGTAGTTCAATGGTAGTTCCCTCGCCTAACAGTGTGAGGCTCTAGACCTAACCACCAAAAATACAAAATAAGTCACAGAATATAGTCTTCACATAGCATTTGTCATCACCACACGAAGTAAGTAAACTTACCCCAACAACTTCTGTCTTCCATGAAGCTGACAGTTAAAGCTCACCAAAGACAGTTCTTAAAGCCCACGGATTCTTTGAGCTATCAAGAACCAAACTGTGTTTTGTTCTAAAGAACCCACGTTCTTTGAAATACGTCTCCAACTATCTATTTAAAAAGAAAAAAAAAAAAAAAAACCAGCGGCTTGGAGTAGTGCTAGGTGGTGGAGCGCGTGCTCACCACGCGCGAGGTGGGGGCCTCGATCACTGGCATCAAAAATAAACAAAAAATAACAACGCTCACTTTCCTACAACAACACACCTCTCTCTAATGAAAACCGTTCGTTTCGAAAACCAAAAAGCAACCGATCCCATGCTGGGACACAGTGGTAGAGCGCTTGCCCGGAATGTGTGAAGAAGACCTGGATGCCATCCTCCACTGTACCAAGGGGGAACCGTTCCACAAAGTCGACAAAAACCATCTGTACTGTCTCAAACAGACCGCGTCTACCTGCCTATCAATTCCAAAATCAAATACAACAACAGACACCCCCCCCCGCAAAAAAAAAAGTCAACCAAAGGCGAAGGCCATCGCCCCAAACCTCTCAGAAGAGCTCTTGACACGGTCATCCTAAAGGCTCCGTCCGGGATCCATTCACTGCGGTGGCCCGCACGACCCGCCGCCGCGAGTCAAACTTTCTCCCCGCCCAGGACTGGCTCACTCACCCGGGCCAAGCACAGGACCATGTGGAGCACACGCCGACGTAGGAAAGACTCAGGGAGCCAGCGGCTGCCCGCGGGGAACGCCCCACCAGGGTCTCCATCGCTCCGCTACACCACGACGGGTCGGGGTCTCGAGTCAGGCCCGCCCCGGGGGGCCGAGACGCGGCCCGCGGGCGCGGGCGATGAGCGCGGAGGAGCGCCTCTGCCGCCATGTGCCTGCGCCCGCCGCCGGGGTTATGTAACTAACGCCCGAGCGCTGGAACGAGCCGCACCGGTCGCCGCAGCTCGCGGACGCCGCTTCCCCGCGCGGCGGAGCGCCCGGCCTAGGCCACGGGCCTCGCCGCCCGCCCCGCCCCGCCCTCGGCGCGCGGGCCGGCGGCTCCCCACGCTACCTGAGCCCGCGGCCAGGCCGCCGGAGCCGCGGCGCCTGCTGCTGCTGCTGCTGCTGCGGCTGCTGCTGCTCCTGCTGCTGCTGCGGTTGCTTCCGTGCCGACGGTCCGTCACAGCATCTCCCGGGAGACCCGGCTCGGCCCGGCGCGGCGCGGGCGGCGCGCGCCCCCGCCCGCGGAAGCCGCTCCTCGCTCAGCCACTCGCCGGTCCCCTCAGGCCCCGGGGGCGCCTTCGCCCGGACGCCCAATCCCGGCTTCGAACTCGGCCGCTGCCCGCGCCGCGTCCTCCCCGCGGGCGACTCGACTTACTGGGCTGGCACTGCGCGGGCCGCGCTCTGCGCACTACCCCGGGCGCGCTGCCCGAGCCCCACACACAGCCTTTCCGCCGAGGGAAGGATCGCGGCCAGGGCGGGGAGCCGAGCGCAGATCGCGCTTGCGGGGCTCGAACTTCTCGCGAGGGTTCCGGCCTCGGGCGCCGACTCCGCGGGAATTTTCAAACTTTCCCTAGTAGGCCTGGCGGAAAGGGAGACTAGGGACACTGCTTTGGGAAGGAAGAAAGGTTCTGGTACGTACAGCAGGCTCTCCCCGCCTCCTAAGCGCCGATTGGGAGAGAGACTACCAGTCCCACGGTGCTTTGCGCGCTGGGCGTGGCGCGGGGAGGGGCAGGCTTCGCCAAGCTCAGGGCCGGGGTATTCTGGGGGCGGTTCCTTCTGGCCGTCAAGCGATAATCTTTCCTCTTTGCCTGCTATGCTCGCCTCTGTGTTTTCTGTTCTGTGCTCTGGCTTTTCAAGGAAAAAGCGTGTCCCAGACTTGAGAAGCGTTTAAGTGTGCTCACGCCGCCTAGCTTAAATCTTTTGTCATCTGAACCTGGGTGTTTTCTCTGCTGACAGAGCACGTGCTTGGCATGCGCGAAGCTCTGGGTACCATTACGCCAAGCCCATGTTACCTTTTTGATTTGCTAGTGTTGAGAGACCAGGAATTAGACAAACTCCCTGGCAGGCACACAGATAGGGAGAAGGACTGTAGCGAATTTCCAAGATAGCCAGCTTCTTCCTGAGCCGCCTGACTTGAGACAAAAGCCTGGCAGCTTTGTCTCCCACCAGCAGGCCCCCTGCTGATGGATTGGTTCAATAAGTTCAAGGCCTGGTCAGGACACGTCCCCAATAGTGTGGGGTCAGTCAACCATCATGTCTGTCTTTAAACTGATCAGCCCTAGGGAGGAAGACTCAATAGAGGCTTTAAACCCCCAGGCATCAAGAAGAGACTGGATTTTTTTCAGCTTCCCTAGTCCCAACTCTGCTTCGCACTTTACCTTTTAATTCTCTCTCTTCTTTCTTTTTTAACTAATTGTATATGTATTTATTTTCCGTGACAGGGTTTCTCTCTGTAACAGCACTGACAGTCTTGGAACTCTCTTGGGCTGTTCTCAAACTCAGAGATCTGTCTGCCTCTGCCTCCCGAGTGCTGGGATTAAAAACCTTGTCACATTTTGATTCTTTAACTGACAGTGAAAACGAACTCAATCATTTCTAGGCTGTATCATTTTGGGGGCTCGTCTCAGGGATTTCTTCTGTAGATTATCAGTATCTCTCCTTGAGATACTCCTAGCACCAAATACTTTTCAAACAAGTATGCAACACATCTTTAATATTGAGTTGCAAATAGAGGAGTATAAGGAGGTAGAGAACTCAGACAATCAGGAAGATCTCAGTGTATTCAAGGTCAGTGTGCTCTATATAGCAAGCTCCAGGGTTACATGGAGAGACCCTATCTGAAACAAACAAACAAAAAAGAGAAATCAGGAAAGACAGAGGGAGAAGATATTAGTGAGCTGTTTTAATCAGTAAAACCCATCTTTCTAACTTTCTCCCTACATGCTTGAGATAAAGCTGCCTCTTTCAAATGTAATATTTTTTAATCTATGAATTTTCCTTATTCACAGCAAGCTACAAGGGCTTGGTGCTTGTTTGCACAAGGTAATATTCTAAATTGTGGCAGGACAAAGTTGAAGAGGATGACTTTTCACAGTAAGAACTGTGATCTGGTTTTGTTTTGCCGGTGATGAATGGGTTGTGTTAAGGCTCTCTCATGTATACCACTGGTCTTGATCCCCGTGCTGGGATTAAAGGTATGCACCCCATTCCCAGTTTTAGGGGGTTCTGAGATCAAATTCATGGCTTCATGAATACTAAACAAATACTCTACCAACTGAGCCACACACACCCCAGCCCTCTTTCTTATGAAGTGATTTTTTCATTTGGTGCTAGGGATTGAACTCAAGACGTCTACTCCCTCTGAGCCCCATTAAATAGACTCTTCAAACAGAAAACATCCCTTTGTCCTACATACATGTTAGTTTCTGTCCTTGCCATCTTCTACAGTCTACATTTCCATCCTTTGGAGCCAATTTCCTTGAGAGTTAGACTTCTCAATAGTAAGAAGACAAAGATTTTCAGCCCAGGAATTCTGCTAGTAAACTGTGTGACAGGGAAATCAGGTGACCTTTCTGGGCTTTAGCTGTCAAACTTCTGCAGAGCAAAGGGGACTTAAGTGAAGAACTGATTATTTATTTATTTATTGGTTTTTCAACACAGGATTTCTCTGCATAGCTTTGTAGACTAGGCTGGCCTTGAACTCACAGTGCTGGGGATAAAGGCATGCACCACCACCGCCCTGCTTTTGTTTGTTTGTTTTGTTTTGTTTTGTTGTTTTTCAGCACAGGATTTCTCTGTGGCTTTGGAGGCTTGTACTGGAACTAGCTATTGTAGACCAGGCTGGTCTCTTGAACTCAGAGAGACCCGCCTGCCTCTGCCTCCCGAGTGCTGGGATTAAAGGTGTGTGCCAACACCACCCATCGGTCTGACTGATTCTTTAGAGTGACATTTATTAACATTATCAAAAGTCCCCAGGGTAGGGGAAGTAGAGGACCAGAATTGGATTTCTAGCACCCACAGGGTGGCTCACGGTCTGTAATTCCAGTTCCAGGGATCCAACACTCTTTTCTGACTTCCACTGGCACCAGGCACCCATGTAGTACACATACATACATGCAGGCAAAAATACTTACACATATAAAAATTAAAATAGTTAAAATCCCTTTAGACTGTAAAATTCAAAACTGTGTCCCATCATATCTAATACCTGACCAATACACAGTCTTTCAGATCTTAGTCTTTTCTTCCATCATTACTCACAGACTGATTGTTTTTCCTTTGATTGACTAAGCAAATAGCTGAATCAACCATGTCTGTCCTATTTCCCTACAAACTTCCTGATAATAATTTCTTTGCTCTTTTCTCAAATGGGTTTTGCTTTGTGCATCCTTTTCCCTCCCCATTTTATTTTATTTTCTACCACTTAATTATATCCTACCTCATAGACTCTATCTCCTAATGTAGCCTGGGATGGCCTTAAGCTGCTCATCTCCCCGCCCCCACCTCCTGCAAACTGGAATTATTGGTGTTGAAAGATTTTAGTTTGCTGAGAGAAAAAATTTTAAAAGATTTTAGTTCACAGAGAGAAAAAGTTCCCCACAGGCCTTGGCCCATTACAAGGAAATGTGCCAACCCCGGGCACATCCCATGGTTTACACGGGGGCGATCGCCAAGACAACCCTCTTTGGGTCACACCTGGCTGGCCAACAATCAAGGACTTTCCAGGGTACGTTCTGTGGTTTTTTCCTTTGTAGAAAAGTAGGTCACACCTGGGTGACCACTCTAACATGAGATCATAGTTTGTAATCAATCACTTTGTGCCCCTTGCCTGTATGCTGATCTGCGGTTTTTTTCCTATATAAGGAGCTTGCACCCCATGCTGGGGTGTGCAGCTTCCCCGATATTGCTGACACCCGAATGCGCATTCATTCAATAAAACCTCTTGCTTTTGCAGCTCTTGGTCTGGTTTCTGAGTCTTGGGGGCTCCTCGGGACTCTGTGCCCCTTAGGGGTCTGGGGGGGTCTTTCAGTGTGTACCACTGCAGATATATATATATATATATTATATATATATATATATATATAACAATCTTATTTTACATGCCAATCCCAGTTTCCTCTCCCTCCCATCCTCTCATGCCCCCCTCCATGGAGGATCATCAAAGTCTGTCACATCATTTGGGGCAGGACTTAGGCCCTCCCCCATGTGTCTAGGCTGAGAGAGTAGCCCTCCATAGGAAATGGGCTCCCAAAATCCATTCCTGCACTAAGGATAAATACTGGTTCCACTGCCAGCAGCCCCATAGACTGCCCAGGTCTCCCAACTGACACCCACATTCAGGGGGCCTGGTTTGGTCCTATGTTGGTTCCCCAGCTGTCTGGAATCTGTGAGCTCCCACTTGCTCAGGTCAGCTGTTTCTGTGGGTTTCCTCAGCATGGTCTTGATCCCTTTGTTCATCACTCCTCCCTCTCTACAGCTGGATTCCAGGATTTTTGCCTCAGTGCTTGGCTGTGGATCTCTGCTTCTGCTTCCATCAGCTACTGGATGAAAGCTCTAGAATGGCATTTAAGGTAGTCACCAATCTCATTATAGGGAAGGGCATTTAAGGTAGCCTCTACACTATTGCTTAGATCTGCAGGTTTTATGTGCTGCTAGGGATTGAACTCAGGGCTTCGAAAATGCTAGACAAACACCGGACTACACCCTTGTTTGTTTTTTGAGACATTCTTGCTAATTGTCCAGACTGATCTTGAGCTTAGGATCCTCCTGGCCTCTGTCCACTTACTACAGGAATATGTCACCATCGCACCTAGCCTTGCATCTGAACTTGAATATCCCTGTTTGGCCAGCTCAAGTTTTCCTTCCCATGGCGAATCCTGTCATTTCAACCCACGTAACTAAAAACTTGCATTGGAAATGTGCTGCATTATTTCATGCCTGTTTCCCTTTTTGCCTCTGACTCTCTCCACCCACCCACCAACCCCTTCCCCCAGCTACCCCAGGAGCACAGACTGTATCTTTTGAAAATGCTTCCTTGCTACTTTTTTAACCATAATTACTTTATATACTTTGTAACCTTAATTTCCAATGTAAAGCTCTCCAGCTTTTTCTTGGTCTTTCATTCATTTAAGCAAATACCAGATTATTTTAATTAGTTTCCAAAGACAGTAGTAAATGTCAAGTGTAAAGAGAAAAACATAGGCTCAGTAGTTAACATCGACTGTAGAAAAGCTGATTAAATAAATTAAGCATTTCTTTTACATAACACCTCACTGTCTTTGACATGCCTGGCATTTATCAAAATTATTTGACTGTGATGTCCATTTATACTTCGGGTAGACCTTGTCTCATTGGTGGGTCACAGAATAGGTTTGGGGTAAATACAGCTACAAAGTGTTCTCCTTTTGGAAGTAAGAACATGAACCCTGGGCCTGTTGACATTTGTCTGTAGTTCCAGCCTCTCAGGAGGCTGAGGCAGTACGATATCAAATTAGAGTTGTATGTGAGCTATGAGTGAGTTCCAGTCTAGCTTGGACAATTTAGTGAGCATGATCTTAAAAACTCAAAAGTTCAAAAAAGGCTTGGAAGCCAGAAGTAATGGCTTATGTCTAGAGCCCCAGCAAATGGGAGTCTGAGGCAGGAGGATTGCCATTGGTTTGAGGTCATCCTAGGTTCCAGGATGGCCTGAAGTACAGTTGAGACCCTGTCTAAAGAAACAAATAGAGCCGGGCATTGGTGGTGCACACCTTTAATCCCAACACTCGGGAGGCAAAGGCAGGCGGATCTCTGTGAGTTTGAGGCCAGCCTGGTCTCCAGAGTGAGGGCCAGGATAGGCTCCAAAGCTACACAGAGAAACCCTGTCTCGAAAAATCAAAAAAAAAAAAAAAAAAAAAAAAAAAAAAAAACAAAAAAACCAAATAGAATGATTTTTTAAAGGGTTAAAGGGCTGAGTGTATCTTGACAGGCCTGGCATGTTCAAGACCCTCGGGCCAGTGCCCAGTTCTGAACAAAGAAAAACAAAAAAGAATATGATTATGTTTTAGTTCTTCTCATTGCTTCTGTCGACATGCTTTTAATTGGATTGCTTCTCTTTCTGAGACTGTTTCTCAGCCAAGAAAAGATCATCTGCAGGATTGTGGCAAAGATTGAAAGTGAGCAGGTACTAATTCGCTCCCTTTTCGCCCGTGTAACCACATGTCAGGATAAAGCTGAATGGCCTAGAAAACAGCAATAGCTAGTCCAGGCCCCAGTGCCTCCATGGAAGCATTTTATTCAAGAAACTGATTCTATTTCAGCCCTCTGTCCTGGGAGTGACTGACAGCCGTCTTATTTCAAAGAACTTAGAACCTCATTGATGTGGTGTGAATTGAGCTCCATTTGTTTGGCAAAGTAATAGAGAAGGCACTGTTTATTATTAACAAGAAAAATAGAGCTGCTCTGACTAAAATAAAGATAATGGTATTTACTCTTTTTTCTAAGTTACATTTTCATCATTTTTTTTAAGAGAATATGGGTCACAAAATCCACCCTGGATTTTGCCCTAAGTAACAATTCACAGGGTGAGCAATGAATCCCCTTTTTCTTGTTCCATGTTGCATTTATCATAATGTTGAAATGACCAGCTAAAGTAATCATTTCATGATGAGCAAATATCAATACCATTCAAAACAAAAAGCACATAAGATGTCTCAGAGCCTAGTGAAGAGGATCCAGTTTCTCCTCACTGTGTCATGAGCTCCAGATCCTGCAACTCTAGCTCCAGGAGAATCAGAGACCTCAGGCCTCCAAGGACCCTTTCACTTATGTACACACACACACACACACACACACACACACACGCAAAGGGACCGACTGGCCAGCAAGTCCCAGGGATCCTGTCTCTGCCTCCCAGTGCTGGGATTACAGGCATAGCTTTTACGTGGGTACTTCGATCAAACTCAGGTCTTGGGGTCCTCTTGCTTCCAGGGCAAACAACCAACTGAGTATTACCTGGCAGTATCAGGGAACCAAAACTTTGTCATTCATTCCATTCTTGGAATTTCCAGCTGGATCTATGAATTCATTTGACATGGGGGGTTAACGGGGCCAAAACAAAAAAAAGCAGAATAAATGCTTGAGGTAGACTAAATAGAGTGGTGATAGTGGGAAAATAATTAAAACATTCAAAGGCTGAAGGAGTCTTTATATAGATTTTTTGATTCCTTGAATTCCCACCTCTAGTGACAAAAATGTTTCTTCTGGGCTAGAGAGCTGGCTTGGAGGTTAACAGCACTTGCTGCTTTTGCAGAGGACCTGGATTTGGTTCTCTGCACTCGCTTAGCAGCTCACACAACCTTGTGCAGCTCCAATGGGAGGTGATTCAATGCCATCTCTGGCTGCGGACGTGTGCTGCAGAATAATCCTTCTGTATACTGTGAAAACATGCTGCTCTCACTGTTAATAAAAGCTGATTGGCTGATAGCTAGGCAGGATTTCCAGGGCAGAGAGAATGGTGGGAAGAAGGGCAGAGTCAGAGGCATTGCCATGGAGACAGAGGAAGCAAGACATGCAGGAGAGGTAAAAGCCAGGAGCTTCAGGGAAGCACATAGATTAATAGAAATGGCTTCATTTAAGTTGTAAGAGCTAGTTAGTAATAACTTACTATACAGCCTAGGCTCATCCTCCTGCCTCAACCTCTTGAGTTAAAAACATCACAGGCATGCCACAACATCCATTTTAATCTAGCATGTTTTGTTTTGTTTTTGTTAGGGTTATAGCCTAAGGTGGTCTAGAACACACATAGCATAGGATGACCTTGAATTTCTGATTAGTCAGCCTCTGTCTCCTGAGTGCTAACTAAGATCACAGAGGTATACCACCAGCCTCTGTGGTGCTTAGGATCAAACCCAAGAAGTCAAGGAAGACTTCACATGCGTTCTCATGTGTTAGGCAAGCACTCTACCAACTGAGCCAAATTCCCAGCCCTTGACCTAAAAAGGATTTGTGTGTGTGTGTGTGTGTGTGTGTGTATCAGAGAAAAACTTGTGAAAGTCAGTTTTCTCCTTCCAGCCATGTGGGTTCCAGGGATTAAATTCAAGTTGTCAGGACTGGTGGCAAACACCTTTGCCTGCTAAGCCATCTTGTCAGCCCCTAATTCAGTTTTTAAAGACAATGTAATTTTTGTCATCAAAATATAGACTTTATGTATCTAAAAAAATGTTAGGATGGATATAAACTGCAAAGAAAAGTAAATTTTATTTCCTTTTTTAAATTTCCTTTTCCAAACATGGATAATAACCTGTCATCAACACGGTACCAAAACCAATCAATTCTTTTGTTTTATTATTTTTCCAGACAGGATTCCATGTGTAACAGCTCTGGCTGTCTTGGAACTCACTTTGTAGACCAGGCTGGCCTCAAACTCAGATCCGCCTGCCTCTGCCTCCCCAGTGCTGTGCTGGGATTAAAGGCGTGCACCACCAACGCCCGGCCCAATTGATTCTGAAAATGGTTTGTTCTCCCTTTCTGTCACACCATCTCCCAGTTTTGAGCATTTTTCTGGTAGCATATGCATGTGGCCCTAACTGTTCAGGACACTGAGACCAAAGGACCCTTAGAGCCCCAGAGTCTGGGTGTCACCAGAGTAATAGAGTGGGACTTCGTCTCCTAAAAATTAATAACTAAACTGTAGATTGTGCAAATATTGTTGCATTTTTTTTGCTTTGCTTTTATAAGTGCTTGAGAGGGGACCCAGGATGCTAGAGAGGCACTCTGCTATGGACCCCACACTCAGCCCATCTTTTACCATTATCACTTTTACATTTTTAAAAGTTTATTTTGTATCTTAGAAAACAGCAAATTCTAATATACAACTAATACATGAAATAAGTCTTTTTGTTTTTTTGTTTTTTGGTTTTTCGAGACAGGGTTTCTCTGTGTAGCTTTGGAGCCTATCCTGGCACTCGCTCTGGAGACCAGGCTGGCCTCGAACTCACAGAGATCCACCTGCCTCTTCCTCCCAAGTGCTGGGATTAAAGGTGTGCGCCACCAACGCCTGGCCTAAGCCTTTTGTTATATGTAGTAAACAAGAAAGGAATTAAGCAATTAAATCAGTGAGATACTATTTATTTTTTACTTGCAATGTTTTACTACCATATGTTGAGTATATATAATAAAAGAATTTCACTGTTATTTTCAAAAAATAAAAGTTTATTTTGTATGTGTGTGTCGGTTAGTTTCATATCTTGATTCAAGCTAGTCACCTAAAAGAGGAAACCCCAACTGAGAAAATATCTCCATGATATTTGGCTATAGAGCCAGGCGGTGGTGGGGCACACCTTTGATTCCAGCACCTAGGAGGCAGAGGCAGGCAGATCTCTATGAGTTCAGGTTAACCTGGTCTACAGAGTGAGTGCCAGACAGGCTCCAAAGCTACACAGAGAAACCCTATCTTGAATTAAAAAAAAAAAGGGGGGGGCTGTAAGTAAACCTATGGAATTTTTTTTTTTTTTTTTTTTTTTTTTGGTTTTCGAAACGAGGTTTCTCTGTGGCTTTGGAGGCTGTCCTGGACAGGCTGGCCTCAAGCTCACAGAGATCTGCCTGTCTCTGCCTTTCAAGTGCTGGGATTAAAGGTGTTCGCCACCACCACCCAACTTTGAATATTTTCTTAATTAGCAATTGATGAGGGAGGACCCAGCCCATGGTGAGTGGTGTTAACTTTGGGCTGGTTCTAGAAGATAGCAGGTTGAGCAAGCCATGATGAGAGCAAGCCCATAAAAGCAGCACCCCACCATGGCCTCTGCATCAGCTCCTGCCTCTAGGTTCCTGCCTTGTTTTGAGTTCCCAATCTGACTTTCTGTAATGATGAACAGTGCTGTGAAAATGTAGGTCAGATAAGCCCTTTCCTCCCCAAGTTGCTTTCAGTCATGGTGTTTCATCGAAGCAATAGTAGCCCTAACTAAGGTAATGTGTGTGTGTGGTGTGTGTGTGTCATATGCCAATGTGTGGAGTTGGAGGGTAACTTTTAGGAGTCTATTCTTTTCTTCTGCCATGTGGGATTCTGGGATCAAACTCAAGCTGAGGCTTTCTTCACTGAGCCATCACACCAGCCCCCAGCACTTATCTCTCTCCTCACACTCATGGTTGCCTCAAATCACAGTCACATGAGGTCTCAGAGGAGACCTGGTAGTTATGTTTCTTTGAGGCAATGGTGGGTTATAAGTCTGGTTTATTCATTGCAAATCCTTTACTTCCTGGAAAACTCTGCCTCTAAGGAACCTAGAGTAAGGAAAAATGCAATGAGAAAATGATGGAGCCAGGTGGTGGTGGCACATGCCTTTAATCCCAGCACTGGGAGACAGAGGCAGGAAGATCTCTGTGAGTTCAAGGCCAGCCTGGTCTACAAAGTGAGTCCCAGGGCAGCCAGAGTTGTTACACAGAGAAACCCTGTCTCCGAAAGCCAGAGAGAGAGAGAGAGAGAGAGAGAGAGAGAGAGAGAGAGAGAGAGGAAGAAGAAGGGAAGAAGAAGGAAGAAAGAAACGAGAACTGTCTAATAGCCCACATAGGAAATCAAGTCATCCATTTTAAAACATACCATCTTGTACTAAGGCCTCTTTTACCTCTTGAACTTATTTTAATACTATTGAGTCTTAGTCTTCTCTCTCTCTCTCTCTCTCTCTCTCTCACGCACACGCACACTTTCTTTCATTTTTTGAGACAGCTTTTTTTCCTCTATGTAGCCCAACTGCCGTGGAACTTGCTCCATAGACCAGCCTGGCCTTGAACTCAGAGATCCACCTGCCTCTGCCTCTCAAGTGCTGGGTTTAAAGGCATGAGTCACCACAGCCCAGCTCACACACAGGTTTTTAAAGAGTTGTCTTGTTTGAGGATGGTTTGTTTGGGGTTTTGTTGTTCACACTGGCACCGGGGTTTCATGCCACCAATTAGCTTATATCCTTAGCGCCCAGCTCCACTTAATATTTAGTAAAGAAGCTGAGAAGGGCAGACAATGGGAAACAAACTCCAGAAAAGGAGGGTGGAGAGAGATGCAGAAGCTTGGGGGAAGGAATGGTTGTCTCTCCCTGTTCCAGTGTTGAAGGGTTTAAGAAAGAAGAATCTTGCAGTCTGAAACTCCCAAGGTTTCAAAGAGTGAAATGCAGACCCACTACGTAATGGGAACAAGCTGCCGGAACATTAAAGAGCAAATAGGGTAAGGGAGGAAATCTGCAGACTACGTGTTAAGTTCAACCCATCTACAAACCTTATGCTATGCCGACTGAACCTCATTAAGCTATTCAATGGACCACTGTGGGACAAGTCCTGAAGAGCCAAGGGCCTCTGGTGGCTTTTAGTGAGACTCATTCCTTCCCTTTGGTATCTTTTTGGACACACTACAAACCTCTGCCCACTTTCTGGAGAGCAGATCTTTTTTTGGGGGGGTGGTTTCCAGACAGGGATTCTCTGTGTAACAGTTCTGGGTCCTGGCTGTACTGGAGTTCACTCTGTAGATCAGGTTGGCCTCAAACTCAGAGACCCACCTGCCTCTGCCTGCCAAGTGCTGGGGTTAAAGGCGTGCACCGCCACTGCCCAGCTTGGAGAGCAGATTTTTTTTTTTTCCACCAACACCCGGCCAGAGAGCAGATCTTAAAACAGTATTTATTTCCTAGCTTCAGGTACCCTCTGTCTCCCCAGACGATCAGAGGTCCATGGGTTAGGACCAGCCAAAGTGAGTTAGGTCATATTCTACATCAGATCTGTAACACAAATGCAATAGACCCAGCCCTTCCTGCAATGACAGAAAACACTTTGGGAAGCATCATAAAAAGCACTGAATTGAGATGAAAAAGATGTAAGTTTGAATCCTGACCTCCAGTGCTGGGGCCTTCAAGGCTGGGCTTCCTCATCTGCTGTAAGGATTAAGTGTAACAGTTTTAGTAAACCCTGAGCCCATAGCATCGGTTGTTATTGAGTGCCTAATTAGAGCCATCTAGTGCAGGGGGCTAGGCAAGGCGGCACACATCTGTGGTCAGGACCCTCAGAAGGCTGAGGCAGGAGTCTTATCAAGCTGACCTGGGCTATGTAAGAACAGTCTAGTTTAAAAACAAAACCCTTACACACAGAGAAGGCGGTGTGGAGGCAGGCGGACTAAGGACACTTGGCTGACTGTTCTAATAAATGTGAGGCCATATTCCATACCATATTATCTGCACATTTACTTATTTTGTGGTGGTTTTGACCTAAACCCAGTACCCATGCATCCCAGGCAAGCATTTTACCCCTGAGCTACAGCCCCAACCCTTCATTTGTCTTCCACATCTTCTTGAAAGACCCCTGCCCCTTAGCCCTTTCTCAAGTTTGTCTCCTCTTCCTCCTGTCGGCGGCTTCCCCGATCCCCACCCCCGGTGGCCTCCACTTCCCCCGCCACCCGCTGCACGCCCGGCCCGAGAACGAGTACCAGGTGGGCCGGCACGAGGGCGAGCACCAGGTGGGCCGGCCTGGAGCCCTGCCCCTGAGCCCCCGCCCGATGAGAAACACTCCATCCCAAGGTCTCTGCCCCCAAGGTCAGCCATCTGAACGCAGAGGGGGGGGGGAATTGAGTCTGTTGTACCAGACACCAGACCTTGAGAATATGCTGATCTGGAATGGCTCTGTGTCTCATTTGAACCATCCAATAGAAATGATTCTGTATTTCGCCTCATTTGAAAGACTCTGTGTTTCACCTCATTTGAATAACTCTGTACTGCGCCTCATTTGAATAACCCTGTATAGCGCCTCATTTACATTGACCAATGGGAATAGCTCTGTACAATGCCTCATTAGAATTATCCAATAGAATCCCTGCTCCTAGCTTGCGCCTTTTTCCCTATATAAGGACCCCTTTCCCTTGGCTTGGGGCGCTTGGCCTCACAGAAGCTAAGTCGCCCGGGTACCTGTATCTCCAATAAAGCCTCTTGCAGTTTGCATCCAAGTTCGTGGTCTCGCTGATTCCTGGGTGCGGGTCTCCCTCTACGAAAGTACCTCTTCGGGGGTCTTTCATTCTCATGGTTATTTTTGTTGTTTACTTTTCTATTTCTCCTTTCCCTCCTCCTCTTCCTCATTTTTCTTTCTCCTTGTCATCCTTTCTAGACATGGGTCTCACCATGTTGCTCAAGCTGTCCTTTAATTCCTAGGCTCAAGTGATTCCCCTGCCTTAGCGGCCAAGTGTGTTACAGGTGTGCATCACTGCACCCAGCTTAGCCATTGATTTCGAAGTTAAAGCCATTTAATGTTTAATTTCATATACAAATCATAGATTAGGTAGCTTCTTAAGGGACTTTATAATTCTACCAATCAGAATTGTTTCAACGACAAGATTGTTGATCAGAATTGTGTGTAATTTTTGGCTAACCCAGACAATCACCAAGGATCCCAAGGTCCAGCCTCTCATTTGTTCTCTAGGAAGAAAAAAACATGAATTAGTAAAAAAAAAAGTTTTTAGCCAGACCTAGTGTTGCACACTTTAGTCCCAGCAGTCAGGAGGCAGAGGCAGGTAGATCTCCGAGTTCAAGGCCAGCCTGGTCTACAGAGTGGGTTCCAGGACAGCCAGAAACCCAGTCTCAAAACAAAACAAAAAATTTAGATAGAAGAAAAATTAATTAGTGGCTGAAAGAATGAAAGGGCAGGAGAAAGGGCAGAATGCTGTAGAATGTGCTGCTCTGATCATACAGTGGCCTCTCAAACTCTGACTCCTGCCCAAGATCAGGTCCATTGACAGGCAATCATCAAGGGCAAGGGGGTGACCACAAGACTACACCCCTTCCTGAGGATCATGGTTGCTGGAGGTGGGAGAGTGCAGCTGTTAGCAAGGCATCCATGTTCCTATATATAAAGTCACCCTAATTAAACTCATTGGTTCACCACCACCAAAAAGACAGAAAGAAAAAGAAAAAAAATTTTTTTGAGACAGGGTTTCTTTGTGTAGCTCCAGCTGTACTGGAACTGGCTTTGAGACCAGGCTGGCCTTGAAATCAAAACAAAGATCCTCCTGCCCCTGCTTCCCAAGTTCTGGGATCAAAGTCGTGTGCCAGCACCACCACTGCCTGGCCAAAATGAATAATTCTTACCACATAATTGCAAACAAAAATAAAGTGTATTGTCCTGCACACTTTAAAGTGTAAACAGGGATAATTTGGAAACAAGATTCTGTGAAGACGTGAAAAGGAAACGACATATTTTCAGCTTAAGGAACCAGACAAATATCTTCGCTAGTGCAGAATTGCTGCAGTTATCTGACCTGTTGGCACTGCACACATTGAGGAGACACTCCAGGCAAGACTAGTTAAGGAATGATATTCCTACCTGTCTAGAAACTGTTGCCCTGAAATGGGAGGGGACAAACGCAAAGTAGGACATATCTGTCATAATCCCTGCCTTCCTCCCTCCCTCCTGTTGTAATTTAAGAAAAGTGGCATGAGAAAGATGCTTTGTGACAGGGTTTAAGCAGAGGGGATTTTTATTAAGGAAAGGAATCATAACAAAGGCAAAGGGGAGTGGGAGACCAGCCTCCGGGGAAGGGAGCATCAGAAGAGAGGAGAGTGGGGGGGAGAGGAGAGAGGGAGAGACAGGGAGAGAAAGAAGGATGGGAGGTGGGCAGGGCGCTTTTAAAGGAAACATAGTGAATGTCTACAGGTGGTGCTCTTAGCGGCAGCAGCTGAGGGCGTGTCCTGTCAGAACCCCAAAGGCAGGCAGTACAGATGCATGAATACTAACATTCTTCCCTTTTCATTTATTATAAAAAGATAAGGCATTAGAAAGGGATAGCAGGTGAGGAAGGGATGAGGATGTCCTGTTCTCAAGACTAATTCCTGCTGAGCTGGGGCCATCGTTGATCTTTGGGGGACCTGGGAAAGCTGGGGTACTAGCCATGTCCTGGAGTAGCTGGCTGTTTCACTTGACTGTCCAGGCTCTGTGGAACTCTCACGGTCCCCCCACTCCCTGGACTTGGCAAAATGCCATTCTTGGTGGATCTAAATCAACTCCCAGGGCTTAGAGCACCTGATGCTTCCCCATCCCCACAGCATCACCTGGACTTGTTTGGTCGTCTTGTGCCTCCAGCTCTATGGGCAACAGCTGGTAATCCTGCAACAATAGCTGATTAGGAACGGTCAGTGGGTCTCCAAAATCATCCCAATATGAGCAAGGAGGTATAGATGATGACCCAGCTCCCATGAGTGAGGCAGAGAAATAAGACCCAAGGGTCTTCAATTTCTAGCATCCCAGGAATTTAGAGAGGGTGGATTTGGAGACAGGCACAGCACCCCCACCATTGAGTGGTCATTTAAGGGTGGGGTCCAAGGCTCTGAGCCCGAGACACACAGTCACCTGGTACCAGGACTTTGAGAAAAGCCAGAAGTTAAGGAAAGGACTGTGCTTGAGAAAGGAAGCATCACATCCCGGGGAATGGTCAGAAGTGGATAACCCCACCAGAGACCAATTGTTGGTATTGAATGGAAGGCAAAGCCATCAGCAAATGAGAAAGGAGATTTGTTGTAGGTGGAAGAGAGCAGATCTATTGAAGGTGAAGCAGGCGGGTGGGGTCCCAGCATGAAGTGATTACAAAGGCTGGGAAGCTGATTTTTGGTAGGCGTTTTCCACATGAGCGATCCCATGGCTTTTATCAAGCAAGTATCCAGCGAGAAAGGCACAAGCCGTCTTGATTCGAAAATCAAGGGGCAGGGTGGAAGGACCAGATGGTCAGAGACTGGCACAGGCCACCAGTTGGATCGTCACGCAAAGGGTGGTTGGTTGCCTTGTACCAGAACTTGAGCCCAAAAGGCGAGAAACCATGCTCGAGAGACGAGAGGTGTCCTCCCTCGTGGGAATAGCCTAAGGTGGGGAAGGTGGAATGGCTCACCAATCATGACGATTTTGGATGGAAGGACCCTGCGATCCCAGAAGCGAGGCTGTCCTATGTGAACTGGGTTCCAGGGTCCTGGCGTGCCTCAATCTGCCTGCGGGCAGGAGGAGAGGCCATGAGAGCCTTCTTGGTCAGGGATCCAATGTTGTAATTTAAGAAATGTGGATCCAGAGAGAAAGACGCCATGAGACCGGGTTCAAGCAGGGGGGGTTTTGTAAGGGAAAGGGGGCGGGAGACCCGCCTCGAGGATGGGAGCAGCAGGAGAGAGGAACGAGGTGGGGGAGAAAGAGAGAAAGATGGGAGGTGGGTAGGGCCCTTTTAAAAGGGAAAGGTAGTGAATGTGCACAGGTGGTGCTCTTAGTGGCTGCAGCTGAGGGTGTATCCTGTCAGAACACCAAGGACAGGCCAGTGCAGATGCCTGAACACTAACACCTCCCTTCCTCCTTCTTTTCTTTCTTTCTTTCTTTCTTTCTTTCTTTCTTTCTTTCTTTCTTTCTCTTTTCTTTCTTTCTTTTTTTTGGGGGGGGGGTTTCGAGACAGGGTTTCTCTGTTTAGCTTTGGAGCCTATCCTGGCAATCGCTTTGGAGACCAGGCTGGCCTCGAACTCACAGAGATCCACCTGCCTCTGCCTCCCGAGTGCTGGGATTAAAGGCGTGCGCCACCAACGCCCGGCCTTCTTTCTCCTTTTCTTTCTACTGTATTCCTAGCTGTCCAGTACTCAATGTGTAACCCAGCTGGACTCAGACTTACAGTAATCTTTTTGCCATTGTCTCCCAAGTTCTGGGACTATACAGTATGAAGCCTGGCTCCAATTAGTTCTTCATTTTGTTTTGTTTTGAGACAGGGTCTCTCTACATATCCCTGGCTGTCCTGGAATTTCCTAGGTGGACCAGGTTATCCTGGAACTCACAGAGATTCCCACCTGCCTCTGCCTCCAGAGTGCTGAGTTTAAATGTGTGTGCCACCACACTTGGCTCCTTTCCTCCTCCTCCTCCTCCTCCTCCTCCTTCTCCTCCTCCTCCTCCTCCTCCTCTTCCTCCTTCTCCTCCTCCTTCTGTTTTTCAAGACAGGGTTTCTCTGTAGCTTTGTAGACCAGGGCGGTCCCAAACTCACAAAGATCTGCCTGTCTCAGAGTGCTGGCATTAAAGGCGTGTGCCACTACCACCTGGCCCTTGGCTGTTCTTAAGTTTTAAGAAATTAAGGATTTTAACAGATTCATACTGTATATGATATATTCTAGTCTCTTTCTCCCCATACCTTCTCTTGTTTCCTTCCCACCCTATCAACCTCCCTCTTGTCTCCTATTCCTTTCCCAAGTTCATGCTTTTTGGTTTTGTTCAGTGACTGATTTAGTTTAAGCAGGGGCCATCTGTGTGACCATTGCATTGAAAATATCCACTGGAGCCTGCAGGAGTTAGCTATGTTTTAATCTACACCTCAAGCAGACTAGGCTGGACTGAACCCTGTAGAGATCCACCTCCCCAAGAGTGAGATCCAGACGCATTGACCTTGAACTCTGGCTCAGGGTTTGCCAGAGCTCCCTTTCTCAAAGGTCCTGGCTTGTAGTTAACACAGTCCTAGACCTTGATGTATAAACATTCTAGCCAGGCATTGTGCTTCGTGTCTCTTACCCCAGCACTCTGGAGGCAGAGATCTTAGGATTTGAGTCCAAGTTCAGTGTGCATTACATTGTGAGATCAGATCCTAAACAAAACAAACTGGGAGTGTAACTCAGTGGTAGCTAGTTTACACAAGGCTTAGGATCCATCCCCAGCACTGTGGGGGGTGGAGAATCTAGCTTATAGGTTTGCAACGGGCTATTTCTCACCTTCACCAGGGTCCCTATATGCTCACTCAATCCAGTTTTTTTTTTTTTTTTCCCCAAAGCATATAGCAAACCAAGTAAATGAAAGATTACTTGGAGACCACGAAATCTAAGTGTGAAGGGGGCTGTTCTGGAGGGAGATTTCATCCCGGGCTGGGAAGCCAGATGACTCACAGTTGCCTCTAAGTAGAGAACAGCCTGTGCTATGTGAGCAGCCAACTCCAGGCCTCTGGCTTCCTGTACTGTGCTGGGTTTGCCTCAGCCAGGCTACTGAGATGTGGCATATCACAACAGATGGGGTTTGCTGATGGAACTACAGTCAGGCTCATTTCTTGTGACTGTTTGTAGGGTACTGTGAATAGTCTGATGGGTGTTTATGCTTCTCAGCATCCCACATACTCAGCTGCTTGATTGACACCCACTGATGGTCAAGTGTATCTGTGGTGCTGTTTGCTTAATCTTCTGTGGTTTCATTAATCTTCTGTGGTTTCATTCGTGTAATTTCTAAAAGGCAATGTTATTCACCATGTATCAATTTTCACCAGCTTCGGGGAATGGCCCATGCTAATGTCATATTCTTCTATGACTCTAATAGAAGAGTTCTAATTGCTATTGGTTCTCTTAACATAACTTAGATACTATAAAGCTATGGCAAAGAATGGGAGAGATAGCTTAGCACTTAAGAGCCTAAACATTAGTTGAGTATACCAACATGCCTGTGATCTAAGCACTTGAGGGGTGGAGACAGGAGGATCACTACAAGTTAGAGTCTAGCCTGAACTACGAATAATGAGACCCTGTCTCAAAAAAAAAAAAAAACCAAAAAACAACAAAACAAAAAACCTAAAGCAAAAACTCAGTAAAGTGCTTTCTACACAGACATAGGACCCGAGTGCAGTCGAAGAACTCATGTTTTGTTTTGTTTTTAAAGCCAGGCATGGTTGTGCATATTTGTAATCCCAGTCAGTGCTAGGGAGGTAGAGGCAGGATGTTTCCTAGGGTTTAGCCTATTTGGTGAACTCCAGGTCGGTGAGAAACCCTGTCTCAAGCTTTGTTTTGTCTTGTTTGTTTGTTTGTTTATTTGTTTGCCTGTTTGTTTTCTAAAGAAAGAAAGAAAGAAAGGACATGGAGTTTGGTCTGTGGGGAAGATCTGGGAAGAACTGGGGGAGGGGAAATTGTAATCAGAATAGAATATCTGGTATAAAAAATTTTTCTTTCAATTAAAAAAAAAAGGAAGCACTCAGGAGGCAGAGGCAGGTGGATCTCTGAGTTACAGGCCAGCCTGGTCTACATAGTGAATTCCGGGTCAGACTGAGGGCTATACAATGAGACTTTGTCTCAAAAAGAAAAACAAAAAACTCAAGACAAAAAGTAAAAGCTATTGTTATAGCTCAGTGGTAGAACTCTTTGTTTTTGTTTTGTTTTGTTTTGTTTTATTGAGACAAGATTTTGGAGCCTATCCTGGAACTCTCTCTGTAGACCAGGCTGGCCTTGAACTCACAGAGATCCACCTGCCTCTGCCTCCAGAGTGCTGGGATTAAACGCCCAGCAGTGGTAGAACTCTTACATGTGAGGTCCTGGTTCAATTCCCAGCAGCAAAATACCCAATACTCGAGATTTACAAGGACTGTAAAGCTAGTAACATTTTGTTTTACTGAGGCTTGCTTTTTAGTAGGCTAGCTTGAAATTCTTGATCCCCCTGCCTCAGCCTCCTGAGTTCTGGGATGATTGGTGTACTGAACCTGGCTGGATTTTACCAACATTTTCTTGCTGTGGTGGCTTTGCCTTCCTCCTTGATCAGCTTTGGGAAAATTACTCATAACCACTTCCTAACTCAGTTTCCCCTTGTAAGAACACAAAGATGTAACAACTTTATTACCTTGACATTTAAGTGATTTACTATGTGTTAGTCACTTATTAAAAGTATTCTACCTGCATGTCAGGCGGTGATGGTGCACACCTTTGATCCCAGCACTCGGGAGGCAGAGGCAGGCAGATCTCTGTGAGTTCAAGGACAGCCTGGTCTATAAGAACTAGTTCCAGGACAGCCTCCAAAGCCACAGAGAAACCCTGTCTTGAAAAACAAAACAAAACTAAATTCTACTTGGTTTCTTGCAAGTGCTTACAAGCTATCAGTAGAGCTAGGTATGCTGTTCTTCAATAGCATGCTTGCCTTGTGTATGACACCCTTTTGCCCAGTACTGGACAAAAGTATTCATATAGTCACTCCAAATGGAAAAATATTAATATTAATTAGGTATGCCTGATTTCTTCAGACAGATAGTAATAAGTGGAGGGCTTGGTCTAATTTTTCTGTCTATATTGAGCTTTTCACACAATTAAAGTATTGTCATGCAAACTGGCGGTGAATGGACACACCAAGACACCATCAGGGTGTTCTTTAGCTGCTCCATTCCCAGCCTGTTGGCTAGGGAAAACTGACTGCCTTCTTGTTCTTTGCTACACAGGCTTAATTGTACCCCCTCCTGGACACTTAGAAATCCTAATCTCTGGAACTTTCAGAATATGATCTTGCTCCAAAATACATTGTTGCCAATGTGACCAGTTAGATTGTTAAACTGGCGATTGTTAGCCAGTGCAGAAGCCAGGGGGTTGTGACTGTAGTCACCCTGAGCTACCCAGCAAGAGTCCATCTGAAATACTCCGTGGTAAAACCCTTAGCACTGAGGGAGAGGGGGCTCATAGCGCAGGTACAGCTCTTACCTAGCTACTTGAGGCCCTGGATTCACACCCCAGCACAAAACATTAATTAATAACTAATTAATCTGGACCTAAAGTTTGACTGTCTTAAGAAAATTTACAGGGAACTGGATATAGTAGTAGCACACACCTTTAATCCTGGAATTCAGGAGGTAGAGGCAGGCAGAGCTCCGTGTTTGACATCAGCCTGGTCTACAATAGAGTTCCCACCCAGTTAGAGTTACATGGTGAGATCCTGTCTCAAAAAAGAAAAAAGAAAGATAGCATACAGGCACTTTTCAAAAGTCACTACTCAAGAGTATGGGCTGGATGAAGGCTCCAGACAGCCCCGTGCACAGCAAGGGGGATTCTGAGGCGAAGTAGATTTTGAGGAGTTCTTGGGAAGGAAGGCAGAATGGCCTGCCACAGACTGTTTTTTGTTTGTTTGTTTGCAAAAGAACATAAGGAAATCTGATTCTCTCTCTCTCTCTCTCTCTCTCTCTCTCTCTCTCTCTCTCTCTGTGTGTGTGTGTGTGTGTGTGTGTGTGTTTGTATGAATATGGGAGCATGTGTGTATTTGTGCCTATAAAGACACAAGGTTGACAGTGGGAATCTTCCTGGATTGCTCTTCCAATTATCCTTTTGAGGTAAGGTCTCCCAGTCAAATCCAGAGCTTGCCCACATGATAATCTCCATAGCCAGCTTGCTTTGGGGATCCCTGTCTCCTCCTTCAAAAGCTGGATTTATAGGTGAGCTGCCTACCATAGTGTATGGATGTTCACATTTATGTAGGTTCTGGGGGTCTGAACCCTGGACTTCTTGCTTCCATAGTAAACACTTCAGCTACTAAAGTGGTATGCAGGGCAAACTGGGAGAACCCAAACCCAGTGCTAGGCTATGTAGGGGGTAGAAGCTGCAGGAGGAAATCTAGATAATTCTCAGCTACATAGAGAGTTCAAGGCCAGCTTGGGCAACACGAGACACTGCCTAACAAATAATGAACACTTAAAACATATAAGAAATGCTCAGTAATAAAAGCAAAGAAACCTAAAATTCAGGGTTGGTAACACACACAGGACTCTGATAAAGCCCTAGGCATCTTTAGGAGATTTCCCCTTAGTTTTGTAAATTGTCAAGTCATCCATGTTTCCTTCCTTAAAACAACTGTTCCTGTGTTAAAAAAAAAAACAAAAACAACAAAACACCAGTATAAGGATGGACAAATGAATTGTTTGTCCTCCACTGGACACAGCATGCTAATCAGGCCATCTACCTACAGTAACACGAGGAGCTTGTACTGAATCTCCCAGAGAGCTGAGAGTGCCAAGAACCATTCAGCTGGAGAGTGAACCCCACACTTTGGCATTCATTCCCAACCTCATTGCCTAGCAGCTTACAGCCAGGCCAGGCAGTGTGTCCAGCTGTCCCAGGAAAAGAGTCCAAACTGACCTTCATGCCAGTTTTACCCAAGTTCAGCCCATATTGCTCCACCTTCCTGGGAAATTCCATTTCCTGACTGCCAATCACAGAAACACAGGTCTTATTGTTACTGCAGCTCTTACAAGACAATCAAGAAGCCCCATGTCACTGAAAGATGAGAGATACAGGTCAGGATAACAAGGGGTTCAATCCTCTAGCATTTTAATATGACAGGGTTTTGTTTTGTTTTTTTCCTTTTTGTAGTACCGAGTATTAAACCTAGGTGTGCTAGGCAACCACTCTACCACTAGGCCCTCTTTTTTTACTTTTTAGACTTATTTTTTTATGTGTATGAGTGTTTGCCTGCCTGCAAGTATGTGCACTATGTGCATGCAGTGCTTACAGTGGCCTGCAGAGGGCATCAGAACCCCTGGAACTGGAGTTAATAGACCATTGTGAAATGCCATGTGGGTGCTGGATACTGAATCCAGGTCCTGTGCCAAAGCTTTAAAAAGTGCTTTTAACCCCTGGTCCCTAATAAAACATTTATCTAAAGGAAAAAGAAAAGCATAGAGAAACAAATGTATTAGTGCAGCCATTTTTTGAAAAGTACAATCTGTCATAATGGTTCCTTGAAAGATATTTGAGATTTATTTCATAGTTTCTGTATGTTTTAACATTTAATAGATTTCATTATAAATATATTATTTCTCATTATTAAACGATTAAAAGAATATGAGATAAGCCTGGTAGCACATATAGTCCTAGTACTCAGTAGGCTGAGGGAGGAGGGTTACTGTGAGTTCAAAGACAGCCTGGGGGCTGAAGAGGTGTCTTTGTGGTTAAGAGCCCTGGATACTCTTCCACAGGTCCTGATTTCAATCCCCAGCACCCACATGGTCTCTCACAACCATCTATAACTGTTGTCTCATAGAACCCAATACACTCTTCTTTTGTTTGCTTGTTTTTTTGTTTTGTTCTTATTTTTGAGACAGGGTTTCTCCGTGTAACAGCCAGGCTTTCCTGGGACTTGCTTTGTAGACTAGGCTGGTCTCAAACTCACAGAGATCTGCCCACCTCTGCCTCCCGAGTTCTGGGATTAAAGGCGTGTGCCACCACTGCCCAGTAGTGGTGTGCAGACATCCATGAAGACAAAACGCCAAAATACATAAAAGACAAAGCCAGACTGGGTTTCACAGTAAGTTCTAGGCAAGCCTGGGCTACATATCTTGTCTCAAAAGCAAAAACAAAATTCAGTTGAACATGGTGGCACACACTTGATGATCAGGAGTAGTTCAGGTTGGCCTGATACTATCCGTATAACCCAGGCTAATTTCAAGGCAGTCCTCCTCCTCCACTGGCCTCTTGAGTTCTGAAATGACAAACACAGCACTATGTCCAGCTTGGTGTGAGTTTCCAGCTGTGGAGTCGCTGGAAGGTAAAACATGGCACATTATATGATAACTGTGTGGCAAGCTACCATGCTTTTATAACAAATTACCCTAAATCATGTCTGTTACTGATTTAAGAAACTGAGTTTCATAACTAACTTAGAATTGTTTGTTTCTACTATCAGGTTTTGCCATGTCATTATTTAAGGAAACAGATTGTAATACTTCCGGTTTTCTGTTCAAAGAAACTATAAACATATCAGCAAAAAGGGAACTGTGCTAAAACATTCAGAGACTGAAGTTGCCACTCTAAAATTTCACTCTTAAGCAGGGAATAAGCCTTGGGGGAAAACTGTATATATAACTATATGTAAATATAGTACAGTATACATAGTTTTAATGGTTTTTGCAGTAACCCACTCCTTTCTCCAATGCTGGTTATCATAAATGAACAGTAAAGACAAGTTGGTACTGGGAATTGTAACACAAAAAATAAAAACTCAGAGACAGATCAGAGAAGCAAAGCAGCCAAGCCAGTAGCTCCTACCTCTACCCAGGCTTAAGCATTCCTGCCCTCAACGTTGCTGGAGACCAAAATGCCCCCAACTGATTATCTGCTCCTATCTTGAATACCTCAAGTGCTGGGATTAAAGGCCTGTGATCCCAAGTGCTGAGATCATGTCTGTGGGAGCTGTTTCTCTTTTAGACTGGATCAATTTCATGTAGCTCAGTGTGGTTTTGAACTAACAGAGATCCATCTGCTTGTCTCTTTGAGTCCTGGGATTAATGGTGTGTGCCACCACCATCTGTCCCTGTGACTAACTAGTATGGCTGCTGGGATTAAAGGTGTATCACCACTAAGGCTTGTGGCTAGCTTTGCACTCTGAACCCTCAGGCGAGCTTTAATAAATCATAAATAATATATCACCACAATTCCCATTTTTTATCTAGTACAAAAAAGAAGAAAGCTGCAGTTCACATAAGAAAAACTATATATAATTATACAGGCAATAAGTATCAGCAATGTCGAGGTCATTTGACTAATTCAGAGAAAACATTCCATTATCTATTCTATCTTGTACCTAATTTGTTTTCTGCATTTTACACCTCTTTAGTGAGTTTGCTTTCCGAGTCTGGTAAACAAGGAAAACTATAACTGTACTATATCTAGCCTTCAACTCCCTCAGAGACCCGAGAAGGAATTAATATTAACTGAGTAAACAGGAAGTGTGAGCAAGTGACATCCAAAGACTGTGAGAAATGACAGAAACAGCTGGCTGCCTGGACAGTCACCCAAGGTTGCTCTACAACATTGGGGCACCCATCTCCGGCCATCTAAGTAGCTAGGACTAACTAGGATACGTCTCCAATTAGACTCATTTATTACTTTTTAAATGTTCATGGACTTCCTGACTTGATTCATGAATTGAAACTCACAGAAGAGTCAATTGAAGGTCAAACAAGCTATTTCAAAGACACTCTTAAACGGTACATGCTTAATTCCAAGTGCATTTGCATCATGATTAAGAGCTTACATACATACCATTCCTATAAATAGGCGTAACACCTCATTACATTAAAAGTCACCTCCAGCTTCACTATCCTACAGTGGTCTGTTTATTCATTCATGTATTAATCATGTATGACTAACTACTATTTCATAAGCACATAGGAGCCTAATAGAGGCTTTTAAAGTATATGAGTTTGATTATTTCACCTCCTTACAGTGCATGTTTTAAGGGTTTAACCCCATTTGCCATGCCATACTACTGCCTCCACGCCATAAAGGGAGGGCCATTCCTCCGTGATAGATAGATTGTCAGCGGTCCTTCTAGAATGCCTGCTACCTACTCTCCTGGATGTACTTACCATCTGCTGCTAGCCCTGCTTGTAGTCCTTAGGCTTCAGACAGATTCACCTGCTTCTCATCAACCCGCTCCTTCAGGTGGATGAAAGGCGTGTCCTACTCTCTTATGGCTGCTGTCCCTGGGCTCAGTATCCTACCCAACTGCTCCACTTAGCCAAGCCTGGGAAGGACCTTTAAGAATCCCGGCTATGAGAACTGCCTGATCAGAGCTGCCTTTCTGTATGCGCCACAATTGCAGGTTTTGCCTTTAAAAACTCAAACTGGAGGTCAAGGCAGTTTCCTGCTACTGTGCTTGGGACAGCCCCACTGGTGATAAATAAAGACTCCAGATGACTTATTCAGGCATCTCTGCGGCCTTTTCTTCAGATTCCCCATAACAGAACCACACGATTGCTAGAGCCTGCTCCCACCCTGTGGAGTTTATTCTGTGTTTTTTTTTTTTTTTTTTTTTTTTTTTTTTTTTTTTTTTTTTTTTTTTTTACCCTTTCTTTAAGCAAACCTATATTTTCATTGCTGCTGCTTTGTGTCTTGCTCAGTTCTTTCTTAGAGATGCTAAGAACCTAGACAATGCATCATGGGATATCCTGAGACCACTTCCAGCTACAGAAGGCTTTATTTTGTCTCATATCTTAAGGGTACAGTACATCATGGCAGGGAAGGCATGGTGGCAGGAGTGTGGGACAGTGGGACAGAGCAGAGAGCGACAAAGACCAATGCTCAGCTCATTTCTTGCTTTTTAGTTAGTCTAGGACCAGAGTATGGTGATGCCCACATTGAGGATGGGTCTTCCCTCTTGAGTTAAACCTGGAAACACCCTTACAGACAAATCCAGTGGTGTGTTTCCATGGTCATTCTAAACCTCAGCAAGTACCAGGTATGGAGGTGCACACCTTTATTTAATCTCTTACATTTTTGATTGTGAGCTTACCCTTTAACGGCTTAGCCATCTCTCCAACCCAACACACCTTTAATCTCAACACTCCAGAGGTAGAGGCAGGGGGATCTCTGCATGTGGGAGGCCAGCTTGGTGGTCTACATGGTGAGTTCCAGGACAGCCAGGGCTACACAGTGAAAGCCTGTAGCTCTCAACAGAAAGCAAAGCAGGTTCTTATTTTTATATATTTTCTATGTCAGGGATTGACCCAGGACATTGTGAACACAAGGCAAATATGCCATCATTGAGCTGTTCCCTAAACACTCTGAATACACATCTTTCGATATAGGTATTTTAGGTTTGCTATTGATTCAGGAAATCAAGCCAAAAACTTCTATCTTGACTGTGAGGAGAAAAAAAAGAGAGAGAGAGAGAGAGAGAGAGAGATTGAAATGGAACTTGGATTTCTGGCATAAACAGCCAGAAAACTGGTCACATACAGGAAGCAACTATATTCAAACAGGGACCCACAATCAGTGCCAAGTTTGATCTCTGAGATGGAACAAGTAAGACAAACCCTACGATCACCCCAGATTTTCCCTGGAGGCAGATTTTGAACTGCTAAGGCGAGGGGCAGGAACAAACACAAAACCCAAAGAGTTGAGGACACAGAGACCAGAGGGCCTGAGGCAAATGCAATTCATAAGGCACAGTATTGAAGAGAAAAATATTAACCTGGACGGGTGTGGGAAGAAACTCCGGGAATGGCAAAGAACAGCTGGTGCCAGCTACAAGTTCTTACTATGCAGAGTGTGCATGCTCACACACGGTGTGTGTGTGTGTGTGTGTGTGTGTGTGAAGATTAACACTTAAAAGTAGTTTGGAGGAAGAAGGACCCCACAGAGCTGAAAATTCAAGAGCTCTGAAGCAGGAGTGCTGTTGGGCTGGTAATGTCGTCTCTGGAGAAGGGGACCCCCTCTCCCCCCACCAGCCTGGTACTGCATTTCTGTGAGCCATGATGAGGCTGATTCAGTGCACGTTAGAAAAACTACAAACTGGATGCATCTGTTGCTGTTAGCAGAAGCTGTCACTGCAGAAATAAAGCAGAATCCAGAGCTGGACATGGAAGAAGAGACAGAGTGCGTTCAAGGCCCACTCCTGCTTGTTATGATCCTCTCAGAGAGAGCCTCTTCGTAATAAAGCAACAGAGAGACAAGAAGACCACTGCTTGTGTTACATAGGCCCTTGAAGACAATAGGTGTTTACTCAGATTAATTTAGACAATCGGGGTTAACTGTTGCACTTTTGAAAACAAGGAGAGCTTTAGCTCATAGCCTGACTCCATGGTGACTCCTGGTGACACAGGGACAACCAAAGAACTGCATTATTCTAATACGGTTTGGGGAAGTTTCAGTGAGTCTGTATTCCATGCGACCCCATGATGCTAATTAGACCACAAGTGCTTCCTGTCCCACCCCTCAGTGCTGGTGATGCAGCCCAGGACCTGGAGCATCGTTAGAGCTGTACCTTGACCCATATAAATGTCTTTGTGATCTGTCTCATCTCACACAACTCCTGTCCCCGTCCAGGCTCTTCAGGTGCACCACTTTCATCTCCTTCCTTCTTAGAAAGCCCTTTCCTTGTCCTTTGGGTACTTCCCCCTCTGGCTGGATGCAGTTTATGTGGGGCATTCTCTGAGCTTAAAGAGACAGGACTCCTGCCTTCCATCACTAGGTATGAAGAAAAGCCACTCACTCAGACACCGCATTCCTGAGTGTGTTCTCTCTGTGTGTCTGTCTGTCTCTGCTCCTCATCACTGTGTGTGTGTGTGTGTGTGTGTGTGTGTGTGTGTGTGTGTGTGTGCATGCACACACACACACACACACACACACACACTCACATGTTCGAACATACTTGTTACTAGGTATGGAACTCAGGGCTTAACATATACTAAGCAAGTACTTTACCAACTAGCTACTCCCCAAACCCATTCCAACAATTCTTTTTCTTTTTCTGTAGCAATTCAATAAATAAACAAAAGTTAGGGGTGTGGTCTTAGTTAGGGTTTCTATTGCTGTGAAGAGACCATAACCATGGCAACTCTTATAAGTGTAAGCATGAGTTTTCTGGGCCCTTGAGGCCCAAATGCTATACCCACAGATGCTATATTAATTATGCAACTGTTGGCTGATGACTAGGGCTTCTTATTGGCTAGCTCTGTCTTAATTATTAGCCCATTTCTATCAATCTATGTTTTGCCAGGAGGCTGTGGCTTACCCGATAATGCCTGGCATGGTGTTACTCCTCTGGCAGCATCATGACTCTGTCTGGTGGGCTCACTCTGCCTACCTTTCTCAGAATCCTCCTCCTCTCCTAGCCCCACCTATCTTCCTGCCTGGTCAATCAGCGTTTTATTCATCAACCAACAATAGAAACATATACAGGATAACATCTCCTATCAAACTCTTATAAGGAAAACATTTAATTGGGGTGGCTGACTTACAGTTTCAGAGGTTTAGTCCATTATCCTCATGGCAGGGAGCATGGTGGCATACGCACAGATATGGAGCTGAGAGTCATTACATCTTGATAGGCAGGCAACAGGAAGTCAACTGAGACACTGGGTGGTATCCTAAACATAGGAAACCTCGAAGCCCTCCCCCACAGTAACACACTTCCTCCAACAAGGCCATACCCACTCCAATAAAACCACACCTCATAACAGTGCCACTCCCTATGAGATTATAAGGGCTAGTTATCTTCAAACTACCACAGGTGTGGACTGGGGTTGTGACTTAGTAGAGTGTTGGCCTAGCACGCATAAAACTGTGGCTTAAATCTCCAGCACCACATAAAACTGGGCATGATGGCACAGGCCTGTAATTCTAGTATTTGAGAGGTGGAGGCAGGGGGAATCAGAAATTCAAAGTTATGCTCAGATACTTAATGAGTTTGAGGTCAGCCTAGGCTACAAGAGATGCTGTTTCAAGTAAGTAATTAACTATGTGAGCAGCAAGATGGCTAAGTGGGTAAAGGTGCTTGCTGCGGAGCCTGAGCATTTGAGTTTGATCCCTGGGGCCCACACTGTGGCAGGAAGGAACAGACTCCCACAAGTTGTCATCTGACTCCACACATATACCATGACATTTGCGCACATGCACATACTCAGCTGGATATGGTGACTCACGATTTTAATTCCAGCAGAATTGAAGGTGGGAGGCAGAGACAGGTGGATCTCTGTGAGCTTGAGGCCAGCCTGGGCTACAAATCAAGTTCCAGGACAGCCAGGGCTACACACACACACACACACACACACACACAAAAAAAAAAAAAAAAAAAAAAACCACTGTCTCAACACCCCTGCCCTGCCCCCCAATCCACACATACTCATGCACACAAAATAAATAAAGGTGAAAACATTCTAAAGAAAATAGCTAAGAGGCTCGGGAGAGATCTTAGTGTGAGGACCCGAGTTCGAGCTCCAGCACCTGTGTCGAAAAGCCTGGCGTGGTGGTGTGTGCTATGAATCCAGGGCCAGGGAGACAGAAACAGAAGGCTTTCTGGGGTTTGCCTAGTGCCAGTGAGAACCCTGTCTCAAAGAACAAGGCAGATGACTCCTGAAGAGCCACAAACCTTAGGCGTCCACATGCATCCTCACGCATGTTCACTGCACAAACAAAAAATGTACACATACCCTTTATACTCACCTTCATGATACACACATGCATGTAAGAAAATTGAAAAAGTAAGAAACAAATGTGATGAGTCAGTGAAATAAGTCACACTGGTTCCTTCTCCAGACAGGCACTCTGACACCAGAGTCCCAAATGATAGACTTTAATTTTAATTTAGAAGGTGTTTATTTATGCATTCATTCATTAAGCTGATTTTAAGACAGGTTTGCTATATTTCCTAGCATGGCCTTAGACTCCTGGAGTCCATGATCCCCCTGCCTTCTCCTCCTGAGTAGCCAAGACCACAAACAAGACACCTACGATGGGTCCTTTTGCCAAGCTGACACAATCTAAAGTTACTGAGAGTATGGGCTCAGTGAGGGCTTGTCTAGATTAGTTTGGCTTGCAGGAACATCTGTAGGGGCTTGTCTTGATTATATTAATTGGTGTGAGAGACCCAACCCTCTTTGGATGTCACTATTCCTGGGATTGAGCCCTGACTGAATTAGAGTGGAGAAATTATCAAGTTGATGTAGCATTTATCTAGTTATTCTTTATCAATTAAAAATCGGCAGTCACATATTGGGGTAAGAACCTGAGTGATCAGAGAAGTGGCAGATAAGCCACTAGTGACCTCCTGTCTCTTCTGTTCCTCTGTCCAAAAGAGGTAAGATCCTCTCTAAGCCCCACCTTACTACTTCCTGTCTCTCTATCTGTCCTCAGTCCTCTAAAACCATTGTGGTTAATTTTGGTCAGCTACTGGCTAGCTCCGCCTTCTGATTCAAAACAAACTTTATTGTCAGAATGCAATCAGGACATCACACAACAAGTTGACAACCAAGATTAGTTATCATAACCACTCAACATCGCTTCTTCAGAGACTTCTTCCCTGACCACCTAATTAGAGCAGTTCCCCTTATACAGCAGTGGTAATTACCTTTTCTCCACAAGGCATTTGTCACACTCAGCTCTGCATTCGTTTGTGTGGCTATAGGTGGATGCTCCTCTCCCTGGCCCTGGTCAGGGAGGCACCAGCATCCCTCTGGCTGCCTCCTGGGAAAGCAGAGACAGGTCAGACTGCAAAACTGTGCATAGAAGGGAAGGAGATTGACAACCATGTCAGCGAAGATGACTAAGTCTCTGTTTTCTGAAGGTGGGGCCTGTGACAGAGTAGTGGTTGCTTGGGGTTCCTTATCTCAGGCAAAACTGCAAGGGAGGAGGGGAAGCAGGGTGGGGCTGGAGATCAAGCAAGGATGTGACCTCTTCTGGAGGCTTATGGGGAGGCAGGAACACAGCCAACCCTGAGGCAATGACAAAATATATATCCCTGTATGTCTCAGTTCATAGCTGGGCCCACCTCTCCTGACACTTCTCCCAGGTAGAGAAGATTCATAACTTCCCAGCAGGGCTACTTACATCAGCTATGGAAGGTGGCCCTGAGGAGGGCAGGTAATGATGAGCAGCTGTGATGGGTTAGCTATCGACTTTTACACAGCTGGGGAGGGATCTAGCAAGGTGCTACAAATTGGCAGCTAAGAGCTTTTCTTTGAAATCATGCATGGTGGGCTGGGAGTGCAGCTCTGTGACAGAGTTGATGGTGTGGATGATCCAGGGCCTGGGTTTGCTTCTCCGAGTTATCACAAAACTTGGGGTATGACGCCACCTACCTGGCCCACTGAGATGGCAGGGTAATTTGAGGCCAGGCTGGGCAGTATAGCAAGACTCTCATGTGTGTGTGTGTGTGTGTGTGTGTGTGTGTGTGTGTGTGTGCGCGCACACACACACACACACACACACACACACACACAGAATAAAGTAGAGGAATGGCTCCCTTGCAGAGGCAGAGGGGGGAACTAAATCCATGAGGGAGTTAAGTGATTGATTTTGGCAGCCTGGAATGGGTTTCCCTCCGCTAATTTTGGACTTGTCAGCTTAAAGAAAGGAGGGCTGATTGCGCCACAGCTTTAGGGAAACATGTAACATGTTCAAGACTGACTTTGAATATATCACTAGCCTGGACTTGTCAGCCAGAATAAGAGCCCTGCTGGTGGGATAAAAGGCCCACCAGACCTTTGTCAGGAGGGAAAGGAAGAAGTCAGAGTTTGCCAACTTCAGGACTTATCAGCGCCTGTCTTCCCCATCTCTCTGCCTGTCAAGGATCTGGCTAGCTCCTGTTCCCTCATAGGCAGATCCTACCAATACCCTACTTCCTCACATTAAATCACCATTTGTCCTCCTTGGAGTGGAGTCCAATCTTTCTCCTCAAGCAATAGTTCCTAAGCTGGGCAGTGGTGATGCACATATTTAATCCCAGCACTTGGGAGGCAGAGGCAGGTGCATCTCTGAGTTCAAGGACTGCCTGGCCTACAGAGGTAGTTCCAGGACAGCCAAGGTTACACAGTGAAATCCTGACTTGAACCCACCCCTCCCCCAAAAAGAATTATATTAAGAAAGAGCTAAAGAATGGGATTAAATTTGGCAGAGGGAAGCTAGGTATGGAGCACATGTTTGTATCCCAGCTAGTCAAGAAGATGATTGCAAGGGTTGCTTGTTTGGGGATAGCCTGGGCTACCGAATGAGTCAGTTGGAAGCCATCTTGGACCATATAACAACAACAAACAAACAAACAAAAAGAGGGAAATTCAGGAATTTTTCTGCACATTTCTTTCTTTCTCTTCTCTTTTTAGACTCAGCCAGTTAGAGGCACCGTTAGAAGCAGTTAGAGTCAATTGGGAGTGAGAAGGAGCAGAGGAAGGGGGTCTGACTTGGTGGTGACAGGACCACAGTAATACCTAACCTCCAGTGTCACCAGTGTCAGCAGTGGGGGCCTTGTTGCCCACTGTCCTGGTGAACAGTGTGCTTGCCGATTCCCCACACAGTAGTCTGTGTCTTCATTTCTGTTTTTGTCTCTTCTGATACTTCCGTCTTTCTAGCAATTCTGTGTATTACTCAATGTCTTTCCAGGATAGCCTGGGCCTGGTGCCAGCCACGAAGTTCCTGATCCTGTTACCAGTCTGTGGCTACAGGGAGGGATCCCCTTTACAGTAAAACATTCGTGGTTTCAAAACATGGGATGTTGACAAGCAAGCTCTCACTTGTTAGAGCAGGTTTTCATCCTGTCCTGGGGACACCCTGATGGACAGTGACATGACCAACACAAGTCCTCTGAAGAAGAGGCCCCCTTTCTCATCTAGCTTCTAGGAGTGTGGCAAGAGCTTGGTGACATTGTCCACTGGCCTAACTCTATGTCAAGGGGCTCCATCACCTCAATGATCACACTGAGATTCTGGTTTCCATCCTTGCCAGGAACCCACTACCTCTGCCATTACCCTGCTTACCTTGACCTAGTCTAGCCTGTGTTGTTGAAAATGCAAGACTTGGAGTTGGAGAGAAGGCTCAGCAGCTAAGAGCACTTGCTTCTCTTGCTGAAGACTGGAGTTCAATTCCCAGCTCCCACACTGGGTGACTCATGGTCACTCTAATCCAACTACAGGGAATCCAATACCCTCATCCAGCCTCCATAGGTACCTGCAAGCACACGTACACACATACATGCAAACACATATACATAATTCTTTTTGGTTTTTCCACACAGGGTTTCTCTGTGGCTTTGGAGGCTACATAAAAAAAATTTAAGAAAAAAAACCCAAACAACAATAAAAGAAAATAGAAGACTTAGCCTGTGGGGGGTGCTTCCCTCTCTCTGACTCTGGCAGGAATAAGAGCCAGACATGGCTTATAGAAAGGGGCATTTTTGCTCCTTAGTCATCTTCCTGATGGCATCCTGAATTGAGGGCACCATCTCAGTCATCTGTCCCTGGGGAAGGTTGAGGATCTTTGCAATGATGTATCTCCCAATATCCCAGGAATATGGATTTTTCTGAGCTTTGTTTCTGACCTTCCTTGTTTATAGATCTTGGCTTGTTCCTGTGGCTAGGAGAGTTTCAGTAAGATAGCACTGTTAGGGGCTGGGCTGGTGGTTACAAGGGTTTGTTGCTCTTCCAGAGGGCCTGGGGTTCAGTTTCCAGCACCCAATTTGGGTGTCTCACAATTGCCTGTAACTCCAGCTTCAGGGGATCTGATGCACTCTTCTGGCCTCCAAGGGCATGTATGTACAACACACACACACACACAGACACACACACACACACACACACACAGACACACACACACAGACACACACATACACACAGACACACAGACACACAGACACACACACACACACACACACACACACACACACACACACACAGACACACACACACACACACACACACACACACACACACACACACACACACACCTTTTTAAAGAAAAGATCTTGCCTTCCTTCTCTTGCCATTTAGCATCCCCTTGCTTAGTCCCCCAAGCTGCAATGGACTGGATTTTAGATGCTCACAGCTATCTCCTTTCTTGGTAGCTTCCATTCAAGGCTTTGAACTGTGACCCCCATCTGTATTTAATCAAGTAGAAGTTATGAACCAGATACTAACTTTTCTTGATTCCTTGGGAGCATAAAACACAACTAGCTTCAGCCAACCAAACACAAGGAGCGTTTTCTGAGCAGCTGGCAGGAGGCTGGAAAGCCAGTCTTGAAATGGGACAGGCACCAACGGAAACTGGTCAGCTATTCATCTGGGAGTTAAAGAGAGGACGGAGGTGCCCCAAGACCTCATTTCTGATGATTTATGGCTCTGTGATTCTGTCTCAGGGGGCTGGTGGCTCACATAGTAGAACACTGTCCCAGGATGTGTGAAGTTCTAGGTTTGGTCCCCAGTACTACAGAAGAAAAGCAACAAAGAAGATTCATTCTCTTGGAACTGGGAGATGGAGCAGTTGGTAAAGTTCTTTTGATGATATGCAAGGGTGTGTCCCTGAGTTTGGATCCTCTGAACTCATAAAAAGCTGAGCATTGCTGCCTATAAGCCAGCATAGAGCAAGTAGGGTCATAGGATCCTGGAGCTCTCTGAGCAGCCAGTCTAGCTGAACTAATGAGAGACCCTACCTTAAAATATGAGGTGGGCAACTATTGAGGAAGAATCCACATGCATCTGCAGACATCTGAACATATATGTACACAGGTGGACACTCACACAGATGGACACGCACACAGATGGACACGCACACAGATGGACACGCACACAGATGGACACGCACAGATGAATACACACAGATGGACACGCACACAGATGGACATGCACACAGATGGACATGCACACAGATGAACACGCACACAGATGGACACGCACACAGATGGACATGCACACAGATGAACACACACACAGATAAAAACACACACAGATGAACACACACAGATGGACACGCACACAGATGGACACACACAGATGGACACGCACACAGATGAACACGCACACAGATGGATACACACACAGATGGACACGCACACAGATGGACACGCACACAGATGGACACGCACACAGATGAACACCCACAGATGGACACGCACACAGATGAACACACACAGATGGACACGCACACAGATGGACACGCACACAGATGGACACGCACACAGATGAACACACACACAGAGGGACACGCACACAGATGAACACACACAGATGGACATGCACACAGATGGACACGCACACAGATGGACACGCACACAGATGGACACGCACACAGATGGACACGCACACAGATGGACACGCACACAGATGGACACGCACACAGATGAACACGCACACAGATGGACACGCACACAGATGAACATGCACACAGATGGACACGCACACAGATGGTCACGCACACATATGGACACACACAGATGGACACACACAGATGGACAGGCACACAGATGGACACGCACACAGATGGACACGCACACAGATGAACACACACATGGACACGCACAGATGGACACGCACAGATGAATACACACAGATGGACACGCACACAGATGGACATGCACACAGATGAACACACACACAGATAAAAACACACACAGATGAACACACACAGATGGACACGCACACAGATGGACACACACAGATGGACACGCACACAGATGAACACGCACACAGATGGACACACACACAGATGGTCACGCACACATATGGACACACACAGATGGACACGCACACAGATGGACACGCACACAGATGGACACGCACACAGATGGACACGCACACAGATGAACACGCACACAGATGGACACGCACACAGATGAATACACACAGATGGACACGCACACAGATGAACACGCACACAGATGGACACACACATGGATGGACACGCACACAGATGAACATGCCCACAGATGGACACACACAGATGGACACGCACACAGATGGACACGCACACAGATGGACACGCACACAGATGAATACACACAGATGGACACGCACACAGATGGACACGCACACAGATGAATACACACAGATGGACACGCACACAGATGGACACGCACACAGATGGACACGCACACAGATGAAGACACACAGATGGACACGCACACAGATGAACACACACACAGATGGACACGCACACAGATGAACACACACAGATGGACACGCACACAGATGGACACGCACACAGATGGACACGCACACAGATGGACACGCACACAGATGGACACGCACACAGATAGACACGCACACAGATGAATACACACAGATGGACATGCACACAGATGGACACGCACACAGATGGACACACACACAGATGGACACGCACACAGATGGACACACACACAGATGGACACGCACACAGATGAACATGCACACAGATGGACACACACACAGATGGTCACGCACACAGATGGACACACACAGATGGACACACACAGATGGACAGGCACACAGATGGACACGCACACAGATGGACACGCACACAGATGAACACACACATGGACACGCACAGATGGACACGCACAGATGAATACACACAGATGGACACGCACACAGATGGACATGCACACAGATGAACACACACACAGATAAAAACACACACAGATGAACACACACAGATAGACACGCACACAGATGGACACACACAGATGGACACGCACACAGATGAACACGCACACAGATGGACACGCACACAGATGGACACGCACACAGATGGACACGCACACAGATGAACACTCACAGATGGACACGCACACAGATGAACACACACAGATGGACACGCACACAGATGGACACGCACACAGATGGACACGCACACAGATGAACACACACACAGAGGGACACGCACACAGATGAACACACACAGATGGACATGCACACAGATGGACACGCACACAGATGGACACGCACACAGATGAATACACACAGATGGACACGCACACAGATGAACACGCACACAGATGGACACGCACACGGATGGACACGCACACAGATGAACATGCACACAGATGGACACACACAGATGGACACGCACACAGATGGACACGCACACAGATGGACACGCACACAGATGAATACACACAGATGGACACGCACACAGATGGACACGCACACAGATGAATACACACAGATGGACACGCACACAGATGAACACACACACAGATGGACATGCACACAGATGAACACACACAGATGGACACGCACACAGATGAACACACACACAGATGGACACGCACACAGATGAACACACACAGATGGACACGCACACAGATGGACACCCACACAGATGGACACGCACACAGATGGACACGCACACAGATGGACACGCACACAGATGGACACGCACACAGATGGACACGCACACAGATGGACACACACACAGATGGACACTCACACAGATGAACACACAGATGGACATGCACACAGATGGACACACACAGATGGACATGCACACAGATGGACACACACAGATGGACATGCACACAGATGGACACACACAGATGGACACGCACACAGATGGACACGCACACAGATGGACATGCACACAGATGGACACACACACAGATGGTCACGCACACAGATGGACACACACAGATGGACACACACAGATGGACACACACACAGATGGACACACACACAGATGAACATGCATACAGATGGACACACACACAGATGGTCACGCACACAGATGGACACACACAGATGGACACACACAGATGGATACGCACACAGATGGACACGCACACAGATGGACACACACAGATGGACACGCACACAGATGAACACACACAGATGAACACACACGTAGCACACACACATTCACTCTCAGAGCTTCTGCGAGTGCCCTTGCTAGATCATCTGCCCACTCTTGGCCATGGTAAAATGCTTCTTGATTTAATGTCCCGCCAAAATATAAGGGAAAAGATTAATTCTAAAACCAAAAAGTTAAGGTTCCGTTTTGTCCAAGGAAGGGGATTAAAACACAGTAAGCAATCAAAACAAACAGGCACTGTAGATGTCTGTGGCGCCACCTGCCTGGCACTGCAGAAACAGGGCACCTCTCCAGAGCTCCCGGCCCAGCCTGCGGCATAGTAAACAATCACATTCAGTGCCAGCGGCCATGACAAGCTGCCCAGAAGAGCCTCAAGAGTGCCCTCTGGTGTCTAAGAGGAGTCACAACTACTTAGAGAAGAGACTCAAAAAAGGGTTACTAACTAAAGGAATCCCACCTGCCTGGGCCTCAGAATATGGCACTCAAGTCTGACTCCCTCCCACTGTACAAACGGCATCACCTGTTCTGAAACCTGGACAGAGTGCCTGAGCATGCCCTCATTAGTTTTAGCTGCCTGCTTGACACAGCCTAGAGTCACCTGAGCCTCAACTGAGGGATAGCCCAAGCAGGTTGGCCTGTGACCATGTCTATGAAGGATTGATGGTTGATGTGTAAGGGCCAAGCCCACTATGGGCGGTACTATCCCTAAGAAAGTGGGCCTGGGCTATACAAGAAAGCTAGCTGAGTATAAGCCAGAGGATGAGCCCACAAGCAAGCTTCCTCTCCATGGTCCCTGCCTCCAGGCTCCCCGACTTCCCTCAGTGAGGGACTGTGACACGGAAGTGTAAGTCAAGTAAATCCTTTCCTCCCCTTTGTTGCTTTTTGGTCAGAGGTTTTATCATAGCAACATGAATTAAGATAGAACAGAGGGCTTCAATATTTTCTTTTATTATTTTTTTCCCCTTTGGTACCAGAGATTGAACCCAGGGCCTCACACATGCTAGCTAGTATGTACCCTACCACCGAGCTACACGTTTGGCCCATCAGGATTTTAGCAGTCATCAATCCAGTGGCCTTCCCTCCATGGTCTCTCATCACCTCACCTCTCAGTTCTGCTCCAATTAGCCTATGTTGTTTTTAACAAAATCTCAGACATTCAACTTTACCAATAAAGACCTGGGAGCCAGATGCTGGGGTGGAAGCAGGCTAGCTCAGAGAGGCAGAGAGAACAGTCAGCTGACATTCTTCCTCGGCTGACGCCCCAGAAGCAGAAGCCTTCTCCCTCTCTCCACTGTCTCCATCCGAACTCCTCAAACTCAATGTCGCGCTCTTCTACTTCCTGTGCGTCTATCTCTCTATCTGCCCTCCAGACTCCATCTTACCCTCTATGTTTGTTTGTTTAATAATTCTATGTTTACTTCCTGTCAACTGGTTGCTTCTTCTACCTCTTGACCTATGGTTGACTTTATTGCATCCTGTTTACAATATTCAACAGAAAGTTATTGAATTAAAAATGTGAGCTAGGGCTGAGCTACACCTCAGCTAGAAACAGGTTTTTCCAGTAAATAACACAATCTCACGGTGGAGAGTGTGGTCAGATACCCTGCAACAATTCTACACTTCATTTCCCCTTTATTCACCAATGCACTTCGGCCATGGTTAAAACTGATGGTCAGCCTGGCAGGACCCAGAATTTCCTCTGCATGTCTGTAAGGCAATTCTAGAACAGGTTAACTGAGGTGGGGAGACCAAACCTAAACGTGGGCGGCACCAGTCCACAGGCTGGGGTACCAGATTGAACAAAACGGGAAAAGCAAATGGAGCAAGGGCTTTCATGTCTCTGGCTTCCACTTCCGCCATTGAGGATACAATGTGACAGTTGCCTCTCACACTCCTATGCCCTCAAACTGTGAGCCCAAATAAATCCCCCATGTCCTTCAGTTGCTTTTGTTAGAGCAATGAGAAAAGTTACCAACACACAGAGCAAGCTAGACTTCTCCCTTCTTCTATTCTTGCATAGGAAAAAATCCACATATCCTGGAGTAGTAATAGTGAGAGCAATCCCAGCACTCAGGAGGCAGAGGCAGGTGGATCTCTATGAGTTTGAGGCCAGCCTGGTCTACATGGAGAGTTGTAAGACAGCTAGGACTACCCAGAGACCCTGTTTCAAAAAAAAAAAAAAGTCCTCAGGTCTAGTCAATTTCACTGTGGTGTGTGTGTGTGTGTGTGTGTGTGTGTGTGTGTGTGTGTGTGTGTTTGTAGGCTGTATGTGTGATCATGCTAAACTCCTGCCTTCCAAGATATCAGTGATACGGATTTACAGTTTAGGGGGAATAAAAAATTAATTAAATGAATATACACAGAGGTCATTAAACTGTGGTGCTGGCTATGAGGCGAAGCATGAGAAACGCTAAGAGTTGATGGCAGAAGTACCTGGGTTTTGACAGTCTGGGGAGTTTCCTTGAGCAGTGGTTATTGGCTGAGCAGCTATCTAAAGGGCGATTGGAACTGGAAAGAGGGACTTCCTGAAGGCGAGGACTGAGTTTAAGGTGTCCTAGACTAGAAATCTCCAGTGCCTGCCTGTTTTTGAGGGAGGACCTTGGGTTGTGGCGTGTGCCTTGTAAGGGCATCCATGAACGACTAAGTGGTTTTCAACTGGCTGCTGTGTGCAGGGTGGATTGAGGGGAGGAAGGAGCTGTTTAGGAAGGCGGAGGAAGGGAGGCTTCCACCAGGCAAGAGAGAAATGGGAATGGGGGAAATTGGCTTAGAAACGGAGGACTTCATAGTCCACCGGAGGCGGAGGGCTCCCAACCACAACGTTTTCCTTGCCCCCTTTTGCATCCAAATGTCTGTGACTGTCACCCTCCCTCCAACAGTGGCTTCACAGAGGTGCACTTTACCTCGGGCCTGCTCCTCCGGGGCGACCTTACTTCCCCCACCCCTCCCCGCGCACACCGCAGGCCTGCAGTTCGCACCTTTCCCGGGAGGTGGCAGCAAACGGAAACTAACCAGTCACTTACGCTCTCATTGGGAAATTTCCCCATATTCCAAAAAAAAAAAAAAAAACAAAAAACCCAAACAAACCGTCTTTCTGAGCGGCCTCGGAGGGCGGAGGGTGTGACTTCACCGGGGAATGTTTCCCGGGGCAGAGGCCAGACTGAGTCAGTGAATTTTGCGGCGGTGCCTCCCTCTTTATTTTTGGCTGTGGCCTGTTTGCACAGGCTTCCTGTGTGGCAGTTGCTGACCTTTGGCAGCCAAACCACCGGCCCAAGGGGACATTCTTCCTTCACTAACTCAGACCTGAGGGTCAAAGAATGAGACAGGCTGAGCCCAGGTGATGACGGAGGGGGGAGTTGACCTGGGAAACATGTTAGAATCTGAGCCTGGCCAGAGAGGGAGACAGGCTCTGAAAGCTGTTGGCAACAGGCTCAAAAGGGTGTAAGTGAAAGACCGAGATTCGTCAAGCAAGGTAAGGGGCAGAGAAAGAGAGGACTGGGTAGCTGGTGAAGAAGTACACCACATACAAACAGCAAAAAACCTGAGGTCAGGTTAGGGGCTATTATTGCCTGAGGAACAAACATCGGAATCCGGGGCCTCCCCTTAGCTCTGGACTGGTTTCTGTCGATCGGTGTGCAGATCTGAACCTACCATGTGACAATCCCTCCAGGAACATGTCTTCCCCGTCTGGCAGGTCTCGTCTTTTCTCTTTCCTCCTTTTTTGGTTATTAGGTCTCACGTAGCCCAGACTGACCTCAAACTCACTACAAACTTTTGATCATCTTGCCTCTACCTCCTGAGTGCTGGGTGCGCACCACCTTGCCTGGGTTATTCAGTGCTAGGGGATTTATGTTCTATATCTACGGGAGGTCTCGACCAACAGAGTTCCCTCCCTAGTCTGTCAGTGTTGGTGTATTAGCCTGTCCAGTTCAGCAGATGTGTGAGGGAGACCTGCAGTGCGTAGCTGTGTGAGTCAGCTCTACGACACTATAACAAATACCCGAGAGAATCCACTTAAAAGAGGAAGGAGTTATTTGAACTCATCATTTCAGAGGTTTCAGTACATGGTTGTCAGCCCTTTGCTTTGAGCCCATGGTGGCACAGGGCATAATGATGGTAGCATATGGCAAAGGAGGCTTATTTCCATCACTGCAGCTGGGAAGCAAAGAGAGAAAGAAAGGAGTTGGGGTCCCACAATCCACTTCAAGAGCACACCCTCCTGACCTTCTATTAGACACCACTTCTTAAAGGTACCACCCACCCCGACCATATCACAGGCTGGAGACCAAGTTTCTCACACAGAGACCTTGGAGGAGCCCTTGGGACTTAAACTATGGAGACAGTCAATCCATCACTTAATCCAAATACTCTGAGAGGATGTCATGCTTTATACTACCAGAGACTGCTGGATCTTAAACCCTGATGCTTGCAGGTCATCTTTAGCGGACCTTGTATTATATTTCCATGTTTTGGTAGCCTGGATTTCCTGATACTAGCAAACATGATATGGCTTCGTCTATCACCATTTCTCCTTGCCTTGGGCTCAAGCCACCTTGAATAACTTGCAGTTCTCAGCCATACTGTTATCTGTCTGTCTGTATGTCTACGTCTGCACCTATAACTCATAGCCACATCTTTGGTAATTGTTTCCATCACCTGAGCTGGTTCTTGACCTATTGCATCAGGCAGGGCTCTCCAGAGCAGCAGAACCAGAAGGTGTACATACAAGTTAGAAGAAGCCCACAGTCTGCCGTCTGTAGGTTTGTGGCATAATTCAGTCTGAGTTCAACAATCTGAGAACTAGGAGCACTGACATTTAAGGGCCAGAGAATATGGACATTCCAATTCAAACACAATGAGCAAACTTGTACTTTGTGATGGCCAGTCAATGTGACAAAATCTAGAATTGTCTGGTAGTTTAGAAGATCTGGAAGTTGGGTGGTTCACGTGTGTGTGTATGAGTGTGTGTGCGTTCACCCATGGAAGAGTACCTTGATTGTGTTAACTGAGGTGAGAAGACCTGCCACTGTGGGTAAGCCATTCCATGGTGGACTGTGCACCTAAAGACAGAAAGCTGAGCAAGCATCGCTACGCATGCCTTCACCCCACTCTGCTTCCTGATTGTAGATGTCCTGTCACTGGCTGCCTTGAACTGTGAGCTGAAATAAACCCTTTCTCCTTTGAGCTTATTTTTGTCTGGGTATTTTATCACAGCAACAAGAACAGGAGCAAAGACATCCCCCCTCTACCCTTTTGTTTGACTCAGGTCAGGGCTCGATCCAAGGGACGCTTCCTCCTGCACTGGTAAGGGTGGGTCTTTTTAAATAGTGTACTGATCTGCTAATCTCTCTAGACATACCCCAAAGCAATGTTTTATCAGCCACCTGGACATCCCTCAAACTGACACAGAAACCGTGTCATAGCCAAGTCACCCTCTCTGTGAACTGGGCACTCATTTTCAGCTTCATCTCTCCAGTCATGCTTCATCTCTAAAGAAAGACAGTAAAAAGTCACAGTTCCACCCAATATGGCATATTTATATTTCATACACTTGAAAAGAAAATGCATTCATCGTTCCTGGAAGAGAGGGTAAAGTCCTCCACTGGTGTTTACTGTTTTCCAGGTACTATAATGAAATATTAACAGTATTTGAATACTGACATAAAAGTCAATTTGATCTTAAAGTGTACGGCAGGGGAATGGAAGAAGAAAGAAAAGCAAAGATATTTGATAGAACTATAATATAAATGTTCATATACACAAACATATTCATAATAAAAGAGGGAGAAACATGAAAATTATAGTGCTCATTTTTGTAACTGGTCACCTGGTCATGGATGGTGGGTTTATTTTAGATGTATTTTTACTGTCTGTATGAGTGTTTTGCCTGAAAATAAATATGTGTACTTCGTGCATGCCTAGTGCCCAGAGAGGCCAGAAGAGGATGCTAGATCCCCGGGAACTGGAATTGTGGATGGTTGTAAGTTGCATGGGGATCAAATCTAGGTCCTCAGCTACAGCAGTAAATGCTCTTACAGCTGAGCTGCCTCTCCAGCTCCCATGGCTGGTGTTTATAACCACTTTCCATTGCTCGCCTGTATCTCCTTTGCCAAGAGCACCAAAATTGATTTTGATTGTATGCAGATTGAGTGACAGGAGCCTGTGGTGATATTTTTTTATGATCTAATAAAGCTTGTCTGAAGATCAGAATGCAAAGCTATCCACGGCCATAGAGGTTAGGCAGTGGTGGTACACATCTTTAATCCCAGCAAGCACACTAGTTAGATATAGAAGCTGGGCAGTGGTGGTGTACACCTTTAATCCCAGCACTAGAGAGGAATATAAGGCAGGAGCTCAGGGTCTCAGGTCATTCAGTCTCCAGTCATGCTAAGGACAGGATGGCCCCAGCCTTGGTAGAGGTAAGAACTCTCTGGTGACTTGGCTGCTTTGCTTTTCTGCCCCAACATCTGCCTCTGGGTTTTTATTGTTCGTGCTACAGGAGCCTTCATGCCTGAAGAGACTGAGAAATTAGTAGTCTTTGGGTCTTTGTACCTTTCCATTGACCTTAATCACAGGGCATGGAAATACAAGTAAACCACTGCCCCCAAATAGTCTTCCTAGCTCTACTATCCAGTAGTAGTCCAATTTTGTGTTGGTGATGGAGAACAAACACCCTAAATGTAATCTTCAATTCTCTCCTTAGCACATTGATACAAAGGCTTGGGGAAGCCAAAGTGGCTACATTGTATCTGAACTTCTGACTAGATGGAATCCCCCAGTCCCTGGTTGAAGCATTCTCTGGGAACAAGAGACAACTAGGCAAGTAGCGCATGACATTGCAGAAATTTTGCTCCTCAATAACTAGGTGTACTGTTACGATAAATCTTTCTGCCAAAAGCTGCCTGAGCCCCACCGCCACGTGTGTGCTTTACGCCAGCCGCCCGCCTTAGTTAGGCCCAAATGAATATACAGAAAGATTTGTATTAGGTTCAAAGCTGCTTGGCCAATGACTAGGATTCTCATCTGTTAGCTCAGTCTTAGCTATCATAAACCTATATATTTTATAAGACTTATCTTATCAGACGCCTTATTGGCGTCCCTCCTTGCCGGTGGATCACATTGTGTCGCTGGAGCAGGAGCGGAGCAGAAAATCAATAAGATAAACATACACAGAAGTACATTCCCCATCAGTGTACAGTGACTTTGAACCACTAAAACCTCCCTATTGGTGAAAGTGCTATATGTTGGCGTACCTGGGTCACACATACAGCCTTCTGAAGAACCTTCTTCCAGCCCCACAGAATACTGTCACCTAGCTGGCATTGTAACCAAGTCTTTAAAAGTCACTGGCTGCTTCAGGCTGGTGGGGAACAGTTACAGCTAGTGAATTACATGAGTGCAGACTCACTGCCACAGTGTTGCCATGAAGTAAGCCCCACGGCCAGCAGCAGTGCTATGTAGGCTGGTGGATGAGGTGCTTTGTAAGTGCACCGTGGGCAGGCAAAGCAAATTACTAGCCGGAGGAAGCATTTATTCCGGAAAGGACAAAACACTGGTTGTTGGTGATTCCAAGCAGTCCATAACTGTTTTCATCTGGCCATTTCCTAGCCATATCTAAGGACTCAGGACGGTTGTCATTGTCCTCCGGAAAACTCCTTGACCACTTAGATATACAGACAGCATGTGCTTTGTTTTGTGCTAGACACTGGAGAAGCCAAATACATAAGTTACAGTCCTGAGTCTAGGTAAGAGGCCCTGTGGGACCTACTGCAATTGACCACAGGCTTCTATGGAAACACATAGGAGAACCCAGTCCAAATGGAGGACCAAAGATGATACTGAGTTAGACAACAGAGGGAACAGAGAGGGAGAAAATGTTTGCATCAAGAATTACTGGTAAGAAGAACTGTATCATATTTGGGCCACTACAGACTGTTTGGCCCAAAAGATAAAGACAGGTACGGTGAAAAAGTAGGCTGAGACTGGTTCATGCAAGCTTATGACAAATAACTTTCCATTGGAATGGTCTTGAGCTTTTATCCTGAAGACCTTCGGGAGAGTCTAAAGGATGTTGAAAAGGGGAGGTGAATAACGCCAGCTCAGGGGACCCAACGCCCTCTTCTGGCTCCCACTGGCACTGCACCCACATGGTGAACAGACATGCATGCAAGCAAAACATCTGCACTTATTAAATAAACAAATCTTTAAGAAACAAAACCCATGACTTTGGCTTCAGTGAGAAGGATACATCAGAGTTAGACAGGAATCAGAAGTGTGTGTGGAGCACAGATGTCCCAGACCAAGACTGACACTCAAGAGCAGGAAAATGGGAAGATTCAGGAGGTAGCAGAGAAAGGGAATTGCTGCAACTGATCAAAAATTCACTCTGGTTTCTGGCTTTGGCACTTGGAGGAATAGTTGCATTATGCAGCAAGATGGAGAACATCAGGGGAGATGTATTTGAGACAAAATATTAGTTTTGGGTAAGTTGAATTCAAAGTTCCTTGTGGTCTAGGGGATGGAGAACTCAATGCAACCTTGTTTATGTAGTGTATACAGAGCCATCAGCAATATCCAGCAACACACACACACACACACACACACACACACACACACAGAGAGGAGAGAGAGAGAGAGAGAGAGAGAGAGAGAGAGAGAGACAGAGGAGGAAGGAAATTTGATATGTGCTATCTCATGAAAGAACCCAGCAGATGATGTGTTAGGTAAAAACAAGCCAGTCATGCCGGGCGTTGGTGGTGCATGCCTTTAATCCCAGCACTCGGGAGGCAGAGGCAGGCGGATCTCTGTGAGTTCGAGACCAGCCTGGTCTCCAGAGCGAGTGCCGGGATAGGCTCCTAAAGCTACACATAGAAACCCTGTCTCAAAAAAATCAACCAACCAAACAAACAAACAAAAAAACAAACCAGTCACAAAAAAGACAAATATTATGTTCTTTTACCTCTACTGAGAGATCTACAGTGACCAAACCCATAGAAAGAAGAATTTTGGCTGCTAATATGTGGAGAGCAGGGAAATGGGGGAGTTGCAATCCCACACCTTCCACCCTGTTCTGGCTCCCATTTCTATCACTGACACAACAGAAAATGCGGTGTTTAAAGCTTGGAAGTGCAGTTTTAATCTCTTGCTTTTTTTTTTTTTTTTTGTGGGAGGGGGTGGCTAAAGTGAGTTGGGCAGTGGACAATGAGACTTACTTTTATTTTCTTCCCTTCAATATTTTTTCCTCACTGGAAGACAGGTGAAAAATCCATTTCTTGTTACTGGTTTCTGATGGGCCTGAATGTTTCTGCAGACTTCCTCGTCGGTCTGATCTGGCAAACAGGCTCACCTTGCATGGATAGAGGGTCAAGGCCCCAGGGCAGCACAGTCACTGTGGGGTCCGTGTACTGAGCCTTCTGTGCCAACATGTAGCATGTACACAAGACATGTAGCATGCTTCAGGGTGGCCCTGACAGCTGTTACAGCACAGTTATGTACTCGGGTTGGGGGAGGGAAGTGAACTGGGGCTGCCCAGCCACCTTGTGCATTTTCCTTGGAGAGATCTCCAAGGAGGATATTAGATTTATTTACACGCATAAACATACACAAGGAAAGATTCCTGGGGCAGTTTCTTGGCTTCTGATATTCTCTCTCTCACTCTGATCCCTCCTGCCCCCACACCCACGCCCACACTACCACCACGAGACAGAGTCTCCAGTAGCCCAGGCTGGCCTCAAACTCACGGTAGCAGAGGATTAGGGTTGCCTTGAACTTCTCGTCCCCCTGCCCTGGGCTCCACTACAGCCAGTTTTATGCAGTGCTGGGACTGAACCTAGGGCTTCATGTGTGCTAGGCAAGCACTCTACCAACTGAGCCACATCTCCAGCCCAGGCCTCTGGTTCTCTGGTTCAGCAGAATAAATTCCATGCAGCCCTAGATGCAGGAGAATGGCTCTGAGATGGGTTGAGGGAGGGAAAAGTGTCGGTTTGTTTTTTTTTTTTTCCCCTTGATAGACTGAGCTTATCAAGGAACAGAAACAGCACCCTCTGTACTATGGCTTCTTTCTTCTCTCTCTCTCTGTCTCTCTGTCTCTCTGTCTCTCTGTCTCTCTCTCTCTCTCTCTCTCTCTCTCTCTCTCTCTCTCTCTCTCTCTCTCTTTCTCTCTCTCCCTCCCTCCCTCCCTCCTTCCTTTATTTCTTTTTAGACAGAGTTCTTCTGTCTTGCCTCAGCTGTCCTATAACTCTCTCTGTAGACCAGGCTATCCACAAATTCAGATATCCTCCTGCCTCTGCCCCGAGTGCTAGGATTAAAGACGAGTGCTACAACTGCCAAGTTAACATGGGTGACATCACCGGGCGTTGTTGGCCCATGCCTTAAATCCCAGCACTTGGGAGGCAGAGGCAGGCAGATCTCTGTGAGTTTGAGGCCAGTCTGGTCTACCAAGCAAGTTCCAGGACAGGCTCCAAAACAATACAGAGAAACCCTGTCTTAAAAACAAAACAAAACAAAACAAAACAAAAGATGGGTGGCATCTTTTCAGAGGCTCTGGACCTCGCCTTAAGCGCTGTCTAGTGGTTGTGAAACTGGTTGGATAGGGGCAGGGATAGCCCCTCCCACCTGCTCCTTGGCTGGATCTACACTAGGTGGGTGGCTCTGTCCTTGTGGAGAGTAGCCACCAAGCTTTTCACCTTGGTCCTGTTCCTACCCTGGTAACAAGGTACCTTTAGCACAGGCTCTTGCTTCCTGTCTACTTTGCTGGGTAGCAAGTTTCAGCAGTCCAGGCAGTCATGGTTAGTACTGGCAATGGCTCCTTCTAGGTGGTCAGGCTTTGAGCTCCACCCCCATAAAAGCGGTAGAAAAAGCATGTGCCTTCCTGAGTCATCTCCCACTTTCTTTTAGCTTGTTCTGGTTTCTTTCCCGTTCTCTCTCAGATGGGTCATGGGGGGGGGGGGTCCAGAAGCATATTGCAGAAAGGGCTGGGAATACAGCTTGGTGGTGGAGACCTTGCCTAACCTATACAAGAGCCTGGGTTCCACCCCCAGATCTTTAAAACAAAACTAAAGCTTGTCATTATTATCCCCAACCCAAAGGAGCTGGTTTGCTTTCTGGCTACTTTTCTGCTTATCATTATATGTAAATTCCAACTTCCTAGCCTCCAACTGGGCAAGTTTTTGAGCTGTGATTAGCAGTACTGTGGAAGCCTCCTGTTCAGAACATTTTCTGATAAAAGGAGGACTCTCTTCATTGAAAAAGATTTCAGAAATACTTTGTTTCTCCCTGTTCTGAAGGCTCCCTTCTCATTCTCCCACCCTCTCCCCAGAGCATTGCCAGATGCCATCTCTTCACAGCTTTGAAAGGCCGCCGTTACATTTGACATTGAGCTAGCGGTTATTAATTCTAGGTGTGGGAATATGGGCTTTCGTTACGGTATTGTTTACACCTTTTCTGAAACTTGTGTGTTTATCAGAACAGAGAATGAATGGCTCTCAGCCTCCTTCCTGGGGCTCGCTGGTGGTTCTGTGCTATCTCGGTTCACAAGCTGTTAGCAGTTCCACACTGTTTCCTTTGTGCTCGGCCAGATCTCAGTGTTCCAGGGCACAGTTTCTCCCACCAAACCACGGACGCCTGCCAACCATTCTTGCTAGGCTAGGAAGTGAACCACCGATCCCAGAGATTAGCAAACAAAATAAGGAGACGCAGGGTCCCCAGGGACCTCTCCACATAGCTCCACCACAGGTACTAACTAGCTTTGCTCCAGTGGCCTGGCTCCTGTTCCCAGGCAGAATAACCCGCTGGTGAGGTGGATAGACTGGTCTGGGCTGGAGTGGCACGTGGCTTGACCCGTGGAAGAGCTGCAGAAGCAGGTTGAAGGTGTCGATCCCTGAGCTTCTGGTTTTAACCAGACCTGGCCGGCCCTCATGAGCTATTTCTTAACTAACGAGCCACGCCCCTGTTTACTCCTTTAGTGTCTTCATTTAGGATAGTGGCTCTCAGGTTGACAAGCGTGTCTGAATCACACAGAGAACTTCAAACACATACCCGAGCTGCTGATTTGGTAGAATTGGGATGAAGCATGAACATTCACTTTTTCCAAGTTCTTAGATGATGCAGAAGTTATTGTTTTGAAACAACACTTCAAGCAGCACCGGCTGGGCTCAGGATCAGTAAAGCACCTGGCAAAGTGCTTACTGTACAAGCATGTGGACCCGAGTTCAGATCCCCGGCACCCACATAAAAAACTGGGTGTACTTATAACCCCAGCACTGGGAGGCGGAGACAGAGGAGGAGGCTGGGTTCGGATGGTCAGATGGTCTAGCTGCATCTGTGAACTTTAGGCTTTTTTAGTCTCTAAAAAAGTGGGGTGGGACTGGCAAGATGGCTCAGGGTGATATGCTGCCAACCTTGACAACATGAGTTCAATCCTCAAAATCTACATGGCGAAAGAAAACAAAAAACTGACCTCCACATAAATGTCATGGCCTGTAGGTGCTCACACATACACACTATAAATACATGGGATAAAGATTATTTTTAGAAAGATAAGGTAGAGAGAAGTCCTGACGTTGACCTCTGGCCTCTGAATGCTCATGCATGGGTGTGTACACAGCTGCATACAAGTGGAAGTTTGAATGTAATTGTCCCCCATAATCTCATAGAGAGTGGCACTATTAGGAGGTGTGGCTTTGTTGGTGTGGGTGTGGCTTTGTTAGAGGAAGTGCGTCACTGTGCGGGCGGGCTTTGAGGTTTCCTATGCTCAGGATACCTCCCAGTGTCTCAGTCAACTTCCTGTTGCCTACAAGATGTAGGACTCTCAGCTATTCCTCCAGCACCATGTCTGCCCGAATGCCACTATGTTTCCTGCCACGATAATAAGTGACTGAACGCCTGAAACTGTAAGTGAGCCCCTTAGTTCAATGTTTTCCTTGTAGGAGTTGCTGTGGTCATGGCGTCTCTTCACAGCAATAGAAACCCTTGACAACACACAGGAATATGTGCATTGCACATCACAGATAACGACTAGTGAAGTCAGCTGTGGTGGCACAGGTCTGTAATGCTGGTACTTAGAAGACAGAAGCAGGAGGAACATTGTCAACTCAAAGCATATTGGATCTACATATCAAATTCTAGATCATCTGGGGCTATTTAGCAACACCTTGCCTCAAAAATAAAAAGATATAAGCACACATCAAAAAAACACTGGTTGTGATATGATTCTGTGATTGGTGCTTAGGTCTTATCTGCTACAATGAAAATAAAAGTAAATAAAATGTAAATAATGTCATAAATATTTTCTGGTACAAGATAGGTTGGGTAGTTTTGTACAGTTCTGTGTTTTAGCCATGCTTCTAACTGTTTGGCATCTGTGCACAAGTATTTAGAGAGTGGGGAGGCTCTGCTTGGGAAGGGGCCCATCAGTGTGTATCTCCACTCAGAAGGTGTCCCCTCTGATCTTATGGCAGCCCCTTCCCATTGTCCTGACTGGAAATGTACACCCCTCCATCATTTCCCCATGCTATATTGCCCAAGCTGTCCCCAAACTCACAGGCTCAAGTCATCCTGGGACCTCGGCTTTCCCTGTAGCTGTGACCACAGGCAAGTGCTGCTGTGCTCAGCTAGTGCATGTCACTTTTAAGAGTACAAATAGGTCTCAGAATTTCACAGTCAAACTGGTATTTGAAGCCATGCTTCAGGGAGTCCCCATTTACTTTCTCATTTTGCTGCTGTCCCCACGGCAATTCTTCTACAAGTCGATATCTGGTTGTCATCTTCCATGCCACCCTCCTAGCTTTGGTGGTCCCCTCTCTGGAGGTTCTGCAGCCGGGCTCAACATACTTGTGTTTTCTGACATGGCTCCGAGTTGGAGAGCATGGTAGAAAGCAAACCCTTGATGTGTGCCCTGTGTGGATGGAGACAAGAGAGAGCTTAGGGGTAGGGAGAGACGTGCTTTGTTTTCACTGGTCAGTAAATTCCCCAGACCATTCATAATGTCAACATTTGGTGCTGGGAGGGAAAGTCCTAAAGAAATTGTCGTTTACATTCTTTACCAAGAACAGAAGGCAAAATGTTGATAATTTGCCTTCTTTATTCCTTATGTAACAATTTTGTTATGACTTTGATTTAATTAAAAAACTTAAATTTCATTTTCTGTGTGTTTTGTCTGAGTGAATATGAGTGGTGCTCTCGGTAGCCAGAAGAGGGCATCAGATCCTTTGGAATTGGAGTCAAAGATGGTTGTTAGCTTCCAAGTGAGTACTAGAAATTGAACCAGGTCCCCTGGAAGAGCAGCAAGTGATCTTAAGATCTGAGACATTTCTCTAGCACTGGGTCTTTAATCTTAGAGCTAAGGATAGTCTCCGCACAGAATTGTGGTTTAGTTTTGTTATCTTCTCTATGATAATATACTGTGTGCACACTACTCTACTAATCTTTCTATTGTTAAGTTCTCATTTATAGGAAAGGTTAAACAATGTCTTTTTTTTTTTTTTTTGAGACAGGGTTTCTATGTGTAACAACCCTGGCTAATCTGGAACTCAGTTTGTAGACCAGGTTAGCCTTGAACTCGCAGAGATCCACCTGCCTCTGCCTCCTGAGTGCTGGGATTAAAGGTGTGTGCCACTACACCTGGTTTAAACAATATCTTAAATGGATAATTTTATTTTTATCGTATGATTTGGGAGTTTTGGGTTTTTTCTTCTATATTTTTAAATTTAAATTGGAAACAAGCTTGTGTTACATGTCAATCCCAGTTCCCTCTCCCTCCCCTCTTCCCATGCTCCCCACCTACCCCCATCCCATCCCCCTCTTCTGCTCTGCAGGGAGGGTGAGGCCTTTCATGGGGGAATCTTCAAAGTCTGTCACATCATTTGGAGCAGGGCCTAGGCCCTCCCCCATGTGTCTAAGCTGAGAGAGTATCCGTCTGTGTGGAGTGGGCTCCCAAAGTCCATTCATGTACTAGGGATAAATTCTGATCCACTACCAGAGGCCCCATAGACTGCCCAGGCCTCCTAACTGACACCCAAATTCAGGGGGTCTGGTTTGGTCCTATGCTGGTTTCCCAGCTATCAGTCTGGGGTCCATGAGCTCCGCTTTATTCAGGTCAGCTGTTTCTGTGGGTTTCTCCAGCCTGGTCTTGACCCCTTTGCTCATCACTCCTCCCTCTCTGCAACTGGATTCCAGGAGTTCATCTCAGTGTTTAGCTGTGGGTGTCTGCTTCTACTTCCATCAGCAACTGGATGAAGGCTCTAGGATGGCATATAAGGTGGTCATCAATCTCATTGTCAGGGAAGGACATTTAAGGTAACTTCTCCACGATTGCTTAGATTGTTAGTTGGGGGTCATCCTTGTAGATCTCTGGACATTTCCCTAGTGCCAGATTTCTCTTTAAACCTATAATGGCTCCCTCTATGATGGTGTCTCTTTTCTTGCTCTCCTCTATTCTTCCCCTGACTCAACCTTCCTGCTCCCTCATGTCCTCCTCACCCCTCCTCTTCCCCCCTTCTCTTTCTCCTAGCTCCCGCTCACCTCCCCCATGCTCCCAATTTGCTCAGGAGATCTTGCCCCTTTCCCTTTCTCTGGGGAACCATGTATGTCTCTCTTAGGGTCCTCCTTGTTTACTAGCTTCTTTGGTGGTGTGGATTGTAGGCTGGTAATCCTTTGTTCTAGGTCTAAAATCCATATATGAGTGAGCACATACCATGTTTGTCTTTCTGTGACTAGGTTACCTCACTCAGGATGGTTTCTTCTAGTTCCATCCATTTATCTGCAAATTTTAAGATATCATTGTTCTTTTCCCACTGACTAGTACTCCATTGTGTAAATGTACACATTTTTTTTTAATCCATTCTTCAGTTGAGGGGCATCTAGGTTGCTTCCAGGTTCTGGCTATTACAAATAATGCTGCTATGAACATAGTTGAACAGATGTCCTTGTTGTATGAATGTGCTTCTTTTGGGTATATGCCTAGGAGTGGAATTGCTGAATCTTGAGGTAGACTCATTCCCATTTTCCTGAGAAACCAACATACTGATTTCCAAAGTGGCTGTACAAGTTTGCACTCCCACCAGCAGTGGAGGAGTGTTCCCCTTTCTCCACATCCTCTCCAGCATAAACTGTCATTGGTGTTTTTGATTTTAGCCATTCTGATAGGAGTAAGATGGTATCTCAGAGTTGTTTTGATTTGCATTTCCCTGATGGCTAAGGACGTTGAACACTTTCTTATGTGTCTTTCAGTCATTTTAGATTCCTCTATTGAGAATTCTCTATTTAGTTCTGTATCCTGCAGTTTTTAATTGGATTATTTGGTGTTTTGGTGACTAGCTTCTTGAGTTCTTTGTATATTTTGGAGATCAGCCCTCTGTCAGATACGGGGTTGGTGAAGATCTTTTCCCAGTCTGTGGGCTGCCGTTTTTGTCTTACTGACTGTGTCCTTTGCCTTTCAGAAGCTTCTTAGTTTCAGGAGGTCTCATTTATTAATTGTCAATCTCTGAGCTACTGGTGTTATATTTTGGAAGTGGTCTCCTGTACCAGTTCATTCAAGGGTATTTCCACTTTCTCCTCTAAGAGGTTCAATGTGGCAGGATTTACGTTGAGGTCTTTGCTCCATTTGGACTTAAGTTTTGTGCATGGTGACAGACATGGATCTATCTGCAACCTTCTACACGCCAGCACCATTTGTTGAAGATGTTTTCTGTTTTTCCATTGTATAATTTTAGCTTCTTTGTCAAAAATCAAGTGTTTGTAGGTGTGTGGGTTAATATCAGGGTTTTCAGGTCCATTTGTCTACCTATTTTTGTGTCAATACCAATCTGTTTTCAGGATGATGGCTCTATAATAGAGCTTGAAGTAAGGGATGGTGATGCCTCCAGAAGTTCCTTTATTGTACAGGGTTGTTTTGGCTATCCTGGATCTTTGTTTTTCCATATAAAGTTGAGTATTGTTCTTTCAAGGTCTGTGAAGAATTGTGTTGGGATTTTGATGGGGATTGCATTCAATCTGTAGATTGCTTTTTGGAAAGATTGTTATTTTTACTATATTGATCCTACCTATCCAAGAGCATGGGAAATCTTTCCATTTTCTGGTATCTTCTTTAATTTATTTCTTTAAAGACTCAAAGTTCTTGTTATACAGGTCTTTCTCTTGTTTGGTTAGTGTAATCCCAAGATATTTTATGTTGTTTGTGGCTACTGTAAAGGGTGATGTTTCTCTGATTTCTTTCTCAGCCCATTTATCGTCTGCATATAGTAGGGCTACTGATTTTTGTTTTTTAGTTGATCTTGTACATGCCGATTTGCTGAAGGTGTTTATCAGCTGTAGGAGTTCCCTGGTAGAGGTTTTCCGGTCACTTATGTAGACTATCATATCATCTGCAAATAGTGAAAGTTTGACTTCTTCCTTTCCGATTTGTATCCCCTTGATTTCCTTTTGTTGTCTTATTGATCTAGTTAGAACTTCAAGAACATTATTGAAGAGATATGGAGGGAGTGGACAGCCTTATCTTGTTCCTGATTTTAGAGAAATCAAGTTGAGTTTCCCTCCATTTAGTTTGATATTGGCTGTTGGTTTGCTGTATGTTGCTTTTATCATGTTTAGCTATGTTCCTGTTAACCCTGATCTCTCCAAGACCTTTATCATGAAAGGGTGTTGGATTTTGTCAAAGGCTTTTTCAGCATCTAGTGAGATGATCATGTTTTTTTGTTTTTTGTTTTTTTTTAGTTTATTTATATAGTGGATTACATTGATGGATTTTCATATGTTGAACCATCCCTGAATCCCTGGGATGAAGCCTAATTGATCATGGTGGATGATTTCTCTGATGTATTCTTGGATTTGATTTGCCAGTGTTTTATTATTTTTGCATCAATGTTCATGAAATATATTGGTCTGTAGTTCTCTTTCTTAGTTGTGTCTTTGTGTGGCTTTGGTACCACAGTAATTGTAGCCTCATAAAAAAGAGTTTGGAAATGATCCTTCTGATTCTATTGTGTGGAACACTTGGAGGAGTATTGGTATTAGCCGTTCTTTGAATTTCTGGTAGAATTCTGCACTGAAACCATCTGGCCCTGGGATTTTTTTGGGTGAAAGACTTTTGATGACTGCTTCTATTTCATTAGGGGTTATAGGTCTGTTTAAATTGTTTATCTGTTCTTGATTTAATTTTGGTAAGTGGTATCTATCCAGAAAATTGTTCATTTCCTTTAACTTTTAGAATTTTGTGGAGTACAGGTTTTCAAAGTATGACCTGAAGATTCTCTGAATTTCCTCAGTGTCTGTTGTTATGTCTCCCTTTTCATTTCTGATTTTGTTAATTTGCATGTTCTCTCTCTGCCTTTGTTTAGTTTGGATAAATATTGTCTATCTTGTTGATTTTCTCAAAGAGCCAACTCTTTGTTACATTGATTCTTTGTATTGTTTTCTTTGTTTCCACTTTATTGATTTTAGCCCTCAATTTGATTATTTCCTGGTGTCTACTCCTCCCAGGTGAGTTTGCTTCTTTTTTTTCTAGATCTTTCAGTTGTGCTGTTAATTCTCTAGTGTAGACTATTCTCTGCTTTTTTCCTGTGAGCACTTAGTGCTATGAACTTTCCTCTTAGCACTGCTTTCAAAGTGTCCCATAAGTTTGGGTATGCTGCCGGGTGTTGGTGGCACATGCCTGTAGTCCCAGCACTCGGGAGGCAAAGGCAGGTGGATCTCTGTGAGTTAGAGGCCAGCCTGGTCTACAGAACAAGTGCCAGGATAGGCTCCAAAGCTACACAGAGAAAACCCGGTCTTGAAAAACAAAAAAAAAAACAAAACAAACAAAAAAAAGTTTGGGTATGTTGTGTCTTCATTCTCATTGAATTCTAGGAAGTCTTTAATTACTTTTTTTTATTTCTCCCTTGACACAGGAATGGTGCAAATGCACATTGTTCAATTTCATGAGTTTGTAGGGTTTCTGCAATTTGTGTTGTTGGTGAATTCTAACTTTAAATCATGGTGCTCTGGTAAGATACAGGGGGTTATGCCATTTTTTTTTTTGTATCTTTTGAGGTTTGCTATGTTGCCAAGTATGTGGTTGATTTTAGAGAAGGTTCCATGTGGCACTGAGAAGAAGATGTATTCTTTTTTGTTTGGATGGAATGTTCTATAGATGTCTGTTAAACTCAATCGGGTCATAACTTCTGTTAGCTCCTTTGTTTCTTTGTTAAGTTTCTCTCTGTTGGTCCTGTCTAGTGGTGAGAATGAGGTGTTGAAGTCTCCCACTATAAATCTGTGTGGTTTTATGTGTGATTTGAGTTTAGTAATGTTTCTTTTATGAATGTGTATGCCTTTGTATTTGGGGCATAGATGTTCAGAATTGAGACTTCAGCTTGATGGATTTTTCCTGTGATGAGTATGAAATGGCCTTCTTCATTGCTTTAGATTGATTTTAGTTTGAAGTCTAATTTGTTTGATATTAGGATTGCTGCACCAGCTTGTTTCTCAGGTCCATTTGATTGGAAAATCTTTTCCCAACCCTTTCCTCTGAGGTAACGCCTGTCTTTGAAGTTGAGGTGTGTTTCTTGTATGCAGCAGGATGGATTCTGTCTTCGTATCCATTCTGTTAGCCTGTATCTTTTTATAGGCGAGTTAAGACCATTAATATTGAGGGATATTAATGACCACTGATTGTTAATTCTTATTTGTTTTGGATATGTTCTTGTTGGTGGTATTGTACGTGGATCTGGCCCCTTCTTTTCTTTTGGCTTTTGGTAAAGTGTGTTTATCTATTGCCTATGTTTTTATGAGTGTAGTTCTTTGGGTTGGAGTTTTCCTTCCAGAACTTTCTGTAAGGCTGGATTAGTGGATATGTATTGCTTAAATCTGGTTTTGTCATGGAATATCTTGTTTTCTCCATCTATAGTGATTGAAAGCTTTGCTGGATATAGTAGTCTGGGCTGGCATCCATGGTCTTTTAGTGTTTGTAGAATATATCTATTCAGGACCTTCTGGCTTTCAGAGTTTCCATGGAGAAGTCTGGTGTAATTCTGATAGGTTTGCCTTTTTATATTACTTGATCTTTTTCCTTTGCTGCTCTTAATATTCTTCTTTATTCTGTATGTTTGGTGTTTTGTTTACTATGTGTCAAGGGAACTCTTTTGTGGTCCACTCTATTTGGTGTTCTGTAAGCTTCTTGGACTTTCATTGGCATGTCTTTCTTTAGGTTGGAAAAGTTTTCTTCTATGATTTTGTCTAATATGTTTTCTGCACCTTTGAGGTTGGTTTCTTCACCTTCTTCTATACCTATTATTCTTAGGTTTGGCCTTTTCACAGTGATCTTTCTGTTGTTGAATGTGTTCTTATACTGTTGTCTTTCCATCCTGTCTTCCAGTGGGTGCCCATGGTGGGTACTGGTCCAAGGTTCTCTTCCAGTGGGTGCAAGCAGGTCCAATACTCCAATGGCTCTCCTCTTCCTGTGGGTTGACTTGGGACTAGCTCCAAGAAGCTGGCAGACTCTGGATGGGCTGGTCTGGTCTGCTGGGATGGGACAGGTCCCATGTCCGTCCATCAGTGTTTTTCCCCCCACCCCGAGATCCCAGACCTCAGGAGGCTCCAAGCTGAGCAGTGTATCAGAAGCATTTTTCTATCCTTCATTATTTTCTTCCTTCCAAGGACTTTAGGTCTAGGACTCTTACATTTTTAAAATTGACCTATGGGGAATCTGGTGCACTGCAGCATATACAATAATCAAGTTATGCAATCAGCTTATGTCCTGCCAATGATGAATGGACAGAGAAAATACAGTGTATGTACACACTGGAGTGTTAATTAGCCATAAAGAACAAGCACCCAGGCCTGCCTTAAACTGGGTGGAATTCACCATGTAGCAGAGTGTGGTATTGCAAGCCTTCCCACCAATCCACGTCAACATAATTTCTTTCATGAGCAATGTATTGGTTTTTAAAGAGGCATTTAAGTAGAAGGGGAACTATTTGGAAAGAAGAAGGAGACCACCGGGATAAAAGAGATTCATAAGGAATGGTAAAAATGCTTAATTTACATTATATGCATATATGAAAATGTCATGACAAAACCTGTTATTCTGTGCAGGTAATGTACATAAATGATAAGGGGGAATAGTGACTTGGCTTACAGATGCTTCTTGACTTCTGATGGGGTTACGTCCTGATAAACGCATTGAAAGCTGAGAACCTGGTGACTAGAAAATGCATCCATGACTAATCTACCAAGCAGCTCTCTTAGCAAGGCAGTAGCCCAGAGAGCCGGGTGTTTACCCTCAGGGTTAAGGGAGCCACGACTTCCTGCTCCTGCCCAGTATTGTGACAGTGCTTTAAACTCCCTATTTGAGGCCAGGGGCTGAGGGAGGGGCAGATCAAAATTCTCAACTCAGAAGTGAGATTTCTACTGACTGCAAGGCTTTCCCATAATTATAAAACTGAAAAAATCTTGAAGGTAGGAACTGTCTGCATTAGCACATGATATAAAACAAAAACAACAACAACAACAAAAACCTGCTATGGGTACCAGCAGTCCCCATGTGGATTGCATTTGTGTTTTAATGTACCTCACCATTAGATGGTGGTATAGTAATAGACATAACTCAGGGACGGAGGCCTGGCCTTTTCCTTCACTTTAAATAGGTTCTTGCCAGCCCAGCAAAGTAGATTTGCTTCCGGAATCTTGGTTGTGAGACTCCATGGCAAGTCAGGTGAAGCGAATGTTAGAAACAGGACTTTCTCCTCTAATTTTTAAAAAGATATATAAAAATCAGTCATGTGTACACTTATGTGTGTCGATGCACGTGAGCATAGGTGCCTACTAAGGCCACTGGATCCCCTGGAGCTGCAGTTTCCTTGTGTGGATGCTGCCATACTAACTCAGGATCTCTGCGAGAGCCGACCCCTCCCCTTCTCCCTCTGTCCTTCCCTCCCTCCCTCCTCCTCCTCTCCATCCTCCTTTGTGCTGGGAATGGAACTCAGGGCCTCATGCAATCACTCAGCTACTGAGATGGGGCTGTAGGCCCAGAACTTGACTTTTGACTTTAGGGTACCCTGTGACCTCCGGATTTGGGATGATGATCATTTAAACTCAAGGGTGCTTAGATAGGTTGGGGGACAATGTTGTGAGACATCTTAGCATGGCTTTTGGCTTTGCTATTCTTCTCAATATGAATGTTAGAATGATAATTAATTCATGGTTTTGGCTTTTTTGAGACAGAGTATCACCATATAGTCTAGGTGTCCTTGAATTCTGGACCTTTGTCTCCCAAGTGGTGGAATTACAGTCTTGTACTACCTACCATCCCCTGCTAAAAATGTGTACTGTGTTGCCACCTCTTGAGAGGGCCCCTTCGTATCCTGAATTCTTATACTATACACTTCCCCCACTCGTGTTTAATTTTCCAACCCTACATCAATAGTTTCACAAATGGATGCTTCTTTTAAAAAGCAGGGCTATTGCTTGGTAACTTTTCACATTTGGGATGTGGGAAGGAAAGGAATGTCTCTCCTCTGCTCTCTCCTCAGTTTCCAGCCACCTGCCCTTTGACATTCTTATCTTGTTTCTTCAGTGAGTCACAAGGTGTCCTCCTCAGGGATTCTATGTCCCTAGAGGACACAAGAAAACTAGGTCAAGGGAATTTGCATGGACATTTAAAGGTTTTTAAGAATGGCACGTTTGGTTTAATTTCTCACATAATTGAAAGGCTCTGATGGTATTAGAAAGCTAATGGGGCTGTAGAAATAGAAACAAATCCAATTAGACCTACTTTCAGAAAGGAAAATGAGTCCGAGAAGAAAAGGCACCCAGTGAAATAGAGAGAACAGAGTGGGTTTGATTTATAAACATTTTCCTGCCTTAGGAACCAAGGTGACGGCCTCTCACAGGGCCTTGAGGGACCTGGACCTGCTGGGACAAATCAGGAGCTCAGCAGGTCAACTACCCTTTCATCAGCTCATTGACAAAGGATGTCTCAGTTTGATCACAGGCTTCACTGTTTTGCTACTTTTTCAGGGACCATGTCATTATCACAGTCAGGAGTTGGCTCTCTGTGTTCTGAGCTGGGGCCCCATCAATCCTGGCCTTGTCCTCCTCATCTGGTACATTCCATGACAGTGGGAAAGTTGCCAAGGCAAATGGGCAAAAACCTTGCCTGCATGCCCACGTGGGCAGACAGCAAAGGACCTCCTGGCTCTTCTAGCTTTCAGGATGGGTCCAGAATCAGAGGTGACTACTGAGACCCTTTCTGCTTTTTGCTTACAAAGTGGATGTAACCATCACAGAGGCTCTCACAGAGGCCAGGGGGTGACCCTGGGGTCATAGACATCCCACTACTTGTAGGGCTAGAGATTTGTATGCCCTGGAGGATACAGTCCCTGCTTTGGGGCACTGGAAAAGGCAAGTGGGAGTCAAGGCTTCTATAGGCCCTAGAGTGGAACAGCCCTTCTGAGCACTAAGTCCATCTCTAAAACACAGGCTCGCTCCTTCCCCACTTCTGCTGAGAAATCACTTTCCTAAAAAATAGTTTCTTCCTCAAGACTCTGAGAAATCTGCTGAATTTCCTTTCAACCATCCCCAGGGTAGCCACGGCAGGGACTTCCCCAAGGTAAAAAGGGCATGACTCCCGTGCACTCTTCATTGTGGCTTTACCAGGGAGCCTAACTTTCTAGCCACGGCCCACAAAGAAACCAGATATGGACATAGCTAACATATTTATTGTGGGCACAACAGCATTTGGTGAAACACTGATAACTTTAGCTTTGGGTGGGGAGGATGGGAAGAGATCTCTAATGTGTAGCGTTTGCTTATCTCCATTGTATTCATGATCTGGGACCGCATTTGGGGGGACTTCCCAGAAAGCTGCACAGCCTTGGGAGAGAGCTGGTAGAGAGAGGAAGAGGTCATGGGACTGACTGCCTTTGTGAAAGCACTGGGCTTCAACGGAGAGCAGGGGTCAACGAGCCAAGCCCTCCTGGCATGGAGAGGTTGAGAGACAGTCTTCATGTGCTCCAAGAGGAGTCTGGGAAGCAAGCTGGGGCGATAATGTGTGTGTTCCAGCTCTAGGAAGGAAGCTGGGGCGATAACATGTATGTGTTCCAGCTCTGTTTTCCTCTAGGCTGGCAGGGGAAGTGCTGGAAGACTAATCTAAGAATGAATATGGCATCGATTAGGGATGCTTGACCCCAATGCCTAATTTATGAAAAGAGCCTATATTTTGTGATTGCAAATGTCCATACACGACTGGGGATATAGGTCAGTAGTAAAGTCTTGCCTAGTAGCATCCGTAAGGCTCTGAGCTCCAGCCCTAGAACCATTATAAAAATGCATGTATGTACAAATGTATAAATTAAATGTCCATACAGTGATCTGATACCTCAGAGTGAGCAAGAAAATTCTGAAGTCTTTGGAGTTTTGTTTTTTTAAGATTTGTTTTTATTTAATGCGCATGCGTGTTTTGCCTGAATGTATATGTGTGTGTACCATATGCACACGATGTTACCATCCAGGCAAACAAACCCGGCCCCGCCTCTTGGGGACCTGGCACACACGGCAAGCAGTACCCTGGTTCTGTAAGCCGATGCAAAGGGCCCTTTAAGAGACAAGCTCTGTCTATTCTCTCTCTCTCTCTCTCTCTCTCTCTCTCTGACACTTCTCTGTCTCTCTCTCTCTCTCTCTCTCTCTGACACTTCTGTCTCTCTCTCTCTCTCTCTCTGACACTTCTCTGTCTCTCTCTCTCTGTCTCTCTCTCTCTCTCTCTCTCTCTCTGACACTTCTCTGTCTCTCTCTCTCTCCCCCCACTCCCCTCTTTTCCCAATAAACTTCCTTCCCATGTAAGTTCTGCCTGATGGCATGTTTGTCCCCCGCATGTTTGTCCTCCGGCCATGGCATCTGTCAAGATCCCCCTGGTGCTGCATATCATAGCACACATTCCTGCTGTCTGGGGAGGAGAGAGGAGGGCAACAGACTCTCCGAACTACAGTTACAGACAGTTGTGAGCCACCATGCGGGTGCTGGTAACTGAAGCCTGGTCCTCTACAAAAGCCAAGTACTTTTAACTGCCGAACCATCTCTCCAGGCCTGGAGTTCTTAAACTATTATTATTATTATTATTATTATTATTATTATTATTATTATTATTATATTACATTGTGTGTGAGATAAGAGGACAGTTTTTGAAAGTTGGTTCTCACCTTCTACAATGGGCTCGGGGAGTCAAGCTTGGGTCATAAGGCAAGCACCTTTACAGGATGAGCTATCTTGCCTGGAGTTTTTAATCAAATGACAGCAAAGAACTTCCCTCACAGATAGATCTGGAGGCGACAGTAGGTGACAGGATACACTTGTTTGGTTCACAGCCATTCGTGGTGCTGGACCAAAGGGTGGATTCGGTGATTCGAGGTAGCTGATGGCCTGCCAGGACCAGCCCAACCTGCAGGATTCCTTGCCTTGAGTCATGAAACTCAAGTGGGTTTCATGAAAGTGGGGCCAGCCCTGTGGACACCGGCTTTGAATAAGACACACATTTGCAGACATTTACTACTCGTGGCACAGTTTCTCACTCTTTTCTGTAGCCTGTACAAAAATCTCCCAGGCCCTCCTGTGACTCACAAAGGGTGGGAATTTCCTCCCAAAGCCTTGAGAACCCTATACTGACATCTACCACACTAACCAAATTTCACTCTGCGGTATTTTGAAAAGGACTATGAAGAGTCAGGAGAATTAACATGAGATAGAGCCTGGAGGCAGATAATGGTTCCAGTCTGGAGAACTGGGCTCTCCTGTCAAGTGTTCCTCTCCTGGGGGATCTTGAGGAAAGATATTAATGAAACTGACTTAAGAATTAAGGTCCAGTGCCCGATATGGTCCAACTGTCAGTATCTTTGCCATTCTTCTTCAGGCAATGTTTGGGGTGTGTGTGTGTGTGTGTGTGTGTGTGTGTGTGTGTGTGTGTCCCCGTTTTGTTTGTGTGTGTGTGTGTGTGTGTGTGTGTGTGTGTGTGTGTGTGTGTGTTGTGTGTGTCCCCGTTTTGTTTTTCCATGCCCAGCCCAGGCCACCGTCAGCACCCAGGCTACAGCTGGTGTTGATGGTGCAGAAGCGCTGAGTCACTGGCTGCTGGGCGACCCTTACATCACACTATTGTCCTTTCTTGTTAGGCATCTGAGGACTCTGTCGGTGTTTTTGTTTTGTTTTGTGTTTGCCTGAGGCCTAGCCCTGCTAGGAAATCAGAGTGTAAAATCCAGAGGCTGCCAGGTCCTAGAGCAAGTCACTCTGGCGCGACTGCTGGTGACCTCCCGGTTCTTTGAGAACAGCCCGCACCCCAGATGGCGGTGGGAGGTGCCGCCCCAGCCTGGGCACGTGCCCCGGGTGGGCAGAGGCTCACATTTTTCTGCAGCTCTCCCTGCTGCGCTGCTTTCCTCCGAACCCAATGTTCTGCACACTCCTTTGAGCACAAGAGCAAGAGGAGGGGCTAAATGGCTGTGTGGCATAAATTTTTGGAGAAGCAGAGCCCGGAGAGTGCTATACAAATTTGTTCAAAAGACGATTTGGACCTAACAAGTTTGTCACCTTATTAAATTTTTTGCATTTATTACGTTATAAAATTAGCACAAAGGTATGGTCGACAGGAAAGTATAAAGATAAAGTAAAAATTAGGCAGGTATATACACTTATATACTGCCCCCCTCCCCGCCCACGAATTCACAATTCCTGGCTTCAATTCTCAGCAACTCCCTCCTCACAAAAATCGACCATAGCCCATCACTCAACAACGGAAACAAAATGTGTCATTATCTATTTTCTTTTTTAAATCTATAATTGTCATATTTTTTTTGAGAATTTCACGTGTGAGTACTGAACCACTCTTCCTCCAATTTTTCTCATGTCCCTTCAAACTTATGACTTTTTTGGTTATAATTGCTATTATGGCATATGTTATTGTTTTGTTTAAAAAGAAGAAAAGAGAAATGCTGAGACAGACATATTGACTATAAGTTTATTATAAGGCCGACAGAATGGGGAGACTAAGAAGAGGAACAGGGGTAAATGGCTGACCGCCATGGCCGGTCGCCATAGAGAGAGAGAGAGAGAGAGAGAGAGAGAGAGAGAGAGAGAGAGAGCGCACAGAGCGCTGGACAGAGGAACAGAAAGGGACAGAGAAACAGAGAGAGGGACCAGAGAGCGTAAAGGGGCAGGGACTTATCTTTTAAAGGGGTCCTCTGCACCTGCGTGCAGACTTCTTTCCCATGGAACCTTGGGCTGACCAGGGTATTGCCTGAGTGGATTCCACCAGGTAACAGGGGCAGGCCAGCATAATGCCTGAACCTTTCAGCATATATACATATTAAGGCCAGCCTGGGCTATATAAGGAAAATATAGGGCTGATCACTTGGGATTGGATGATCAACCAGTAGGCTTGTCACTGGAGAGTCTCCCTCTCTGAGCAACCACTGGCTGCCTTTAGCTCTTCATGTAGGGGTAGGTGGGACTTTGTGAAATTTCCCCTATCTGAGTTAGCATGATGACTGGGGTCATTATAAAAGTCTTGGTTTTTGCTTTTTGAGCTAGGGTCTTGTAGCTCAGGATGGCCATTGAACCCCAGTAGTTCAAAGAATGACCTTGAACCTCCTGCCTTTACCTCTCAGGTAATGGGATTACAAGTGAGCACCACCACGCCCAACCTCAATGTGCACACACACCCAACCATCACCTCAGTGTGCACACACACCCAACCATCACCTCAATGTGCACACACACCCAACCATCACCTCAGTGTGCACACACACCCAACCACCACCTCAGTGTGCACACACACCCAACCACCACCTCAGTGTGCACACACACCCAACCATCACCTCAGTGTGCACACACACCCAACCACCACCTCAGTGTGCACACACACCCAACCATCACCTCAGTGTGCACACACACCCAACCACCACCTCAGTGTGCACACACACCCAACCATCACCTCAATGTGCACACACACCCAACCATCACCTCAGTGTGCACACCATGCCCAACCATCACCTCAATGTGCAATATTTAATTTCTTCTCATATATGGATTGATACAAATATATATTTATATAATTGGGTCCCTATTATACATTAAATGAAAAATATGCTTATATTATTAAACCATATTTTAGAAGTGCTGTAAATTAGTGTGGTATGGGCAAAGATATGGATAAAATTATGTCTTTAATTCTTTTCTGCCACTACCTGGTGCGTGTGTGTGTTTCTGAAGAATTGAACCTAGGGCCTTGTGTATGCTAGGCAAATGCTGTACCATTGAGCCACATCTCCAGCTCTGTCAGAGTTCCTTGCTGGGTTATTTCCTTCCCTGCTATCTTAGGGTTTCTGTTGCTGAAACAAAACACCATGACCAAAAATCAAGTTGGAGAGGAAAGGGCTTATTTGGCTTACACTTTCACATCATAGACCATCCTTGAAGGGAGTCAGGACAGGATCTCAAACAGGGCAGAAACCTGGAGGGGAGCTGATGCAGAGGCCATGGAGGGGAGCTGCTTACTGACTGGCGCCTCATGACTTGCTCAACCTGCTTTCTTATAAATCCCAAGACTACCAGCTCAGGGACAGCACCACTCACAATGGGTTGGCCCTCCCCCATCAATCACCAATCAAGAAAATGCCCTACAGGCTTGTCTACAGCCCAATTGTGTGGAGGCATTTTCTCAATCGAGGTTCCCTCCTCTCGAATGTCTCTAGCTTGTGTCAAGTTGACACGAATCTAGCCAGCATTCCTTCCTCTTCCCTCTGCAAGGTACCAGACACATTTTCCCCCTTCAGACAACCATCTCACATCAGCTCTTGCTCCTTTAGTTCAGAGGTGTCTCTTAAGCTTTATCTGTCTGGACCAGTAGTTTTCAAACTTGAGTAAGTACTTCAGTCTGCTAGAAAGCTTGTCAAGAGATTTCTGGGCCTCTTCCTGGTAGGGCTGGGTTGGTGAGGCAAGACTCCAAGAAATATCACCTTGTTGGTCCATTTTGGAGAGCCACTGCTACAGAAGAAAGTTTGATTACCCGAAACTGGTTTGATTACCTGAAGACATCCTCCAACACTGCTTTCTTACCAGTTCATTCCCTTGTATTTATCCCGTCTCCAAAATTCTCCATTGAATCACAGCTTCTTCTGTACCCTTGTTCATAAATACAGAAGGCAAGATGCCTTCTTAGGGTTGGACATATAGTTTACTAGTGAGTGACATTCTAAAGAACCCATTTCCAGCACCCAAAATCAAATACATATCATAAAAAACAATAGAGATAAAATTCTTAGTGAGGGTTGTTGTGGAATATTAGTTTAAGGTGTGTTACATCTGTTTATGCTGTGGAATGCTTGTTTAATGATGTAAAGATGTGTTGCATTCTTTTATGTTGCATTTATTTAACTCTGTGAAGCTCTGCTACTTTGTGTGCCGAAAACACCTGATTGGTCTAATAAAGAGCTGAACGGCCAATAGCTAGGCAGGGCTGGCAGGTGGAGAGAATAATTAGAAGGGGGAAAAGAGAAGAAGGGGTGAGAAAAAAAGAAGGAAAAGGAGAGGAGGATGCAAGGGCCAGTCACCCAGCTATACAGGAAAAAGTAAAGAAATGTATGTAGAATAAAGATAAAAGCCCAGAGGCAAAATGTGGACAGGATAGTTTAAGATAAGAAAAGCTAGCTAGAAACAAGCCAGGCTAAGGCTAGGCATTCATAAGAAAGAGTAGATTTCTTTGTGATAATTGGGGAGCTGGGTGGGGCCTCCCAAAGAGCCAAAAGAGTGAAAAAGCAACCAACAGCAGAGGGGTTGACTTGAAAGGTTTTAGAGGAGGCTGCCAGGATCCATTAGAGTGGAAGTAGAAGCCAGAGTGACTTGTCCTTCACTCTCATCAGCTTCTCCTAAGGGGCTGTCTGAGGAGGAAATGCACAGATACCCATTCACTAAAGGAAACGACATGTTATCCTTCCCCCACATCTGGTGATTTCTCAAAGACAGTCAAGCCCTGATGATGTTGCTGGCTCCTTGGAAGCTTGTGTCTTCGTTCCCAAGGGAGGGGGGGGAGAGTGAACCAAGGAGGATAGAGTCTATTTTCAGAGGTCAGCCATGGGGATGCCTTGAGGGGAGTGCAGAGGGTCACCAGCAATACAGTTCTATTCTGGGACAGAGACACAAGCTTCCTTCCTGTCCAGCTCAGTAACAGCCTCTGTAAAGTTGGAATCTTTCTCGGACAGCTGAGAAGATTTGAAAACCGGCTGGGGTGGTTGGGTTCAGAATAGACAGACTGACTGAGTAGGGAGAAGAGGTTTGTTAGGATGCTATGTGTTGAAGTTGCAGCAAAACTGAGGCCATTGGGTAAGGTTGAATGTCTGTCATGACATAGAGTGCTACCTCAGAGGGACTTGGTGGCATCCGGCTGCCACTTTTACTTTTCTTATGGTGCCTGGGACAGACCTTGAGGCTTCATATATGCCCGGTGAGCACTCTACTGCTGAGTCAAATCCCACCCTAAATCAACATTTTTCTTCAATCCTACGGCACCCTCACCATGCTAAATGCAATGTGAAGAAAGAACAGGAAATATGTGTCCAGCTAATGGATCCAGAGGGCTGGGCCCAGGTTAATGGACTCTGTATAAGTCAAATGGATCACCCTGAAACTTAGCTGGAGGTCAGAGGGATGTGTGTCTCTTCACTGACCCCATCCAGCAACTAGAGCAAGGTTAAATTGAGGGCTGAGAAAAGAAAACCTTGCTCTTCTTAAATGAGCAGAAGGCCCCTTGGGTTGGGGAGGGAGTGCCAAGGGGCAGACGGATAGGGCACCTCAGCCTTTGGATCGAAGGGCATTTGTTGTACCAGGCCTTTGTTTTGTTCCAGCCAGGCACTCTGGTGAAGGCATCCTGGGAATTTGGCCTGCAAACAGAAAGGGCATTTCCTTGTGTGGATTTCCTGTTTAGGTCTGTGTAGAAACCCAAAGGCTGGCCGGCCTCATAAATCCTCTAGACATTACTGGTGTGGACACTCTGGCTGGATGCCATGGGAACGCTGCACAGAAATAGAAAGGAGAGAAACACATCGACGCTCTGGATGTCGGGTGGGCTTCAGGCTCCGTTTGCCCATCCTAGATGCGGGGGTGGAGGTGAGGGTTCTGGGGTGTGTGTGTGGGGTGGGATGGGGTAGAGGAGATGAGCAGCAGGCCACCTCCAGCTTTGGAGTTCTCAGGTTGCGTCTCTGAGGGTCCTGGGGCAGCTCAGTCATGGGAGGCACCTGACAATTTACCAGAGAAAAGCATGATAAAAGTTTCACCTGAAGCAAAAGGAGCTTGCCCTACATGTCTTTTAGAATGTATTTTTGAACTCTGGTATTTCCCAGACTTTCCTTACCACTTAGCGTATTCCACAAATGGCAACCACCAGTCTGAAGAGTACTGTGTAGTCTTGCGTCTAGGTTTTAACCTAGAGAGGTGATGAAGGAGATATTTGTTGAGGAGACACCGCCCATTTCAGGGGTCCTTCCCACTTTCTGTTTTCCCCATTTTCTATGTATGTTCAAATTACAGTTTGCCTTTCAGAGTTGTTGCCTTGGTGGAAGAAGCCATGTTTTCATACTTAACCCTGGCTGGCGACAGATTCGGAAGGAGACTCCTCCACTTGGAGACGGATTGCTTAGGAAAGGGATGGGGTATTGCAACAGTTTAGGTCGTCACAGCCCCTTAAAGAACAAGGTGTTAAAGGCTCACTCCCCGGTTTCTGGTGCCATCAGGAGGAAGTGGAACCTTCAAAAGACATGTATTATGCAAGGAAATGGGGTCACTGGGGATATGGATTGTGGGATGCTGGCATCGCCCCTTTCACTCTTTGGCTTTCTAGTAATTAACTGCAGCCTTCGTTCCTGTCGCTGTGTGCTACCTTGCTGAAGACCCCAAAGCACTGGAGCCAACTGCATCTGAAACCCTAAACCAAAATAATTTTTTCTTTTCTAAAAAAATCTATTATTTCAAGCATTTGTTTTAACAGTGAAAAACTGCCTAGTACAGGCCAGAGAGGAATTTCTCCTGGAAGTGTTTTGGTCCCTTGAGGATCTTCTCTTGGTCCTGGTGATACTGCTTTCTTCATTTGTTTTTCTCATTTATCCTTGTTTGTGTCTTTTAAAAAACTATCATTTTGTTTCAGGGAGGCACTCAAGTGACTCTACTGGATCACATTATGCTAATCGTCTTTCGTCTGTGAGAACAGTGTCTAGTAAGTAATTGGATTTGCTACTTAAAGAAGAGCAGACCCGTTACACAGCAACATTTCCCAAGACAAGGCAATCACAGACATCAGCTGCAATGTATTCTCAGTTCTCTCAGGCGGAATTTGTGATGTTGGTCTCTGAGCTGCAGGCCCTGCGGCCTGTCCTCGAAAGTCTGGGGTAACAGCAAAGGAGGCTTGCTTCCAGGGTCCCATTCTGGGCGTATCAGTTGGAATTATCATAATCATATTATTATTTGGATTTTAAAGACAGGGTTTCTCTCTGTAACCTTGGCTGTCCTGGAACTCTCTCTGTAGACCAGGCTGGCCTCGAACTCACAGAGATCCTCCAGCCTCTGGCTCCTGAGTGCTGGGATTAAAGGCGTGAGCTACCACGGCCTAATGTGAGTTGAAATTCTTGGTAGCAGCCATGTGAGTCTTCAGTGGGAAAGGGCAGTGCAGCCCTGCCTCTCCTTTCCCGGGTCTTCCTTGCCAAAAAGAGAGACATTTAAAGCCTGGGTGGCTAAGAGTGACCAGTGTACATATTTATGTGCAGCAGCCTCCCAGTTACTTGTGGTCAACCACAATCCAAAAATAAAAAATGGAAAATCCTAGAAATAAACAGTTCCTATATTCTACGTAAACTTTATTATGATACCTCATTATAATCTGTTTCAGTATTAGATATTATTGCTATTTATTTCTGAACCTAACAAACTTTATCATAAGTATATATAGTCTATATATGATATATTATATATAACAAACTATTGTAAGTCTATGTAGGATATACATATACATATACATACATTCACATGCATATATATATGATTTGGTGGGACCTGCAGTTTAGCTATCACTTAAGAGCAGCCACAAGGCATACTCCTGTGTTAAAGCACCTACAAAGTAGCCTTTCCCTAAACTCCAATGTGCAATCTGAGCATGCCCAGATGCGTTCTTACCCATCACTCTAATTTTCATGACGGTGGACTGAGCATGCTTAAGACCGGAAGAAACGAATGCCTGTATGAATACGCGTCGGCCCTCACCCACACTGTCCTTGACTGCTGCAGGTTACGCATGTCTGTTTACTCCGTTTACTCCGTTACGGTTACTCTTAGCAGTGCTTGCGTTGGCGTTGGACTCACCAGGATGTGACTTCATCATGTTCAGTTACACAGGAGCTCGGAAAGGCAGGTCCCAAAGCCGACAACTGTGTTCAGCAGTGAACCTCCTCTGAAAAGCGACCCACGGTGTGGCTTCTCTTCAACTCCATTCCTTGTGTGGAAAAGACCTCATTTTCATGTGGTTGAAAATGTGGTCTTTGGAAGAACTGACCTTGCTTAATGAAGTCAGACTGAATTATAAACTAAGAATTGGGTTTTTTTTTTGTTCAGAACAACTAGAAGGTCAGTATGTTAGCCATACCGACGGCTGGGGGGGGGGGAAACGAAGGAGTGTTTGGAGAATATTTTTTCTTCCTTTAATGAATGCACAGTTTAGAGAAGCCAAATAAATAGATTGAATAGATTGATACTGCCCCAGAGAAGGGCCTGTAAGTTCAGGGAATGGGAAAGGCGTGGAAAATGTAAACATGGATCTTTTTATTGACTTCCTTCTTTGGGAACACATCTTTTGCTTGTAAATGTCCAAACACTGAGGTGGAGTCCAGAGACCAAAAAAATGAAGTTCAAGGACAAACTTGGTATTGCTGTGGCCCTGGCTGGAATCTTAGCTGCCTAATATAGATGCAAATCTAGTCTGAGCCACGGGGAGCTAGTGGGTTGGCCACTTGAGAGTGGAATCTTAGGTGTGGAACTTGAAGTTGCTATTACAGCAGGAGAAAAATCCCATTGTTTTGAACTGGATTGGGATCTGTTTACCTCGGGGGAGGTATAATTTGAGATCATTGGGACTCTGACTTTATGAACTCTAAGGATTATAATAATTTTTTTTCTAGGAACACATGTTAAAAGCAGAAGATGGGGTCTAAGCACGGCAGAAGGTTCTGCACTGTGGCGTGGCTGTGTGCAGGAGGCCAGCCACCTGGGCCTGAATCCCCACTGTAGCTGAATTTCATTGAATAGGCCAGGTTTAATGACTACTGTGACAGAGTGCCCAGGTTATAACTGAAAAACCACTAAGGACTCAGGGGATCTCCTGGAATAGGAGCCTACTGATTCCCCAAAGGTTGAGCTGAGCTGTGTGGTGTCTCTCCTGAACTTAGTCTCTTTGTAAGGAAATCTCTGAAGGGACTGAGACACGAAGCCTGGAAACAATGTGTGTGTGGGGGTGACTTTTCTGCATGGTAGGTAAAGTAGACTACAATTTTTAGTGTCATCGAACCTTTGATGCGACAAGCCCATGAGTAAAGGGCATATATTCTCAAGCAAAGGTTCAGATTTCAGGATGAGAAGTTTACCTTCTGCAGTCCAAGTCCCTTAATTCAGTTCCATTCATCTAGAGCAGTGGTTCTCAGCTTGTGGGTGGAGACCCATGGTGGGGGTCGCGTATCAGATCTCCTGGTTACCAGATAGTTACATTATGCATAGGAGTAATAAAATCACAGTTATGAAGTAGCAACGAAAATAATTTTATGGTTGTGGGGGGGTGGTCGCCGCAACATGAGGAAGTGTAAAAGGGTCACAGCATTAGGAAGGTTGAGAACCACTGGCCTAGAGGGTCGTGTGACTCAAACAGAAGATGGCAAGACAAAATGACCAGGGAAACATTGTATGAATGTGGCTACAGACTGAGGGCAGCCATGGTATGGGGAGCTGTAAAGAGGCCAAGGGTGCTGCCTGCTGGTACCATGATCTTGGCCTAGTGAAGCAAAAGTGGTTCAGATCTTTGAACACCTGAGGGGATAAACTTGTTTTTAACTGTTTGTTACAACAGCTATAGGAAACTGACACAGAGGTTGGTCATGGCTGTGCCAAGAGAATGACGGTGATGAAATGCAAAGATTTGCAAAGATTATGTCCCGTGACAGGAAGCAAAGAGACCCTAAGCAAGCTGTTCCTCCCTCCCTCCCTCCTTGTGTTTTTGAGACTGGATCTCACTATGCAGCCAAAGCAGGCTTCCCTCCTGCAGTCCTCCAGAGGCTGAGGCAGGAGGATTTTTCTGTTGTGTTGTTTAGTCCTCAACTCTAGGCCAGCACACGCTGTGACGACATAGACCTTCACACAGTGAGATGGGACCTGTAGTGAGTGGTGACCTTTATTATTTTTAAAGGTGAATGAAATCAGACAAAAGCCTGGGAAATCTTCACCCTTGCTGTAGGGGACCATATTTTCGCCTATGCCTGTCATTTTTAAAAATTACATTTATTTACTCATGCATGGGAGTGGGGGGTGGGCATATATGCTATGATTGTATGGAGGTCAGAGGACAACTTACAGAAGTTAATTTTCTCTCTTTCTGCCACAGGGATCCTAGAGATTAAACTGATCTCTTGGGGACAGGCACCTTCATCTTATGTTCCATCTCCCTAGCTCTCTACCACACACACACACACACACACACACACACACACACACACACACACACACTTTGAGATAGGGCCTCCCCCTGAACCCAGAGCTCCCTGATTCAGTTAAGTTAAGGTCATCGAGCCCCAGGGATCCTCTTGTCTCTGCTCAGGTTTGTGCAAGCCACTACACTCCTGCTTTACACGTGTGTGTTGGGGATTTGAATCTGGGTCTTCATGCTTGTGCTGCAGACACTTTACCAACTGAACCATGTCCCTGGCTCTGGAAACAGCATTTTAGTGCTCATGGCCTCAGCACTCATAGAGTTCCTGACATACCAAAAGATGATCAATTTGGTTATGCACTGTGGTTTTTAAGTTTGAGAATTCTTTTAAGCTGATTCCAATGGTGGGTTAGCAGAGGGTGGCCTGGCTCAGCTCCCTTAGACATGGGCCAGGACAGTGCTCTGGGGCACAGATTTTACAGACTGAGGTTGTCTAGCATCGTGGCTGTAGAAGTCATGGCCATTTGGGTGTCCTGATTTTGAATGTTGCTCTGAAGACACCTTTCTTCCTTCTGTGAGCACCTTTCCCCACATGGCATTCCGACCCAACTCTAGGAGGCATCGCCTGACAAGGAAATGGAAGAAGGGCTTTGTGAAGCTAGGGTGTGTTACTAATTGTAAGACAAGCTGGAGCCTAAAATAAATTTTGGTTGTATAGGAGTTTAAAAGAAAAAGATATTTCCCATTCTCAACGTAGGCTCTTCTGCTCATTTTTGTAGCATTGCCATGTCCTTAAAACATCAAACATGACAGCCACATATTCAGCAGTATCTTAGGCAACAGCCACATATGTAAACTACAGGCAATGATACCATTGGTGACTCAATATAATTACACCCTCGCTCCTAAGCCCTGCCTTTCTGTGCATCCAGAGCACACGATAGATGTGATCGTATTGCTTTGCCCTTCAATTTAGTCGGGTAGGTAAGGAGCAGGCATCACTATTGTCTTCATCTCACATAGATAGTGAAAACTTTCCCGGGTGTGATCTGTCCACAAAGCCCCATTGGCAATAAGAGTCAGTGGGAAGGAAATGGCTGGAGCCTTAATTTAAAAGACAGGACTTCCTGTAGCGGCAACTCCAGGTCTCAGTGCTGGGATATTTCTAACTTCAGGCGTCCTCAGAGCCAGAGGGCACAGAGGGCTCATTATTTTCCTCCATCTGTGGATGTATAGGAAGGACTTGAGTACAAGATAACTTAATGAACTTCAGCAGTATGCACTGTTGAGTCTACAGTCCTTTCTTGTCTTTCTTTCCAAGACAGTGGGGGCATTGAAAACACAGCTCCACAAAGTAGGATCCATGGCAGAATCTGGAATACAAATAGGAACTTGGGTTTTATTTGTTTGTTTGTTTGGTTTTTTTTGTTGTTTGTTTGTTTTTTGTTTGTGCTAGGTGTGATTCTAAGGTAGGGGTGTGGCTCATTGGAGCAATGCTTGCCTAGGATATGTGAGGTCCTGGATTTGATCACCAGCTCCCCCCTCACAAATAAAATACAATAAATAAAAGGAGCAGTTCTGTGCTGTTGGAAACTTAAGGAGTTGTGAGGCCCATGCCTTCTGGAATGTGAGCCCTTTTGTCCAGAAACTTCGAGGTAAAGAATTCCATAGACAGCATTTGTTTAGTTAGTCGTAGTTAGGACTTAGTTGTCAGTAAGCCTGATGTGTAGTGCGTGTACTTAAATTCAGGAGCAAGCCCACGGGATTTGAACTCCTAACCTTTAAAACATAGGCAGCTCCTTTGGCTACCAGGCAAACTGGTTGGTTCCTATTTGCCAGGACTTAGAACTCTTGGGCAGACAGAGTTCCCATTGATTCCACAACTCCCACAGACTAACACTGAGAAGCCCAAAGTAATACCCATTTCAGAATGAGGCTTGGCTCCCTAAAGGGATTCTGGCCCCTTGACTCAGCCCCTTACCTCACTGTTACACTTTCAGGCTTGCAGCCTCATGGGGAAATCACACCGGAATGCACAAGCTTCCATCTTGCTGTAATGACACATTGTTGCTTTGTGAGGAGGAGGAAGGCAATTTTCTTGGACATCCTTATCAAACTAGAGCACTCACAGCGGCTTTTTGTTTGTTTGTTTGTTTGTTTGTTTTTGGTTTATAAAAGTCCCAACAGAGCAGGGCTGCTGGTGTCTCTGGGTGGTAGAGCTTCAACCTCATGGGCTATTTGTCCAGGGGTGGTAATTAAAATCAAAACCCTTTTTGCCTGCCACTTGGCATGTGTTAACTTTTCTCCAAGCAGTCAGAATTGTTCTGCACCCCCTTCTTTGAGTGATTTAATGATCACATCAGAAGATCAAGTCTCTTAAAATAGAGTCAGACTTCAGCTCCAACAAAGAATTTTCAGTTAAGAAAGAAACAGACTCTCAAGAGGTAGAACTGTTCCTAACATCTGACCTGAAAACGGAAAAAAAAAAAAAAAAAACAGGCATAGCCTGTGACATTATATGACAGAAGGAATGAACATATTCCCTAAAACAATAAAAAACAAAACAAAATAAAAAAGACTTGAAACTCATTCTCTGCAGGTTTTAAAGATAACCTATGCCAAAATCTGCTTTCTGGATTTTTTTTTTTTTTTTTAAATCCTGGCTCCTGCCTTCAGGTTTGGCTGGGAAGAAAAGCTTGGAAGACCATGGCTTGGAATGTGTGAATGTTAAATTCAATAGTGTTCCCTTTCTTTATAAAAAGCAAGGCTCTGCTATGACTGCATATATGCTTTGAGTCTCTTCTTGCTGTAGGACAGAAACAGTGACTGGATTGTGAGATTTCAGATTGGCTTCCTTTGATGCACTGCTCTCCCCTTGCAATAGGCCAACGTGGAGGAATGGCTGGACATGATCCATGGAGGGCCACCCAGCAGTTTGGATGAAGAGTCTGGATTAGAAACTTGGAATTTTCATGTCATCCTCCCAAACTCTGCAAACCTGGTCCACGAAACCAAAGTTTTCTAAGACTTTGAAGCCCAAAGGTGTGTGGTGAGCACAGGCATGGGGTGTGCTTTCACCTGAGGGGTCCTCCCTGGGCACAGGGGCCAGAAGTGGGATACTTTAATGAAATCATTAACATTCGTTGGAGCAGAGTTAGAACTAAAAATTGTCTTACCACAACTTATTCTAATTTACAACATATCCTAATCCAGATAAGCAGGGAAGTGCTATTCACCCTAATCCCATTCATGCCAGTGAACAACAGATACAAAATGCACTATAAGGTCTATCCCACATCATAGCTCGTATGTCACATACTTAGAAAATCAGCGATGATTACCCATGGAAAACAGAAGGCATTCTTTTTTTAACAAAACTGGAGAGTCTATCTTGGCACTGTACAATAAAGAGGAAGCTAAACCAGGAAAGGTATTCCCAGGAAAGAAGCAAATACCGAGGTCCTCATCACAGGACCTGTGAGTAATGCAGTTCTCTGTGCTTCAGTGGGAGGAGGATTATCCAGAAGGACCCGGGAATGAGCATTCTCTGTAATGAGCAAAAGCAATGAGAGTGTGGGATATGGGACATCGTACAACTCAGAAGATGATCCGAGGACATACTGAGCCGTGGTCAAAGGAGCAGGAATGACAGAGCAGCACTGTATGCTATCTATAGTTTCTTGCATCTGTGCATTTGTCTAAGTTAACAATGGCTTGCACACTCATCTTATACTGTGTCTGTTGACCTCATAAAATCGTATTAAAACTGTCTCTTTACCTACTGTTAAGCATAATTATTAGGGACTTTGGGGTCCTACTTAATGAATTATGTCTGCGTTGTGGTAGCACTTCTTGATCATTTGTTCTATTTGATGTCATACTTGGCGAATCTTTTCTTTCCCTTGGTTTGCTTTCTAGGGACAAACAAGCCAACTTCATATTATTATAAGAGTCCCATCATCAAATGAACTATAATTGTTACCTCCTGCCCCCCATGACAGTATCCTAAAAGCTTCAATGCCAGTAACTACTCTAACTTTATTCATGTTCACCTAACCCTGATGCTCTATTCACTTTATTTATTTATTTATTTATTTATTTATTTATTTATTTATTCATTTTACCATTTAACACACATGCACTGAGCACTCACTGTGACCTTGACTTTCAATAAGCTTACCAGACACAGCCCTGACACCCACAGTGCTTACAGCTGACTCGGGGAATATAGACACGAAATGAACAAACTGTTCAATGCTTAGGACTGCAAGTCATATGGAGCCCTGTGGAGGAAATGAATTTCCATTTACACTATTGGAAACCATGAGAAATGACCAGATTTTGATCTCAACAACAACAATAACAACAAAAAACCAAACCCAAGAGCTAAGACCAAAAAAAAAAAAAAAAGTTGGTGGCAGAATGGTGAGGGTGTCCTTTTTTTTAGATTTATTTATTTATTTATTTATTATGTATACAGTATTCTGTCTGCATATATCCCTGCAGGTCAGAAGAGGGCACCAGATCTCATTATGGATGGTTGTGAGCCACCATGTGGTTGCTGGGAATTGAACTCAGGACCTCTGGAAGAGCAGCCAGTGCTCTTAACCTCTGAGCCATCTCTCCAGCCCGAGGGTGTCCTTTTTAAGATTTATTTAATTTTAATTTTAATTTTGTGTGTATGATTATTTTGTCAGCAAAAAGGTATGTGTATCATGAATGCGCAGTTCTTGAAGAGGCCTGAAGAGGTCCCGAGAGTCCCTGAAATTGTAGTTAACAGATAGTTGTGAGGAGTCCAGTGTGCTGGGAATGGAACCCAGTTCCTATACAGGAGTGGCCAGTGCTCTTAAGGGATGACCCATCTCTCTAGCCCCAGGATGATGGGTTTTAGATAGAAGCTATGAGGAAGAGGTAGCATTTCAGTGTAGAACTGAAGGGTGAGAGACAAGAAACTTTATGAGTTAACACCTGAAACACTTCAAGTGACTGGAGTACTGTGGGCAGAAAAATGACAGGAGGTGGAGCTAAAAAAATTAAAAGTAAACCAGATTGGTGGTGCACACCTTTAATCCCAGCATTTGGGAGGCAGAGACAGGTGGAACTCTGAGAGTTTAAGGCCAGCCTGGTCTATAAAATGAGAGAGAGAGAGAGAGAGAGAGAGAGAGAGAGAGAGAGAGAGAGAGAGAGAGAACTCTAATCATGTGGGTACATGCTTGAAGGCCACAGAATGGTACTTAATTTTTGAATGAAATGCAATGGAGGCTGGAGTGTAGCCCAGTGGTAGAGTGCTTGCTTAGTATGTGTGAGACTCTGGGTTCCAGACTATCAATATGAATGAATGAATGAATGACTGAATGACTGCAGTAAGAAGCTAGGGAAGGCTTAAGCATGTTCTCTGAAGTCTCTCTAGTCATTGATGATGGTGGTGGGGGAAGCCTAGGAAGGAGGGCAGAAGAGGTTGGGATGGGGCTTGGGAACTCAATGGCGGTAGCGATGAGGGTGATGGACAGGTACAGAGAGCGTTGAGAAATATTTTGAAAGTGGAATCAATAGTATTTTGTAGTCGCTGACTATTATGGGAGGAGAACTTTGCAAAAAGACCCCTGATAGGTCCGGGACTTTAGCAAATCAACAGCGGGAAGGGAACTCTGTTTAGACAAAGAAGATGGGAGGAGTAGAGTCAAGATTTCTGCTTCAGATGATTTAAATGTGAGTTGTGGAGATATTTGAGCAGCCAGTTGGCTTACATCAGCTTGGAACTCAGAAAAAGGGTCTGGAATGCAGATAAATATGTATTTGTTAACAGTTCTTGACAGTATTTGAGGCCACAAGACTGGGTGAGATCATACAATGCAAAGTGTAGGGAGGAAGAAAAATGGGCTCCGGAGAGAGGGTGAAGTGTCTCTTTGGAGGCACATGATGGAGGCAGAGATAAGGAGAAAGACCTGGTTTTACATCAGCCCAAGCCTAGGATAAAAGAGGACAGCATGGTGACATGGAGACTGGGAAGGTTTCTCAGCAGTGCAAACCACTACACTACATACCTCTGAGAGGTTAAGAGGAGGCCTGGAGAGAATTGCATTTGGTATTGTAGCCATTTTACATGTTGAAACTGACTCTCACCAGCCCAGAGAACAACTGTGGGCAACTCTTCCCAATTCTGTAAACAGGAATGGCAAGTTGACTGCTTGAATTCAGCCATGGTGGGAGTATTTGCATCATGGAACCTGGCAGACACTTCTACAAGTTTTTGTTGTTTTTTTTTTTTCTTTTAAAAATTTGGTTTTGGGTTTATTTAGCGTATGAATATCTCATCTGCATGTATGTGTGTATGTGTGATACCTGATAGCTGAGTGGTCAGAAGAGGGTGTTAGATCCACTGGAGCTGGCGTTAAGACAGTTGTGAGTCACAGTGTGGGTGCTGGGAACAGAACCCGGGTCCTCTGCAAAAGCATCACATGTTCTTGACCTCTGAGCCACCCGTCCAGCTCCCTTTCTTCCTGACAGCTGTTTGTTGGTCATGCCCACTGTGTCATGTGCATCACAGCTCCATTTGTGATGGGGGTGGGTGGGAGGAGGACTGGTTTTTTGCTCTATCAGGTTCCATCAGAAAGTTACTAAAGATTTTCCATGGGCATGAGTTCTCTTCAGAGGGGCCAGCTGGGTGTCTAAGCTTTCTTTGAAGTGGGCTTCTACCTTTGCCACAGAATTCCCTGCAGTCTTAGCCCATTAGTGACTAACCTTCACAAATCTGATGCAGACCAACGGGGGAAGAAAAGATTCAGTGTGGTCATGGGAAGAATGTCTCCCAACTTTGGATGCTGTAATTCTGCAATGGCTGCAGAAATTCCAGGAAGTATAAGCAATAAACCACATTTCATTTACTCCTGGCCTTGTTTACATGGTAAAAAAATAATCATTAGGAAATTCCAGAACTCAGGACGAAGAGATTTTCCTCAGTATTTTTCTTAAGAAAAAAAAAAAAAGCTATTCTATGAAGATTAGCTGGAAGGTAAAATGTTTAATATTTTCAATACCATTAATAACTGAATTAGGTGATTTAGTAAGCTAATTAGATAAGCAGATGAAAGGCAAAATCATTTAAAGAACTATTGCTTTTTCTTCTTCTCAGTGTTGGGGATGGAATCCAGGGCCTCCCACATCCTAGGCAAGCATTCTACCACTGAGCTGTACTCCCAGCTGGAGAACCGTTGTTCTTGATTAAACAGTAATCATGTGCTTATTAAAGAACTGCTTGTTTATGAAATAATATTTCAGATTGTTCTGTCATCTAAAGGGGGGCTAAGGATAAAACTGGGGGCATTGCAGACACCTCCATCTGCTAAGGGAATCCAGGCAGCGCTGAAAATTTGTTCTTTGACACATCTTTACTCCAAACATGCAGCAATGATGAAGTTTATCAAGATTAAAATTTAAATAAACACTCCCGTAGTTCAAATCTGGAACAGAAACACCAAGCTGTGAGCTGAGCGGAAGCCACAAGCTTATGGGATTCTGGGGCTGGAATCAGGCAATATTAACTGGAGTTTGGCTCGTCCCAAGTAAATGAAAATCAAAGCGCTCCTTGCCCAGATGAAGACTGAAGCCAAACTCACTGCCTGAAGCCACAGGAAAGGCAGGCCTTTCTTGCTCATGAAAGGGGGCTGAAAGAGAGTTCTCACTGCCCAGGGCTGCTGCATTAGCCAACCATGGACTTAATGGACAGGGAGGACCAGCTAACCTGTGACCAGCAGGAAGGGCAGCTGGCCCAATTTGTATTGTCTTCAGTGTCACTGGGGTTGGGGCTTTGGAAGCATCATTAGTAGGTTGGAGTCTGAATGGATGCTTCCTACAGCCAAGTGTGGAATGAAGGCAATCTCTAAAACCACTGTACACAGAGGGGGAAGTCTGAGGGTGTTAGATGAGGGAGGGGGAGAGGGAGGGTGGGAGGAAGAGAGGGAGGGAGGAAGATAGATAGATAGATAGAAAAAATATTCAAGCCTAGTTTCCAAGTGAGCATCTCAACCAAATTCAAAGTTAAGACAACAACAAAAATATAACAACATGCATTTATGCCTTGTCTTAGTCATTGTTCTATTGCTGTGAAGAGACACCATGACCAAGGCAACTCATATAAAAAGAAGCATTTAACTGGGGCTTGCTTATACTTTCAGAGGGGTTAGTCCATTACCATGGCAGGGAGCATGATGGGAGCAAGGCAGCACTCATGATTTTTTTTTTAATCTTTTTTTTTTTAATTTGAATTAGAAACAAGATTGTTTTACATGACAATCCCAGTTCCCCTCTCCCTCCCTTCCTCCCCTACCACCCCCCCCAACTAAAACCCTACCTGTCACATGTCCTTTCTTCTAATCTACACCTGACTCAACCTTTCTGCTCCCTCATGACCTCTGCATTCTTCCTCCTCTCCCCTTCTCATTCTCATAGCTCCCTCCCCCCTCTTCCCATGCTCTCAATTTGCTCAGGGGATGGTGACCCTTTCCCGTTCTCCAGGGGACAATGTTTGTCTCTTTTAGGGTCCTCCTTGTTTACTAGTTTCTCTGGCAGTACTCATGATTTTTATTTTAATGAACTAGCTGAGAGCTAGTTCTGATCTGATCTACAGGCAGAGATAGAGATAGAGATAGAGAGAGAGAGAGAGAGAGAGAGAGAGAGAGAGAGAGAGAGAGAGAGCTGGACCTGGCATGGGTTTTTGAAACCTTAAAGCCTACCCCCAGTGACACACTTCCTCCAACAAAGCCACACCTACTCCAACAAGGCTGCATAGTCCTCATAATCCTTTCAAATACTTCCACTTCCAGGTCAGTTAACATTCAGATATATTAGCCTATGGGGACCATTTTTACCCAAACCACAACACTCCTGTTAGAATTGATTTTATGGAATACCCTGAGAAGAGGTCTACATATGCTGAAAATGTTCATGAGACATGAAGGAGCTGCCATGAGTGCTGGCTCCTGACTATAATCTATAGTCGCAGCTCTCAGGAAACAGAGGCAGGAGGGTCACAAGTTCAAGGTCAGCCTGCTCTGCTCTAAACAGTGAGTTTCAGGCCAGACAGGCCTGTGTAGCAAGGACTTGTCTCAGACACACAGACACACCCACAGACAGGTAGGCAGACACCCACCCACACATACACACACATGCACAGACACACAGACACAGACAGACACACGTGTGCACATGCACAGAGATTGGGGAAGAGGCATGAAAGAATAACTTCCATTAAGCAAAGCAAAGTATTATGGGAAAAAATTCAATGAAACCAGACTAGATTATGAAAAGAATTAGAAATCTTAGAACTGAAATGCATAATCATTAAAATAAAAATCCAGTAGCTAATATAAGCTATAGACTGAAAATAGTTTCAAGAGAAAATTGGAAAATTGATGATAATGTTGAGACTTTCACCATGGAAACAGGGCAGAGAGACAAAGAGAAACAATGAAGGGGCTGTAGGGTCATTAGTAGGCTGTGACATGCGTTCACTAGGAGTTTCGGAGATGGGAATGAGGGGAATTGCAGAGAAGCAATATCTATAGAGATCATAGTGGATTTTTTTTTATAACTGAAAATTGAGGGACCAGAGAAACGGTTTAGCAGTTAAGAGCATGTGTTGCTCTTGCAGAGGGCCTGGGTTCAGTTCCCAGCAACCACATGGGACACACCATATAATTATCCATAAGCCCAGTTCCATGGGAACTGATGCCCGCTTCTGACCTCCAAAGACACTAGACATGCATATGGTGGCAGACACTCATGTAGTAACATCTTGTTCATATTCTAACAAAGTTTGCTTGAAAGACCAGAGAAGCAGAGCTCTTACCTCTACAAAATCCTCAGACTGAAAAGAGACAGAGCTCCTGTCTCCTATCACCTATATTCCTCTCTCCGACCTATTAGAACTCATGCTACACACTCAGACATATAAAATAAAATAAATGAAAATAAATGAATCTAATTTTTTTAAAAAAGGAATGAGGGCTGGTGAGACAGCTTGGTGGGTAGGAGTGTGTTGCTCAAGTATAAGAACATGAGTTCGAATCCTTAGCACCCATGTAAAAAGCCACATGTGACCACATGTGTGGCTATAACCCAGCACTATGGGGTAGAGACAGGCCTGCTGGATGTCAACCTAGCTCTAGTTTTGGTGAGAGACTGTCTCAGGGGGATAAGGCTGAGAGAGAGGGAACAGGACACCCAACATCTTCCATCAGCATTTGGGTGCAGGAACTCATGTACATGTGTGCACAGGCACTACATACACACACACACACACACACACACACACACACACACACACACACACTCACACACAAACACACACACATACACACACACGCACACATACACACATGCACACACACACACACCCACACACACACACACTCACACACAAGATCTCATGCAGAACTCCAGGTAGAATAAATACTATAAACCTACACATCTCAGTGGAAATATACAGCATTAAGGATAAAGAGAAGACATAACAGCCATTATAGGGAAGAGGAATGAGATTTTGACTGACTGTTGACATCCCCTTGGCAAAATCTGATACCAGAAGACAATGAAATATGTCTTTTACAGTGCCAAGGGAAAATAACTGATAACCTGAAATTACACACCTTTAAAGATAATTATTCAATTGAATGGGCCAATTAAAGGCATTTTCAAAAATAGGTCAAGCAAAATGAATAAAATAAAAGTGACTACCAAGAAGATTGGAAGGTAATATTTAAAGGTCTGATCTAATTTACATCTTGAATACATACAATACTCCAAACTTGCAAAGAAAATATAGTTCTTTGTTTTCAAGTATATCTAGAATTTTATAATATAATATTTTGTATGTAAGTCACTCTGCAAAAATTTGTTTTTAAAAATTGGTATCATACAAACAAAATGTGTCCATAATTCAATTGATTTAGAAATCAATACTAAGGATATAATTTAAATTGTCACACACTTTGAATCTTGAAATTCTCACCCAGGTATTCAAGATGAAAATGGAAACTGTGGGGGCTGAGAGAACAGCACAGAGGTAGAGTGCCCGCCTAGTGCTTATGCCAGGTTCTGTACTGAAGACAGAAAGCAAACCCAACAAAAAGCAAACCGTTTAAAAGGAAGTAGGACACGGTGGTGTATGCCCACAACCCTTGTACTGGGGAGGCAAGGGAGAAGTCACAGTGGCAATTTCTCAAACATTTATAAGTAAAAATACTTAGAAATGAAAGATAGGTGCCAGCAAGGTGTCTCGGAAAGTAAAGGCACTTTGCCACACAAACTTGGAGACCTAGGTTCAAGTCCTAGAACCCATATAAAGATGAAAGAAGAGAAGCAACTCCACAAAGTTGTCCTCTGACCTCCTCAACTATAAGGTGGCACATGCCAATGCTCCCCATCATGTACATGTGTACACGCACACACACATGCACACATGTGCAGGTACACAGCACACACAAAGCACACACGTGTGCACACACGCGCGCGTGCGCGCGCGCGCGCACACACACACATGCGCGCACACATGCACAAACACATGCACAAACATATGACACACACATGCACACATACACATGCACACACACGTACACACACACATACACACACGTGCACACACACATGCACACACACACAGAGAAACAGAGAGGAATACATTTTTAAAAATTATGAAATGAGAGACAAAGAATCTAAAGTGTATGCTGATGGGGGATGTACTTCTGTGTATGTTTATCTTATTGATTGTTAAATAAAATACTGTTTGGCCAATGAGACAGCAAGTTAGACAGGACTAGAAGTTAAAGAGGATTCTGAGAAATGTAGTAGAGAAGTGATGATCCAGGCAGGAAGTGACATAGCAAGGAGACTCATATTTAAGCAAAGGAGAAACAGGAAGGGCCCCTTTTCCCCCCTTTGCCTCCTCCAGTGGCAGGATGTGAATAAGGTGTCCGATAAGATAAGTCTTATAAAATATATAGATGTATGATAATTGAGACTGAGCTAACAGATGAGAATCCTAGTCATTGGCCAAGCAGCATTGAACCTAATACAAATTTCTGTGTATTCATTTGGGCCCTAACTCAGGTGGGCGGCTGGCGAAAAGCTTACACGTGGCGGTGGGGCTCAGCGGCTTTTGGCAGAAAGATTTATCATAACAGTATGCCTTAATTGTGTTGTTAAGAAAACAAGGTTGGAAACAAGTTCTTTCAGGAAGACGATGGGGAAACAACAAATCTAAAGAATGGAGAATAAAACCTGTTAGTTTCCAAGGGCTGCCATAATGAAATACCACAGGTGGAGGGCTTAATACAACAGACATTTATTGTTTCATAGTTCTAGAGGCCAGAGTTTGAAATCAAGGTGTCTTCTGGGTCATGTGTCCTTACCAGGAGCTTGGGAAAGAAATACTCCATGCCCCTCTCACGGCTTGTGGAACTTCATAGTTGCAGAAAGCCCTTGTCTTGTAGCTGTGGTGATATCGTGTTTGTACAAATAAAGCTTGCCTGAAGATGAGAGGGCAGAGCTAGCCACTAGGTAACCATAGAGGTCTGGAGGTCTGTACAGACAGACAGGAAATGATTAGGCAGGAGGAGACAGGAGCTCAATCTCCTCAGTCTGAGGATTTCATAGCTGTAAGAACTCTAGTGACTGGCTGCTCTGCTTCTCTGATCCTTCAGCTTTCTCTCCCTAATATCTGACTCTGGGTTTTTATTATGAAGACCTGTTAGAACTATATGTAGCTCCATCATTCCAACTCTGCCTTGTCGTGGTCTTCTCTCTCTGTGTCCTTACATCCTCTTACGTCTGTGTCTCTCCTCCCTCCTCCTGCTTTCTTTCTTTCTTCTGTGATTGGGTGAACCGTGGGCCTGGCACATTCTAGTAAATGTGCTGCCACTGTGTTTTAAATATTTTATTACATGTCTTTATTTACATCGGGTGTGCACACGCCTGCTCATATGCACGACACAACCCACTGTGGAGGTCAGAGGACAACTTTCGGGAGTCAGTTCTCTCCTATCATGTGGACCCCAGGGATGAACTCAAGTTGTCAGCAAGCAGCTTTACCTGCGAGACATCTTGCAAACACCTACCTTTTCTCGAGAGGACACTGGACATGTTAGACTAGGGGCCCACCATATTCCAGTTTGACTGGACCCTAATTTAACCAATTCTATCTGGGAAAAATACCTAACATGAATACAGAATTTTTAACAAGTCTGGTGAAAATGAAACAGCATAAAGGGATTCAAGTGGACATCAGGAACCATGAAGGTTGTCAGCGTATATACGGTCGGGAACCAGGGTACCTTGGAAAGGATGCTAGGACACAATGGAAAGGATGCTAGGACACCTTGAGTACTTGCAGCTTTCCAACCAATACAAAAAACTAGAAAACACAAATGGTTTTCTTTCTTTCTTTTTGAGACAGGTTCTCACATAGTCCAGGCTGGTCTTTAACTAACGGTGTAACCAAGGACGGTCTTGAACTCCTGATCCTTCTGCCTCTGCTCTGTACCCTGAGTACTCAGATTAGAGGCATGCACCACTGTGCCCAGATTAATAAACGCTTCTCTTTAAAATGTGAGTTGACAGTCTTGCCCAACATATGAGAGTTCTTTTGTCATTGTTTTGACTTACTGGAGTGCTGGGGATCAGCTTTGGAATGTTATGCATTCGAGGCAAGTTCTCTGACACTGGGGCACACCCCTAGCCAGTAGCATCTAGTCAGAATCAATTTAAGCTGAAATACCACAGTTAGGAGTCAACATCTCAGGGCTGGGGACGAGGCACAGTGCAGGGTTCTTGATGAGGTCCCGTCTCTAGAACCACCACAAGACAAATCTTGTCTGGCTAGATGTTGGCTTCTGTCTCCTGGTCCTTGAGCTGTAGAAAAATGAAGCAGTAGGGAGTCTGAAATTGAGTCAGGGATTTGTTCATTGTACTTCCTGGAGTGTGGTGCCTAACCATTTGTGTTAGTCTCTCAGAGTGAGGACAGCCACCTGTCATGATAGCTCACCTGGAGAAAGTGCATGGTTGAATTTAAGGGACAGGCACAGGGCTGGAGAGATGGCGCAGAGGTTAAGAGTGCCGACTGCTCTTCCAGAGGTCCTGAGTTCAATTCCCAGCAACCACATAGTAGCTCACAACCATCCATTATGAGATTGGGTGCCCTCTTCTGGTGTGCAGATATACATGGAAGCAGAATGTTGTATACATAATAAATAAATAAAATCTTTTAAAAAAAAGGGACAGGCACAAATATGGATATATGCAATTCCCATTTATCTTTAAGGCATCTTGTACTCACCTTGGAGGGAATAGCACATAGGCTATTTTAAAGATCTTGGATGGGAAGTGACTCCCCCATGACTCTATTTAAAACAGCAGCATCTCTTCTCCGGGCTCACACACTGGATCTCATTTTCAACATTTTAGAAGCAAGAGTGACTGGAAAAGGTGCTAATAGCCAGCAGTGACCTGTGGGGTCAGGAAAAAAATCCTAGGAAGTCTTAACTCTAATCGTTAGGCAAATACTTTGCTATATTTGGACACACCAAGCACATATTTGCACTTAAACAAATATTTCAGTGTGGTTATAAAAATACATATAGGAGAAATATTAGTGTGACTACTGACAGATCTTTGGTACAGCTGCAGATTGCAAATATTTCTTCTCTATGTATATTCATATTCAATCAGAGATAGAGATCTGCAAGCCTGCTAGCTGGTATTTCACTTATGCACTATTTTCTGTCTGCTTCTTAGCAAGGGACAGCATGCGTTCCACATCTGATTGCACTGTAGTCTCACCTCTGTGGTTCTGGCTTCACTCTTTCCATTTCAGCTTAACAGTTTAGTGGTATGTCCTTCACCTTCAGACTCTGACTTGCTTCCCTTCCCCCCTCAGAAATGTCCCATAGCTTCCTTGATTGTGTTCTAGAATGTTCTCCTGCTCATGTTTTTCACAAATGGCGCCTGTTCCCAAAGAGGGGGAAATTAGTGATATTATTCTTCAGTGCTACTTAAAAATCATATTTAAACAAAAATAGAGTGGTTCTTCCCCCCCCTGCTGTGTATTCTAGTTTTACTTTTGTTTCTGTGATAACATACCCAAACAAAAAGCACCTTAGGGAAGAGAGGGCTTTATTTTAGCTTACAGTTCTGAGTCACTGTCCATCAGAAAGTCAAAGCAGCTGGTCACATTACATCCACAGGCTACAGCAGCACAAAATGAACACACCCATGCATGCGGTCTGCTCTCCCTCTCTGTGCTCAGCCAGCTTTTCTCCATTCTTACACAGTCCAAAACCCAAACCCTGAGGCAATGCTGCCCAGAATGGCCTAGATCCTCCCACGTCAACTAACCATCAAATTGGTCTCCCACAGACATACCTACAAGCCAACGTGATCTGCTTCCTTATCAGAGACTCTCTTCCTAGGTAATGGTGAGTCATGACAAGTTAACATTTAAAGTGTGCTTCTTATATTTGACCCAAACTATCAAGGCACTGTCAAAATCTAGCTTTCGTTTTTTTTGTTTTAGTTTTTGTTTTTTTTTCAAGGATGACTTCATTGCATAATATTTTTGGCTTGTTTTAGGATTGATATGATGCCCAGGTACAAGTCCTAAGAGAGCTGTGCCATGACTGGGCTCCAAGCTTACACGCCATCCCATTTCCCGTATGTGCATCCATCATGGTGCCTTTGCTTTTAAAGGTCTCTCCATCTTAGTATTTATTGCTCCCAAAGCTCTTCTTCCCAACTAAAAACCTGAGGACTGAAGCTAAGACTACTACTCACAGGGGACAGAATTGAATTAGAGATGATCTCTGGACCCTTGGGATCTTCCCACCATACCCCAACTACCTTCCTCAAGGGGTAGCTTACAATATGTCCATCGGAAAGGCGGGCGTCGGTAGCACACGCCTTTAATCCCAGCATTGGGGAGGCAGAGGCAGGCGGATCTCTGTGCGTTTGAGGCCAGCCTGGTCTACAGAGCGAGTTCCAGGACAGGCTCCAAAGCTACACAGAGAAACCCTGTCTCTAAAAAACCAAACCAAACAAAATGTCCATCTAAGAGATTTTCTTGCATCTTCTGTGACGGGCCCCTTCCTAGGCCTCCTGTGTGGTTCTCAGTGCTCCTCTTTGGAAGTTGTCCCTCTCCACTGTGCACCGTGGTTATTGTGCTCAGGCACTGCGTCTCCCAAAGGCCTGTGTGTTAATGGTTTCATGACTAGAATGGTGCTTTTTGGGGTGTGGTGGAATCTTTTAGAGGAGGCCCTACTATGAAGTCTTTTTCCTCTTTCTCTTTGTTCCCTGGCTCACTATGTGGTAAGTGATTCTGTTCTGTTACACACCCAAGCCATGTGCTTCACCACAGGCCCTGGAAGCAATGGGGCCATTCAGTCTCGGGCAGAAAGCTTCAACACTGTGAGCCCAAATCTACCTTTGCTCTTTATAGTTGATTGTCTCAGTTATTTGTCTTAGTAACAGAAAGATGATTCATGTGGGTCATATTTTCCTTTCTGTTATCAGGCTCTTCAAGGTTGGAACCTGTTTTATTCTGTGTCTCACTTCTCATATTTCCTAACCTTGTATTAGTAGAGGCCCATTATATACTTATTAAATTAATGGAATGTCTTTTGGATTCTGGGTAACTTGTGGCCACGGAAAGCCTACAGAGCCAGGCACAGCAGCATGCCACTTAGCTTGGGGACTCCTTTCAAGCTGTGCCTTCCTGGCTCCACCCTCACATTTCTGTGGTTCTGGGCTTCATGTAACAATGAAAATGTTTTACACTCATGTAACCCAATGTATTACAGCAGCTGCATGTGATTATTGCATGAGTCTGAAGAAATGAACAATTGGTATCATGCAATTTTAATGGATCTATATTTAAAAAGTCACATATATGCCTATCACCTATCACATTAGATATCATAGTTCTAGAGTTTCTTGGCGTTTTTTTGTTTTGTTTTGTTTTGTTTTTGTTTGTTTTGTTTTTTGTTTTTCGAGACAGGGTTTCTCTGTGTAGCTTTGGAGCCTATCCTGGCACTCGCTCTGTAGACCAGGCTGGCCTCGAACTCACAGAGATCCGCCTGCCTCTGTCTCCCGAGTGCTGGGATTAAAGGCGTGTGCCACCAATGCCAGTGGTGTATCTTGGCGTTTTTGTTGGCTGTTTTTTGTTTGTTTGTTTTTTGAGTCTTCTTGTCTTGTTCCTTTGAATTTTCTTTTAAAAAAATTATAACTTGCTTGCCTGGTAAGACATGGCTTCATCATGCTCCAAGCCCCCAATTCCACATTTGTCATCACCTCCTAGAAGAGAGACAGACTCCTGTAGCCTTCATAAGAGCACTTGCCTCCCCTGACCCCTGCACTCAGGTTTGCTTTGTGAAGTGTAGGTATGATGCTGTGTAGGTGGTAGGCATTGTTTACTACTGTTGTTTATAGAACTTCAAGGCCCATGTCTTGCACTTGCCCAGTTCATGCTTGCCCACTGAACTGCATTTGCTGATGTTTTGAATCTCAAACTCTCTCTCTCTCTCTCTCTCTCTCTCTCTCTCTCTCTCTCTCTCTCTCTCTTTCTCTTAATTATTTATTTATTTAGTTGGTTAGTTTTGTGTATGTGCTTGTCTGTGAGGGTGTATGCCTGCACAGCACACTCGTGGAGATCACAGGGCAACTTTGGATGGTAGTCCTCACCTTCCATATTGCTTTTGAGGCACAGTCTCTTTTATTGTCTGCTATGAAGTTGCATACTACAGGCTAGCTGGCGCCTGAGCTTCTGGGGAACTCTCATGTCTTTGCCATCCATCTTGGGATAGAGGAAGGTCGATCAGAAGGTCAAGACCAACCTGATTTACTTAGCCAGTTTGAGGCTGGCCTGGTATATAAGAGATCCAGGTTTCTTTCTTTCTTTTTTTTAAAGGGTAGGGGTGGGCTTGTCTTTCAAAAGAGTTCTAACTTTCTTCTTTCTTGTTAATACTTAAAGTCACTAAACCCAGTGACAGTTTTCACTAAGGAATTTTCAGACATATGCAATTATCAATTTTTCTTATTGTGGCCAAGTCTGTGAGTCTCATAGCAAAGATTTTACTGGAAAATTGAGAGATTGTAAGGTGCCTAAAACAGAACATTTGATGGAAATAGGATAAGAAATAGGTATTTGTATGTTTATTTAATTTAAACTTTCTTTTTTCTTTCCCCTCCTTCCTTCCTTCCTTTCTCTATCTCCCTCTCTTTCTCTTTCTTTCTTTCTTTCTTTCTTTCTTTCTTTCTTTCTTTCTTTCTTTCTTTCTTTCTTTCTTTCATGACAGCTCTGGCTGTCCTGGAACTCTCTATGGAGACCTTGAACTCACAGAGCTCTGCCTGCCTCAGCCTCTCAAGTGCTGCGTCTAAAGGCATGAACCACCACTGCTTAAAACTTTCTCTTTAAGGGAAGTTTTTCTTTTTCTTTCCATTTAGGAGTTGGCCACAAACTCCTGGACTCGTGACCCTCTTGCCTTAGCTTCCTGAGTGCTGGGACTATGGGCTTGCCCCAACACCTAGTTAAAGCAAGCTTTGGAATGCCATCTGTGTGTGTGTGTGTGTGTGTGTGTGTGTGTGTGTGTGTGTGTGTGTGTGTGTGTGATAATCAAATTGGAGCAATTAGTTTTACCTGAGTCTACGAGAACATTTTGGTTTATATTTCCCTTCATCACACTTTATTTAGCAAGATTGTGTTCTTCAGGGAACTCAACTTAGGATCAATTCCCTGGTGACTGTACCCGGTGTGAGCAGTCTTCAATACTCACACCGTGGGTCCTGAGGGACTCAGTCAGGACTCAGTAAATTAATAGGGGCTTCAGAGTTGGAGAACCAGCCCTGGACGTGCCCTCTCCTTGGAGCTGTTCTGTGGCCTGTGCTCTGAACACTAGCACACGGTGTCCAAAGAATGAAAAGAAACGAAGGGGCCAGAAGGGAGTGTTCTTGTGGGACAGGAATTTTTGCTGGCAATAGTTAACCACATCTCCCCAGCTACTTGACATGTGTTATATAAGGGAACCAATTCCAAGACAAAACGAAAAATGAACTGCTTTGACTGTAAAGTAAAAACATAGAACAAATTAGAACTGACTTCCTTCAAATGTTTTTTTTTTTTTCAAATTTATGTGGGGTGGGTTTGCTTAAGTCTTCTTGTTCTTATTTCCAGATGCCACAAAATATAGAATATTATTTCCCCTACTATCTATTGTTCTGCCAATTTTCATACATTAAAATATGTTTTCAGTTTTCTTGAAACGCTTATGAATTATATGCATGCATGCGATGGACAATAAATTATTTTTGTAGGACTTATCAACTCTGGCATTTCTTTGTGGCTCAAAATTTTGAGGCATTTAGTCCTGATTTGAACTCAGTGCTCACAAAATAAGTGGGTCATAGGCCAAGGTTCTGTTTGTAGGCTATTTGCCTTTGCCTAGATACATACTCACCCTGCACAAATAGCTTCCAGCTCACCCCCTTCTGTATCAACACCAATGAAGAACGCACTTCTCGTCTCCACCCACTGGCCAGGACAGAAGTTGATTGTTGATGGTGTGGTTATGACATTAAAAATATTACCAAAACGCTTGTAACTCCCAGAATATTTTGCTTTGCAGTTCTTTCCTGAACTCTAGGGTCATAGATACGATTTTGTCTTTGGTGTCTGTCATGGTTAATATTCACTGTCAACTCAACACCCAAGAAGCAGGTTCTAGGCATACCTGTGCGGGATTGTCTAGCTGAATGTTATCCTCTGAGGATGTCTGTGAGGGATCTAATCAAGACAGGAAGACCCGCCCATTCTGGGCAGGATCACTCCCTGAGCAGGAGATTCTGGGACCTTGTAAATTGGAAAGGCAAGTTGAGCCTTATCCTGCCTGCATTAATTTACTGATCCCTGCTCTTGATTGTGGCTGTAACATGACCGGCTCTCTCAAGCTGCTGGCACTGTGACTTCCCTGGCATGATGGACTGGAACTGTGAGCCAGAACAAACCCCTACTCCTGTGAGCAGCTTTTGTTGTGACAACTTTATTTTATCACAGCAACAGAATAGAAAGTAAGACACTAATTGGCTTCTAAACTCAAAAGTCGGAAAGAGCCATTGGGTTTACACCCCTAAAACCTGCTCTTCTCTCAGTGAGCCTCGTGTTAGGGACCTGCACCGCCGTTCACCCGCTGTGATCTCGAAGTTCGGCGAATCTGTAGGTTCTGTAACCACTACAACAACAAAGCCACAGAAGAGCCCTAAATATATTCTCCTGTCTCCTTTACAGTCCACTCCTCTTCTGACCTCCAGCCTCTGGCAAATACTATACTATCTTCCATCCCCAAAGTAGTGCTTTTTTCCAGAATGTTATATAATAGGGTAACACAGTAATGCTATTCTTTCTTGTCCTTTTACTTACAAGGCTTTTGAGTTTCATCTGCATTGGGGTGTTTCCATAGTATATGCCTCTTTATTACTAATAGTCCATGGTGTAGACATTCCGTAGTTTGTATATCCATTTGCCTGCACAAGGACATTTAGGTTGTTTACAGGTTTGGATGGTTCTTGTCAAGACAACTGCAAGAAAATGGTCCCCATTTTTATTTATTTTTAACTATTGCAATGCTGGGATTGAACTTGGGACTTCTATGCATGCTAGGTACCACTGAGCTACAGCCCCAGCCATACCCTTCGGTGATTCTTAACATAGATAATAAACACACCCAAAGGGACATAAATTTTCATTTCCCTTCAGATACAGACCAGCAAGGACTATCACCAAGTTATAAGCCATCTTTCAAGGTATTGCCAGACTGTTTACCGAGGTAGTTGCCATTTTCCAGTCCTTCCAGCAGTGTGTGAGAGAACCAGCATCTCCTCACGTTCCTCTGCATTTTCATCATTTCACTTGAGCTGGCTGTGTGGCCTCACTGCGCTTTTAGCTTGCAGTGACATCTGACGGCTGGTGACATCAAATATCTTGTGTGCTTGCATACTGCATGTAAGCTTTCTTGAGTGAAGTGCCTACAGTGTCTACGTTCCTTCTCTCTTCCCTCCCTTCATTCTAAGGTTACTTTTACTTAGTGTGTGCGCCGTGCGTGCGTGCGTGTGTGTGTGTGTGTGTGTGTGTGTGTGTGTGTGTGTGTGTGTGTGTGTGGCAGAGGACAACCTCAGGTGTCATTTCTCAGATACTAGCCTGGAAGGCTAGTTGGCTAGGCTGGTGGGCAACAAACCTCAGAGATCTACCCATCTCTCCTGTCCCCAGCTCTGGGATTATTTATACATGTGAGTCACCACACATACACAGGCATCTCTTTTGTTTGTTTGTGTTTTTACCTGTGATCTGGGAATGGAATTCAGGATCCTCTTTTTGTTTCTACAACAGACACTTTCCAAAATGAGTATTTCCCCTCACTCCAAAACCCTGGAGTTTTTGACTCAGACTCATCTGTCTACACTAAACCTCCAACTACTGTCAGTTGTGGTTCACGTTTCCCTACCCTGCCCTGATGCTGCAGAGATTGCTGCCTGCTAATTTCTGCTCTCCTGCACCATGAGTCTTTGCGTCTACATCTTGCCTGTCTCTTGCGCCTGGAAGATGGAGGTTTGCTCCGGGGCATCACTTTCTTCATTTTTGCTTTTTCAATTTGCTCAGCCTTTGACTTGTAGTTAAGATGCAGCGGCCCCTGACACGCCAGACTGGCTGTGGTTTGGCTTTTAATCCTTGATGGTGTTTCTCTGAAAACAAAAACATCTTAATTTATATGAAATCCAATTTCCGATCTTTTTTCCTCACACAGATCCAGCATTTGTGCTGTAACTAAGAAATGTCTGCCTAGCTCAAGGTCACAGATTTCTCGTCCCTCAGAATTGTTCTTTAAAGTACAAATCAGATAGCGTCCATCGCTCTCGCCTCAATTCTCCAAGGGTTTTTCCTTTGCCTTAGAATAAAACCGAAACTTTTCCTTCTGGGCTACCAAGTGCTGCCTGATCTTGCTTTCTGCTTTCTTTCCCTCTCTCCAATCTTCTACCCACCCCCACCCCACCCTCTCTGTAGACCAGACTGGTCCTCCTGCCTCTGCTTCTCCTAAGGGTGTGCATCACCACACCAGGCTTGTTTTTGTTTCTTGTTTTCTCACATACCCTTCTTTGAGCCCTTTATTTTTGTCAGGTTTGGCTTGACCTGCTCTCATTTTTTCCAAACATTTTTGTTTTTAAATTTTATGTGGATAAGTATTTTGCTTGCTTGCAAGTGTATATGCAGTGTTCATGGAGGCCAGAGGAGAATGTCTGATCTCTGGAACTGGAGTTATAGACAGTTGGGAATAGCTGGGAACCAAGCGAGCCAAGAGGAGAGACAATATTTTCCAACAAACAGTACTGGGACAATAGGTATTTACAGACAAAGGTCAAGCTGAACCCTGACTTCAAGTCATTCCCTAATATTAACTCAAGTCATTATAGGCACAAATGTGGGGGAGAGGTGGCTACCAGTGCCCAACTCCTAGAAAAAGATCTGGTATGAAATTTATATAATTTTTTGTTAGGTGAAAGTTTCTTAATATGGTAACAGGGCACAAGCATCATAAAAATAAAACACACACACAGGAAAGATTGGAAATTAATAAATTAAAAATGATCAATTTGGAATAAAATCTAGACTCCTCATTATGGGCTATAAAGTGCTGCCTGATTTTGGATAAATTGGACTTGAAAAACAAAACAACTTTTGTGCTCCCAAGAACAACATTAGGGAAGTAAAAAGAGAACCCATGGAATTAGAGACAAACATTTGCAAACCACACATCTGGCGAAAGACATACCTAAAACATAAAAAGAATTCTTACAACAATAAAAATACGAATAACCCACTTTGGAAATGGGCAAATAATTTGAGACATCTCTCCAAAGAAAATGAACAAGTTGCCTCTAAGAACATGAAAATGTGCTTAGAATTATTGGTCACAGAGAGTGGCAGGGAAAATTCGTAATCAGATACCATGTCACAACAGGATGGTGAAGGTGACAAAGAGGGGCAGTGACAGGAGTCAGTGAGGATGCAGAGAAACTGGACCCTCCTTACCACTGGTGGGGATGTAAATGGCACCGTTGCTTTGGATAATGGCCTTGCCATTCTCCAAAACTTTGAACACATGGTTTCTACATGGCCCATCAATTCCACCCAAACAATTCTACCACCCCCCGCAAATGAAAACAAATGCACAGGCACACACAAATGAAATTTTGACAGTGATTAAGCTTTGAAAAGTTGGGTTAAGTCAAAGAAGACAATCATGAAAGATTATAAATGATATGATTCCATCTTAATGCAGTGTTCAAATGGGCAATCTCTCTGTAGCCCTGGCTGTCTCGCAACTCTGTAGACTAGACTGGCCTTAACTATAAGACCCATCTACCTCTGCCTCAAAGTGCTGGGATTAAAAGTGTGCACCACCAGGCCTGGCCTAATTGTATACTTAAGTGGATGAATTGTATGGTATGTAAATTGTATCACAATGAAATGTGTTTTTAAAGATTTGTAATTGGAGACATTGGCTTCAATGTGTTGTGTTTTTCCAGCATTTGCTGATGGCCTACTTGCTGCAGTTATCAAGAACACTAAAAATCCAAGGCTATCCCTGGTCTCTTAACTCACAACTAAATGAATTCAAACACATACATAGGTAAGTTGAAATTCCAGCAGAGATTTGTTTGATCCAGGAAGGCAAACTGAGTCACATTTTGGGCAACCTTTAAAGGAGATGGTCCTTCCTCAGAGATATCTTGGCCAAATGAGTGTTGTGAGAGAACAAAAGAGGAATAAGAGCAATCCAGATGGTCACCGTGGAAGATCCAGGCCCCAGGAACTATAAGTGTGAAGGCTCAGAGCCGAAGGAAAGGCTACAGCATTAAGAGCCTAGGAAATCCAATTTGGCACAGAGTTGGTTGGCTGAGGAGATGGTGAGAGATTTGGCAGAATCATAGGCACAGCTAGGCTGAAGGACCTTGTGTACCTTGTGCTACAGTTTGAATGTGGCTTGAGTGTGTCCCCAAGGGTTCATATGTTGGAAGCTTGATCTCCAGGGTGGCAGTGTTGAGAGCTGATGGGACCAGTGATGGGGAACTTGGGAGTTTGATGAGGACATCACCCTCAGAAGTTAGTTCTGAGAATGAGATCTTTCTTCATGCTCTGGCTTCCTTGTCTCAACTGTGATCACTCCTCCCCACACATGCTCCCACTGGGATGACAGATGTCATGAAGTGATACAATAGTATTGGGGTGACTATTGTGAGAGCTGCTACTTTCTCATTTCGACACTCAGACTCAAAAACCATGGGCTACAAAAGCTTCTTTCTACATTACTAAGCTTCAGTTACTCCATTATAGTAATGGAAAATGGACTGGTAGACTGTATGTAGAACTCGACACTTCATCTCAACAGCAAAGGGGAGCCAGGTGGAAGGAAAGGAAGGTGCTAGAATCGGGAGTCTAATTAGAGTGGGGAATCTGGAATGTCTTTCAGAGGCCCTTGTGTTGAAGGCTTAGTTTCAACTGGGCACTCTTGAATGGTAATGAAACGTTAAGAGCACCTAGTGGAGAAGTTAGGTCCCCAGTAGAGTGCTCTTGGAGGGATATTGAAACCCACTGTCTCCTCCATCTCTTGCTTCCACCTCCTGGTTGCGCTATGGACATCATCTTGTTCTAGCCTGTGCTCTCTTGGTGATATGCTGCCTTCCCAGAGGCCCAAAAGTGACGGGGGCCACCTAACCGCCAACTGAAGCCTTCAAAGCTGTGAGACACAAAAACCATTTCCTATTTTAAAGTTGACGCTCTCAGGTGTCTTGCTATAGTAACCGAAAGCAGAACAACACAGAAAGTAACTGTAAAGGTTGCTGGGTGGAGCTGGAAACGGAGAGAGAGCTCGTGTCTTGACTGCTTTTCTAGTTGCCTTCTCTCTGCAAATCCTTCTACATATGATGGATAGACTGGCCCTGATAAAGAAATTGCCTTAATTGTGTACATCCTGGAATCAGACATTACCAGAGGAGACATTTATATTTGTCTTGTGTAGCCACTTGTGTGGGAATAAACCACATGAGATGGGATGGTACATGCTAACAGCTTTCATATGTTTTCTGAAGGTTAACATGACCAATTTGCACACACACACACACACACACACACACACACACACACACACACACACACACACATATATTTATAAACTCCATTCAAGATTGGTCATAGCATTCAGGTACTATCCTTAGAGGATAAAGTGAAAAAGGTGATTTCTAGTACTCTAATTGAGGCCCAGTCATAGGTTTGCTCTGGGACCTTGGCCAAATCACTTCTAGTTGCAATCTCTTCATCTGTAAAATCAAATGATTGGGGTTAGTGAGATGGCTTGGTGGGTAAAGGCACCTGCTGCCAAACCCAACCACCTGAGTTTGATCCTGGGACCCACATGATGGAAGGAGACACCCACTCCTTCAGGCTGTCTTCTGACCTCCACATACTTGCTATGGCATGCATGGCCACACGCATACAAATAAAATAATTTAAAAGTATCAAATGGCTTGACAAGCATCAGTGCACCAGGAACTTCTGAGCTGACAAGCAGTTGCCTGAGTCCCAGGTGCCTGGATCAGTCTTTGGGGACCCGTGGGAACTGTAGATTTAACCCATGCTGTACAGAGAGCTCCCCACTTGCACCCATCTTTATCCAAGGCTGAAGCCCACCCCAACTGAAGAGTCCCCAGATGTTCTAGCCTGTGCCCAAGGCCTGGGGGGTCTGCCGGAGGTGGCATGTGGAAGTATGGATAGGGCAGTCATTTTTAGGCTGGAAATACATAACAGTGCCATGACTTCAGGACAAAGCAACAATGCAGTGTGTGACGATTAAAGTTAATTGTCAACCTCACAGAATCTAAACTCACCTGAGAGATGGGCTTCAGGGCATGCCTGTGGGGGGTTGTCTTGAGAATGTTAAGTGACTAGGGAACACCCATCTTGACTATGGCAGAATGTTTTCTAGGCAGGTGTTGCTAAGATGTATAATTAAAATGGAGAAGTTGAGCAGAGAGCACTAGGGATTCCCCCCCCCCCAACTCTTACCCCCAGGCCCCCCATCTTCCCTATCCCACCCCACCCCGGCACAGAGAAAAACTTTCAAAGCAGTGAAGACTATGTGTAAACACACACACACACACACACTGATGTCATTCAGTACTCTCCTAGAGAGAGGCTGTTTCTTGTGGTTCTTCAGCTCGTTTAGGCTGGTGTCAGTCATTACGATTTCCCGAAGGCTCCATTCAAACCATCTTCTTGAAGCAGCCACTCGAGTGCCATGAAGCCTTAAAACGGGTGTCCCTTCCACTCAGTCCAAGCCTTCCAAGCTTTCAAGTCTGTATGGACAAACATGTTGAAGGTCAGACAAACAGAACAACCCAACATTGAGAGGGAAGTAAACAAACAGACCCTACCCAGAAAACAAACAGGACGTGAAATGTGGACATTCTGAGCAGGACGCAGGGCTTGCTCTTACATTCTGGTTAAGAGGGTTGGAACGAGGCCAGGAGTATGTGAGTCACTACCCTGGGCAAACAGACTGGGTGATTAACCTCCCTCTCTCCAAATATGGGGTTTTGAAATTCAGTCAGTAAACATTTATCCTTTTTTGAATATTAAAAACAAGTTTAAATTGCACTTATTTATTATTTATTTACTTACATGTTCATGTGGGGTGGGTGGGGGTGGGCATTTGAGTGCCACAGGTCACATATAGACGTGAGGGGACACTTTCAGCAAGTCAGTTTCCTCCTTCCACCATGTGGATCCTGGGGATCAAACTCAGGTTTCAGACTTGGCAGCAAGCCTCTGTATCTGCTGAGCCATTTCACATACTCCTTTTGTTTGACAGTGCCTCACTGTGTGGCCCTGGAGCTCACTATGTAGCCCAAGCTGACCCCAAACTTGGAGGTCCTGCCTCTGCCTCCTGAGTTGCAGGTGTGTGCCCCTGCACAATTTTATTTATTTTTTAGGAGTTAAATCTTCACAACACAAAATATAGCACACCATTACTGCCTTTTGGGGATCAGAGAAATACAAACACTTTTTATTAAGAAAATGCCAGGGGCCCTTTTTAAAGTAAGAAACTCAGGCTATATAGTGGCATCTTGCCTTGCCAGGGAACTTGTGGTGGTCATACCCTTTGGGCATGGTTTCAGGTTCAGCTGTGACCCATTATAAGATAGAGGAGGGGCTGGCTCTTGCTCTCTTGGGTTGGGAGAGCATCCGAAGGGCAGAGACAGCATCTTCTGGAGCAGGAAGACCCTGGCGATTATTTACTCTTCTCTGTGCAAGTGCTTCCCTAATAAATACATAATTATCATTTATCTTGGGTCTGTTGAACTCATTTAAACCCTGCCTTCGTGGCCGGAGAAATGGCTTAGTGGTTAAGAGCACTGATTGTTCTTCCAGAGGACCAGGGTTCAATTCTCAGCACCCACACGGCAGCTCACAACTGTCTGCAACTCCAGGGGAATCTGATACCTTTATACAGACATATGTAGGCAAATTACCAATGCACATGAAATAAAAATAAATCATTAAAAAAGTAAGAAATCCAAATCCAAATAAATACAGAAATATTTATGTTTCTCCCTAAAACCAACTGTACCTCCAGGTTTTAACTAGAATGAGTTAAAAGCCCAAGTTCACTTATTCCATGGGAATTTCCTTAATTGTCTAATTGTAAATTAATTGGATATTTTTTTGTGGGTCAGATGGGTTGATCTCATTTAGACCATAAGCTGTTCTTCTCTTTTTTGTTTCTATTTGTAGGAAGCAGCAGACTTAAGTAGACCAGGACTGTGGCTTGTTTGCACATAGACATGGGCAGCTGATGCCTCTCTGTAAGGAACATTTAGACACAAAGGGTTCTGGGTACCATTCTGCCAGCTGGGTCACATGCAATCCATCCCTAAGTCTGTGTTCCATTTCTCTGACTTGGGAGGACATTTCTTAGCAACAGTGGAGTCCCAGGTTTCCTGGATCCTCTGAGGATCTGTTATGAAAAATTTTAATAAACCCAGAGCCCTCAAACTATTCTCCCCCCTCCCCCCAGGACACAGCAACTGCCGCCGACAAGCATTTCACAGCATCAGATTGCACTTGCAGCATGAAGGCTGGCTGGCTAGATGGATTTGGTCAAGGATATAATATCAACTTTTTCCATATGGGGGCTGAACCTTTATGGGACTATAATTTTTGTTTTAAGACAGGCTCTTACTGCAGCTCAAGCTGTCCTGGATCCCATGACAGTCCCCTGCCTCAGTCTTCTGGATGCTGGGATTACAGGCATAAACCACCACCCTGAGCCTATAAACTGATTTTCTGAGCTGTAATCTGGTTTTTCCTTGCTAACTTAATTTTACATTTGCCTGTACCAAGTAACACTAGATTTGCCTGTACCAAGTCTTACTCCAGACTTATCCAGAAGTTTTTCCTGAATTTTCAACGCTGGGTAAGACATTACTTTTTTGAGATTCCAAAATACTCTTTGCAACAGTGATGATGCACACCCACACCCAGCACTCAGGAGGGGCATACCGGGGGATAAAGAGTTCAAGAGTATCTTTATCTGTGTAGCAGGTACCAGGATGACATCGACTACCTGAAACCTTGTCTCAAAAAACCAATAAGCCGGCATTTTATGACCCCTGCTTTTCCCCGATTTGTAAGCATAGTTATTATTATTTATTTGACTCTATGACTCCAGGCGTCTTAGAAAAGCAATAGTTTAGTTTCTTCTATGCTTAGTACATGGTAGGTGTTCTAATTTGCTTTTTGTTGGTATTGGAAGAAACAAAACAAAGCAAACAAAGAAGAAAAACACTGATCAAAAGCAACTTCGGGGGAAGAAAGGGTTTGTTTGGCTTACACTTCCATGAGTGCAGTCAGGGGAGGAACTCAAGTGGGAACCTAGAGCAGGAACTGAAGCAATACCATAGAGAAATGCTGCTTGCTGGCTTGCTCTCCACAACTTACTTAGCTGCCTTTCTTCTACAGCCCAAGGCTACTGGCCTAGGGATGGTGCTGCCCACAGTGGGCTGGGCCCTCCTTCACTAATTAGCAATTATAAAAATTCCTCAAAAACACACTCACAGTTGGATCTGATTGAGGCAATTCCTCTATTGAGACTCACTCTTTCTAGGTGAGTCTGAATTGTATTACGTTGATTCCAGGAGGATCAGTACATTAGAAGGCATAGCAGGATCCAGCCATCCTTTGGAGAAACCAAGGATCAGCTGCTAGTCCCAATAGAGTGTGAGGCTCAGTGGGAAAAGCAGATATATGCCAGCTAAGCTGCCTGCAAAGTGAGTCTGTGCCATCAGAGCTGCTTTGGGGAGATGGGTTCTAGAGAAGGTAGAGAAATGGAACCCCCGGACATAGGGCAAGTGGAGGGGTCTCAGGGGAGCATGAGAACATCCCTGAGTCAGTGGAGCTGGGGTTCAGACGTGTATGTTGGACTTAAGAAAGAGAGGGGAGGCATCTGGTCTTGGAAGAGCCTTTTTCTGCATTATAGACCTTGATTTCCAGGCAATTGTCAAGGAGCAATGGTTAGGACCTCTGGGCATAGTTTAGAAGGAGTTCCCCAGCAGTCAGGCTGTCATAGCTGTGACCAGAAAGGGAAAGAGCGGGGCTCCTGCTGCTCAGTCCTAAGAAAGAGAACAAGTGTCGTCCCCCCCACTACCACCTGTCACATTTTCACAGCAATTTTCAGTCTAGCAAATGTAATGAAAAATGAATTTCTAAACCCTAAAGTTGAGCCTCCAAGAAACAATTAGATTCTCTCCCGCCTGTCTCAGCTTCTCTAACCTTGGCCCCAATACACCCAGCCTTGCCTTCTTACTTTCTGGTGTTGACATTTGCCAGAAAAAAATTTCCCTTTGCCACAAGATGAGGAATACTCGTATTAAGGAAAGAATACAAAGTCCCCGACGTCTGGCTGCTTACAGAGAGACAAAGGAGCTCAACATGCAAACAGGAGATATTTGACCTTGAACAAACAATGAGTATGTCATGGTCAAATCAGAACCAGAGAGGGAAGAATGAAGCTTGCTTCTTGAAAGGACATGGTTCCAAGGAATGAAAATAGTTCCCCAGGGGACCCCAGGAAAGTGATAGGCATTTAACCCAAAAAACAAATTATCAGGACAAGTTAAAGCTGGGTAGACTTACACTGATGGGCTGCCCGTGCATGTTGAGGGCATCGCTTAAACACGTAGAGCCATGGGGAGCTTTCCTGTTGCAGTAAGGTAGCTGTGTTTTCGTGACAATCATCTGCCTTGCTGGTTAGATTTAAAGGGGTGGAGGGTGGCTTTCCTCTCTGGCTGCTGCAGAAAACTGCTGAGTGGAATTGTGGGGAAAGGTCAGATTTTATCTATGGTGGTTGCCTGTCTGTCTAATCTGCTATTCTCAGTCCCTTGTGACCTCAGACCTTGAATCATTCTAGCCAGTTTTACTAACAAATATCTTTGCCCATATGTGTTTCTGGGCATCGGGAGACCCAGCCTGTTCTCTGCCCCACTTTACAGAAAGCCGCTCAGAAACCACACTGGGCTCTCTGCAGAGTGCCTTGGCCAGCGGGCAGAGAAACTGGTCCTATTTCCTTACGTTATGAATGCCAAGGCATGGCTCAGTTAAGAGAGGATTATGCCAGACCAATGCTATTTCCTTTTGCGCTAAAGGGGCAGGATCTGTGGTGGGAGGTGGTGGCAGACAGCGGGGTGAAGTCACTTAGGGAATATGAATAGGGTGGTCCATTCTACATCATAGGAGACCTAAAACCAGGAGCTGAGCCACTGGTAGTGATAAGTCTGTTGAAAATCTCTAAGCAACGCTGTTCACTAGCTCTTTATTAACTAAGCTAAGGACATGCTGGTCAAATGCCTTTTATCACTAACTTTGACAGAGATCTCAGAATCACCAGAATTGGAAAGGACACCGCTTGCAGGGACAGAATGTGATCAAATTGGATGTTCAGAATGGAACCCAATGTGACTTTGAAATACCAGTAAGTGCCCATTAATAACAGAACCCACTTTTAGCTTCAGCAGAGACCAATGCCCAGGGGAAGAAGCAGGAAAAACAGACTCAAGATGGCATCAAGTTGGAGAGCCACCAAAAGAAGGGCAAAGTGTTCCTGGGTCAGAGGGAGGCACAGGCAAAATGAGTTAGCAAGGCAGCCCTATCATGAAAGCCATTTACTGTGGCTCAAGACTAAACGAAAAAGAATGCTGTAGAGATGCAAGAAATCATCTCTCCACAGGGCTTGGACATGTGTGCACTAGGAGTTTGCTTTCTTATAATCCTATTTAAAGAAAAGAGGAAATACAACAACGGTGATGACAGGATGCGCAAAGAGAAGGGAGAGGCAGAGGCCTGTCTGTACACTTGGACTGCTGCCCTGTTTCGGGTGCCTATCATCTGAGACAGTGTCGCCGGGTCTCAGCTATTATTTGGGGCCACTTTTCTGGCAGGATCATATTTTACAACTTTGAAACAGTTTCACCGAATAATGAAAAAATAGGTAAGCTTATGGGCTAAAATTAGCTACTAATTATTTGCGGAGCCCTCCTCTGGCACGTTCTCCTTGTGTTTGGCCCAGTTTTCTTTGTCCCTAGCTATAGAGACCATTTATCTTTTCAAGTGAATTCCAACTCACGATAGTACTTTCCAGCCTGAAATTCAGGCTTCTTCCGAATGGGTTTTAATCAGTTACTGCTCTTGCCTGAGATGCTAACCATAAATAAGGAAAGTTGCTGAGGTCCTCAAATCTCTGAATTGCTGAGCTTGAGAGCAAACCTGGGGGGCTGCAGATCTGGTCTGGGGAGAGGAGCTCTTTAGGCTAGCGTGATATCCTTGCCTTTCCTGCATCTGGCCATTCAGCTCACTCTCCTCATCTTGTACTTCTCTGTGTACAAGCTTATGTTGTAGGTCAGAGCTTCTCAGGCTTCACTGTACATTCAGATTACCCAGAGCGAATGTTCAACCCAGTTGAGTCATTACACAGTGATATGCATGTATCTGAACACTACACGAGTTCTTTAGGTTCTAGGTCACAGTGGTATGGCAGAATACACCAAGAAGGTCAAAATTGTTGGCATATAGGGGGCCAGCTGTAGTGGCTTCCTTAAGGTTCTTTCATCGTGTATTTTGTGACAGCAATGAGCAAAGCAACCAATGCAAGGATTATTTCCTTAAAATGTGATGGAAAATATCTGTGTCTGCATGATATAACGTTCCTGGTAACAAGTAGGTGTAGGGAGCATAGTTTGGCAAGGACTAGGGTTTGTAATTAGGATGGAGCCTCAATAATTTTGATAACAAAAATCTCCAGGCATTTATTCAGTTCAGTAGCTGATCAGTTATTTGGTTGGGTTATTTGTGATGCTGGAGACAGAGCCCAAGACCTCATACATGTTAGGCAAGTGCTCTACCATTGAGCCACACCTCCCCTGGGATGGGTCTCTGATGCTGGTCTATGTAATCTACAAAGTGTCCCACAAAAGTAGGATCACATGGCTGAAGGAGACAAGTTGGCTGATAAAACAAACAAAAAACTATACTTTGATGATTCTATTTGTAAAAGACTTATAATGGACTCAGTAACCCAGAATATAATTTTCCATCATCTATAACTGTAGATACAAAAGTCTCTCTATTGTCATCTAATTCTTTATGGTAATTTTTACAAGAGGATATTATAAATATCTATGGTTGATTTATGTTTTGTTTTTGAGGTGTGATCTCATGTAGCCTAGACTGGCCTTGAACTCACTATGTAGCTGAGTATGACTTTCAAATTCTGATCCTCCTGGCTGGACTTCCCAAGGGCCAGGATTACGGGTATGAATGACCACTTCCACTTTCCCACATAACACAGAGAAGAAAACCCAGGCCTTCAGGTATGCTAGGCAGACACTCTATCAGCAGAGCTAATCCGCAGTCCCACACAGTTGATTCTTTTGTTCACAATATTATTACTTTGTCATGCTGCTTTGGAGTGATTTGGTGCTTTATTCAATTACTTTTATTTTTTTTTTTCATTTTCTAATTGTTGTTTGACCCAGAGATGGTTGGTATTTTACTTTATAACTCTGGCAAATTCCCTGGAGACATGACCCAATCTAAGTTCCTAAATTTAGCCTTGGTAGAAACACTGACAACTTTTATATCTAAATGCTCTTGAATGAATATGTTTAGCTGGTGGATGTTAAAACATATGTAACATTCGAAAGCTTAGCCATTTGGTTTCAGGCATCTGGGGGATGGGGGTGAAGACTAGAATGAAATCTGTGTGTATTATATCATATTGATTTAGTATTTCTCAAGAAGCCAGATGAGGCTTGATGTATATGTCTGCAATCCAAGTACTCAAGCAATTGAGGCAGAGGGATTGCTAGGAGTGTAATGCTAGCCTGAGTACACAGAGAATATGAGGCTATCCTGGGTACGAGGTAAGACCTTCAACAACAAAAGCAAAATAACAAAACTGAATAGGAGTATTGAATTTTTTCTTGACATGTATGTAGATCCTTTGACATGCAGTTGTTACCAAAAGCAACCAGAATTCATTCACTTTTTCAGAAAGGTCCATTAACTTGTCCTATATGCCAGATGCCGTGTATGGGCACTTGAAACATTGAGGTGCATTTGAGTGGGTTCTATCCTGGTGGGATTTGCAGTCTCCCTGGGGGAGACAAACGCATTAATTAACACCCAGAATTAGAGTGAAATGTTTAGGACATCAAATTCTACTTAATAGCAAATTAACTCCAAACTTACTACAATAAACACTCAAAGAAGGCATTGCTGCTAATAAATGGGAAAGTTATGTATTCAGTCGGGGACCGAGTGAGGTGGAGCAGCCAGAAGCGGATGTGTGCAAGAGAATGACTCTCCAAAGATAGCCGTGCATTTCGGGATGGTTGATCTCACTGCGAAACCCAGAGATGGTGTCAATAAAATCCACCATGGATCAGGGGACAGAGCCAGCAACTAGTTGACAGGAATTAGCCATGGAGAGGACAGAGGAGCCAGGAAGACAGATAGAGAGATACACAGGAAGGAGAGAGACTTGAAGATTCAGTCTTTTTTTGGTTTGGGACAAGGGGAGAGACATAGGTCTCTGGCCAAAAAGGAAGGTCAGCTGGTTGCTTCTCAGCTTCTCCAATCTAGCAAGTTTTCACCCCAACATCTGACTGCTGAGTCTTTATTGGTAAAAAGAACTATAGAGATTTTGTTAAAAACTGCATATGGCAGCCAAAGCCCAGCTGGTGCCAGCAGGATGGGAAATCTGGCCAGACCACAGTCTGAGCTGCAGGGTGGTGACTGTGGAGCCTCGGGGTGTAGACGGTAGTTAAAATATCAGTAGGTAGTTAAAATATCAGTAGATAAACCAACAGAAAAACAACATCCATGCCCCAATCTCCAGGAGCTGAGACTATGTATGTGGCAAGGGAGACTTTGTGGAGAGTATTAAGTGGGAAGTATTATCTAGTTGGAGCCAATGTAATCTGTAAGAGTGTCAGAGCCAGGAGGAGAGGCTGGGCAGAAGCAAAGGGTGGGATGATGTCATTGGGAGAAGGAGCCTGGAACCAAGGAAATCAGGCAGTGTTTGGGGTTATACGTGGGCAGAAGGCGGCTCTGCCATTGAGAATCAGCCTGTGGACACTTTGACCACTAGTGACCTTTGGGACTGTATGAGAAGAGAATCCACTTGTATTGTGTTGAGCTGTAAGATTGTGGTAGCTGTGAGAGCATCAGTAGAAAACAGACATGGTAGTCCTCACCAACATGCAACTGTTGCTGGTGTCTGCTGGTCTGTGCACAGAAGCCATCATCTCTCAGCCTCTGCATACCTGTTTCCTTTCTTGTAGTGATTGCCACTGTCTCAGTTAGCCGTCAATAACCTCAAGTCTCCCACAGACTCTCTCCAGAACCTCCTGAGTACCACTTCTCATTCTGATCTCTTTCCTATCCCCTTCTACTCTCTCACCAAGTCTCAGAATCCCACAGCCCCACTGGACCCTCCAGCCCAGGAATTCCACCACCTGTCCTTTGTTCCTCGTCCCTGGTGTCCCCATTTCTTTCCACCCCAATTTAGAGTTCTCCAGCAGTCACTGTAAATACTCCGCCGCCCACACATTAGACTTCCTGGCTTCTCCATCACTTTGACACATTTGCTTGCCAGAATTCCACCCCTGCTTCTATCCAGTTTTCAGCCTACTCCTTGCCTGCATTTGGACAGCTGAATGTGACTGAAGAAAAACACACCAAACTGTGTTGGTTTGGATTTAGATCCCAAGCAGCCGGAGGGCTGTCTGGCTGTCCTAGGCCTCCACAGGACACTCCTCTTCTCACCTCCATGACCGCTTTACACAAGCCCCTTCTCCAGAGTTTACACAGGATCTTCCTTCCTTCTTCTTTACTCCCAACTTGCTTCAGACTTGGCCAAGGCAAACAGGACTATCCTTTGTAATGGCTCCTCCCACAACTTCTGCCTCCCTCCCTCCCATGTCTCTCTGCCAGCTCATCCTGGCTCAGAATGTGATGCTCTCTGTGCTCCTGACCTGGCCAGATTCTTCACTTTGACACCAGTTCCCTTCCTGTCTCCCGGTTCCTGGACTTTGCTCCTGGACCTCTTACCTTTGTTTTAAATTTAAATACCATTATTTTCTTCTAAATCATATGGGATCATTCCTAGTTGATAAACAAGCCTCTTAAAAGCATTGTCTTCTATTCTCTGTCTGTCTGTCTGTCTGTCTGTCTCTTCCTCATTCAATAGAGAATGAATCAACTTGCACACTGAATTGTGGCATGTATCTGTAGTACTAGCTCTTCAGGGGTAAGACAGGAAATAGTCTAAGAGTTAGAAACAAGCCTAAGTGACACTGGGAGGGAGGGAGGGAGGAGAAGGGAGGGAGGGAAGGAGGGAAGGAGGGAGGGAAGGAGGGAGGGAAGGAGGGAAAGAGACAAAAAGACAGAGACAGAGAGAGACAAAGACACACACAAAGACAGAGACACATACACAGAGACATGGAGACAGAGACAGAGATATACACACACAGAGATAGAGATATAGATACACACAGAGACAGACAGACAGACACACACACAGAAAGAGAGATAGACAGACAGACAGATAGATAGATAGATAGATAGATAGATAGATAGATAGAGAAAGACTGGGATGCTAATATTTCAATGGCACACCCAAGTGACCCAAGCAAGACCTCCAACTAGGTACCACTCCTAAAGGTTCTCCCAGCTTCTGACTAGGGAATGCATCTTTGGGAAAATTCCAGATCTAAATCATAGCACACTCCACATGTAATCATCAACTAGTTCTACCAGTTGTACTTCCACAGTAGGTTCAGAGTCCAGCCACTTGACAGCCCTGTCTCTACAACCATGGTGCCAGCTACCAGCCATCACATGTTAGCATTTCTCTTTTGGGCTACCGTATCACTCTCATGATTGGTCTGTTTGTTTCTACCCTTTCTGCCTGTCCCATAGGGAGAGCCAGTTTTCAGCATAGAAGTTACTTATTTAACAAATTTGTTAACTGATTATTGACTTTGTCTAAAATATTAAATCCATTTTCATGTCTGCTCTGTCTCTACAGAGTTAATACAGAAGACTCTATATCGGCCACCTCTGACTTTCCGAGCTACCTGTTCTGGTCACTGTTCTCCAGCTACTCTGGCCTCCTTGCTTTCCCCTAATATATTAGCCAAATATCCTTCCATCTTAGGGAGTGTACTTTGAGGTCCACTCTGGAACATGCTCTCCCCTAATCTTGCTTGCTTTCTCTTTTAGGGCTCTGCTAAATTTCACTGTCACAGTGAGATCTCAGTAAAACAGCAACGCCCACTGCCACCAACACTTCCTGTTCTCCTGTCCTCACTCTGTCCTCCTCCATGGTGTCTATTTATGTCTTAATGATATGCTCGAGTATTTACTTTCCCGCTTATTTATGGTCTAACCCCATGCACTAGAATGTAAACTCAACGAGAGCAGGAATTTGGAGTTATTATATCCATTGTGTTGGTCCCAGCGTTCAGTAGTTACTATCACATTGTAGATACTCAACAGACATTTGAGGAATGCATATGATTGCTAAATAAGATATATGGGAATAAATATTTCCATGGGATATTTGGGTACACTTGTACAAAAATTATTTGTTGTTTATTTGACATTCAAATGTAACTGGATGTCCTGTATTTTATTTACTAAATCTAGCGATGTTATGAATGAATAAACTCTCAGAGTCTTAAGGAATGAGTAGAATTCCGGAGGAAGACAAGGGGTAAGAGAGGTCAGCCTGGCTGAACTTGTGAAGGCACACAGTGTGAAAGCAGTATCATGGATTCAGAGAAAGGTTATTTAGAAAAGCTAGCCAGAGCTGGGTGGTGGCATACGCCTTTAATCTCAGCACTTGGGAGGCAGAGGCAGTCAGATCTTTGTGAGTTCAAGGCCTGCCTGGCCTACGGAGTGAGTTCCAGTACAGCCAGAGCTGCATAGTGAGACCCTGTCTCAGAAAACAAAACAAACAAAAAGAAAGAAAGGAAGGGAGGAAGAAAGAAAGAAAGAAAGAAAGAAAGAAAAGGAAGGAAGGAAAGCTAGCCAGTTCTCAACTCTGCTAGAAGCACTTGGCTGGAGAATACATTTAGGAAGGACATATAGAGCCAGGCACGGTGACACGTGCTAAAATCCTAGCACTCAGGAGGTGGAGATGGGAGGATTGTGATTTCAAAGGTTGCACCAATTTCAGGTCTTTAGTTATAGCTGGTGTTCAAGTTTGCTTTCTGTTGCTGTGATAAACACTATGACCATCATCATCTTAAAGGGGGGAAGGGTTTATTTCAGCTTACACTGTCAGGTCACAGTCCAGCATTGAGGAAAACCAAGGAAGGACCTCAAGTAGAACCACAGAGCAATGATGCTCACTGGGTGACAATGCCACTGGCTGACGCTGTTTGCTGACCAACGCTGTTTGCTGACTGACACTGCTCACTGCCCACAGACATGCACACAGGTCAGTTTGATCAAGGAAATTCTTCTGTTGGGCTCCCTCTTCCCAGCTGGCTCTAGGTTGTGTCAGATGAACAATAAAAGACTAAGCCTCACAGATGGTGATAGTAAAGTTCATGAGAAGTTCAGAAGGCTGGGTTTTCTTCCTTCATGTCCTTATTACAGGAAAAGATACACAAAACATAAAAAGAACACCCTTCAGGTCAGAGAGGATATACTTCCCCCCTTTCGATCTATGAAGTTGTTCACAATGACAACACTACTGATATTTTTAGGCCTGACTCATCTGGGCTAAGTCTCCTTCCTCTCAGTGGAAGAACTTATGTGTTATTAGTTCTTTCTTTCTGAGGAAGAATTTGCTTTATGTGGTGGATGCTATGGTGGTGCCCAAAGGCCTGTTCAAGACTGAGAGCCCGATTCACTCAGCTGTTGGGAGTGGTGGCTGCACTTAGCAGAATTATTTCCTATAATTTGCAGTAACTAAAGAAAGCCACTTTGCTCAGTCACACAGTCTCTCTGAAGAGGCCTACAAATGGCCCCAGAAACCTCTGTGGGCTCAGTTAGGTCTTGATGTGATTTGAATGCAATTCATCTCCTCCCTTGGCTCAGTCCTTTTTTCTATTCATGTAGTTCTGGTGGCTTCTCTCAAAGTCTGCTTTTCTTGTGGTATCTAAGGAAGTTGGCTCTGGGAATGGTCTGAGGGAGCCAACTGTCAAGTGGGTCTTACAGCTACATTACCCACAGGTCATGAGCAATGAGAATGCTACCACTAGTGGTTGGTGAAGCAGGGTTAGTGCTTATCATCCTGGGGCCATGTAATTGGCAAAGTTCTTCCTGGTGGTCAGCTGAGATAGGTCATTGTCTTAGGGTTTCTATTGCTGTGAAGAGACACCATGACTATGTGGTGTCTCCCATCTCTCTCTTGCAGGTTTGGGAGTGAAACCCAGGGCCAACCGCTGAGCTATATCCAAGACCTTTGGTATGCTAGTTCAACTTTGACCTTTGTCCAAGCCAGGTAGCTACAGATGTAAACTGAGCATAAAAGAGTGTGCCAACACTGAAAAGGGATGAGAAATGGGGGTAGAGATGGGGGGAATTCCTGAAGCTCACTGCACAGTGAGTCTAGCCAAATCGTCAAGCCATCATGGGTTGATATTGGTTGGTAACAATGGCTGTTTTATTAGAGCTCAGCTCCACCCTTTGATATCAGAGCTCAGCTCCACCCTCTCTCCATCATCCACATCAACAAACATGTTAGCAACAGGACTGACAGATCCTAGCAAACATGCAGGGTACCTCTGGGAAGCCTTGGAAGGATTCTGGTTGTGAGCCACATTGCCCCAGTGTGCTAAGCAGTAGCAAGTTGGTCAGCATAGCCCATCAGCACTATGGATCTGCAGTATCACGCTCATCTTCATTTCTCTCTCTTTCTGTCCTGACGCTGTCTGTAGAAGTTGACCTGGCATTCTGACATGGTGGCTATGCATTAGTGATTTCATCTCCAGTAGTAACCCTTGACCAGGGCAAAACTGATCATAATTTGTACAGATAAACAGGAGAATCTTGGCGCAATGCCCAAGTGAAAATTCCAGTGGCCCACAGACACTGTGATAGTTAATCTTTATTGTCTACCTGGTAAGATTTAGAATCACCATGGAAACACATCTCTGGGTATATCTGAGGGTGTTTCCAGAGAGGTGTAATGAACAGTGAAGACCCACTTTGAGTGTTGGCAGTGTTACCCTTAGGCTGTGGTCTTGGGCTCAGTAAAAAAGATAAAGTGGGCTGGGGCCAACACTGCACTCTGTTTCCTGACTACCCGTATAATGTGGCCTGGGCCACATGTTCCTGCAGCTATGCCTTCCCCACCATGGTGTATTACTCTCTCCAATCATGAGCTAAACAAAAGCAATCCTGAATCTCAAGAAGGGCTGTGGCAATGGGACAGGGATGCAAGGGTGGCAACTCAGATCATACCACCATTTAATCACCTGTATAAACACTTGTCAAAGGCATATGGTCTAAGCCAGGTAGTTACAGATGTAAACTGAGCATAAAAGACTGTGCCAGTGCTAAGAAGGACTGAGACATGGGCATAGAGTCAAGAGAATTCCTAAAACTCACTGGTCAGCCAGGCTAGCCAAATCGTTAAGCTCCAGGTTTAGTGAGAGACTGTGTCTCAAAACCAAATGGAGAGACATTGAGGAAGACGCCAGCCTCTATCTCTGACCTACGCACACACACACTCACACACACACACACACACACACACACACACAGAAAGACAGACAGACACATACACAGAGGCAGACAGACACACACAGACACACACAGATACAGACACACAGACAGACAGACACACACACACAGACACACACACAGTCACATACACACATACACATACACAGAGACACACACACACACACACACAGAGAGAGACAGACACACAGACAGACACAGATATACACAGATACACACACAAACACAGAGATACACACATAGACACACACAGAGACAGACAGACAGACAGGCAGACACACACACACACACACAAAAAAAACACATACAAACACACACAGTTTCTTTTTCCACGCCTGCAAAAGTATGGTCACATGGTCACTGTCTTTTCACAGAGCTAGTTTTTTTTCTGCCACCACATCCATAGGAACCTTGGCCACCTCCATCTGTTTGTGGAAGCAGAGTGTCACGCTGAATTAGTGGCTTTGGGCTCATTTTGATTTGATGAGCAGGAACTGGTGAGAGCGCTGGATGCCCTCATACAAATGTGTGTCAACGAGTAGGAAGTCCCTGCTATGCGGATTTATGGAGGGACATATGTACGTTACAGACAAGCCTGGAGCATTTATAGCAGACTTCACAGCCAGTTGCAGTGGTGCACACAGGTAGGATATGCAGAAGAGGTGAGGCAGGGGGTTCACAAGCTCCAAGCCAGTGTATAAGCAACTGTCACAGTACATATGAAGCTGCTTGTGAGGGTAGGGCCAGACACTAGTGTAACCTACTCACAAAAGACAACCATCAGAGAGGGCAAAGACCCAGGAGGGCAGTCTACAGCTGCATGTGTGGTTGGTTATTGGGCGTCTTTAGGTTTCTAGCAGTATGAGAGTGGAGGGCATCAGAAAGAACCTTAAAATGAGGGTTTGTTTTTGCTGTCTGGACAGGAGATAGGATCTATTTGTGAGCTCCACTACAAAGGCGTCAGCCCTCAGGAGCACCGGGCCTTTGTCAAGGGAGTTGCAACCAGGCACACGTGACCCTGCAGCCACCTGGGATGAGCTTCTTTTAGCTGTTATGGTTTCAACTTCATCTGGACTAAATGTGGAAAAGCCCCAGATGTGGATCTGCTGGAGGTCAGAGAACTTGAATTTGTCCCATCCTCTGACACATCCTTTTTGTTCTGCAGTGTGGTGGTATGGAAATAACGGCTTGGCCCCAGTGGATTTGGGGATTATCTCCTGAGGCTTCCCAAAGGCACCCTGTGCAGTTGTTGTATCTGTCAGTCCTGGTATTAGAGGGTAATGAAGTTGATAAAGTTGATAGGGAAAGGGCAGAGCCATTGTTGCCACACTCCACCATGTACTAATACAGATGGCCTCTAAGGCTTCAGAAGACAGCACTCTGTTATCATGTGGGGATGGATACATTGTTTTTATCTTCCTTCAAAGACTTCAGGTCTTGGTGTCAGGGAAAACTCGGTAGAAGTGCAACTAGGTATGGCTTATGCTTGGAACGCTAGTGACACTGGGCAGGGCAGGGCAGCTGCCCATGGCGTACGCCAGAGTCTTTGTGTGGATGCACGGATGTCATGTCTGTGCAATAGGATATCTCTGCGTGAGTGCCTGTGGGGGCCAGAAGACAGCCTGGGCTGTCAATCCTCGAGTGCTGTCTACCTTGTTTTTAACACAGGCTACTTCACTGTTGTAGGACTTGCAGGTAAGCTGAGCTGGAGGGCCAGCAGGCCCCAAGATGCGCATGTCTCTGTCTCTCAGTGCTGGTGTGAATGTGCCACCACAGCCAGCTCACAGCAGAATCCTCAGGGGAAGGACTAAGTCTTCTTGTTGGGTCTTCAAGGAAACAAAAAAACAAGGTGATTATCTTACACTTAGCCAACAGTCATTGACAAGTCATGGGCAATTGGGTGTGGATGCTGGCACTGTAGGCTGGGAGAAAATGTGGAGGCCTGCAGGATGGTGGGTCCCAGGGAAACAACATGCCTGAGATACAGGAAAAGTAGGGGAAACCAGCTGGGCCAAGGGAAGCATCTACGAGCCAGGGGTTTGTGAGTAAGGCAACACGAGGGAGGACTGTGGCTCATTGGTAGAGCACTTTCCTAGCTGGTGCAGGGCCCTGGGTTCCATCCCCATCACTGCTAAAGAAAAATAAGAGAGGAGGCAGAGAGGCATTGCAAAGAAAGAGATGCCGCCTCATGCCAGGCTGAAAGAGTCTGCAGCATTTTATAGGGAGCATAGCGGAACCCAATGGCACCAATCTTTAAAAGGCTGACATATATTAAAAGGCTTTTTAGCACCTTTCCCAGATGCAAAATTAATTTCATAAGAGAAAATGACAAATTATCCAAAATACTGTTTTTAAAAGCAATTTTCAAGGATGGATGTGGTGATGTATGACTTTAATACCAGCTCTCTGGAGATAGGGGCAGGCAGATCTCTGTGAGTTCCAGTCCAGCCTGGTTTATATATCCAATTCTGAGCCATCCAGGGTTATATAGTGAGACCCTGTCTTAAAACAAAGCAAAGAAATTTCCATTTCTTATTAGAAATACTTGGTTTGTTCATTATAGGCATTTTACAAATTAGCTAAAAGGAAAGACTGCCCATAATTCCACCATTCAGATATAAATAAACACCATTACTATTTTTGATATTTGCAGTCCACAGGTTTTGTATGTATATTTTATTTAAATACAAATAACACCATGCTGTGTAAGATGATTGCTCTAAAAATGCATTATTTTCTCATCTGTGAGAACAACAGTAGTGTTTCCTTCAAATTACATTCAATTAGAAAAAGGATTTGATTGTAAAATATCTTTTCTGTGATTATGTTTCTTTTATTTGAATCTTCAATAAATTTTAATTTTTTTAGATTTTTTTGAGATAAGGGTTTTTCTGTGTAGCCCCGACTATTCTGGAACTTGCTCTGTAGACCAGGCTGGCCTGGAACTCAGCTATCTGCCTGCCTGTGTTTCCCAAGGTCTGGGATTAAAGGTATGTACCACCTCCACCCAACTAGAAATTATTTTTAATTATGTGTGTGTGAGGGTATCTGTATCCATGTTGGTGCAGGCGTGCATGGCGTTCAGTTTTTCCCTGTGGCAGGAGTTACAGGTGGTTGTGAGCTGCAATGTGGATACTAGGAACTGAATTCAGGTTCTCTGCAAGAGTAATATGTGCCCTTAACCACTGAGCCATCTTTCCAGCCTGAGAAGTGCTTTTGTGTCACTGCCGTGAATCCAGGACCAGGTCAGGTTGAGCTTGGCTTTCCTTTTGCTCCATAGGAACCCACAGCCTCACTCATGTGACGTCAGCGACAGCTGACCCACATATTGCATTTACATTTATGGACCTTGTCCTAGGTCATTTTCTGTTGCTGTGATAAACACGACGACCAAAAGCATCTTGGGGGGCGGGGTTTATTTGGCTTACAGGTTACAGTCCATCATCAAGAGAAGCCAGGGCAGGACCTCAAGTGGGAACCCGGAAGCAGGACCTATAGCAGGGACCACAGAGTAATGCTGTTTCCAAAAGCTGCTTGGTGCCGTGGTGGTGTGCCTGTAATCCCAGCACCGTGGAGGCAGAGACAGGTGGATCTCTGGGGCCCACAGGCCAGTCAGCCTAGCCTTCTGGGAGAATTCCCAGGCAATCAGAGACCCTGTCTCAAAAAACAAGATTGATAGAACCTGAGGACAGCTGAGGTTGTTCTCTGGCCTCTACTCTCTGTCTCCCTCTCTCTGTCTCTGTCTCTGTCTCTGTCTCTGTCTCTCTCTCCCTCTCTCTCTCTCTCATGTATACTCACTTACACACACACACACACACACACAATATTCAATGAACACACACACAATACTCTCATGCATACATACAGGTACACATACACACCCTCTCTCAAGCACACACACATACACCCACACATATACACACTCACACTCTGTCATGTACACACACATTCACACACACACACACACACATACATACACACTCACACTCTGTCATGTACACACACACATATACACACTCACGCTCTGTCATGTACACACACACACACACACACACACACACACGCACACACACACAGGTATGGGAGGACATACTTCATATCTAACACGGAGAAGAGAGTAAAGCTTCCTTGATTTTATTTCGGTCAATTATCTAAGATGGAACTGTGAGTAAAAGATAGCCAAGTCTAATTCCTCTCTTCTACATTTTCAAACTTAACATTTATTGTGAAAGGTCATGGAAAAATAGAGTGCTCATGTTTTACCAAGACCTGACCTTTACATAAGACCCAATACTGTTTCTTTGCTTTTGCAATCGCCTTCTGCCCTGTTTGATTCTTTGACAGAAATTTGAAGAAGAGGCAACAATAATTTTAAGAAAAAACACAAAGCCCTTCATCTAGAGTCTTCTTTGAACTCTGACAAGAGCTTGAATTTCAGAATGTGAGCTGTGCACACGCATTAATGAACTCTGCTTTACACCACATTAAGTGGGCCTTTGCCACGGGCTGTGTTAGACAGTTACGGGGACTCAACTGGTAGAAGGCAGTGTAGAGTTGGAAAGATTAAACCATACTCAGACTGATGCTCATCTCAGTGAAACTGCCTGCTCACATAGCACACAGTGCCAGCACTGTCAGTTTAGACATGCAAACACCAGGAAATCCAAGGTTATAATTCTTACGTTGATCTAGCTCCCTGGGGCACTCAGTAGAGTGTATGCTATGCCTTAGGAATATAAATCCAAATGCTATGACGTTGCTCAAAGGGGAAACAGGAGACACAGATCGAGGCCGAAGAGAACAAGGAGTATTGTGACGAAAATCTTTCAGTTTCTTATGCTTTCATTACGTGTATCCCTAACTTGTACGCTTCATTAATATGTGATAGCCCTAGGGTTAGGTAGAATTCACATTAACAGAAACAATCATTTGTTTAGAAGAATCCATATGTGAAACATTTTCAACCAGGAAGCCTTCAGTCATAGTTTTTACAAAACCCACTAAGTGTAATATCTTGCTTTAATCCACATCCCTTAAATCTTCACAACTGTACATTGGCTTGATTTTCCCCTCCTTCCTCTGATGGGAGTACATTTCTGCCAAGTTTGAAGTTTGTAACAATCATTTCTGAGTGCCATAAATGCCAAAAACACTTTAACCATCTGTCTGGACAGGAAAAATTAGATTTCTGTAACTCTCGTTTTTATTGTAGATGTATGCAATTTTCATAAAATATTTTTTTAGAAAAGAGAACATTTAATACAAATATGTTGATTTAAGACCCAAACTAATATTTTCTAGGGAGGCCTTTAGTGAACGAGGAAAGACAGTGTTGCTAATGTTATTACCTTTAAATTTTCTGGTTTCAATTTTCACTGACTTTGAACGATTTGGGCAAGGCAGCTGGTCTTCCTAAATTTCTTTTTCTCACAGCAGCAGTGACAACAGTTTATGTAACAGGCGATCATAGCTGCTGCTATTTTATCTGCCCAGCAAGCTTTCCCAACACCTTCCGCCCTAGGAGTCCATCCCTGGGGCATCTTGGTTTGGAGATTGGATAGGAAGAACCTTTTTTTTCTAGAAGAGCAATCCAGGTCTAGGGGCAGGGAGATAAATGATGAACAACCTGTAGGCACATGAATGATGGCAGACAAAGCTGCTGTGTACATCCATGAGTGAGCACAAAGACCCACAAACGCAGATCTTAAAGATACTAATTTTTGATCTTAGCTAATACACCAAGATATTCTGTTTTGTGCTAACCATGGTTGTGCCTGTCCTGATTTTACCAGCTGTACCTGAACCTGGATGGCTCAGGGTCCCATCCCCACACTGCATAAAATAAGAAAAGCAGCACCTTATGCTGGAAATAAATAATCCTGAATCACAAAGAAAATAGAATGATATCTAGGAAAGCTATTATATTTATTCAATAAAACTTGTTTCATTTCAAAAATTTATATTATTTAATTATTTAAATATAGTTATTTCTTGTAGGCAGACTTTTTTGTCCCTCCGTCCATTTCCCAAATAACCACACAGAGACTTATTATTAATTATAAATGCTTGACCAATAGCTCACGCTTGTTACTAACTAGCTCTTACATTTTAAATTAACCCATATTTTATATTATTTATGCTCTGCCACATGGCAGTGCCTTTTTTTCAATATGACAACTTCATATTGCTTCTCTCTGTGTCTCCTCATGACTTCCAAGATCCTGCCCTCCTCTTCCCAGTGTCATCTTAGTCTGGTTCTCCTGCCTAACTTCTTCCTGCCTTGCTATAGGCCAGTCAGCTCCTTTATTAAACCAATCGCGGTAACATATACTCACACAGTGTAAAGGAATATTCTATAATTTCTGATGTCTGCAACTCAAAAGACTTTAAAAGTGCCCTTGTTAAATTGGTTCTGTAGAGTTATAGGAAAGACAACAGATTCTGTAACTTTAGCATGTATTAGATTCACCTAGAGACGTTGTAGAGACTCAACTTAGACTTTCTGATTTGGTAAATCTATCATGGGGGGGTCAATAATGTTTCTATCTAACACAGTTCTATGTGATGCGGCTGCTGCTGGCTCAGGGCTCATGCTTTCTGAGACCCTCACATGAAGCGTTAACACAGATCCTTGTAGCACCTAGTTCTTGAGCAAGGAAGAGACTGTATCATCAAGCAATGTGCTCCCCAACATAGAAAACATGCAAGAAACAGCTAAATTGTGTATCAGGGATGTGCCTCTTCACTTGTTCTTTCAAGTAACAGGGAAGCAATGAAACACATTCTGCTACAAATTCAGCCTTGTCAGTTAAAATCCCATTGCACATTTCCATATTGACTTTGTTCATAACATTTTGTGTTGAGCCTGCCGACCCTGAGACTCTCTGTTTCACATTTCTAATAAATAAAACTATCTTACCTTCATTCTCCAAACTTGATAGAATAACTCTGAATGTTCGTAGGTGACTATAGCCAGGCTTCATGTTATGTAGTATATTCAAAGTTCTGACTTGAGGAGGTTATCAGTTTTGTCTGCGTTTACAGGGATCTGCCACTCACCAAATTTATCACTTCAGTTGAATCTTAAGATTTCTCCAAATCTGATGAGCTTCCCTCCCCATGTATAAAAATGCAGAGATTGGACCAGATGTTCCTTATATTACTTTTAAAGTTAGCATTTTGCAGTCTTGGTAAAGTATGATTCATTAAGGTCTCTTTTATTTACCAGTTTGTTGTAATCTCTAGAATTTTAATGTTGAAGCCATCCCATGCCTTTATTTAGGAAATGGAGACACTGAAGAAAATAAGGAGCTTGTGGCTAGCTTCATGGAGAATGGGCATGTCATGAAAGAATACTTGAACCCTACGAATCTGCAGAAATATGGGTCAGAGTTGTGGGTTTGAAAGAGCTGTGTTTTGAGGGAGACTGGTACAGCCCATCTTTCGTGGAGTTCTCCCCCAGTGCCACAGATCTGTGATTTCTCAGTACACTTAGCAATGAGCTCTGTGGGGTGACACTAATTCACTCTGTTCTTTAAGGACAAATGAATTTTTTTTAAAGCAATTTGTTCAGCTTTGTGCAATGAATGGGTTCAAGAATCAGACTTAAAAAGCTTGAGATTTAGAAGACTTACAGTCATATGAGGGTGCCGGAGAATTGGTCTGAAGTGGAGAAAGCCAACATCAGCAGCTTTCTTTCCTATCAACAGGAAAACTGAATAACTTCAAAGGTGGTAATTGTGCGGGAGCATTCCATCCTTACTATTTATAAAAGAAAACATTTGAAGTACGATGCCAACTCACTTTGAACTGCCATAGAAAACTAAGCAACCAGCTCGGAAACACAAATGCAATGCAGTATGGTTAAATAGAAATCTGAACAGTTTGTGTGAGCGTACACAAAATGACAGACAGACTGAGGGCAAGTAAATGAAAGGCATTGAAGAGTTCGTGCAGAGGGGAGTGTGCCTGGTTTAAGTCTGACTTCTCTGGTTTAGAAGGGATTAACCAAACCCAACAGAAGGAAAGCCAAAGGAAACATGCACTTCATCTATGGAAAAAGTGGAAAAGACTTAAATTTCTCTCGATGATGGTGGAGAGAGAGCTAGAGGACAACTCGATCCTTGGGAGGGCCAGGTCTCGCATACTCAGCTGATAATATGAAACAGTCTTCGATGCTCTGCTGAGCCGGCTGGCATAATTCACAACAGACAGAAGACACACACCCTCTGGCAACTCTGGGCTTACCATCCAGAGAATCTGCTGTCTGATATATTTAATAAAAGAGAAAAGCTTAATATTACATCTCTACTGAGCAGAAACATTCCAAGAATGCACACAGAGAAAGCAAATAGGAATATGATTCTAGCAGGGAAACGAAGACAAATGTGGACCTAGAGACACGGCAAAGAGGGAGCAGGACTGGGGCTGGGGGTGCAGCTCCGCAGTGGGACACACATCCAACATGTGTGAGGCTCCGAGTTCAACCCCCAGGCGCCACTAAAGCAAAAGCAAACAGAGAGTTGGATGTGTTTCATAAACTAAACATTTTCAGTGCCTGGAAATTTATTATATGTTGACATCAATTTGGAAGATCATGCATCTGTTACTCTGTACTATAACCAAGAGTTGTGTTTTAACCCTAAAATACGGCATGAAACTGGGTGCGGTGGCCCATATCGGTAATTCCAAGTCTGATGGGTGGAGGCAGGAGGATGAGAAGTTTAGGGCCAGCATGGAGTAATGTGATCCTGTCTTAAAAAATTATCATGTTTGATCATACTAAATGGACATGCCATTCTGTCTTGTTTAAAAATTGATTCACATACTAATTATAGCCACAGAAACTATTTCAACAAGCCCTGATATTAGTGCATGATGAAGGGTAGAGGAAAAGACGAGGGCATAGAGAGAGAAGGAGATGCGACAGACTGTGCCTGTGGCATATTGGATGGTCAGTTTAATCGTATGATAACCATGAGCGAGGCCCCATAGGCCTCATTCTGCACTTCATGTAACTTATCTGGTATTGTCATGTGACCGTGCACCCACCCTGCCATCCCATACTCTTTTTCTGTTTTGTGTTTTGCTTGTTTGCTTTGAAGCAGGGTCGTGCTATGTCGCCCGGGCTATTTTCAAACTTTCAGTCTTGCCTCCACCTCCTGAGTGCTAACACTGCTGACACACACCACACCTCACTCAGTGCTACTGTGTGTATTTATTCTCTGTCGTCTGGCGTCAAGGGCGTCTTGTAGGCCTACGCATCATCCTTCCTAGGGTTAAATCCTACAGAGATCAGACTCACCTGTCAGCGTACCTTTGATGAGCAAATCAACCAATCCAGCCTGTATTTCTCATTCCATTTTCATCAGACACCGACACCCAGGGACACTATCCCCTGCCAGCCACCAAGCACGTGTGAAACACCCCTATAGCCCAGAGTCCACTGGGACTGTGCAAACTCTCTGAGCACAAGTGTATAGAGCTCACTTGTCTGCCCTCCCCCATCCCTTGCTGCCTTTCCCTCCCCATCTGTTTTCCGAATTTCAGTGTTTCCCATGGTGACCTTGTGTGTTCTGCCATGCCTCCTGCTTCTGGAAACTCTGAGTACAGTAACCCCCTCCTTTGTAACAGTTATTTTCACGGGTCTGTGTTTCACTGCACCCACTCAATAGGAGTCCTTGGCATATTTTTAGAATAATAGTATTCTAAATGTCCTGCATGGCTCAACTATCCATGTTTCTGTTTCAACTGAACTTGCTTTCTGAGGCTGCCCGGCAGTCTCTGGACCACTTTATCCTTGCTCTGTGTCTTCACTAAGTACTGTTGTGATGGTGTGGCTATGACATCATAGTGGTTGGTTTCAGATGTTTCAGCAATTTTTTCTGCTCTTTTGGAAAAAAGGAGAAGTTTCCTCTGTCTTCAGATTCCTTTGTTTACTGCTGTGCCCTTGTCCGTCCCCCACATGAACATGAGCTACAACTGGGCTGGTCGGTTTTCATGAGATTGGGGTCTTGTATCATATGAGAGAGGGGCCAGAAATTATGGATCTGATTTATTCTGCCATTGGTACTTGGAAAAAAATACCATTATTCTGGTATTACCATGCTGATTTTATGTTGTCTCATAAACTAGTAAAGTCCCAAGTTAAAGTTACTCTCTTTTGCTTGCAAGCCCAGAATCTCAACAGGCTCTCATGAATGGATGGAGAATGCTTTATGCAAATTTGACCATTAAAGTAAATTTCCCAGGGGTTCCCAGGGTTGCAGGTAGCATTAAGAGAGCTTGATAATAAAAATTATTTTAAATGAACTTGTAAAATAAGTGTTGTATACTAGCAACTCTCCAATCTCTCCAGTCTTTTTTTGTGCCTCCCTTTTACCCAACCCATTATTCTGTAACAAATGATTCTTTAATAAATAATGTGGACACATGCATTGAATTGTGGGCCAGTATGCAAATGGATGCAGTCTGTCAGTCATTGCAGTAAGCTGAGGTGTTTGGTGTATAAGGATGGCTCTGCTGGACTTGTGCACCTAGTACCTGCTCAGCGTGCATGAGACTTTGGGTTTAATCCCTACAGCAAATGATAGATAGATAGATGATAGATGATAGAGACAGACACACACATACAGAGAGAGGAGGGGAGAGAGACGGAGAGAGAGAGAGGGAGAGAGAGGGAGAGAGAGAGAAGGAGGGAGAGGGAGAGGGAGAGAGAGAGAACCTCACAGAATCCCAGAGAAACAAGAGAAGCCTCATCTTTCTTTCTCATAGCAGAGAACCACCCAAGCTTCCTTCACCAAAGGCCAAGTAGCTACCTCGCCCAGTACACTCATCACCCATCCGCACCGTCCCCTCTTCATTCTGTGATTAACCTGAGAGATGCTGGCACCATGATCTGAGAAGACCCTTGGTGGACAGGCTTAGCTCTTGGAACATACAGGTTCTTTTGCACCTGTTGGATCAGTCCTTTCTGGTAGAGAGGGCTCATTTATGCAGGGAGTGAGGGGATGGGAGACTCAGGGCCAGGCTTCCTTTTTGCCTACTTTGGCTTGGGACTGTTAGACTGAGCTTGAGTTCTTTGTTGGAAGTTGGTCAGAGCTCCAGATAATGATAAAGTGCCTTGCTGTCTCTCATCGTGGACAAGGATAGAATTTGGGTAGTGCTGGCTTTCTGAGCAGTCCCACCCTTAAAAGTGCATCCTTGATGTGAGGCAGTGGACACCCATTTGTCCGGATCTATTATTTGCAGTTGTCATATATTGTGATTAGGTAGCATTCACAGCCTACCGGTCGTCCTTTGGAGTATCATCTCCTACAGCCTCTTTTAGCTTAACACAAGCTAAATGCAGTCTGCGCTTTGTGTGCTGGGTTCAACAATATTTGCCATCTTCAGACCTTCCTGTGCCCAAACCCTTTACACTACATCTTCTTCCTTCCATTCAGAGATAAAGTCCATTTTGCTGTTCCCTGAATCTACAATGGGCCTGTGAGTTTTGCTTTGGTCACTGTAACCTGGTAAAAGTGAGGACATATTAAGCCCAGTTGCAGACTTTTGGAGGTCTTACGCACCCCTATCTGCTCTTCTAGGACCCTCAAATTTGACACATGAGCAAGTTCAAGCTGTCCTGCCAGAAAAGGAGACCAGGTGAATGAGATCTGAGTCAGCTCCTTTGTCCCAGGGAGGCTGCAGATTGGCTAGACTAATGTGTGACTGACCACTGATGCATGAAAGAGTCTCACAGAAGAACTTCTCTCAGAAGATTCTAAGTTGCTGACTCTCAGATATATATTGTGATCCTGTGCCATGATGGTGTCTCAGTTGGGCTGCAGAGACGATGGCCACTGTTAACTCTGTCACCTGCTGACATGGGCATCATGGTTTATGTAAGTGCACTCTACAATGCTTACATAATGACGAACTCACCCAATGACACATTTGTGAATGCAGACATCTCATTAAGCAACACATGACTGCAAGCTGACATTGTATGTTGTTATGCAGGGAAATTAGACTGTTTGAATGATTAAGACAATCCAGTAAAGTGTTGTTTTGTCTGTGTGTGTGTGTGTGTGTGTGTGTGTGTGTGTGTGTGTGTGTGTATGTGTGTGTGTGTGTGTGTGTCAGAGCTGAGGACTGAACACAGGGCTTGCACTTGCTAGGCAAGTGCTCTACCACTGAGCTAAATCCCCAATCTCCCAGTAAAGTGTTAAAACCTTTGCCAGTGGGATCTCCAAGCAGAAGCTTTGTGATTCCCATCCTGGGTCCACGAGTGAGTTTTTCAATTCTATAATTCTCAAATTCTGCAGTTTTGTGATGAGATTTGTTCTATCATTCCAAATATAGAAAGGCCTGTTATTATCTTATGCACAGAAATAAAATTTTGCACATTAGTACTGAAGAATTTCTATTAATAAAGATTCCATTGAGTTTCTGGGACTCACAAAGCCCAGAAACAAGGGGTGCTGTCCCAGCACACAGGAAGCCAAGTGCAAAGATTACTTGGTCTCAGGAGTTTGTGGTCAGCCTAGGAAACACAGTAGAACTCTATCTAAAAGTGAAAACAAAAAAGGCAAAACCACAGGTGATTGTTGACTTAATTTTTTTTCATTAAACCATTTATTTATTTTAAACTGTATGGATACGTTTTGCCTGCACCACATGCATGCAGTGCCCGAATAGCCCAGGAGAGGGCATCAAATTCCTGGCACCGAAGTTGAAGGTGGCGAGCTGCAGCGTGGGTGCTGGGAACCAAACCTGGGTCCTCTGGAAGAGCACAAAGCGCTCTTCACTGCTGAGCCATCTCTCCAGTCCTCCAATTGTGTGTTCTATGTGAAATATATGTGATAGATCCTGAATGGCAAACTTGAAACTCAAAGTCATCGTTATCTTCCCATGGTTTCAAGTAGACCCCAGGTTAATTCTTTCCACCTACCTTAAACAATTTAATCATGTAATATTTTGGGGGCGCAGCATATTCCAACATATGTATATTGCATGTTCAGAAAGCACCGTTCCATCTCCTTAGCTTTTCTCTCTTCCTTATACTTTTTGAGTTTTAGTTTTACATTCATTCTAATAGAAAATGAGTGGGAAGGTAGGCACAATAGTCTTCCATCTTCAGACCTGACATACACTAATCAAATATCCCTTGGAAAGAGTTGAGGACTCTAGATTAACTATAGCTATAAAATACTGTCACACAGGGAAATATCGTAGTAAAAGTGTCACCGAAGGCATGACTATCCCCAAGTAAAAGTTTAACTGAAGAAACAATCAGGTTATGTATGTTCATACATGATCAAACTGACTAAATTATTGTAGATATGTACTAATGTAATACTTTGAAGTTTGTGTTTATACAGAAGCCTGAAAAACAAATGTGAATTTTTAACATTTATGAGATCTGGATATGTATGTATATAATGCTTGCCTAACATGTATTAGGGCTAGGTTAGATTGCACAGCACTGCAAACAAGTAAACAAACAAATAAAATTAACTTTCAAAAATGGATGTAAAGAGAGTGACTTTTACAGTCTATCAGGCATATTTAACAGGTGTCAAGTTTCCAAAAGAATAGACGTGCCTAGTTAGTTATTCAATATACTTCAGTATTTTCTGAGTAATGTACTAGTCCATGACATCAAGATTCACAAAAACACACATATATTTCTGTTCTAATAATTTTTTACAAGTTCATGATAGGAGATTTTATAAAAATGAGAGAATTAGAAGGAATTCTTCAGGCTTCTGTATAATAGACTCTTGAGACCCTGAACTTGTATTGGAAATATGGTCAAATTGTGACTTGCCTCGGGAATATTTGTGCATTCCTGATCTGGGTATTGTATGAGTTAGGGCTGGCTCTCTAGAGCAGTGGTTCTCAACCTGTCAGTCACGACTGCTTGTGTCTCCAAAAATATTTACATCATAATTCATAATAGTAGCATAATTACAGTTATGAAGCAGCAATGAAAACAATTTTATAGTTGGAGTCACCACAACATGAGGAACTGTATTAAAGGGCCACAGCATTAGGAAGGCTGAAAACCACCACTTTAGAGGAACAGAACTAATGGGATGAAAACACACACACACACACACACACACACACACACACACACACACACACACACGCACAAGCACACGCACACATGTGTATGTTAAATAATCTGGTAAGTTAGCTTAAATGTAAATAGTAACAAAGCCTGAGTCCCCTGAGATGCTGAGAACTTTACAGTTGCTCAGTCCTAAAGGCTGGTAGCCTCAGCAGTTGGAATAATCTCATAATGGTTGTCTGACACTGGAGGGCCCGTGAACCTGGTAGTTACTTGGTCCACAAGGCTGGGTGCCTCAGCAGTCACAATCTAGTTCCCCGAATCTGAAAGGCTCCTAGAGAGCTGGTGGTCATCAGCCTGCAATGAAAGCCTAGAAACACTGGTTCCCATACTAGTGAAGGATCATCATCATCATCATCATCACTGTTAGCATCAGCATCATCATCATCATCAGCATTGTCATCATCATCATTTGTATCATCATCATCATCATCATCAGTATCAGCATCAGCATCGTCATCATCATCATTTGTATCATCATCATCATCAGTATCAGCATCCTCCTCCTCCTCCTCCTCCTCATCATCATCATCAGCAGCAGCAAGGCAGATCAACTCCAAGGCAAGCGTGTAGGCCAAGCAAGCAAAAGGCCAGCCACCTTGCTTCTGCCATACACTCCTTTACCAGGACTGCTACCAGAAGGTGCCTCCCACAATTGGGTGGGTCTTCCTAAATCAATTAAGGTGATCATGATGGCCTTTCAGGTGTGGTTCCCTGATCAGGCAATTTTAATTTGTGACAAGTTGACTTTAAGACCAACCCTAGCCAGGCGTTGGTGGCGCACCTTTAATCCCAGCACTCGGGAGGCAGAGGCAGGTGGATCTCTGTGACTTTGAGACCAGCCTGGTCTACAGAGCAAGTTCCAGGACAGCCTCCAAAGCAATACAGAGAAACCCTGTCTCGAAAACACCAAAAAATAAAATTAAATTAAATTAAAAATAAAATAATAAAAACAACCCTAATAGGTGTACTGATGATTTTCCCAATTTAGAAGTTTCTGGTATTGCTATCTTGAATCTTGATTATATATCCAATAATCTTTTATTGAACTGTCTGTGCTCAGGACCTTGTGCACAGTGTTGACGGAGAGTAGCATACTGTGGCCATGAGCCCTCAGAACCCCTCACGGTGGTCCCCTTTTACAACTTGACTTGGTTCCGGCAAACCCAGCTGTTAGGTTCAGGATGGTTCTCTTCGTTCACTACAGTGGGCTTTGGTCTTGGGCTAGTTCCATCTCTACCTCTCACTTTCTTTGCCTGTTTCCTCAACTGCAGGTCACAGTCCTACCTCCTTCTTAGGTGTGTTGTGGAAATCAGAACAAATAGTCACAATCCTACCTCCTTCCTAGGTGTGTTGTGGAAATCAGAACAAATGGTGTGAGAAAATTTACTCAGGGCAGACTCCCTTTGGAATGTGCACTGATGACCCATTTTTCATTGCCCTTGTGGAAAGCCCCGTGTGGAAAGCCTTCCTTTATCCACATGCCCTCACCAGTAGCCAGCAAACACATTCCTGGCATTGTCTCCCTTCGGTGCCCTGTCTCCTGTAGGCAGCTGGCTCATCCAATCTGCCAGTATACTGGTGTTACCATCGTGTTATTTGGCCCCTTCCCCCAAGCTTAATGCATCTAACAGGAGCTTCCTTAAGGGGATTTTTTTCTAAATAATTGAGACCAATTACATAGTAACTATTTTTAATCTATTTTCCATTCAGCATTATGAGAAGTTAAGGAAAGAGAGTGTAATGGGAAGGTAAGGGAATAAAAAAGAGAGTGAGCTGAGAGAAGCCTGTAATTCCCGTACTCAGGAGGCTAAGGCAGGGACATTGTGAGCTTGAGGCCAGCATAGGCTATAAAACTCAGCAAGGGAGAGGGAGAAGGGGGGAGAGAAAGAAAGAGAGAAGGGAGGGGACAGAGGGAAACAGGAGGAGAAGGGAGAGAGATCGGGAAAAGAAAACAGAGGGTACAGAAGTAAAAGGAATTGCTATAGAAAGGTGTGTTCAGATTGAAGTGAGGAGAGTAAGAGAAGGCTGGAGAGAGCATTAGCAAGGAGGGTGGTTTGATGCTCAAATTTCACAGACTGAAACATCTACCACACTGTCTGGCATACAGTCAGTGCTCAATGGATGCTTGCTGAATGGGCGTGTGTGAGAAAGTCAGTGAATATTCAGCTGCAGTCAGGAATCACAGTGGTAGCATCTAATTGCCATCTTATTGTTCCTTGAAGAGGGCGTTATAACTCCCCTAGCTCTGCAAGTCATTTCCCTTACGAGGCTAAATTGCTTGTAAACCATGGGTCACGGGTCTACAACAGTTCCTTATTATTTAATCTTCGGAGTTGCACTGTGAACAGGCTCCACAGTAGCCAACTAGGCGAGAAAGCACTCTGTTGTGATTAGATCTGTTTATGATCTAATAAAGCTTGCCTGAAGATCAGAATGCAAAGCTAGCCATAGGCATAGAGGCTGGGCAGTGGTGGCACACACCTTTAATCCCAGCACTCAGAAGACAGAGGCAGACTGATCTCTGTTAGTTCAAGGCCACTCTGAGCTACACAAAAGTGATCCAGTCTACAAGAGAAACAGATCCCACAGGAAGGTGATCTCAGCAAGAGGGATCCCGTGCCTTTAATCCCAGAGCTAGGGAGGAATATAAGGCAGGAGGAAACAGGAACTGGGGAAGTCTGAGGTTTGGTGGAGGGCAGTGCAGTCTAAGGATTCATGGAGACAGGATCCCTCATTTTGATCCGAGGTAGAGGTAAGAGCTAGTGGCTGGCTGATTTGCTTTTCGGATCTTCAGCTTTAACCCTATTATCTGTCTCTGGGTTTTTTATTATTCATGCTACAGCACTCTGCATCTTAGCTCCAGTGGCCAAAGTCTAGTGCACTAGCAGGCAGGCCAACCCAAACTTTGTATTGTGTGCAGCCTGTGAAAGAGGTTCCCAGACTTGGCCTCACTCAGAACAATAGCCAGACTGTGACATGTGTTGGGCATTGTGCTAGGGTAGTGAGGGAGATAGTTTTAGATTGATTATATTTATCAATAGCTGTTCTGACCTTCAGTACTTACTCCACAGAGGACCAAGGCTATGCTTAGATTGATCTTATCATTCACAGTAGGAACTCTGACCAACAGGTAGCAAGATGTCTTTCTGTTTATGTGTGTGTGTGTGTGTGTGTGTGTAGGCCACAGGTCAACATCAGATGTTTTCCTCAGCCATTTTCCACCTTATGTCTGGGAGGGGACAGGGTCTACCACTGAACCTGGAGCTCCACAGTTTGGCATGACTAGCTGGCCAGCAAGCCCCAAGAGTCATTCTGTCTGCTCTGCTTCCCCAGAGCTGGGTTTACAAGTGTGCACTATACTGCATGACTTCTTCTTCTCTTCTTCTTCTTCTTCTTCTTCTTCTTCTTCTTCTTCTTCTTCTTCTTCTTCTTCTTCTTCTTCCTCCTCCTCCTCCTCCTCCTCCTCCTCCTCCTCCTCCTTCTTCTTCTTCCTTCTTTCCCAGAGACAGGGTTTCTCTGTATTGTTTTGGAGCTCACTCTGGAGACCAGGCTGGCCTCAAACTCACAGAGATTCACCTGCCTTTGCCTCCAGAGTGCTGGGATTAAAGGCATGCACCACCAATGCCCCGCTCTATGCCTGACTTTTATGTGGATTCCGGGGACCCAAACTCAGGCCCTTACCCTAGGTGACAAGCTCTTTACTAAACTGATCCATCTCCCTGGCTCTATTTGTTAGTTTTTGCCGCCCCCTCCCACCCCCTCCCTGCCGGATGAGTTTCTCTCTGTGTAGGCCAGGTTGGCTCCGCCCTTAAGAGGGGATTTCAGGCACACCCCACCAGTCTGTAAGAGTTTGAAAATGGCCCTTGTTTCATAACTTGCAGAGTCACATTCAGCCCCCAGGCACCCCAGAGGCTCCTGACTAAGCCCTGTTCTTTCACCGGGTTAGCATGTGTGTAACCTCTTGGATTTTGGTTTCTGTTCCCGACGTTTGACCTCTTCCTGCCTCTTTTAGCAACCAGTGCTGCAGTCACCTGGAATAGTCATAATCATGTATAACACCCCGGAATCCACCAGACAGCTGTAGCTGTCTCCTCTCAAAGGCTGCTCCATCCAGACCTGTCCTCATAGAATAGGGTGTTGGAATATTCAATTACCCACAGGAGACCTAAGTTAGGCTTGCTTGGTTTGGTCATCTACACCATTGTCTCTCCTAGAGGGACCTGATTCTTCTCTCTCATTTTGCTTTCTCCAGCAAGAATGTTGTTTCATTCTTTTCATTTTTGGGAAAAAAAAAGTTAGTTTCTCTGTTTTATGTGTACTTCAGGAGTTACCAAAGATGCATTCGCCCTCGTCTTCTCAAGGGAAATTTTTTGCTTCATCCTTTTCTACCATCATCTTCCCCCTCCAACGGAAAGGATTTTGATAATATTGGCTTCTAATTTGTAAATAAAGTATATCTTTGGGGGTTTGTGCAATGAGGTTTGGGCGTCATCTACATATACTTTGTTCTCTGTACCTGATATAAATTGGGGCTTTGCTAAGTACTTGTGATTAGCTGAATAAAATAAGCTATCTTGGTAATATTTATTTATTTATTTTTAATGGTACTGGGGATGGGACTAAGGGCCTCATTCTTGGTAGATGTACCATTAAGCTAAACTCTTAGCCTTTAGTAGTATCTTTAAACAAAATAATGTGGGGGCTGGAGAGCTGGATCAGAGGTTAAGAGCCTTGGGTTCTCGAAGAGGACCCAGGTTTAGTTCCCAGTACTCGAGTCCAATAGCTGACAACGACCTGCAACTCCCGGTAGACCCAATGTTCTCTTCTGGCCTCTTCAGGTCCTTGCATTCAAGTATGTGTCGCAAGCGCGCGCGTGCACACACACACACACACACACACACACACACACACACACACACACACACAGACATATACAGATGTAATTTATAAACAAAATATATCTTGTTAAAAAATAATTTGTATTTACTAGTGACTAGTTAAGACTTTTGTGGGATGATTAATTACTGTCTTAAGTAAGAGCTACTTAATGAGAGCAAGCTGGCAGTTTATCACTGTCTAGACTGTTTTGTTTAAAAAATTTTTATTACTGTGTGTGTGTGTGTGTGTGTGTGTGTGTGTGTGTGTGTGTGTGCATCACAGTACATGTATAAAGGTCAGAGGACAACAGTGGGAGCTGGCCCCTTTCCATTTTTATGTAGAGGAAACCTTTGCTTCCTAGTCACACATGATGTTTTACCTTGAGGCTGTTAAATAAATGGTGTCCTTATAAGGCAGCATGAGCAAAAGGCTGTGGATAGTTCAAGCGTTCCTCAGGTCCACTGCTCAGAAAATGATCCTGTAATGAACAATTGTTTCTATGGGACCACACATTATCATTAGGAGGAACCGTTTCAAAGAACTGCAAGGTCTAATTGCTATGCTTTGGATCTTAAAGTTTCCTCTAAAGGTCCCTGCGGTAGAGCCTTGTGCTCCCCAGGGAGGACATATGAGAGTGGATAGAACCTGTAATAGATGGGGCCTAGTAGCAGGTTGTTGTTGTGTGGATCTACAGCGTCCCCGCAGGGGACTTGAATGCTGGGTCCCCAGCTTGTAGTCTTACTTTGAAGGCTGTGGACCCTGTGGAAAGTGGAACCTGGCTTGTGGGAGTAAATGTCCAGAAGTGGGTCTTTGAGGGTTATAGCTGCCCAGGTTCTGGGCCTGCTTCCTCTGCTTCCTGGGCTTTGCTGTGTCAACAGCTACTGCCCGGTTAACAGCCGGAACCATGTGTTCCTGCTGGCATTGGTGAAGCTACTCTAATCGTCATGTCTCTTTGCCATGATGGACTGAAGGCTCTCAGAAACCATCAGCCAAAACAAACCTTTTGCTCCATCTGTTGCTTCTGCCAGGCATTTTGTCATAGCAACAAGCAAAGAAACTAACAAGAAGTCCTTTAAGCCCTTTCAGGGTGTCCTTTTGAAGCGGGGTATAGGAAACCAACACTTTCCTCTTTCTTTCACTTTTCATCCGTGAGCAGAGTGGTTTTGCTCTGCCATACATTCCTGCCAGGATGTGACACCACAGGCCCAAAGTAACAACATCACCAATCTCCGACAGAAACCGTCAATACTTAGTGAGTTAAACACTTCCCCTTTATAAATGAATTATCTCAGGCGTTTGTTATAGTGATGGAAAGTTAACACACTGTTACAGTAAAGAACAATATCTTTTCTTCTGATGTCTTTCCTTGATACAGTTCTCTAGGTGTTTATTTTAGCCTAAGCCTTTCTAGTATCTGAACAAGTGGTTGGAATAAGGTCCAACATCTACTAATTATAAATTATTTTACAATATTTCTTACCCTCTGCCTGAATTTTTCTTTATAGTCTACAAAGCTGGTGGCCTTTCTTATGTGAGAGAGGCCCCAGTCAAGCGCTCAGATCAAATTTTCAATTGTTCTCATTGCGGTGAATGAAAGGTACTCCTGACACTGTTGCCAGGTCTGGGGTTTGCCTTGATACTTGTTATTATTTTATTATTCTTTGTTACATTTCTCATGGAAAAGCACATTGCTGATGGCACAGTATTTCTTCCACTTGAAAATGGCTGATGCTGCTATCCTCTGGGTCAGAGAAAGGTCACGGTCTATTCTAAAGTGTAATCCAGCATATGACCGTGAGTTTAATTAGTCCCCCATACTGGTGTGGAGACTCTGAACCTTGCCGCTGAATGGGGCCTGCAGAGAGCATCTGTTCTCGTCCTTTTACCTTCTGGCAGGTGGTTTCTGAGCCATCTGAGAGGATGCCTGTTAGAACTGAACTGAAGTGTACACTTACAACCTCAGGGACTACAGTCCCACAATCTCTGTCTGATTTTGGAATTCACGAGCCTGATAATTGAGAGTTTTCCCTTTGGTCTGTGTAAAATAAATCTTCTCTTAAGGAAATGGTTCTCTTTGACTTGTCTAACTTTAAGAAGGAAAACAGTAGCACAAACCTCCGCAGGAAAATGTTTTCTTTGCTTCAAGGTTAGTCAACTCATTTGAGTTTTCTCTTTTTTCCAGTTTGATAATAAGGCATAGTCTATGATCAATCAATAACTGGTAGTTTCTTTTACCTTATTATGGGGTATGTTACGACAGTGTTTTGCTCAAAGCACACAAACTTTACTATGAGGATTTTATTTTATTTTATTATGTCTGTGTGAGTGTGGTTTGTGCTTGGGAGTGCCATGCCCCAGAAAGACAAAAGAAGGTATCAGATCCCTTGGAGCTGGAGTTAGAGGCAGTTGTGAGCTGTCTAGTGTGGGTGCTGGGACTCCAATTCAGGTCCTCTGCAAGAGCAATACACACTCTTAACCACTGTGTCATCTCCTTAGCTCTACAAACTTTACTTTTATTAGCTTAATTTAATTGAGTTTAGGTTTTTGAGTTTATGATCTTGTTACATAGTCCAAGCTGGTCTTGAATTCATTATCCTTCTGTTTAAGACTCCTGAGTTCTGAGTTTTGTATCGACAAGCCTGGTATAAATGATTTTTAACAGACTAATAAAAAAGCATGAAAATTATACATGTTACATCACTCAGGGTGGTTTTTCCTAGTTCCATCCATTTGCCTGAAAATTTCATGAGATCTTCATTTTTTACCCCTGAGTAGTACTCTATTGTGCAAATGTACCATGTTTTCCTTACCATTCTTCAGTTGATGGGCCTCCAGGTTGTTTCATGAATAATGCTGCTATGGACATTGTTGAGCAAATGTCCTTGTGGTGTCTGTGTGTGTATCCTTTGGGTGAATGCCCAAGAGTAGTATCACTTGGTCTTGAGGTAGACTGATTCCCAATTTTCTTAGAAACCCGCCATACTGATTTGCAAAATGACTGTACAAGTTTGCACTCCCACCAGCAGTGGAGGAGTGTTCCCCTGACTCCACATTCTTGACAACATAAGCTGTCCATGACAAATACATCTTAAGAGAGAGAGCCACTATGGGCTTAGGGGAAAACCTGGTAAAATCCACAAGGAGGACTCCAACTACGACTCGTAGCAATAGTAGAGAGGATGCCTGAAATGACCTACCCCTGTAATCAGATTGATGGATACCCCAACTATCATCATAGACATCTAATCCAGTATTTGATGGAACCAGATGCAGAGATCCACAACCAAAAACCAGGCTGAGCTCTGGGAATCCAGGTGAAGAGAGGGAGGAGGGATCATATGAGCAAGGGAGGTCAAGATCACGATGGAGAAATCTATAGGACAGCTGAACTAAGCTCGTGGAAGCTAATGGACCCTAGACCTACAACTGTGGAGAATCCAGGGGACTGGACTAAGCCCTCCATATATGGGAGACAATTATGAAGCTTGGACTATCAGAGGGGACCCTGGCAGGAGGATCACAATACAAACCTGGTACATGACCTAGTTTGTTGGAGCCCATTTCCTATGGTGAGATGCCAGGCTCAGTCTTAATGCATGGGAGGGGGACTGGGCCCTGCCTCAACCTATTATACCAGACTATGTTGACTTCTCCTGGGAGTCCTTACCTCTGAGAAGGCGTGGACTGGGAGTGGCCTTGGGGTGAGATGAGGGAGGGTAGGAGGAGGTGAGGGGGGTGGAAGGAGGTAAGAGGGGGGTGATTGGAATGTAAAATGATAGCATGATAAGCTCAGGAGTGGTGATAGACGAAGTGTGGGGGTGGGGTGGGGGAGGCAGATAGGGACCAGATCATGGAAGGTCTTGTGAATGATAGGTGTGTCAATTAATACAAGGCTAGAGACATCTGAGAACAGGGAACATCAACTGGGAAAATGCCCTATCAGGGTGGCCTGGAGGCAAGTCTATGTGGCATTTTCTTGATTGATAGGGAATGGCCAAGTCCACTGTGGTAAGTATCATCCTTGGGCAGATAGTACTGGGTTGAATAGAAAAGCAAGCTACATGAGCCATGGAGAGCAAGTCAGTGAGCAGCAATCCTCTATGGGTTTCTTCTTCCATTTCTGCCTCTAGGTTCCTGTCTTGAGTTCCCACCCTGAGTTCCCTTCATGGTGGGCTACAACTGTAAACTGAAATAAACCCTTTCCTCCCCAAGTTGCTTTTGGCCTTTGTGTTTTATTACAACAATGGAAACCTAATTAAGACAGCATCTTTAGTTACATATCTGGTGATTGAGTAGACATCTCTATTGTCTAGAAATGCTAAATGATTCAAACGCCTTACTAGTATGAAGCTATGGACAGTTGAATTTGTCTTACATGTCAACTGCAAGGTTCCAATAGACAACCTGAGGCTATATGTCTTATATGGTCCAGCCTGGGCTATTAAGTAGTCACTTCTGTTGTATTCTATTTGTTGCAAGTGGGTCACTTGAAGTGATATAGACCCAAACTCACAGTAGGAATATTGAATAATCTGTCATGTTTTTCAAACCACCACACATAATATTTAAAGCTTTAAGTCTTTTGTCTTTAAAAGATTAAAGATTCATTTTGGCTCACAGCTTCAGAGGTGTCTGTCTATAGTCATTTGACTTTCAGGGCTGAGGAGGCATAGTAGAGCAGAAATGTTTACTTCATGGTAGCCAGGAACAAAGAAAGGAAAGAAAGAGAGGGGAGAATATGTTGGCCACAAAATATAATCTTCAAAGGCATACTCAAAGTGGCCTTTGAAGTATAATTCTGCCAACTGGACTCCACCTCCTAGAATTTCTAACACTTTCCAACAGTCCATTAGCTATGAAGCCATCAGTTAATGAATGTATCCAGGCCAGAGCCCTTATTACGCAATGACTTCTGAACACTGCTACGGGGGGGGGTGTCAGGCCTTCAACCAACAAGTCTTTGAAAGACACTGTATCCAAATTTTTACCAAGTTACTAGAGATCACCCAGTGAATGGGTATAAAAGAGGAGGGAAGGCTCGAAGTGACTGGGATACTCCAGTAGGGATACTCCAGTGTTTGGTGATCAGAAAGGTGAGGAGGATCCAGTAAAGAGACCAAGAAAGAGTGAGAAGGACGAATCAGAGTGCAGAAGCCACGTGAAGGGAAAATGCTCCAATTGATAAGCAATCAAACACTGTTCAGAGGTCAGAGGGGGGCTGTGGAGGTGGGATGAGGATGGACCGTTGCTTCAGTACTGTGGAAGTCACTGGCTACTGTGCTCAGAGTTTCCAGAGTGTGGTAAGCAGACCCTTCAATGCTCACTTGGTTGGCTGTCAGCACCTAGGTTCTAGCTCCATGCTTCTATCCCAGCTCAGGACCAAGAGGACTCTTACCATCACACTGGAGCCTAGAGGCTTAGCAAATGCTCCCTGCAGATAGAATTTATAAAAGGCCTCTAGTTATCTTTTCAGTGTTCAAAGTCACTTAGTAGTTCTGACAGTGGATACTATCTGTATTATGTTTGACCATAAATAGTTTCAAAAATTCTGTTTATGTAGTGCTTTAATGAGAGATGAAAAGATAGGGCAAAACGGGCAAGATCTGCTGACAAGCTGTGGGAAATGTTAGTTTGTGAACCCAAGTTAACCAAGCACACACATGCACACACAGACAGACAGACAGAATAAAAAACAAAATAAATGTAAAATAGAAGAGCTGCTGCCATTAAAACCATGATAGTTCACACAATGGTTGTTTAAAAATAGAGCATTTTAAAAATCAATTTTTAATTTTGATTTTTCATTATTAGTGCTGGAGACTGAATCCTGTCAAGCATATATACTCTTGAGTGATACCCTAGCCCCCTTAAAATTTTTTTCCCTTATAAGGTGTGCATTTGTGTGGAGGTATGTGCACGTGCCTTGGGTTAACATCTGTGCCTTCCTCAATTCTTCTTCAACGTCGTTTTTGATAGGGTCCCTCCTAGAAGTGGATCTCTCACTGAATCTGGAGGTGATCAGTTTGACTAGACTAGCTGGCCAGTGAGCCTCGGGGACACTCCTGTTTCTACCTCCCAAGAGTAGCCTCACTGGGCTTTATACATGGGTGTCGAGGGAGGATCAAACTTAAAGTTCAAACTCTGGAACAAAGCTGTCCTCTGAGTTCCACATGTGTGCCTTCGCAAGCACCCACCCCTGCCACTAATGGCAAAAAGTTAAAACGTTTTAAAAGAAAGCAAGCATTAATTAGGAAGTCTCTCACTTTCCTTTTTCCCTCTGAAGGGTGGGACTTCTCTATTGATGTAAGGACTCACATTTGCTACTGCACTCTGTCTTCAGAGGATAAGTGGACTTAAAGGGGAGAGAGCAAATGATTTTCAATGCTTCTATGTAGCTGTTTTTAAAAATTAGAAACAATGTTTTAAATTGAAATAGAATTACATTACTTTCATCCCTTCAGTCCCTCCAATGTCCTCCTCCCATTCTCAAGATGATAGCTTCTTTTCGCTACACACACACACACACACACACACACACACACACACACACACACACTGCTGAGTCTGTTGTTTGTGTGCATATTTGGGGACAGCCACTCTGCAGTGGACAACCACTCTAGGGGCTTGTCCCTGGAAGAGGCTTATTCTCCCCCAGCAGTCATTAGTTCCCTGTAGTTCTCTACCTAGGGGGCTGGGACCCCACAAAAATGTCTCCTTCCATGTTAACATGTCCACTGATATTACCAGTCTTGTTTATACAGCCATTTCTAGGGGAGATATGTTTCATAGCAGACTTACTGGTATCTTGGCTCTTACAATCTTTCTGTCCCCCTTCCTAGGTGTTCCCTGAGCCATAGATGCAGGAGCTATGATGCATCTGTATCTGTTGGTCCTGGTATCTCCATAATCCATTGATCTCTACATCGTGTCCAGTTGTGGTTTTCTGAGATAGTCTCCATTCACTGTAAAGAGTTTTTTTTTTTGTTTTGTTTTGTTTTGTTTTGGTTTTTTTTTTTTTTGAGGGAGGAGTGCTGGCCACACTTATCCAGGAAAGGCAGCTAATGCACAAAGAGGTTTCAAGGGTTTGGTTCTACAACTAGGCTTGGGGGTTTGTAGATGGCAGAGGGTTGGGGGACTATAGTTACTTCCTGGTAATTGCTGGAGATTGGTTCTAGGACCTCTTCTCACTCCACCCCCACCTCAGTATAATGCAAGATTGCTCAGGTTCCTTATATAGTCTTTGTATATAACTTACACATGTCCTCCTATATGCTTTCCAACACCCCTAGATTATTTTAAATACCTAATATAAATGCTGTGCAATTAGTTATTATACTGAGTTACTTATGGAATGCTGACAAACATAAAAGTGCATATGTTGTTAGTATATTTTCTATCTGTGGTTGGCTGACACTGCAGACATAAAGCCATCAAATATGGAGGTTTGACTTTACATTAAGTCCTACTATGCATGAACTCTACTATTATAAATTAATGTATGTGTTCCATGTGTGCAGGTGTACTTTTGTGTGAGATTGTAAAGGAAAACTGGCATGGCATTTGCCAAGTAGGCTAGTCTGGCAAATCAGGGAGCTGTCTGACTTTGCCTCCCTTGTTCGGAGTTCCAAGTGCCTGTAGTTGTGCTTAACTTTTTATGTGGGTTCTGGGGAATCAAACACAAGTCCTCATGCTTGCTTGGAAAGTACTTTGTCTACAGAGCTATCTCCCCAGGTCTTGCTCTCCATTATTGAAACTATGTCTATTCTTGAGTAAGATGTACCAGTTAAGCATAGGGCTGGTTGTTATAAATATTAATTGGTACATGACTTTTTATTTTTTACTCTTAGCCCTGAATTGGAGAATTAATTGGAAAGCTTACATTGGGGGCTGTTTAATCACGTCTTTCCTTTCTTAACCTCCCATTCTGTAGTCCCGTCCTCTGTCTTTTCTTTTCTGAATGGTAGGGTTAGTTCTCCACATCTCCATAAAAGTCTGGTTATTTCAACAGCACTGGGTGTGTGCTGTGGTATACATTTAACCTCTGATTCTTAGGCTGAATTTCACAAAGACCTTCCCCCAGGCTCTTTTCCCAAAGAGCACCCTGCCAGACAGCCCATGGTTTGCTGTAGCTCTTCAAGCGCTGTACCACCACCAACACCACGGGGGCTGCCCCTTTCTTTGGCTTGAGCTCAGTTTCATTAACAAGCACATTCACACTTCAAGTGGAACATTTAAAATAACACCCGTACAATGTGTTTAGTGTTTAGTTAATTATTAAGTCTCTAAGCTTGAATTATTCAAGTGAAATTGATTGGGTTCAACCTTCTTCCTTCTCTTTGTGCTTTTTTTTTTAAATAAATTCTCTCCTCTCCTCTCTAAATAATTTGGGAAGTTTTTTTTTTTTAATAAAATTTCAATACCCTGGTCTGTGGGTGGTACCCATGTGCTAAAAGAATAGGTATAGAGGACAGGCAGCTTGAAACTTTTGTTAACAATTGTGTTTAAGGCTGGGGGGTGGGTGGTCCAGTGGGCAGCATCTTTGCCACCCTGTATTCCTTTCCAAGCCCTATAAAAAAAGTAGGATCTGCAATTCATACATCCCCGTGACCAGTTAGACATTTAAAGAGAACCGACAAGTTTTACCTTCCTCCTATTTTTAGACTTAAAAATTAGTTTATTTATTTTGTATGTGTATGTGCACTGCATGCCCCGGTAGGAGTGTGGAGCTCAGGGTCAATGAGTGGGGATTTGAGTGGGGATTGGAGTCTCTATTTCTATCACATTGGTCCTGGGGCTAGAACCCAGGCAGTCAGGGTTGTCAGGGTCTGGTCTGAGTGTGCTCCTCTTTATTACTTACTCTCACGGGCAAATGAAATTGTTAAAAATGTGTCGACTTCATCTTAAAAACTTGGTGGCTGAAGAACATGTCTTGACCTACATAGATAATTACAGAGGGTATAAAATTGTCCTTTACTATGTAACACTTTTCTTAAAATGTGTAAACACCAATGATAATGAAATAACAACAGTAACTAATAGTATCAAATAACATTATCTAGTTTAGTATGACATTTCATGTTTACAATTTCATTACTTGTGCAATTACAGAACAGACACATATAAAGATGTCATGGCTGGAAATGATTAATTCTTTGTCCGAACCTATTTAAATATCACTCATATGTCAAGAACACATTGAAAATAATGCTGTCCTTATTTATGCAGGCAAGAGTAGATTTGGAAAGCATAAATTTCAGAAAAGATTCACAATGTCCCGTGAATCACGACATCTTTAACCTCAGCCTCATGTTTAGGCCTTCACTCCTGGTTCTTTCTCTGTTTTTGTATTACTGAGACGTAAAAATGATTCATTACATGCATTGCCATGGGAAACGGGTGTGGGGAAGGAATATAAAAAAAAATTACGTTTTGGGGGACGATCACAGATGGCAGTTCTGGGGGTTGGGGCGTAACAGAAATGCTATGACCCAGTTTAGCTGTAGCAAAAGTAGGATCTTCCATGAGCATTTTGGAGGGAACTCTGAAAAATCAAGATTACAAACCCAGAAAGGGCCCCACCGGCAGCAGGTGCCTTGACTCCTGAGTGATTGGCATTTAAATGCATTAGGTTGCTATTGGGTTGCAGAGTGGCTGTGTGTACCTGCGAGTGTGCTGACAGAGGGGGCTGCAGGTTTGCTGACAGTGGTGAACTGTCCCTGGTCGGCTGTAACCTTGGCTGGAGAATAACAGGCATGATCTAGCATATTTCCGGAGGAGAAAAAGCCAGGCTTCACATCGGGAAACTTTGGGGGAAACAGAAATGGGAATCTCTCTCCTTTGAGAACATGAATGCACGACATGGATGGTGGAGCAGACCAGTCTCTCATTATTTTTTAATCCTGGGAAATGACACAAGTGCTGCAAATTAGGAACACAAGAAATTAGGACTCTGGGGCGTGGGAAAGACGAATGGGGGGGCAGGTAGACAGCGGGGGGACAGGGTGTGTTTTCTTAGGGCGGCTACAAGCCGACGGTACCGGCGCAGGACGTGGAAGGAGCCGGGCTCGGGGTTGGTCAGTAGACACCTCGACGACCCCGGACGGCGAGGAGGCCGCGTGGCGCAGTTCCCAGCCCGTGCCTGGCCGGGAGGGCCATCCCGTTCCACACCCGAGTCCTCCGGGACCCCCTCTCCTCGCTGCAGCAGCCACAGCCACAGCCGCAGCCGCAGCCGCAGCGCCGAGCCGAGCCGAGCCGAGCCGAGCCGAGCCGAGCCGAGCGAGCCGGGCCGAGCCGAGCCGAGCCGGGCGCCCCGAGCCGAGCCGAGCCGAGGCGATTCCCTTCCTGCGGGCCGCGGTTCGCCTTCGTTCGTTCGGGCCGCCGCGCTCGGCTGCGCGCGGGTCGGGGGGGGCGCCCATCCGTCCGCGGTCCGCCTGCGCGCCCCCGGCGCGGAGCAGCTCGCGGGAGCTAGGGCGCGGGCGCGGGCGCGGCGCGGGGCGCGGCGCGAGCGGCGCGGGAGGGCGTGCGGCGGGGAGGGAGGGCCTGGCAGAGGAGGAAGGGAGTGGTTGGGAACCCGGCTGCGGCAGCCTCCGGTCTCCTCAGCGGCGGCAGCGCCCCCTCCTCCCGCGCCTCAGCCGCCTGCGTCCGTCAGGAAAGATGCCCTCAGCCCAGGGCTGTGAAGAAGGGACAGGAGTCGCTGCCCGAGGCGCCCGCCGCTGCGCCGCCGCCGCCGCGGCTGTCGCCCGCGTCCTTTGAATTCGTCAGCGCAGCCCCTCCGAGGGGCGGCGGCGGGAGCCCGGGCGCGGCGCCCGCGGCACGGCGCGCCCGCCAGCGGCCTCCGGCATGGAGCGGGCTCGCGCGACCGAGTAGCCGCCGCCCCCGGAGCCCGGCGCGAGAGCCACCCGCAGCCCGCCTCATCCCGGCCGCGCCGGCGGCCAGGCCCCGGGAGAAGCCCCGAGGAAGATGACGCGTCCTCGCCGCAGCCCGCTGGAAGCAGCGCTCGCTGCAGAGCCCTAGAAGAGAAAGAGCTCGGGAGCGGAGGCTCGGCGTGCCCCGAGCCGGGAGAGCCGGGAGAGCCGCTGCGGGAGCTGCCCTCCCTTCCCGCGGGGGACTCGCCCAGGCGCTATCCGAGTGGAGGTTGGGAGCATTTGCAGCAGAATTTTTGGCTTTCCCTCCCCCTCCATACATTCCCCCCTCCTGCTCCTTTTCCAGTTTTTCTGCTTCCCGGGAAGTGAATTGCTGATGCCAAGAGGACTTTATTCATTAATGATGCAACCGGATTCGTTTCAGGATTATGTTGCACGAAATTGAATTTTGAATGAAGGATTTTTTTTTTTGTGAAAGAAAGTGTTGACTCTTTAGTTCGTTGTACTTTTAATTATTATTTTATTTAAGTATACAGTTTAATTGTATTATTCTCTTAAAAATATTAAATCTATATTTTATGGAAACTTACCCTCAAGATATATATGTTCATGGGTGAAATTGAAGACGCTTCCGTTAAGTGAAGTGACTGGCGTGTTGGATGTTTAATTCAGCACCGGCATTGCATGACAGTTGTTGAAATAACAAGTGGTTTGTTTTTTAAAACCACACCGTTAAAATTTTAGGTTCAGGTAGTAACAGTAGACATCGTAAGGGCCATTAAAAGAAAACCAGCAGAAATCGAAGCAAACATGTCCGGGGAAGTACGTCTGAGGCAGTTGGAGCAGTTTATTTTAGATGGGCCAGCTCAGACCAATGGGCAGTGCTTCAGTGTGGAGACGTTGCTGGACATACTCATCTGTCTTTATGATGAATGCAATAATTCTCCATTGAGAAGAGAAAAGAACATTCTTGAATATCTGGAATGGGGTAAGTTAGTTTTTTTTTTTTTTTGTTAACTCTTAATGTGGGCATAACTCTTAAGGTGGGCATGAGCATTATTAACTATAATGAAAAAATATGTATGTAACCATAACAAAAGAACAAACGCCACTTACCACTTAGTCAAGACTGTGGTGTCCCGTGTCTCTCTCCCCCCCCCCCCAGCTTTTGGTAACTGCCAGGAGTAAAGCTGGGCCACTTCATTGTTGCCTTGGTGTGCGGCCTCGCTGTTTGTGGACTACACTGCGTTTTGGGGCAGCAGGAAGAGCTTTAAAACAAATACTGGGGCGAGCAAACGTGGGATTATTGAGCGCATTTGTCTCATGCATGGCGGTGTAACAGCCGTTCAGTGGGAATGTATTTGTTGGTTGAAACATTCCTTCTCAGGCTTTGGAAATCACTGGAAATGGGAGGAGATGTTGAAGTCTGTGTTTATTTTAGGACAACAGGACCGCGGAGGTGGTGATCAGTGGGTTTAATTTCATCTCTATATAGCACAAGCAAGGGAAACTACTAAACATGGACTTTCCAAAAATTACTAGGTTCCTGAGATGAAATGATAGAAAAGTAAGTGTGTGTGTGTGTGTGTGTGTGTGTGTGTGTGTGTGTGTGTGTGTGTGTGTGTGTGTGTGTGTGTGTGTGTGTGTGTGTGTGTGTGTGTGTGTGTGTGTGTGTGTGTGTGTGTGTGTGTGTGTGTGTGTGTGTGTGTGTGTGTTTGGAGAATGTTTGGAGGCAGCTCCACATGTGTTAAATTTTACCCTAAAACGAACTCGCATCCATACTGGTGAGAGTCTCAGCTTCCAGTCTTCTAAGTGTAGATGTGACCCGGACGACCCGTAGTAGTGATGACCCGTAGTAGTGGACTAGGTCAGTGATGGCAGTAAATGCTGCAAGTGACCTTCAAGGTAGAAGGGTTGGCTCAAGTGCTTGAGCCTCTGATGTCACTCACTTGGATGAGGGAAGTCTGGCATCTAGCTGTTGCAATCGTTGCCCAGCCTGGTAGTGAGTGGTACAGCAGCTCTGGAAGGATTTTGGCCATCTAGAATTTTGTGCTGTTGAAATACTTTTAGTTAGCTAAATCAGTTTTTATATTGGAGATCTTTGTTCCCAAGTAAAGCTTAATTTTCTGAAGTAAAAATTAAGTGCCCGTTGTTGCTTTGGTTTTCAAATTAGTTCATAATTTGTCTCTCAGGTCAACCCTGGATTTGAGAATGTCCACACAAAGCAATTTTAATTCTCCAACTTGCCAGTATTCAAAGAGTGATTGCTAGCAGCATGATGTTACAAGGTTAAAAAAAAGAATGTGTGAATGTAAATGGAATGATTTTACAAAACAGCCTGCCAGCATCATGCTGGGAATGTAAGAAATCTTAAACCATTTTTCAGGCAACCTCTTTTTTGAGAGCAGGGACTTTTTCTGTTGACACTGGCTTTGTTTGCATCTACCTGCCTTTTGATGTGTAGGACCCAATACTTCATATAGCATATGGGACTTTACACCCTGTGTTTCATAAACTTAGGAATTCTGTGGTGTTTCTTTTTTGAGGACTTAAAAGGTTTCGGTGCTCCTAGAGTTGGAATTTGAGTCCTTAAATTATGGCCCCATAGTGACACTCTAGTCTGTGATTATGATTGTCATTTAATATCCTTTTCATTTGCAAAACAGTAGGAGAACCCTTTGTATGTCCCAGTGGCAAGTATAATTTAGTGTATAAGAGAAAACTATTTCCTGGTTTCCTGTTACATAGCAGTTTTATGCTGTGGAATATTTTGCCATATTATTAAAATAGCCTATGCATCTTCCATTTAATATCTTTTCTTGATGTTATTTTCCTATGTATATGAAAATATACTTTAGACATACATATTTACTTATACCAAAAAAGTTAAAAAAAATCAAGTGTTTGGCTGCATTCACTATATTCTTTTATTTATTTATTTATTTATTTTGAGAGAGGATATTAATCTGTAGCTCAGGGTGGTCTTGAAATTGCTATGTAACATTACTGGTATGCACTACCATGTGTAGGTTGTATAGTGCTGGGAATTGAACCAAGGTCTTTATACATGCTAAGCAATTACTCTACTATTTGAGTTCCATCCCCAGTCCAGATTCACTGTATTTTTATTAATAATTTCATTTCTCATCTTTGTAGTTGTCTGATGTATAGCATCATGAAACCCTGCAGTCTCAAACTATTACTGGAACCCTGCAGTTTCATAAACTATTACTGGAGTTTTAAGAAAGGGTTATAATTTAATTAATTTATTTATTTATTTTGGTTTTTCGAGACAGGGTTTCTCTGTAGCTTTGGAGCCTATCCTGGCACTCGCTCTTGTAGACCAGGCTGGTCTCGAGAGCTCACAGAGACCTGCCTCTGCCTTCCGAGTGCTGGGATTAAAGGTGTGCACCACCAACGCCTGGCTAAGAAAGGGTTATTTTATTATTTTAAGTTATGTATGTGTATGTGTGTGGGTCTGTATGTAGGTATGTGCTACATGTAAGTTCAAGCTCTCAAGGAGACCCCAGACATCTAATCCCCTTGAAGCTGACTGCTGGTGGTTGTAAGCTGCCTGACACGGGTGCTGAGAATGAAACTCAGGTCCTCTGGAAGAACATTTGCCCTCTAAGCTACTGAACTATCTCTTCAACTTCAAGACAGTAGTATAAAAAGTTCTTAAAATTACTTCTTTTATGCTTTTAGATTATAATTACATCATTCCCCTCTTTTTTCCTCCCTCCAACCCTTTCCTTCATACTTCTTGTTCTCTTTCAAATTCATGTATTCCTAAATTCATAAATACAACATGCTTAGTCTGCAGAATGTTACTTGTATATATATTTTCAGGGCTGAACCTTTAGTTTTGGATAACCAATTGGTGTGCTCTTCCCTGGGGAAGAGAGTAGAATTTTTTAAGCAATTATTTTATATACTTTAGGCTCTAAAGTCTCTGGCATGTTCTTCCCTCCGTAAGAATTAAAGAGTGGAAGTGTTGTAAGAGATGCATCAGAAGTGGTTTCGTTTACTATCTTTAAGCTATTGGGGATTTTAGATTAAGAATGGTAGTATCTTTTCATTAAAGTATTGTAGTGAATCATTCCTTGTTCATTTATTAGTCTATCACTACATTCCCGTTGCAAAACAATGTATAAGAATATCTAGATTATCTAGATTATGTTTTCAGATTGTGAGTTGTCTTCAGTTTACATTTTTAATGAATTACTAACTTTTAGGGATGGAAATTTACAAGAATATTATTAAGGTTAAATTTAACAGTTTAGATTTGCTTCAAGATGTCATCTTTGGTTTGATTTTAACAATTCAAAAAGTATTGTCTTTTAAGTCTTTAAAAGACCCAGTAATTGCCGATGTTGGTGTCGCACGCCTTTAATCTCAGCACTTGGGAGGCAGAGGCAGGCGGAGCTCTGTGAGTTCGAGGCCAGCCTGGTCTCCAGAGCGAGTGCCAGGACAGGCTCCAAAGCTACACAGAGAAACCTTGTCTTGGAAAAAAAAAAAAAAAAAAAGACCCAGTAATTGAAATAGAATAGTATAGTTAAATATTCGGTATTACATGCTAAATACTACCTAGGCACTCCATATTTTTATAAGGAGATGATTGCCATATTTTTATAAGGAGATGACTTGTTACTTTTAAATATGTAGTCAATACATGTGTCACTTTCATCAATTTCATTTGATTCCTTGTTACGGTCCATTTCATTTCTGTAGTGGTACAGTTAACATTTTGTTATAACAGTACCACAGTAAGAAGGCTGATTATTCCAAGTCTGGTGTGCTGTTTTTCTTTTATAGCATTTCTTGGTTTTGGTGCTGATGACCTGAGGGAGAAAAGTAAAGCAGGAGAGAGAAAGAAGGGATTGAGTCAGTGAGTGCTAGCCCAAGGGGATAAAAGCACCTTAAGACCATAGGTCACTTCTGAGTTTCATATTATATTATTTTCTAGTTACAGTCAGCAATACTTGAAAAGCGTTCTTTTCCTTTGATTTCTAAGTTGTTAGAATGATTTCTGCTTATAGCCAGTAAGAGTTAAAAGACTTTCTTTGATTTTGTTTTTAAAAAGTTATTAGAAAGATTATGGTTTCTGTGTTTGTTTATATAGTAATAGTTTTGATGTCAGTAATAGAACTCTTTAAGTTATAGTGGAGCTATAAGAAGTAAAGTAGTTGTGGCATTATAAACTAACTTGTCAGTAATGATTAATACATTCACTATTCATTTAATTGGTTTCCCTCTGCTTTGAATTGGGAAATTTAAATATTAAGGAACTACTAATTTATTTAAAAAGTAGGTATAAGATAAGATTGCTCAGTACAAAAGGAACTGGCAAGTTTCTCTGTATGTGGATTACTTTTTTATGCTTTCTGATCCTGATTTTGTAACACTTCGTGTAAGTTTTCACTAGATAACTATTTTTATAGCTTATTCAGATTTTATGCTACATCCAGAGAATAGTCTGATTATTAAACTTTTTACTAGGATACATCAACAGGTATTGTGGTATAAGCATTTCCTTTTGTTAGAGTTGTTTTAAAGTTTATTCTCATTTTTTTCTTATGTGAATTGGAATGGTGATGGCTTGATTGGAAGGAACTGAATTATTTCTAGAGTACTACATGTCTGCTGTTCCTCACCGTTAACTTTCCCTGAGAATTATTTATCACACAGAATTAGGATATTCATTTAATACGTTTAAAATAAGTCTTCATTTGGGATCATTGTAAATGGATTGAAAATATAGGTAGGACACTTGCTTCCTTTACACTAATCATCCAATATTCTGTTTTAAGAATGGGTATGGTTTATCTGAAACAGTGCTGACACCCAAGGGACATACTAGGAACATAATTAAGTGGTAGGTAGCTGTTGTACTATTTCTCCCCATTCCTCCTTTCTCTCCCTCCTTCCTGACACTTTCTTCTTAAGGTAGTTGCCAAATAATATTGGTTACTGAAGTATCTTGCAGTATTGGTTACTTGGTGAATAAACTGTTTAAAATAATATTGCTTTGTGAGTGAGAACATTATATCAATATTACTATTTTAAGAATTTTAGAAGTACTTCATATGGAAACTTAAGGCATATCTTGAAGTGTGAAAATTTGATGAACTGTCCCATAAATCTTAGGACTTGATTACTATTCCATAGTAAGCCTAGTCTGTTCTAGGGTCAAAGAGCCGAACTTGACAGTTTTGTTGTGCTACTCAATTTTTTTCTTGTTTGGTAGACTTGCTGCCAAGAAATTGTATATAAAGCTTGTTCTTTTTCATCCTGTTTTTTTTTGATATTTCAAAAATCAATATATAAAGTCTAACCAACATTTAAAGGTTAGGCTAGAATAGAAAACAGTCAAGTTCATCATACACAGAAAGAGGAAATATTGTTATGCAAAGCATTTGTGCTTCCTTGTGTTTCTTACTCTTACATCTTATAGATTGAGATCAAAGGAGTTTGGAATGTGGAGTGTTGAAGACACATGTCAGCTAATAATGGAAATATTAGAGGCATGATTCCTAGTTTCAGAAAGTACATGTAATAGATTCAGGACAACAAGTAGATAATTTAATGACGGGAATGCGCACAGGGACAAGATGTGGGAAGTGGGGGGGGGGCAACGGGGCACTTGAGCCAGGGAGAGGGTGAGAGTGAATGGCCTGAATGAGAGGGAGTCAGAGCGACTACATTGTGTTCCTGCTTTGCTACTTCAGTCTGACTGAATGATTGGGTATTTTTGATTCAGAAGAATATACTAGACATAAGAATTAACCTCAATCCTTTGATTTTTATAAAATGGTCATTGCCTCTTTTATTTTTCTTTTGTGCCAGTGATTGGCTTTCATTGATTGTCAGAGGTGTATTAGCTTTTGAACTTGAGGGATAAATGCTAGTAGTGTATTGGCTGTTTCTTCCTATCCCAGGTGGACTTGTGAAAATTTGCTGGTTTCCCCATTCTTGTTGCTCATAGACTAGCCATGAAAATAATTCTGTGTTTAAGTATTGAAGACTGTGAATTGCTCAGCTGTTTTTTTTTTTTTTTTGGGGGGGGGAGTCTGCCTAACTTAAGAAGTTCTTTTGTTGTGAATGACCTGTGCTCTTAATATCACCTATTCCTCACTTAAGAAGGAGTGTCCTTTGTTGTCACTGCATAGAAAACCCCCTTCCAGACGTAGAGATCTGTTCTTCCCCATTGATGCTGCTCAGAGTTTCAGGGCTGCTCTTGACCCTAGCTGCTCACACTTTGCTGGACAGTTTTCATCAGGCTGTTGGTGAGGATGGCTAGCCTTCAGTTGGTCAGCCTCTCATCTCGTGGTCTTGGACTTGCCACTGGTATATAGCTGCACTGGCTTTCGTCAGAACAGGAAGCACAGGGACCTGGCTCCCCGTTCTCAACACCACTGTTTGTCTTTCACATCTTCCTCTGTGAACTTTTTGCTCCTATTGTGGAATCAGGCTTCTTCATCTAGTTTTCTTCTCTAGTTTCAAAGTGTGTTTTATAAAACCACTGTTACAAGGTGTCTCCCCCCCCATATGTACACAGAGGCTTGTAAGTTTGGAAAATTACCACAATTTAAGTAAAATATTGCAGGTGTCGTTGAATTTACAAAGTTTACCAGATAATAAAATCATTTTGAAGATTTGAAAATCTGTAGGGTAAATGGCAACAAGTATTCTAATGCATATTCTTAGGGAAGTGTTGTTCCTTTGTAACTCCTTATTGGTGTTAGAAAGAAATTGTGAGAAACTTGTGGTTTGGAAAGAGAATCTAGCTTTGAGGAAGCTGTATGTTACTTACTGCCTGTAGACTTGTATCGTGTGTGTGTGTGTGTGTGTGTGTGTGTGTGTGTGTGTGTGTGTGTGTGTATGAAAGCCATGTGACCTGAGAGATAAACTTAACCATGGTGGAGTAGTAGTGATACTGTTGAATTTCCGCTAAGAAACACACTGCTCAAAGCATGATTGGACACTGTACTGGTGAACCTGTACTGTCAACTCCTAGGATGATGGATGTTTCTGTGACATTCTTGTTCTGATGTGAACTTCCTCCCCATGTAAAGGCATTTACACTACATTAAATACTGAAATTCTCACTATTTTTTATATCTTCAGTTGCAATAATTTTAACATATAACAAAACTGCTTTGTGTCTGAAAAGATTTTGTTCATTATGATGTTTAGGAAGGAAATGCCTTGAACTCTTGCAATTTAATAATCCATTGTCCCCCACCCCCCTCAGGGTAACTGTTTTAGCTAAGCAGTTGGTTTCTGTCATCTCAAATGTGTGGGAACTTTTATTATTATGGATAATGGTGTTTGCGTTTCATGTGTCAGCATCTATTTGTTTATATGCATTATAAAGAAACCAGACAATCTCTCCTTTTATTAAGGAGAAACCCATGTATAACTGGAATTATCTTGGCAGTGTGTGAACAGTTAGAACTTTGTGATTACCATAAAATTTTGTTCTGAGTTTTAGCATGGCAGATAATACTGCAGGACAACTCAACTTGGTTGTTTAAAAACAATTGAAGAGCTTTGGATTTAGACTGAATCACTTAATTATTGCCTAGGTGATCTAGGCAAGTTGCTTAATCACTTGAATCTGTATTATCAGCTCTAAAGAAATGGATATTATTACAATATTTACCAGAAGATGAAAGCCAGTTTAAAAGTTTTTCTCATGATTTAGAGTTATTTTATTGATTTCAGTCCCACTTTGACTTTTTTCTGTTTTGATTCAGGGTCTAATGGAGTCCTTGAACTTCATATGACCTTGAGTTTCTGTTTGTCTTGCCTCTACTTCCTAAATGCTAGGACTAGAGGTGTGCACTACCATGTCTGCTTTATATGGTGCTGGGAATTAAACCTAGGGCCTTGTGTATGCTAGGCAAGCATTCTACCCACTGAGTTATAGACCCAGCTTCCATTATGATTTTTAAATTTCTATTCTATTTAGCCTTAAAATAAAGGAACAACTGAAATGCCACTTTGGAGATTAAGTTCAGTTTAAGTGTATAGTGATACTAATTAAAGGATATAAATAAATTCACTTTAGTATCAACAAGTATTTCCATCTCCTTGATAATCTTATTAAATTATTGTTGTTACTTTTAAATTTTATCTAATTGTATGGGCATGGATGTTTTGCCTGTATGCATGTCTGTGCACCATGTACATAGCTGGTCCCCACAGAGGCCAGAAGAAGGCTTCAGATCCTCTGAAATTATATTTATTGATGGTGTCTTTCTTTGCCTGGCTATGCAAACAGTCTTAGGCATTCTTTTAGGATATTTTGCATTAGATGTTTTGTTATTTTTACCTGAGAAACTGGGGGGGGGGGAAATATTAAGCTGATACAGTGTTTCCACCACTAGTAACAGCTATTATGCAGTGGCTAGTCACATTTTATTTTTGTATTTATATGGCTTCAATCTGCAAATTATTGGTAGAGTTCTAAACCTCAAGTCAGAAGATTAAAATTTTTATTGATGTGTTGTTCGAATAGTACCTTTTATGGACTAAAATTACACAGCACCCACAGATTCATGTGGTCTTTCAGTAAGTATGAAGAAAATGAACACTTTCCACAAGTATTTCTTAAACTGTATTTCAAGAGAAATACTGAATATTCCACAAATTATGGGTTAATTGGATGTGTAAGACTGGAGAATATGCTTTGATACATGCCTTTTTAAAAAAAGTTATTATTATTATTATTTCTTGGTTTTTCGAGACAGGGTTTCTCTGTAGCTTTGGAGCCTATCCTGGAACTCTCTGTAGACCAGGCTGGACTTAACTCACTGAGATCTGGCAGCCTCAGCCTCCTGAGTGCAGGGATTAAAGGCGTGCCTTTTTACAAAACACATTATCATAGAAATAGCTTCAGAAAGTTCTGAACAGAAACCATAACTTTGTTGTGCACAGTTCAAAGTCATTTTAACTGTGGAACTGTGAGAGGAACACTGACTGAACTTGGGACATTGTGGCGCCCTCAGGAAACTACAGGCAATGTCCAGAGTCTTTAAGGTTATGTAAACGCACATTAAAAAAATATTGTCACAGTGTACTCAGAGCACAAACACAGGTGAGAGTTTGGCTCATTTATGTCTTCTAGAAACTGAATTTAAGTTGGGGTGGGATTCAGCCCTGGGCAGGAAGATCTCACCTGTGTTGGGGAGTTCATATGTGCAGCTTCTGGTTTGCAGAGATGATTCTTCTAACTTAGTGGTTTTCTTCCTTCCTTCCTTCCTTCCTTCCTTCCTTCCTTCCTTCCTTCCTTCCTTCCTTCCTTCTCTCCCTCCCTCCCTCCCCCTCCCTCCCTCCCTCCCTCCTGCCTGCCTGCCTTCCTTCCTTCCTTCCTTCCTTCCTTCCTTCCTTCCTTCCTTCCTTCCTTTTCTTTCAGGATCATTTTCTATTCCCTTATACAGAGAAACTGTGAAGTAGAAGAAAGCTAATTGGTGTTTATGAGAACTTTGTAAAAGTAGTATAATTGTCCAGTTATAGCAAGAATCTTGTCCTTAAGTGTCAGTACTTACTAAGGTGGCTAATACGCCAAGTTAACCCATATATGGTGAAAAGCAGTCAACACTACTTAGAAAAAAAATCTTGTTTGGTGTGACTAAAGCCTCATTTTGAAATTGCATCATGAACTCCCTGTGGTTTTGTCCTGACCATAAATTACCATAAAGAAACATTTAAAAGTAGACTAAGAGCTCAGGTATAAGGCAAAGCTGACATATTAATATGGTTTCAAAAAACTTCCTATGATGTATACCTATATTTACTTAGTGTTTATGGTTAGAACACAAGATTACTGTAATTTCTTTTTCTGACTTTAAAAAAAACTGCATGCCTTTGTAATGTGTCACCATTTCTGACAGATGCTAAGCTAACAGCGTCTTCCAGAAGTCTGTTGCTTCATTAGTCACTTGAGATTGTGATTGATGTGATCATCATACTGTTTGTTTTGCCTTCCTTACTGTGAGGTAGTATTGGTTAAGTGCAGCATCTCATGAGTTAAGCCTAGCTTTAGTCTATTCTAGTTTTTGTGCACCTGGCAACATTTATTTGTATGAAACTTGTAAATATGGATTTGTACATTTTTTTGGTCTTACTGTTTGCTCTTTGATTTCCTATCAAATGTCAAGTAGCGTTTAACACATTATATGTATATACTTTGAAAATATGTTCTTATGTGCCCCAGAATTTAATAAAATACACACAAATTTATACATGATTTTTAAAATCATGTTAACATTATGCTTGATATCTGTGACTTTGGACAGCTTTTCAAGATAGTTTCATTTAAACTACTTAGCATGGTACGTACTTTTCCTTTTCTTTTCTTTTTGAGACATGGTCTCCCTTTGTTGGTCAGATTGGCCCTGACTTGTGCTCCTTTTGCCTCCTGAGTGCTTGAATTATGGGCATGTATACCTACCTAGTCACAACTTTTATGTACTTCCTGTCTATGACCTTATATATTTAACTTCAAAACATTTTTAAAAAATTTAATAGCTACAATTGTACAGAAAAATTACAGAAGTATAGTATACTCTTTTATCCTGAACCATGAGAACAGTTTGTCTACTGATGTCCATTCCTTCCCAAGGTGTTTGTATATATATCTACATACTTTTATATAAGTATAATACAACTGTTAAACTCAAGAAATTAACATTGATGAGGTACTGTCATCTGATCTAGAAACTTTATTTGAGTTTTATCAGTTGCTGTAATAATTTTGTTACAGCAAAAGGATTCAGTCTGGGATCCTGTGTCAGATGTGAATATTACATTTTTCGGTGTTGGTTGAGCCAGGTCTTTAGGTTTGCCTTGAGTTTCACAACTTTGGCTCTTTTGAAGATTGCAGGCCATTTGCAGTAACCCTTTATTTGGATTTCCCTCCCAGTTAGATACAGACAAAGTTTAGTATCACAGAAATGATGCAGTGTTCTTCTGTTTGCATCCCATCAAATGAGGCACAGATTCCAGCCTGCCTTATTACTTGTCATGCTGGCACTGGCCGGGTTTCTCCACTGTAGTTATTCTATGGGTGAGTGTGGTGGCACGTGTCTGCAATCCTAGCACTAAAGAGGCTGAGGCAGGAGGGTCATGAGTGAAGGGTCTGCCGGGCTACATAAATAGTTTGAGGCTGCCAGAGTAACATAGTGAGTCCCTGTCAAAAAAAAAAAAAATCATGACAAAACAGATTACTTCTTTTTCTGTTATAACATTGAAGAGGTATTTTAAATTATGTGTCTGTCTTTGCCTTATTAAATGTACTTATATCTAGTGTAGCTTATGGTTTTCTGTGTTAATCATTAGATTAGAACCCTTCACTACAAATTAGTAGATGATTTACCCTCAAGTGCTTTAGGAAGGAACACATTATACTGTACCTACAGTTTTTCTATCTTTGAGACTATTTCAAATAAAAAAAAAACTAAGTGAAAATGTGATTAGGTAAGTAGTCAAGGGCCATATATGAGTTGTATATACCATATTCAGTTGTTTAAATGTTATTCTGAAAGCTGTCAGTAGCTTCCCTATTGTCTTGACCCAGATTTAGTCAACAGGAGCTCCTTCAATTTGGCTTGTGTGTTCTTTGACATGTCGCCATGACTTCATGAGCAGTATTTTGCTTTCTGGTTTAAGCAAGATGGCTTAGGCTTGTCCTGTTCCTTCCTTTACCCTGCCTTGGAACCAGCAAGCTTTTAAGGTAGTTACTCTGTAGGGTACAGGATAAGGTCTCTCTGTGTCTCATTGCTGCTCTTTTAGTGGACAGTGCTGTCTTCCATTGGTCTATGCAGATCTGTTGCACTATCTAGTCATCTACCCATTTCATGTATATATCTATTCCTGTATTTTAAATATTTACTTTGGTAGATACTTTTATGTCTTTATATAGGAAAGCTCATCAATTTGTACCAATTCCAGTCTAACACTACAGGGTTCATTGTAGTTTCTTTTGTCTTGTTTGTCTCTTTTTTTTCCTTATTATTATTTTTTGGCTTTTTGAGACAGGATTTCTCTGTGTATCTTTGTCAACCAGGCTGGCCTTGAACTTACAGAGATCCGCCTGCTTCTGCCTCCGGAGTGCTGCCTCCCATTGCCTGGCTTTGTATTGTTTTTCTATATTGTAAATCTCCTTTCTAGCAGCCAGGGAGAAACGTGGATCTTATTATCTTTCATATATTATTTTTTGAGAGGGGGAGATGGGATACACTCTCTAGAAGGTTAGAGGCATCAGATTCCCTAGGAGCTGGCATGAGGAGCATTTGTGAGGTACTTGATGTAGGTGCTTGAAACTGACCTGAGGTCCTCTGCTAGAGCAGTAGGTGCTTTAGGTGTTGAGCCATCTCTTCAGCGCCTTTTATTTAAGCATGAGACCTTTCTGTGAGTGTTTAAGTCATCACTCATCACTACTCCACTCCCCCCCCCCCCCCCCCCCCCGTCATCTAGATAATCTGTTCACTCTGCTGGATTGCTCCTGTTCTTCGTGCCTAAAGCCATGCTCCTCGCCTTGTTCTGCCTGACCACCACACCAAGCTTCTCCTTTCATCCCAGGCTTTCCTTCACCCTTGGATGTTCTTTGTGTTCTACAGGCTCTGTCATTCCCAGTGCTAGTAGCAGGAGCTCAGCTGTTAGCACGACTGTGATCTGCTGTGACTTCTTTTTCCTCCACTTTGTTCTGTTGTGCCGACTGGCCTTAGGTGTGAATTGTTCAGAAAGAGGGATTGGCTATTTGCCTAATACATGCCTCTTTAGAATGGAACATGGTCTGAGAAAGGTTTTATTGAGTGATTTTGTGGTATGAACATCATGGAGTATATGTACACAAGCCTAAGATGCATTGATGTCACCAGACGGTACAGTTGTGTGGGACCACTCTTGTAGATGCCTGTCATCAAGCAGTGCTCAAATATATACATATACTTACATGTGTGTAATTTTATTTATATGTCTTTTTCTGAGAGCTAGAATTTTACTAAAAATCCTAAATTGGTTTTGAGCTCAAGTTCTCTTTCTCTCCCAGGAGTTACAGGTGTGTGCTACCATGCCCAGCTTACCCCACTCACTCAAAAAACTTAAGAGAAATCCTTATGAATTGATGTAACAATCCTTTGACCTTCAACAACTACAGAGTAGTGGGGCAACTGATACGACTGAGGTATGGGTTTGTGTCCGTTCCCTGCTCTCCTGTGCTGCCCTTTTGTATACATCCAGCTATTGTTTAGCTATAAAGGAACACGGTTAGTAATTAGGGAGTGTCTGGCTAGTCTGTAGGTTTTTACATATTGGTTAATGTTCTTTTCTTACCCCTTGCCTATCATAGCGAATGCATGGCATGTGCCTGGAATTTGGTAATGCTATCATACGTGTTACACCCAAGGCTAGAAGCCATGTGTCCAATCTTGAAACACTGCTTGAAACTCATGTCAGGAACTTGTTACCTCTTTGATTTGCCCTGTTTTATTTAAAAAGTGATTTTTTTTCTCAAAAAAAAAACCACTTAATTTTAATGGGCAAGTAAAGATTAGAAAGTGATTTTTAAAATGATGGTTCATGATTTCTTTCATAGCAGTTGACAGTCTATAAATAATTACTTAGTAGACTGAGGTAATGAGAAAGAATAAGAAATAGGGTAAACTGCAAATAGTCTAATTTGTCAATCATTGTTTTCTTTCATTAAGTCTGTGTTTAACCTTATTTGTACTGTATCCAGAATAAACTTTGGAGCCTAGTATTGATGAATTAAATATATAAATAGAATTTCATTTTCTCTGCAGCCCTACTAAAACTATAATAAGGATTTTTTAAATAGTCATAGATGTTCCAAAATAAGAAGAGCAGGAAAAGAGACTTGAAGCAGTTTCATTTGTGAAGCTGGAAACACGAGTGACACGGACTTTGGAGATGTGAGAACATTGAATTCTAAGTTAGCAGTGGTAAAGCTGGGACCTACCCGGTTTTAATTAGCAGAAGTTAATAGATGTTGAGTAGTAGAAGTTAATGTTTTCAAAATGCTCTGGAAGTTGAGGTGTGGGCCGGGCTGAGACACAGGAACCAAGACAGCCTGCTCATGCACAGTAAGCCAAGCTTTGCTGAGATTATACTGGGCATAGAGCAGTGCAGGCATTAAATGCTGTAACAGCTGGGGAAGAATTTACAGTTGCTTAGAAAGTGAAGCATATTGAAAAAGAGCTATTAAGAAAAAATGTGTAGGAAGGAAAAAGTAACAGTAATTTACATGGTTACTTGTAATGGAATTACTAGGCATTCAATTTTATCTAACCAAAATTATACTACAATTACATTGGGAGGAGGGTTTGTTAGGGCCTGATACTTGCCTTAAGTCCTAAGTGATGACTGTGTTTCCGAATATTGGGTAAAAGTGGAAAGTTAAGACATAGTTTTAGCTTTTATAGAATCAAAAAAGAACAATTCTTTAATCCTTCCTCATTGATCTTATTTTTAAACTCTTTTCATTTTGAGTTATTTCTAAGTTTTGCAACTAAGTTGTCAAAACTGGACAGTGTGAATACATTTGCATTGCAATTCATGAGCAGGCTTGGCAGTAGTGGCTCACGCCTTTAACCCCAACAACACTCAGGGAAGCAGAGGCAGGTAGATCGATCTCTGTGAGTTCTAGGCTAGCTTGCTCTACAGAGTGAGTTCCAGGACAACCAGAGCTACACAGAGAAACCCTGTCTTGGTAGACAAACATTCATGAGGATATTTTTTGAGCAGAAGAGTGTTCCGTCTTTTTTAGTGGTTGTTCTGTTCTTATAGATGGCAGTTGTAAGTAGTTTTTATCTAATTTAGGAGTGTAGTTTATTCTGGGAACAAGCTATGTAGGTTAAATCCTTTATATATGTTTTTAAACATTTACATAGCTACTTCTAAAGTTACACAAGGCACATATGTAATGCTCAGCTGTTTATGGAATTGAACACCCAGTAAATGAACTCCAACAGAGCAGTAAAGATGATGTAAATGGTGTTTTGGGTTATAAGTAACTGAAAATCCAATGCAAATTGGTTTTAAAAGTAAGAAAAGATTTACTTTTTACTGACGTATCAAGAACAAAGATGAATTGAGCCTTTTGGTTTGATGGCTCTGCAAATATTCAGGTTCTGAGAATCTACTGCAGTGTAGAATTCTTTACCACCTCCCAAAGGCTATAGGATGGCATTGGAGCAGCGTACTCCAAACTTAGGTGCAGAAGGAAAGACAGTGCCTCTCTAATACCCAGAAAAAAACCTGCTCTGGTCTCAAATAGCCAGAATTAGAAATAAGGGGGTCAGGCAGGGTGGGGTGCAGACAGGTTGTTCTGGTTAGGTGTTTTTGTCAGCTTGACACAGAATAGGTCATCTGTGAAGAGGGAACCTCAATTTGAAAAAATGCCTCCAGTCAGTTGTCCTGCAAGCAAATATGTGGGTCATTTTTATGATTAATGATTGGTGTAGGAAGGCACAGCCACCGTGAGCAGTGCTATCTCTGTCAGGTGGCCTTGGGAGACAAAAGAACAGTAACTGTGAATCAAAGCTAGCCTGTAAGCAGCATCTCTCCATCCTCTGCCTTCAAATATGGGCTCTGATCGGGACTGAGCTGTAAGGTGAAATAAATCCTTTCTTCCTTATGTAGGTTTGGTCAGTGTTTTATCATAGCAACAGAAAGTAACTAGAACACAGACAGACCCTTAGAGTTTGTTGGCCAGTTACTCTAGCCAAATTGGTGAGTTCCAGTTTAGTGAGAAGCTCTGTCAAAAAAAAAAAAAAAAAAAAAAAAAAAAAAAAAAAAAAAAGTGGGAGTGGAGGAAAGAAAGGGAAGGGAGAGATGATGTAATTATTAAAACCCAAAGTAAAAAACAAAAATGAAAAAAAAAAAAAGGTGGAGAGTCACTGAAGAATACTCCTGATGTAGACGTGTGGCCTCTCCATGCATGCACACAGACTTGAATAAACACATGGGTAGCACACACACAAATTAGAATCTTAATTAGAAGGGAATCTGGGTTCTGATTAGGTCACAAGCAGTCTCCACTACAGTTGGGCTTTGTGGCTTAACATTTATTGAGGCATTTTCATTAGAGATTATTAGTGTTATATAAAGTTTGAAATTACTTTTTGCCTTTTCCTGGTCACTTATAAGAGATGCCTTTTCTAATACTTTTGATTTAGGGATTCTGGGCCAGTGCTCCTGTGTGGAAGAGAGAATGGAATGCATTAAAAATACCTGTAATTAAATTTTAATTTAAAAATTGCATGTGCTCATTGAAATGTTACCTTTCACAGTCTTGCCATTTTTTGTCAACTTATAAAACTTGCTTATAGCACTTCTTTTGCCAGCAGTATGACTCTTGGATTATTAATTGTCTTTTTTTCCAAGAAATTATTTATTAGTTCAAATTAGAAACAAGTCTGTTTCACATGTCAATCCCTTTGTTAATTGTCTTTTTAATGTATGTCATACTAGGGTCATCTCATATCTGTAGCACAAACTCCAACATATCTCTTATTAACAATAACTATAGATGATGTGGTTAGGAGGCTGTTTAAAATCAGTTTAATAAATATTTCTTGTGCAAAATAAATTTTATGTGAATGTGTTTGTTAGGTTCTTTTTATTTTTTGTCAACTTGATATAGCTAGAGTCATATGGGAGGAGGTAACACCAGTTGAGAATACACCTCCATCAAATTGGCTTGTAGGCAAGGCTGGGGAGCATTTCTTGATTAATGATTGATGTGGGAGGGCCATAGCCCACTGTGGGCGGTGCTACCCCTAGGCAGGTGGTCCTAGGTAGTAAAGAAAAACGAGCTGATTAAGCCTTGGAGAGCAAGCAGTAAACCGTAAACCTCCATAGTCTCTGCTTCAGTTCCTGCTTTCAGGATCCTGTCTTGAATTCTGCTCTGGTTCAGAAGTCGTTTTCCTTAGTGTTCTTGTTGCCAAGTAGTCTCTCCCATCCTTCCCCCCATTTTCATCTTAATTTTGCATGTGTTCTTGTTTTACCTGCATGCATACCTGTGAACCACCTGTGTGCTTTTCCTGCGGAGGCAAGAAGAGGTGTTGATCCTTTAGAACTGCAGTTACAGAGGTAGGTGCTAGGAATGGAACTACTCCAGCCTTCGTCATTCCCTTCTAAAAAGAAGCATGGACTGCCCAGTTTTTGTTTTTAAAGCATTCCTAGGGCTAGAAGAGAAGTTAGGGTACCGAGTCTGGGCATTGCTTATGCTACTTCTCCTCTGCTTGCTTCAGGTTTGTCTTCATTCAGTGTCTTAACAGAAGTATTTGCAAAAATTTTATGTCGGTATAGTGTGTGTATGTGTGCAAATTGACCCACACACGTGGAATCTTAATCATTGCCAGGTGTTCAGGCCCTTCAGGATTCACCTGTTTTGGTTCAGTGCAGGCCAGGAACCCGCCCTAAGCAAGATAGGTAAGCGTGGAGGTGCCCTTGGACAGCTACTTCTGAGAGTCTTGTTTCTTCTGGATTGTCAGGTCCAAGAGAAGGACCTTTTCTTGGAATTGTGGCGTTGGGTCAAGGCTAATATTGTTTGACTGGTTGATATAGCCTGTGTCTTATAGGTTGTGGGAATTCAGCTTAATGATGTACTTGAGTAGTGTTTTTTTTGAGGAACTTTGGGGTTTCTCTTGAATTTCTGTGAACAGAAAGGAAGGCTGAAGGTTAGGACATGGAATCTACTCACCTTCATCTGATTCTGGGTAAAACCAGAATAACCAACCAGGAAAAAAGAATTTTAATGATTAAAATGACCTTTAAAATTTTTTTTTAAAAGAATATTGTAGCTTTTAAAAGGCTTGAGAGAACATGAGACTGACTTCCATAGTTTGTTTGGTATGGCCTACATTTTCATATACACTCGGTGTTCTCCAGCCGCATCCAGGCCATGGTATTGGCAGAGATGGAGCATACATATATGCAGCAAACGCCCCTACTAGGAAAATCTTCTGGAGTCCATTTTTAAGGTATTACCATTGATTTGGATCTGAGTCAGTCAAAATTTAGTTAAAATATAAACTGATAATTTCATCTTAAAACAGGAGATAATCTAGTGTAGTGTCTTCACAGTGAAGAATTTCTCCCTATGGCATGTGAAGACTTCTGAGGGCACATGTGGGTACACAGTTTCCATAAATCTTCTACTTCCTTTTTAAAAACTCATCTGCTTGAGAACACTCTGAAATCAGTTGGATTTTCTTTTTCTGCTTCCATTTGACAATTGCCCATCTCCCACTTTATAAAATAAAGCATACCTTGCATTCATCTGAAGTCTGGACTATAAGTGTTACCTTGCCTTGGAGTCAAATCTCTGGCTCAGTGCAGGGCATCAAGGTGGATAAGCATGGAGTCTCTGGGCTGTCACAGGAGCCCTCGGGCAGATACTTCTGAGAGCCCTGTTGCTTCTGTGATTTGGGGTGTGAAACAGAAGGGGCTATTTGAAAATACTAACTCCCTAGGGAAGATAAACCAAAAAGGAGGTGCTGTCTGTTTTATTTTGCTAGTTTACAAGCTACTGGCCAAGCCCTAGCATCTGTCTCCCTGGAAACTCTGGTACTTCTTGAGATCCTGACTATATATGGTAATATATTTATTTGAGTAAAGACTCAAAGATGTGTTTCTACAGAATTATCTTACTTTTGCCATTAGCTTTGGAAAACCAAAGAAACAAAGGAGGACACATCTCTCCAAATAATGTTGGTATATTTTCTCAAAAATACTGGGAAGCCAGGCATAGTGGTATATGACTTTAATCCCAGCACTTGGAAGGCAAAGCAGGCTGAACTCTGTGAGTTTGAGACCAGCTTGGTCTACATAATGAGTTCCAGGACAGTCAGGGCTACATAGTAAGACCCTGTCTGAAAAACAAAACAAACACATATTGGGAAGTTTGAGAGAATTCAGTGCCAAACCTATCTCAGTCTGAATTTTCTTTTTGGGATAATTGTAAATTAGATTCAAATCTATCTCTTTATTTGATAGAAGGTTATTCTAGTTAGTTTTCTTTTACTTCTTGGTTATTTGACAAGTTGGATTTTCCTAAGAAGTTGCCCATTCATATTTAAACATTTATTTTTATTTGTTTGCAAATGATTTTGTATTTAGTACCTTACTAGTAATTGTGTATTTTTAAAATTTCTAATATTGGTGCTGGAGAGAAGACACAGTAATTAAATGTACTGGCAGCTCTTGTGGAGGGCCTGGGTTGGATTCCCAGCACCCACCTGTGTTTTGCAACCATCTGTAACTCCAGTTACAGGGTATCCAACATCCTCTTCTAACCTCTCAGCAAGTACCAGGCATAAAGATGGGGCTGGGACAAACATGCAGGCCAAACACTCATACATAAATTAAGTAAAAAAAAAATTATTTAATCTTTTCCATTTTCTTATTAAAGGTTTGCCAGTATTGAAAACTATTTTTATGTTGATTTTTCTTAAGTACTTGTTTTCTATTAATATGTACACTCATCTCTTATTTATTTCATTTACTTTAATTCCTTTATTTTGTGATTAGTTGATGGTTGTTTAGCATTTTTCATTAAATTTTTTATTTGTATGGGATTTTGCCTTCATTTATATGTGTGGTGCATGTGTGCGTGCATGTACTGCATGCAGGTGGTGCCTGTGGAGGCCCTCCTAGACTGGAGTTAAGATAGTGAGTCACTGTACAGCTGCTGGGAATGGAGCCCAGGTCTTCCGTGAGAGCAGCCAGGTCACCTCTTCAGCCCCAGCAATTTTCACTTTTGATGTTAAATTAAAAGCCTTGGGGTTTCTAATGGTTGGTTTGCACATTTTTATGTGCACTGAGGTGCTGCCTCTCTGAAGGTAGATAGAGAGCTGCCATGTGGTGCTGGGTGGTAAACTGAGACCTCTGGAAGGGCGGCCACCGCTCTCAGCCGCTGAGCCTCCTCTCCAGCATGACTCTGGCTTTCTAAATACCATCTTAGCTGCATCTCACAGGTGATTTTTAAAAAAACTTTCTAACTTGTTCCATTTTAAGTGTTTTCTAATTTCCTATTTCTGTTTTCTCTTTTGGCTTGTGAGTGTTTTAATTTACACTTTTCAAAACTCATTAGTTTGAAATTTTCTACCTTGTATCAACAATATTGTATGTGTAATATTTATATATCCCCTATGGTTTTCAATATATCGTGTCTTCTAGATCTAGCATGTTGCTTAGATTGCTCAAATTTTTGTTTTGTCATCAATTACTGAGGCATGTGTATTAAAATTATACCTCAATGGAAGATTTTCCAATTTTCTATGTAATTCTTCTAAGTTTTTCCATCAGACATTTTGAGGAAAGATTCATTAGATCCATAAAGTGTAGAATTACTATTTTTCCTGGTGAATTTTATCATGTGTAGTAGGGCTTTTTGCCATAAACTTACTCTTTTATCTTTATTTCAATCTAAGTAATGTATCTTTATTTGGTTATTATGTACTTTTTTTTTTTAAAAAAAAAAAACCTTTCATTTTCATGTCTTTTTCTGTACTTTTAAATATGAATGTCTTTTGGAAACAGCATGTATTCAGAATGAAATCTTTATATTTTAGCTGGTGCATGCAAGCTATTTATATTTACAAAAAGTACAAATTTATGTGGACCTGCATTTTATCATTTAAATACTTTTTTGGGGGATGGGGTTGAGACAGGGTTTCTCTGTGACTTTGGAGCCTGTCCTGGAACTCACACTTGTAGACCAGGCTGGTCTTGAACTCACAGAGATCCACCTGCCTCTGCCTCCCGAGTGCTGGGATTGAAGGTGTGCACCACCACCACCTGGCTAAATACATTTTCTGTATTTACTGTTTTGCATATTGTTAACTATCTTTTGGATTAATTTGATATATTTTCCAGATCCAGTTTTCTTCTCTACTTATTTGGCATTTTTTTCCCTCTAGGTGCCTGTCAGTTGAAACTTGCACATGCATGTTGTGGGTATACGGTCAGTTGCTTTCTCTTAGGCTTCTTCAGAGAATCTGTCCTGTAACTCCTACTCTGTTTCTTTTAATTGGGAAAACAGAATCTGACTGGGATAACATGGGTGGAGTGTCCACTGCTGGATTTCAGTTCTTGCAAAGTGTAGAAATGAAAGAATTTTGTAGCAATACCGGCCACTGGGGACGTCTCCCTTTCCTCCTTACTGGGTTCCTCATCCACCTCCCCATGTTATGCGGTTATCAGCTGGCTTAGGAGGTACCTGTAACAACTGCATTAAAGTCAAAGTTTATCTAGTTCCAATCACCTTTCTGTAAGATTTTTAAGAAGTTGCTTCCACTCACCTCCTTCTGTTTCTACCTCTCCTTCCCTTTCTCCCCCTTTTTTCTCTTTCCCCCCTTCCTTTGCACCAGCATTCCTGCCCCTTAAACTGCATCTTAGTGGCTAAAACTGTTCTAAAAACTTGGGATTTATGTGTTTTCAGTAGTAAAAGTAGAATTCCCTTCTCACTGAGGCGCTATTTACTTTTTCCCTTGCAGAAATTACCTGATTCTTTCACCGTTCAGTGGTCGTCCTTTTAGGTCCTGGTCACCGTTAGAAGCATTATTTAGTTGTCTTGTTTAAGAGTTACTTATTCTGAGTTTTAAACATTGTCTTGTAGTTTAGTGTGCTTATATTTCTGTCCTTTAGAAGTAGAGGTACAGTGATTATGCTTTTGAAGTTTTAAAAATCTAAATAGGAAAGAAATGATTATAAAATACTGAGTTTGTTAGATAAGGAGTGAGTCTGAAAATGATTAGTTGTATTCTAAGTAAGGAGAAATTAGAAAAATGCTCAAACATGTATAGTTTCTCTTTGGAAACATGGAGACACTTTTTTGATTAATGGTAAAGTTGCCAGAGCTTTTGTATGTTGTCTGTCACAGGAGAGAGGGAATTACATTTTGAGTTTGTTTTTAGTATTTGTAACTGGATGTGGTTGGCTGTAAGTACTAAAGAGTCCAACTGACTGAGTGGCTTTAAACAGGACTTTCATTACTAAGCAAGAAGTCCTGAGGCAGGTGGCCCCAGGGTCGGTCACTGGCTCAGCCAAGCAGAGTGCTGGAAGCCCCTTGTTAGTTCTGTCACTTGTCACAAGACAGCTGGCTCATGAAAGAAAGAGCACATCATTATATAGCATCATAAGTGGACAGAACAGGGAGTCTGGGAAAGGATTAGTCCCTGTTTTCACTCCTCAGGGAAGGGGCCCCTTCCAGGAGCTCTCAGGCCCTTTTATGTCATTGGTTCAAGGGACAGAAAACAAGTTTTACACTTATGCCTGACTGAGTATTAGACAAGAGGAGAGTGATTGGTGTGGCTGGCATATGACTTGCGAAGTACCAGGCTTTAAAGTAGCAAACAGACCTGTGGTAAACAAGAGCCCTGAATTCATGAGAATTAATTTTTCTTTGTTTCTATTATTATCTATCTTTGATTGTGGTGAGACCCTTACCCATCCTAAGTGAGCACTCTGTCACTGAGGTGTAGCCTCAGCTTAGGCATTTCCTTATCCCCAGAGTTGTTGGAAGTCTTGGTGCCCACAGGACTTTTCCTTGGATTATCAGGTTGGTTTTATGTTTGATACAGAGTGTTGTTATATATCCCAGGCTGGCCTTGAACTCATGATCTTCCTACCCCAGCCTTCCCACTGACAGAATTGCCAAGGTGTTGTACCTTACCCTGCAGACCCACACATTTGTTCATCTCTTGTGGCACCCCAGGCTGTGTCCTAGGCATTGAGGAGCAGGATTTTATTACTTCATTATCTGAAGAAAGTGTCATAGGTCTTTCTTTAATGGAGGTCACTGATTCCAGTTATCTCCCTTGTGGGTCACCAGCATTCCCTCATTTCTTTGTGCTTCTAGATTTTAGGGTTTGTGCCAGGACCAATAGTCCTTTATGCTTTAAATTTAAAAAGATTTTTTTTTTAAATCTTAGTATGTTTATGTGTTTTATCTGCATGTATGTCTGTGCACCACATGTGTGCCTGGTGCCTTCAGGGGCCAGAAGAAGGCATCCAATCCCTTGGAACTGGAACTACAGATAGTTATGAGCCATTGTGTGGGTGCTGAGAATTGAACCCTAGTCCCATGGATGAACAACCAGTGCTCTTAACCACTGAGCCATCTCCCTAGCCCCCCTAAATTTTTTTTAAAATATTATTTCTATTTTAAGTGTACATGTGTTTTCCTGCATATGTGTCTGTATATTGTGTGTGTGCCTGGGGCCAATGGAGGCCAGAAGAGGGTATTACCTAGGAACTGGAGTTATACGGGGTTGTGAGCTGCCATATATATGGGTGCTGGGAGTCAAATTTGGGTCCTCTGGAAGAACAGCCAGTGCTCTTCACTTCTGAGCCATCTGCTCTGTCCTTTATGCTTTTATAGCATCTGCATATGGGATCTACTTCTTTAAAGTTTCGATTAGACTTATCTCTGGTTCTTGGTTGTATTAGTCAAAGTTGATAGAGAAATAAATGGTACGTATTATTAGATTGGCTCACAAGGTAGGTGTGTGTGTGTGTGTGTGTGTGTGTGTGTGTGTGTGTGTGTGTGTGTGTGTGTGTGTGTGCGCGCGCTCGCGCATACCTGCCTGCCTGCCTGATCTGTGTCAGTGTCTGGATTTGTTCAATTGGTTCAAATAATTACATACTGTAGAGGCTGGAAAAATTCTGATATGGCTGCCTGCAGCCATATCAGAATGGTATCGTTTCTAAACTTCAGAGAATGAAGTATGATGATGATATAGTCTTGAGTCAAGGCTAGAGGCCCAAGAGTCCTCTAGTTCAGGATGGAAGGGGAGGTTGGTCTAAATCTCAGATACAAAGATCAAGTAACCTGAAATGATGTCCTACAATGATGGTGATGGCAGCAGCAGAAAAAAGTCTATTCTGGGAGGGAGGGGGGAGAGAGAGAGAGAGAGAGAGAGAGAGAGAGAGAGAGAGAGAGAGAGAGAGAGAGAGAGAGAGAGATTGAGATTACACAAGCATGAGATTTCACAAGCATGGTATGATTACCCTTCTCCTACTTTTCTTTTTTTCTGCGTGTCCAGAGAATTGCATGGTGCCTTCCCCTAATCAGGGCTAGTCATCCTCACTTAGGTGATTCACCTGCTAGTCTTTCAGGAAACACTCTCACAGATGCACTAGAAGTATGCTTTACTAATGAGCGTCAGTAACAGGTTGACACCTTAGATTAGCCTCCTTATTGAGACTCCTCTCTCTTCTCTTTTATGAGCTTCATTGTGTATCTAATTTTTCATGGGTGTCCATTTAATTTAACATTTCTTGAGTGTATGATATAATTGGGAATGTTGGCACATTGCAGATGTGGAGGTCGGGTGACCACCTCAGGGTTTGGTCTTTACTCGCCATCTTGTTTGAGCAGGGTGTGTTTTTGTTAGCTGCTGCACACACCAGGCTAGCTTGCTGGTGAACTCCTGGGGCGTCTCCTGTCTCTGCTCCATCTTTCTGTAGGAACACTTGAGTTACAAATGTGTGCTACCATGCACAGCTTTCTGTGGGTTTCGGGGATCTGAACTCAGTTCTTACCCTTGTATGGCTTGTGCTCTTCCTGCTGACTCAGCGTTTCTGTGTTGCACTGTTGTATGTGTGCTGCTCTTTGTTATCTCTGCTTACTCTGTTGACAAAACCTTATGTATATATGGACTATTTTGAAGCTTTATTCAGTTATAAGTACATATGGACTATTTTGAAGCTTTGTTCAGTGACTCGTTATCAAACAATTTTTTAGTATACACTTTGAAAGATGAATGAAATAGTTTAACTATCATTGCCAAATATCTCAGAAACTTGTAACTTTATTCTTTATACAAATGATTGTGAGCCATTATTTGTATGCTGGAAATCAAACCCAGGTAATATGGTTGTGATACATTTCAGAATCCTTTATTATAGAATAAAAATATATAGTTTGTTTTCAGTTTAATAAGTCTTGTATATGTCAGTTTACCTTATCAAACTTGTATGTAGTTTTATTTTAAAGGTTTTTTTTTTTTTTCCTCCTAGGATGTGCTGTTATGTGTTAGCATCTCTAGGAATGGTACCAGAAGCCTGTGTCACCACATCTAGCTGGTGACACTATTAATATGGCTTTGGTAATTACTCATTTTTCATCATTCTTTATTTCTCTTCATCTGCCTTAGTATGGAGTATTCTCTTTCTGTTTTTCCATTACCTTTAATTTTTTAGTACTCCACTGAATTAACAGCAGCAGCCATAAGGTAAAATACTAGAAAGGATAAGAGAGAGAAAGAATGAGGGCCTGGAGAGATGGCTTAGTGACAAGAGCACTGGCTACTTTCCCCAAGGACTTAGGTTCAGTTTTCAACATCCACATGTTGTCTCACAACTGCCTGTAACTCCAGTTTGAGGAGTTTGAGGGGACCCAGTGCCTTCATCTGGTCTGCATTCGAAAGATGCCCCGATTACCCCCGGAGCAGGGGCTGTCAGAGTGTCCCGTAGCTCTCCATTCTAACTTTCTGCATTTACTTTGCTTCACTTTGATCAGTTGTTTTTAATTTTCAGTCTCGTGGTAGAATGTTTGTTCCAGTACCCACTAAACTTATTAATTCTTGGAGTCATCTGCAGAAACAGTTCAGTTTTAACTTATTTGTTCTCCAGCTTAGGGTAATTTTTTCACACTGGTTCACATAACTTTGGCATGTAAAGTAGGGCCTCACTGTGTACATCTGATACATCCTTAAGAACTGAGAGGAAATTTTCAGGGGAGAGAGCATGGCAAAGCTTTCAGAAAGTATTTGCCACAAGTGAAGGTGCCTTACTGAACTGCACCAAAGAGGTCAAGGTACTGCCATCATTAACTGATGTAGTAAGGACTTTGCCAAATGTTATTACATATAACATTTAGTCAGAAAAACAGTTTATCTAGCAGTAGAACAGACCCAGTGAATCCTTTGGATGGTGTAGTGATTATTAAATCTTTTCCAGTTTTTTTTTTTTTTAAATAATGATTTAAGGTGTTTTTGCAAGTTGTCACTAATATCTGGTTATTCTCATCAGTAGAGTTCCTGGTGGGATTTTAGTAAATATTCTCATAGTTTTAAAGGTAAACATGTATTTGTATAAAGCATTTTTTGTTAAATATTGCTGGTGACCTTTAGAAGCAAATTAAATGTATCATCTGTAAAAATGGCAATCTTGCCAAAAGCAATCTACAGATTCAATGCAATCCCCATCAAAATCTCAGCACAATTCTTCACAGACCTTGAAAAAACAATTCTCAACTTTATATGGAAAAACAAAAGACCCAGGATAGCCAAAATAACCCTGTACAATAAAAGAACTTCCGGAGGCATCACCATCCCTGATTTCAAGCTCTATTATGGAGCTATAGTCCTGAAAACAGCTTGGTATTGGCACAAAAATAGACAGGTAGACCAATGGAATCAAGTTGAAAACCCTGATATTAACCGGCACACCTATGAACACCTGATTTTTGACAAAGAAGCTAAAGCTATACAATGGAATAAAGAAAGCATCTTCAACAAATGGTGCTGGCATAACTGGATGCTGGCATGTAGAAGACTGCAGATAGATCCATGCCTGTTGACATGCACAAAACTTAAGTCTAAATGGATCAAAGACCTCAACATAAACTCAGCCACACTGAACTTATTAGAAGAGAAAGTAGGAAATACCCTTGAATGAATTGGTACAGGAGACTGCTTCCTGAACATAACACCAGTAGCACAGACACTGAGATCAATAATTAATAAATGGGACCTCCTGAAACAGAGAAGCTTCCGTAAGGCAAAGGACACAGTCAATAAGACAAAACGACAACCCATGGATTGGGAAAAGATATTCACCAACCCCACATCTGACAGAGGGCTGATCTCCAAAATTTACAAAGAACTCAAGAAGCTAGTCTCCAAAACACCAAACAATCCAATTAAAAAGTGGGGTACAGAACTAAATAGACAATTCTCAATAGAGGAATCTAAAATGGCTGAAAGACATATAAGAAAGTGTTCAACATCCTTAGCCATCATGGAAATGCAAATCAAAACAACTCTGAGATACCCTATTACTCCTGTCAGAATGGCTAAAATCAAAAACACCAATGACAGTTTATGCTGGAGAGGATGTGGAGAAAGGGGAACACTCCTCCACTGCTGGTGGGAATGCCAACCCTTACAGCCACTTTGGAATTCTGTATGGCTATTCCTCAGGAAAATGGGAATCAGTCGGCCACAAGATCCAGCAATTCCACTCTTAGGCATATACATAAAAGAAGGACATTCTTACAACAAGGACATCTGTTCAGCGATGTTCATCGAAGCATTATATGTAGTAGCCAGAAACTGGAAGCAGCCTAGATGCCCCTCAACTGAAGAATGTATCTGCTTCTTTTAAATGCATTGGAGAAAGAGGAAACGTTTAAGTAGTTGACTTGTCAGTCTTAGGGCTCTACTACTGAGTTTCTAAACTCTGAACTATAATAACATAGTCTTTTAATTTTCCTAGACATTGTGATAGAGTGTTCAGTAATTTGATAACTCTCAGCCTAGTTTTGGTTCATTTTCTTTATATTGCTAAAAGTAGCATATTATAGCAAGAAAATTGTATACCCATATATAGACATATATTAGTTACTGCACTTTGTTCCTTCTCACAAACATTCTTTGTTTTAGACTTCTAATTCAGCCTCAGGACAAAACAGATTGTGAACTACTGTACACTAGTTTTGTGATCCTGTGATATAGTTGAGGTTAAGCTTATTTTATGTGTAGGTGCTGGATACTGAAATTGTTTTGGGTTAGCTTTTGTTTTCAGTTTAATAAATCTTGTATATGCCAGTTTACCTTATCAAACTTGTTTATAGTTTTATTTTAAAGGTGTATTGATGTTTGATTTATGGATTAATAGCTCATCTATCTGAAATTTATAATTCAATGGTTTTGATATCTTAAGAATTGTAAAATGTATATAATATCAATTTGGCATTTTTTCCTTTTTGTGATTGGTGGTGTTTTTGAGACAGAGTCATGTATCACCAGCAGGCATTGACCTTGCTGTGTGGCTGAGGATGACCTTGAGTTCCTGGTCCTCTTGTATCTACTTCATAAGTGCTGGAATTGCAGGTGTGCACTGCTGTGCCTGGTTCCATTGTAACCATTTTAAATGTACATTTCAGAGGCATTATATTCATGACATTGTATAACCGTTATTTCAAAAAAATGCATCATTATACCAAAGTGAAATCCTATAATCATTTGACATCAGTTCCCTGTTCCTCCTCCTCTTTAACTCCTGGTGATAAACTCTATTTTCAGTCTCTCTGAATTTTCCCATTTTAGGTATTTAATAGAAGTTAAGTCACATAATATCTGATATCTGACTTATTTTACTTAGAATGTTTTTAAGATCCAGCTATATGGTAGCATATATCAGACTTTTATTTCATTTTGAGGCTGAATGATAATTGCACCGTATGTATTATGTGTTAATCGTACCTTTTCCTAATGCATTCATTTTTGATAGCTTGCATTGTTTTCACCTTTTGGCTGTTGTGAATAATAATGTAGTGAGCCTTGCTAAGCAAGTATCTTCTTTCAGTTCTTTTAGATATCTAGAAGTGCAATTGTTGGGTCATATGGTGAATCTATTTTTAGTTTTTGAGGAGCCATCTGTTTTTCAAAGCAGCACCTCCAGCAATCTGTAAATGTCTGATTTTCCCACACTCTTATAAACATTTGTTATTTTGATTTAATTTTATTTAATTATTTAATAAAACCCTATAGTCTGAAGTGGTAACTCATTGTGGTTAGGTCTGCATTTCTCTTTTGGCTAGTGGTGGTGGACATCTTTTCATGGGTTTGTTTGCTATTTACATACCTTGTTTGGAGAAATGTTATTCTAACTGATTTTGAATCCTATATTTTTGTTACTGTGTTTTTATATGTTTTAGTATTAATCCTTTATTTGATATATGTCTTGCAATGTTTTTACTATTTCCACCTCTCTTGACAATGTCTTAATAGCGTCTTACAATAAAAGCTTAAATTTTGATGACTATTAATTTGTATTTTACTATATATTACGTTAAAATGAGCTCCATAAACATAATCTTAAACAAGAGTAGAAATATATATTACAACAAAATTGACCTTAAATCTGTATCAATAAACCAAAATACATAACAGTGTATTCATTTCTGTATTATATCCCCCTTTTTTTTCTTTAGAGATTGACTGTGACCCTTAATCATTTTTTGCGGTATATTTGTTTCACATATAAGAAATCATTGCCATATTTGATGTCATACAGATTTCCCATGTTTTATTCTACAACTTTTAGTTTTAGCTTTAAAATTTTTTCCATACAATATATTCTGATCATACTTTCCTCTCTCCTATCTCCTCTCAGATCCTCCTCACCTACCCAACTCCATGTCATTTTATTTTAGGCCTTTGACTTATTTCACGTTAGTTTTGTGTATGTTATAAAGTAAGGACACAAGTTCATTTCGTGTGTGTGTTCATGCTCGTGCATGCATGTGTGCAGGTGCATATGGAGGTCAGGTTGGTGTCAAGTATCTTCAGTCATTCTTCACATTATTTTAAAATATTTACATACATACATATGTATGCCCAGTTATATTGACTTTTGTTTTCTCTTTGGATTATCCTTGCACTCAATTTAAAATCAGTTGAACACTTAGGAGAATGTGTGTTTCTCAGGTGGTTGATTTATTCTGTTGAACCATATGTCTTTATACTAGTAGCATACTGTTTTGGCTATTGTAGTTTTGTAGTGGGTTTTAAAATGATGTGAGACATCTCTTATTTACAGATTGTTTTGGCTATTTATTCTACATTGAAATTTCATATGAACTTTAGGGTAGGTTTTTCTGTTTTTATCAGAAGTGCCATTATAATGTTGTGGGTATAGTCCTGACTCAGTTGCTTGGGTGTCATGGCATTTTAGCAGTATTATATCTTTTCAATCCAGAATATGGAATGTCTTTACATTCACTTAGACTGCATTTCATTTTTTTAAAGCAACATTTTATACTTTTCAGTATACAAGTGTTTCACCTCCCTTGTTAAACTTATTCCTAATTACTTTATTGTTTTTGTTTGTTTAAGAACAGGGTCTCTCTATGTAAATTTGTTTGAGTTGAAACTCTCTTATATAGTCAAAGCTGGCTTCAAACTCAGAGTGATCAGCCCACTTCTGCCTACCAAATGCTGGGATTAAAAGATACAACACCAATTCTGACTGGTTTATTTCATTCCAAATGTAACTTAAATATTTTCTAATTATTTATTGCAAATAAATAGAAAATCTCCATTCCTCCTCTTACTTCTTGAGTCAAAGTTTAAGTTGTCCAGGCTGGCTTGATCTCAGTCTATAGCCTAGGCAGGCCTTAGACTTGTGATCCTTAGCCCTCTGTGTAGCTGTGTAGGCCTGTACCATTAGCCTGCTGTTACAAACTGATTCTTACTTACATCTGACAATTAACTGATGCAAAGTATACAATTTAATGTGTTTAGTTCACTCATGGTTGTGTTATTATCACCGCAGCTCAATTTTAGGCCTTTTTTTTTTTTTTTGTCACATCCCAAGAAAATTCTATATCCATTAGCTGTCATATAAAGGACACTAGCCCTAAGCAACAACTAATCTACTTTTTGTTTATAGGTTTCCTATAAAGTATGAAATATAAAGTATAAAATGCAGCTGACTTTTGTGTATTGTATTGACTTTATATCCTGTAGCTTTGTGGGATTCCTTTATTTACTTTGCATTTCCCATAATCTTTAGTGTTTTCATGCCACCTGCAAACATTTTCTCCTATCCTGTTTAGATAGCTTTCATTATTTCTTTATGTTTTCTTTATTTTTATCTACTTGCTCAGGCTTTCACTTGTAGTCTTGTGCTGGATACAAGTGACCAAAGCCAGGCATTTTTTCCATGTTTCCATGTTTTCCAGGTCACTTGATCTTGGGGAAACTTTTCTTCATTGACTGAAATTCTGCAAGTGCATGAGCCTTGAAGTCTGAGTTTTGGTATCATTTGATGTTTTGGATTTTTATTTCTCACATGTAATTTTGATTTAATACTTTCTTTACTTTTTATAGAAGTTGAATCTTGGTTTTAAAACTTTATATTTTGAAAATCTGAATCTACTGAAGAGTCATGATTAGGATGTGTTGTCGAATTCAGTCTTAGACTCAACAGTATGCATTGAAGAATCATCCATATCTTTCTGTGGCTTGATACTTCATGTCTTTTGTATGTATGAATAATATCCCTTTGAATGAGTGTCCCACAAAATGCAAGCAGTATGTATGTTTGGCAGGTAAAACAACTGTAGACTTTTTAAAAAGGAAAATTGAGGTGTTAGAAGTTTCAAGAACAGCTTAATGAACTTCCATATACTTTTCTAGATTGATCTGTTTTGCTTTGTTTTTGGACATTGTGTCATATTTGTGCCATTATTTGTTCTTTCTATACACAAACATGAATACCTTATTTTGCCGAACCTTCAAAGGGTAAATTATTGATACCACGACTCTGTAACTTCACATAGTTCTTCATCTAGTTCCTTAGAATAAAGATACTGTCTTGCATTGCTTTGTAGTATAATTATCAACTTAACATATAACTTTGTAATATTTAAAAATTTTTAAAATTAGATTTACACACGTGTGTGCTCCATTTATGTCCTTTAGTGGCTTGTGTGGTGTCAGAGGACAATTGCTGGAGTCTGTTACCTTCTTTTACCACATGGTTTCTGGGGATTGAATTCAGGTCAAGCTTGGTGAAGAGTGCCCTTGCCCTCTGAGCCATTTTATCTGTTCTGGTATAATAATTTTATTTACTGTTCATCCAAAATTGAAATTTAACTATTGTCCCACTAATACTGTACATTAACCTCCATTTTAAATGTTTTGATTCAGAATCCAGTCCATAATTATTCTCTGCATTTAGTTGCCTTGTCAGTGAGGAACAACAGGCTTCATCTTTCATGTTATTGCTCCATTTTGAAACTTGTCATGCCACAAGTCATTTATTCTGTAGTCTTGGTCCCTCATTCAAGTTTGTCCAGTTGTTTGCTGCTAACTGGCGTCTGATGACTTTCCTTGGGCAGTTGCAGGGTCCACTGTGATGCTGCATTGCTACCTACTGCTCCCACTTGGAGTCACTACTTACTTCTGGGTGGCGTTGGTTACGGCTCTTTTTCCAGGACCATGGGTCTTCCAGAAGAATGACAAATAGAAAGCTTCATTTGGATGCTGTATATTCTCTTTGCTCCTGGGAGATACCTGTGTGCCAGTGGTTTCTTCTGTGCCTTCAGAGTGTGTCATGGCATGCCATTTTTTTTTTTTATTGGAACTTGTAAAGCTGTTAACAATTGGTGGTGTCTTTGTGGAAGACTAACACCCTGATTCAGGTGGATCTCTGTGAGTTCAAGGCCAGTCTCGTCTACAGAGTGAGTTTCAGGATAGGCTCCAAAGCTACACAGAGAAACCCTGTCTTGAAAAACCAAAAAAAAAAAAAAAAAAAAAAAAAAAGAAAAAGCAGTTTTTATAAAAAATCTTTTTAAGTCCTTTAAAATTAAAAAAAAACTACTTTGTGGATGCTGTGTGCATATCTGTTTGTGGGTATGTACATTAGAGTGCTGATGCCCTTTGAGGACAGAGGCATTAGATATCTCTGGAGTTAGGCAGTTGTGAGCTGCCTAGTGTGGGTGCTGGACCAAATTTGGGTCGTATGGAAGAGCAGTATGGGTTCTTAGACACTGAGCAACCTCTCCAGCCCCAAGCTTTTCTTTTATGTGCTTATTTTCAAATTAAGCGATTTAATTCACTTTGCTTTGTCTTTATGTGTTGAATTCTATTGATGTGGGATGGGTTGGGTGCACACAGGGTCTCTCTTACCCTCTCTTCAGGATGCTTCTGTGCTCCTGAACTACTTGCAGCGTTTCTTTAAAGCAGACTGTGTCAGACTGGGCTGAAATTTTATTTCCTTTTTTGTAAGTACTTGTCTAATCTATATCCCCCAAATTTTGACATGGAATACTTTTTTTGTGTTTCTAATTATTTCTTCCTTTTAATTTCAGAGGTTTTTTGCATTTCTGGTTGTCTTTTATTGATTTGTGGTCAATTGCATGACATACATATGATTTGGTTTTCATGTTTTTGATATTTGAGTTTTATTGGCAGTGGTTTTACAGCTTGATATCATCAAAATCTATAGAATTGAATGTGTATAAAGATAATATTTTCCAGCTATTACAGTGCTATATATGTATGTTATTCAAATATATTGTCTTTTTGGGGGTCTGTTTGAGGTATCAGTTACACAGAGAGATTTGAAATAAAATGTCTTTCCAGAAAGGTGTGATTATTCTACATTTTGACTTTTGTATTTTGAGATTATATTACTGGTTACATACATGTTTATCATCTCATTATGATTAGTTGGACTTTTGTTTTTGCTCTAATGTCTATATCTAAATTTGAAAATGACTTATTTTATCCCTGGAGGTGAGGAGGTTAATGTCAGTTAGCCTCTGCTCTCTTTGCTGGCATTCTGTGTAAATCCAGTTTAGAATTCTACAGAATAGATTCACAGAAAACTAGAAAGGATCAAGTAAACATGTAATTGGAAGAATGGTAGTGTATTTGCAGACTTTCAATAATGATAACAAAAAACAGTAAAAATAGATCGTTAAAAACAAGTACTGGAAAACAAACAAAAAACAAAACCAGTACTGAGCTGGGCGGTAGTTGTGCACGCCTTAATCCCAGCACTCGGGAGGCAGAGGCAGGTGAATCTCTGTGAGTTCGAGGTTAGCCTGGTCTACAAAGCTACACAGAGAAACCATGTCTTGAAAAACCAAAAACCAAAACCAAAAACCGGTACTGGCCATTAAGTAAGGATTATACACATTGTCTATATGGTAGAGTTTTGAAAACAAAAGAATGATATTAGTAACCTGATTCATAATTTTTTAAATTTTCATGTAATACATAATTCATAAAAATTACATACTAATTACATGGTTGTCATTTGTAGAATTAGAAAACATGAAACACAGTCATTTGACAACATGAAATGAATCAGTTATCAAAAGTCCACTGAAAAGACACACATGCTAGATGTTTTGCTAGAACCTGAAGTCATGGTCCGATGTATTGTCTTTTAAGGTTTTATTGATGTATTTTTCACACATTTTTAAACAAACTGGAATGATGATGTGCAGTGAACAGCAAAGGAATGAAAACTTGCAGGCTTAGTGAGCTGGGCTCCTCATTGGTGCCAAACTAGATGCACACAGTACAGAGGAAAGAGAATTATAGACAAAAATTTGTTTATAAACACAGAAGGAAAACTTCTAAATTAAATCAAAGCAGAAAAATTTCAGCTGTGCATTGAAAGAACCTTTAAAGTCAAAAGAAAGGTTTATCTAAAAAAAAAAAAAAAAAAAAAAAAGGAGGGGGTTCAAGTTCTTAAGGCTACCTAAGTAGTAGCATGCCCTGTTAAGACTATGAAAAAAGAGAACAAGGAGTTCAGAGTCAAGGAACAGTTCCAGCAGTTAAACATTACTGTGCCGCTCAGTAATATTGTTGCCAAATTAGGTATATTTAGTTAGTAAACAATAAGAGAATCCTGTTAATTTTTATTTCCCCCATTTTTGTAGTGTATACAATGATTTTTTAAAATTAGTAATTTTCAGTCATCCACACTGAAAATTTTTGCTTTTTATTTTTTCTTTTCATATTAGTATCTTTTTTTCTTTTTGAGACAGGGTTTCTCTGTGGCTTTGGGGGCTGTCCTGGCACTAGCTCTTGTAGACCAGGCTGGCCTCGAACTCACAGAGATCCACCTGCCTCTGACTTCTGAGTGCTGGGACTAAAGGCTTGAACCACCACCGCCCAGCCATATTAATATCTTTAGCAACTTTTAAAGTCCTTGACAAACTGGCAGTATTGAAGTAAATTATGTTTTAAGGCAGAGTAACTGAAATTTGATTCTGATGAGCACATGGTTGTTAAAATGTTTTGGCAAAGGTAAAAGGATGGGTGTCTTAAGAAGAAATAAAGGATCGTGTATTTCTACACAGAAGTATGTTCCCTAAAGCATAAGGCAAAGTAGTGCTGTAGAATTACATATGAGAAATGAGAATCTGACAAGTGTACAGATTTTGTGGAAGCATATAGTATTAACATAAATAGGCTGTGTATATATTAGTGTCTCAGAAGTTCAGTTTACTGTTCACTTATTCAAAGTTGTCTTTTCATCTGTACATGTACATACATGTCCTTGCACACTCATACGCACCTGCATATGCAAACATGCAAAACACACACACACACACACCTGTCACCCTAGCACTTCTAAAGGTAGAGGCAGGAGAATTACAGATTTGCCTGGGCTACACAGTGAGTTGAAGGCCAGTAGGGGCTACATGCCTAAGACCCTGTCTCAATAAAAAAAAAAAAATGAATAAATGACAAAAATGATAATGCCTTTTTATACTAGTTAATTTATGCTTCTATAGTTTGGTAAGATTTTTAAAGGTTCTTTGGTTTAGTTTTTTATTATACTTTGAATTTTTACTGTTTAAGAAATATTCATATATTTGTATCACGGTTCATTAAAGTAACTGATATTCTTTTGTTTCAGCTAAACCATTTACTTCTAAAGTGAAGCAAATGCGATTACACAGAGAAGACTTTGAAATATTAAAGGTGATTGGTCGAGGAGCTTTTGGGGAGGTAAGAGATGATTTTTATAGAATGTTTGCTAATTGTTTTATAAAACAATGGTGAGCGATATTTACTTGCAGTTATAATTGATATGGCTGATCAGAAAATAGATTAAAGTTGTGAATGAAACATTTTGCATGGAATGCAAACATTGTTTTCTGTGATGCTTCTTCTTTTAATGTGTACTGAATTTTGTTTCTAGTTTCTTTCCTTCTCGTGCCAAGGCCACACTATCTAATGCTACTTCATCTCCTAAGAAATCTGTTAGAGTTTCTTCCTCCTGATCCTGCTCTTTTCTCTTCTTGTGTTTTCATAGTACTTTAGAATCTAGTTTTTACACACACACACACACACACACACACACACACACACACACACACACACACACACACACACACACACACACACACTCTCTCTCTCTCTCTCCCTCCCTCTCTCTCTCTCTCTCTCTCTCTCTCGCGCGCGCGCGCGCGCGCGCGCGCATGCGCATGCATACACAGAGCCGGGTCTGGGGGAGGGGCAAGAGAGCAAGCTACAGAGATCTGAAATTTGGGTTAGGATACCATTAAAACTGGAGATGAGTTTATAATTAATTGAAAATTTAAGATTGAGTCAGCTAAACCATGCACAAGATATGTGTCTCCTTTTATGTAGGGCTTTATAAGATTGTAGTTTCAGTCAGCATAGAGGAGTCCACATCTTTTAGCAGGTTTGCTAGATGTATGGTATTCCTGAGGCTATTTTAATTAAAATGGCTTAAGTTTTCTAATTGTTGAAAATTCAAATGATTGCAATTAGCTGAATTTTATTTATTAACCTCATGGCTAGTCATTGTATTAATTTTACTTTTAAAATCGGGAAATGTCATGAATTTTAATAAAATGCTTCGTCTGTATCTGTTGAGATACTAGTCAGTTTTCTCTTTTATTTGGATAATGTGTTGAACTTCATTTATTAATTTCAAATGTTAAATTAACTGTATGTATAAAATGATTCCAGCTTGGTTGTTTATTACCCTTTTTTATGCGTCAGTACATTTGGCATGCTTTTAAAAATGTGTGTATCTAAGTTTTTTTGGGCAGAAACTGGCCTGTAATTTTCTTTTAGTACCTCCATCAGCTTTTGGGGTCTTGGTTCTGCTGGTCTCATGGGAGGAGTGTTCCCTCTCTCAGTTTTTTCTGCAGGCTCCTGAAGTAACTGCAACTTTCCTTATATGCTTCTCAGGTTCCACAGGTGAAGCCTTCCCAGCCTGGAATTCATTACTGAGAGAGTCAATATGTTTAATTTTTACAATAGAGTTTTAAAAATTATGTGTCAGTTTATTCGCCTTACATAATTTTTAGAACTTAGTACTATATTGATCCGTTATTGATTCATATAGTCAAATGAATGGTTGATCTCACTTTTAAATTTGTCTTGGTAGGGAGTTGTCAGTTTTCTTTTTTCTTTTCTTTTTTTTTTTTGATGAATTAACTTTTAGCCTCTTCAGTTTTGTTGTTGTAGATTAACTCCCACTTTTTAATGTTTTATTTTCCTTGGCATTAACTTGCTGTCCATTCTTCTAATGTACTGAAGTGGATAGTTTAGAATATTGGTTTCTAGTTCTTTCAGAGTGTGCATTCTCCTCCAAGCAGTGCTGTCTTGCTACCATTATTGTTTGCTCCAGTTAGCAGTGTGGTTTTACATTTTCAGTGTGTTTTGGTTTGTATCCATGAGTTTCGAAGTTCATGTAAGAACCTCAAGGATTTTCTGGTTATATTTACACCATTGAGTTATAATGTGATCAGAGCTGAGATAGCATATCTTGTGTGATTGGAATTTATTAGGTCAAATTCATTAATTTAGCTATTTACAATTTTCTTTTTGATTGTTTTCTCTTGAGCTGCCATTTCCTAAGAAAGGGGTTGGCTTATTTATTTATTTCATTTTTTCTTGACACTTTCTTTTTTTTCCTTGACCTATTTCTTCCTGAGACAATTTTTCTTTTATTATTTCTTTAAGTTTTTGCTGATAACAAATACAATCATTTGTCTTCTTAATGATGAACTCTTGTGTCATTATAGAATGTTCTTGTTATCTCTGTGATGCTCTTTGACATATATTAGTCTGATATTAGTAGAAATATTTTAACTGTTGGTAGCATTTACATTAACTATCCATCTGAATTCTTTTAGTTTCTTTCCTGTAGCCTTATAGTATATTCTCTACTAAGTGGAATCCGAATTCCTTGCTAGCCTTCCCCTCTCTTACTATAGATTTATGTGACCTGAATTTTAATTCTATATTAATAGAGTTATTTACTATATATTCTTGTTTCTAGCTTCTATACTCAATATTGTGCTTATGTATCACACCCTTGTAAACTTTTTGTCTGTCCTTTGACATTTATGATCTCTTTATTTTCTCATGTCTCTGCTTTCTCTCTGTGCATGTATGTACATGTGTGTGTATGTGTGTGTGTACCATGGCATGCATCTAGAGGTCTGGAGGGCAGCTGTGCGAATGATTTCTCTGTTTCCATCAAGTGTGTTTCTGGAAATTGAACTCAGATCATCAGGCTTGGCAGCGAGTGCCTTTCCCACTGAGCTGTCATGCTGGCTCTGCATCCTAGTTTTCCACTTGCTTGCTCACAGTATTTCTTCCTATGACTAGGCCTTATGTTTGTTTTAGTCATAATAGTGTTGTTGGTTGCTAGAGTTACTTACAGTTTTTGGCTGTTCAGAATATCGCTGTCAGAAATATTCTTATTTACATCCTTTGGTGAGGTATAAGCATTCATTTATGTTTTATATAAACCTAGGGATGGAATTCCTGTGTCCTGGGGTAGGCATAGTTAGCTTTAATAGACAGTGCCAAATAATTTTCTAAGTCCTGAGTCATACTCTCTGTAACACTAGTCTCATTTTCCTAACTTAAGCCACTTTTGGTAGGTATGTAGTGGTGTTCATTGTGACCCCATTTTGCATTTTTTGTTAAGTCTTATTAAAGCTCAATAACTTTTTGTGTTCTTTTATATAATGTGAATATCCTTCGGACAAGTAAACATTTTTGGATTAGGGAGATAAGAGTTGAATGTTATTAGTATATTCTGGATTTACATGATTTTATGGTTATATATGTATAGAAAGTGGTTTGGGTTTTCCTTTCCTGGTAGATCTTGTATTGAAATAAAATTCAATAATTAAACTGTAATGATTAGTGATTTTTGTGTTTAAGAACTTTTTCCTAACCCAAAGATGATGAATATTTTCCTTAAAAAAAGACATTTCATTTAATTGTATGAGTGGTTTGTCTGCATGTATGTATGTGCACTGTGTTGCCTGGTGCCTGAACAGGCCATGAGAAGGTGTTAGATCTCTGGAACTGGAGTTACTGAAGGTTGTGAGCCTCCATGTGGTGGCTGGGAACTGAACCCAGGTCCTCTGCAAAAGCAGCAAGTGTTTGAAACTTCTAATCCATCATTCCACCTGCTGTCATCTTCTTAGAAATTCTTCCTAGAAAGTGCCGGGCATGATGATGCACACTTATAATCCTGGCACTTGGCTGAGGCAGGAGTTAAGCACCAATCTTGGCTATCTAGTGAGTTTGAGGCTAGCCTGGGCTACATGGGACCCTGTCTCAAACTCCCCTCACCCCCAAAAGAAATTACTTCTGTAGTCTTTAAAAACTTTTAAGTCTGTGTTTGTTATTCAATTGGTATTGATTATTTTATGTTTTCTGAAGTATTGTTTACACATACTTTGCTTTTATTGAATTACTCTTGCTAGCACTTTGATAAAGAAAAAAAATCACCTGGCTTTGTAACTGCATGTGTGTTGTGTGCTGCCTGTTCTCTTTTTCACATGATCTTGCTTGTGCCAGCCGCACAATACATTGATTCCCGTGGCTTTGCACTAAAAAGTGTAGAGCAGGCAATGAATAGTGTGAGAGTGCGGGCTGTGTTAGTGATTCTGGGGCTTTGTGTCTTAGAACTAGTGTGTTCAGTTTCCACCAGGCCAACTAGTTTGGAGCTGAGTCATTGAGTAGATAGTTTGGGAAAGCTGACATCTAATACTATTAAATCTAGTTCACAGACAAGGAGTTTCTCTTTGGAAAAATCTGTGTGCATATGGTGGAGCACTGGTGTAACAGTGTGTCTTGAATTCGGGTGTTGCACCTCAGGTGTTGAATATTGCCTTCCACTATGTTTGAGACCAGGTCTCTTTGTTGTTTGAGGCTCTATACTTAGCTAGCTGATTCTGAGCTACTAGGGGTTCTTTTTCACCTCCCATCTGGCTATAGGAGCACTGAACTCACAGATTGCTACCAAGCTCAGCTTTACATGGGTCCTAGGGATTTGAACTCTGACCCTCATACTTGCATGGTTAGAACTTTACCCATTGAGCCAGTTTCCTCAGCCCTCTTGCTTTTTAAGGTCTGATTTATTTAAGTTTTAGATTGTAGGTATTATGCATAGTTTGTTAAATTTATTCCAAGTGTTGATGCTTTTTTGATTTGATGGCAAATGACTATACACTTTTTATATCAAGCATTATGTTTCTGATATATAGGTACAATTGATTTTTATTTCCTCCTTGTATTTCCTGATGTCATGTTTTGGTCATTTGTTTGAGAAGGACAGTTTCTTTTTTTTTACCTTTACAGATTGTACCTTCCATTTCTTTATCTTGACTTGCAGTATCTACTTAGATGGCTAATGTGGTGTTGGGCTTGTGTCACCAGGTGGATACACTTACCCTCCACTGAAATTTAGGGAGGAGTTTGTTTTAAAAGGATTTAGATTTAAGGATTTTAAGACTTTAATGATTTATTGTTCACTTTAAATATGATGCTAATTGTAGCTGTTTTGGTAGATGTACACTGTCTAATTAAAGAATTGTTCTAATATTAGTTTCTGAAGGTTTAAAATTTTAATCATTAATCAGTGCATCTACTGAAATAATTGTACGGATTTTACATTTTATTTACTTATTATGATCTATTTTGATTTTTATTCACTTATTAATTGAATTATTTGGTGTTTTTGTATATGTATATATATTTAGCTCTATGAGTTCTTTTTATAATCTGGATATTAATCACATCAGATTAATAGCTAGTACATACTTCCCCTCATTCTGTAGGATGTCTCTTACATTTGTGTGCAATGTTTCTTTTGCTGGGCAGAATCTTCTTAACTTGATTCAGTCCCATTTGTCATTACTTATATTATTTCATGAGCTGTTAAGAGTCTTGTCACAATACCCTTGGCTTTGTCAATATTTTGAAGTATTTTGCTTGTTTTCCTTCAGACTTTGACCCATTTTAATGGATGCTTATGGAGAAACAGAGTTAAAAACCCAGTCTTGTTTTGTTTACATGTGAATATCCAGTATTCCTAGCACCATTTGTTGAAGAGACTGCCTTTTTCTCCAAAGTAAACTTTGCTATATCCGCAGAATATCAGATGGCTATAGCTGCAAGGGTTTGGTGCTGGTTCCTCTTTTTAATCTATCAGTTAAGTATGGCCCTTGACCTGGTTAGTTTCATGTCATCTTGACACAAGCTAGAGTCATCTGAAAGGGGGGAAGGGAAACTCAATTGAGAAAATGCCTCCATAAGGTCCAGCTCTAGGGAATTTTCTTAATTAGTGATTGAAGGGTGAGGGCTCAGCCCATTGTGGGAAGTACCATCTCTGGACTGGTGGTCCTGGGTTCTATAAGAAAACAGGATGAGTGAGGTAACCCAGATACAGAAAGACAAATATGGTATGTACTCACTCATAAGTGGATATTAGACATAGAGTAAAGGACAACCAGCCTACAATTCACAACTCCAGAGAAGCTAGGAAACAAGGAGGACCCTAAGAGACATACATGGACACCCCCCCACCCCAAGAAGGGGGAAGGGACAAGAGCTCCTGAACAAATTGGGAGCATGGGGGGAGGGGAGAGGGAGGAAGGAGAAAGAGGAGGAGAGAAGGGGAGTGGGAGTAGAATATGAGGGATCAGGAAGGTCCAGTTTGGGGCAAGAATAGAGAAAGAGAGCACAGAGTTACCTTGATAGAGGGAGCCCTTATGGGCTTAATGAGAAATCTGGCACTAGGGAAACCGCCAGTAATCCACAAGGATGGCCCCAACTAAGAATCTAAGCAATAGTGGAGAGGCTACCTTAAATGCCTTTCCCTATAATGAATTTGATGACTAACTTATATTCCATCCTAGAGCCTTCATTCAGTAGCTGATGGGAGCAAAGCAGACACCTACAGCTAAGCACTGAGCAGAACTCCTGGAGTCCAGTTGTAGAGAGTGAGGAGTGATGAGCAAAGGGGTCAAGACCATGTTGGAGAAACCCACAGAAGCAGCTGACCTGAGCAAGTGGGAGCTCACAGACCCCAGTCTGACAGCTGGGGAACCTGCATAAAACCACACCAGGCCCCCTGAATGTGGGAGTTATTTGGGGGGCTTGATAACTCTATGGTGCTTCTGGTAGTGGAGCCAGTATTTATCCCTGGTGCATGAATGGGCCTTTTGAAGCCCATTCCCTGTAGAGGGATACTCTTTCAACCTAGATACAGGGGGGAGGGCCTAGGTCTTGCCCCAAATGATGTGACAGACTTTGATGATCCCCCATGGGAGGCCTCAGCCTGTCTGAGGCGTGGATAGGGGGTGGGATGGTGGGGGGAATGGGAGGATGGGAGGGAGAGGCAACTGGGATTGGCATGTAAAATAAGATTGCTTTTAATTTTAATACAAAAAAGGAAAGAAAATAGGGTAGCAAGCCATGAACAGCAAGTCAGTAAGCAGCACTCCTCCATGGCCTCTGCATCAGTTCCTGCCTCCAGGTTTCTACCCTGATCAAGTTCCTACCTTGGTTTCTTTTCAGTGATGGACTACAATGTGGAAGTGTAAGCCAAATAAATCCTTTCCTTTCCAAGTTGCTTTTGGTCATGGTGTTTCATTGAAGCAATAGAAACCCCGACTAAGACAGCACTGTAACATAATATGAAGTAAAGTATTGTGATACTTGCAGCATAGATTTTTGTTGTGTGTGTGTGTGCGCACGCGTGCGTATACATGCTTGCTGTGCAAATTTCAACATTACCTTTTGTATTACAAAACAAGTTTCTTATTTTAATGAAATTCTTGTTAATTACATTCATGGATTAATTCTATTGGCAATGGTGCATAATTGATTTTTTAGCTATTAAAGCAATTTGTGGTAAGGGTCTATTAGGTATGGATTGTCTTTCAAGATGTTTTTCTCTTCAGTTAATTTTTTATTAGCTAGTTTTACATATGTATTCAAGGAGAAAGTTACCCCATAATTTTTTGTTTTTATCATTTTCACACATTGATATTAGGGTTGTGATGAATTAAAGTAAGGAGTTGCGGAGGTGTTTTTCCCCCCCCCCCCTATGGTTTGGAAGCTTTTGTACAGCACTGCTTTTTTTCCTTAAATATTTGATGATGCAACTATATGGGCAGGTTTTTACTAGTCATAATTGATTGACACTTAATGGTTGTGGAGTTAGCTAGTTAGCTTTTTATGTTTCAGTTGACATCAGCTTTAGCATAATTTATTTTTCATGGAATGTGTCTGCTAACATTTAAGCTATCAAGTTTGTTGTAATGAGGTTGTTCATAATATCCTTTTATTCATTTTGCTGTCTGTAGAGTCTGAGGTGCGTTCCTCTCTTTCATGTTCACAGTGTATGCCTTTTTCTTGAGTCTTACTAGAGGTTTTCCAATGCAATTAAATATCAGAGGTACTTTTATCTGTATGAGTTGTTTTTCTGTGTATACACATGCATTCACATGCATGTTGTGTACGTATTACATGTGAAGGTGCAAGTGTGCATGTCTGCACATGTATTCAGAGGTCCGAGCAGGACTTGCCCTTTTCTTTAGATTTACTCATTTGTCTTCTTCTGTCTCAAGAGAGAAACCCAGATCTTTGCTTCTTTTCCATTTCAGTTTAAACACGGAAGCATATATTTTGCTCTTAATGGTGATTAGGTTCATCCCAAAGATTATCATTATCTTTATCCTTTTCAAGACGGGGTTTCTCTGTGTAGTCCTGGCTGTCTTGGAACTCACTCTGTAGACCAGGCTGGCCTTGAACTCATAGAGATCCGCCTGCCTCTACCTCTCAAGTGCTGGGATTAAAGGTGTGTGCCCCCACTGCTTGGGCTCTAAAGATTATTTTTTATTATCATTGATTTCAAAATACTATTTAAACTTCTGTTCAGGAGTTGTGGAGGTTATTCTTTGCTTTTAAAATTTGGCTGCTTGAATTATATACAGTGAGGTCATATACTCTAGATTTTTCACTAATTTCATAATTTGTTTATGGTCAAAATGTGAACTGTTCTTAATGAACACATCACATTCCCTTAGAAATAATATTTATTCCACATTTATTTCTTGTTGTGTTTTACTAATGTCAATGTGATTGAAATAATCAATGCTGTTATTAAGATATTCCGTAATTTACTGATGGTTATTTGGTTCTGCCAGTGACTAAGGGTGTGTTTATTTCTCCCCTATAGTTTTATGTAGTTCCTGACTTTGAAAACTCTTATAGCAGACACATGCACATTCAAGGTAGTTATGTCTTCCTGATGCTCATCATTGTGGATTGCTTCTCTGTTGTCAGGTAGTATTTCATGCCTTGTACCTTGAGTCCCCTGTTAGTCAGCTTTCTATGGTTTGAACCCTGCCTTTTACAGTTGTATTTAAAGTGAATCTTTTGTAGATGTATGTAGTTAGGTTTTGCATTTTTAAATACTTTCTGCTAATATCTGTACTTTTATTGGACTGTTCCGACTCTGAGTGTGCAAGTTCAAAAGGAAGAATTAAAATTAATTACACAGTTTACAATCTTTAGCACACTTCGCCTATTATGCTGGGCATTGAGCTCAGGGTCTTGTTCATGTTAGGCAATTTCCACGGAACAGCTGTATCATTCCAGATGTGATATTTTTATATATTTAAGATAGTAATGAATCATACTACAAATACAAGAGGTACTTCACTAATAAATATATATGCAGGAATAATTAACTTATATAGGCAACTACAGAAGATAGAAGAGGAACATTATATAAAAAAAACCTTGCCATTTGATGTCAGTTTATCTGCAGGTTCTCTTAATCATCGTAACTTCTATGGGTTATAGTGGAGGGACCCAGTGCCCAGCCCACTTTGTGAGGCTAGTGTAACCAGCCTTGTTCTACAATCTGACAATATGCTGGGTGAAGGAAGCAACACAGAAGGGACTACATTATTGCCAGAGTCAAGGATGAGACTGTCTCGAGTTGTAGCACACATAGGAGCAATTCAGGGTTATAGTGCACATGCAAGTACTTTTGGGCTGTTTCTGGTATGTTGCAGGATTGTATTTCTTGATATGGGTTTCATTCATTGTGCACTTTGTAATTGTGTCTAATTCTCTCTCTCTCTCTCTCTCTCTCTCTCTCTCTCTCTCTCTCTCTCTCTCTCTCTGTTTGTCTGTCTGTGTGTGCGTGCGTGTGTGTGTGAGAGAGATCAAGACTATTCCCCACCTTCCCTTCTATCAGACTCTTCTATCAAACTCAGTATACCTGGTTTTATGTTGAGGTCTTTGATCCATTTGGAGTTGAGTTTTGTACAAGGTGATATGGTGTGGGTCTACTTGTGTTCTTATCCATCCATCCATCCATCCATCCATCCATCCATCCATCCATCCATCCATCCATCCATCCAATTTGACCAGCACTGTTTGTTAAAGATGCTGCCTTTTTGCCAGTGTGTATTTCTGGCTTCTTTATCAAAAATTAGCTGTCTATAACTGTGGATTTATGTCTTGTGGGTTTTTTTTTTTTTTTTTTTTTTTTTTTTTTTTTAGAAAAGGTTCCTCTGTGGCTTTAGAGGCTGTCCTGGAACTAACTCTTGTAGACCAGGCTGGTCTTGAACTCACTGCCTCCTGAGTTCTGGGATTAAAGGCATGCACCACCACTGCCTGGCATGTCTTGGTTTTCAATGTAATTCCACTGATCAATGTGTCTGTTTTGTTTCAGTACCCTGCTGTTTTATCACTATAGATCTGTAATACAATTTGAGATGGGGGCTGGTGATACCTCTAGCAGTTCTATATTATCCAGAATTGTTTTAGCTGCCCTGGGGTGGGTGGGTGTGTGTGTGTGTGTGTGTGTGTGTGTGTGTGTGTGTGTGTGCGCGCGCGCGCACATGTTCCCACATGGAGCTGAAAATTGGCCTTCCAAGTTCTGTGAAGAATTGTGTTGGAATTTTAATGGAAATTTATTGAATCTGTAGATTGCTTTTGGCAGGATGGCCATTTTTTACTTTATTAATCCTACTGATCTATAAGCATGGGAGATCTTTCCATCTTCTTACATCTTCAGTTTTTGAAAGTTTTTATTATATAAGTTTTTCACTTGGTTAGAGCTACTCCAAGATATTTTATATTATTTAAGGCTATTGTGAAAGTATTGTTTTCCTGATTTCTCTCTTGGTCCATTTGTCATTTGTATATAAGAAGGCTACTGATTTCTGTGTATTAATTTTGTATCCTGCTACTTTGCTGGAAGTGTTTATGAGCTGTAGGAGTTTCCTGGTGGAATTTTTAGGGTCACTTATATGTACAGTCACATCATCTGCAAATAAAGATACTTTGGCTTCTTCCTTTCCTGTTTGTATCCCCTTGATCTCCTTCAGTTGTCTTATTGCTCTAGCTAAAACTTGAAGTACTATATTGAACAGGTATGAAGAGAGTAGACAACCTTGTCTTGTTCCTGGCGTTAGTGGAAATACTTTGAGTTTCTCTACATGTATAATGATGTTGGCTGTAGGCTTGCCGTCAATTACCTTTATTATGTTGAGGTATGCCTTTTTATGTCTAGTCTCTCCAGGACTTCTATCATGAAGGGATGTTGATTTGGTCAAGGGCCTTTCTGCATTTAATGAGATGGTCATATGGGTTTTGTCTTTCAATCTGTTTATATGATGGATTACATTTACTGATTTGCATATGTTTCTCTGGGATGAAGCCTGCTTGATCATAGTGGATGACCTTTTTGATGTATTTTTGGAATCAGTTTGCAAGTATTTTATTGAGACTTTTTACACTTATGTTCATTAGGGAAATTGGCCCATATTTTTCTTTTTGTTGTTTCTTTGTGTAGTTTTGGTATCTGGCTAGTAGTGATTTCATAAAGGAATTTGGAAATGTTTCTTCCATTTCTATTGTTGGTAGTCATCCAATCCTGTATTATTATTATTTTTTTATTTTAATTTTTAGAAGAGTTTTTTTTTTTTTTTTTTTTTTTTTTTTTTTTTTCTGGAGCAGGGTTTCCCTGTGTAGCTTTGGAGCCTGTCCTGGAACTAGCACTTGTAGACTAGTCTGGTCTTGAGCTCACAGAGATCCAACTGCCTCTGCCTCCAAGTGCTGGGATAAAAGGTGTGTGCCACCACTGCTTGGCCTAATTTGGGAGACTCTTAGTTACTGCATTTATTTCACTAAGGGTTATGGGCCTGTTTAAATTTTTATTTCATCTTGATGATTTAACTTTGGTTGGGTTTGAATATGTATTAAAAGTCCATTTATTTATTTATTTATTTTAAGTTTTCCAGTTTGGGAGGATATAGATTTTTTTAAAGTATTTCTTATGGTTCTCTGAATTTCCTCAGTGTCTGTTATAATCTCAACCTTTCCATCTCTAATTGTATTAATTTAGATCCTCTCTTTTTGTTAATTTGGCTAAAGGTTTGTCAAGCTTGTTGATTTTCTTTTCCAGTAATTGGTTTCATTGATTTTTAGTATTCCCCATTTCTCTTTCACCAATTTTAGCTCTGAGTTTGATTATTTCCTGTCTCCTATTTTTTTGAGCATTGTTTCATCTTGTTTTTCTAAAGCTTTCAACTGTTTTATTAAGTTACAAATATATTTTCATCATCTTTTATATAGGCATTTAGTACTATGAGCTTTCTTCTTAGAACTGCTTTCATTGTTTTTCATAAATGTTGTGTTTTCATTTTCATTCAGTTCTAAAGGTTTTTAATTTCCCTTTTGCTTTCCACATTGACTCAGTTTTCATTCCTTAGTGAGTTGTTTAGTTTTAGTTATTTTGTGTACTTGCTGCTGTTTCTGTTGTCGATATTCAGCTTTATTCTGTGGTAGTCAGATAGGATGCAAGATGCTATTTAAATTTTCCTATATTTGTTGAGACTTGCCTTGTATCCTAATGTGTTCAGTTTTTGGAAAAGGTTCTACAGGCTGTTTAGAAGAAAATTTATTTTTTCTTCTAAACAGTGTCTAGATTTTTGTTACTTACCTTTCTTAACTCCAGACTTTATTTTTCGTCTGGATGACCTTTCTACGGTGAAAGTGAAGTATTGAAGTTACTCCTTGTCACTGTAGGGTCAATATGTGATTTTAGATGTAATAATGCTTCTTTATGAATTTGGGTGTCCTTGTTTTGGTGTACAAATATTTAGAATTGTAATAGCCTCTTGGTGGAGTTTTCCTTTAACGAGAATATAATGTTTTTTCCTATCTCCTCTGATTAATTTTGGGTTGAAGTCTATTTTGTTAGACACTGAAATAGCTATGCCTGCTTGTTTCAACTTGGTTCTGTTTGCTTGAGTATCTTTTTTCCCCCCCTCTAAGGTGGTGTCTGTTCTTGATGCTGAGGCGAGGTGTGCTTCTTGGAGGACAGCAGAAAGATGATCCTGTTTCCTAATCCAGTCTGTTAGTGTGTGCATTTTGGAGAACCAAGACCATTAGTATTAAGAGTTAGTGAACAGTGTTTATTAATTCCTATCATTTTGTTATATTCTTTAAGATTCTTTGGTTAACTGTTCTGTTAGTTTATTGTACTGGGTTTTCATGGTCTTCATTAAGGTATCAGTTCATATGCTTTTTAAAGTCCTTGAACATATTCAGAATTGTTAGTTTGGAATCCTTGTCTTGTGCTTCAGCTAAGGAATATGAGTCTGCATTCCAGTTTCTGGAGGAAGGATAGTGTCTTAGTTGTTCATGTTTATGGTGGAATCTGTGCATCTGGAGTTAGGACATTTGTGGAGTTTCTTTGGTGTGACTTTCTGGTCATGTGTCTGTTGGGTGGGTGTTCAGGTCTTTGCTGTTCCAGTCTGTCAAGTTGTGGACCAGTTGAATGGACCACTGTGAGCTTCAGGGTTTAGATTCTTGCCTGGCTACATGTTAAGTAGAATGTCTGGTAGGTGAGCAACAGGTAAAGAGGGGTCTGGTTTTGGGTGTCTCTAACTGGGGTTCTGGGTTAGGCTTCATGACATCACAGGGCCCCGAAGTGGGTGGCATTGCTACTAATACTTACTTATTTGTTGAGACAGAATTCATGTAGCCCAGGTTAACCTCCAACTTAAATGTAGTCAAAGATGGCCTTGAACTCCTGATTCCCTTCCCTGAAAACACACAAAGTGCTAGAACAGAGGCATTTGCCACCACCTCACTGTGTGGTGTTTTCAAGTCATTATTATATACTTTAGTATATAGTTATCCTTCTACCCCAAAGAGATAAAACTTGGAGTCTTCACACTGAGATCTTTGTTGTCTTGAATTTATGAGTTCTTTAGCTTTAAGACTTTAGGCATTACTCTTACTTTCATGAAAGTCCTGATGTTTGTAATATGGGCTGTGCTTTTCCCGTTCTTGCCTCTCTGCCTAATGCTATTCTGCTCATCCTGGAGTCACAGAATTCTTTAAAATACCATATTTCATCACCTGATTCAGTCTTTTAAGTTGTTATTATGGTTTATCTCTTCAAAACATATATTTTGTCTTTTCATGAGGTTGAGGTGAGAAGTAAGTTAAGGTGTTTATGTTCTCAAAACAGTCTATAAATAATAACTTAAAAAGAAACACCAAAGTCAGTTTTCAGGCTTGCTCTTCACACTGGTGTTTTCATCCTCTGAGATCCTGTCCTTCCCAGTTCTGAGTCTGCTTGTCATTCATCATTACCTTCAGTCCTTTGCCCTAGATCCTGGATGTTTTTGATCCTTTGGGTTTCTGGTCTGTAGTTGCATCCTATGTGACCTATATGAAGTCAGGTTCCAATAACTCTCTTACTTTTCTTTGCCTCTGGGTTTTAAGTAGCACACTGGAGTCACATCAGGTTCAATGCTATCAGGAGCTCCTATTAAAAGGCATCAAACTTAATGTAGGATCAAACTGAAGGCTTTGAGCTACTTTCGCTAAAAGGCTAATCTTGGCTTCCAGCTTTTGATCTCAAAATATGTATCGAGTAGTGGGATTGAAGTTTCAGCCAACCATTCTCACCCACTCAATAGTACAACAGAGTGATGTTGAAATAAGAGCTTTCAGGACAACTGTTAGAGGACAATTGTCAGCCCCAATCCAAGTGACATAGTCATATTGACAGAAAGGAATGATTTCCTACCTTTGGTTTTCAAATTTACTTTTCAAACACGAGAAGAAAATAAACTCATTCCTAAAGCAAACATCTCTCCTGGGCATATATATTCTGTGGCTTTTACAAGCTAAGTTTAAAAATGCAAAGACCCTAAACAGGTAATTATTTCTTTTGATTTTGTTTCTACCAGGCTCAATGGACAGGCTCACCTCTGGCATGGATATCTGATAGGAACATTTCTATCAGTTTAATACCTTTTCCACCCACCAACTATGTTTTTTTTTCTTTTCTGTAGACAAACCATGAAAATAAATTATTTTTTAAAACTCTTACAAGAAATATATACACAATGGGAAACAATAAAGGGCAAGATACAGTTGAAATTTAGCAGCTCTATGAGTTAAGATCTTCTCTCTACAACACATTCGTGTCAGTTACTGCTTAACTTAACGCTGGGTTTTCCTTTTTGCTTTCAGGAAAACCTTTAACTTACGCCCTGGGTGTTACCTGTCCACAGCTTCCTGGTGGCTCACCGCTTCTGCCTGCTCCAGCCTTGCTCCGGCAGCTTCCAGGCTTCTGGGCTTCAGAGCTTGTTGTGAAAGCTTGCTGCTTTGGCCTGCTACCCCTGCTTCAGGTGTCAAAAGCTTTTAATTAGCTTGCTTCCTCTAATTACCTGGTTCCTTATGTGTCCATATAGTCTAGTACGAGGGCCTGAAAGGGGAGAATACATTGTAGGCATTCATTTTTCTTTAAAGACTCTTGTTCAGGCTCTCTTGAGACTCCTGGGAGAAGAAACTAAATTTAGTGCATGCTTTGCCTTTGATAGTGCCGGTCTGTGGTCCAAAGATCCCACAGGTGTCATCTTTTATAATCTGTGTCTGTTTAATTGGTTGATGCTCAGGATGTACCAGTTTGAAATATTTTGGCTGTTGGTGCTCTATGTATAAATTATATTTTTATCAAGAGCACATTTCTGGATGTTTAGTAAATAGTTTGTAGTAATTTAAGATTTTAGTTTGCTCCTTAAAATTTTTTATTATTTATTTATATATATTTTTTGGTAGTACTGGGAATTAAACACAGGGTCTCATTTATGTCAGGCCAGTCCTACCACAAAGCCTCACCCCGACCCTAAACTTTCTTTAATAATATAATTGATCATTCACAGAATAGTTTTTCAGTTTTTTTGTTTGTTTGAGACAGTGTCTTTCTCTGTAGTGCATGCTGGCCTGGAGCGTACTGTGTAGACCAGGCTGTCTTCCAATTTGTTTATTTGTTGAGACACAGTATTGGTGTGTAGCTCTGGCTGTATTGAAACTCTCTGTGTAGACCAGGCTAGTCTTGAACTTGAAGCTATCCTCTTGCCCCTACCTTCCAAGTGCTGGGGTTGTAGGCATGTTCTAGATTGACAGACTACTTTACTGGTTTTTTAAGTGGGGAAAATAGAATACCCTTCAGATTGGTGTAGGGATTGAGTGAGTAGCATATGTAGTGTGCTTAGTAAAGGTAGCACATTTTCAGTACAGTTTTTCTGAAATAAGTAGATTTGGTTTTATTAATAAAAATAATGGTAGGTGCTATATAGGAGAAACTTAGGAGAGAAATATGTAAAACAAAAAATGGTCAATAATAACACAGCAATAATGTACTATTTTCAAAGGTGGGACTTTGAGAGCCCTGGTAGGGGAGCAGTGTGAGCTAGATTACAGGCTCCAGAAATCATACAAAAGATGAATCACCACCAGCCTTATTTCTAGATTTCAATATCCATATAGTCATGTACTTGCAGATGAGCATATTGATCCCTTATAATGTTCCAGATATATTTACCAACATGAGTCTCTCCAGAATGTGCTTACTGAGTATCTGTTGACTCTCAGGCACTAACCATATGCTAGTGAACAGAGGAGGTAGAAATTCCTACTCTAAAAGAGCTTGTGGGGCAAATACTAAGTATTGTATGTAGTTAGACTGTGTAGTATGTATATATATTGTGTTAAATAATTATGAGACTTAAGGAGAAAAGGAAGCTAAGAAATGTAATAGAAAGTCTCAAAGGACTTAGTGACATTTCAGTGAGGGAGCAAGAAAGCAGACTTAGTGGGCCTATGGAGATGAAGTATTTTCTAGGTCTGGGGAAAAACAAGTGCAAAGTCCTAAGGTGAGATTGTGCAAGGGGAGCATTATGGCTTGAGCAAAAGTGAGCTAACAGTGAGGAGTAGATTCCAGGGAGTTTAGCAGACCTTACAGTTAATGGTAAGGACTTTGGCTTTTCTTATTAACTTTAAGGGAGATAGAAAATCACTAGAAGTTTGACCAAAAGAGTGATGTCATCTGACCTACATGTAAGCATATTGTTTTTGTACTGTTGAGAATAGACTGTGAATGAGGACAGGTAGAAAGGTCAGGTAAAGCGTGATGGCAAGGTTTATTAGGGCAGAAGAGAAGCTGTGGTGAATTTTGACTATATCCAAGGTAGCCTAGATTTCTGAATATCATACAAAAGATGGAGAACTGCTTGGATATTGAAATCCTATGTAATATAGTGTGATTATTCTTAGAGGTTATAGCTGGACACAATGATACACAGGTTGTGTTCAACAGCCATTTAGTATATTTGTCACATGCTGATCATTTCTGTACTGTGTACAGGTTTTCTGACACCAAAGAGTGTTTACTAGGAATTATTAAAATCATCTTTGATGTTTCAGAAATGTATCTTTCTTCTTTGTAATTTTTAGTCCATACTAATGTACTTTTTGATTTTGTGTGTGTGTGTGTGTGTGTGTGTGTGTGTGTGTGTGTGTGTGTTGTGAGTGTGTGTGTGTGTGTGTGTGTGTGTGTGTGTGTGTGTGTGTGTGTGTTGGACATGGAACCCAGAGCCTTGTTCATGCTATTTGCAAGTGTTCTATTACTGAGCTACATACCCTACTCTAAGGAAGGATGTTGTAACGTGCTGTCTTAGGGTTTCTATTGCTGTGAAGAGACACCTTGACCACAGCAACTCTTATAAAGGAAAACATTGAATTGAGGTGGCAGCTTATCATTTTCAAAGGTTCAGTCCATTATCATCATGGTGGGGCATAGCTGCGTGTTAGCAGACATGGTGCTGGAGAGGTAGCTGGGAGTTCTACATCTTGTAGGCAGCAGGAAGTGAACTGAGATACTGGGTGTGACTTAAGCATATACAAGACCTCAAAGCACACTCCCACAGAGACACACTTCCAACAAGGCCACACCCACTCCAACAAAGCCACACCTCCTAGCAGTGCCACTCCTTTTGGGGGCCATTTTGTTTCAAACCACCCCACATGCCATCCTCTTATGAGCCAGCTGACTTTGCTACCTGAGCATACAGGATCTAAAGTGGGAGTTGTAGACAACCTTTTGTTTTTCTACTGCCATGACCATGGAAAGGATTTGTAGTGTGAACAGAGGAACAGATCAGTGATCACTTTGGGAGCTTCATAATCTTTTTCATCATGGCATTAATTTGATAGCTCAGCAATGTTTCTTGAGCTGACTGCTATTTCTCTAAACCATACTTCATTCCAGAAAAGTTTTTAGGCAGTTTATGAAACTCTTTTAAGGTGTGTGTACCACACAGAAGAGGTAGAAAGGCAAATAAAAATCTTAGGTCTCTGAAGAACTTTAGAAGTAGTTCGTCTTCTAGTATTTTGGTGTCTGTCCTTTTAATATATGGCATGGAAATTTATGATTTATTTTCTGTATACATAAATAATTATGATCTACAACATTCTATAAACTTATGTTTCACATCATATGCTGAGCTTCAGCTTTTCTCTATCAAACAGTATTCTTAACATTTCTCCAGTCACATGAGTTTATTTTATTTTGTCCATTTTCTCTTTAAGAATATTTAAGTCACTTCTAGTGATTTACTACTGAAAACCATATTGTGCTAATATTATGACTTACCTTTCATTTGTATGTAGATTTTTTTCAATTGAGGGAATTTGTGTGTATATGTATAGTATCAAAGTTATAAACATAAAGCTGGAAGTTGAGCTGTTTCTCTTTTTAATGGCGAACGAATTGTCAGACATAGTGGCTGTCACACTAGTGGCGGATGAACAACTGGCAGTTAGGAGGTGGGGAGAGTGGGAGCCTGAAGTAGAGGTACAGATGCATGGTAGCAGCTCATGCCTTCAGATTCTATATTGCTCCATCTTCCTAACCCCCAGGAAGTGCTAGCTAATGGTTGTGGTGTTGAATGGGTGCTGGGCACTATCACTGTTAACCTCTTCTGGGGAGCTGCACAACCTACAGGTTGTTTTGCATCTAGTATTCTAGGAATCTAGGAAGGAAATTTAGTGCACATTTTTACACATCACCCTATCAAGGCTTGGAGTAGCACTGCACAACAAGTCTGTTCATGCTTCTGAAGAAACACTTCATTTTGATTTTTCCAGACAGGGTTTCTCTGTGTAGCCCTGGCTGTTGTGGAACTCAACTTTGCAGACTAGGCTGTCCTCAAACGCACAGAGGATCAGCCTGCCTCTGCCTCCTAAGTGCTGGGATTAAAGGTGTGGTACCTCATCCCTGCCTAGCTAAGCATGTTTGTTTTTACAGTAAGAGATAAAAAAAAAACCAAAACTAATAATCTCCTGGTTTTAGCACACCTTGCTAATAAGTGAGTCATTTGAGGGACTGTAGACCTGTGTGAAATCTTAGCATGGTGCCCGCCTGCATTTGGACACTGGAAGCATATTATTGGGCATGTGGACATTAGAGGACAATTTAACAGTTAGTTATTAACCTTCTACCTCGTTGTTGCAGGGCTCTTGTTTCTGCTGCTCTACTGTGCACTTCCAGCTACCTGGCCTGGAAGCTTCTGGGGGATTCTCCTGTCCACACCTTCCATCTTGTTATGTGGATACTGAGGTTACAGCTGTGCACCAGCACACCAGGCTTTTACATGGGTTACAGTTTGCTAGGCTTGCTTGTGTGGCTAGATTTTTTACTGAGCTATCTTCCTGACACATCCTCCACCATTTTATTTGATGATGTAACTTTATGACAGCTACTGAGAAACTTTATGCAGTAATTTTAATTATGTCATCATATTACTTTAATGACAATCTCATCTAGATACAAATTTAATAAGTGCCCTTAATATGCACATTTGCTATTAAAACTTATTTTAAAAAATTAGAGCTTGGCCGGGCGTTGGTGGCGTATGCCTTTAATCCCAGCACTCGGGAGGCAGAGGCAGGCGGATTTCTGTGAGTTTGAGACCAGCCTGGTCTCCAGAGCAAGTGCTAGGATAGGCTCCAAAGCTACACAGAGAAACCCTGTCTCGAAAAACCAAAAAAAAAAAAAAAAAAAAATAGAGTTTGAATTTAAATTTACTTTTTATCTTTGGAAATTCTCCTTTGAACTGTTCAAAGAGCTGTACACATGTTCTGGCCTGCATGTTAGGACAGTGTTGTTAGGTTCCAAACACTATAACAAAATACCTCAAATAATTTGCTTATAAAAAGGAAAATTTATCTTGGCTTATGGTTCTAGAGATTTCAGTGTGTAATCAATTAGCTCTCTGTTCTGGGCCTGTGGTGAAGTAGCATGTTGTTCTGGGAGTGTGTGGCAAAATAAAACCATCCACCTGATAGGAAGAAAGGGAGGGAGGAAACAGTCAAGTCAGTTTAGAGTCCCCCAGACCCCAGCAACTTAAAGGCACTAAACTATTATTAACCCTCTTGTGCTATCATCCGAAATGCTGTGCTGAGGATCAAACCTTCATCATGACGTGGACTTTTGAGGGGCACCTGGCATTCAAGCTAAAGCAGATAATAATTGTTCTCTCCAGTGGTGCCTCTCCATTACCGGAAATGTTGTTGGTGAAGATTTCTGTACTTTAGTTTCAGCCCTGTAACAAACCCAGCATGCTGGAAGGGCCCCAAAGAGATTATCTAGTTAAATGGAAACTAAGTTAGGAGCAGAAATGTAATCAGTTTGTTGACAGTGAGAATAGTCTTATTTGTACTTGGCAGAAGCATTCTTGTTGGAAAGGGTGTGCACAGTCCACGGTTTGTGAAACTGTTGGTCATGATTGCTCTTACAGGAGTGGGGGAGGGGAAAGAATAAAGTAAGGCAGGCGCACAATGGGATAAAGAGCAGCAGCATCTTCAGTTCATTTCGTATAGTCTGATGCCCACAGAACACTCTGTCTCATCATGCTGGAATCTGGCGTGCAGTATCTCATAACATCTACTGCTTTCATATTGTGCATCTTGGTCAGTATCTTAGTAAGAGATGATGAGTTGAAATTCCTGGGCAGAAAACTTGGAAAGGAAGTTATAATGTATAATAAGCAGCAGATACTGTTCACAAATAAAATTGCTTGTTTGACATATGTTCACTAATGTGAAATTTTAATTTGACATTTAATTTAGGATCTTAGAATTGATCGGCATTGAAACAATTGATAATTGGTGTTTATTTTTTCTTACAGAGAAGAAAATGGAAAATGGATGAAGTTATTTTTTTTTTGCCATACTTTAAAAGTTGTATTTCCTTTATCTTTTCTAGGTTGCTGTAGTTAAACTGAAAAATGCAGATAAAGTATTTGCCATGAAAATTCTGAACAAGTGGGAGATGCTGAAAAGAGCTGAGGTGAGTGAGTCTCTGGGCTGCAAACTTGATGGCACTAGGTTTCTAAGTTAGGCCACTTTAAAACATGCTGGTGTAAAAGCTTCTGTACATCAATGTTGGAGTACTTTTGTGAACTTATGCATAGTCTGAACACAAGTGAGGCAGACTCACATTATTAGTCCATTTAATTATTCCACCAAAATTAACTTTATGTGTTTGTAAAGGAGAAATTTCAAAATGAGGGAAGAAAGACTGTGAGAACCAGCCATGCCACCCACAGAGTGCAGTCAGTGTAAAGGGCCTGTGAGGTGGCTTAGCCGAAGTTTGATCCCTGGAACCTATGGTGGAAAGAGAAAGTTGTCCTCTGACCTCCACAGGTGTGCACTGAGGCACCTACGCACCTATATGCACACATGTACACACACTTATGCACACATGTACAATTAACATTAAAAAAATAAAAAGGTAGAAGAACTATGAAGTGCTCTTAATTAGAGATATTGGCGGGGTGGCCCCGAGGGCTCCAGTTTTTGTAAAGAGGTGTTGAAATGATCTTACGACAATTTTTATATGATAGGTAGGATTTTGTTGTGTGAATGTTACAACGTAACTACCTTCCTGGGTTTGGAGTAGGGGACACATATGAACTTTGGAAGCTGTTGCTCAAATAAATGTTTTAGTTATTAACTTAGAGTATGTAACTATGTGTAGTTTTAAGCACATTTGCCAAATATAGATATCAAATGATTTTTGTTAGTTATATTAAAAACATTTTTTTACTAACTACTTAAAATTTTTTGTGTCTCATTTTCTTGTGTTCATCAAATATATGTTAAACTATATACTTGAAAGTAAATGTAAAAGCTGCTGGGTTCAGCTATCCTATCCTTAGTTAGATAGCAAGTTCAAGACTAGCCTGGGACACAAAAAGAACTTGTCACAAAAACCCCAAACAACTAAAAACAGTGAATTTGATGCCTTGCTATAAAAAAATGGAAATCTTTAAGATATTTCTAAATTTAAAATTCCATTTATTTTTCAAAATGAAAATCTTAGACTTTAAATATTTTAATATTATTTGAAAAATTTCTCTATAACAGTATTTTGTGAAGGAGAGAAGTCTTTATTTTTATTCCCAATAAATGAGAAGCCTAACTAGGTATAATCATCAGTATACTTTGCATTTTGACTGATTTTCATTATTATTGTGTGATTGCATGTGTGTGAGTGCACGTTTGTGCACACGCACATACAGGTACATGATATATATGTTTGAGCATAGGCAGATACCTGCCATGATACATGTGTGTATCAGACAACAACTTTCAGGAGGTTAGTTTATCGACCCCCCCCCTCCGTCCTCCCCTTCCCCCCTATCCCCTCCTCCGTCCCCAGGATCTAGGGTCTAGACTCGGGTCATCAGACTTGAATGGTAAGTACTTTTTACCTGCTGAGCCATTTTGAGGGCACTATGTATGTAGCTTTGATGTGCTGTATAGGATTGCTGATTTGAGGCATGTATTTTATGGTTGTTCTAAAGAGTCATGTGACAGCTTTGCAGAATTATTGTTTATATATGGACCTTATTTAATCTCTGTTTCAACGTAGGAATTCTTGTTGTGCATTATCCCAGTAGTCTATTAAGGATGAAGTTTAAAGAACATATTACTGAATACAGAAAATGTAAAAGTGCATGAAACTTAAATCATTCTGGCAAGCAAAACGCTTGGTTGAAATTTGAAAATCAGCCAGGTGTAGTGACACATGCCTTTAGTCACAGCACTCAGGAGATTTTCTTAACAGGGCTACTGTTGATACTTGCTTATTTCTTGTGGAAGCTGATCTGTTCATTATGTGATTGAAATATCCTGTCTTCTCTTTATTAGATGCCAGTAGTATCTTTCCCAATTGCCATAAGCAACTTAGGACAAAGTACATTAAGCAAAATGTCTGGAATATGCCTTATATCTAGATCTAATATCTGTGCTTTAAAAAGAATAGCTTATTATGAATAGACTATATAATGCCTGATGTCGTGACCCAGCATGTCTCAGCCTTAGTCCATGGGGTTCTACCTGAGTGGGGGTGTGTGGACCTGGAAGTTTCGAGGAACCCAACGGTGATAAAGACCAAACACAGGCATCTTGTCATCTTCAGAGAGCTCTCAGTTCCATGTTGTGGAACTAGAGTCATTTCTTTATTAGCCATCTTTTCTGGTGTCTCTTAACCATCCTGCTATTACTATGAGGCAACCATTTCTCTCATTGTTCTCCTCTCGCTGCTCACCCTGCTCACCTGCTCGCCCTGCTCACCTGCTCGCCCACTTCCTAAACATTACTCACCTACCTCTGATCTCCCTGCCCAGGTGCAGGCCTATATAGATGCTTAGGTGCATAGATATGCAAATAAGGAGGCATATTATCCTGAGGCCGTGGTAAACAAAAGTATCCCTGCTGACATTAACAATACAATAGTGGGCCAGAGTTTCCTGGTGCCACCGCTGTTTATGGTGGCCAGAACCTGGGACCCATATTCGGTCTCCCACAGCCTGAGACTGTCTTTATAGAATAGTTTGTGTGTGTGAGTGTGCACTAGTGGAGCTGAGGGATGGTGGTGCTTGTGTGAGAGTGTCATAAAATAAGAGTGGGGAATAAAATAATTGCTGTAATCGAGTGACAGTACTTTGTGAGAAACAATTTAGACTCTACTACTGTATATGTTTGAAATTGTATATTGTAGTTTATTATATATATTTATCTTTTAAAACATTTTTTTACTGAGCAATTCAGGATAGATTAGAACTTACAATAAAATTTGTTTTGACTAAAGTCTTCAGAGTTTAGTTTGGAATTATTAATCAAGTAAAGCAGTATCTACTATATTCTAGCTGGATTGTCTTTAAAATTTCAGATCACTGCCATTGTAAGATAAAGCCAGGAAAGGGGTTTCCTGGGCTCTTTTAGTCTTCTAAAATACTAAGTGCAAACCATTCTTTGAGGTCAGTTAAGCTATACAGCTGGACTTAGTAGGTAACATGATTCTGTGTTCTTCCTGAAGTGAACTAAAGCAAAATGTTATAGATTTTAATAACTCGACTGACAGTTTAAATCACTATTTAATGGGTTACATTTACTTGTTTTAGTATTTTCTCAGATATTGCTATTTAATTCCCGGCTTTGGCACTTTTGTTTGTCCAAATAAGTGCTTTGTGTATATACATGAGAATACTAGAGAATACTAGGGCTAGTTGTATAATAATTTATTTCATGTATCATGGCTACTTAATCTTTCTTATGGATAACCAGTACCAGCTGTAAGAGCTGAGGATATGGCTCACGAGTACAAAGACTGTCTAGCATGTCCAAGACCCCAAGTTCTGTCTTACTACAATGCAAAAGTCAAAAGCACTTGCTATGCTCATTTTTTATGTCTTTAAAAATGGTGAAGTGGATATGGAGAAATTGGATATTTGTGTCATGTAGGTAATGGGTTGGTTGGTCTGTGTGTAAGCTAAATAATTCTGCGAATTTTTCAGATTGTTTTGGACTAAAGCAGTTCTAAAAATTATTAAACGTTTTATACTGTGATACACATTCTCGAGCAATTGTTTGGATGGTGTTTTCTAGGTTTGTATAAAGTGTTCTTTAAAATCCTCCCTTCCCTTTCAGACAGCATGCTTTCGTGAAGAGAGGGATGTGCTGGTGAACGGGGACAACAAGTGGATAACGACTCTGCACTACGCCTTCCAGGATGACAACAACTTAGTAAGAAATAGTTTTCTAACCGTAGTCTTTAGTGGATAGAGATTAGCATTACTTTTCTAAAGTGTTATAGGTTTTTTTTTTTTTTTTTTTTTTTTTCCCTGAAACAGGGTTTCTCTGTATTGTTTTGTCCTGGAACTCGCTATGTAGACCAGGCTGGCCTTGAACTCACAGAGATCTGCCTGCCTTGAACTCACAGAGATCCGCCTGCCTCTGCCTCCCGAGTGCTGGGACTAAAGGTGTGCGCCACCAACACCCAGCTAAACATAGATTTTTTTTTAAATAGAAGAAAAAAGACTATGTTTTCCAGAGTAAGTTGTATACTTGGTATGAGAATTTTTTTGTCTGAGAAATTTGATGCTTTTTTAAAATTGAATTTGCTATGTCTTTACATAAGAAATCCCCAACTACATCCAGACTTTTAATTTACTTAAGTTAAATGCTATAGGAGACAGTTCAGGAGTTTTTCTTTTTATGACTCTCCCAGTAGATTTCATTAGTAATGTTCTGCTTCTTAAAACTGTATTCACTTTTCAGTGTGACCATATGCTGTATTCACTTTTCAGTGTGACCATATGCTGTATTCACTTTTCAGTGTGACCATATGCTCCATTTAGGTGAGCTACGTTCATATGACATCATGGGCCGCCTCACTGAAGTTTGGGAGGAACTTAGGGAAAGCTCAAAATACCAGAATCTGTACCACCTGAGTATAAATAACAATGAATAGAGAAACTAGAGACAGGGACGGACAAGTCAAAGGATAAAAAAGGTTAAGTTTTCTCCAGTACAATATGCCACTACTTGGCTTGCTGCTATTCATAGTTCTTCAGTTTTTGATCCATTTTTATTTCCAGATTTATATCTTTTAGTGGGCAGCAAACAGAATTTAAAAGTTAAATAGAAAGGAAAATGAACATTTATGACAATTATTGAGACTTGTGAGCACACTTCCACCCCCTTTAGATGGGGAACTACCGACATACTAAAGTACTATACCACCAAAGTCCAACTTGGTGAGCCATTGAATTGTGTTAGGGTTGACTGTAGGAACAGAAATGACTCACAGGCAGCTCTGTCACCAAAAATCCACCCCGAGGTGAGGTGACTGACAGTCCATAAAGCCAGAAGCCTGGAGCACACTGCACACGTGCAGGCCAGCCGCTCAGCAGGTTGGAGAGTGTCCTCTGGGGCAGCTCAGTTGGTCTGAATGGTCTGTGCTTTTCCAGGTAGCTCCACTGCTCAGAGTAGCGGAGGCAGCTTGGCCTGTCTAGCAGTGTCATTCTGCAGTCGGTAATGTTGTGCACACTTGGAAGGAGAGGTTGGTACTAGTGAATCTGGTCAGTTTCGGAGACCAGCTATTTTGAGTTGTTTACTTCCTGACTTAAGGAGCTTCCCTGCACAGTGGAAAGTTTGCCTCCCTTAGAACACCCTGCTGCTGCTCACCTCCTGATGAACACCCTATGTCTTAATGAGCTTCCCTCCAAGATGGAAGCTTTTGATCGAGGAAGAAACTGCTACACAAACAACAGTGGCCTTTGTATTTTAGTACATCGTATGCATCACTGTGGTTTGTAGTCAGAATTGTTTCTAAAGATGATAGGATAAAGCTTTGCATGTGTTTACTGTTCAGAGTCAGAGTGAATGGGATGATAGTTTAGTTTGATTATTGTAATTTTAGGGATGGACATACCATGCAGAAATATATGTAGACTGATTAGCAAAATTCATGAGCACATTGAACATAAACTAGGTATTTATTTACACTTAGAAAAAGTATTTATCATGGTAATTTTCAAAAGTAATAAAGGCTAAAATCCTGCCAGTGTATACTTTTACCGTGAATTTATGCATCATTTAAAAACTACATTTTGTTATAAAGTAGAAGTAAATATAAAAAGTGCTCAAACAGAAAATTTTAATTATTATTTATTTTATGTATATCAATGTTTTGCCTGCATGTATGTTTGTGCACCATATGCCTTCTGCCTATGGAGGTTAAGAGAGGGAATCCAATCCTCTGGAACTGCAATTAGGGACAGTCATTAAGTGCTCTTAATTGATGAGCCCCCTCTCCAGCCCCACAAAGGTCAAATTTAAAACAGCAAAAATTTGCCAAAAAGTATTAAGATGAGAAAAAAGGTCTAAGCTGCTTATTACCCTTTGTGTCTTGTGAATTATTCAGACTGATCTGCAGTCTTTACATTAGACTTTAGCATATGCATGTCTTCTTCAGTGGCATTCTCTGAGATATGATCTGTATATAGAAGTTATATTATTTATATATATTATATGGGAGGAGGATCAAAATGAAAATTCTTGTCATTTACAGAATTCTGAAGTCTTAGTTATCATCACAGCCATTCTTTTAAGCTTTAAAAGATGTTAGAAAATAAATGAGTGCGTGTAGCTGAGTGGTAACTGCAAGCATTTGGACGGCTCAGATGGGATGGACAGGGATGAATTATGGCATTTGGGAGTCACGGAATACTGGGTGTTACAGCTTGGATAGAAAGGTGTTTTGGCATTCAGGAGCCAAGGAATACCACAGGTCACATAAGCATAGCAGTTTATATAGCCTTGCTTCAGGGAAAAGCTTCCCTGGTGTATCAGCTCTGCTCCTGCAGGCGAGGGCTTCCTGGGGCAAAGTTTTTACTGTTCGGCTCCAGTCCCCCAGAGAGTGGAGTGTAACAACTTACTTTGCCAGGGAAGGTTTCCCCGGCAAAAAGTGATACAGCCCTGCTTTGCTCTGCTCTGCTCCACCCAGGGTCATCTCTGCTCCAGAGAAAGAAGTTCTCACCCAAACCTCATTCAAGTGTTTTTTTTTTTTTGGGGGGGGGGAGAAGAATCCAGGAGAGTGGCTGCCCTCTGCCAGGGTGGCAGAGGACACCCAGGCAGCCAGAGCAGCCACAAACTGAACAGACACTGGGTTTACATAGGGATTTTGACGCGGAGGGGGGGGGGGGACGGAGGCGGAGGCGGAGTTTTCCAGGGTGGGGATTGGTCTAGGATGGCTAGATCTTCTGCTCAGGATTGGTTAGTTTTCTGCCCAGGCTTAAGGTCAGATTTGGCTCCCGTTTCAGGGCCAAAGTGTGTTTCTTGCTTGGTCCTTTTTTACCCTTAGTTTTAGGGCCAGTGTGTATTTCTTTCACTGACTGATTCCAAGGATAAAGTGTGTTTCTTTGGTACTGGTTTCAAGGTCAGGGTGCATTTCTTTGGTTTTGGTTGCAGGGCCAAAGTGTGTTTCTTTGGCTCTGCTCAGGGTGTGTTTCTTTGGCTGGCCCCTTTTCCCTACAGTAACTACTGTGCCTAGCATACACAAGGCTCTAGATTGCATCCCCCTGCACCACCCAAAACAAAAAGAAAACCACCCATAAAACCTGTTTTGGAGCTGAAGCAATAGCTTAGCAGTTAAGAGCGCTTGCTGTTCTTATAAAAGACCCGAGTTTAGTTCCTACCAACTATATTGGGCAGCTCACAACTGCCTGGAACTCCAGTTCCAGGGGACATATGCTGTTCTCTGACCCCCACGGGCACCTGGACACCTGCAGTTCATATACATACACTCAGTGCCTATGCACACTCATAAATAAGTAAATAAATCTTTAAAGGTTATTAGAAAATGAAACAATTTAAGAATGTAGACAAATCTAGTTTTAGATACCAAAACAGAAATTGTACTAAATATATTTATTTTGCAAAGTAACTTTTGACCATTTTTTAAGTAACCAGACATTTTTACTGTTATATAAATCAAGAAATTTATGGTAGTTAATTTGGATTTCAATTTCCAACTTTCCTAGATACTACTATGCACATACCATGAAAAAGTGTAGGGTTATATGGAGTGCCTTTAGTGTGCTTAAGCAGAAGATGCACAGTTTAATATATGATGCTAAGATGTAAATAGAATATTTTTTATGTCTTTGAGGATCATGAATCAGAAAAATTTATATTTTTCTCATGTGTTCTTACTCTTAATTTCCTGTGTATTTTATGCTTGAGGGATAAAAGGGAAATGTTTAAGCTATAATTTCTTGAATTATCATTTATTTATAAATTATTTTGAAATAAGATCTTATTCCATGTCCAGGGCCAGACCTAAACTCACTATGTAACTCAGGCTGGTCTTGCATCCTCAATACTTTTGTCCCAGCCTCTTGTGTGTGGTATAGTGACTTTATTTTATATTTTATATTTGGGATGGTTAGTGAGGCTTGAACCCAATACCCCGTGGATGTTAGAGACTGACTTGTAGATGTTATAACTACTGAGTTATAGCACCAGCAAGAAATATAGTTCTCACTGAGCCTGGAGCTTACTGCTCCCTTAAATATTGGACTTTTTTGGTTTTTGAGACAGGGTTTCACTGTGTTAGTTGAGCTAGCCTTGAGTTTGTGATCCTCCTGCCTTAGCCTTCTCCTCAGGCTGTTTATTACAGGTATGTTCTTATTACCCCTGGCTGAAATATTGGTTGTAATTGGGTTGCTCAGATGGATAATGCTAGATCAAATAATACCCTTCTTTATTTATTTAGGCTGACCCCTAACCTGCTATGTAGCCTGAACATTACCTTGAACTTCTGATCCTTCTGCTTCTAGCTCTTGAGTGCTGGGGATTGTGTGTCATCATGCCCAGTTTGTGCAGAGCTAGGGACAGAATACAGGCCCTAGTGCATGCCAGGCAAGCACTTTACCGACCGAGTTATAGCCTCAGCTCCATCATTAAAGTTTTGGCCCTGTAAAGTGACTTTTCCAAAGGACTGTAGTGTTTGTTGATGTGAAGCTAGTGTTTCTTCTGACTCTCCCAAAGCACAGCCACACATGGTATCTTGCTGCTGCTTTGTTGTTCATTTCTGGATACAGTATGGCAGTGGGGCATGTGTTCTTGGCTGATGCTGACTGTAAATGTCTGTTAATATCCTTGGCCTAATTTCTTTGGATTGTTTGTCTTCTAAACAGTTGGGAAGTGCTGCTCACTTGGAAGGCTGTTTTCTTCCTTCATCTATTTTAGGATCGTTGCATCTTGGTTTATATTTGTTTGAATGAGTTTAGAGAAAGTTTAACCAGATTGGATGATATTTTTTAAGTAGTTCATGAGTAAAAACCTGTTCTACGAGACACTTAATTTTACTGAGAAATTAATTCAGAATGCTAGAACAATATTGACACAAACATAGGCAACCACAGCAGATCCAGGGACAGAGGTATTTTGGGTTCTTAAAGTATGATAAAGGTACATCTCAACTGAATGAAAGAAAATAATAGATTGTTTAGCAACTCAGTTTACATAGTAAGCATTCATCTGTTAGAAAATAATCATTACATCCTGACAAAAATAAATTTTAGACAAATCAGTGAGCCAAACTGAAAAGTTGGGTTCGTTTTTTGTTCCTATACTCCTGACCCTGAGGACCCAGGTCCTCATCCAGGTAAAGCTCTACTACAAAGCTACACTTCTGGCTCTAAATAGTTTTTGGAGTTTGCAGTGATCTTGATGATCAGGTTGCCCTTGACTTGTGATCTTCAGCTACTTCACTAGCAGGGTTACTGACCAGGGTCACCATGTCTAGCTGAATTCTTTTAAGAGCCTGAAGCAATTCTCTAATTTTATTCCTGCCAATATATTTATGGTGCTTTGAGGTTGATCATTAATTTGTGTTTCTTTGTAGAGTATAAATTTTCTGCAAGTATATATTCTTACTCGTTTGTTGTACCTTCATTTGGATGAGTATGATGTTACCACACAGTAGGAATCTGAAAAATTGTTTATAGAATTGGTGAATGAATTTATTTGTTCTTCTAATTCTGGAGTCCATTTTTCATTGTTGTGGAAATCTACCCATTTTAACTTGTGTCTGTAGCAGTAAATGCCACAGAGAGGCAGTGGTCTGAATTAGGATGCTGTTAGTGGATAGAGATAGCAACAGATTACATACAGAGTTAGTAGGTAATAGACTCTAAAAGACCTTAGTGATTGAATTCAGTCTGTTGAAATAGATCCAAAGACTCTAATTCCAGGTAATCAGCATGATCCAGCACCTCTAATCCAGTACTCTCTAATGACAAACTGCCATTAAAAGTTTTGTGGATTTTCCTCCTTTTTTTCCCCCAACATGATGGAATCTGGCTTTATTAGCAGTCAGGCCCATTGGTGGAGGTGCACGCCTTTAATCCCAGCATTGGGGGCGGGGGGGGGGGCAGAGGCAGGTGGATCTCTGCGAATTCAAGGCCAGCCTGATCTACAAGAGCTAGTTCCAGAACAGCCTCCAAAGACACAGAGAAACGTGTCTTGAAAAACCAAAGGGGAAAAACAATAACAACAACAACACCAAAAATAAACAAAAAAAAACAAGTAGCCAGTTTACTTCTGAGAACAAAGTAAAGGAAGACTCTGAACTCAATTTAGGAGGCAAGAAAATGTAGGAATACTTTCACATTTATCAGTTGTCTTTATCATGGAAGACATTAAGTAAAAGTACATTGATAGTTTGGGAGGGAATAGGCTTGGAGTTTAAGTAATAAAAGGAAGCATAGACTAGTATGTGGATAAAGGTTCTGAAAAGTTAGCTTGGGAAACCTTATTTTGAATGCTGACCATCAATAGAAAAAATGAAATAATAATTCTTTTTAGCTATTCAGTGGTATCTTTAGCTATTTTATGAATCTGGTGTAATAAGAGTAGCTTGCCCTGTCAAGGGAAAAGCCCTTGGTGTAGGGCCTGCCATCTCTTTATCCCATGGGCATGTCCTTAGGGATTCCAAGTGGCCCTCTGTAAACATACACTAAAGAATGAGTTGTGTTGTATGACTTTCTGTAAATAAATGAGTCTATTTGAATTGCACCTTGTACTTTAAAGTCTTTTCTTGTTTCAGTTCTCATTGAGCTTTATTGTAAAGTAAGAGATTAAAGTTTCTTTTCTACAACTGTCTCCATTTCTTGCAACCTGATAATATTATAGAATTTTATTACATTGCATTAACTTGTTATAAACTTCAGGGTAGAGCTAGTTAAATATTAGGCCTCCTAAATACAGCAAGTTATCTGTAGACCAGGACTGAAATATAATTTCCCTAATTTTCAAGGCTTTAAATATATAAAATTATTTTTTTGACATACATTCTCTCTCTCTCTCTCTCTCTCTCTCTCTCTGTGTGTGTGTGTGTGTGTGTGTGTGTGTGTCTATCTGTCTGTCTGTCTATCTGTCTGTCTGTCTGTCTCTGTCTCTGTCTTTCCTGAGACAGGGTTTCTCTGGGTAGCCATGGCTATCCTGTACCTAACTCTGTAGACTAGGCTAGCCTTGAACTCACAGAGGTCGCCTGCCTCTGCCTCTGGAGTGCTGGAAAGAATTTTTAAAGCCAAATGTAAATCATAATGTCAGCACAGGGATAGCCTTGAAATGTTTTCATCTTGTAATAAAGTATCATTGAGCTGGAGAGATGGCCTAGTGGTTAAAAGCACCTGCTGCTCTTTCAAGGACCTGTCTTTTGTTCCCAGCACTCACATGGTATTGTACAACTGCCTGTAACTCCAGTTCCAGGAGATCCCTTTTCTGACCTCCATAGGAATGGGTCACAGTTGTGCAAAGACATATATGCAGGGACTCACTTGTACTCAGAATAAAAATTGAATAAATCTTCAGAAAAAAAATATTGTAACATCAAGGCATGCCAAGTGGTACATATGCATATGGACATGTATAAGTAATAAATACTTGAAAACAATCTAAAATGTAACAAAATCTATAATATCACTTGTTATCTAGCTCAGAGAGCCTGCCGAACACTCTGACATATACCCTTCCCTTCTTTGTTACGTACGTACACACACACACACACACACACACACACACACACACACACACACACACACACGTCTAAAGTGGATATGCTTCTGTTATGTATATTTGAGAAAAATCTATTGTGGAAGTTAGTGATACTATCATTTACTTGGCAAAGGACAAAAAGCAGCAAAAATTGTAATCTTGTATTTTATACCAAGTTTTAAAACTTTGTTTCCTTGCTTATAAAATTTAGAAGGCTTACTATTATTAATGATTATTTTATATTCCTAAATGTGAATTAATCATACAAATAACTTTCGTAAGTATTCAGCCTAGTCCTAGTTGACCCCAGGATGCATTAAGTATATTACTTTTTATCATATTTACTTACTGAGTACATTTTATTTTTGTTCACAGTACCTGGTTATGGATTATTATGTTGGTGGGGATTTACTCACTCTGCTCAGCAAATTTGAAGATAGATTGCCTGAAGACATGGCTCGGTTTTACTTGGCTGAGATGGTAATAGCCATTGACTCAGTTCATCAGCTCCACTATGTACACAGGTGAGTTAGCCAATCTGTCATTCCATCTGGTTGTTAAGAAATTATATCTAGAAACAGCTCTGCTGCTGCCAAATTATTAATTATGGTCTTGATTACATCTCATTTGCAAATACTTTATTTTGAGATTGTTTTGGTTTTGCTTTTTACTGTTACTATTTATCTGCATTACTGAGCTGATGTGTCTACTTTTAGTACATGTACATAGACAATATCTACATATGCCCACTTGTAGTCAGCATTTTTGTGGAAAGCTTTGTATTTACATGTAATGTCCTTCCCAAAAGGAGCATGCAGCAGTTTCCTTATGGTTGGTTCTTATAAACTGATGTTAGAATGCTAGGCCATAAATTATAGACTTGTTATATAGTTTATTTTTCTCAAGAAAAGGCTTGGGCTGGGGATATTTCAAGGATGAGGCTCTGAGTTTGGTTCCCATGTAAGCAACATGTAAAAATCAGGACATGGCAGCATGTACCCACCAGGGTAGAGGAATGCAGAACCTTAGAGACAGTGGTTGGCCAGCAGTTTAGCCAGATTGATGAGTTCCAGGTTCATCTAGAGACAGTGTCTCAGAAAGTATGGTAAACACCCTAAATTTACCTCTGACCTCCATACACACATACCCACATGTACACATTCTTATGTACATACACACACAGGAAAAGACTTTAAAGGATTACATAGATATAAAAAGGATTTTTTTTGTTTAAAAGACACAGATAGTTTTGATGTTTATGGCATAACCTTATTATAAACTGTCAAATAATCATTTATACTTTTTTCTACATGAGTTAGGCATGGTGGTATATACCTGCAGTTGTAGCACTTGAGAAGTTGAGGCAGGAAGATCTGGAGTTCAAGACCTGCTTTTGTTATAGAGTGAGTTAGAGGATAACCTGGTCTATGTGAGATACTGTTTCAGACAAAACAAAACAAAAAAATGAAAACTTGTTTTTTTTTTTTTCTGTGTGTATTACATACCATTTATTATTGGATGAAAAAAGTAGGCCTGTTTACAAAATGGTTTCAAAATGTCAGGTTTTTTTTTTTTTTTTTTTTTTTTTTTTTTTTAACTGCTGAGTAATAAATACTCCATTGTGTAAATGTACCACACTTTCTTTATCCATTCTTCAGTTGAGGGGCATCTAGAGTGCTTCCAGTTCTGGCTATTAGAAATAATGCTGCCATGAACATAGTTGAGCAAATGTCCTTGTGGTATAATTGTGCATCCTTTGGGTATATGCCCAAGAGTGGTATTTCTAGGACTTGAGGTAGATTGATTCCCAATTTTTTTAGATCCCATAGTGGCTGTACAAGTTTGCACTCCAATCAGCAATGGAGGAGTGTTCCTCTCCAGCATAAGCTGTCATCAGTGTTTTTTATCTTAGCCATTCTTATAGATGTAAGATGGTATCTCAGAGTTGTTTTGATTTGTTTTTCCCTAATGGCTAAGGATGTTGAGCAATTCCTTAAATGTCTTTCAGCCATTTGAGTTTTTTTCTGTTGAAAATCTTCTGTTTAGATCTGTATCCCATTTTTTATTTGGATTATTTGATATTTTGGTGTCTAGTTTCCAGTTATAGCTAGATCAATAAGACAACAAAAGGGAATAAAGGGGGTGCAAATTGGAAGAGAAGTGAACCTTTCACTATTTGTAGACGATATGATAGTCTACATAAGTGACCCCAAAAATTCTACCAGGGAACTCTATAGCTGATAAACACCTTTAGTAATGTGGCAGGATACAAATTAACAACAACAACAAAAAATCAGTAGCCCTCCTTTATACAAACGACAAGTGGGCTGAGAAAGAAATCAGAGAAACATCACCCTTTACAATAGCCACAAATAACATGAAATATCTTGGGGTAACTCTAACCAAACATGTGAAAGACCTGTATGACAAGAACTTTTAAGTCTTGAAGAAAGAAATTAAAGATATCGGAAAATGGAAAGATCTTCCATACTCTTGGATAGATAGGATCAACATAGTAAAAATGGCAATCCTACCAAAAGCAATCTACAGATTCAATGCATTCCCCATCAAAATCCTAACACAATTCTTCACAGACCTTGAAAGAACAATAATCAGCTTCATATGGAAAAACAAAAAACCCAGAATAGCCAAAGCAATGCTGTACAATAGAGGAACTTCTGGAGGTATCACCATCCCTGACTTTAAGCTCTACTATAGAGCTACAGTAATAAAAACAGCTCAGTTTTGGCATAAAAACAGACACATGGATCAATGGAATCAAATTGAAGACCCTGATACTAATCCATACACTCCCGAACACCTGATTTTTGTCAAAGAAGCCAAAATTGTACAATGGAAAAAAAGAAAGCATCTTCAACAAATGGTGCTGGCATAACTGAATGTGGACATGTAGAAGAATCCAAATAGATCCATAGCTATCCCCATGTACAAAACTCAAGTCCAAGTGGGTCAAAGACCTCAACATTAATCCAGTTACAACAAACCTGATAAAAGAGAAAGTGGGAAGTAGACTTGAACGCATTGGCACAGGAGACCACTTCCTAAATATAGCACCAGTAGCACAGACACTGACAGCATGAATTAATAAATGGGACCTCCTGAAACTGAGAAGCTTCTATAAGGCAAAGGATATGGTCAGTAAGACAGAGTGCCAGCCTACAGAGTGGGAAAAGATCTTTATAACCCTACATCTGACAGAGGGCTGATAATGGGGGATGTCCTTCTGTATGCTAGAAATATATGTTTCTCTTATTGGTTGATGAATAAATGCTGACTTTCCATTAGCCAGGCAGGAAGTATAAGTGGGGCTACCAGACTAGGTGAATTCTGGGAAGGGGAAAAGTGGAGAAACAGTTGAGGGAGACGCCATGTAGCCGCCAAAAGAGTAACATGCCAGAGCATTACAGATAATCCACAGCCTTGTGGCAATACACAGTTTAACAGAAATGGGTTAATAATTAAAAGAGAGGTAATCACTACGAAGCCTGAGCTATTGGCCAAATAGTTTATAATTAATATAAACCTCTGTGTATTTATTTGGAACTAATTGGCTGCGGGACCAGGTGGGACTGAAACTTCCATCTTCAGACTTATCTCCAAAATATATAAAGAACTCAAGAATAATAACTTTGTTTTACTGAGAATTCTAGTACCTAGTACCTACTGACAATACCTAGTACCAACTGAAGGACATGAAGTTCCATATTTAAAGTGAGCACTAAATGCTTATCCTGTGATAGAATGTAGACCCACTTCATTGCATGTAAAAATCCCTGGAAGGGTACAGGTGAATGAGGCAAGGTATATAAACAATGTACTGTTTGATCAGTTGGTAGCTGCTAAAGCATAAAGTATGACTTTTTCCTTTTTGTGCTTATTGGATATAATTTAGTATGTGTCATTGCTAAGGATTTCTTCTTCTAGAATGAGTTTTGAGTTTTCAAAGGACTTTTTACAGGGTATGGATTAGATCACTGCAACATGACATCCCTTTTGTTAAATCATATTTAGGAACACTTGATGTGAATTGTGTCTATCACAAAGGGTTATATTAGTCATTATTTCTTTGAATATTTACCAGATTATATTTCCTGATAATTAAGTCTGATCCGCCTTTCCTTTTTCCCATTCAAGTTTTCTTCTTCTTCCTGTCTCCTTGTCTTCTTACTTTCCTTTTCTGTAATTGATCTAGGTAACATAAAGTAAGAATACATAAATTGATGCCAAGATATGAAAAGGAACAAAGACTCATAGTGGTTAAGACATTATATTTGAGGAACTGGAAACATGGTTCAGTGGTTAAGTGTATGTTCTCTCTAGCACCCACGATAGGTGACTGACCTTCACCTCTAACTTCACTCCAGGGGAATCCCTCTTCTTGCCTCCACAGTCACCTGCACTCAAACACACATACCCACACACAGATACATATGTATACATGTAATTAAAATAAAGACTTCTAGAGAAACTTTGTTTGGAAGTGAAGAAGGACAAGTTGATGGCTTAGTGGATAAAAGAACTTGTCACCTCCTGAGTTGAATCCATTGAAACTATGGTTTAAAGAGGGAACTCATTCAAGAAAGCTGTCCTCTGATTTCCACACAGACTCCATGGAATATATGTGCTCCCCCAATAGCAATAATAAATTAAACAAATTTAAAAATAAACTTCACCTGGGGAGAAAACTTCCCATTTCAATTTACAAGTTTCCATATTTTTTTTTATTGGTTACCTTTTCTTTTTCCTTGTATATTTTTTTCATGTGAAAAAACCCAAGTTTCAGAATAAGTTGAAATCTTTTTTTTAAATTCTCTAAGGAGAACTGCAGTTCTCCTCCCTCCTTCCCTCATGGCCCCCCACCCTCAATCCACTCCTTCTCTTTTCCCTTCAGAGAAGGGCAGGCCTCCCAGGGTTATCAACCAGATATGGCATGTCAAGTTGCAGTAAGACTAGGGCCCTCCCCATATGTGAAGGTTGGAGGAAGCAACCCAGTAGGAGGAAAAGAGGTCCCAAAATTAGGCACAACAATCAGGGACAGCCCCTGCTCCCACTGTTGGGAGTCTCACAAGAAGACAAGGCTTCTCAAACAGGTTAAGATTTCTAGGGTGACATCATGTCTTTTTGTCAATAAAATCTGTTTTTGAAGGTGAATTGGACAGATTTGGGGAAACGTAATGGTTTCATGTTCCTGTTTACCACCACCACCACCACCACCACCACCACCACCACCACCACCACCACGGTTCTCAGATAGTAGTTTATATAAAGCCTTAGAATGTAATATATTCTTAAAAATGCATCCCTAACCCCCAAACCAAAGACCAGAGTTAGCTTATTTCTCCATACTCCCATTTTCTCCTTGTATAATTTGTTCCATATTTAAGACTCACAATTTTATTATTCTTCTCTCCTTTATTTTAATGTAAGATAATGCCGTTAATTTAGACTAAAGCACACCTATGGACCATGAGAAATAGACCAGTGCTGTTTTAATAGGATTTGTTGAAATACCCTATAGTAAACTTCAGAGAGGGTTTCGTCCTTTGTCCCTTAGAACTTCATGAAGAATAGGTGTGGGCCAAGCCTTTTTCAGGTTTTGGCGTGATATTATCTCCTCTAGCATGGGTTTTTGCAGATTATTGGCCAGTTATCCACTTGGTATATGAAAAATCATTACCATTACATATTCTTGAACTACTTTAAAGCCTGAAGCTCAAGAGGGCCATAGTTTTATCAGTGTAGATTTTTCCCTCTTTACTATGGACACAATAATAGTTTTAGCAAAATTAAGAGATAATTTTAACATTCAGTACAGGTGTATTATAATACAGTATGCTTTTCAAAACATGTAGTATATAAAGAAGTAGTATAGTCTGACCAAAAAGTAAAAATAAACACATTCTTTTGAAAGTCACTCTTCCAAACTGTATGAACAGTACAGATGTGGGAAGGTGGGCAAGATGCTTATGCTTATGGAAGGAGAAATACAGGTCTTAACTTAGAACTCAGTGGCAGGACCTTGCGCAGCATTCTGACTCACGATGTTCGGCTTGTGGCCTATGGAGTGGAATTAAATAACCTCTCTAGTTAATTTGATGGTTAGCCAGAGTTAAAAATTGTTACTTTGTAGGTTAACTAATACTGACAAATTCACATTTTATTATTATCAGGATAATATTTGTGTGATCATACTTTTGGCTTCCTTTCAATGTATATAAGTACATTTTTATAAGATAAAGATGTGTGCCTTTTATAAATAATAATCTTGTTGTCTTGAAATAAAGCTCTTCTGAGATAGTCAAGTCTGGCACACTGGGCTGGAGTGCCTTAACCATCATGCTGTTCTTTTTAAGCCCAGTGTTATTTGCTTTTGATTAATAAGGAAAGCTAATGATTTTAGAAGCTTTGTAGCTAACTGATTATAGAGTGATATTCAAATTAGAGAGACCGGAATGATGTATTTATGAGGATAATGTAGAAGTGTCCTCCTTTCTAAGCACTTCTCTTACTTTGCATGGATTGTGAAAGTTGTGACTGATGTCTTGCCTTAGCTTACCTCTTCCTCCTTTGTTGACAGTGCTTGGTATCTGGTTGACCTGCTGCCCCCTTATTGCTATGTGTCACTGACTCAGGATTGATCTGAATGCCAGATGTCATTTTTGTTTCTTATATCAGAAAGTGTAATTCATTGTCCTGTTGTTACACTTAGCAGTAATGTGTTCTCCAAGAGCAGACACTGAGTCTGTATGTGTTATGAGAATGTTCATTAGGAATTAATGCCTACGGAAAGGAGTTGGAGGACCAGGATTGGGTGGAAAAAGAAGTCAGACAATTGCAAGCCAAAGCTTCAGTCAGCACTACTGTAATTCTAGAGGGTTTGTGACTTTCTGAGTCATTGTTAACTTGGTCAAAATTGTTAGTTCTTTGTCTTTCCACATCAGTTGTTCAGTACATATGTGCTGTTCCAAGACAGGGATAGGAATTGGGAAGAGGCTGTCTGTTGCTCTGAAGGAGATATACATAGGAATGAACACATCACACCATATTCCATAAGTATGTACAATACTGTGAGTGAAAAAATGATTATACTGAAAAGTAGCTCCTCTCTTAAGCTTGCTCTGCAGTGGCAGTGATATCTAGTTTCTCTAAAGCTTTGTCCTTCTACTATTTATTCCCATGTGTCTGGTATCATAACATCTAGTTTCAGGTGTTTCGAGACTTAGGAACTATAGACAGATTGTAAGGAAGGACTCGTAGGGACTCTCCTAACCTGACTCAGGATTGTGGCTCCTACTCTAGCACTGCTTTTCCTTAGGCTCTCACAGATCTGCTACTTCTTTATGCGTCTCTGTAGAGATAACATGGTTGAGACTTGGTAAATGCTGTGTATTGCTGAGCCAGAAATACTCTCTGTGTGTAACTGCCTCTAATTTTTACATTTCTTTGCTAATACTTTGATTCTTTTTTCTTCCCATTCATATGTACCAAATACTAGACAATCACATTTCCAGTATTCCTGTAAATCAAATGATGTATCATGTCTGAGAGATAAATGCTATACTGCTGAGCCATAAACTCAGCCCCTGAATGTGAACTTTAAAAATTCAGTTAGACATCTTTATGGCCCCCTTTTGTGTGGTGAATTAGAGACAGGAATAATGAAGTTTGTGACTCTGTCCCTTACATGTGCAGCAGGTGGTGCTTCCATGACGCTGTCTTAGAGTTGAGGAGGCTTATGGAACTTCCAGATGTAATGACACCAGCAACTGTTTCTTCTTTTCCCTTTCGATGAGTTCCTGTCATCTTGTCAAATGGCCTAGTACTCTGAGGCTAGAAGCCACACTAAGTAGGAAAACTGGAATTTGTGGCTTTTTTTTTTTTTAAAGAATAATTAACGCTCAAAATTTTTGGAGTAGTCCCTGCGTCCCAGGCTGCAGACCCTGCTGCATCCAGTTCATTGACATCACTTCTGTTTTCTTCTGAAGGAAGTCATGGCTTTATGAAAAGCCACTTATTTACTATTTCAGAGCGTTATACCAAGATGCTCAGGCTCATCTGCTCTTTATATATTCTAGGAATTGTTTCTGGGGGTAAAATGTGAAGGAATAACTAATAGAGACAAACAAAGAATAGAGGAAAATAGAAACAAGGCATTTATTGAGAAATAAGGAAATAATTTGTTAGGAGGTTGTAATAGAAAGGAATGTGCCAGTATTTTGAAAACATAGGGCAGTTGAAAACCGTAATATATAAGTGATAGGTTCATTAATGGCTACAAATAAATGAATGAAAGATGCAACGTAGTAACGTACAAGCATCCTGTCTCCATGAGTGCTCAGACTCCCTTCTGCCTAGACTGCCTCAGATTGCTCTTGTCTATCCTCCCTTTATATTCCTCTCCAGTGCTTGGATTAAAGGCGTGTCATCCAAGTGCTGGGATCAAAGGTGTGAGCTCTGTTTCTCTTTTAGACTGATTCACTCTCATGTAGCCCAGCATGGCCTTGAACTCACAGAAATCCATCTGCCTCTGTCTCTTGAGTGCTGGGATTCAAGTTGTGGCCACCACTGCCTGTTCTCTATGGCTTAAGTGTGTGGCTAACTAGTGGCTTAGCTCTGCACTCCGATCTTCAGGCAAGCTTCATTAGAGCATTAAAAAAAACAAAAACAAAAACAAAAACACTGCAGACTAAGTGGGCCTTCATAGCTCTTTCTGTATAGAAGGGGGAGATAACTGTTAACCAACCAGTAACACTGGGTTTAAAATTAAAATTGTTGTGGAGACCCTAAAGGTGAATAGAGATTTATGAATCGAGACTTTTCCTTTCTGAGATGTCAGGAAAGCCTTGTATAAGGATTGTTATTTTTTTCCTTTGATTCTTTTTTCCTACTCTTGATTTTCCAGAGCGCTGAGGTAACAGGCAGTTAGTTCTAAATGTCTTCTCTGTAAGCTGTGGCTGAAAGATCACAATGGGAATTACAAAATATTTATAATGAAGAGAAAGTAAAAGTGCTCCATATCAGAACTTGTGGGACACAGCTCCAGAAACTGCTGCAGTAAAAGAAACTCTCTAATCTTAAACGAAAATATTGGAAAAGGAATGAGGTGAAAATGAATTAAGTCTCTTAACTCAGGAAGCTGGGAAAGATAACAAAATTAGCTTGAATTACAGAGAAGAAAAAGGTAAAATGAAGTTAATTAAAATTAATAAAAAATACAGAAGTAAGGGAAGAGAGCAATAGGCAAATATTTGAAAACCACTAAAACAAAAACACTTCATTAAAAGTCACTAGTTTAGTCCCTAGTGAGTTGTCACTAAAGACAGCTATCTGGTTTGAATCTTGCTAGTATAGAACATGGAATCTGGAGGCAGGCTGTCTGCCTGCAAACCTTGGCAGAGGCCTTGAATGTAAGGTCAGGTGTCTGAGCTGCTCCATCTGTAGACAGGGTAGATGACTGTACCCACCTGTGCAGCTGTGGAGAGCTGGCAATTGCTTTGGGAACTACATGGAGTGCAAAGCAGTAAACAAGGTTTCAGTTTTAATCTTATAAAAATGCAAGAGAAGCTGGGTGTGATAGTTCACACCTATAATTACAGCACGATGGAGACGCAGCAAGTAAGTTACCAGGAGTTCAGTACTAGTCTGGGTGACATGGTGAGTTGAGGTTAGCTTTAACAATTTCAAAGGTGAAATTGTGCCTTAGAGTGTAAGCCAACCAAACGACAATGGCAAAAATAACAAAAATACAAGAAATCAATATTAGATATGGAACTACTAATACAGTATATAGATTTCAGAAGTCACCAGCTACATTCTAATTTGAGAAGTGGATAAAATAAATATCTAATTAGAAAAATCAACACCACTGAAATACATTTTAGGAGAAACAACTTGTGTGGGAAAGCTAAAAATACTTTATAAAATGAAAAATGTAGTATAAATCCCCCCCAAAGTTCCATTATCACATCTACAGCAGCCTCTTACTTTCCCTGTATTTTAAAGTGAGGTACTTGTGATAAAAGTGCTGCCACTAGAGTGCACAGTGATGTGTCTGTGTGCTGTGTCACTAGAGTGCACAGTGGCGTGTCTGTGTGTCGTGTCACTAGAGTGTACAGTGGCGTGTCTGTGTGTCGTGTCACTAGAGTGTACAGTGACCTGTCTGTGTGTCATGTCACTAGAGTGTACAGTGACGTGTCTGTGTTTTGTGTCACGAGAGTGTATAGTGACGTGTCTGTGTGTCGTGTCACTAGAGTGCACTGTGACGTGTCTGTGTGTTGCGTGATCATCTTCTCAACAAAGAATGCTTTCTTCCCCAAAAGCACCCTACACAGAATGAAAATTATCATAGTACTTTTATTTCCAGGAATTACTGAAGTGATAAAACCTTTAGAAAGTTTTAATGTGAATCACAGCTAGGATGGAATCTGTAAAACCCAGTTTTTAAAGAGTATTCTTTAAAAAAGAAATTGAAGTTTTTTTCATGTGAAAAGGCTGCCTGATTATTTTCCAACTAAAACTTAAATGTATTTATTTTTTTCAGAGACATTAAACCTGACAATATATTGATGGACATGAATGGACATATTCGGTTAGCAGATTTTGGTTCTTGTCTGAAGCTGATGGAAGATGGAACGGTAAACAAACATGAATTCTGCCCGTAGACATTCCCCTTGCCAGGTCTTCTTTCTCTGTTCTAGAGACTCTTTGCTTTCACGTCTGCCCCTCAGTCGTCCATTTGTCTGTGCTTCACCTCCTTTCACAAAGCGTCAGTCATACTTGCTCATAATACTATGCTCAGAGCATCTTACCTGCCTGTAATAACCAGCTTGAGAATGGTGCTTTGAGAGCCTTGCAGCTTCTTTTTTCACTACTACCTATTAAACTCGAAACGTTCCTAAGTTTCTAAAGTAACAAAGAATGTAAGTTTCATATACAAAAAGAAAGCACAACTCCATCTTCATGTGTGCCTTTTTCTAATGACATAGTTGTTGTCAGGGGCTGTGTTCAGCTAACGGATCTTGTGTTTTGGGTGAAGACTAGGTAGCATTAATTTTGTATTCCAACTTGACATTTGCTGACTAAATCCTTAAGTTCTTGTTCAGTTAAAAGAGTATATTTTCAGATTTTATTGATATATATAATGTGTGTGTGTGTGTGTGTGTGTGTGTGTGTGTGTGTGTGTGTGTGTGTGTGTAAAGGCAGGCCTAAAGTTCCCCAAATTACTCATAAAGGCTGGACCACCCACACATTGCATTGTAGAGTCATAGATGAGTGACATCCACGGGGACACAGAACAGCAGACCAGAGAGTCAAGCAGTGCTGGAGGAGTTGGACCAGCACCGTGAAGTTTGGGCATTAACTTTTTATGAGGGCCTTACGGAGCAATAGCATACCTGTGCCCCACCTGTACTCATTTTGGATCTTGAACAGTTGTATAGAACATCCACTGACTGTTTCTTAAGCAGTTTAGAGCTTGCTTACTTCTGTTTAGCTTTACAGGTGGTTTTGTACTAAGTTTCATTCAGGTTTTTTAATGTTTACAAGTCTGGTTGTATGCTCTTCCTATGTTTTGTTGAGTTAATATACCTTTAGTAGGACATAGTAATGGGTGTTGATCCTCAAACTGGAGCCTCTTGCATAGCCGCCAGGCTAGCTGAGATGCACCTCTTACTATTCTTAGTATCATTTTAGTTAGTTTGGTGATATACTTCTGGTTTTACTTTATCAGAAAATAGTCCTATCTTACATTAGGGCTTTTTTTTTTCATTTGTTGAAATCTACTTTATAATTTTGTAACAGTCAACTTTTGTATATTCCATATTTGTTTGAAAAGAATATATTTTCTGCAGCTCCTAGTACAGGGTTCCATACATGTCCATAATATTTAATTGGTTTTGCATTCATGTTTTATACTCTTATGGGTTTTCTCTATTAACCATTATTTGAAAATCCTTACTGTATTAGTGGATTTGTTAATTTTTCCTTTGTAATTATCAGTGCTTTGTGTCACCTCCTTTGTAATGTATTATTTGAAATTATTACTTTTTCCAGGATATATTCTTTTGTAATTATATTGATGAATTAAAATAATCTTAATAACTTGCTAATATTTTATTAGTGCTTTAAATTTCGTTTAATGTATGTGTAATTCAATCTTACTACTTTCAATTTATGTGCTTCCATTTTGTTTATCTTACTTAAATTATGTAACTGATTTTTCTCTCATTTATTCATTTGGTCTTATTTGTTTTTCATTGATAAATCTCTGTCCCTTGACAGGTTCTTTAATCTACTCTTGGATATTGTGACTTAGTCCAATAGCCTGTGCTATTACTGTTAGGTTTTGCTTGTTATTTGCCTGAATGCTTTTGTTTACCTACTGCCCAGTGTATTTTATCTTTCTTACTCTCTTTATACTTGGAAGATAAAATTTTATTTTAATATGTTTGTTTGTTTGTTTGTTTGTTTGTTTTGTTTTGTTTTGTTTTGAGACAGGATCTCACTATGTAGCTCTGGCTGTCCTGGAACTCACTTTGTAGACTAGGCTGGCCTTGAACTCACCGAGATTCATCTGCTTCTGCTTCTTGAATGCTGAGATTAAAGACATGCTACTCTGCCTGGCTCATTTAAATATTTTAATGCCTCTCTTTAGCTTTTAAAAAAATATTATAGTTTATTTACATGTAGAGTTAATAAATTTTTCCTACTATATTCCCAATCTAAACAATCAACTTATTTTACTTTATACCACATGTAGAAATCAGTTCAAAAATAGGTCAAGAACTATGTAAAAACTAAAAAACCTCTTAGAAAACATAAGGGACAATATTTATGACTGTATTTGGCAAATTTCTTAAGAATAACACAGAATCACAACCCCTCTCCATACCCATCATGGTAAATTCTATTCTCTTCAAACTCTGTGTGCATCAAACGGCATAGTGGGCAGAATGAAAAGACAGCAGACAGCTAAACAGTGTTTCCCAATCCCTTATCTGATTACATGCTAAGAAGATGTAAGGAACAGCCACGGATTATAATTAGGTTCTGGCCTGCAGCACTCTAACGGCCCCACAGGTGCTGAAGTCTTAATCAGTTAATCACACTTGTGCAAGGCTCAGTGTAAGGGGTAGTTTCTGCAGGAGCTTTTGTTCCCAAGCTCAACAACAGAAAAACAGCCCTAGTGAAGAGTAAGAGAATTTTCCCAAAGATTTACGAATGAGGAGTAAGCATATGAAAAGATGCTCCGTAGAACCTGTCATTAGAAAAATAAGTCAGAAAGCCTGTGATCCCACTACAGTAACATCTCTGGCCTGGTGGGATGGCTGCTGCCAAACCAGAAAACAGCAAGTGTTGTCAAGGGTGTGGATGATTGAGAGCCCTAGGCACTGTCAGTAGGAGTGTAAAATAGATAGCTATTTCTTCCAGATACTAAAAATAAAATGAGCATTTATTATTTTCATCTGTCTAACTTGGTGTAATTGTATTTTCAACTTCTTAAAATTAAGAATTTTGGTTTTATACTTCCCTTCTATAATTTTTTCCAAATAAGTTTTTTTTTTGTTTGCTTTTTTTTTTTTTTTTTTTTTTTTTTTTTTTTTTTGAGACAAGGTCTCACTCTATGATCTCCTTGGCTAGTCTGAATCCTGCTATGTAGACAAGGCTGGCCACAAACTCATAGAGATCCATCTCAGTGTTAATATTTAAGGAGGTGTGTACTATCATGTCCAGTGCAACTAAGAACTTAATGTACAATAATCAACCTTTAGTTTTCTTAGGTTTCTTTATAGGAATTTAAAATTATCAGTATTAATCTGAATGAGTTGTTCTCTTCATATCTAATTGCAAATTTTCAGTTCCATTATACATATATATGCATATATAATGATTGCACAGATAAATATTAAAAACAGTAAGAAAGCAAATATAGTAGTATACTGTAACCTAGTACTTGGGAAGTTGAGGGAGGAGGATTGTGAGTTTGAGACTAGCCTCAAATACATAATAAGGCCTTGTCTCTGACAGCCAAACCAAAACAAAATTAATAGTAATGTTGTAATTGAAATATTCATTTTTTGTTAATGACTGTAATGACTAAAATTATATTGTTCCCTTAAATGCATTCAGCTACAGTGAAGGTTCTGTGAGGTTATGAGTAATGAAAGCTGTTAATATAGAGGTCATCTAAAGTCTTACTCTGTAAACTAGGAGACTAAATTCAGATAACAAAAATCTTACTGCCTGCTGTATATTTCTCAAGTAACTTTTTAATTTAAAATCATCTCTCTAATATAGTATGTTAATAAAAATATACACTTCTTCAGGTCCAGTCCTCAGTGGCAGTTGGAACTCCAGATTATATTTCTCCTGAAATCCTTCAAGCTATGGAAGATGGAAAAGGCAGATACGGCCCTGAGTGTGACTGGTGGTCTTTGGGGGTCTGTATGTATGAGATGCTTTATGGAGAAACACCATTCTATGCTGAGTCTCTGGTGGAGACATATGGAAAAATCATGAATCACAAAGTTAGTATATTTACTCTTACAATTTTCACAGTAAATACATACAGTAAATTAAAGTCACATGATAGTAAAGAGAAAATACTTTTTTCACAACCATGAAAAGTCATATTCTTTTGTATACCAGGGGAAAATTGTTAGTAACCACAATCTGTGAATAATTAGTTTTAACTTTTTCATATATTTTGTTTGGAAGTGCTCCTAAATAGAAACATTGGTCTCTATAGTTGAGTAACAGAGTTTAAAAGTAGTTAGTTTTATTAGTTTTTACTATATAATATGAACAATCATAGCAAGCATGCATATAAAATTATCAGCATTATTAGTAGTAAATGAAGTGTGAATAAAGATAAAATTGAGATTCTTTGGAGCCAGAAAGATGATTTGTGGCTAAGGTGCTTGCTGTGCAAGCCTAGTGACCTGAATTCAGTCCCTGAAATGCATGGAAATATGGAAGGAGAGAACTCGCCCCACAAAGTTGTCCCCTCACCTTCCCATGGACAGCTCAGCACTTGTGCACACACACCCAACCATGGACTCACACATGACAACTGCAGTTTTGTTTAACCGAAATTCTTCTGTCAAACTGGCAAAGACAAATGAAACATTGTATTATACTCTACTGCAGCAACTTGGGAGCTCCTCAGGTTCCACTGTCAGGACTACATATTGTAACTTCCTCTCACAAAGTTAACAGGTATCCATCTTGAGCCTAAGATGATGGTTTGAGCTTTTGATGGAACAAGGTCAGATCTAGAAGTCTACCTGGTGGAAATATTTAGAACAAAAATACATATATGGAATATCTGTCCCAGTGTTAATGATTACAGCCCACTGGCTGCACTCCAGCTGCATGCAGGAACAAGATCACAAAACTCCAGTTCTGCATCACCAAGTGCAGAATTGAATAAACTGTCCAGTCACAGAAGATTGTGAACAGTTGGAAAAGTCCTCAGTGAATCTGAATGTCCCCAGAAGAATAGGATAATCTGTACTTTTTAATAGGTTCTGGTGTTTTATTCATATAAATCAATTTTATAGATTTTATATCTTCCACCAAGATGCATAGCTAGAGCAGTAGGTAGTTATGAAGAACTGCACGATAGGGAGACATTGAAGGTGGAAAGCACATGTGTACCATTCAGAAGGAAGTAGCTGCAGTGCAGCATGCTGGTTAACTACACGGGTGTGGAGAGAGTTCCAGTCAAGACCCTTCCTGTCAATTATTAGTTGTATGGCATTGAGAAACAATGACTGTATACCTCAGCTTCATCTTCTACAAGACTGTCGTCATAGTAGTTCCTACCCAGTGTGATTATTGTGAGGATTAAATGGTTAAATAAGTAAATCATTTTGAATAGTGCCAGATACTTGTTACATTTTTAAGTGTTTAATGATTAACTGATATTTTATGTTGTACCTGGACATTATCAATAATCTGTGTTCTTTTGAACTGCTGTTGAGTTAAATTCTGCTACTTTTAGTCAGATCCATCTCATTTTAACATCAGCTTAAGATCCTATAGCATCTGACCTCTTTTTGTAGTTCATCCGTCTTGAAGTCACTTAAGAGAATTAATTCTTTTAGGAAAAGGATTTATTTCTCATTATCCCTGTACCTCCCAACAGTATCAATGCTCTGTGCTATCAAACACTAGATGTTTTTCAAAAGGAAATGTGTTTAAACAAGTTTGCTATCATGTTGTAAGTACACAGGGGATTTGTATTTACACCTTATATTGTTGTCTGTGTAGGAGAGGTTTCAGTTTCCACCCCAAGTGACTGATGTGTCTGAAAATGCTAAGGATCTTATTCGAAGACTCATTTGTAGTAGAGAACATCGACTTGGCCAAAATGGAATAGAAGACTTTAAGAAACATCCATTTTTCAGTGGAATTGATTGGGATAATATTCGAAACTGTGAAGCACCTTATATTCCAGAAGTTAGTAGCCCAACAGATACATCAAATTTTGATGTGGATGATGACTGTTTAAAAAATTCTGTAAGTATGACATGAAGATGTCCTGTCTTTCTGGTCCTTATAAGTATGGTTATAAAGTAACATTTTTGTTTATTAATTTGGTGTCAGGATTATTTTTCTCTTATCAGTCACACAGTAGTTAATGACTTCCAGTGCTTTTTCTGTCATGTATCAAAAAAAAAAAATTAAGAGACTTAACTGAATTCAGTATAGTCACTCATGACCTGTTCCTTAGCTACTTGTGTAAGTAGGTTTCCTAAGAAGACAAGTTTAGATGCTTTAAAAAGTGTATTTCATGTCCCCCCCCCAAAAAAAAATAAAAGATAAAATCAACCATGAAACTGGAAACACATGGCAAAACGTTTTAGGGCTTACTATAGCCAAAAGGAAATAAATATTTATTCATGAAAAACTACTGAACTTTATTTGAAACCATACATAGCACACCTCCTACCTCTCACCCCATCACCTGTTCACTTGTGCTTATAGCATGGAACAAAAAGCTGATGCCTTGCTGCCAGATGGGCACACTTTATTTGGAAGGCTCAAATCCAACACCCATATTGTTGCCACTAAAACAGCCAGCTGGGTAGGGAATGAATATGGAAATTCACCCCATAGTCTTCTTTATCTGAGGTAGTCTCTGCCTGAGCCAAATAGTTCCTCCTCTCAGTTCATGGACTGTAACAAGGCCAGCATATTGTGTTGACTCTGCTCTCAAATTTAAGAAAATCAGAACCTAAAATTTTGGGTTTTTTTTTTCTAGTCTTATTTTAAGCTGTTAATTTATTCAGTAATTTTGTATCTTTGGTTTTAGTTCAATACTAAATTTTATATTAATTTTATGTCACATTTTACTGTTACATTAAGTATTGAATTCCAATCTGTATTAGCAATAAAAAACCCAGAGTCAGATATTAGGGGAAGAAAGCTGAAATATCAGAGAAGCAAAGCAGCCAGCCACTAGTTCTTACCTCTACCTCAGACCAAAGTGGCGATCCTGTCTCCACGAATCCTCAGACTGAATATTGTCTCTACAAAACCTCAGACTGCATCCTTAGACTGAATCCTCAGACTGCTTGCTCAGTCTGCTGCCTCAGACTGCCTTGAACTCCTGTCTCCTCCCACCTTATATTCGTCTCTCTGCCCAGCCATATTCTTCCTGTCTCTACCTCCTTAGTGCTGGGATTAAAGGCATGCCACTTCAAGTGCTCTGTGTGAGCTGTTTCTCTTTTAGACTGGATCAATTTCGTGTAGCCAGAGTGGCCCTGAACTAACAGAGATCCACCTACCTCTGTCTCCTGAGTGCTGGGATTAAAGGTGTGTGCCACCACTGCCTGACCTCTTGGCTGACTAGTGTGGCTTGCTTTGCATTCTGATCTTCAGGCAAGCTTTATTACTATGTTCAAGGTAATTGTGAGCTGTTAGATTATTTAAACTTCATAAGAAGGAATTAGATAGATTTTCCTCACCAGTTTTTAAATTATATTCAGTGTTGACAGAAATTTTGGGTCATTCCAAGTTAAGTGAATATACAGTTGATTTTAATTATTCACAGTAGTTGTATTTTATAAAGTTATGGTGAAAACCAAGTTAGTTGACATTGACCATTGCTCTGTAGAAATAGAAGGTTAATGAATTTGAAGGAGAGTAGGGAGGTGTATATGGGAGCTGTTGGAGGGAGGAAAGGGAAGGGAGAAATGTTGTAATTATATTATAATCTCCAAAAATTAAAGAAACATAAGGTTAGCCTCTGGTCACATTTTCAACAACTTTGAATATAAAAACTTTTTATATGTACTTCTATTTAAAGGTACTTCATATAATAATATATACCATTGATTCATTACCATTGAACTCATGTCTAATAGTACTATAACTTACTCCTAAAACAGTTTATCTAACACATGTTGTTTTCTCTGAAAAGGCACACGATTACTTTTTTGTGTTGCTACATTTGATGGCAGCCAGGTGTGGTATCACACACCTCTAATCCTAACACTCTGGTGGGGAGTGTGATGGAAAGGATCATGGGTTCATGTCTACCTTGGTTATAAGGCCAGACTCTGTCTTGAAATTTTAAGAAAAATAAAATAAGAGCAATTATCAGTCAGAACTTCTGGGAGCTATTTTACACAGAGATACTATCAAAAAAGACACAAAAATGTTTATAGAGTGTGCCAAGGGCATCTGCTTCCAGTGTGAGAAAAGAGGAGCATTCCACGTTCAGTCTCAGCAGGAGGAGCAAAGGGCATCACGCATCCCCTACTCTACACACATCTTCAGTGACCACATAAGCCCTGAGGATATAGATTGTCCTCTTGCAAATACATTTTGCTTTTAAACTGTGTGCTGAAACATGCCTATAATTTCAGCACTTGGGAGGCAGACATAGGAAGATTACAAGTTTGAGGCCAGTGTGGGCTATGTAGTGAGGCCTTGTCTCTATAGAAAAAAAAAAAAAAGCTAGACAAATTTTCAGATACAGAACACACAAATAATGACTATAATTTCATTCTTTGTTAGGCCTTTTAAACTTTATTTGTTTGACTTTTGTAGTAGCAGTACCTATAGTCCACATTTTGTATCACTGAACATCTCTACCAAACTGAATGGTTATATATCCCCATTGATAGTTAAGAGCTGTAAATATAGATTTCTTACCAGATTGGTATTCTTCTTTTCTTTTTTAGGAAACAATGCCTCCACCAACACACGCTGCATTTTCTGGCCATCACCTACCATTTGTTGGTTTTACATATACTAGTAGCTGGTAAGTTTTAAAAATCAAGATAAGTTGGGTAACTTATAAAAATGTTAAGTAAATTGAAGCTTGAAAATGGTATATACATGGTTGTTATGGCGAGGAGATGGATTTAAATGTGAAAAAACAAAGGATAAGCCTATTTTGGTATTATAAATAGAATAAACTACCCAAGAAGGAAATGATGAGGACAAGTGGCCCAAGTCATACCCATTGGGACAGGGCAGGAAACAGCAATAAAGGCACTTAATGAATATTCTGTATATGTCAAGCACCAAAATTTCCAACCCATTGTTCATGTCATTCTTTACTTTTCACTCCGCTCTGTCCTCTCATCTCTCCCTTCAATGTCCCATAAGAATTATATTAATCACTTCCTGTGTGCCAAGGCAGTACCTTTAACTATCTCTCAGCTGCTGGACTTTCTTAGTTGAGTGAATGTCCTACATTTAAAATCTAAGCAATTCAAAGTGGTTGGAGCAGACAAATGGTTCTTAGCAACCAGGCTAACTTTTCATTGAGGTTCACCAGCTTTGAGGATCGTATTCTGTGTGACAAACACGTGGAATTGTATTGGTTTGTTCTGCCCTGTATGTACCAAGGTAACCATTTCATACTTCTTGCAAGGCTTGGTCACCCTCATTCTCCACTGATGAACTTGCCTTCTTCATCCCTGATAGTTGACAACAGCTGCAAGTGCCTGCCACTGTTTTCTATCTGTCCCCAGACTCTCAAGCTCTTCTTTTCAAGGATGGACCATGAAGAAGCTTGGCTTGGGATGGCTCCTCCCCTTCCTTCCTGCTTGGCTTAATGTACTGTTCACTTTTATGTCATAGGTTTTTCTCCTTTACATGCCATTCACATCATTATGTCCTGCCAACCGCCTTACCAGACATGTAGTTATTTCTTCCATCTTAAAACATAAAGCCTTTCTGGATCTCATTCCTGATACCAATTATTTCTTTGGTCTGTAACAAAATTACTTCTCTTAACTGTCCATTTTTAATACTAATCTTTCTTGAATGCACTCATTTCGGATTTGTGCCCCAATCACTTCATGCAAACTGCTTTTACCAGCACCTCTGTTGGTTCCTGTGTTAACAGGTGTAGTGATTACTTCTAGTCCTAGTCTTGGTTGCCCTTTTTCACAGTTGCCACTGCTCCATAGGAAAACATTTAACTTTGTGTCCATTTCTCAGTCTCCAAACATGAGTCATCCTCTCACCAGTTTCTGGGGATCAAAGTGTTCTAGGGCTCAGCCATGGAACTACCCTTCCACATTCCCTGTGACAAGACATCACCTTGCCTTCTACTTAAAACCTGTCTGAACTGTGTGTGTAATATGTTCATAGCTCCTTTTATTTCCTACATCTATCAGAACTGCCCTGTTGGATGAATAAGACAGCCTTTTGTCCCTGTTCATGGCCATTTCCCTCTATTCCCAATCCCCTTTTCTTTGTATACTAAGAATAAACCAAGGTTCCTATAAGGCCCTGTACAGCTGTCTCAGTCATCTTCTATTCCTGCTCTTCAGGTTGTTTGCCATGTTCTGTTTACATAGACTTCCTTAAGGCCCAAGAGCCTTGTCTTGGGATGCTTGGGCCTCTGTTCTTCATCCTGACACTGCCTTGCCTGGTACCTTGACTCAACTTCCTCAGCTACCTGCATCAGCACAGCTTTCCTGATTACTCCTTCTAAATTTCTGTCTTCTCTCTCTTAAGACTTCTCTCTTTCCTACTTAATATTTTCTCTTTAGCAGTTAACATTTTCTAATCTTTTTGCATGCTTTTATTTCTATCCCTTTTGCTAGAATTTAAATGATTGGCAAGAATTCTGTCTAAATGTTAAATTAAAATACAGTTACATCATTGTGCTGTCCCCTTCCTTGCAATCCTTCCTATGTCCACTCCCTCCAACTCCTCATGTTCACCTCCCCACTCCCTCTCAAATTGATGACCTGTTTTTCTTTGATTATTTTACACACACACACACACACTCACTTTCTTTTCTGAAACCACTCAGTGCTGCTTGTGTGTATAGGCTTTCAGAGCTGACTACCTAATTTTATATAAACAATTAGGTAGTTCATGCCCAAGGAAGACTGATTCTTTCTCTCAGCTATCATTAGTTGCTGTAGTTCTTTGTCTATGGGGATTCACTGGTGAATGCCATCATCTCAAATATCTTTAATGTGCATTCAGAAAAGCACCCCACTTTAAAAGTTTTGAATTTCAAATTCTATTAATGAACACATGCAGATGGTTTTGACTACTGTTTCAGTAAACTTGTCAAATTGTTTTAAACTGCTAATAACCCTGCAGTAACTTTGTTTTATAATTTATGGAGTTTTAAATTGAAAGATAATTTGGTGATGGAAGTTTTCATTTAAAATAGTTCTACAAATAGCTTACAGTAATTTTGCAGAAAAAATTATAATCATTCCGTGGTATTCTAGATATTTTACTATAGATATTCAAATATGAAGAATTTTAAAATTCTTTTTTTTTTCTTCTTCAAACTTTATTGCAATATGAGCCAAAATTATTTTTTTTTCATTCAGTGTTCTTTCTGACCGGAGCTGTTTGAGGGTAACAGCAGGTCCCACTTCACTGGATCTTGATGTAAATGTCCAGAGGACTCTAGATAATAACTTAGCAACTGAAGCTTATGAAAGAAGAATTAAGCGGCTGGAACAGGAAAAGCTTGAACTTACTAGAAAACTTCAAGGTAAGTATTTTAATATTTTCCTCATTTGAGTTGAACTCACAGTGTTTTGAGCTGCATTACCAGGGCTTTTCTTCAGAAGGAATCTTTTTGTAAATGCTAAAAAAATGTAGTTGTAGAAATACATGGAGAAAAGGGTATAATGCCATTTATGTAAACATTACACAATAGTAAATAGCACCTGGATGTGTATTTCTATAGATATAGATGTGTACATGCAAATGTATGGAATAGAATACCTCTGGGGTTGGGAGAGTGGAGCTTTCATGAAAAAAGAACCCTTCTCACCCTGACATGACACTTTAGTGACTTTTCATATCATACGTGATCAGTCCTTACACATTGTTACCATCATACACTGTGATGATTTTAAAATACACGTTAACATTCTAACTGTTTCACTGCTTTTCTGCAGTGATTCTGATCTTTCCTTAATCTACTCAGTTTCTCAGAACCCTGAAATCAATGTCACAGTTCTTTTACACCCTCCTTTCTCACTCTGAGCAGTGATGATATTTCTCTTGCTCCCTCACTGTATGCTTCTGTTTGGAGGCTTTTGCTGTATTTCTGTAAGGATTCCCTTGTTTCCTGTGTTCCTCTTTTGTGCTTGTGTTTTGTTCCTCATTGCGAGTGTCTGTTGATTTCTACACCTGAGTTGTCTGTGTGTGTGCTGCTACCTTTTCTTTCTTTGATTGTTGGTCATGTTCTCCTGCTGCCCACAAATGCCTTGTAACGTAAATTGTGTGACTAATATAAGTGAAAATAAAAGACAATCGAGTAAATGCTATTTTTGCCCCAGAACATTTTTTCCCACTCTTCATTCAATCAGTAAATGAGCCTGAACAAGGCTGGATAGCAATTTTTATTAATTCAATCCACCTCTAATGTCAGAAGTGAAGGATTTGATAAGCCTGGTAGGGTATCTTTCTCCTTCACTTGTAACTAGGGGAGATTTGTTCTATTCTTCAGCTTCCTCATCTTATTACTTCCAAATCTGGAAGTAATAATTAAATACCTTGGTGAGGAGACTGTCCTGACTTGATGCAAATACAGCAGATATACTTACTAATAGGACAAGAATGCCTTCCCTAAACAGTGTCGTAGTCCCCTACCCCCACATTCTCCAGAAGGCTTGGTGGCTTTGTATTCAACATGAAAGTCCTCAGTTTTAAGGGGCTAACAAGCTGGCCTAATAGGAAAGTGCCCCTGTGACAAGCCTACTGAGTAAAGTTTAATCCTTGGAACTCATGGTAGAAGGGAGAACTGACTGTTGAAGACTGTCCTCTGTCCTCTGTGCGAGTGCAGTGGCATGTGTACTGACACCTGTAACACTCCTCAAAAGCAAGCAAGCAAACAAATATTAAAAATGTTCCACAGTTTAGGTCAAGCTTCAGCCTGGACAAAGCCTTTCATCCTACAACAGCTTACTCCTCTGTGGTTCATTTTACTCCGGCTTTGCTTTTGCACTTCCATAATGGGTTTACAAATGAAATTTTTTTGCATGCTTAGTTTTATATTTAAAAATTATTTGGTGTATTTTTATTGTTACAAAAGGAACAATAGAGCAATAGCCATGAGAGCTTTCTATATCTTAGAGTTTAGTGTGGTTTTGATGTATGAATTCTTTAATTTTTCTAAGAGAGTGTTGTTACACATGAGTTATATATAGTATTTGGGCAAAGCAAAGTTTGCTAACTAAGCTGTCTTCCAAGTCCCAAATTTAAGTGTCTTTTAAATAAACTAAAACAGTGGATGTCCTTTTCCAAATAAACACAACAGGATCAATGTTAATACTAAATAAAATGTTAACCTGAATAAAATATGTTTTAGATACTGAAGTTGTGATCAATGTATGATGTAGTATATCTGACACTTTTCATTTGGGCTAAGAAATGCTTATTGATGACCATGCTGCATATAAGCATGGTGACATATTTTATCTATGTGTGTGATTTGTGCTAATTCACCAAGATCTGTTTCATCAATAGCAGAAAAGCTGTTTTTAGGACAAAGGGTCGTTTCATTTCTGATATAAACTGTTCTTTGTCTTTTGCTAGTACCTGGGAAATAAGCCTTATTATAGTGTTCATGTTGCTTATACATTTCATCTTCTACATATAACTTCAAGATAAATTGATCTCTTTCTATCAAATGTTTTAATTAAATTGAAAAGCCAAATCACCTGTAGCTAATCCTTTAATTTCCTATATGAAATCCAGAATGTCTCTATGCCAAAAAGTACATCTAAACCTTTCTTCATGTCCTATTCAGTTCTTCATATGTTATATGATATGTGATTTTTTTTATATCAAATGATGGTCTCTGCTAGGAGAGAAACATAAAAGTCTGAATAGTTAATTCTTTGTCTTAGTTGGTCAATAGTACTTCAAGCCTCAAATCTCATACATATATTAGAAAGTTGAGTCATTAAAGTCTATATATTTGGATATCTTGTTTACAAACTGTAAACAGGTACAATGGAACTGTATGCTTTAAGGTGTTCTTAAGCTTTTTCAGTTCTGAACAGTGGAACTATTAAAAAAATTGTGTAGAGATATGTTGACATTAGTTTTAAAAAATTTAAGTCTCTGATTTTGATTCTTTAGTTCTTCTTTATTTTCAGAGTCAACGCAGACTGTTCAAGCTCTGCAATATTCAACTGTTGATGGTCCACTAACAGCAAGCAAAGACTTAGAAATTAAAAGCCTGAAAGAAGAGATTGAAAAACTAAGGAAACAAGTATCAGGTGACTTCCTGAGGTCCATCATTAGTAGATTTTAAGAACTAGTTTTACACACACATAACTGTCTTGTTGATGTTACGTGTTATGAATTATATGACACTGAAGGAAAGGCAAGTAAAACTTAGTCCTGGTTTCATGAAGTTCATGATTTGATCTGGAAAGTAAATATGTAAGTCACAATTGCCACAAAGATGAAGGGGCTTTAGGGAAAGTAGAAAAAGGTGCATAGAGAATACATAGATTGTGCACCCACCTAGAGAGAACAAAGATAACTAACACAACGACTTTAGTTTGAGAATTTGTCTGGAAAGTTGCATATATGAGTGGAGAGTAGATGTGAGGTTTGCAGAAGAGAAGAGTTGCTGCAGACAAGAGAATAGCACATATATAAACACCAAGTGTCAAATCATACACGCCAAGGGCTATCCATTTCTCTTTTAGTACTGACATTACTGTGCCCTACAATATTTCAGTTTGTATTTTCATTTTACCGAAAATGTTTTAAATTTTTTGGCTTTGATTCAAATTGAGAAGTATGTTGTTTACTTTGAACGTTTGAAAAATTAACTTCTATATTTCTCTTATCAGTTTTATAATACCCCTTATGATTTCAGCTCTTTTACAGTTGTTGAGGTGTAGCACAAATAATAAAAACCCCAGAGACAGATACTGGGATTAAAGCTGAAGATCAGAAAAGCAAAGCCGCCAGCCACTAGAGAGTTTTCGCCTCTCCCAATGCTCAGATTGAGGGGTCGATAGTGTCCTCTGATTGCATCTCCAAACTGCACTGCTCCTCAGACTGCCTAGACTGCAATGTGTTCCTGTCTTCTCCTGCCTTATATTCTTTTCTCCACCCAGCCATATCAATCCTGTCTCCACCTCCCTAATGCTGGGATTAAAGGTGTGAGCTCGGTTTCTCTTTTGGACTGATTCACTCTCCTGTAGCCCAGGGTGGCCTGGAACTCACAGAGATCTATCTGCCTGTCTTCTGAGTGCTGGGATAAAAGTATGTACCACCACTGCCTGGCTCTATGGCTAACTAGTATGGCTGCTTGGATTAAAGATGTGTACCACCACTGCCTGGTTCTATGACTAACTAGTATGGCTGCTGGGATTATGTGTATCACCATTGCCTGGCTCTGGCTAGCTTTGCATTCTGAACTTCAGGCAAGCTTTATTAAACCATAAACAAAATATCACCACACTGAGGTTTGTTTTATGCTTTAGATATGGTTATCTTAACCTATATTCCCTGGGCACTTGTAATGAATATGTATTCCTGTTATTCTAGATGGTTTGTTTTATAAATATTTTTTCCCTTTTTTTATTAGAAAGAAAATTATTTTACATGTCAATCCCAGGTCCCTCTTCCTTCCCTCCTCCCCTGCGCCCCCAACTAACGCTCTACCCATCCCATATCCTTTCTGCTCCCCCAGGGAGGGTGAGGCCTTCCATAGGGGGTCTTCAAAGTCTGTCATATTCTTTGGGATAGGGCCTGGGCCAACCCTCTTGTGTCTAGGCTCAGGGAGTATCCCTCTATGTGGGATGGCTCCTAAAGGCAATTCCTATGGTAGCAATAAGTACTGATCCACTATAAGAGGCCCCATAGATTTCCAAGGTCTCCTCACTGACACCCATATTCAGGGGGTCTGGATCAGTCCCATGCTGGTTTCTCAGCTATCAGTTTGGGGACCAAGAGTTTTCCCTTGTTCAGGTCAGCTGTTTCTGTGGGTTTTTAGATCCTATGGTGGAGAATATTTTTGAGGTTTTCTATAGTCACGTTGGTTTTCTATCTAGTTAAATTATTCATTATTAAGACAGGCATGACTGCTGGGCGTTGGTGGCACACACCTTTAATCCCAGCACTCAGGAGTCGGAGGCAGGCAGATCTCTGAGTTCGAGGCCAGCCTGGTCTCCAGAGCGAGTGCCAGGATAGGCTCCAAAGCTACACAGACAAACCCTGTTTCAAAAAACCAAAAAAAAAAAAAAAAAAAAAGAGAGAGAGAGAAAGACATGACTTTCCTCCTGTTGAGCAGGCCTTAAGTCTCATCAGATAGCTGTTGGTTGCTGTGATGATGTGAGCACCACTACTACACCCTTAGGAATGTCTTGCATACTGGTCATTGTTGTGGTTCATAAGCACACCAACATCTCTTAATTGACAGGTACAGCAGAAGTTCTCACTGACACTCTGGGAACTCTTAATCTTTACCAGTTGTTGTTTGTTTGTTTGTTTTTAAAACACCACCCCTGTGGGTATGCTTTGGCATCTCCTTGTAGCTTCAGGATGAAAATTCAGATTCAGCTCTCATGATTGACATGGGTCAGCATGGGATACAGAGGTTTCAGAGATCTGCCTGCCTCTATCTCTTGAGTGCTGGGATTATAGGTGTGTACCACCATGTCATGGGGATTTCTGTGATGTTTAAGTCAAATACAACAGTAGTTTTCTAAGATTTTTTTGTTTTATTTATCTGTTGTTAATTATTTTGGAGAATGACAGGACCTTTCATGGCCCACTTTATGTGATGCCAAGACCGAAGATGTCAGACAGTCAGACAATCTGGGGCAGTGGCTCTGATTTGTTGTCTCGCTTTAGTGGAATTAAGTTAGATCCCTTTTGTGCATAAACAGTATGGAAACAGCCTTTATTAAGTATTATTATGGAAAAGTGAGATGAATTTCCAAGAGTTGGGAAGCATACCTAAGAAAAGAAAAAGCTGTTGAATTTCCTTTTATTTTTTATGTGTTTTAAAAGGCAGTGGCAGAAACTGGACAAAGACAGATGTACTCTCTTTGGGGACTGGTTAATTACCTGGGGCCATCAAAGGTTAAACGAATAGAAGACCCATGTGTTCTGTGCATGTCCTCCCTGAACTAACCAGGGAGATGATTATGTTCTGTTCACGCTTTCCCACACACATTAGGAATAGTTGAAGCCAGCCTTTATGTATCTCTGGGTCTGGCTTAGATACTGACCTTAATTGATTACTAGCTGTTACTTGAACACTATTACTATCCTTTGACCTTGCTGGTGTCTTGCTAACTGTTCATTATGTTAGGTTGTATTTATTTTCAGAGCCACTAAAAAGTAGCTAGAATGCTACTGGTTAGCTCTTTATCTGTGGGATGGTCTGGTGTTTCTTTCCTGAAATAGGCCCAGCACTTTACAAGCCATTCTCTCTTATTATAATCTATTATAAGCTATTTGCATTAGAAACAACATATTAAAAGAAAGAATATGTAATAAACAATAGGGCCTTGTGGTTTTTTCCCAAAGGAGAAAGGTCCCATGGAGGTTAGCCAGCTGGCCTGCCATTGTTGGCCTATTTGTCTCTTATCAGGTCTGCTTGGCTATCTCACACCAGGCTGCATGCCTTCTAACTAATTTTCCTTAGTGTTCCAGACTCTGTGATTTTTAACCCTTAATCTTCGGAAGTGTGATCCTAATTGGTCTTATCAGTAAACACTTCAGAGTCAGCTATCAGGGTAAAAGCTGAAAGATGAGAGCAGCAGAGCTGCAGCCACCAGAGACTTACTACCTCTCCAAATCCTCAGACTGAACAGGCCAAGATTCTGTCTCCATCCTACCTTATCACTTCCTGTCTCCTATCTGTTTAGACCTCTAGTGACTAGCTCCACCCTCTAATCTCCAGGCAAGCCTTATTTGTCAGAACACAAACAAAATATCACACAACAATCTTTTTCAATCCAGCTGCTATTCTCTCTAAAACATATGAAAGTAACTTGAAATTCTTTCCACAGGCCTTTTCTCTTACTCCGCGTAAGAGTGCTGTCTTCTTCTCCCTCACTAATAGACAGAGTCTCTGACTGTCCTTTCTTGGTCCTTTGGCTAAAAAGACCAGCATTTTGGGGGTTGTGTTCCCTTAGGTGTGTTGACTTTTCTAGGATGTCATCTCTTAGAAAAGTCCAATTCTGGGATACATAAAAAGAAAACATGGGAGCTCACTACTTTCATTCCTCAGGCCCACCTAGTTCTCAACTAGTTCTAGCTAGTCTCAACACACTTTTCCTAGTGTTCTTACTTACTTATTCATTGATCATTTATTCATTTTTGAATATAAGGTCTGGGGTTTTTATTTGTTCTTAATGGGAAATATACCAATTACCATTCCCAAAAATTAGAAGTCACCAGAGTCACCTTTTTAAGCTGTTCATGTCACAGCTTCAGGATGCATGCATGTATTTTCAGGGGATTCTCCTTACCTGTAGGATAAAGTAAGAATTTCTCAATACTGATTAGAAGTCCTTCATCACCATGAATGTGTTTCTCTTCAGCTGTATTTCTAGTAACTACTCCAAGATCCTGTGTAATGTTTATGCTTCATACATGAGTCCCTTCACCTTCCATGTCATTTCTCTCTCCTTTTGCTTGTCTACCTGTCAACCATCCGTCTGTCTTCTGTCTGTGTATGCTTGTTCATTTGCTGGAAACATTTTTCATAACCCCCTATAACGTGTCATTATTAACATATTTGTGTCTGTACATTGTCTTCCCTCACCTCACCACAAGAGCACAAGCTCTTTGAAAACAGGTTTAAATTGATTTATGTCTGTCATTTTATTCTCTAGAATGTTCCAAGTGCCTATAGGATTATACTTGTCTCATTAAAAACCCAAATCAGTGTTTGTTAAGTGAAATGTCACTTTCTTTTGAAACCATCTCTACCCTTTTCCTAAGATTTCTGTCTCATTCTATTTGTACAGGTACACCTAACAAACTTTATTCTCTTCGTATCCCATGGAGAATATCATCCTATCTTGGGAAATTTATTATACCAGCTCCTCCTGGGTTCCTCTCTTTGTTCCACTCCCATTGTCTTCCAATTTCCACAGTTGCCAGGCTACTCTTGACTTACATTTTAAAAAGTATTTCCCAATGGCAGAATAAAATTAGTATAAATCAGTAAAGATACTGTTAAGAGAAAGGGTTAGTCCTCTTGTTTTGAAATTCTTACCTTACAGGGTCTCGTGTGCTAGATACGTAAAAATAGCCACTCCTGTGTTCTCTTTCATTCCATTTCTCTAATACCTGTCCTTCCTCCTTCCTTCCTTCCCCCTCCCTTCATCATGTTTTAACTTTTTAACTTGTAAAATGTATCTATCCAATTTATCATTTTGACAGCTGTTAATACTTCATTGAGAAATAGTGAGCACTTTCACATCTGTACAACTGTCATCATCATCTTGTCTTTTTTTCATCATCTCAAAATAGAAACAAAGTGAAACAATAGCTATTTTTCTACTAACCCAGGCCCCTAATTTATTCTTTCATAAATTTGACTCTTTCAGAAACTTCATATAGAAGAACTACACGGTAGTCATTGTTTCATGTTTGGCTCATTTCACTTAGTACATTACACTAAGTGAAATGTTCTGCTAGGTACTGCAGTCATTTAGTCCCAAATAAATACACAGAGGCTTATATTGATTATAAACAGTTTAGCTGATGGCCTAGGCTTCTTATTGGCTAGCTCTCTCTTAATTATTAACTCATTTCTATTAATCTGTGTATCTCCATGTAGTTTGGGCTTCCTGGAGAATGCCTGGCGTCCTATCTTCCCAGTAACTCCTGATGACTGCCTGGCGACTCTCTCTCTGCCTTCCTCTTCCCAGCATTCTCCTAGTCTGGTAGCCCTGCATATACTTCCTGCCTGGCTACTGGCCAGTCAGTGTTTTATTAAACCAGAAAGAATATATTCACAGCATACAGAAGGACTGTCCCCCATCGTCGTCCCTGTTGTAGGTTGTCTACATTACAAATGTCTACTTCCTATTTTTTAAAAGCTGAGCATTGTCCCATTATATTCATGTAGTAGATTTTGCTTTTGCCTTCGTGTGTTATTGGATATGCAGGTTGCTTTTGCCTTTTGGCCATGGGTAATAATGCAGTTATGAACACAAACTTAGTTTCTGGTCAGGTTCCTGTTTTTACTGTTTTGGGGTATATATCCTGTAGTGAAATTGTGCATCATATATTGTTTTATTTTTTCAAAAGGATCCCTATTCCATTTACCATAGCAGCTATATAGTTGTTTATTTCCACGGTTAACATTCATCCATTTTTTTTAAAAAAAATTAAATCACTTTGTCCTAATTAACTAACAAATGAAAATATCACATAACTATTTTAAGGAAGCCAGTGGACCAGTCCCAATCTGTGTCCATTTTTGTAAATTCATATACTGTTAGGCTAGCCATTCTGAAGCCTTAGAGCTTCACTTGGGGCTTTGGTCTTTCACTGCCAGTTATGTTTCTATTCTCTTATTCACCACACCAAAAAGATCAAATTATGACAGGGTAGGTAGTCTTTATTTGGAGTTACATTCTGTATTCAGGCATACATAAATTATTTGCTGAGTTCTAGGGACTGTATTGAACACTGAAGACATAGTGGTAAAGTTGAAAATAGAGTTATACCTCATTCATTGTTAGATAAATACTCCTTAAATACTTTTACCTTAGAGCTAGAGGTAAATGCCAGCCCCCTCAAGACCTGCTTGACTCTGAAGGAGAAAAGTGTCAGGACGCTTGCCCTGGTGTCCTCAGACCCTTCTTGAGCAGGGTCTGTGCATACAAGACACCTACCAACTGATGACTGACTTCATATGTTACTTCCTTATAGCTATATCTTCTACTTCTTAGAAAAATTAAAATAAAATCCTTGATTTCTAGGGTTTTATTAATATCAGCTTTTTTATGCATTCTAAATTCTCAGAAGGCTGGGGCAATACTTGTTTTCGTACTGTATATCTAGTGCCTATATCAGCTTTTGGTACTGCATAACAAATAGTAAATATACATTTGTTGAATGTCTACAGGATAAATAAAGGAAAATTTATGCCCTCTTTTTAATACTTTTGCAAGAAACATAAAGGTTATTTTGTTTTCTAAGTGAAAGTTTTATTATGTATAATGTACTTTTTAAACTCCCTGTTATTGCCCTGGCATTGGGCATCCAAATCCGTGCCCTACCTCCGTCTCTACTAACTTAGAACCAGCCCCGAAGGCTGCTCAGTTAATGGACTAGCAATGACAAAAGAAGCCCACCTATGTTGGTAAATGGTAAATTGTATGGTGGAACCTGGAATGAGGAGAAAAATTACCTGGTATGGGTTGCCATTTCCAAAATACCTTGATCACCATAGTGAACCTCTAATAGAATTCATATGTTCCCATATACTGTGTCTTCATTATCATCTTCCCTCATATAATGAAGGCTTTTATTACTCTTGTTTTGATAGGGCACTGAAAATATTAAAAGACTGGCAGTTTACTGATATAGATATAAATTCTATAAAGTTGTATAAGTTCTTTAAAGGATAAATGACATATGTAGAGATGAGGCAAATAAATAGACAAAAGGGAATTTTACAATGAGATGAAGAGAAAATCACTCATAGTTACATAGTTACATCTCTCCAAAATCATAAGTTTTTATCTTGCTTATAAGTAAACATTGGTTTTTAGGAGTTAGTAAATACATTTCAGGTGAAGTACTAGACTACCCAAGTGCTTTATTTCTTATACCTTTTAATGATTAGTATGGTAGGCTTCATAATGGAAATTAAAATTCCTAACTCTGTGTGTGTGTGTGTGTGTGTGTGTGTGTGTGTGTATGTGTGTGTGTGTGTATATATATATATATAATGTTTTAGTCAACATTTGAAATGCTGGTTTTCTTTAGGTGGGACCTAAAGGAATATCCTGAAGCACACATATTTACTGCTTTGAGTTTTAAAGTATGTCGTTAGCATTTCACAATAACATACTTGTAATGTTCTTAAAACAGACATTTTTTTCATGGAGTATGAATGACCGCTATCTCCTATGAAAACCCAACAGCCTGAATTACTGGCATCTTAGAATAGACTCTCTTTAAAATACTGTCTATAATTTATGCAATGCTATGTCTTTCTTGATTTTAATAAATATAGGCTCACTTTTGTATAGTAGTTTAAATAATTTAATAACTTTGATTTTAGAAAAAAATCCTGTTATTTGGCAGTAATTTTCCAATTTCGTAGTCTTTGGCAACTTAGAATATGCTAAATATGTTTTATGTAATTTTTCAAATGAAGAGAACTGTCAATATTTTAATCCAAAAGGTGGGGAAAATAAAAATTAACTACTCTTTCTGAATAAATACTATTGCTTGTTATGCATATCAATATTCTACATTTCATTTGTTTAGATTGTATATCTGAATTAAAGTTTTTTTTTTTTCAGAAGTGAATCATTTGGAAAAACAACTTGAAGAAGCTAATTCTGTGAGACGAGAGCTAGATGATGCTTTTAGGCAAATCAAGGCTTTTGAAAAACAAATCAAAACTTTGCAGCAGGAAAGAGAAGAGCTAAATAAGGTATGGATATATGAGTGGATCCTCAAAGCTGTTTCTAAATGTTGCATCTTTTATAATTAGAGTATTGGAAGTATTCCTAATAAATGACAATATATATTTTTCTGTAGAAATTTGAAATGAAATTTGCATAGTAACCTAAAACATTAGTTTTAAATGGTTTAATTTTTTAAAGATTTATTTTCAACTATGTGTGCCTGGGTGAGGTTTTGTGCACATTAAGTATATGTGCCTGTTGCAGCCAGAGGCATTGGACCCCTGGTACTGGAGTGCTGGGACCCGAACCTGGGTCCTCGGCAAGAGCAGTGTAGGTACTCTTAACCACTGAACTATCTCTCAGCCCCCTACATTTTTAATAATTCTTTTGGTGCATTAGCTAGTAATAAGGGAACTCAAATTCTTTTGTTCATTTGGAAAGTTAAAAGCTTTGACTTAGAAAGGAATGTTATTGAAAAATACATAAGAAAAACAAATCGTAGAGTCTAATGTTTATAAAAAATTTAAATACAGATTTTTACATCGTAAATGATATTTTATTGCAGTCTAAATTTGTATTTTCTAATTTCTAATGTGGTCATGTATCTTTGATACATAAGTTCATTATGTATTTTCATTGTAATGTGCTGGTATGAACACTAATAGGTTATAATTTAAGGTCTCCTCCATGATTTATTTATTCATTCTTTAAATGTCATTTTCTTTTCCAAAGCAACATGGGGAAAAAAAAAACACTAGTCATTTTTGTAAGAACTTTGTATAACATTTAAATGGTTCTAGGCATTACAACAAAATTTATTTGTAACTAAGATTATATAACAGCCCAATAGAAAAAAGTAGGAAAAGACATGAACTACAAGTTGGTAGTGTCATTAACAACAACAACAACAACAAACTTGGGACTAATGGCAGCCAATCCTGTTGAGAGACAGTAGTTTCTGGCACAGAATAAATTGTATTTAATGTTTTAATCTACAAAATACTGATTAATGTAGAATGAAGTTCTTCTGGGGGTAAATTATAAGTCTTACTGCCATTAAGAAAATGGAATTAAAATAAAATAAAACAACCTTATACTGATGAGGAAGCTATTACAGATGAGACTGAATTAGATGAGCACACTTTTTATCTACTTACTGCAGTTGGAGTTTTAGTTTTTTGTAGATCCATCTAAAAGCAGGGCCAGTATAATAGCACTTGGCTATGACAGAGGTTCTCTTTCCTTTAATAATGTAGTAATGTTAGTGGTTGATGAGTTTGTATGTCTTGTTAGTGCTATACAGTCAAATTTAGTTAACATAATAAACATAAAAATCTGATATCTTGATTTTTAGGAACAAGTTGTTTGGCAGTTTTTAGTATTTTTAGTGTTAAATGTTAGTATATTTTGAAAAGACGTTGGTGTTGAAAAGAAACATTATGCCAGTAAGGTATAATATTAAAATAATAAGCGATTTGGTTAATGTTCTACTAGCAGAAGGAAAAAGATTTCATTTTCTTTGCATTCCTAACCAATGCTTATTTGCTTTTGTCTTTTTTTGTAATAACCATTCTGACAGTTGTAATATGATATCTAATTCTGGGTTTGGTTTTTCATTTCTGTGGCAATTAGTTTATCTTGAATATCTCTTTATAGCTGACTTTTGAATGTCTTCCTTGGAGCACTGTCCACTTAGGTCCTCTGCTTATTTTTAATTAGTTTAGCAAATACTTTGCTTTTATAATAATGCCAAAATGTTTTCCAGTATTCCAGTTTTTATATTCTTTCATATAGTACAGAACTTTCAGTGTTTAATGATGTTTCATATGCTGCATTTATTTATTTTAGTCAGTCTTGTCTTTATTGAGATTTTGGTCTAACTCCAAGTTTCTTTATAGTCTAATTTGAATTTGTCTAATTTTTTAAATGGTCTTGTATCTTTAACTACATGTCCATTCTTCATTTTATGTTATTTCTTTTACAAAATGCCTTAAGAATTTACATGTTTTTCTGTTTGGTTGTCTTTTGTTGTTTATAAGAATTCTTGAATTTTCTAATGTTTTTCACTAAATGTTTAGGTTAAAGATACCTGTCAGTGGCTTTTCTATTTACTGTCTGCCTAACCAGAGCTTGACAGTGTAATGTACATTTGTCAGTACACTTAATAGTGCATTTGCTGGCTCATACACTATTAAGAAATCAGAGATTTAAAAATAATCTCCTAAATTTTATCCTTAATTCTTAAAACTTAATCTTTGATATTTATGTCTCTAAACACTAGAAACTCATTTTTGCTTACCATGTTGTCACTGGGATCTTACTCAGTGCTTCCTTTGGTCCATGATCCTTATAATCTCTGTATCCTTATGAGACAGTCACACAGCATAGGGTAGAAGACAGGTGGAATTTATTATAGCACAGAGCATGTTCTCCAGGGATGAGAGTTGACAGTCGTAAAAGAGGCCATTGTGTCAGCCTACTCTTAGGTAGACTTTATACTGTTTCTGAAGTCTTTAGAACAGCTGTTTCTGGAGGTTGTTTTCATTGTCCAGGTGACTGATAGGTCCATTTGGATTGGCTCTTGTGGAACAGGATGGTAATATATCTTTATTTTTTCTGAGAAGGCCTTCAGCCAGGCAATACTCTTGTAAATTCTGAATGTGCATCTACCCAACCAGGGCCAGAAATACGATTCAGACCTTATTTTTTGACAAGTGATCAAAAGTCCTGCTACTGGTTATAAGAGATGGGTCCATTCCTATTAAACTCCAAACCTGCAAATACCTAACTAGCTGCCTGATACTGTGTCATAAAATTTAATTTTTCTTTTTCCAGTATAGCTAACCAGCTGCTTGTGGACAGAATAGTTGTTCTTTCCTCAGTTATGCAATGGCACCTCCATCATATAGCAAATTCCCTCTTAAATTAGTCTATATCCCTTGAAAACTGTGATGGAATTTAAATCAAAATTATACTTCACCACTGATCAATTATGGAAGAATGAACTATATTACATTATATCAAAGTTCATGTATATTTATTATTATTTTGGAAATGCACATAAATAAGAGCATAGCAGATTATTATCATCAAGGGAGGAATCTGTGTTACAGAAGAGGAGCCTTCAAAATGTTTGTCCAGGTGTTAATGAAGATAGAAGAAAAAGGCAATACTGCTCTCCACTCCTTTTTTTTCTGAGTCTCCTTGGAAGTCTGAAGAGAAATGTCTTGACCTCTTCTCTGTGCCTTTGGAATAAATATTAACTATTCTAAGTCTCAGTTAAGCCCCAGATAACCAGCCTCACAAAGAAGTTCCCATAGGCCAGGGCACATGCAGCCTCACCTTGAAATGCCTCCAGAGGGTAAATGCATTTCCTCACTATTGAATTCGTTATGAATTACTTTCTATGGCTCACATATAGGAAAGGCCCCAAGTTTCAGAGGCATTTGTTTAGGTGGGCTGATTATGTAAAACACGAAAGCTGTTTCTGTCCAGTGCTGCAGTCTTCTAATAGCTTTCCATATATTTAAAGTTATTTAAATTTTATAATGTGGTTCAGTTGGTAGATTGCTTGCCTGGCATGCACAGAGCGTTGTGCTCAGTCCCCAGTACTGAACATGCCTAAACAGACTCCTGCACAAGGGAAATGTTGCCTAAAAGTTCAGAAATTCAAGGCTGTCCTTGGATACCTGGTGTTTATGGTCAGCCTAGGATCCATAAATCCCCATCTCAATAACAAGAATAAACCAAAAAAAAAAAAGTGCTCTTTCATGAAATTGTTTGCCTTTCTTTAAATTATTATTCTATTATTTCCTATTTTAAATATCTTTATTTTTTGTTTTCTTCCGGCTTTTGTTAGCAGTTCTTGTCTAACACTGCTGAACTCTTATTAACAGGATATGTTTTAGATTTCTTTTCATTTTTTTCTGTAAATAATAACTACTTTGTTTCTAACTTGGGGCTTTTATGGTTTCCATCTTCTGTAAGCTTACTGTATTAGCTGGGACCTCAGAATAATGTGGAATAGAGGTAGTAACATTAGGCACCAACCTGTTGATGATTTTAAAGAAAATGCCCTGAACTTTTACTACTAATGCTTTACTATAATGTTTACTACTATTTATGCTTTTGTAAAGTATTTCCCAGTAGGTTAAGGGAATTACTTTTTATTTCTATTTTGGTACTCAATTTTTATTACTAAGTATTGAGTTTACACAGAGTTCATTCCTATACACCATTTATATGATTCTGCTTAATTCTTTGTATGGTGAATTATATTAACAGAGTTTTTCTAATATGAAACACATTTTAAGTCCAAATTACCCATGTATCATTTTTAATAATAATATGATAGCATAGGTCATGTTTATGTGGATTATGTTTATAGTGATGTTTTAAATGCCATCAGGTATTTTTATACATATATGTACACATACAACACACACATACACACACACACACACACACACACACACACACACACACACACACACACATGTTGTTTCATCTTTACAATGACCCATGAATTATGTGTTATTTTAATTTTCCTCTTTGACTAATACTGAGGCTGAATACTGAGGTGTTAACTTGCTCAGGGTTATTGGTGATAAGTGGTAGAGCTAGCATTTTAGCATTTCTATATACGTTGAGTCTAATTCAAAAGCTCCTGTCTAGGGATTTTATACATCACTGGAAATGATTTGCTCATAATAAGGTTTTTAAATCTTTCTATGAATTAAGTTGGCCTACACTTTTACTTTTCTTGACTTTTTTATATAAGATCATGCTAGTCTCAAAAATGGGTGAAACTATGTTCTTCCTGTTATTGGGTAGGTTCTCTCTTATATGGACTCTGTAAAATCTGCCCTCTTTCTCCTTTCTGTTTCAGACTGTGTTTCCTATAGTTGGATTTTTTTTTTTACTTGGTGGCTCATTTGGGGGCCTGCCACCCAGCTCCCAAATAAATACACGGAGGCTTATTATTTTCTTATGAATGCCTGGCCTTCACTTGGCTTGTTTCTTGACAGCTTTTCTTAAATTATCCTTGTTTATCTCTGGACTTTTACCTTTATCCTATATACCTTTCTTTACTTCATGGCTGGCTGTATAGCTGGTTGGCTGGCCCCTGACAGCCTCCTCTCCTTCTCCTTTTCTTACTCCTTGATTTTCTCTTCCAAGATTTCTCCTCCTATTTTTCTGTCTGCTAGCTCCACCTATCCTTTCTCCTACCTTGCTATTGGCCATTAAACTCTTTATTAGACCAATCAGGTGTTTTAGACAAAGTAACACAGCTTCAAGAGTTAAACAAGTGCAACATAAAAGAAAGCAACACATCTTTGCATCATTAAACAAATGTTCCACCATATAAACAAATGTAATACATCTTAAAATAATATTCTACAACAGTTTCCATATAGCTTTACTTTAGTACCAGGTTTTAGTATATGTGAAACATTATGCTGTTTTTTATTTCAAAAATTTTAGTTTTATATATTTTTTGTATGGATCATTTTTCTTCTTGATAAATTATCTTCTTATAAATGCATCTTGAAGTTTTCCCTATAGGAAATTATTTAATTTTCTTGCTAATTTATTATTTCATTGCAGTGCCATGAAGCATGTCATTTGTGTATGTTTGAAATCTCCTGAGGTTGCTTCATGACTTAGACTTTAGTGTTATTTTAAAAATATTCAGTGTACATTATACACATATTATCCACTTCCCCACTAGCTGCACCCTGTCCTGCTGGGCTAGTCAAGCGACTCTGCCCGTGTTCCTGGCTTGGGCACCGGATGAGGTGGCACACATAAGGATTCATGGGACTAGGTTCAAATATTAAGTATAATTTATTTCAGAGAGAAGTCACTTAAACAAGAAGTAGATAGCCGCTGTAGTTTCCTGACCTAAGGATCTGCACAGGATGCTCCCTGTGACCTGACCGGAAGCTCGAGAGAGTCACCTGCCTGGACGCCAGACCAAAATCATTCCCCATCATGTCCTCACCTGTGACCACGCCCAAATGGGTGTGGCCAGTGCTACAGATGTGGGTGGTGTGGATATCTTTTATATAGAAAAAGTATATATTCCCGAGACAGTGTGCAAACTTCTATACATAGAAAGCTTACTAGAATGTTTCAAACCCTTGTAAGACAGTCTTTTTCTTTAGTCCAGGATAGCCTTCTACTCAGTTCATAAAGCAGACTGACCTCAGATTCATTATAACCCTCCCAGATGCTATATTTAATAGGCATGGGCTCTATTTCAGGTTGTCTTTATAGTCACTGTTCTACCTTGTTGATAATTAATGATTAGGAAATCAAAATTCTCATTGTGATGATTGGTTATTTATTTTCTAATGTTATCTATTTCAGGCAATTTCTTTTCAATGCACTTTAAGACTAACCTACAGAATTCACTAAATGTTAGAATGGGTTGGCTTCCTGCTCTTTTGAGTTCTGTGGTTGTTTAGTAATGTATTCCTAACAATGCTTTTCTGCTACGGTCTAGATTTTGCTTTTCTGGTATAACAAACTAACTTTATCTGGTGAGTTTGGTCCTTTGTATCTATTCTGATTACTAATGTATATGGGTATGTTTCTGTTTCATTTTCCCTTGTATTTGTCATACTGTGCTTCTTTTGTGTCATTATTTTAACAAAATATGATTGTGCTAAAATGCTTGTAGCATAGCATCTTAACCTCTTTGAGGCATAGTTCATCAGTGGTAAGTATGTGTGCATTGCTAAGAAACCAGTCTCCAGAATTCTTTTTGTTTTGCTAAATCATGTCTTACTCTTTGTTTTCTTGTTCATGTTTTACTTTCTACTAGTTCTGGTCTTTGGGTGTTTGCATTTGAATTTTACTGTGCGTGTTAACAAAATCTAAATTGAACTAGTCATCAAAATTCTTAAGGTCCTTTGATTCTCTTAATACTTCCAATTTATGTGTGGTTTCCACAGATACTTAGTATGTATATTTACTAGTAACTATGAATCAGATATTTAAAATAATAAAATCTCATACACATTTCTTCACATCCATGTGTACCAGGCTCTTAGTCCTGTTTCCCTTGTGTGCCATTGTCTTTCTAAAACAGTTTTCTTTTCCTTAAGTAAAGGTATAGAGTTTACTTTAGTGTAGATCTGCTAGTGATAAGTGCTGTTAGTATTTGCTGTACTTCAGAAATAATTTTTGAGTATACAGCAACCTTTTCTTGTCTCTTTGAGTATTTTTCCACTCATCCTAATATTTGACTCTTCTGAGTATGATGATCTTTTTTTTTTTCCTGAGAGTAGAATATAAATTATTTGCTTCCATTCCAAATTTCTTTTTTAAATGTATTCCTTTCATGTGTGTGCATGTGCGTGTGCATGTATTCATATGTGTCTATATGCACATGTGTGCACCCTCTGTAGCATGGGTGTAGACGGCAGATTAGCAGTTTGCAGAAGTCAGTTCTGTCCACCTTGCAGGACCTGGGGATCAAAAGCAGTGCTTTTACCCACTGAGCCATCTCATTGGCCTCCCAAATTCTTTATTCCTTTATCTGTTTTTTTTTTTTATTTTGTTTTACATGTATGAGTGTTTTGCTGGCACTGTTTGTATGCCCAAGGAAGCTAGAATAGGGCATAATTTCTCCTGGAACTAGAGTTACAGATCGTTGTGAGCTGCCCTACATAGGTGCCAGAAGTCCAACCCCAGTTCTATGGATGACTACACAATGCTCTTCACTGTTGAGCCATCTCGCCAGCCCCCAAAATGCTTTGGAGCTTTTTATTTTTGTAGTGTTACCCATTTTCATTTTTATACATTTTCTGGGTTTAGTTTGAATTTCTTTCTCTTGCTTCATAAATATTGTTTCCTATATCATATATATGTCTGTCTGTCTGTCTCTGTGTGTGTGTGTGTGTGTGTGTGTGTGCTTTTAAGTTTGATGCATATCTCTTTAATGTCTAAATGTCCTGCAGATACTTTAATAAACCTCTGTGATAGTTTTTATTAGTCTTTTCTCATTTCCCAGTTTTTACGATAAATCCTTTTATTTCTTCTAATATCTCATACATATCACTCTTATGCCAGGATCTAATAATGCCCAAATACTTCTGGTATTTATTTTTGTTTCCTATTGTTGCCATTAATTCCTTATAGCGATTCTGTATAGTAGGAAATTACCAATACGGAGTCAGGTAGAAATATAAGGGTATTTAATAGGGAAAAGCCTTACAGAGCGACCTAGCCAGCCGGCGTGGTAGCAGTCTGTACAGCAAGAAGCAAAGGTGAAACCGAAAGCGCAAATGCAGTCACACTACGTCACTCTGACCATGCCCTCACAAGCGTGGTCAGGCACACCTGTAGCCAGCCCCTAAGTAGGCGTGGCTACAGCTTCCCCTACAGTTCTGTTCTTTGGTTCTTTGGGAATCTATAGATAATGGGCTCATGTTTATTCACTGTTAATGTGTGAATAAGCCAAATTGCCTTGAAGTTCCTTCCTCCAGTTGCATGGACCTGAGTCTACAAAGCACCTCTAAAGCAGTAATCTCAGATTTAGGGATATTTCTCCTTGTTAATTAGTCTAGGGCTTATTCTTCTCAGGAAGAGAAAGTCATCTGTTTGTTGTTGTTATTTGCAGTTATTCAATTTAATTAAAAAATTGCCCAAATATTTATTAAATTTTACAAAGTATCTTGAATATCATAGTTAATATTTTTATATTCTGCTCATTCAGCTGCCTTTTTGCATTTTCATGCCAGCATAAAAATTTGAGAGTTGGTGCCAGAGAAGGCTTATTGATCAAGAGCACTGGCTGCTCTTGCAGATTTCAGTTCCCAGCACCCATGTGGGAGCCAACAATTGTCTATAACTTCAGTTTTATAGGTTCTTTGTATACATGGTGCACATATATAATACAGGTTAGACACAAATACACATAAGTAAAAATAAAATTTAAAAACGAGTTTGAAGCCGGGTGTTGGTGGTGCATGCCTTTAACCCAGCACTCGGGAGGCAGAGGCAGGCGGATCTCTGTGAGTTAGAGGCCGGACTGGTCTCCAGAGCGACTGCCAGGATAGGCTTCATAGCTACACAGAGAAAGCCTATCTCGGAAAAAAAAAAAAAAAAAAAAAAGCAAAAAACAAAAAACGAGTTTGAGAAGGTAAACAAGTCATCATTACCTTTGTGTCTTTAGGAGTAATCCATCTACTTTAGTATTGTATTGAGGTGAATAATTTTGGCTCTTCATGACGTAATAATAGCTACTTTCATGGCCAAATGTGGTGTCCAGGTTGCAGATTTGGTAACATATATTCTTTTTACAAAACTGTAGGAACTAGTCCAGGCTAGTGAGCGATTAAAAAACCAATCCAAAGAGCTGAAAGACGCACACTGTCAGAGGAAACTGGCCATGCAGGAGTTCATGGAGATCAATGAGCGACTAACAGAATTGCACACCCAAAAACAGAAACTTGCTCGCCATGTCCGAGATAAGGAAGAAGAGGTGGACCTGGTGATGCAAAAAGCTGAGAGCTTAAGGCAAGAGCTGCGCAGAGCAGAGAGAGCCAAGAAAGAGGTCAGTAGCCAGGCAAATTTGTAGTATCTGTGGAGTAGTGCTTTAAACTGCACTTAGAGACTAGTGAAGTAATGTGCATCCCATTCTTTAATTTTTGATAAAAGTTCTTTTGTAGCTTGGTTCTATAAACTAGTGTGAATCTCACCATTTGAGCTATATATTTTCTTGGGGAAAGGTGCTTTGAAAACTAACCATGAATTCTGTCCTTTTTATTTTGAAGCTGGAAGTTCACACTGAGGCTCTAATTGCTGAAGCATCAAAGGACAGGAAGCTGCGAGAGCAGAGTGAACACTATTCCAAACAACTGGAAAATGAACTGGAGGGACTGAAGGTACTGCTTGACCTTATGACCCTGGGTGAATTCTCTTCTCGGCAGGCTTTATAGGAAGGCTGGGTGATGAATGAAAACTACCTCTGCTTCCAGTCTAGTCCTACATCTCATTCTTACTGGTTGGGAGCTGACACAGATTTGCTCATCACATTCGGGTTTGTGTGGTAGAGAGTAGAAATCCACCAAGGACTGCCTACCTGAACAGGGTGTCCTGGTAATCTGAATCATGTTGTTATAAGATACCAGGGTGCCCTGAATTTGACACTTTTTCTTGCTGTGACAAAATGCTTGATTAAGGCAACTTAGGGAAAGAAATATTTGTTTTAGCTGATGAGTTGAGGGTGCTGTTCATGATGGCAAGGATGGCATAACAGCAGATCTTGCGGTCAAATCACACTTGCAGTCAGGAAGTAGAAAGAGATACATGCTGGCACTCATCTCACCCTTCCCAGTTTGTTGAGTCTATGACTCCAAGGTGTGTCCTCCCACCTAGGTTAACCCAATCTAGGAACTCCCTTATAGACATGCCTGAGGTTTGATTCTGTGATAATTCTCAAGCCTATGAAGTTGACAGTCAGAATTAATCATCATGCCTCTACCTGTTTTGTAAATGACCCGAGAGAGGCCAGCTCTGGCCAGATGACCCAGTTTTAAGTTCTAGCCTGACTAGTTACTAGCTGAGTAACGCTGAATGGAATATTTGCCTGCCTCCTCTTTTAATTTTCTCATCCATGGCTTCTGCTCCAGGGATACATAAGTACATGTGCAAGCTCACAACTCATTGTACTCAGTAATTCATAGCAGTGATGGCATTGCAAATGCTGAAGAGTGTGTCAGAATCAACTGAGTGGTATCTTAGGATGCGCCTTTTGTGCTGTTTTTGAATCCTTATAGTAAGTGCCTCAAGGTTTAATGACTAACTCACAGATCTGTTTTCTCGCCAGAACTGTAACCTTGCTTATTCAAAACATAGACAAATGTATTATTAACCTGTCCTCTGTGTGTGGTCATTTCTTTAATGCTTGTTTAATACATGTGCTTTTCATTGAATCAGTTGTGTGGTAGAATTGGCATTAGCTTTGATGACTGAATGTCAGTGGAAACTCTGATGTTTCTTTTACTTAATACAGAAGAACTAGAGAGTGCAACCTAAAAGTCTGAGACATTTGTTTTCTTAGCTTTTTCACTACTGTGACCAAAATACCTGAGAAAACAATGTAAGAAAGGAATTCCTTATTTTGCCTTCCTTGTTTGAGAGCTCCTATTGTATGGCTTGGTTTATTGGTTCTGGGCCTGTTAGGAGGCAGAACATCGTGGTGGAACTTATGAAGGAAAAGAATGTTCACTTGTTGGCACGCAGGAACTCAAAGGGGCAGTGCAGGAAGTGGACAGGATAACAGCCCTCAAGCACATGTGTCCTTCCCAGTGCTCTCCTCCCTCCAGGTAGGCTCCACTTCTTCCTTTCACTGTCTTCCCAGGAAATCCATCAAAGGGTTAATCTGTGAGAGAGCAGAGCCTTTGTGATCTGTTGGTGTCACTGATGGTCTCGAAGACACACCTAGAAGTAGCTAGAGGCACCTCACATCCAGCCAAGTCAGGATCAACACTAACCCCAAAACATCGTTCTCGTCTTTCTAGGAGTGCCCAGTTTTCCCCACAATGGCAATTTACCTAATTAAATATTTTTGAGATTGATTTGCTTTTATGTTACACATATACGTGTCTTGTGTCTGTGTACCACATGTGTGCAGTGCCTGCAGAAGTTAGAAGAGGGTCAGATCCCCTGGAACTGGAGTTGCAGGTGGTTGTTAGCTGCTGTGTGGGTGCTGGGAATCAATCCCAGGACTTGCAGAAGAATAGTCAGTGCTCTTTACCACTGAGCCATCTCTCTTGCCCTCTTGTAAAAAATTTTTTAGGTTGGCAAACAAATGAGTGTGTTTTATTATAACATCTTCATGCATAAAACATAATTTTCATTTGAGGAAGTTGAAACCCCTAAGAATTAAAGAGTTTTGTAGTCACATTGACATGTATAATCTAAATTAGGTTTTCTAATTCTTAGTGCTATGTTTCATATAGTAGTATGCTTTTCATTTTTTCTAAAAAAATTGCTACATTGAAGACTTATAATTACATGTCAGATTTGATATAATAACATAACTATGTAGTAAATAATACATTTAAAGATTTTTACTAGAGCTTGACACTATAAAAGGCCCAAAAGGGGGAGTGGGGCTGAGGAGATAGTTCAGTCAGTAAAATGCTTGCTATAAAGTATGAGGACATGAATTCAATCCCAAGTACCCACATAAAAAGCCAGGAATGGTGTAGTGCATCTATCACCCCAGTGCTGGAGAGGTAGCAGGTGGATCCCTGGGTTTTGCTATGGCCAGTCAGCCTACCTAATCATCAAAACCAGGACCCAGTAAAAGACCCTAAATAAGAAAGAGACTGAATAGCTCCTGAGAAAAAAACTTCCCCAAAACAGGCTCAGTAAGTGTTTGCTGTGATTATGAACATACTATATATAATTTCCTTAGGTTAATTTACTTATCTTTGGCATATAAATTTAACTTTTTTGGCCAATATTGTCTTTATTCTGAAATTCTCATCATTTGGTGTATAGTATACAAGGATAGTGATTTCAGGTGATACCGGTAATGGCAATGGTTGTTGGGTTTTGTATCTTAATTTGATAAAAGTAAAAAGAAAAAAGCAATTCAGTTCTAAAAGGTATTTCAAAATGGCACTGACCCATGAAATCTTGGTTTGGGGACCTCTGTCTCAAAGTGTAAGTAGGAGTTAGGCCAGCAAAGACTGGGGGAGCTGGAAGTGGGTTACTGTTGTGATACTCCACTAGCTTCATTCAAATGCTTTGTCTGCTACCCACAATACCTATTCATTCCTTAGGATGTTTTCCTAAAATAGGACTTTCTTTATAAAAGGTATATAAATATAATTTTAAGCCACATTTTTACTCCAGGAAGAATAATTTTTAGTGGTGTTTGGAGGAACTGGACTGTAGTCTCAGCTTCTTGGGAGGCAAAAGCAGAAGGGCTACAAGGTTTAAGCCTGATCAACTTAATGAAACCCTGCCACAAAAGGAAAACTGCACAAAGAGGGCAGGAGGTAAAAGTTCAGGTGTAGGATACTTGCCCGGTGGTTTGATTTCCAGTACCACTGAAAATGGACAAGAATGACTTTCACAGATGTAAAGAGAGAAAAACTTGTGCAGTAGGAGTCCCACTTCTAGCAGTGCAGAACATCAATAGAATTGTGACCAACTTGTCTTAACAGGTATGTTAGCTTTTACCCAACAACAGTAGAATGCAAACCCTTTTTAAGTTGTTGTGGTAAACTCAAGAATTGACCACGGGTTAAGCCACAGAACAAATCTCAGTAAATGTAAAAATATTGAATTTCTGCAAAGAATCTTCTTTAGTCACAAAAGAATGTAGCTGAAAACCAACAGAAGAAAAACTGGGATGCTCAAAAACACACAGATGTTAAACAGCCAGTGAGCCAAAGAAGAAACCCAAGGAAATTAAGATGAGAGTGGGAGCATGTCATTTCAGAGCTCATAGATACTGTGAAGGCAGCATTCTATGGTCTCAAATCAGTAACCTAGGCATGAATTCCTTCTCATAGCACAAGCCTCAAATCCAAACAGGGCAGTTGGTTATCTCCATAACAGTTGTGCGGCTGTGGTACTAGTGGGTGTACAATACCTGTAGGTTGATATTGTGGTTCATAAAGTTCATAGCTGAGTAAGACTATAATGTAAAAAAAGAAAAATAATCATCATAATACATCATATCAATGGAACTTAGAGGGAATATGATTTTTTCAGTTGAAACACAAAAGTCATTTCATAGAATTCAGCCTTTCATAATTAAAACAATATCAGGGCATTAGAGATGAGAGAACATATTCAGCATGATGAAAGTGATTTTTGAAAAACCACTGAAACAGTAGTAAATGGTGAAATTTCAGATGTTTCCCTCTTAAGATCAGGAGTAAGGCTGGGATGCTCATTGTCCATTGGGTTAAACGTCTTTGGAAATAATTCTTCTTCTTCTTCTTCTTCTTCTTCTTCTTCTTCTTCTTCTTCTTCTTCTTCTTCTTCTTCTTCTTCTTCCTATTATTATTATTATTATTATTATTATTATTATTATTATTATTATTATAGTTTCTGACATTTTTTAATTTAAATTAGAAACAAGCTTTTTTACATGTCAATCCCAGTTTCCTCTTCCTCCCCTCCTCCCCTGCTCCTCACCAAATCCCTATCCCATCCCCTTTCTGCTCCCCAGGGAGGGGGGAGGCCTTCCATGGGGATTTTCAAAGTCTATCACATCATTTAGAGCAGGACCTAGACCCTCCCCCATGTGTCTAGGCTGAGAGAGTATCCCTCTATGTGGAATGGGCTCCCAAAGTCCATTCGTATGCTTGGGATAAATACTGATCTACCACCAGAGAACCCATAGATTGCTAAGGCCTCCTCACTGACACCCATGTTCAGGGGGTCTGGAACAGTCCTATGCTGGTTTCCCAGCTATCAGACAGGGGTCCATGAGCTCCCCCTTTTTCAGGCCAGCTGTTTCTGTGGGTTTCACCAGCCTGGTGTGAACCCCTTTGCTCATCACTTCTCTGCAACTGGATTCCAGTTCAATTCAGTGTTTAGCTGTGGGTGTCTGCTTCTACTTCCACCAGCTGCTGGATGAAGGCTATACGATGGCATATGAATTAGTCATCAATCTCATTATCAGGAGAGGGCATTTAAGGTAGCCTCTCCTCTGTTGCTTAGATTGTTAGTTGGTGTCATCCTTATAGATCTCCAGACATTTCCCTAGTGCCAGATTTCTCTTTAAACCTATAATGGCTCCCTCTGTTATGGTATCTCTAATCTTGCTCTCTTTTATTCTTCCCCCAGCTCAACCTTCCTGTTCCCTCATGTCCTTCTCTCCTTCCTCTTCTTCCCTTCTCATTCTCCTAGCTCCCTCTCCCCTCCCCCATGCTCCCAATTTGCTCAAGAGATCTTGTCCCTTTCCCCTTCTCCGGGGACCATGTATGTCTCTCTTAGGGTCCTCCTTGTTTCCTAGCTTCCCTGGCAGTGTGGATTGTAGGCTGGTAATCCTTTGCTCTATGTCTAAAATCCATGAGTACACATGAGTGCATACCACGTTTGTCTTTTTGTGACTGGGTTACCTTGCTCAGGATGGTTTCTTCTAGTTCCATCCATTTGCCTGTGAATTTCAAGATTCCATTGTTTTGTTTTGTTTTGTTTTGTTTTTTCTGCTGAATAGTACTCCATTGTGTAAATGTGCCACATTTTCTCTATCCATTCTTCAGTTGAAGGGCATCTAGGTTGCTTCCAGATTCTGGCTATTACAAATAATGCTGCTATGAACATGGTTGAGCAGATGTCCTTGTTGTATGAATGTGCATCTTTTGGGTATATGCTTAAGAGTGGAATTGCTGGATCTTGTGGTAGATTGAGTCCCATTTTCCTGAGGAATCTCCATACTTATTTCCAAAGTGAATCTACAGTTTGCACTCCAACCAGCAGTGGAGGAGTGTTCCCCTTTCTCCACATCCTCTCCAGCATAAACTGTCATTGGTGTTTTTGATTTTTAGCCATTCTGACAGGTGTAAGATGGTATCTCAGAGTTGTTTTGATTTGTATTTCCCTGATGGCTAAGGATGTTGAGTACTTTCTTAAGTGTCTTTCTGCCATTTTAGACTTCTCTATTGAGAATTCTCTATTTAGTTCTGTACCCCACTTTTTAATTAGATTATTTAGTGTTTTGGAGACTAGCTTCTTGTATTCCTTGTATATTTTGGAGATCAGCCCTCTGTCAGATGTGGGGTTGGTGAATATCTTTGGAAATTTTAATCAGATGACTCACACAAGAGAAAAGAAAAAGCATGTCCACCAGAAAAGAAGCTCTTCCTCTTCATATGTGACATACTCCTACATTAAAAAAAAATTGCAAAGAAAAATATTAGAGCTAACAAACAAATTTACCAAGGGTTCAAGGTTCATAATCAAAACTTAAAAATGCACTATGCTCCCCTAAGCAAGCAATGAAATCCTCAGAGGGGCTTAAGAAAGCAACCATTTATAGTAACATCCATTTAAAAAATAAAATTCCTCAAAATGAATTTAACTACAGAAGATGAAATTCTGAGTCCTGAAAAATTATAAAGCATTGGAGAAAAAATTAGAAAAGTCCTGAGTAAGTGGTGAGACATGTTTGTATACGGAAGGACTTGGAGCAGCTAAAGGCACCAGCACCACCCCACATTATGTACAATTTGAATTCAATCCCTATCAAAATTTCAGTATCCTCTTTTGCAAAATTGTCAGATTCATATGTACTTTGAAGGGCCTAAATATCCAAAATGATTTTGGAATCAAAGTCTTAAGATAGAGGACTCAGAATTTGCAATTTCAAGATTGGAAACAAAATCAAAATAATTCAAACACTGTGATGTAGTACAGTTAGACAGATACACTACTGAATTTTATAAGAGTGCAGAAACAAATACTTGTATCTACAGTCACTTAACTTTTGACAGATATTCTGTTCATTGGGAAAGAAACAGTCTGTTGATGTTTTGGTTTGTTTCCCTGGCCTTTAACGCTGAACCATCTCTCCTGCCCAGAACAGCCTCTAACAGCCTTCTCAACCTTCCTACCACTATGACCTTCAATATATTTTCTCATGTTGCAGTGACCCCCAACCATAAATTTATTCTTGTTGCTACTTCATAACTGTAATTTTGATACTTTTATGAGTCATAGTGTAAATTTTTTTGGAGCTAAAGGCTTTCCAAAGGGATCACGTCCCACTGGTTGAGAACCGCTGCTCAAACGGATGTGTTTGAGCAACTAGAAGTTCATATGCAAGAGTACATATACACCACATGTAAAAATTAACTCAGAAATGGGCTGTCAACTTCAATATTTGAAACAAAATATAAAATTACTAGATACTTTGGATTTGACAGTAGATTCATAGAAATGACAGCGAAAGGATAATTGAATTTTTAGCTTTAGTGGGTGAATTATGTGATATGCAAATTATATCAATATTACTGTTGTGAAGTTAATAATTGCTAGAATCCCCAACCCCTAGTGTGTTAGCTTGCCAGGGCTGTTAAAAAATACCACATAAGCCTGGCGGTGGTGGCACAAAAGCCTTTAATCCCAGCACTCTGGAAGCAGAGGCAAGCAGATCTCTGTGAGTTCGAGGCCAGTCTGGTCTACAAGAGAGAGTTCCAGGACAGCCTCCAAAGCCACAGAGAAACCCTGTCTCAAAAAACCAAAACAACAACAGAAGAAACCACATAAGTGGCTTACAAAAATGGAATTGATCATTTGGAGGCTAGAGGTTCAGCATCACCATGGTGGAGAGTCAGCTTAGGGTGGGTTTTGATCATTTCTGACGTTCCTTGGTTGTTGGTGCATCCCTTGATACGTCTTTACACTTATTTGGAATTCTCCTGAGTGCAGTCTGTGTCCAAATCTCTCCTTTTTGTAAGGAGATATTCATATTGGATTAGGGATCACCCTAATGACCTCATTGAACTTAATTCCCTCTGAAAGACAGTTTTTAAATAAGATTAGATAATGAATACTGGATAGTTAGGTCTTCAACGTAAGAATTTTACGGAGACAGTTCAACCCTGGACACTTACACTTTTTGTATAAAGCATTTTCACTACTAAAAAATGACCATGTTCATAATTTTGGTGATTACAGTTCATTCGAGAAGAATATCTGCAATCACTTCTATGATTAAATGATGAGCTTTTTAAAACTTTTAAAAAATATTTTACTTTGTTTTATGTGTATGAGTGTTTTACCTGCATGTATGTTAAGTGTAGCACATACACGTGATGCCACAGAGGCCAGAAGCAGGTGTCAGATCCCCTGGAACTAGAGTTCCAGGCAATTGTGAGCTACTACGTGGGCGCCAGGACAGAATTGGGGTCCTCTGGATGAGCAGAGTGCTCTTGACCACCGAGCCATCTCCAGCCCATCTTTTGTAATAGGATACTTTCCATGAATACTTATGTGATACTTTTTCTTTATTATATTCTTGGAATAAATACCTAGAAGTGAAATGAGCAGATCATCTTAAAATCCATAAACACCTTTGCAAATATGACAGGCCAAAAAGTTATAGTAGTTCTTATTTCTTGGCTTATTATGACTTACTTGCAAACTGTATTTTTCTCTGTAAAATTTCTATTTGCCCACTTAATTTTGCAGTCCTTATCAATTTGTATAAATTTGTTACATAGCAGAAATACTACTTTTTCTTAGTTTTCAACAACTATTTTCAGTCCATCATTTCATTTGTCTTATAATTGTATTGTTCATTTGTAAAACTATAGAAGATTTCTCTACTCAATATTTCTTCTATTGCTTCAAAGCTTGGCTTGTCCTGCGAGGTCGTTAATATGTAGCTTCACATGCTTTCAGGGGTTTCTATAGGGTTTCAAAGTCTGGACTGTTGAATGTGTTTGTAGTTTGTTTTGCCAAGTGTTATGAAATGACCATTCTTTGTTCTTTGTTCTTTGTGGGAAGCTGTCTTTTCGGGGCTGCAGTCAAAGCCAGCGGATGTGCCCGTGGTTCGTACCTGAGAAGGGGGAGTGTGGATTAAGAAAGGCTAGCTAAAGGAGTTAAGAGAGATACAGAGACACAGGATAGATGTCAGGAGGGTATTTCAGTCAATACTGAATATCCCAAGTTTATTTTTCTGCCATTCTTAAATACCTTAATCAGAAAGGGGAACATGGTATCACATATACAGAACAAACAGACTTTTCTTCCTCAATTCTCCAAGGATTGGGTAACCACACCTTATATTTAATTTCTCGTTACCTGGCTTTGAGGGTCAGGAGTAACCACACCTTATACCAAGTCTGTTTGTTATTTGGATAAGACACCCAAGGCCAAGATCAAACATCCTTCTGTAGCCACGACTTAGACCTTTAGGTCTTATGACTTACTAGGGACAGTTTTGAACTCGCTGACCTTTAGTCAAGATGGAGTGGAGCCATCTTTATGGCCGAAACAGTTCTTATATTGCTGCCTGGTGATTCCAGTTCCACTTATTAATTATTGCCTTCTTCATTGACTAAAGATATTTTCCACGTGGGATTTAATTACTCAGTTGGAGAAGATGTATTACAGTGATAACTACATTAGAGACCTAGAGTGTATTTTAGTGATTTGAAAAGAGTACTCCTATCACTTTTCTTTTTCAGTATTTTCTTGGCTACTTTGAAATTGATTCTTCACAGATGAAAAGCATTTGTTTTCCTCCCTTCCTATGTCCAGTACTTTTCTCACCTTTGAAACAGGTCTGTCTTTTAGAATTGTATGGAAGGCAACATGGAAAATAGTGAAGGCATGGGCACTTGATTTTCCCTTCCCAGTAGTTGATAGTTTTCTATTTGAATATTTTATATCTATAAAGATGGGTCTTTTCCCTTTATTCCGATGAGGAATTTCTCACTGTTATTCTTTATGAGTGTTATAGTCATGTTTTTGTCTGATATTTTTTATTGTTAACAGTGTTTTATTATTGCTTGTTTTTAATATCTAGAATTATTTTTTATTTTATACTGTCTTCCATTTCTGATACTGGGAAATAGTTATATAGAAGTAGTATTTTTAGTTTTCTTTACGATATTTATTTTTGTTGTTTCACATGCTAGTCAGAATAACTAAAATTATTGTGATACAGGAGTGATAAAGGACGTCACCCATTCTTTTGATAGTATTTCTGAATTTGATGGATGAACTTCTGATGTCTCACTGTTAATATTCTGTCTGATAGCTTGAAGAAGCAACTTGGATTGAGAGAATGCCTCCATCAGATTGCCTGTAGGCAAGTCTATAGGGCATTTTCTTGGTTAATGACTCATATTCGAGGTTCCAGATCATTGTAGGTGGTATCTGGGCACGTGGTCCTGGGCAATATAAGAAAACAGGCTGAGCAAGCCATGGAGAACAAGCCAGTAAGCAGCACTCCTTTAGTTCCTACCAACAGGTTCCTACCCTGAGCTCCTGCCCTAGCTTCCCTCCATGATGGACTTTAACCTATAGGATGTAATAAATCCCAGGCTGCTTTTGGTCATAGTCTTTACCATAGCAATAGGAAGCAAACTGGAACAAATTTAAAGCAAAAAATCATACAAATGACAACAAAAAGTTCAGCTTAGTCTCTGGCCTTAGTGTACAGACTTTCAAAAATATCAGAGGCATTGACCATGAAATAATATAAACTGAGGAAATTATGTGTAATATATGTCAGATAAATAATGGCCTTTACATGCCCTTTTTTTCTGAGAATATATATATATATATATATATATATATATATATATATATGCATATATAGCCCCTGATAGAAAGGAGTTACTTATTTTATTTCTTTAATCTTTTATTGTATACATATAGCAAAAACAAATTAGTTACTCACCAGGAATATGCAGCATAGAACATCAGCAAGAGATAACTAAGCTGAAGACTGACTTGGAAAAGAAAAGTATCTTTTATGAAGAAGAAATATCTAAAAGGGAAGGAATACATGCAAGTGAGATTAAAAATCTGAAGAAGGAGCTGCATGATTCTGAAGGCCAGCAACTTGCTCTCAATAAAGAGATTATGGTTTTAAAAGACAAACTGGAGAAAACCAGAAGAGAAAGGTAAGAATCAAATCATTTTCTCATTCAGCAAGTATCTGCTAAGTATTTGTTGTATGCCAAGTCCTGGGAAACTCAGGCAATGGGTATATCCAAGTCCCTGCAGGGACAGAGTCAGTGCAGCATGGAAAAAAAGAGGCAGAGGAGGGAGAAGGAGGGAAGCAGCACAGGAGAGGTGTAAGAAGGCCTTCGAAGCCTTCCAGCAGGAAGTACATCTTCCCTGGACCTAACGAGGAGCAAGTGAGTGGGGAGTGTCCAGACAGAGGTGGACGAATGACTACGACCCAAAGGAAAGGCAGTGCCGCACATTAGAAAACAAGAGTCGTTTACTGTGGTAGGTACACACACAGAAAAATGGAGTGGTGAGAAATGAAACTAGGAAAAAAACAAAACACAGGCAAATTTGTGAATTAACGTAAGGAAAATTACTTGATACCATTTTGGAATGGTCACTTGCTACCTTGTGGAGGATGATTAGAAGGATCCAGAGGAATCCAGCTGTAACATGAGGTAGTGGTCCAAGATAGTGGACAAGTTGGAAAAAAGTGTGATAGATTCAGAAATTGTACTGAGAAGACAGAATCTGCAGGACAGAAGGGAGCTGCTACAAGAAAAGAGAGCAGGAGGACTTATCAGAAACACTCAGCTTCTAGGATTCAGGTAGCTGAGTAGACTATTGGCATGCATTCTGTGTTATTTTTATCAGAAGCCCACGTTTTTGCCATTTGGTGCATTCTTGACAAATGCAAAGTACTGTTCAATGCACTATGGTATGGCAGTGAACAGACTGAACAAAAGTCTGTTCTCATGGAACCTGCCCTCGGAATAAGTGAAGTGTAGAACACATTGTTACATAGTGACCTGTGCTGGGAACAGAAAGGAAGAGGGAAATGGCCGTTAATGGGAAAATTAAATCTGTGCACAGAGGGGAAGAGGAGGTGGTTGGAGGAGATTGTACCTGAGGTGACTTCCCACTGAAGAGGAAATACAGTGTGAACTGTGTGAGAACATTGTACACAGAGGAGAGCCCACCTGTTGAGGAAGTGCTGAGCAGGCCACAGGCCACAGGCCACGAGAGTGTTAAGAGCTCACTGCAGAAGAATGTTAGCTGGTTGGTGCATGTGTAAAGTAGGCTGGCTGCAGGGTGGGAGTGTTATTCTGAGTGTCACTCTCCTGTGGTGTCTAATGGTGTGAGTCTGAATGTGGTCATTGAGTGAATAGCATAGAAGATCCTAGAACTGAGCTCTGGGGCATTCTGGTCTTTAGAAACTGGGTGATGAGGAAGAGCTAGCAAAGTGAATAGAGAGAGAATGATAGGAAGAAAACCAGGCAAGTGTGCTTCTCTGGGACCCTGATCAAGAAAGCATGTCAAACCTGTCAGTGTGTAGGAAAACCTCATATTATGAAAAGAACTACACAGTGGCATTTGCGCTTAGCATCATGTGATTTTGATAATAGCAGTCTCAGTGGAAAAGTGGTCATAGGAGACCTGAAGGAGAGCCCATGGAGTAATACTAGTACTTGAACTTGTTGCTGCCCAAAGTAAACAGTGAAATAGTAGCTGGGGAAGTTTATCTCCAGTTACTTTGCTCTTTGGTGGTGCTGGTGGTAGTGGGGGTGGTGGGGGTGTATGTGTGCTTACTGAGTAGAAATGACATATTTGTAATCTGACAGAAATCAGGCAAGAGATGATTCAGTAGAGTTGGGAGGGAGGTTCTAGATAAATGAAGACATCAGCCTTCCTCAGGCATATGTAGTTTTACCTGTAGAGAAGAAGAGAGTGCAAGTAAATGGGCATAGATGAAGGAAGTCAGTTTGGAAGGCGGGTCTGGTTTTTGTGTTGAATTGGGAGACGTTGGTGTGGGATATGTTAAGACAACAGTTTAAAGCCCCGGCAGGTTCCAAGATCCACTGGTGTAGCAGATAGTAATTGAAGCCAGGTGACATGGTTGAGTACTCAGGGAGAATGTCCGGAGAGTGTGTGAGCATCTGAGGTTTCATTCTGAGGAGCACTGGCATTTGCAGGAAGGCAGAAGAGAAGCTTACAAGGCAGCTGGAAAGAAGCCAGAGACATACCCAGTTCAGTAGAGATGCATTCTGTGGGGAAGGTGAGCAGCACTGCCTGAGGCCGATGGTGGGGTAGCCCTGCTCCAGTGAGCTCACAGAGACTTTTGATTTGTTTACAGGCTGGCAGCAGACCTCAGCTTCTAGTAGTCATTTTAAAATAACAAGACTTAACAGGCATTGGTGGCGCACGCCTTTAATCCCAGCACTTGGGAGGCAGAGGCAGGCGGTCTACAGAGCAAGTGCCAGGATAGGCTCCAAAAAAAAGCTACACAGAGAAACCCTGTCTCAAAAAACCAAAATAATAATAATAATAATAATAATAATAATAATAATAATAATAATAATAATAATAATAATAAAACAAGACTTGCTTTGTTTAGTACTATTAGAAAAAATAATAATAGTTTTATATGGAATTTTACTGTTTATTAGTGAACATACTTTTCTGTAAAGCTTTCTTGCAGTTTTTTTTCTGATTTTGTTTGTTTTCAAAGTTACTTCTGTGCCAGGAAAGATTCCTTAATATAATAACTAAATGTAACATTTGGGGCTTTAAATAATACAGTGACACATTTGGTTGCAGAATGTTTTGTTTTCCTTGAATTTATAATTTAAATTATGATTTATCTTCAGTAGTTGTTATAGGAGATTTTAGGGTCACCCGCTACTTATGCCTTTCATTCACTTGCAAACAATTACATACAATTATCCAGAACTGATCAGCAGTGAATTTCATTTTGTTGCTCACATCTTCTATCAGACTGCCACAGACAAAAGTTTATTTCTCGACATGACAGCATAGTCTTTAGAAACCGCTTTCTGCTTTTCTCTCAGGAGACATTAAGAATGGTTTACTTCTAAACAGTCTTAAGTCAGGCTTGCTCCATAAATATCCTTTAATAATATTATTTGTTGTGCATGTGTGTGTCTAAATGTCAGAGGAGAGAAGGGCTGGAAGTGTTGAGAGGACTACTGACATATAATGGTGATTTTCTACACACATACACACACACAGAGAGAGAGAGAGAGGGAGAGAGAGAGAGAGAGATAGAAAGAGAGAGAGAGAGACAGACACTAGAGATGAGAACAAGTATCATGTGGCTCATATATTCTCTTGCCTGACCTCTTCCTTTAATTATACATCCTAGTGTCTATGTACAATCAAAGTGAACAAATGAGGCTCGAGAGTCTACAAGTCTCAGGCACTTTGCTGTGAGCTCACTGGAGCAGTGCTATCCCACCCAGCTACCTGAGGCAGTGCTGCTGTGAGCCTAGGGTAGCCTTGAACTAATAGAGATCCGCCTGCCTCTGTCTCCTGAGTGCTGGGATTAAAGGTGTGCCACCAGCGCCAGCCTTTATGCTAACTAGTGTGGCTAGCTTTGCTCTCTGATCTTTAGGCAAGCTTTATTTGTTAGATCATAGACAAAATACTACCACATTACCAAATTCTATTTTCCTTATAGACTTACCCGAAATTAATTCACTTACTAATATTTCTTCTCCTGCAACTTGAATATAAACTCCATAAGGAGGGCCTGTTTATAAAACTCACAAGAGTTTATTGTTAGCAAATAGCAGATAATCTAAAATATTTGTTAAATGACTGAATAGGCCAGTCCACTCTTCTTTTGTTTGTTTGTTTTTTTGTTTGTTTGTTTGTTTGAGACAGGGTTTCTCTGTGTATCTGTGGCTGTCCTGGAACTCATTTTGTAGACCAGGCTGGCCTTGAACTCACTGAGATCCATCCGCCTGCCTCTGTGTCCCTGTCCCCCCAAGTGCTGGAATTAAAGGCGTGCTCCACCACACCCAGCTCAGCCCACCTTTCTTACATCATATAAAACAATGATAGAGACTCATTGTATAGCACTGGCTGGCCTGGAATCCACTATGCAGACCTGGCTGCTCTCAAACATCAATATCCCTCTGCCTCCTGAGTCCTGGGACCAAAGGCATGTGCTATCATGCCAGACACATTGTAGATTCTTGGAAAGGTTTTCATGAGACCTGTCCTTCTGTATCACCATACCCCATCTCTGTGTCTGTTCCTATCTATACTAAAGTCTGACTCTTAAGTAGTTGCTATGTAAATGTTACAAAAATATTTTTTTGGTTGACTTTTAATCCAATTCCTTTTTCTGCTTTTCTGTTTTGAATTGTGTTAGTCAAAGTGAAAGGGAAGAATTTGAAAATGAGTTCAAACAACAATATGAACGGGAAAAAATGTTACTAACTGAAGAAAATAAAAAGTTAACAAATGAACTTGATAAGGTGAGTGATTCAATCTCACTTGGTCAATTTACATGCTGGGTGTCATGCACTGTGGTTTCAATCATGATTGTCTCTTGTATTTGTTGTGTGTTATTTAAGGTGTCATTGTTTGCATGACCAGGTTTTGTTACACCATTTGTGTCGGACTCTGTTTTGCTTCCCCCCTTCATTTTGCCTCCCGTGCGCCTCCCCAACACCACCTTCTTTGAGAGTGTGTCTCTTGTAGCCCAGACTAGCTTTGAACTTGTTAAGTATATTATCTATTTTAACTTATTTTCTCTGTTCTTTTGGACTGGTATTCTTTTGTACACAGTTTCCTTTTGGTGTTTTTTTAATGACCTTTATTTTTATTTTATGTGTATGGACATTTTGTCAGCCTGTATTCTGTACATCAGATGCACACAGTGCTGGTAGAGTCCAAAAGAGGGGGTCATATCCCCTGGGTCACAATGGCGCCTGCTCTTCAGAGGATCTATCTGGGTTTGATTCCCAGCACCCACATGGTGACTCAAAACCATTTTTGTCTGTGCTTGTAATTCTTTACAAGATTTGTTAAAAGTTAACATAGCAATTGCAGAAAACAGGAGCAGGAGGGATAAGAAGAAAGAGTGGATGTTACCTGCAGAATTGGTTGTTTTTTTTTTTTTTCAATTAAATGAAGAATATTCACAACTAGAACCAATTTCATGCAGGGTGTGAGGAAAAGCAAAGGAAGCAGGAAAATTCAAAGTGCTCATTATAACCAAATCCTGTCTTGAGTGTGATGTGGGACAATAAAAAAACAAACATTTTTAGTGGAAGATTATGCATTATTAGATAGAACAACGGGATTGTTAAGCCCTGTTCCTAAAAGCTACTCATGCCTTCACACTGCCTTCCAGCTGACTGCCTTGTATGAGAGCTTAAGTTTACGCAACCAGCACTTAGAGGAAGAGGTCAAAGATCTAGCAGACAAGAAAGAATCCGTTGCCCACTGGGAAGCCCAAATCACAGAAATAATCCAGTGGTGAGTGTTCTTCCAGATGTGCTGCTGTGGGTGGCATGGGCTGTGGCTGAGTTGGTGTGGACACTGAGAAGTTCCTAACACCCTTCATCTTGGTTTGCCATGGAGAGTGAGTTAGGGATTACACTTTATAAGATTGGGAAAGGCGAACCTTTGAGGAACTAAGAATCTCATCCACTTGCTTTGGTATTCTTTTCTAAGATCAAAGCTGAGTGTTTATGATTATCTTTAGCAACTGAGAGCCTGAGAAAAATGTAGAAGCTGAACAAATGCTGTGTTTGTAAGTATAACATGTCAGTTCAGGCATGGGGTTTTTAAGTGATTGTGACTTAGCTTCACAAACTATTTCCTCTGCTCTCAGCACTGATTTTGATTATTTGACCTATAAATTTTGTCATCTTAGTTCACCGAATGCTTGCTACCATGCTTATGAAATTTGCATATTTTATACCTTGTGGAGAAAGCAGAATCCACTGAAGTCTTATTTCCTAATAACTTTTGTATTTTATTTACATCTTTACCCATTTTAACTTTTATGTCAGAATAGCTGGTTCCTTTATGTACCTATAAACCTGTTAATTATTTATTGAGGATTTTTATTTACTATTACTATTTTTTATTTTAATCAGTTTTCTATTTTCTAATACCCTTCTTAAATCAAAAGTGAATAAAATGTATTTTAAGTAACTTTCCTCTAATAACCCAAATATATCTATATTGACTTGACTGTAGAGCTCTTCTGGTAACTAATGCATACAGACATGCCCAGATTGTGGACATTTGCTGTGTTACAAAAAAATATAATTGTTAATTCATTGATGTTTAATTTATGACTACATCATTGGGTTTACATTTCTAAAGAGAACCATTTTAACATTTAGCCAAATTTATCATGGAGCTGAATAGAAAAAAAAAAAGAGCTGAAAATTGTTTTATAAACTGATTTTTTTCCCCAAAAACATGTGTGATCCTAGACCACCACTGTGTTTTACAGTGACTAGGAGAATGGGAAGTGATCCTGATGAAGGAAGGAATCTTTACTTATTCATTCAGTAACTCATTCACTCATTTTTTAAGACAGTTTTCGCCATGTACTCAAGGCTGACCTCAAATTGTTGGTCTTCCAGAAGAAAAAAGTGTGAAATCATCTAAACACGGTAGTGAAATAACTGCCAACTTCAGATGATAATATAAAGTATTGTGAAGAAACATAAATAATAGACTTAAATGTGAGCATTATGGAACATTTATTTTATTGGCTCATGATTCAGTTTTAAATAACTAGAAATTTCAACAGCAGGAAATATGTTTTAAAAAGTGTGTGTGTGTGTGTGTGTGTGTGTGTGTGTGTGTGTGTGTGCGCGCGCGTGCGCGCGCGCATGTGTGTATAGGTGTAGGCTAGAGGTCAACTTTGGGTTTCCTCTTAAGTCACTGTACCTTTAATGTGTAATTTAACAAATTTTCTATCTAAAAACTGGTTTTTATCAGTTGCATAACCTTAAGATGTTAAATAGAAATTGTACTTGAACTTCATTAAAAGTTATCCTTTATTCTTTCATTTTTATTTAATTAATACTTTTAGAAAACAGGAATTTTTTTCTTTTTCCTCTATTTTTTTACTTGAATTAGAAACAAGATTGTTTTATATGTCAATCTCAATTCCCTCTTCCTCACCTCCTCCCCTGCTCCCACCCCCCACTAACACCCTACCAATCCCATATCCTTTCTGCTCCCCAGGGAGGGTGAGGCCTTCCATAGGGGGTCTTCAGAGTCTGTCATATCCTTTGAGATAGGGGCTAGGCTGCCTCCCCCCCCGTGTGTCTAGGCTCATGGAGCATCCCTCTATGTGGGATGGGCTCCCAAAGTCCATTCCTATGCTAGGGATAAGTACTGATCTACTACAAGGGGCCCAATAGATTTCCGAGGTCTTCTCACTGACACCCACGTTCATGGGATCTGGATTAGTCCCATGCTGGTTTCCCAGCTATCAGTCTTGGGGCCAAGAGTTCCTTCCCCCTTGTTCAGGTCAGCTGTTTCTGTGGGTTTCACCAGCCTGGATCTTGACTCCTTTGCTCATCACTCCTCCTCTGCAACTGGATTCCAGTTCAATTCAGTGTTTAGCTGTGGGTGTCTGCTTCTACTTCCACCAGCTGCTGGATGAAGGCTATACGATGGCATATGAATTAGTTATCAATCTCATTATCAGGAGAGGGCATTTAAGGTAGCCTCTCCTCTGTTGCTTAGATTGTTAGTTGGTGTCATCCTTATAGATCTCCAGACATTTCCCTAGTGCCAGATTTCTCTTTAAACCTATAATGGCTCCCTCTGTTATGGTATCTCTAATCTTGCTCTCTTTTATTCTTCCCCCAGCTCAACCTTCCTGTTCCCTCATGTCCTTCTCTCCTTCCTCTTCTTCCCTTCTCATTCTCCTAGCTCCCTCTCCCCTCCCCCATGCTCCCAATTTGCTCAAGAGATCTTGTCCCTTTCCCCTTCTCCGGGGACCATGTATGTCTCTCTTAGGGTCCTCCTTGTTTCCTAGCTTCCCTGGCAGTGTGGATTGTAGGCTGGTAATCCTTTGCTCTATGTCTAAAATCCATGAGTACACATGAGTGCATACCACGTTTGTCTTTTTGTGACTGGGTTACCTTGCTCAGGATGGTTTCTTCTAGTTCCATCCATTTGCCTGTGAATTTCAAGATTCCATTGTTTTGTTTTGTTTTGTTTTTTTCTGCTGAGTACTCCATTGTGTAAATGTGCCACATTTTCTCTATCCATTCTTCAGTTGAAGGGCATCTAGGTTGCTTCCAGGTTCTGGCTATTACAAATAATGCTGCTATGAACATGGTTGAGCAGATGTCCTTGTTGTATGAACTTGCTTCTTTTGGGTATATGCCTAAGAGTGGAATTGCTGGATCTTGTAGTAGACTGATTCCCATTTTCCTGAGGAATCTCCATACTGATTTCCAAAGTGACTGTACAGAGTTTGCACTCCAACCAGCAGTGGAGGAGTGTTCCCCTTTCTCCACATCCTCTGCAGCATAAACTGTCATTGGTGTTTTTGATTTTAGCCATTCTGACAGGAGTAAGATGGTTTTGAGTTGCATTTCCCTGATGGCTAAGGATCTTGAACACTTTCTTATGTGTCTTGTTAAAGCATTGTAGATGGAGTTTCTTTTCCACCTGGTCCTGCTGCCTTTCAGCCACAAATAAACATAGAGAGGTGTATTATTTATAAACTGCTTGGCCAATGGCTTAAGCTTCTTACTGGCTAGCTCACTCTTAATTACTAACCCATAAGTATTAATCTATGTGATTCTACATGGCCTCTCTCTGGCATCCTCTCCCCAGAATTCTCCTCTCCTAGCCCCACCTATACTTCCTGCCTGGATACTGGCCAATCAGTGTTTTATTCGTCAACCAATAATAGAAACATATACACAGAAGAACATCCTCCATCATAGCATAACCCTGATTTCTGTAAAACATCATACTTTAAATTTTCTAAGTTCAGTATACATCAGCTTTAAAGAAAGTATGCGTGTTTTGTGAGATAAAATGTCAGAATCTAGATAATGAGAAATCATAGTAGTCTTCAGAAAATCCAGTGTAAGATCTAAAGAGTTAACATTTGTGGTTCAAGGGTGACTTAATAATTTATCAAATGTAAGCAACTTGGGGTTTCCTAATTACTGCCAGCTTCCATTTATACATAACTGAATAATTAACAAATCTGTTCCCAGCTTTTGACAGGTAGCAGTGATGTGGTCATCCTTTTAAGGGATTCTTTAAGGATATAAGTTTTTGGTACTTAGTTCTTAATAAAGCTTTAAATTACATACACTACTGAAGTTTTTATGTGTTTTACTTTGTACTTCATCTTGTGTGTGTGTGTGTGTGTTCTAGGGTGAGTGATGAAAAGGATGCACGAGGCTATCTTCAGGCCTTAGCTTCTAAAATGACTGAAGAATTGGAAGCGTTAAGGAATTCCAGCTTGGGGACACGAGCAACAGTAAGCTCTGACATTTCACCTGGAAGCTTACCTGGTTAGGAAGCAGAAAGCACATAAAAAATTTAACTGTACCAGTTTTCCCAGGCTTTCACTTGCTGTAAAAGTTTTCATGATCAGTAGTTTAGGTCTTTTCCAGTTTAAGAAAATAAAAATGTCACTGTTAGCTGTTATTTTATAGCTATCCATACTGAAGGAGCTGAAAAGAAAAGCCAATTACTGCTGTTCATCTATACATATTTACTGTTATTTCTTGATTTATTGAAAAATGTATTGTCATAAATTATATGCCAGTTCCATTCATTTTCAGTGATATTGCTCATAATGTAGCTTTTAGACTCATTTGCATTATGGAACTTAAATAAATGTTAAGAATAAAGTAGAAAGGAACTAAGACATAATCATTTTACTCTATAGGATATGCCCTGGAAAATGCGTCGTTTTGCAAAACTGGACATGTCAGCTAGACTAGAGTTACAGTCAGCTCTAGATGCAGAAATAAGAGCTAAGCAGGCCATCCAGGAAGAGCTGAATAAGGTTAAAGCATCTAACATCATCACAGAATGGTAAGGACCAATAATTTAGTCTTATTACAGTAGTTTATAGGTTTGTTGAAAAGTATTTGGAAAGAAGTTACATGTTTAGCTGCCTACCTGCCATTTTGGTTTTGTTTTTTAAACAAAAAGTGATGACCATATGGTTGGGAATACTATTGAGTAATATAGTGCTTGCCTGGCATGCCCAAGACCCTGGATCTGATCTCCAGTTCTGCCTCCCACCAACAAAAGTAATGAACAGGTTTGGGGCAATGAGTCAGTCAGTAAAGTGTGTATCTTGTAAGAGTGAAGACCTAACATTTGATGTCTGATCCCCACCTTAAAAAAACAAAAAGTGGGAGCTATGGCGTGGGCGTGGAGGGGGGAGAATCTCCAGCAGAGGCTCCTCAGACACCTAGCCAGGTCAGTGTGCTCCAAAATCACAAGATATTGTCCCTGAGACTAAGATGAAGAGCTGCTGAGGAAGTCATCTGGTGCTGGCCTCTGCCCTTCACATACCTGCATGCACCCAGACACATACACGCAAAGTGTACACAAATACATACAAAGTGCACATGCGCACACACACACACACATACACACAAGTGCACACAAAGTGTACATGCACAAACACACATATACACACAAAGTGTACATGCACACACATATACATACAAAGTGTACATGCACACACACATATGCATACAAAGTGTCCAGGCACACACACATATACATACAAAGTGTACATGCACACACACACACACAAGTGCACACAAAGTGTACATGCACAAACACACATACACACAAAGTGCAATGCACACACACATACAAATACACACAAAGTGCACACACACACACACATACAAATACACACAAAGTGCATACACACAGAGACACATATGTATATGCTCTGGTTACATGCTCTGGTTATATGAACAAGATCTAGCAGAATTCTAAAATTAACTTTTCTTCCATAATATTGTTAAATTTAATAATTCAGCTCAGGGCCAGCAAACTTTCTCTAAAGGCCCGTGTAGCCTCCTCTGCTCAGCTCTGTGGTCACAGTGCAGCAGCCGCCACCCTGTTGATAAGTTTTTCGGGAGTTAAACCAGTGCTTCATACATGCCAGGCAAGTCCTCTGCTACTAAACTGCATCTTGGACCTGGCAGCCATCTTCTTCACAGAAATAAATGGGTTTGGCTCGCTTTATTAATTTGTGTAATAGCAGGTGACAGGCTGTATTTGTCTTGCATGCAGTAGTTTACTCTCTCCTACTTTAGCCTCACAGACATTTAAACCAAATGAGCTACACAAAATTAATTGACTATTTTCCTTTTCCTACTTATTGAAGTAAACTGAAAGATTCTGAGAAGAAGAACTTGGAACTGCTGTCAGAGATTGAACAGCTGATGAAGGACACGGAAGAGCTTAGATCTGAAAAGGGTATGAGAGTGTGTTTGCATCAGGACCTGTTGTTCTGAATGTCCTTTATTGTGTGAGAGCTAACTTACTGTTGTAAACAGAGAATTCTTTACATTAGTAACCACTCATGCATCCAAACACACACATGTTCACAAATACATACACACGTATGCAGACTGGCTGAGCCTCTATATTAGTTAATATAAATTAGATTAAGAATTTTTAGTTACAGAAGTGACCACTTTGCCATAAATTTGACTGTTATTTCAGTGTTAAAGCTATTTCGTGAGTAACTTTTGAGATTGGGATTGAAGTATTTGTGATGAACTTATGATGCTCTCATGTCAGGTTGTCAGTTCAGCAGTGGTGCTTTGTGTTGACATTAGAACTTAGTGAGGAAACTTGAAAAGGGGAGGTTGTTTTTGAGAGCCTCGCAGAGTAGCCCATGGTGTCCTTGAATTCAGAGTCCTCTTGCCCCTTTCCTTAAGTGCTGGTATTAACATTTATTAACACTTTTTATGTGCCTGAAATGTACAAAATTATACAGGTTCAGGAAGGACAGCTGGGGAAACACTATAAAACAACTAAAAATAACTAATTTAGTATTAATTACTTTAGTAAAGAAGAATTATTTGGGTGTTTGTTGTGTTTTCCAGTTTGATGATTACATTGCTTGTCCTATGTGATTTCCAGATTTTATTAGCATTTTCTTGAGAACTTTCATTTTTCCTTTCACATGGAATTAGCTCAGAGTATGTAATAATCCTACAATTTGAACTTCTTATGCAGCCTTTCCATAATATAAACATTAAGAGGCTGATGATTTAGTAAAAATAAATTCAGGATGTGACTTACTTTAAGGGTCATTTTATATGGGATTATCCAAAATCCATTTTTCTGACAAAGGCTATCATCAATTACTGGATTAATTGATTGTCTTTGTATTTGGCTAAGGCTGCTCTACCATTTCTCATCTCCATACCACAGAGAGTGATAAAGCTGGTTGGGTCTCTATGCCTGCGTATACTTTGGAGAACAGAGTAATCACATAAAGGGACTACAGTACTTGGTTACATTTTTGTGTCATTGTTGATTGACTTTCTTAATGAACCAAAGTGACTAGGGGCCGGGCGTTGGTGGCACACACCTTTAGTCCCAGCACTCAGGAGGCAGAAGTAGACTGATCTCTGTGAGTTTGAGACCACCCTGGTCTACAAGAGCTAGTTCCAGGACAGCCTCCAAAGCCACAAAGAAACCCTGTCTCGAAAAACCAAAAAAAAAAAAAAAAAAAAAAGGAAAAAAAGAGTGACTAGGAACTCACCATAAAAGGATAAGCCAGCCTTCTAAAATGATCTTGCTTGATTTTAATTCATGAACAGTGGAGGAGAGGTATAATAAGGAAGAAAAACAGTATGTAATACATGAGCAGCCACAGTCCCGTCATCTTGGGGTGAAGGGAATACACCTATAATCTCAGCACTGGGAGAGAAAAAGAACAAAATCTGTGGAGTTCACTGACCAGCCATTCTAACCAGATGGTGAGCTCTAGTCTTAGTGATGTTTCAGAAACAAAATGGAACCAAATAAAGCAAAACAACTGACCTCTAACCTCTAAATGCACATATGTGGGCATGCGCACAAATACAGATCAGAGCGCACCTGCCCTGCACAACAACAGGAGACTGGGGGGAGAAACACAAACCAGTTGCTAACTCTTCAGGATAGAAAAGTCATAGTTGTATAATAGGGGCTAGAAAGATGGCTCAGAGTTTGAGAGCACTGGCTGCTTTTCTAGAGAACCCAGGTTTAATCTTCAGCACCCACATGGTGGCCCACAATATTCTAGAACTCCAGTCCCATGGTTCTGATGCCCTCTTCTGGCCCCTCAGGCACTGCATGTATGTGGTGCACAGACATACATGAAGGAAAAACATTCATATACACAAATTTTTTAATTTTAAATTTATGATAGGCTATTTCTGATCTATCTTCCCTAGTATTTATCATCATGGCCGTGTTGTCTTGAGATTATGTATTTAAACTTACTATCATTGCCAAAGATGCATATGCATTTTTAAAAGTCATCTGAGAAAAACTGAATTTTGGATTCTTCATACTTCACTAAGCTAATATCTGAAATGGAAAATTAATTAAGTTTACTTATTTTATCACTGTTATTTATGAAATACATTTTAAAATTTCTGGAAAGATTGTTTTTTAAAAAGTATTTCAAAAGAGGAACCTTGTTTGGGTGGTAAATGAGCTTAGAAAATCACAGATAGACAAGCTTCTAGTTTTTTTTATCAAATTGCCCAAAAGATTCTATTTTATTTTATTATGATGTACTAGATCAGTGGTTCTCAACCTTCCTAAATCTGTGACCCTTTAATACAGTTCCTCAAGTTGTGGTGACTCCCAACCATAAAATTATTTCATTGCTACTTCATAACTATAATTTTGCTTCTGTTATGAATCATGATGTAAATATCTGATGTGTTGGATATCTGATGTACGACCCCTGTGAAAAGATCACTCGACTCCCAAGTGGGTTGCCACCCACATGTTGCAACCACTGTACTAGATGGAAAAAGAATTTTGTTAATTATTGACTCAGAGGACTGTCATGGAAACTAGTCTAATTTAACTGTTGAGTCTAGGAAACACTAATGTATTTTGTTTTTTAACTTCGTAAAGTTAATAAGCCTTGAAACATAGTAGTTTTATTTTTAAGTACTTTAGTAGATTGAGACAGGAAAGGTTATCCATGAAAATTAGTTTTAATTGTTCTACTTTAAAAAAAAAGTTGCTGCTGTCTTCTAGGTATAGAGCACCAAGACTCACAGCATTCTTTCTTGGCATTTTTGAATACGCCTACCGATGCTCTGGATCAATTTGAAGTAAGTGACTGCTCTGAATATCCTCTGGGATCTAAAAGTTACTTGCAGTAAAACTTTTATTACAGCCACATAAGAGAACCTAAAATCATATAAACAAGTGAATAGAATCATGTAAGGGAGGACTGTGTCTGCATTCTTATGGAAAGTATGACCACACTTGTACGTAATAAAAACATCTAAGAAAGTCTGAAACCCAAGTTGTTATTAGACTTAAAAGCAGGTTCAGTTGCTCCCCACCTCCCAAGAAACAGTGAAAGCAGAGCATATCCCAACTTTTGAAAACATTTTCCTTTTCTCCCAGGCTTAGAGGCACAATAAAAATAAGTGAAAACATGAGTGCTCACAGTAGCTCACTATTGGCTTTCATTCCAGATCAGTGAAGAAGTAAGCAGTAAGGATAATGCTTTTTTACTAAAGTGCTAACCTACACTCTTGTTAGCTGTACTCTGAAATAGTGATTGCGTATCTCTTTATCATTCTTTATTATTTAAACATTCTGCTGAAAAAAACTCAGTATAATGTCAAAGCATGGTTTATGTCAGGAAATGTAAGTTATTGGTTATCACCTTTTTCAGCAGTTGGAAACCAGAATCTATGTGGAATGCTCTGAACTCCGCTTTTAGTGCTGGTAATAGGGCTGTGAGCAGAGTAGACAAAGTTCCCTTTCAAACCGCTTACATTCCAGCAAGAAGAATTAGAAACAGAGATTCTGATAACCTATTTCAGTTGTTATTTCAAAAGTGTACCGTTAATTTAATAATCAGTCATTTGTCATTTTATTACTTTGTGTATAGTAACAGAATTTCCTTCCTTTGGGGGAAGGAAGAATAATTCTTTGAAAAGTAACCTAAGTTCCTTGACAACAGTGACAGTGACTGCTTTTCTCATTTATTTATTTAAACAAATGTCATTTGCCTTTCAATTGTTTTACAAAATTTTGATTTATTATTTGTTTGTATTAAATTGCTTCATCCATATTTTCTATTTTTTTATTGCTGAATTCGTTAAATAGGATTCCTTTTCTTCTTCCTCATCCTCACTGATTGATTTTTTGGATGACGTAAGTCTTTAATTTTCAAACCAATGCATCCTTCAGTAAAAGAGATCAGTGAATTGATTTGAAGAATTTGCCTAATAATGCAGTTTTAGAAATATCACTTGGAAATTTATGCGAGCCAAATGCATCCTTCTTATCTTAAATATTATAGTTTATTATTATCAAATGTAGTAAAATAAACACTTTTAAAACTGCTTTGGCCTTTGGCGATTCTCTGTGTTTTCCATTCTTTGCTTAAATATTGTCACTATGTATAAGAAATTGTTCATTTTCATTTTTCATGGTTTCTGTTCTACTTTCTCCTTTTCTTTTTAGCATCTTCCTGTTTCTGTGTTGGTTTAAAATAATTCTGTGGTGGAGAAATCAAGAAAGTGACATTTCTTGGTTAAACTCATTGTTTTGTTGTAACACAGTAAGAATATAAATGAATTTTTAATACAGATTTCTGATGTGGAAAATGATTTTAAATTATCATATGTACTGTATACCCCATAAATTGGATGCATTAGCATATTCTGTCTGAATTAGTTATGTAGATTTAATAATTTAGAAGTTCCTAATAAGTGTGTGAGACATTTGTTTTCTACCTACACTGCCTGTTATATTTGTTTTCTGTTTCACATTAGATGACTCAGTAATCCTTGACCTAGAATTGATACCCTGTTGAACATGAATACTTTACAGAAATTAAAAGATAAAAGAGTTTAAATGCAAATAGTGTACATAAGTATTTTTAAATGATAGGAAATGGATTAAATGTTGTCTTCAGAATATTTTGTTAAAGTACAATATTATATTCAGAAGATGATTTCAGCATAATTTTCCACTGAAAAAAATTCTTGATACTATATTTTCAAATTACTGAACAACATAGAAACTTTTTAGTATGTTTGGAAATACCAAAACCTGTTTCCCTCCCAACATGGAAATCTTTGTTGTTGTTTCTAAAATAGTAAACTATGCTGGATGATTCTATAATATAACTGAAAGATAACTGACTTTAAAAAAAAAAAAAGTGAAATTCCATGTTGTGGTCTGCTGTTTGGTGTGTTAAAACAATGTGATATTTTTATTATTCACATTAGAAAGGATGAAGAGAAAGTTTGAGTAATTACATAGTTATTTTTACTGATAGACTATTTTCACTATTTCTTAAACTCTTGCCTCCATCCTTTTCTTTCCCATAAACACTCAGATTGTAAAATCTAACAGTATGTATTTCACCAAACAAATGAGCTCTTCTCCATAGAGATCTGTGAAGAGTGTCCCCTTGCCAGGCTCCTACTCTCAGAGTTTTTCTTCCTTTTTTATGTACGGAAATTGCATCCAAGTCACAGCCATTTCCCAGCCTTACTCTCCCCTCTCTGATCCTTCAGTCCCTGTTATGCAGCATAAGCTCATCTTGAACACTGAGCTGGGTTTTACATAGTGCGGAGAAACTCCTAGCACACAGTGAAGAGCTGAGTGCAAAAAGCTGCTGAGTCTTTGCTTCATGTCTCAACGTTTCCAAGGCATGATGTTGCTGTTCCTTCTGTCCTTCCATTGTTCTGGTAAAGCTCAAAAACTGGCTATTCCACTTTCTAGCATGGAGTTTGAAGGAAATTACCTGACCTTCAATACCTATGTTTGCTCATCTGACAAATAGTTATGCTATAGTACTACTCTCATGAATATTTAAAGAAATCATACAATGCCTTCAGGGATTTCAGGACATTTCCTTACTAGGTTGTTTCTCCTCTCTTCATATACTCTTTAGAGTTATTTCTTGTCTGCCAGTGTGACTTCACTTCAGTGCTTAGCTTTCCTCTTGCTAAGAACATGAACCACAGTACCTTCTTTGGAATTGTCGAATCTCATGACTATTAGAAAATGTTTTTTTTTTTTCTCTATTAGAGGGAGGGCTAGCACTAAGCTCCCATTTTAAAAAATCTTATTCTTAATTTATAGTTTATAATATAACCCTATTTTTGTTTATTGTTTATAACTATGACCTTGTTTTCCAATGTTAGCCATTGGTTCATTTTATCATTCAAAGTCATAGTAAAACTATGTTTCAATAGTAGCATCAAATCTTTGATATATTCATGTTCCACATCCAAGATACTGTAAAACCCAAGTTCAGTAGCTCCCACTGTTAGGCATTTAGAACATTTAAGGAATAATTGAGTCTAGATTATATTTTGTTTTATATCTGGTTATATTGTATGTCTTGCTTATAGTGTATGATTTGCCCCGCATGAGGTAGGTTCTGGTGCTTAACTAACCCCAAATCCCATCCCTCTGGTTATCCTCTTCCATCTTCTGTTACCGCTATAGACGAGAATGCTGAATAACTAACCCTAACTGCGGTTCAGCCTGGCGTGTTTAGGAGAAAAAAGGCTTGTGTTAAGCACGATTGCCAGTTTAATTTGGTGTTGTGTCTACATATCGTCCATCCTCTCCACACAGGCCCACTGTTACCTTCAGGGCTCTCAGTTTGATTACTTACAGGTCCTCTCCTCCAAATTTTCCTTCTGCTCTTCTCCTACTTTTATTCTTTAAGTTGGGCCTATTAAAACTATCATTTCATTATTTAGAACAACACAGAATCATTTTCCCATTCATGATTTTTCCTGAGTTTGTTTTGTCTCTTTTCTATATTCTGACAAATAGAAAAATGCATTATGTCAGCAGGCAGAGTTTAAGCATAAACTTTAGCCTCATTTAAAATCTTAATGAGATGCTCAGAATATCAATCTAAGTTGTGGTTCCTCCCTTCACTAGTGTCTTGATTTTACCATTGTTCTCACCCACACACAGTCTCTTTTACATTCTCTCTTAGCCAATCTCAAGGTGAAGATGTAATCAGGGTGGACAGTTTAGAACTATGTTTTTGTTTTGTGTATTGTCTTTGCTGATGAGTCCTAATTTAGCTCTTAACATTTTAAAAGCCACCTTTGAAAAGAGCAGGGAGTCGGTAGGTAAATGTATAAAGCAAATTTGCTTAATTATATATTACATGGGTGATTTGTGGAAAGGGCTGCTAGAGCTCAAATAAGTTATTTTATGGCAAACAGTAACAAAACTAAGTAGATCTGTTGCTGAAATTCTTTATTTCCTTGATGGAATGTTGGTGTGTGTGGATCAGTGAGTGTGCCAATGAAAACCTCATCCATCAACCCTTAGACTACATGTCTCCTTACTGTTTTTATCCTACAGTTTTTCCTGGATATATGTGTACTTGAATGTATCAAAACAGTGGCTTTGTGCATAAGTCTGTATGCTGTGTGTTGATATGGAGGGCCTGGCTCCTTCCCTGTGAATATGTGTAACGTGGTGTTCTCTCTCTGTTGAAGCGCTCCCCGTCCTGTACTCCAGCTAGCAAAGGCAGACGTGTAAGAGACTCTCACTGTGTGCTGTCCCAATGCCTTCTGCCTGTCCCTTGTTCTTTGCCTTTGGCTGCAGAACCCATGAGCATGTGCCGTGTGCTGTGTGTCATTTCACCACTGCATGCATGTGCTGCTGCTTTTGCTACTGCTCCTTTCCTAACTGGGTTTCTCTTTTTCTTTCCATTTTGGCTTTGGCCACAGAGCTCTAGGAATGTTCTTCATGTAAATTTATACAACTGAGCCACTAAAATAGTAAGATACCTTCTAAAAGTATGCTTTCTAAATTATTCAAATACAAGATAAATGAGCTTCTCAGAGAATCTGATAGAAGCAAAGATGTAGAATGCTGAGGCAATTTGTAGATGTCATTGACTAGATTTTACATAGATCACTTCTGGAGAAATTGTGAGGTAGATGTGCTCATTTAATGCATGTTAGGAGAATTTCCCTAAATATCTTTCATAGTATAGACTTAGGAAAATAATGTTAATAATGAAGTCTTTGTATTCTAAGAAGATGTCAAGATTTAAAAGTGCTCTTTCCATGCATTATTAATGCTGAAAACATCTTCCTCTGCCAATGCTCACTTCATGCTTCTTGACCTGAAAGTGTTCAGCCACTCCCCCGTCCTACGTATTCTGATATGCCAGATGGGTGCCTCTGTCCCAGCACCTGTCACACATGCACATCTCTGAGAAGCAGGCGTTATCTAGTACTGTTCACCTGGATTTGCTTGTACTCTATTAAATAGCACTAACGGACACTTGCAGGAGATACAGCCTTTTCACTTTTGCTTGTCAACTTCATGATGAGCAAGCACCTTCAGTTCCAGGTTCCTAGATAGGGAAAGTTAGTGATGAAGTACTTCTTGGTTTGTGGTGAACATGGGAAGTGGTAGGATGGCCATTGATACTTGTATTCTTTGTGAACTCATGGAGGGTCGTCATGCAAACATGAATAGCACTAGCATTACAGATGGTTTTAGATGACTGTTTCATCATAAGCAGGTCGGCTGTCAATGTTGTCTCACTAGATCTGGGAGTCCAGCTAACCTTTGTTAGTTAGAGGTCTATAAAGTATTCCTGGTTCTGCAGACGATTTGAAATGTATAGTTAAAACATTAGATATTTGGATTTACCAAATTAATCTTAGTGTATGGTAACCATTTTGAATGGGAAGGCTAGCATTTGTCTGCCCATCTCTATGGAATTTGAATTATTAGTCTGTAGACTGAATAAATTTATAATGGCTTGTTTTTAATATAAGGTTATAATTCAGAAGGGTTTGTTTTATTATTGATTTTATTATGTATTAGTTATATCTGATTGGTTAGCCATGTACACTGGGAGATTTGGCCACATAGAACATTTTGTTGACTTAGAAAATAAGAAAAGCTAGGGCTGGAAGATGGCTCAGCCGTTAAAGGCTAGGCTCACAACCAAAAATATAAGAAAATAAGAAAAGCTATTGGCAAAAATGACAGTATAGTAAACATCTCTTAATTCCTACTCATCAGAATAATTTGTTAAAATGTTTGCTAGTAGATTATAATTTAAAAGTATTGAATGAATTTTTTACACTTTTAAATTAAGATTTGTTTCCAAGATCTTCCCTTGAACAGTACTGGAATATGCCATCTATTAATGTGTTGCTTTTTACTATTGACCTTTTTGATCATTTTTATAATCATTAAGATAACTGTTAAATTGGCGTAGCTCTGCTTTTTATATATATCACATTTACTGGCTTTTGCTATATTAATAACTCAATTAACTACTTAGAATTAATGCTATAATACTTCAGTAGTGTCCAGGGGTTAAATACAGCAATAATGATTACATTTTTTAAAAGTTTTTAAAAGTGCTTTGTATGAAAATGTTAGCTATTTGTATATCTATGAATAATTTTAAGATTAATCTTAGGCATTTTAATTCTAGCACATCTAATGAATAGCCTGAAATTTTGATTGAGTTAAGTACTTTTTAATGGTAAGAATAAACCATTAATTACAAATATGTGGTAAGGGTTAGTACTTAATTATAGTTAAAATTATTACCATCTTGAAAAGCACAGTTCTGTTGGTGATGATTAGAACTCTGATGAAGAGAATGTGTGACCCGTTGTTCTCATTTGTCTTGTTACTCTGCACTTGACCCCGTGTTGATACTGGCAGAAGCCCTGACATGATTCCACAGTGCAGTCCGTTTCCTGAGGTCCCTGCTTTTAATAGAATCTTTTCAAAGACCTGGAATGTTTTTAAAGTTTGGTGTTCAAATTCTTTTTGCCATGAGTCTTTCTGTCTTTATTAAGCTTTGTTCCTTGTTTTTATAAGGATCACACTTAGAAAAATAAAGTAGTAATTTTTAAACTTCAATTTTTTAAAAATGAGAACATTATTGTAAATGATGTAGTTGAACTTTTTAATATTCCTGCTTACCGCCATTTCCAAATATTACTCCAGTGTAGCTACTTAGTTTCTTTGAAAAAGAAAACTAGTTTGATTTTTACATGAACTTTTTAGTTTAAGAACATAGAAAGCACATATAGTGATTTTTGTTGTTCTATTTTACTATAATTAATACTGGTTGTCTTTCTAAAATATAACTGTGGTTCTCAGTATAACCAAGGTTTACTTAATGCATCTAAGAAAGTCATTTTTATTTCCTCGATTTTGTTCTCTTTCATTGTCACTAATTAGTGAAAATTGATCATGGAAAAGATTAATACATGACAGAGATTCTTCAAAAGAACAAAAGGGTTTGTATTAAAGGGTTCAAGAGTTGAGTAAGAAACCACAAGTTAAGTTGATAATGGATCATTTTCTTCCTCTGGTATCTCACTGCCATAGCACATTGTCATGGGATCACAAAACATGCTGGTAAATGTTCAGCACCTAGCTCTGTTTTGGTTCCTGAGACATGGAATGTCCTAATGGGCTATCAGTTCTGTGGTGGAAACACATATTTGTCCACATACTGAGAAAGTGGTGCAACTGCATGTTCTGGTCCCACAGTGCTCACACTTACCTCTGTTAGCTCACGTTCTCATGGCTCAGAGTAGTCCTGCTATAAACTGTGAGTCAGTATTGGTGGAAGACAGCCAGCTTTCTGCCCTTGGTTTTAGAGATATTAAAGTTGCAAGACTAGATGTAAAAGTCATTTAAACTATTTGTTCTTATTCTCAAAATTATCTTCTACCCAGGATTTTCTGTCTTACACCAAGCATTAGGACTCCAGCCTCTCAGGATAGCTGAAAAATTTTTAGATTATTCTTAAAATAGCACAGTTTTCTATGTATAATGAATCTTCCACTTGGACACTCCATAAAAGCGTAAGTGATTGAGTCAGTTTTAAGTTCTTAATTTATATAATTATGTAGGCATTAGAAAGGGGAGGGTTTTAGGAAAGGAGAAACACCCCTGCTTTATGCAGCTAATAGTTTGATCTGATTACCTTAACTATCCCCAAACAAAGCTGTGAACTGTGCAAATTGTCTTGAGTCTCATCTTACTCTTATACTCTCCTCTTCTTGTTGAAGGTTCACTGTTAAAAATTTAGCTTGGCCTCTATGATCCTTATTGCTTTGAGTGCTTCTGTCATGGAGGCACCTTGGTGGAACATAGATGACTGGCTTTGCAATGAAGAGGTTGTGATTCAGGCCTAACTTGCAACTTCCCAAAGCAAACCAATATATGGAGTCATCTTTGCCACACATACATATGTAGTTAGTGTTCCTTGGTAGTTCCAGTTTTTAAAATCTAAAAATGAAAGATTGTGTTGGTTATTCTCACCACCCCTTACCTCATGGATTGTTTGAATGATGGCCTGTGCCCACCACCCTAAGAGGCCTTTCTGGGTCCCCATAGAGGGCTGCTCCTGGTGTATTCTTAAAAAGTTGCCAAACTATAGGAATTCTCCATACTGAACAAAAGTTGACTGTTTTATATGAACAATATATCACAACTCCATAACAGTATCTGTTCTGGTTTTGTTTCTGCTTTGTGATTAAAACAAACAAACAAAAAACCCCAATCAAAAGCAATATAAGGATTTAATTGGCTCACATTCTCATCCATTATTGCAGTGAGGTAACAAAGCTGGACACGCCACATCCATAGTCAAAATCAGAGAGAAATAATGCACTTATGATGCCTGCTTGCTGTCAGCTAGCTTATTTCTGTCTTACATAGTCCATGACACCCTGCCTAGGGAATGGTGCTGCTCATGGTGGGCTAAGTCTTCCTATATCAACAGTTAACAAACAGATCTAACTAATATGTCCACAGGCCAACCTGATCTAGATAATTTCTCATTGAGACTCTCATCCCTGGTGACTTTAAGTTGTAGCAAGTTGACTCTTAAAACTATCCACCACAGTATTCTAACTGTACATGAGATAATAGCCTTGAATTGAGAAAATTATTTGTGTTCTTAGACATGGAAGCCACATACCTGGAGCCCTCCTTGGTCAGCATAAAAGGGGAGTTGGAAAGTTAGTCTTGGAAAGTGTTTCTGATCTCTATTCCTGATCACTCACCATTCAACCCAGGGTTTTAAGAGGTTTATTTGTTCATTTAGTTTCACACAGAAAATTCTTTATGATTTTAATCAGTGTTGCAGCCAGTAGTGTTAATATATATTCTCATGACTGTAAATATTTCACCAGTTGCAATTTAGAGGGGGTACATTGTCTGCCTTCATGTCCCCTCCCCAGGAATAACCATAGTAACAATAAGAGAAAATAGTTAAGTCTTTTTGTTAAAACATTGTTCTTTTAAATATGCTGTATTCAAAACAAATTACCCCATCTTTCCTAATAATCTTCTTTAAACCCAGTGTTAATAATTTTGAAAATTACCAGACTGAACAGATTATCTATAGGTATGTTTTGTGCTAACTTTTAACCCAAAACACTTTCAGTTTCTAAGAGTACTTAGTTTTAAAGGGTGTGTCTGTATGTAATATTACTACTGCTGTAAAGTAACAAGTTTGACATTAATAACAAGCACAAAGCTAATGTTAAATTCCTTTTACTTTCAATTAAGACCTGATGAAGGACTAAATTTCATTGTCTAGGACAAAGTTACATCTAATCTACAACATGTGTCTTTGAAGTACTCATTTCACATGCATGATTTTTTGTGTGTGAAATGCAAAAGCTTTACATGGTGTACAAATAATATACAGTAAAAGCTAGTGTTCATGGTAGGAGAAGAACAGCAAGCTTGGGGCCAGAGCTTTGGTTAACTGTTCAGCAATTGTTTGAATGCCTGCTTGTACCCACTACCCATAGAAGACCACTCCTAAGGTTTGCCACTACTTGCCCATAACTTCCATACAGTTGCCAAGTTATCGCAATTCTTAATATTTAGCAAAATGCTTGTTTGTAGTAAAAACTCATGCTTTTGCATGATGCCATCCTTAATGTGAATATTCAATCTTGAGTTTTGTTTTATATTCCTTGAGGAATTGTTGTCATGACCATGCCTTAAGTGTAACATGTTGTTAAAACATGATTCCTTGGGTTGTTTTGTTTTCCCTGACTTATTTTCCTAGACTATTTATCCTGTTGACAACACTTATATATGGAACCCAAGCATCAAGTTTTACATCCTGTCTAGGTCCACATCTAGTGAAGCTGAGCCCGTTAAGGTGCCTCCCTGGAGCAGTGTTGCTCCACAACTGTATACTTGTATTCAGGAAAGGGAATTGAAAGTTTTGTTTTGGTTTGGTTTGGTTTGGGTTGTTTGGAGACCTGGTTTCTCTGTGTAGCTTTGGAGCCTATCCTGGCACTCCCTCTGTAGACCAGACTGGTCTTGAACTCACAGAGATCTGCCTGCCTCTCCCTCCCAAGTGCTGGGATTAAAGGTGTGCCCCACCATCGCCTGAAGGGAATTGAAAATTTTAAGTGAAATCTAAGTACTTTGTGTAATAAGTTACAGTTCATTGGACATCATTACATTTGATAATACAGAAAGAGATAGAAAATCCCACTCACATTCACCTGAAATAGGCAAAAATGGGTGGGTAGGTAGGTAGGTAGATAGCTAGTCTTTAGTTAGAGAAGTATGTAGAGATATGCTTGTATAACGGTTATATTCAATATTTATGAAATCATTGGCATCATTAGATATAAACTAAGCACATGGCATTGAAAGTGCCATTCTTGATTCGTGTGTTTTAATTCTTCTAATCAGTTTAATAAGCCAGGATATAACTACTTCATTGCATCATAGACCCGGCTTTAAAATGAAATTGTTACTACTGTAACAACTGAATAACTGTGGCAACTGGATAGTTTATTCTAACTGCTCAATCAGCCATGGGTACTCACTCAACTAAGTCCTGCTTTCTAATAGTCAGAAATACAATGTTATGTAAATAGTTCAGTCAGTTAAGTTGAGCCAGTTTTCTCCCCAAAGACCATTTGACATTCTAATTGGAAAAATGTACATTTAGTTTGTTCATTGTATCTGCTATATAAGCTTTAAGCCAAAGGTGTTGGGTAATGGTCTCACTAGTCACCACCACATCATCTCTGTATTGCCCTGGATCTGGAACACATTTCTTTCCTTTTTTTTTTAATTTTTATTTTGTTTTTGACAACCAGCTATGATTTAGAGCTCTGCAATAACTATTGGAATGAAATGCACTGCTCTCACCATGTATAAATATTTTTCTGTTGTGGGATACTCACGTTGTTTCCAGCCCTTTATTACTAAAATTGGTCCTGAGGGGATCTTAGTGATTTTGCTTTTGCAAATGGGCAATTTGGGTGCAAACTAGCTGCATGTTATGCACACTTTAACTTGTTCTTCCCAAATGTTTTTCACGGTGTTTGGATCTGTTTTCATTTCCCTCAGCAGCATGTGAGAGGCCCCCATCTCCCCACATCCCTACCAATCAGATACTAGCTTTTGTCAGTTGGATTGGTGTGAGGCAGAATTTTTGTATTAACTTGATTTTATCCCTTTTCTAATTATATTTAGCATTTTTATGTGTTCATTGGCTGTTTATGATTTGCCTGTTGAGGTCCATTTGTTCCATTTTTTTTTCTGTTGTTTTGTTTTTTAATGTTCTTTTTAAGCCTGGATATGAGTTCTTTGCTGGGCATACTGGTTGCAAGCATGTTCTCCCATTCTAAGGATAATTTTTTAAATTTTTGTTAACTTTTTGGTTTTCAGAACCCTTGTCCAGCTTATCAGTCTTTGTGTATGACTTCTGCATTTGTGGTTTTTAAAGTGGTCTTTATGAAAATAATGTTTTTCTTCCATGTTTTCTTTTACAGTTTAAAATTACTGCCTTTATGTATTTAAGACTTTACTCATGCTGAAATGTAGTGCTGTGTGGAGTGGGAAATGGATTCTGATATTTCCCACATCTGAGTCTCCTGTATTTGACTCCTCTGCAGTGTCTCCACTTTGTATATGTGGTCTCTTGTGGGCTTTTCTGTACTTTTGCTCATTCTTGCGCTGATTCCTCATTTCCTAAGAGTCTTTTATTAGAATTACATTGATTTTATAGATTTACATGAGGAAAACTGACATCTTCATGACATTGGGCATTTCCATGTAGGAACATGGTATGCACAGTAGTTATTTCTTTTCATTCTTCAGTAGAGTTCATTGCCTTCAGTGTCTTCCATGTTGCTTACTGATTGGTTCTGGTGCCCTAAATTTTGTGTTGCTGTGTGAGTGAGATCCAATCAAATGCAGTTTTTATCAGGCACTGTTGATCTTTTATCCAGCACCTTTGCTTTAGTCTTTAATTTTAATAACTTTTCTAGAACTTTCTGTAGAACTCTAATGACAATTTTGTTTGCAATTGTGTTTTATTTTCCATAAATTTTTTTCAGTGTTCCTTTTTCATCTTTTATATTTATCTTCCCAAATGTTAAGTTACAGGTTGAGCTCAATATTTTTTCAAGCTATTCCAAAGTAAACAGAATTTAAATTGAGTATAAGCTCACAATTCACAAAACACTGACACATTCATCAAATTCCATATCAGGATATAGTTTATATAAGATTGGTTTTAGTGGTTATTGTTAGAAGCAGAGGACTATCCAACCCTCTCTTAATATTTGAATACTCTTGAGTTTATACAAGGCTTAGCTGCTTTTTCTGTATGCTTGCTTGGCATCCTAAAAAGACATTACTGTCTTTTGTTGTTTTTTTGGAGGTTTTTTACTTTGCTAATTAAGCCATGTGCCCTCCTCCCCCACAATAACATCCAGTAAATTCACTAGTTCTTTTTATTCAAAGAAATATACAATACTTAATAAAGTAGACTTCATTTTACTTACAGTAAAGATATGGTTTATAATTAAACTTGAATGAAATTAATAATGCCAATAATATTAAATAATTTTAACTCCTTTATTTAAAATTAACTTCTGTGTAAAAATCTCACTAATCTCCATATATTCAAATCTGTGCGATTATATTCCATTTACATAATATATATTCTAAATATGGAAATCACGTAGTTAAAAAGAATTTTCTAGGACTACTGAGATGGCTTAACAAGTACTGATTGTACTCGTTGGGCAAACCTGAGTTACATCTCTGGAGCCCACATAAAGTTAGAAGGAGAGAAACAACTTCACAAAGTTGTTCTCTGACCCCCACATGTATACTCACCTAACTTGCACATACACATCACACACACACACACACACACACACACACACACACACACACACACACACACACACATACAGTAAAAATTAAAGTTTAAAAATTACTCTTCTAAATAGTCGTATCATTAGTCTTGCTAAATATTCACTTACTTTTAAGGATCAATGTGACAAATTCAAATGAATGTGAAAATATCTTCATTTTTGTGTAAGTTACATGCTATGATTTTTATTTTCTCTATGGATTTTATTTTCTAATTTCTTTCTTTTTAAATTCCCAAATTGAAATGATTATAATTGAGAAAATACTTCATTTGTAAATATTGTGAGCTCAGACTTGAAGTACCGTACGTCTGTGGAAACTTGAACCTCAGGGAGCTGAGGCAGTTGTCTACTTAGCATTGTTGACATGTTTGGTTTATTTACTCTGGTGTCTTTCTAGTTATTTTCTAAGTAAAGTGAGTTATTCACGACATTCATTTCCTCTTTTGCCTGGGATTCAGATTGCAGACACTGCTCCACTTCCAGTTCACACGCCAACCTTAAGGAAAAAGGGATGCCCTGCTTCAGCTGCCTTGCCACCTAAGGTACTTGGTCTAAACATAGTGTGTTCCAAAAGATGAGAGTGCATTTCTTCTACGTTAGATGTTTGCTGTGAGATTTGTTGCTGATTTCCTCAAAGCTTTAAAATAAAAAACTTGGGAAGAAAATAAATTTGATAATGTAAATACCATTTTGAATGTTGGGAGGGTTACAGTGTATTTAATTCTTAAATCCTGTGTTTCGAAGCCTATTAGAGGAACCTTTATTTTGTCACCTGATAAAAATATTAAGTTGGAGCTCCTCGTCAGAGAGTGTGAGTCTGAGTTTAGTCACACACTAAGAAAGAAGTGCTCAGCAACAAGTGAAGGTGGATCTCTCCCTCCTCCCTCCCTCCTATGGCCAGGCATTGTATATGGCAAGACATGACTGAGCTCCTTGTCTAAGACTATGCAAAGAAATTCTAGAAACTGGAAGACCAGGGATCTTCCTCCCTTGAACATAAACTAGGAATAAATCACAAATGGATGAGATCAGTGGCTCTGAAAACTAATTTTAAAAAGTATGAAAATTTCTGGAAGTGGTGGCACACACCTTTAATCCCAGCACTTAGGAGGCAGAGGCAGGTGCATCTCTGAGTTTGAGGCCAACCTACAAAGCAAGCTCCAGGACCACCAGGGCTACACAGAAAAACACTGTCTTAAAAAACAACAACAACAAAAATATGAAAAGAACATCTGCAAAAAAAAAAAAGAAAGAAAGAAAGAAAGAAAGAAAGAAAGAAAGAGTAACCACATACCATTACATAAGGAGACTACACAGGATAGAAATTTAAAATAAACATATCCTTACAGAGATAGGTAATGCCACACAGGATAAAGTAGTAATAAGAAATAATATCTAGAAGAACTTGACAGAAGAATATATCTGCTGAAGTCCATAAAGGGCTTTAATGATAGAGTGGGAGGAATAGGTATATTAATAAAAAATAATAATAAGTCAGTTAGAAAATGAGACAAAATCTGAAAACTAAGGTATATGACAGGAATGGTGTCAACATTTACATAATATGACTTTCAATAGGAAAGAGTTGGAATTAAAGAAACAGAGGGTCTAGAATGATATGATGACTCTGACTCTGTGGTTAAGAGCACTTGCTATTCTCTCAAGGTTCAGAGTTCTGTTCTCAGCACCTACATCAGGCAGCTCGAAACTGCCTGTAACTCCACCTCAGGGAATTTGCTCCCTCTTCTGACCTCAAAGGCACCTTTGTACACTTGTCATATACAGTGATACACAAACACAAAGTACATTTTTAAAAAAACAATGACCTAAATTTTTTTCAAATTAGAAATGAAAAGCTTCAGTAAAGGATGCAAGAAAACACTTAAAACATGCTCAAAATGTCTGAATGTTTCCAAAGAAATTAACTTATTTAAGTGATTAGAACTTACAAAACCAATTGGATATGTCTGCCTGGAGCTGTGGCCCCTCTGGTGGAGGTGCTGCTTGTGCAACCTGATTGCCTGAGCTCCCCCTGGAGGCCTGTGAAGAGCCAGGTGCTGTGGTATGAATCTGTAACATCAGGGGCAGACTGGAAGGACAGACTGATTAGGGGGACTTCTGGAAGCTCAATGGCCAGCTAGCCTGGAGGACACAGTGTAGCAGGAGAAACAGCAGGACATGCTGCCTCAGCAGGGTACAAGGAAAGAACTGACTCTGAAAGTTGTCCTCTGACCTCCACAAGTCCTGTGGTACCTGCATATGTACCTCTGCCCCCCCAAATAATAATAGTGTCTTTAAAGATGTGAGAGATGAAAGAATTCAAGAGAAAGCTAAAATTAAAAGGAGATATCTCAGAAATACAAAGTAAACTCTAAGAAATTCAAGATCAGACAGTGACTTAGGGATGCAAAAGAATCTCAGTCAGTAACGGAGGGCAGAAGTAGAAAGGACTCAAGTAAAGATGGCTGGCAGACTAGAATAAGGGAGCCAGCGTTTGCAAAGAGTTGCTGACAAATCAAAAACAATCATAAATACTAAAGTTACATTCAGGAAAAATTCTGCAGGTACGAGCTGTGCAGTGCGCGTGAGGTGTGTCTCTGGCATGTGAGAAGTACCTGCAGCCCCATGGCGCTGTGAGGGAAGAAGTGCAAGGGTTAACTCTTCTGTCGATTGTTTTGCAGCGCAAGAGTCATCAGTTTTTCGTGAAGTCTTTCACTGCCCCTACAAAGTGCCATCAGTGTACCTCCTTGATGGTTGGTTTGATAAGACAGGGCTGTTCCTGTGAAGGTAAGAACAGCAGGAAGGAAAGTACGACTTCTTGGCTTTGTAACAGTACTGTTGCCAACTGGTTGTAGGGGCTCTGAGCAGACAGACAGTTTTGAATGCCTCACTGCTGCCGATCCGATGTCTCTGTGACTCTGAGCAAGTGTTGTGTAAGAGATGATAGAAAATGCTGAGTGAAATCAACTCTGATCCTGTCTGCGCGGAGAACACAACTCCAAGCATTTCTTTATACCTTTATAGTCATCGAAACACTTGTTTTCAAATAGTCAGAAGTTTCCAGATATTGGGCCTGGGAGAATGGCTTAGGGAAAAAGGTGCCTATTACCACATGAGCATAAGGACTAGAGATTGGGTCTCCAGGACATGTGCCAGGTTGCCCACCTGTAATCCAAGCCCTCAGGAGGTGGAAAAAGGAGATCCTTGAGGGTGCTGGACCAGCTGAAGTGGTCCAGCTCCAGGTTCAGTGAGGGACCTACCTCTGAAAATGAAGTGGGGAGTGACAGATGGAGGAAGATGCCTGACATCAGCCTTGGGCTTCACATCCTCACACACATGCAAACACATAAACATGCATGCATAGCACACACAAATTAATCAGTTAATTCAGCATTGCTAATAGACATCAAGTAGCTGAATGTCCATTAGTAACTCTTACAAGAGAATTTCAGGACTGATAATGAGTTACAGTAGGATAAAGAGCTAGAAAACTTCAGAGATCACTTTGTTAGGAATTATAAATTTAAATTAGCCATGTTATTTACAAGGCTGGGATTTGTGTTTGTTCTGTCTTTTATCCATTTGCTTCTCAGTTTGATCACTAATAAGATAATAATAATAGAAATAAAAACATTTATTACTTCTCAGTGAATTTCTGACTGACAAGCAACTGGATCTTTTGCCCTAGTGATAAAACGGTTGTTTAAAATAAAGTAGATAATAAGCTTTCTTCTAGCTAGCACCATGGATGCAATTAATGAGTGCCCAGTGAATTTTGTTGTTGTTAATCTAAATTGTGTCCTTTTTTCCTCAAAGTGTGTGGGTTCTCGTGTCATATAACATGTGTGAACAAAGCTCCGACTGCTTGCCCGGTTCCTCCTGAGCAGACTAAAGGTCCGCTTGGTATAGACCCACAGAAGGGAGTGGGGACAGCGTATGAGGGCCATGTCAGGGTGAGTACCTCTGTTTAGTCACTCAGTAAACACAGCACTTGACAGAAAATTTAATGAATCAAACTCATGTAAATAATATTTTACCTAGAGTCATAATTACTTGGAAATAAATTCTAAAATATCACAGAGTTTTCTGTACTCTCCAAACCTTGAGGTTTGCAAATGTCAAAATTGTCTTAATGGAGCCTTGGGCCTCTGGTCTTACCTGAGAGGTAGAATACTATTGAGGTGTGAGTTAGGAAATATCAAGTCATAAGCTTACCATCCTGGGTACAGTTACATTGGGAACAGAATGTCAGTTTCATCTTACAACTAAATTTGCCTCTTAGGCTATTTCTCTAAAAAGCCATGAGTCAGTCTGAAATGGCACCATTTAAAGCTTATAAAACCATCGAGGGTCTGAAGAGTGTGTTCTCACTGTCTCCTTACTAATGACATTATGTCCCACTTGCTGCTTATCAAGTGTAAACAGACCTAGAGCAGGTATGCACAGCCGTTAGCTGAACCCTGCGGTTCACATGGAACCAGGGGCTCTCATTGCCATTTTCATTTGAGTTTTGTTTGTTTGTTTGTTTGTTTGTTTGTTTGTTTGTTTGTCTGGTTGACTGAAACAAATTAAGATCCCTAAGCCAGCGGGAGTGAAGAAAGGATGGCAGAGAGCACTGGCTGTGGTCTGTGACTTCAAACTATTTCTCTACGATATCGCAGAAGGAAAGGCGTCTCAGCCCAGCTCTGTCATTAGTCAAGTGATTGACATGAGGTAAGCCCCAAGGGATGAAGATGTATGTGCATTGCAACATAGGAAATAAAGCGTGAACTTTCTTTTATATTACCAGGCTTTGCATTAAATAACCTAATTTTGGGTCAGTTTTTTGATATAGCCCTATGGCTACTATGACATACTAGGAAGTAGGGAGTTACGGGTGGTTCTAGGGCAAGTTGGTCTACGTGTGGAGTGTGTGGAACTATAAGCCAATGTTTGGCTCTGAAAGGTCAGTTTTAAGGTCATGTAGTAACAGAGTCCTAAATACATGTTCACCCATCATCTGAAAGTGCAAACTGATCCCATGAAAGTAGAGGGATAACATCTCTCCCTGCCCTTCACAGCACACTAGAGTAGCAGACAGTTAAGAAGCTGTTTATCTAGCTCCATTGTCCAGACTCTTCATGCACCCCTTGAGCACCTCTTCCTCCTTTTCTGCTACAGCTTCAGCCATTACTCCTGATTGATGGATAACATGCATGTCTCTAATTCAGACATACCCATTGCTCAAAATGCACATTTGCAGATATGCCTATAGGTGTCTGAAACATAGTGAAATATGGAGAGATTGGTACAGGGGTTATCAGCAAGAGAGATTTGGCAGATTTGCTAATAAACAGAATAAAAGATGGGGGGGCTAGGCAAAGGGGAGCTCCTTAGCACACGTGGTTAAGGATAACATGAACAACAGCAAAACTATCTGTTAAAACAAAGATAAGACCATGTCAGGGCTTTAAGACGGGAAAGACGGTACAGATGACAAAAGGAATAGGACAGAGGAATAAATCACTGCTTTAAGTGCTGAACTCAAAGTGTCAGATGAACTAGATTAAGTATGCTTGAGATTTAGTATGGCAGGCAAGAGAGCTCACTGGGGACTCTGGAGACTAACAAAAGGCCCTTCTGCCTGTGTGCTTCTTGGCTTTGTGTGTCTTCATGAGTCAGCAGTTATATCTAGTGTAAAGTACCAGGTTACTCCTGATGAATTGTCTTGAGTATTGTCAGTCACTATATGGGGAAATCTTGTGTTTTGTTTCTTTTTAAATTGAGCTTGGGTGTTCATATGCTTACTCTTTGAGAATTGCTTCATATATGTTATTTGGGTGTATAAGCAAAACCATACACATATGGTAACATGTAATAAGCCTAAATGTTTAACTTTCATTTCAGAGATGAAGAATTTTCTGTGAGTTCAGTCCTGGCTTCTGATGTTATTCATGCAAGTCGGAAAGATATTCCCTGTATATTTAGGGTAAGTTGTGTATGACTTGAGTGAGTTTTTACATGAACATTGTGTATGGTGTGCATATGTGTTTGTGTGCATGTGAAGGTCAGAGATTGATGTCAGATAGCTTCCTTGATTGCTCTCCTGTTTACCTGCTGAGACAGTCTCACTGAACTGCAGCTTGCACGTTAGCTAGTCTAGCTATGGCCAGCTTGCCCCAGCAACCCCTGTGACTACCTCTAGAGTAACAGACAAACCTACCTGACTGTCACCTGGGTTCTGGGGATCCAAACTGACCCTCAGGTTAGTGCAGCAAGTGCTTTATCCACCGAGCCAGCACCTAATTTCTTGTTTTTAATGAGTAGGTTTTGCTACTCTGTATAAATCATGAAGTCACTGGGACAAGACCCAGACCTACTGCTCTTTATGTGTCCATACCATACACTATTTACATGAATACAAAATTGTGCTGAGACTTGTAGAATGCAAAACTATGTTTCTCAAGTATGCTTCATGTTCTATACTTTTGAGTCCCAGTTCAATTTTCAAGTAAGTATTACTATGTGAGGTTTAAAACTTAAAAAACATTTGTCTCTGTAAAACTCTCACTTTTAAAATTGTTTCAGTGTCTATTCCTTTATAACAAATATTCCAAAACTTTAGGAGTGCTCATTTTCCATTGTTCTGTAGTATTAACTGATGTTCTCCTGGGGCTGCATTCAGCTTATTTGGGGCAGGAACATCCAAATTAATGTTTTCCTCGTCATTGGGCCAGTATTGATTCCCCTCTTTATATTCATGTGTTCTCGTTCTCTCTCTCTCCTCTCTCTCTCCCTCCCTCCCTCTTTCCCTCCCTCCCTCCCTCCCTCTCCAAATGCATACAGATAATTGCTGATAGCTATATTGGTAAAGTAAACAGTACAGATTTGTAAAGCTGTTATATCTGTCCTACTTCCTAGTTGCCTGTGAGTCTTATATCTAAGGAAGATCAAAGATTTTAAACTTAAGTCTCTTACTTTCCAGGCCAACAACTATTTATTTATTCTCCCCTAGCTCTCAAGGAAAGTCTGTAAAGGCTTTACCTGTAACTGATTTGCAGTGGGATTCTATTGTTAAAAGCATATGTAAGCATATAAAGGCCTCTACACACACACACACACACACACACACACACACACACACACACACACAATTTTAAAATGCTCTGATTGACTTGTAAACCTTCATTTACTTACTGTTTCAAGTGATCTGATCTTCTTTAATGATCATCTGAAGGGTTGCTAGGAAGTACAAGAGATTTCAGAGCAGTATGGTATAGTGCTTGGAGCATAGAAGCATGCTTTAGCTTCATGCCCTTAAGAAGTTACTCACTTTCTCTTTATCAGGGATTCTCATATTTAAAATTAGTATATAATCATAGCTCCCCTGTCTCATGAAGGTGTTAAGAGGATTAGATGAGTTAATACTTGTAAAGTGCTTTTCTTTCTGATACTTGATAATTTTAAGTGTCATCTATTAAATTAGTATGAGTAGTGCATTTTTATGGTATTTTGTGACATTTTTGTAACAAAGAACATAACATTTCCACTTGTATCACCTCCTGTTGTTTGAATTATAGCATTGCAGTGAGATACTCTAATTCAGCATAGCTAAAGTTTAAATGCTCATTTTACTGGGAGTGCTAAGCAAATGAGCATAGCCTTGAAGCTAGCATGAAAGCTGTCTGTTTTCTAATATTGTGAATATTAAACTGTTTTAGGTCACAGCGTCCCAGCTCTCAGCGCCTAGTAACAAGTGCTCCATCCTGATGCTGGCAGACAGCGAGAGTGAGAGGAGTAAGTGGGTGGGAATACTCAGTGAACTACACAAGATTTTGAAGAAAAACAAATTCAGAGACCGCTCAGTGTATGTTCCCAAAGAGGCTTATGACAGCACTCTGCCCCTCATCAAAACAACACAGGCTGCTGCAATCATAGGTATGCATTTATAACAGTCGTCGCATTACCATAACTGTAGACTACGCTGCGTTCTGAGCTGGTACCACTGTTGACACCGTGTCTGGCATCTGTCAGACATTTGTGGGATGATGAGACCTGTGTCAGACCTGTCTTTTGGCATTTACATTGTATTCCTAAAAAGCATTGGTGCTGAAAGCCAGCCTGCTAACATTTTTCTTCTACTTTTGTGAATTGAAATAAGTTAGTAAGTGTGTAATGTATGTTATTGAAGAGTTTTGAAGTCGTAGAATACATAGCATGGCGTCAGCAAATAGCAGCTCTGTATGAAGAAGTTTACCTTTATGTTCTGTTCTTATATACATACCCAATTCTGTTGCTATCTAGAAAACATGAAAAGTCTACCGAGCAGTGTCTCTGGAGTGGGTAATGTCACAAACCGGGCTTGTAGTTTTCTTGTTACTGAATAAGCAATTCTTTCAATACTGAAGCAGACTTTTAGCTGACTGCTGTGTTTTAAAAGGCATGACATATTTACTCTGCAATCTGAGGGGAAATATGGATGGTATATTTTGACTTTGTTATTTATCTTAATTTTCTCATTATCTAGTTTATTCTGTTATCTCTACATGATTTTTATCTGACGAAAATGTTTTATGTTTGTGTCTTAAATAGATCATGAAAGGATAGCTTTGGGAAATGAAGAAGGATTATTTGTTGTGCATGTCACCAAAGATGGTAAGAGAAAACCCAATTATTCTGAAGTAATTTTCAATGATGTATTAGAAAACTCTCAAGTCTAAGAGCAAGATTGTGTTACTAAGATTTTCCAGATATAATTTTCTATATTTTTAAATCAAAAGATTTTTTTTCTTTTTTGGGTTTTTTTTTTTTTTTTTTTTTTTTTTTTTTTTTTTTTTTTTTGGAGATAGGGTTTGATTACATAACTCTGGCTGTCCTAGAACTCAGTATGTAGAAAGGCTGGCCGAACTCATAGATCTGCCAGCCTCTTCCTCCTGTCCTCCTGCCACCACACCAGCTTTAATTCAAAAGGCTTTCAGTTCTGTTACCCCCTTTCAGTTCTAATGCTCCGTGTACTACCCCACTCCCATTTTACTGAACAGTTCCACTCATGTCTAAGATGGCACAGCAAAGAAAACTACAAATTACTTTTCTCATTCTTAGTATTGCTTTAAGAGATAATGTCTAAAATCCCTTATGGTTCAGTACAACAAACAGGTTTTTAGCTCTCTGGGGGGAAATAAAGTGCTGAGTGAAATAAAGCAAACCCAATTGAATTTGCTTCTCATAAATATGGCATTTTAAGTTCTGTCTTTGTATCAGGTTAGAGCCTGAGAATTTGCTTCTCATAAACATGGCATTTTAAGTTCTGTCTTTGTATCAGGTTAGAGCCTGAGAAAAGCAGGTCACTTGAGCTTGATGAGTTTGTTCCCCAGAGAAATACCTTGAGAAGTGTTAGGAGAATGCTTCAGTTGGTAAGTGCTTGCCGTGTAAGCACTGCATTCCCAGAACCACATAAAAAGTTGGGCATGGTAGTGTGTGCTTGTGATCCCAGCACTGGGAGTCACTGGCCGGTCGACCTAGCCTAGTTACCAATTCCAGGTCCCAGTGAGAGACCCTGACTAAGAAACAAGGGTGGATGTGGCCAAGATGACTCAGAAAAAAAAAAAAAAAAAACCAAAGCTCAAGCAGACAGCTCCTGAGAAAGAACACCCTGGGCTGATTTCTGGTGGTTCATGCTTGTGTGTGCATACATGGCAACATGTACATACAAAGAAGTAGCTGAAGAGGTGGGGCTAGAGAGATGGCTCAACAGCTAAGAGTCCTGGCTGCTGTTGCACAGGAAGGACCCAGAGGTTCGTTTCCCAGCACCTACTTGGTGGCCTACACTATCTGTAACTCACATTCCAGGGTATCTGATACATTCTTCTGGCTTCCATGGACACAGGTATGCAAGTGATGCACAGACATACATGTGAGGCAAAACACCCACATACATAGAATAATGCTTTAAAAAGAAATACCTAAAGAGACGCATGAGTTGCAGTTACTTGAATTTTAAAACTAGGAATTCCATGGTGAAGTTCCTAGGATTTAGCCCCAGAAAACAAACTTCAAAAAGCATCAGCATGCTTTACATGGGGTTCCTTGGTGACAAGATCTCGATGCTGAACTTAATACTAGCTATTAGCTGTCAGTGAGTTAAATGATCTGATAATGTGTTTAATTATCCGCCTTGTTTCCTCTGTGATTTCTGACCTTGGATACTTTTGTGTGTATGTGTATGTGTCTTTAATATGGGTTGGGCTATATACTTTGGTGTTTAATTTGGATACAGTCAATACAACCGTTTTGCATTTAATGTTGTTTCTTCCTGTAGAGATTATTAGAGTTGGTGACAATAAGAAAATTCATCAGATTGAACTCATTCCAAGTGACCAGCTTGTTGCTGTGATCTCGGGCCGAAATCGCCATGTCCGACTTTTTCCTATGTCAGCCTTGGATGGTCGAGAGACAGATTTTTATAAGCTTCCAGAAACTAAAGGGTGTCAGACCATAACTGCTGGGAAAGTGCGTCATGGGGCTCTGTCCTGCCTGTGTGTGGCTATGAAAAGACAGGTTCTCTGCTATGAGCTGTTCCAGAGCAAGACCCGGCACAGGAAATTTAAGGAAATTCAAGTCCCATGTAACGTCCAGTGGATGGCCATCTTCAGTGAGCAGCTCTGTGTAGGGTTCCAGTCAGGCTTCCTGAGATACCCCTTGAGTGGAGAAGGAAGTCCATGCAATATGCTCCATTCAAATGACCACACACTATCGTTCATTGCACATCAGCCAATGGATGCTCTCTGTGCAGTTGAGATCTCCAACAAAGAGTATTTGCTGTGTTTTAACAGCATTGGGGTATACACGGACTGCCAGGGCCGAAGATCCAGACAACAAGAGTTGATGTGGCCAGCAAACCCTTCCTCCTGTTGTAAGATTCTTTTTTATTATTGGTCTATCTTCTTCCCCTTTTTGCCTTTTCATTTACTTAAAATATAGTCATTTTTTACTAACAGCTAGTTTTTTAGTCACTCTCAAGGTCTTATCCAAGTACTAATTATGTTGCTAATATAAAATAACCATATTGTAAAACCTAGACAAACAGGGTGAACATTAAATGCTTGAAGTAGAACTAATCTTTCTATGGAAAACTGACTGAGATACATTTTTTTTAATCTCCATGTATTTAAAAATAATCCCAAATTGTTCTCTTCAGTGTCCCCCCAAATACAGTATACTTATATAACAGTAGCTCGTAAGACTTACACTGGAGAAGTTTAAGTGTTTAATCGGTTCTTAAAAGATGTAAGTTGGCTTTTATAAGAAATATTACTCCATTTTACATTTTATAGATATATACATTGGTTTAAATTTACTTATTTTACTCTTTCCATAAAAATATTGATATATCATTTAATACCTCTACCACTGTTAAGTACATATTGTTTTTCTATATGAGATGAAACTGAGTGAAATTGATTCAGTGCCATCTTCCCTCTCAGAGTAGGGGAGGTTCCTGAGGGAGTAATTGGCTGGTTAGAATGCTGTGTTACAGGTGCATTCAGGGGAGAGTGTCTGGCTCAGATTGCTTTGCTTGTAATGGAAGCCTCTTAAGCCTGTTTACATGCTAAGAGGGAAAAGCCTCTAGAGAATTAGTAGGAAAAGGTAAACTATTTGGGAAACACAGAAAATAGAATAAGATGCCCCAAAATGGCCCAAAGAGGGTGGAATTCAGAAGTCTAGTAAAACAATTACTGGGGCAGGAGGCAGGGACCCCTCCCCTGCAGCAGGAAGGATGGAGGGCCAGACCAACCCCATGTGATAGGTGAGAGATTGTGTTTCAGAACAGTGAGTTCTTATTTCAGAAGAACGATCAAAAGCCTCTAGCCCTACTCAACCAGATTTAGCTGTTTATAGTGTTTTATTTCTTCTGAAATGAACATTTTTTTTTATCAGTGACATAGTAGGAAAATGAATGCTGTTTTGTAGCTGAGTCAGCTAACCCTGAGTGTTCTGATGTGAAGTCACCATCAGGCTAACACATTTCTAGGTGTAATTCAGTCAGTAACTATAGTTTGAGTAAATCGCTTATCCTGTACTTACGTCGCTATTCCTTCCACAAATGTGTTTTGAGCATCTGTTCTTGCCACACAGCAGCAGGTCACAGTGTCTGTAGCAGAACTGTGCTAGGACACACATATCATGCATACCTTACTTATCTGTTCTAAACCAGAGCACATCAACAGCTTAATTGCTTTAAAAGTCCAGTACTTTAAAATGCAATGGAATGTCTTATTGGACAAGGTGTGTTCATTGAGTCTTTCTGTATTGGGCTTTATAATCTGAGCTATGGTCTATCAGTTCTTCCATCATGATTTATGTTCTGCTCACTTCAAAAGTGTTTTCAGTATCAGTCTTATGTAATAAGTGTTGGGTTTTGAAAAGATGCCACTCTACAGTTGCTTAGGATAGACCTTTTAAAGCATTTGGGGCTTAATAGTTCACAATAATCAGCAGGCTGTACCTTCCTTCCTCCCCCCAGGTTACAACGCACCTTATCTCTCCGTTTATAGTGAAAATGCAGTTGATATCTTCGATGTAAACTCCATGGAATGGATACAGACTCTTCCTCTCAAAAAGGTAATGGAACACTAAAATGTGGGACAAATTGGTTAATATTTTTTACATTTTTCATTGCAAATAGTGATTGTGCATAGTACTGTGTTGCGTGAGGACATTTCAAGAGTGTATATATTGTACATTAAGCTACTACCCCTGAACCCCACTACTCTCCCTTTTCTTCCCCCTCCCTCTCCTATGGGGGGGGGTCTCTGCAACCACCAAGGCCAGCAGTGTCAGTCTGTGTGAGCAAGAAGGAAGTTGGTTCAACACAACTCAGTAGCTGGTGTTGGTGCAAACTTTGAGAGTCTGACACTGCGAAGTTTATTTTAGGTATATTTAAATATAGCACAATTTGGAAAAATGTTTGCTGGTGATACTTAACTAGTCCCATGTACACAATAAAGCTTAAGGCATGACTACATCAAAGACAGAGTTTCTCTGTGTAGCCCTGACTGTCCTGAACTTGCTCTGTGGACCAGACTGGCCTGGAACTCACAGAGATCTGTCCATCTCTGCCTCCCAAGTGCTGGAATTAAAGGCGTGCTCCACCACTGGCAAAAATATGCCCCAATTTTAAGACGTATTAGTAGTGTAAACCCTCAGAAAATTGCTATATTATATAAAGCAACAAAAATATCATCCTTAAATTTGTAAATTTGGTTTGGCCACAGTTTTCTATTTCATTTTTGTCATATAACCTTTGTAATATGCAAGCATGTAACCTGAAAAATGAATAGCATTGTGAGCTGTGCTCCTTTCCTTAAGAATGCAGTACCCCATCATCACCACATCCACATGCAGAGTTCGAGACCAGCCTGGTCTACAAGAGCTAGTTCCAGGACAGCCTCCAAAGCCACAGAGAAACCCTGTCTCAAACAAACAAACAAACAAACAAAAAGTCTTTTAGGTGAATACTTTAGTGTTTATCCATTATCTGGTTGACAGCATTTGAATTATTTCTAACTTTTGCTGTTGTCAGCATTTCTGCGTCTGTCTCAGTGGAGATGTGGAGGTGTTTCATTACACTGTCAGCCTCATGGCTAAGGCACAGGGGCTCCAGCTGTTGGACCTTACACAGTAGTAGTATTGCTAGTTTCCAGAATATCAGTACAAACGACAGTCACATCATCATCCTCCACCGTTCTTTCTGACCCCATATCCCTAGCATGCCGTTCTTTGAATTGTAGTGAAAAGCATGTCTCTGAAGTACTGGTTTGTATATCCCAGTTAACTGTGGTAATGCCTGTCCTCCATACTTTTCCTTACAGGCAATACCTGGTCATGTTTGCTCTTCTTGTTGAATTTGCAATTTTTTTCTTCCTAGTCTATTCAGACTTCTTTATGTGGGTCTTGGGTTACTAACACACAGGACAGTCTTTTCTGTTTGTGACATCTCATATTTGTGGTGTATTTTCCTGAACAAAATTACTAATTTTACTGAAGTAACATGTTATTCCTGTTGTTTAGGTTTTTCTTTTTTCTCTTCTTAAGAAACTTTCCTACTTCAAGACCATAAAGATACAACCTTTATTTTTTTCCAAATTTATTCTTTCTGACTCCCTCCTGTTGCTATGTGCAATATTTTGTGCATAATAAACTTTTTCTTATTACATGCGTGCCTGCAATCCACTTAGAACTGAGTTTTAAAATGTAGCGTTCTGGCTGTATTGATTTATATGGCTGGTTCCCCCATCACCGTTGTCCGTGATCCTTTTTCTCTCAGTACTTTCATCTCTAGATATGTGGGCATTCAGTGTTTGGTGCTAAGAATTAATAAAGTAAGTGTGTTCATTTCTTAGTTTAATTTTTGGTCACTGATGGTTTTTAAATGATCAGTTTTAAGGTTTATGTATTTCTGCTTGATTTTATTTACCCAGAATAGAATTTCTTTAAACTATTATTATGATAAGTTAGTTTGCTCAAACTAAATCATAGTTTACCTTCCTAGTAAGAATTATTAACTTGAGATGTTTTAAAGAACTATATTTTGACTTAAGTGAAAGGTTTTTTGGTTTTTCGAGACAGGGTTTCTCTGTGTAGCTTAGGAGCCTATCCTGGCACTCGCTCTGGAGACCAGGCTGGCCTCGAACTCACAGAGATCCACCTGCCTCTGCCTCTGCCTCCTGAGTACTGGAATTAAAGGCGTGAGCCACCAATGCCCGGCCAAAGTGAAAGGTCTTAATAGTATATTCCTAATAAATAGACTAAAACTTTTATGATTTAATTTTTAAAGGTTGTATTGAAATACTAATTTCATTTTTATTATTTTAGGTCCGACCTTTAAACACTGAAGGATCATTAAATCTCTTAGGGTTGGAGACTATTAGATTAATATATTTCAAAAATAAGATGGCAGGTAAGAAAATATATTACTAGGATTGATTCAGTGGAACTATTATGTCAGTCCAAAGCATTTGGATATGAAATGCTTTAGTCCAAATTTGGCTCAGGCATATCTCACTCTGGATGTGTAATACCCACTGTCAAACTCTGGCAAGACAACAAAGAGAAGCTGTGAACAAATAAATCTGTTTAAGCCTATATGGCTGTGTAAGCAAAGTGTTTGACTCTGCCACATGTTCTTTTCCTGTGGAGTTCTTGGTAAGTGCAGAGGATACGGCTGGATAGTCTTCGGTGCCCATAATAGCATAGAACCTAGATTATGTACACTTGCTAGAGCTCCAGTGGGGACTTCAGAAACCCATCTCTAGCGATTGCACAGCACCTCTAAAGTACTGAAGACAGTGTGGGTAGAGGCAAAGGAGACCATAGGAATGCATCCCCAGAACCTAGAAAGTAAAGATGGGAGAAAATAATCTATGGAAAGGGAGGTGGGGGCATTGTTTGTAAGAATGAAATAAAGGGAATTGGAGAGATGGCTCAGCTGCTCAGACAGGCCTGGAGCCACTGAAACTACTGTGCAGGAGAAGGAAAACAGTGTGAGGATACTGGTGAGAAGGGGCTGGTCAAAGCCCTGACACCAAGACAGCTGTAGCTTCTATCAAATTATATTTATAATTAAAAGTAAGAATGTGTTTTGCAAGCTATTCTTGATTTTAGCATGCATTTTTTCACATACTCCACTGAAAATTATTGCTTGCTTTCTGATTGTTTTAATGTATAACTTTTAACTATCACAGTTGTACATATTATGCAATTGATTGCAATGTCATAGAGATTAATAGATATAAAGAACTTTAACAATTTAAATGGTGTCATTATTTTCTTTCTCGCAGAAGGGGATGAACTTGTAGTTCCTGAAACATCAGATAATAGTCGGAAACAAATGGTTAGAAGTATCAACAACAAGCGGCGTTACTCCTTCCGAGTCCCCGAGGAGGAGAGGATGCAGCAGAGGAGGTATGCAGTTAACTTATGCCAGCATCTGTCCATGTTGCCATCACACAGAGGACAAGCTCAAAACAATTTAGAAGAAAGATTTGGTATCTGAAAATTTGTCGCTCAGCTGTGGTCCAAAATTGTAGGGTCGGGGAGGGTGGCTTGTTGGCAGAGTATTTGCCAAGCATAAGTAACACTCAGGAGTCTTATCTCCTACACTAATGAGTGCATCCCCCAGTGCCATTTTAGTGCATACTGTCAAGGTTTTAAGAATTTAGTGGACAAAGTACCATATTTTCACTTATTTCTGTATATATATGAAGAGTTATACTTCTTCCTGGCACACATAACTGTAATATAAATCATCTGTGCATATACTAATTGTATATCCTTAAGAAGTACAGAAGCCAGGCATGGTGGCTCATGCCTGTAATCTTAGCATTCAAGAGGCCAAGGCAGGAGAATCACCTTAAGCTTGAGGTCAGCATGTCCTGAGCTAAAGGGTAAGACCCCTTTCTTAAAAAAAGAAAATTGAGAGAAAAAAAAATAACTCAGATTAACTCTATACTCCATGAGCAAGCATATTTAGCTACATTTAAAACCATTTCTAAAATGTTATCTGTTTTAAAAGATGCACATATAACACTCAATAGTATCTGCAAAGTAGAGCAGGGGTTCTTTGATGTATGTTAAAGGAACCCTTTCCAGTAGAGGGCAGAGCTCAGTGGTACAGAACTTGATACATGTGAGTATCTCTGATCCCCAGCACTGAACCAATTAAACAAATAAAACCTAAATCTTAAGATCTTATTTAAAAAGCAAAGCAGTCTAAGGAATTGAACTATTAATATATTCTGTTATTCTAATTACATACTTATTTTTATAAAACAAAGTATGCTTAATTTTTTTAAAGTTATATTGATTAAATGTGGAAAAACTGTCTAAACAGGTGTTCTACCTTACAGGGAGATGCTACGAGATCCAGAAATGAGAAATAAATTAATTTCTAACCCAACTAATTTTAACCACATAGCACACATGGGTCCTGGAGATGGAATACAGATCCTAAAAGACCTGCCCATGGTAAGAGGCGTGAGGAGGGGTGTGAATATGAATGGAGTGAGGAGTCAGTGGCAGATGCATGGGGAAATATGTGTACATAGGCTTACATCCATGCACAGCTTCACAGAAGGTGCTATACAGTGAGAACATGTTCTTCCAGTGCGCCACAGTCTGTTTAAGATGCATGGTGGCATACTGATAGAAGAAACTTACAATTCGTACATCTATCAAAACCCAAAACAGAAGTTCTTGATTGGTTCCCCACCCTGGAAAAGTTCTCCATTTTGCTAAAAAAGTTTGCTGTTGTTAGTGGAAGAAACAGCCATATTTGAAAGGTTCTGTAACAAGTCCCAGACGCAGCTGCCAAAACTTTTAAGATTTCACTCAGTGCAGTAGATACTTGGGTGTTTTTCTCCACAGAAGCCCACATGGGCTTCATCATTCATAGTCACACCTCTCAGCTAACTGTGAAATTAAGTCTTGTTCCTTTGTTCAAATCCAAGCTTGTTTCCTGGACAATTACACGTAAAAAGAAGTGTGTAACATAGGAAGATGGTTGTATTTTAACAACATGAAGATTGCATTGCATCCACAGACCCATTATGCTGAGGTTAAAATTACTAGTGGAATTGGCAAATTATCCAGGCTCACTTTGCTCCTAAAATGTCAGTGGCACACACTCCAGAAAACTGCTAAAATGGAGTCTGAGTCTTTGATCAGTGGGGATAGCAGCTAAACTGGGCTAAGAATTTTAGGAATAATTCCTCTCACAGCAATTTCAGAGAGGACTGTAAATATTGATCCTAATCTCTTTCCAGAGACATCTGTCTTAATCTCATTAGCAATACCATTGGTAGAAGAAATGAGAGAAGTGATAAAAATGTGATGTGTAATAAAAATTCTAGTGTAAAAGTTAGGTTATAAAAAGAGTTTTTCATTTATTTCCTGGGGAAAAAAAAGAAAAAAGTCTACATTCATTTCAACCAGTGTGCTTGTCTGTAAATACCAGTCACATGACCATGCTTTCTTACCATTTGTCTTTAAGATGATGGTGATGATGGTGGCATCCACAGCAGTGTAGATGATTCATATTAGTGACCCTTTGTAATCCAGATTTTTATTAGCTGTGTTGGGTAAATATAGTGTGTGCACGGCTAGATCACGGCTGACCTTTATATATGTGTAAGTCAAGCTCATTAGACATCAGAGCTGCTGTGCATGTGAGCTGTTCTGCTTTTCAACCTCCACCTGGAATGAGAGCTCTGGCGCCTCCTCTTCCCACTCCTAACATCGATTGCTCCAGAGTCCTCACTGCTCAAGCTCTCATCTTAGCAGCACACGCAGCCGAGTCCTGAGATCCAAGCCTCTGCTGTAACTGTTCTTGCTATTTCATTTTTCTGTGTGAAAGTCACAACATACTTCAGTAGAGAGAGTTTTTGTGAATTAAACAGTTAAATGTAACTGTATTCATAGCTTTTATGTGAGAGATCAAGGGCAAATGTACTGTTTTAATTGAACTTTTTGAATCTTTGATATAGCATTATTGAGGAGTGGAGAGAGAACCAACTTTAGGCACACAAATACATTGCACAATAGAATGCCAGCTAAATCAATGTTAGTTCAATAGTAGCAAGGTTTTGATAGATATTAACCTTTTACAATTAAAGTATTTCACTTTCATTGCATTCTGGTGCACCTAGAAAGTTTTTGTCACATCTTTACCATGTAAAAGGAATTATGGTGTACCCCACATTGTAATCCTTTCCTTAAAGTGGAACAATGTCAGGATTTAATGTTATTCTGCCTAGGGTTTCCCCAGGTGAAGAGTTGTTTCTCATCCGAAGTCCTTTCCAACCTTCACATACAATGGAGCGTGGACCTTGGATTCTAAATTAGCAGTTCAAATGTTGTAAGAAAGTTCGAAGTATCCTCGCAGCTTTATTTCTTTTTGTTTAAGTTTTTTTTGTTTGTTGGTTGGTTGGTTTTGGGTTTTTTGTTTGTTTTGTTTTGTTTTGTTTTTAGTCAGGGTCTTACTATCTAGCCATGACTGGCCTGGAACTCTCTATGAAGACCAAACTGTCTTCAAACTCAAAGAGACCCAACTGCACCTGCCTCCAGGGTGCTGGGAACAAAGGCCTGTGCCACCATACCCAGCCTAATTATACTTCTTTCTCCCTTCACTCTCTTACCACTTAAAAGAAATCTTTTGTTTGTTTGAGACATAGTGTTCCTTTGAGCCTATCCTCCTGTCTCAGCCTTCTAGGTGCACCAGGTACCCATCACCATGTCCACCAGAAAGTTGTGTTTTTGTTACTATTGTTGAAAGCATTTTTATTATTAAGCAAAACATTTTCAGATGGAATTTGTCATTCATCCACTGGCTCCATCCCTGTGACTTCCATGCTGGCTGTTGATTCTAATTAGACAGCTCAGTCTGGGATGTATGCTGTCACCTGCTTTTTGTTAGCTCCACAGCCACCTCCCCTGGCCTCCATCCCAGATTAATACCGAGTTCTTTCTCCCTGCCAGTTCAGTCATTTTTAAATGTGTCTTCTATTCCTTTAATTTTTCTTAATGTGTAAGATAAGCACTTACATTTTCAGGAATATGCATGATTTATGAAGCTGTTTCTTCATTTGCACACATAGTAGGCATCAGAAGTTTCCTGTGTCCAAATTCTGTTTGTTTCCTGTTATTTCCACATGTCTTTTCTCATTTCACCTCCAGAGGATCTATGACCCAGCTCTCTAAAGCCATCCATTTAATTACCCAGTGTATGCTTTGTGAACACTTAACTTTGTGCCGGGATCATGCTTATCTAGGAGCAGACTCTGTTAGACATTATACATGCATGTCTGTAGGAGTGCTCGTGTGTGATAGAGAGCTTGTAATTGAATGTAGTCTCATTTCAGTATGTTCTCTCCACTCAAATGGAATTATGAATTATCCTTCTTCCAAAAAAGAGGAATTACATTGATCTGGTAACATATGTAAGAACTTTCATGTCCCAAAATCATGTTACCATCTGTGCAAAGAGCATGTACCCTAGATGTTTTTATCTCATTGTATTCAAGTCACTATCATGTTCCTGTGAAATACTTAAGACCTGAGAAAGTTTTGGGGGATCTTTGGAAGAGTGACTGCTTCATTTGTAGCAGATACCCTGAAGTCCACTCACCTGTGTCTTGAGTATGAAGAGGGCAGAAGAGCTGCGAAGAGTCACGTTCTTACCTCCTGTCAGATATGTCCCTTCCATTTCCATCCTCGTGAGTGGAGAGAAGATAGACAGCTAATATAAAGTGATATGCGAGCCTTAGACAATACACAGAACTCATTTCCTCGAATCTTCTTCACCATTTGTTTACCTATGGATTTTGTTGTTGTTTAGTGGTTGCTAGAAATACAGGAACATTTTTCTCCAACCAATTTATCACTGTAGTGTTTGTCACCATATTCCTAGCACAGTACATTTTACCTGTTCTTAAAGTTCTTAATGAACTCAGCATACTGAACTCAGTAACCTCTTCAAGAAGCAATTTTTCTTACTGAACTGTGGATGCACTCAATGGTGACGTGCTTCCTGGGTTGCGTGCGTGTATGTATGTATGTATGTATGTATGTATGTATGTATGGTCTATAAATTCAGAACTGAGAAATGGCCATAGAGCCCGAGGAAGCAGGTTTGTACCTTCCTAGTTAGAAACAGTTTTTGGTTCCCTTGTCCTTTAGCAGTCTCTTGCTGTTCCTGTGCTTGGTGTTTGGGGTAGACTTTTGCAATGCTTTTGTTGTATCTCATAAGAAAGTCCTGAAGCCTGAAAGCTCTTGGATCTCTGGAAGCCATCCTGCTACTCACTCAGCTGGTAAAATGGATGATGTTAGCATGAAGTGATCTTTTAAAAATCTCCTGTTTAGAGTAATTGATTACAGAGGTTAATTCTCTGAGGCCAGAAAGAATTTCACTGGGAGTTCTGAGGGAGATGCTGCCTTGTTCTTTGTGTGCATGTTGTCTGGTATCTCTCACCCTGATCCATTCGCATGACCTTACAGCTTTTTCTCCTTTCTTTGTTTTTGATAGCCAGGTTTCCCTTATCCATCCCCTCATCACCACTCCGGTCTGATCTCCTCTCCGAGCAACTTTGAGCACATCTATCACATGACTGTCAATTCTGCTGAACAGTTTCTCTCTCCTGATTCCATAAACCCTGGGTACCCCCCGTCCCTGCGCTCTGCCCCCGGTACACCACACTCTGTGATTTTGAGGGTATGAACCGCTGAGGCTGGGGCTAACCTCCACTAACCACGTGTGCATTTGCTAACCACTGAAGGGCACCTTGGGGAATGATTGCCCTTTCCCCCTCCTCGACTGCTTCAACTACTTTTCTGCCTTCTCCTGATTATCCTCCTCTTCCTCCCCTTGTCAGTCCATCTTGTCTCTTCTTCTGAGGGAAATATGGGGGAACAAGGCATTTCTGTATAATTCAGAAGCAGCTTTAGAGTATGATCTTGGTTGGATAGTTTTCCAAGTATGGTATTTTTCCATTCTGAATACCGTGCTGAAATGAAAACAGCCCCAAACTGGATCTTTTATTCTTTTAAAACAAACAGAAAAGGGTTCCCTGAATTTCTGAATTTTCTGGCAGCTCTTTATAACCACTTCACTTCAGGATGAGATAAAATTCTGGGTAGAACTTAAGCCATAGACCTACCAAAAGTCTCCAGAGTAATGCTATAAATATCAAGTAAGTAACAGGAAAAGTTCTAGTTAAAGTCAGTTTTTACAAGTCTTTTGAGTTGTTGATCTGGATTTAATTGCAATCAAAACCCAAGATAAGAAAAATTAAAACAACAACAACAAAAACCAAAGCTGCTACACCCTGAAGAAGCATGGCACCTGCTGGTCCTTTCACCCATCCCCACACCTTTGTTGCCATTGGCCATGCATTGAAATGGCTGTTAAGCAGAGTATCTATTTTATCAAGTAATATATGCATATATGAACTTGAAGGAAAGTTGGTTTTATGGATATTAAAATATTTGGGTTATGCCATGCAAACTGTAAATAGTAAAATGGTAATATGGGTTTTAAAAATTTGTAATGTAATTTTCCATAAGAAAATTAGGGGCTCAAAGTCTTATTTTTGTTTGTATTAATTACTTTATATTTTAAATGTCACTAACATTAAATTATAATGGCATCCAAATGTCTTACTTGACAGAATTACTGTAATAAAATCTGCCTTAGTTTGCTTGGCAGCAGGAAGCATATTCCAAGGAATCTGTAGTCAGTCACGACTTGCCTGTGAGAGAAACCGCTCACCATAGCTAAGTTGAGTCATGTCCACCAGTGGGAGTATGCCCCACTCTTCAGCATAGTCTTAACTAGAAAGTCCCAAAAGTTGGCTTCTTGTTATATTCTAGTAGAGTGTCTATCATTTGACTAAATAATTTAGTATTTTAGTTTTCATTCTTGGTTGCTGGCATATTTTGGAAGCTTATTCTCAGTCACTTGTTCTAGGGTAGTCTTACTTTAGAGACAAGAACAGCAACCCATCTTAGCTTTGAAGTGCAGCTCCACTCTGGCAGTTCCTGTCTCCAGGGCCCCTTGGCAATGCTCATTCGTGTTGCTGTCCTTCATAAGGTTGTTCCTGTGTGAGCAAATGCTAAGCTTCTGCCTGTGACTGTCTTGTCTTTAATTCTTTTAATTTTCTTAAATTAAATAAGGCAAAACATTTTATTTAAACATATAACACACAGAATTACGTGGACTTTGCAGATCTGATATAGGAACCAAAACAGCAATGTTGAATTGGGACCCGCTAACCAGCCAGCCTTCTGCTTGGGGACATCTTTGGGTGGCATTGTTGCTTGAATTGTTTGTGGTGACCTTCTGTCAGTGTTCGGTTGTGTTGGAAAGCCCAGTGCTGCAGGCACATCCAGAGCCATCACCCTTTGTGGGGAGAGGAGTTCATAGTCACATGGTAACTGGGAAGTGAGTGTCCAGTTCTAGACCTTGTTAACAACCAAGAACATTTAAACACACTGCTAGATTTCCTTTTTACTTCTTTCTTATTTCTGCCTCCTGTTTTAAATTGTTTGATCATTGACATATTGTAGCAGAGAGAGCTGTGTTAACATATGGGTCAGCTTAGAAAGAATTAGAATTGGGGCCTGCATCAAGGCTCAGTGGGTAAAAATGCTTACTGCCAAGCCTGACAACGTGGGTTTGATCCCCAGAACCTACAGTGAAGGAGAGCACCAACTCCCAAAGGTTGTCCTCTGACCACCCACAGTGGCACGAATATGCTCGCACCCACACGTGTGTGTGCACACACAGGCACGCTTTTTTAATTTAAAAATTGCTACCATTTTATTCAGTTGCTCTCAAAAATTTTTATTCTTTCTTTGAAAATTATATAAAGTGGAATCTGTGTTTTTAAAACGTACACACACACACACACACACACACACACACACACACACACACACATAAACCAATATGAACTAAAGCACAGTATCTTCTACAGAGAGGACTATAATCTGAAATTCATTAATTACCAGCAGAATTAATCTGATGCCTGAAGCAGGAAATGGGGGTTACAGATATAATCCAATCATCTATCTGATAAATATATTTAGTACCTATTTTATGTGCTGGAGTGAAGTGTTGGTCATAATTTTAGTCAGTGTAAAGAAATAACATATTGGGGGCCAGAGAGATAGCTAATTGGTTAATAGCACTGGCTGCTTTTTCCAAAGGACCTAGGTTTAGTTCCCATCACCCACATGGCAGCTCACAACTGTCTATAACTCCCATTCGAGATGATCTGGCATCCTCACACAGACATACATGCCATAAAATAAAAAGAAATCTTTTTAAGAAAGAAAACATATCGACTAAGGAAACAACACTGGAAACAGTCGTGAACTGTATGCTTCCTGAGCAACCTGAGCCAGCTGGATCAGCACAAGGCAGGGTGATTCTAGATGAAGGACTACCTTCCCACAGTGTTCTCTGTTTTTCTCTGTTTCAGGAGCAGATAAGAGGATGTTAAGTGAAATATATAAAAAATAGCCTACTGGCTTACTGTGTGTCTCAGGGAGAGAGCAATTGCCTGGCATGCACAAAGCCCTAAGTTCATTCAAATGAACTTAGTCCCATCAATGTTTGGGAGGCTTACCTAGACCAGCCTGAGCTAGGAGAGAAACAGTAAAGAGAAGAGAAGGGAAAAATAAAGGCTTGATGCAGTTGGGCCTTTTTTTTTCTTGCTGAACCTCATAAAGCCTTGAGGTGAGATAGTTGCTATTGGCATTGACTAAGGGATCCTGAGCAAGCCTGGGTCATGCCACAGCAGAGTGAAAGTCAGCATGGGCTGCACATATGGATGCCTTTCTCTAGTGATTCCCTTAACCTGCTAGAAGAAGGGGGTACTATTTCCTCAACACCAAGTGCTGAAAGATTCATTGGTTTTGAAACAGTAGGGTGGGCAAACTGGTATAACATTTCAAAATACATTTTGAGTTCATTTTGTGTTCTATGGCAGTGAAGAGAAGTGTGATAGAGTGGGGGAAACTTAAACTTTTTATTTAAAAAAAAATAGGGGTGCTGAGGATATGACTTGCTGGGAAAAGCCTGATGTGCAAGCCCTGTGACCACTGTCCAGATCCTCAGAACCCATAGAAGTAGACATAATAGCACAAGCTCATGTGCCAGCAAGCCTTGCTAACACAATGGGAGAGAGACTGTTGCAAACTAGGTGGAAAGGCAAGGACTGGTGCCTGAAGGTTTTCACCTGACCCTGTCCAGGAAAACACACACGCACACCACAAATATATAAGGATTTAAAAGAAAATATGGACAGGAAACAGCACATTGTTAGTAGTGTCTGGTGAGTTAACAGAATTGGCCACTTTATGGTTTCCGTATTACCCATACACTCCACCATCTGGGAGTTTTCCCTTGACAATAAGGAAAAAGCAAACATTTTTAATGAACTAATTAGTGCTGAGAAAAGTGCTGGCTGGTTAATGTGTTTTTGATTAGTCTTAGTGGCCTTGACCATCATGGGATTTGTTGAGTGTAGAAACAAAGTGGGAAGTGAGATGGCTCAGCAGCCAAAGGAGCCTGCTGCCAAGCCTGATGACCTGAGTTCAATTCCCAGGAAGGAAGCAACTCCAAGTGCTGTCCCACTGACCTCCACATATGCATTGCCATACATGTACTATGTACACGTATACACACACAACACAGAGAGAGAGAGAGAGAGAGAGAGAGAGAGAGAGAGAGAGAGAGAGAGGAGAGAGAGGGGGAGAGAGAGAGAGAGAGACTGTCTAGACCCTTTGCCTCATTTGCAGGAATTTGGGGCCATGTCCACATAAGGAGAGAGCATTGTAAGTAGAGAAAAAAGTTAGGAACATGTCCATGTGGTTTGACTACTCTGGGATTTAGAAAGTATATTCAAGTGTCTGCACTCTCTGGACCACTTCCATCTAGCCGGAAGCCCAGCACTACTCACTGGGCTACCATGTGAAGTGCGAGGTTTTGTGGCCAGAGATAGCAAGATTCTGAACAACTGGGGTATGGTCATACAAATGGCACATGGTGTCAGGAAGATATTTTGTCAGGAGTATAATTTTAATTGACTTTTCCAAAGGGGCTTACTCAGGTTTCTTAAGTAAATACTCTCTAGTCAAAGATGTTTCCATTATCTACAAATGTCCATGTAATTCTGCACTCCACTTCATTAACCATTTAACACATTTTTAACCATTTTCACAACCATAAAACTGTTTATTGGTAAGTACTCCTTGGCGGAGGTGAGAGTCATCTCATGTCAGGGCTTCAAACCCCAACGGTGGGAAAGATGGGCCTCTGTTGCTGCCTGCCCTGTATAGTTCTGTTCAAGATCACTTTGTGTCTGGAGAGTCAGAGTAAAAGGCAGGGTGTCTGCACAAAACCTGTGTCTTTCCGGCTGATAGCTATGCCTCTCTTGTGTTTTAGAACCCACGTCCTCAGGAAAGCCGGACAGTATTCAGTGGTTCCGTCAGTATTCCCTCCATCACCAAGTCCCGCCCTGAACCAGGCCGCTCCATGAGTGCCAGCAGTGGCCTGTCTGCACGTAAGTGGACAGATGGGAAGAAGATTTTTCCAAGAGGTCACAGTGGGGAGGTAAAAGTAGAGCTGAGGAGGTGAGACCACAAAGAAAATGTGTCCCTTGGAACAGTTGAGCAGTTTCCCGGCAGAGTGGATAGGGCCCCTTGTCTACCTGAATGGAAGTGTACGTTAATGCTCAGAGCAGCCGCACTCTCATAGAGTTTGTGGTGGGCCGGGTAGTGCCGTAACGGGTTACACATGTGGTCTGTGGCTTCAGCTTTGAGTATGCAGCAGATGCCTTTTGTATGCTGACCCCTGGGACCCCAGCAAAGCCTTTCCTCACTCCCCAGCCACTGATGGCTAAGACAAGTGAAGCCCACTAAATCCACTTTCAGTCAGAAAATGTACTCATTACTCTATATTCTTGGTTGCCCTGATACATTTATTGTTTAACGTTTATTGTTAAATATTATCTCTGTACCTGTTTTGTTTCCAGGCACTTTTCAGTTCAGTTGTGCTACATCCATTATGATGTACAGCATAACAAACTACCCCACAACTTAGAAACACAAACTAGCAAACAAGCTGGGTGAGGCAGCACCCGGCTGAAGCAAGAGAATAGCAAGTGTCCAGTCTGGGCCGTGTCGTGGGACCCTGACAAGACAAGGTTGGGGGAGGGGGAAAGAGACTAGAGGGGGAGCATTGATTTATTATCTCACATGGTTTCTGAGAGTCAAAATGATTTGAGCTCCTTTGTAAGGCTGCAGTAAACTCAGAGCCACTCTCCTATGGCTGGAGAATCCGGGACACGTTCAACCCTGTGGTTGTAGGAGGCTGAACCTCTGCACTAACTTGATTGAGGGTCGCACCAAGTGGGTTTGCACTGACTTCCCCAGGACAAGTGAGCTGTGGGACAGAGACAGAAACAGAAATGATAGGCAGTCACAAGTCACCTAAGGACAGACTGTTCTAGAAAATGTGTCTCTAGAAGATCTTGTGTTTGTGCAAGGTGACAGTCTTTAGAGCCTAGAGACAGACAGCTGTGATGTCACTGTGTGACATAATCACTGGGGCCACCAGTGTGCATGCTGTTCACCGTTGCACTCACCACATGAGTGCTGTCTCTTTAGGGAGGGAGCTGCATGTTGTCTAAGCACAGAGGAGGTGCCACCTTGGGGTGTGGCCTTAGATGTGAGAGCATTTTCAAGAGTCTTCAGTGCATTTGCAGAAGCTGAAGATTGTAACTTGCTGTCAGCTCCTAAAATCATTCTGAGCCAATATGTAATGCCAATCACAGTGCAAAATCCAGCTGGATGGGAAAATGGCAGTGGCTGTGTTAACCTTTGTATGTGTGGAAGCCAGATGACTGCTGGTGGATTTAAACCATAGCTCAGGTCACCTGGTCAAGAGCTATAGTAGACTAGCCAGTATTCATGTTGTGTTTGCCTGTTACCCTCACTCAAAATAGGTAGAACCAGGTTAATTTTCCTCAGAATTACAAACATATTAATTTATACAACAAAAATTGTACCAGACCATTCACACTATCCATTTATGATAATGTAGCCTTCATAAAGCCCAGCATTGGCTCCAGTCTGCTCCAGTGAGCTTTTGCCAACACATGAGTTTTCATGGCACTTAAAGACACAAAAACCCACATGTCTTTCAGGGACTTTGGATTTGTTAGGATTGTGGCTAATGATGGGGCCTGGGATGATAGAGACCTTAGAGTAGCTGGGGTGAGGTTCAGTGTTATCAGCATGCAAACTACAGCCTAAAAGTGTCTCACTTTCCTGCCAAGGCCCTAATGCCTTTTCACATTGGGTAGCTCTCAACTATCTGTAACTCCAGCAGAGTTGGAAGTTTTGTCCTGTCCAGTCCCATGACCCAAATAAACACACAGAGGCTTATATTAATTATAAACAGTTTGACCAATGGCTCAGGCTTGTTACTAGCTAGTTCTCTTTTAATTATTAGCCCATAACTATTAATCTATGTGTCTCCACGTGGTCTTGGCTACTGGAGAATACCCGGGCCTTTTTCTTCCTCAGCAGCCACATGGCGTCTCACTCACAACTCACTCTCTACATTCCTCTTCCCAGAATTCTCCTAGTCTGGTAGTCCTGCCTGGCTATGTCCTGCCTGTCCATTGGCTGAAACAGCTTTATTCGTCAACCAATAAGAGAAACATATATTCACAGCATACAGAGGGACCTCACCCATCACTTCAGCTCAAGGGCATGCAATACCTCTGGCCTCTTGGGCACTTGCACTCATGTGCACATACCCCAAAGACACATATACACAATTAAAAATGAATTTTAAGTAGATCATGTGTGTATGTGCCTAAAATGTGTGTTGTTCATGAGCGATGGTGGGATGAGGGACTGGAGCAGGGACCCGGGGAGTGTACGGCAGACTGTTCTCACCCCTCTGCTTCCAGGAGCCATTCTCCATGCAGTGAGTTCTCAAAGAAACCATAAGACAAGGTGTTTTTCCTCATGCATAGGGGAGAAAAATTGAGACTGGGGAAGGCAGAAACAACCTGGTTAAGGCATGAAGAAAAGAGATGTGGAAGACTGGTGGTTTGGATTTTCTTTTCAGAGATATCAACTGAACACTCAACTAGGCATTAGGGAAATCAAATAAAAATGACTGCCTTCCATTAGGTTGTAGTCCAGAGAGACCAAAGACCTATGTCAGAGTAAAGAGTATATTTCCAAAGGAATCTCCCTACAAGTGAGAGCTGGCAGGGCCAGTATCTACTTTGATAACTGGAGGGGAGGGGCATTGCTGTGCTGTGAGGGGATAGCACTAGGGAGTGGGGGCCACCGGTGGCCACCAGGATCACTAAGTCACTAGCCTTCGAGAACACCAGTTTAGAAGCAGCACTGGTAGTCTTTGCAGGGGTCAAGTGTGGTGACTGCTGTGAGGGACTTAGCCCCAGGGAGGGGAGGGACCATGGAGGACAGTCTGCCAATGGGCTTCCACTACTCAGTGCCTTCCTGAACACTAACGTGGTTGTGGTCACATCTAGACATGGCAGTCACTGGGTGACATTTTTATATATCGCATTCTTAGTGTAAAAGGCATTTATAAAATCAGCAAAATGTTGAAGCAGCCTGTCTGTAACTTACAGTGCCCTTGACCATTACTAACACTTAGTAAAATAAAGTTTTCTTAAACAAAAACAAAAAAGTTGTGGGGACCATGGAGAGCTTTTGCACGGGCACTGACAATACTCTGGAGGATCTTTCTTGTCTTCTCGCTGTCAGTGCTGCTGGTCGCCTTGCTGTGTGTCCCAGCTCTGAGGTTAAAGCATTTGGGTGTGCTCTCAGAGACACTCCTTGGCTGTGAAGTAGGAGTGCTTCCTTGTGTTTCCTTTATTTTCTCTGAGTTTCTGAAAGGCGGTGTTTTCCTAGGTGTAACTGTCTGGTGCTGGAAATGCAGCCCATCTCTTAGAAAGCTTCCAGCAAGGCAAATGTCATTTGTTACAAGAAGGGTCAATATGTCTGTAGCATGGCATGCTGAGGGCACCAGGGTAGGGACACCCAAGGCAGTGGCAGGTGGCGCCGTGGCGCTGGAGGGATTCTGTGGGCTCCATCCACATGGCCAAACAGCAGCAGTCCACAGCCAGTGGGAGACAGAAACAACCTACAGCACTGGGCTTCCTGCCCTTACTGGGGAATGCCTTGTCTTCTTGGCAGCCTGTATACTTTATACAGGTGTGGCCTCTTCCAAATACATAGCTTTTCCCAAACGGTGTCCTATAGGGTCATCAGCCCAGAATGGCAGTGCGCTAAAGAGGGAATTCTCTGGAGGAAGCTACAACACGAAGCGGCAGCCCATGCCCTCTCCCTCGGAGGGCTCTTTGTCATCGGGAGGCATGGACCAAGGAAGTGACGCCCCTGCGAGGGACTATGATGGAGAGGTAAATGGGCCGTGGGTGGCGGCTGCATGCTTAAGGCCAGTGCCTTGTCCAGGCTGAGCCTATCCCCTTGCGTATGTCTCTGAAGGGTCAGCAAGGAGTGTCACGTGGGTGCAAGCTACAGCTTCCCAGAGGCTCTAGGAAAGGCCCCCGCACTTGTCATGTGTGTGTGTCCTCCAATCATCTTACAGAGGGTTTGTCTGCTGAGGACAGAGAAGCCCCTGGGTGGGGTAGCGAGTCCTCCCTGTTGTCCCTCAGCTTCTCACTAGTGCCTTGTTTTACAGGACTCTGATTCTCCAAGGCATTCCACAGCTTCCAACAGCTCCAACCTGAGCAGCCCCCCAAGCCCCATTTCACCCCGAAAGACCAAGAGCCTCTCCCTGGAGAGCACAGACCGCGGGAGCTGGGATCCGTGAGCCCAGGACCGCAGTGGCCACAGGCAGGGACTCAACACCCCGACAACGTGCCTGGCAGCAGCGTAGTGTCCGCACTGCTGCAATAAGGATTCCTCCGCAGCCAGGCCCGCTTCACCACCACCCCCACCAGCCCCCCAGGTAGCTTCCATAGACAGACTGCGCAGACGCAGCGCTAAGAGTAGACGGGTTGTGTTCTCACCGTAGTCCTCACGTAGCGCCCAGCAGCCTCCATGAGCGTCAGCCCGACTGTTGCCAGGAAATAAATCCTCACGACTGAAAACAATGCATATTTTACTACAATACAGAGTTTAAATAAATACATAAATGTAGAAGTTAAATACTGAATGTACATAGTCAAGGAAGCATCTTGTGTTCAGTGAAAGATGATGCACATATAAGAAAGCTCATTTAATTTAAAGAAATGTGTTGTTTCTTGTCTGTTTCCCAGCTGAGTCAGATACAGGGTACAAAGGCCTCAAGTGATGTTTGTAAAGAGAGAGCAGAAGTCCCATCCCCATCGTGTCTGTCCTCAAGCCTGCAGGCTAAGGAATGTTTGGAGATCAGTGCCATTGGTGGGATGTGACCTGGACACCACAGGTGGCACACAAGTCACTCCAGGGCCACACCCACCTCCCAAGGCATCTCTTTCTCTAATGATGGATTTGAACATTTCCCCCCTTAGTATTTTTTGGTATCTCGCACAGATGAATGAAAGACAACTCTGTCATCTTCTGAACCTTCCCATCATAAAGGGCACAGGGAGAGAGTCGGGGCTTCTGAAGATCATAGAATGGTTTGTGTAGCTGGTTTTGGTCCTGGCAAAATCCTGTCCCTCCCTAGGTTGCAGTGAGTCTGTCTGGACTGGGCACAGCTTCCCAGTGAGGAACCTGTTTGGTTAAGGGTGGTTGTGAACTTCCTCATACACACTCCTGGGGAAGGGGCTTCTTTCTCCCTGCTAACTCATGTGAAACCTCAGAAGCACAGGCTTGAACAGCCTTGACCAAATATGCCTTCCCACATGCTGGGACAGTGGGGCCTGTGTGGGCCTGGGGGTGTGCTGGCTGCCAGAGATGGCCAGCCAGCTTCCACTCTGGGTGTGTGCTGCTGTCCTTGTCCAAGGAAGCAAGATGGAGACCAGAACTCGTCTCTACCCACATGTTTCACCAGCTAAGAACATAGAAAAGACGGAAACTACAGTACCCCATGCCAGTAAAGAGGCCCTGCCACTCTTCCTTTTCACCTCTTTTGGGTTGAAAAAAACCACTATTTCCCCACCTTAAACCACACCTAAAATAGATTTCCAGACCTGCTAGCCAGCCTGTCATGCTGACACTTGGCACAGTGTGCTGCCAGACCCTGAGGTGTGCTGCCTTATGGAGGAGGAGGTCAGAGTTCCGGGCGGGGGATGGTGATGGAAGCACTTCTGATAGGGTCTTTTAAACAGCAGCTTTGACAAATGTTCTGGATTCTCCACTGGCTCAGACAGGAGCACATTTTGTTTTGGGTGGGCACTGTGTCATCCTAATCTCAATTGTTTTGCTTTTGGAAAAGAAGTGTTACAAAAATATTTGTGTACATCCAAAACTAAGGGTCAGATCTTGAGTTTGGTGAGAGCCTTATTATTGTATCTGCTTGAACGTGGCACTTTGCCTGATAGCACTGGCTCCTCTCTCCTCTGTCCCCTCCCCTTCCCTCTCCTTCCTAGGCAGAAAACTGACTCTACCCTGAGCCTTTGGTCTGTAGCTTTGACAACCAGTTGTGAATTTTTGTTGCTTACAGTGCTCGTTTATAGAGTCTCGTTGTAGAGTCTCAGTCGAAACCTCCCTGCAGGCCCGCTCCATTGCAGTGAGCCCCACCCGAGCTCTGCTGTGGACTGGGAGACTCTGCACTGCAGACATGATCCACACCTGAGCTCTGCTGTGGACTGGTAGATTCTGCACTGCAGTCATGGATCCACACCCGAGCTCTGCTGTGGACTGGGAGACTCTGCACTGCAGACATGGATCCAGGCATTGTACCAGCAGCCCTGGCCCAGAGTGTGGGGTGGGGTTCTCCTAATAACCACTGTCTTACTGGACTTGTCCCAGCCTTACATGAAGAGCGCTCCTGTCAGAAGCCGTGGAGGAGGGTAAGGAAAGACAGAAGCCACGATCCCTCAGAGCAGTGGCCACCAAAGACCAAATTAAAGGCCTGCGGCCCTGCCTGAAACCATTCTCCCTACCCCATGCAAGGTATTTGAACATGTGCAGCAGCTGGAATTGATACCTAAATGGAAAATGGTGTTCAGAGCCATTTCTGGCATAGTGTCTGTGGGTTAGTACTTGGTGCTATGTCCAGCCTATTTGCTATTGGCCCTTGAATTCTGGCTCATCTATTATGTGGGTTTGGGGTGGGTATGCAAATATATTACATTTTTTGGTTTTGGTTTTGTTTTATTGCCAAAAACAAGCCTTCCTGTCAATGATTGCTAAAGCAGACTTCACTTAGAATATATATTTTGGGTGCACACTCCCTGTGCTTAGTCATTCACGTTCTTTCCCAGTGAGCACAGCTTTAAGACTAAGGGGGATTACAACAAATGGCCTGTTTAGCCTTCCAGCAAATTGCTATAGCCAAGCTTAAAGGGAATGCCTAAAATTCCTGTCATTCCCACCGGCCCTTCCTTCAGCCTGGTCTCTTTCATGTTAGACTCCTGTCACTTTGTTTCTTAGTGGCCGCATCAGTTTCTAAGAAAAGTAGCTGGCTTGTGTGGAACCTCGGGTATCATTAAGGAAAAGCTAGAGCAGCGGAGCAGACATCTACTCCCAGTGCAACAGGCCACCATGCAGCCTTGGCAGTGACTACCAATTCACTTCTCCGAGCTCAGTAGACCTAGCTGACATCCCCTCTCCCAAACATGAGTGTCCTTAAAACAGCGTGACACCCCCAGACCACTGGCCCTTTCTAGGCACACATAGCCCAGCCCTGCCCCTTTCTAACCTGGTTTGGCAGCATAGCATCTCACTTCACCCTCCAGTGGCTCTTTCCTTGTTGAAACCTTCAGTCTTTGCAAGTTCTGAGTTCCCTGTGGAGCCTTGCTGGATGCTGTGAGTGTCTCCTGCCCGCTCCAGCATCACATTCTCCTGTCCCAGGGACAGCAGCATTACATAGGGCCCTACTAGTCAGTCAGCCTTGATGCCATTGAAAACAAAATGACCTGCCTTTTTATTTTATACCATTTATTTTATACATTTTTAGGATTTTTTTCTCATTGTAATATTATTGTACAGTTTTGCATGGCCTGGGTGTAATCATTTTTGTTTAGACTATGATGCTGATCAGTGTGTGTGTGTGTGTGTGTGTGTGTGTGTGTGTGTAAGGAAGGTACTGCTTTGGCATCTTAATCACTCATTTGGTTTGGTTTCATCCCTTGATGTTTGAGGGAAATGTCCTGAGAGAGTGTCTGCCAACAGACTATGACATGGGTTCTTTTGCACAGAATTATTTAAGGTGGGATAGTAAAAAAATGTAACAAAGAATTTCTCACCAATATTTTATGTTGGCGTCACCTAATTAACCAGACTTTGATGTACTGCAATAAAATAAGGAACTGTTAGGATTGAGTATTTTGTCTTTTTCTTTCCCTATATGAAGAGCAAGATGAGTTTGTGGCTCACTGGTCCCTCCTCTGGGCCTCTTCTTTATATACCCAGAGGACACAGGTCAGCTCGCCCCTGGGGTTTGATCCAGGACTTTTTTAAGTTGCCCTCGGAGCTCAGGTAAGAATAACATTCAAATCCCTGGAAGTGTTCAGCTCCCTTCCTCTAATAAGAACATCTTAGTCACTGCTTTAGGCTGCTGGGCCACACTCTGCAGGCACTTCAGAGTCATGGTTGTCTAGTGTGAAGCTGGAAGCAACTTGATTGCTGTCTGTGTAAACAGCCTCTTGGGAGCGTTGGACCCGTTTTGGTGAGTTGATGAAGCTGGCACACAGGTAAGGATGGGTGACCTTATCAGAAATGCCACAACTGCAACTGAAGTCACTCAGACCCCTCCTAGCCATTGGGAATCTTGAAGATCCACAAGTCACCCTGGGCCTCAAAGGTGGCATCTGTGCAGAGTAGGACTTGGCAAACTTTCCATGGTCTGTGACACATGGACAAGAGCACCAGGTACCAGTAAAACTTCTTAAAAGGCATAGTGAGCTGTTTGGTGCAGGGTGGTAGTTAGCCAGGCCCCTAGTCAGATTTAGCATGACCTTTAAGAGCACACTGTTCCTGTCCAAGCCCTAATGCCACCTCTAGTGCCTGCTGTTCTGTAGCCACAATCTACAAGCTTGTTTTCTCTAAAATGGCTAAGAAGCCTGGTGGCTCAGACTTGTGGTCCTAATTACTTGGCAGGCTGAGCAGGAGGGTTACAAGTTTAAGGCCTGCCTGAATATCTTGTTGAAATCCTGTCTCAAAAGTAAAAGGGCTTCACATCTGCAAGACATCAGGCTCAATCCCCAGTGCCAGTGAAGCCTTAAGGTCAGAGACACAAATGCAAAGAAATTCTTAATGTCTGCCTGAGTTGTCACATTCTGTCCCCACCAAGAGCAATGTAAATTCTAGATGAGAGACCTTTACAGGTAAAGACCACCACCCAAGTCATACGTGAGGCCACCTCATTCCCAGGACTCACAGAACACATAGGAAGTGGTAGTCCCCAACACACTTCTTTATTGAACGTATGGGTGTGAACATCTGATGATAAGACAGACAGAGCCTGTGTTGATCCCCGGTGCGGGGTAGTAACTACCTCTCCTGGAACATGCTGGAGCCCGCTGCTCCTCCAGTGACAGCCCTGCTTTGCTCTCAAAAAGGATCAGTTGTCCATGCTGAGACCCAGCTAGGGTGGCTGCCCTACTGTCCTGAGCTTCTAGCTCCAGGCCACCGGCTGGGGTGGCAATGGGCAAGGACACACGCTCATCCAGAAACACACAAAGCTTCATTCTACATGGCCAACTAGACCCCAAAGGTAGCTAGGCCGGCTTTAGTCTTCTTTGCTCCGTGTTCCTGGTGGACATCCACAGCAGGGAGGAGATGGCACAAGAAGCCTGCCTTTTTGTCTAGACAGTACAGAAGCAATAGTGGGGTCTCTGCACTGCTCACTTCCTACTCATGGAGGTGCTTCCGCTCAACACCCTCCCTCTGCTTGGCTGAGCCTGAGGGAAGGCATGGCCCCTCATTAGCCTGGCCCATGCCTAGTCTACTGCAGCCCGGACTTCATCCTGCAGTAGTTACTGTAGGCTTCCTCAAACATGGTCTTGCAGGGGAAGCGGGCCTTCAGCTTGGAGCAGATGAGGAAAGAGCCGCCCATCTTACGGTGTAGGGAGTAGGTCTCCTCTGGTGGAGGGATGAGGCGGTGCTTCAGCATGACGGGGATCAGGTTATGGATCTTCTCAGTGGTGCTCTGGGTGCCAAAGTCAAAAGGCTCTTCTGAAGCAAAGGCTTCCCCCAGGATGAGGATGGCATCCAGATGGGCATCCTCCATGGCCTACATTGAGACGAAGGGCAGAGGTGAGCGGGTCACAAGGCTGCAGCCCCAGATCCCACCACAGTTTCTAATCTTAGAAACAACTGCTCAGGTCTGGAGGGCATGAAAGAAGCAGTGACAGGATGGTTTTGGTTTTAATCAAACAATGGTATTAGGTACAACTCCAACCCTCAAAAGCCAGGCAGACACAGTGCAGAGGCCTTCGCTCCCTCAGCATTCACTCCTGTCTTTACAAAGTTAAACTACAGATCCCACTCTTGTGAGGAGTGCTGTGGGAGCCTCCCCAGTTCCCAGCACACAGCAGTAGTCACCTGCCAGATACAAGAGAAGTAACTGTCACCAGCAGAGCACTGGAGGGACAAGGGGCACCCACGGGGGGACAAATGAAGCCAGCTGCACGCAGGAGGCAGGAGGTCAGCTTGGTGTGCACACCCATGCTAGCAGCCAGTGTGAACCCAGGTCAGCTCCCTGCTAGGTGCTAGGTGAAGAGGCTCTAAAGGCCTGGGGTACTCTGCCCACCCAAGCAAGCCACCCCCTGCCTCCTTGCCACCAGGATGGGCAGGTGGCACCAAGTGGTATACCCTAAGCCAAACCGTCTGCTCCACTCTACACCCTTCCTACAGAGTGCTGAGTTTTCACTATGCTGGGCATAAGGAGGGCTCCAAGAGCAGCTGGTACTTAGGTACCAAGGGAAGACAGCCATGCCTACAGAGAGAGAGCTGAGCCTGGGTGGTTCACTTACCTTGACCTCATAGCCAGTGAGGAATTTCATCTCTATGGACTTCTTCAGCACTGCCTCCCTGTCCTGGTCAGCAGCAGCCCGGATGACCTGGAGAGAACAGAGAGGCTCCTGCCCTATCACAACCCTCTTGTATGCCTGCCAACCCTTGAACTGGGATCCACAGCCAGCTAGGTGGACCTGACAGGCTTTGGCCAGCTCCAGGAGGCTCTCCCACACTTTCAATCCCCAGAATTGGCTCTTGGCCTCTGAAATACACTGGTCTTACCTGGATGTAGAGGTCAGTGAAGGATCTGTCATATTCCCGAGTTGCCCCAAAGTCCAGGAGAGCCACCTGCAGATGGAGATACAACACTGAGGTTCTGCCCTATGCTTCTTGTGAGCATAGAGCAGCCAGGAGGACCACCGCAGAGTCTCAGCTCGAAAGTCTCTGCTGAGACCTTCATATGGGGTTCAGCTGGGGCTTACCTTGTGCTGCTGAGGGTCATAAAAAAAATTGGACCAGTTGGGGTCAGTCTGCATGACATGGAACTCAAACAGCTCCCTTAGGCACAGCACCAAAATGTTGTAGCAGATCTGAGGACAGGGTAGGAACCTGGGTCAGGCAGCTTGTGACCTCCAAAGTCTTTGCCCATCCCAAAAGAAGGATGCAGTCAGTCATCACCCCCTTGTCCCACCTCCCCAGGAAGGGCTTAGGGTCTGTTCACACCATTTAGGTACCCAGCACAACAGCTCAGCACAGCTTGAGGGTACCTCATTCCGGACTTCCTGGCTCAACCCTTCTGCCTGGTCCAGGGGGAAGCCTGTTATTAGCTCGGTGGTCAGCACATGGGGACTGCATAGCTCATCCACAATCTCAGGCACATAGAAGAAGGGGTGATCCTTCAGAAGCTCCCTGTGTGAAGAGGGGGCTCACATCCAGTCTGGACCCTCCACAGCCCCCCAAATGGAGAGTCCTCTGGGGGAAACCTACTCTGCAGTTGGGAGGATGTGGCTACCACCTGGCCCAGGGCCATCCAGCCTTAGAAACAGAGGAGCCTGCCCACTCTGGTGCCCCTCAGCCTCCTGAGGACCCCTAAGAGCCACACCTGAACTTCTTGGCATAGGCAGCTTCCCGTTGGTAGTCACACTCAAGGACAAGCTCCCTCCTCAGCACATCAATCAGGTGCTCAGGGAACAGGCCTATGCCAGAAAGGGGCATCAGGTGGGATGAGGGCTCTGCAGGGCTTTCCCCTGCATTCCCATAACCCCACCCGTCCATCTCGGGCCTGCAGCCCAGCCTGACCTTCTGGAAGCATGTTACTCATGTTCAGCACAGCCATGAGGTTGTTGACATCGCTGTTAATGCTCTGGGCCACACCAGGGTACTGAGAAGAGGGAAGGGGGGTAACTAGGGAGGCAGCAGGGCAGGCTGTCCTGCCTATTAGCGTCCCAGCAACTTGTAGCCAAGACTAAAACAAGGGTGCCATGACCTGACCATCTCACCACCCTGCTCTCCATGTCTCCTTACTCTAACCACACAAAAAAAGCCCCAGGTTCCAGCATAGGCCCCAAAGGCCATCCTACACCAAGACTGCTGGGAAACAGCCCCAACCCCCAACCCCTCACCTAGCAAACACTTGCCCAGCGCCAGGTGCTAAGAACAGAAAGATGGTATCTCAGGAGAAATGGGAAAGGCCCCACCCTCTGAAATCCCATGAGGGCAGGCACACACCACACAGGGCCATCTACCTGGATCTTCATGGCCACTTCACGGCCACCCTTCATGCGGGCCAGGTGCACCTGCCCTATGGAGGCAGCTGCAAAGGGCCGCTCCTCAAAGTACTCTAGCTTGTCCCTCCAGTGGGGGCCCAGGTCATTGTTGAGGGTTTTCTGGAAAGAGGCCAGGGAAGACAGGTGCACAGCCTGGTTATCTGGGGTACCCTGATATGCACCCAGCTTGCCGCCACATCTTGGTCCTTAGATCCCAGGGTCAAGCTATTTCCCCCACCTCCTGCAAACCTCACCGTCATCTGTTTCAGTGGCATGAAGTCAGCACTTTGCCGAACACGCTCAAAGATCTTGGCCAGGTGAGGGTTGATGAAGGCATCGTCTGGAAGACAAGAGGGGTCAGAGTGATGCTTCCACTAGGGAGGGATGCACACAGGCCAATAGGACTGTCTAGGTATCAGTGACAGTGTGCTCTCCTGGGTAGAACAGGGCCACCAAAAGTGACTCTCCCTCACCCTAGGACCTGAAGCTCAGATAAAATGACAGACCCAGCCTCAGCCTCTTCCTGACACACAGACTCCAGACTCTGGGACTCTAGTGGGGGCAGGGGTCTTCTGTGCTGAGATGGGCACACTACTCAAGTGCCAACCAAGGCAAGACACAGCCTTTGTGCACAGCTCACTGAAGTCCCCGCCCCCAGAAGAGCAGCCAGGAGGCCTGAACTCATCCCTATGACCTGAGAGGGAGGCAACGTTTTTATAACTCAGAAAATTAGAATTGCCCATCGTAATCTGACTGACCCTTTTGTGGCACTGCATGGTTACCATGCACTCATCTGTGGGTGGTTTAAAAGAGAATGGCCTCATACACTCAAATAGTGGAAAACTTGGTCCCCAGTTGGTGGAACTGTTTGGGAAGCATCAGATGTGTCACGGGGGTGGGGGGTGGGGGTGGGCTTTCAGGTTTCAAAAGCCCACGTCATTCCCAGTTGGCGCTCTTCCTCCCTCTCTCTGTTTTATGCTCTGGTTCAAGGTCAAGCTTTCAGCTACTGCCCTGGTGCCATGTCTGCCTGCCATGTTCCCCAGCATGGTGGTCACGGACTCTATCCTCCGAAACTGTGCTCCCAATAATCTCCCTCCTCTAAGTGGCCTTAGCCATGGTGTCTTATCACAGCAATAGACAAGTAACTAAGGCCATCTCCTCTCCTCCACATGTGCTTGTTTTTCAAAAGTCCTGGGAGGGCTAGCAGCTGCAGGACACCCACACAGGCCCTCACGTGTTTCACCAGTCTGCATCCTGCTTGCTTTTGGCCCTACCAGCCCACTGTTTCTTTATCTACATTTCCAGACACCAAACCAAACTGGGCATGGTGTGAGCATCACTGGGCTTCAGGTTTTTACTGTCCACATCTTTCAGAAAGTCTACACCCAGCAGCATGACCCCAAGGTCATGACCCTACACACCCAACACCTCCCTCCTGGCTGAACCTGGTCAAGGCAGTTAGCCCGCCCTGCTCTCACACCTTCCCTTTCAGAGCTATTAGGGAGCCCAAGACTTCCCCCAGTGCAGTCTGTTTTCTCTGTGAGGTCACATGCTGGCCCCCAAAGCTGAGCTGTAAGCTCCTCCACTAGCTCCCAGTGACCAGCACAGCAGGGTGGCAGGGCCAGGCTTTCATGCTGAACTTCAAGACAACCTCTTGAGTTTCTCAAGACACCCACTCAGAGGCAAGAAACATGCTCGTGTGAACATCCCTCCCCATGTCCCAAGACTGCCACAGCGGATCCCCTCCCACACCCACCCGCCCACCCACCCACCGGGCCTCCACCGTTACACACAGCTCGGTATCTGCAGGCCGGTATCTGCCGGCCGGTGTCTATCTGCAGGCCGGTGTCTGCAGGCCGGTGTCTGCAGGCCGGTGTCTGCAGGCCGGTGCGGGGCTGGGCCTCCACTCACCCTGGATGCTCAGCATCTGGCCCAGCTTCAGTGCAGCCCCGCGCACCTTACACAGCGTGCTCACAATACGCTCTGCATTCGCCTCTGACAGGAAGGGGCTAGAATCCAGCACGGCCTTCTTCCCTGAGGGGCAGGAGAGGCCAGCATACATTCAGGGCTTAGGAAGGGTGTCTGGGAGAAACCATGATGCCTGGGCACACTGAGACAACATACACAACTGTAGGTGTCCACAGAAACGGCAAGGAAATTCTAAGTCCCTATGTACATCTTCCGGACCCTCCAAGGCCAGGAAGGCCTCCCCTACTGGTGGGTAAGTGTGGCAGGAGAGCCAGGGGACAACAGCCAAGCCTTTCCCCTATCTGTCCTGGCTGAAGGGCCTGTGGGGCACCAAGGGACTGTGCACTTGCCACATGGGTCCTAGCTGCAGTAAGAACTCCATCCTCAAGGGTCAAGGACAGCATAGTCTGGGCATCACTTCTCCCCTCTGCCCCACAGCTTGGCACAGCCAGCTGGCTCATAAACAACCCCTTCCAGTACACAGGGTGGTGGCAGCTGCTGGGTGATGACTCCAGGGAGCTGACAGTGCCAAATGAATCCTGCTGCCAGCATCAGTGTAGCCAAAGAGCATCATTGCTTCTGTCCACATACCAAATTACCCTGTGACAAGGTAGGAAAAGGTCCAAACAGGGGTCTAAGCTACCAGGTCCCTCTGTCCTCTCTCCCTGGCCAGCCCTGCAACATTCAGGGCTTTTGCTACCTTCTTCAGCATATAGCCACAGGCCTGGAAGGTCAGGGGCAGAGTGCTCAACAACTGCCCTTGTCCCAGGTGCAGCCCAGCCTGCCTTTGACAAGTCAGAGCAGCACTTCCATGGGAAGGAGAGGGTACAGAGCCCTCATTGGTTGGCTCTGGTGATAGACATGGTGAGGGCTTGGGCTCACTCCTTGGTGGAGACAGGAGGACAAGATATGAGGGTAGGAGGGTTCACTCCACACAGGTCTGAGCTGCCCCAAGGCCTACCTACAACCCTGGGGTATGACTAATCAGGGTAAGTGAGCCTACAAGGGACACTGGCAACAGCAGAAGGCAGAGCCAAGAGTGGGCAGCTCTCCTCTGTCCTCGCCAGTCCCTGGGATGGGAGCGGGAGTTAGCACAAGACAAAGGAGGGAAACTCCATCTACACACAAACCACACCTCAGTTGAGTTCCCATCTCCTGGTACATGGAGATGGTGGCTGACCAACTGGGCTTTCCTAGGCATCTCCTCCCCAATGTGGGCTGATTCTCACAGGCTAGAAGCATGTCCTCTCCCCAGAATGGTCTGGGCCAGCCAGGACATGCCAGAAACATGGTGGTAGGCCCAATGTGAGACAGGCCTCCCAGGGCAGAGCTTGCTAGCCTGGACAGCATTCTCAAGGTCAAAGCATATTAGGTATATTAGGAGGCCAGAGCAGGTCAGGATCTGCCCAAGGCCACTTACCCTGGTCGAAGCCTCAAGACCTACTGGCAGGGCTAACGTAATCTAAGCCTAAATCACCACAGTCCCTAAAAAAGGACACCAGCTATGCGCTTGGAGCCAGGCAGGGTGGAAAGCAGCCAACATGGAGTGCTAGCTCTTGGGAAAGCTGGTTTCTCATCCAGGGAAATACAGGCTTTACATCCCAAAGTATTTCAGCACCAGCACTAAAAATACCCATGCTAAATCCCCTGTTCTCAGGCCCCTTCCAAGGACACACAAGTGTCCATCCTAGCACTGTGGTCTGTGGGGATGTGCCTGTGCCCTCTTTCCAGAGGAGGAACCCATGAGTGGAGCGCTGCCTGGGAGGCTGGTAAGAGCATGGATGGTGGGTATCACGAGAATAGGAAGGAGCGCTGTGAGAAACCTGAACCAGACTGCAATCCTTGAGTAGGACCAGGGCAAAGGGTGCTCAGCCCACAACCTCAAATACATTTGGGGAAATCCACTATCAGCCCTGGACCCCTAACGGCCCTGCTGGCTGAACTCCCAGCCACCTACCCTCAGACTGGGGCTCACATGGCACCCTGTGGCACCTTCCTAGGTGCCACATCTGGAAACTCCTAGGTTTTGGTGGTGCCTGGATGTAGAACATTCTCTAGACTGTACAAATGGCCACTCAACCTGCATTCCAGGCAAGTCTGATGGACCTGAACCTGGGAGGCAGAATCATATGGTCTGATCTTTGTCTCAGAGGCAGTAGTCTCTGGAATGGAGTGGTCCCAGTCTCTCTGGGTCATGGTCAATGAAGGAAACACAGTGGGCCTGTCCCAGCTGGCTCCATCCCTACCCACAGGGAGTAGGGAGCCCTGTGCATCTGACTGCACCAGACGACAATCCAGAAAGGGAGCGCAGGGACAGAAGGCAGGCCTGCAGGTGGACAGGCACACACAAGTGAGTATGAAGGTGGGACGCTGGTGGGTGGCAGCATGGCTGTGGGCAGCCAGAGGAAGCCAGAGGGGCTGGGACAGCGGGGGAAGCCACCTGCAATCCTCAATCTCGACAGCAAGTCAGTCTATCCATACGAACAGTCACTCAACCAGGATCACCATCTACATAAACTACATGTTCTGAGAGGGGCTCCTGCAGTTGGGACATGAGGTAGTCTCTGGTGGCTGCCATTCCTGGAACAGAGGTGGGCTAGAGGCTAGAACCTCTAAGGCCACCCACCCTTCTACGAAGGGCCCTGCTCACCTGTGGAGTTCTCAGGACGCAGGCTCTTCTTGGCGACTTCAGCCAATGCCCCAAAGCCCAGACCTACTGCCAGACCTGGAAGGATTAGAAAGCAGATGCTTAGAGGCTGTGGCCTCCAGGCCTGGTCAGCAGCAGGCAGACGCTACAGTGTGCCAGGCCTTGCTGGTACTCCAGCACTGTGCAAAGGGAGTAAGTAAGGAGAGTACACACTGGAGGTTTGAAGACAACACTTAGCTCTGGACAAGTGCTTCTGTGAGTCTGCCCATCTCTTCCCCCATCACCTCTGACAGCTGCACACGCATGGGAACACAGACTCCATATCGAGAGGGACCAGCACAAAAAGGAAGATGGATTTGGCATGGTCTCTGGGCCACTTCCTGGCAACACTACCATAGAAGATGACCACTTTAAGTCTGCAAGAGGGGCCAGCAATCTTGATGTTCCTAAGCCTTCGCCGTAGCAATATAAAGCAGCTAGCAGTAAAAGGTAGAATGTTCCACAACAGCAAAAACATGGGGTGTCCCAGCTGAAGCCCACAGAGCCGGAACAGACCCTACTCCCTCCATTCCCATGCTGGCAGCAATAACAATGAGAACAGTAGCCTTGGGCTCTCCCTCCCTCCTGACTGAGACCAGGCAGAGAGAGCCTAGGAGTCTGTCTCAGACCCGCACCTTTCTGGGAGTTCCCTTCTCAAAGGCTGTCCAAGACAGGCACACCACTCAGAGACAGGGTGAGTGAGGCCTGATGCTTTCCAGCCTTTCTACAATAATTCATTAAAGAAAAATACTGGGTTTACTGAAAAACTAATTTCATGAAAAAAAAAATTAAGCTGGGCATAGCCACACATGCCCGTTATCCCAGCATTTGGGAGGCAGAGGCAGAAGGTCGGCCACTGTTCAAGGCCATCTGGGAATACAAAAGCCTTTCCTCAAAAAAAAAAAGCCACAAATAGATAATTTTTTAAATGCATTTTAATTAAAAGATATTCTTTTACAGATTTCATAATATATCTTATCTACCACTAGGTGGCAGTGCACTCTCTACTTTGCCCGCTCTAACAGCTGCTCCTACCTCAGAGGTCACCAAGAGAACCAAAGGGTAAAGTGCTCACATTATCAGGTCAGGGCACCACAACAAAAACAATCAAGCCAGCGATGACAAAATAAGTCTCATGCCAACTGCATGCATGACTTTAGATTTTCTAGCAGCCCACTTAAAAAGGCAAGCAGAAACACAAAGAGTGAATTCTAATGTATTTAACCCAGTATGTGTAAAATAGACATCATTATCAAAATTAAAGGCATTTTCCATCTGTGGGTGTGTGCCTGGTCTTGAAATCCTGTAGGGAGGCACATGCACAGCACACAAACTGGAAGAAGTCACAGTTCCTGTAATGCCCAGAGACACAATTTAAGATAGCCCACCAGGATGGTGGTGGCGCACGCCTTTAACCCCAGCAGAGGCAGGTGGATCTCTGTGAGTTCCAGGCCAGCCTGGTGTACAAAGCCACAAAGAGAAACTCTGTCTGGAAAAACAAAAACAAACGAACAACAACAACAAAAATCCCACCAGGGACATGGTGCCCTGGGATAGAGGCATTAACATGGATGCCTGGTGGGGGCAGGCACCAGCGCCGTTCTCTTTAACACTCCTCCTACCCCTGCCACCCTGCAGGGCACTGGGCACTAGAGTCCTGATTAAACATTAACTCCCCACCACCTGTCTTCCTCACCCTACCCAGCACAATATCCGACTTAGACACCAACCTTCACCAATGTCCCTTTACATCTAGAGTCCTCCTGCTGAGAGCACACCCTGAGACGAGCCCACAGAAAAGGCAGATGATATCACAGGTCATCAGCTTGTCCAGGTGAACACGGGACCCTCCTAAACATACCCTGGCTGGACTTCACGCTGTTTCAGACTGTTCCTGGCTGTATCTGGGCTCTTGGCAAAGCACAAACTCTACAATGGGGAGAGCTGTTACTAAACAAACGCCTGAAGGAACATTCCAGGAAGGAGGCCTCAGACTCCTCAGTAATAGCACCAGGCCCAGGAGCTGCCGACTGAGGGACAGGCTCCCTGCAGCAGGCAAACCAGAAAGCAAAAACAAGCTCACCCAGCCAGCAATTGTGATCTTGGCCTCCTCAGTTCTACAAACTCAGAAAAAACTGCCCTCCAACCCAAGCACTGGGCCTGGTGTCGTGTGATTCTTGGAATTCCCTGCCCAGCTCAGCCTTCATCTAGAGCCAGGTGGCTCTGGGGAAACTAATTTCCTGCCACCTGTCAGGTACCCTGCTTCTGCACCCAAGGACCTCACACAGCACTGCCTCTCCTACTGTGACCCCTGCTCTAGAAGGCTTGTCTACATGTCACCAGGACCAGGAAACCCCTGTTGGCAGCCTTCCTCCTGGCCTGTAACAACAGCACACTGCAGGCTACAAAGTGCCCATCCTGAAAGGTGGTTTTGCCATCAAGGAAGGGAAGTGGCCGGGCCCGAGCTCTCGGCAAAGCAGAGGCCCGGTGGGCCTGTGTCCAGGTCTGGGGCCTCTTCTGGGTACTCGGGTCACCCGAGAAGCAGTCACTCCACTTCCTCCAGTCACCAGAGAAGAAAAAAGCAAAACAACTTTCAACAACAGAGTCCTTCAAGAGCAGGACAGTGACACACAGGACAGCAAGAGCAGTAAGCCACCACTCCTGATGCTGTTGGCTCTGCCTGCTGAAACTCCGGGGCCTGTTTACAAAGCAAGGCTGAAAGAGGCCTCTGCAGAAGCAGCCAGACAACACTGAGCTATCAGGCACCATACGCCACAGACCCGGTCCTGCTTTTACCCCCCCCCCTTTTTTTGTACTCAGGGTGAAAGCCAGTCTTGTGTGTACTAGGCAAGGTCTCTACCCACTGAACCACACCCTCAGCCCCAAACCCCACTTTAGTTAACACACATGCTCACTCACTTTGTTAAGAAAGTCCACACAGAGCAGACAGATGGACATGGGCACTGCCCTTTGCTTCTAGGTATTAACAGTCTCCTGGAAGAATACCTGGCATCCAAGAGCATTCTCAACCCCAGAGAAGTCATGGTCCTAGGACAGGAGCCACAGCCCAGGTACAAAAGGAAGAGGAACAAAAGGGAGGGAGGGGAGCACCCCGAGGTTTCTTCTCCCAGGGCCTCAGGACCTGGCCAGAGGCGGGGAAGACCTAACAGGCCCTCTGCTGGCTGGTTACATGGAGGACCTAGTTATAGGACAGGAAGCTCAGATGTCCCCATACAAGACAGAGGTCTGGGCTCAGCCCCTCCTCTATGAGTGCACAGAATAGCGGCTACCACGATGGGGCTGAATCCATGAGGGTCGATTATTCCCAGCCTGTTTCTGCCCAACACCAAGTGAAGAATTTGCTTTACCACATACTTCAACCACCATGATGAACTGCCTCACTCCAGGCCCAGAAACAGTCAAATGAGCAGAGCTGAGCCCTCTGAAACCTATTGTTTCTGTCATGTTTTGTCAACAGTAAAGAAAAAAAAGTAACCAATACAGATGGAACATAGAAGAAAGCGTATTTCCCAGAAAAGGGTAGACAGAGGTCTGGGCCTCCCGAGCAACTCACCACCAGCAGCACCATGAACCCATCATACCTGTTACATACCCAACCATCTGGCCAAGGCCAATAAGTAAAATAAGCCACCAAAACTGTTATTTTGTCATTTATATTGCCTGGAGAACCTACTGGGGACAGCTACACCTTAATAAATGGTACCACCAGAAACCCATGTCAGAGTATCCCACTGCAGATGGCCAGCATTCCAAACAGGGCCTCTGCAGATGAGCAATGGGGACACACCTTCAGTGTGTAAGGTCCTTGCAAAAGAACGCAGGTATGAGATTTCAAAGGCTGTTCACATGACAGTAAGGACAGATGAAGTCCCCAACACTAGCAAAGTGAAATGGCTTTAACTGACAGCAACAGAGGGCCACATTCTGTCAATATCATCACACTAACAGCTTCAGACCAACGGGACCTGGTAAACCTGTCCCCCAAATGGCTGGACCCAGGGTAAAAAGTCCTCTATCCAGGGAGCTGACAGGTCCAGTGAAGAGCTTGTACTCATGGCCAGTCTCCTGTCTGCAAAGGCTGCCCTGACAAAGGCCCACAAAGTAGTCCAGGTTACAGCTCATGGCAAGATTTGGCCACACACCAGGCCCAAGGATAAGCCAAGATGGGGATGGAATTCAGTACCAGGTCATCACCCATGGGAACACCCAGACCCTTTAACAGCTAGCTCCTGGGCTACATTCCACATGCTTCCCAATACTGGCACATGGCTTGATTCCCAAACCACTTCCACCTTAATGCACAGTGGCCTCCACTGTACCTCCACCCAACCAGGACAAACAGGGCAGGGCAGTAGGAGAGGGGCAGCACAGGGAACGTGGCCACCTCACCTCCAAAGTTGGCCAACCGCCCAATCCGGGTAACTGGCACCTTCCTCTCCCGAGCCCGCTCGCTGAGCTGGAGGGGAAAAACAAAAGAAACCTATGGAATTGACAAAACTGACAAATGAAACAAGGCAACCTGAGGCTCATGCTGCCTGTACCCCCATCTCCACTCCCACTGGCCGCAACTCCAGCAGGCAGCACTGTACCAAAAGGTTGCCGTATCCTTCAAGACACAGCATCCCAACGTAGAGGGGGGGGGATTAGGGGTCAATACCACCCAGGTCCAACTATGCTGCCTCTCAGACCCACCATCTGCTTATGTGGCTTGCTCTCAGGGCGAGCCTTGGCCTGCCGGGCCTTCTCAATGTCTTCAGCTGTGAGGCCCCCCACAGGGGACTGGTCCTGGTGGAAGAATCTTCGCTGGATGCCACTGGCCAAGAATAAGTCTCTCGTATTGACAAAGAGCCTCCCATTGACTCTGCCCATAGGGGAGGTGGCCTGTCCCGACAGCCCCGCTTCCCTGAAGGGTCCACTGGAAACGTAGGTAGGAGCTGGGCCCTCACTGTGGGCATGACCCAGGGAAGAAGACAGGGACTGGTCCGGGGAAGAGGTTGCAGAGAAGTCCAGGGAGGTTTCAGCTGCCTGTGGTGTTGAAAACTGAACCTCGGCTTCCAGATCTTCAAAGTTCTCGGTGGCATACAAATCTTCATGCTTATCTTGACCCTGTGGAGAATAAAGGAGAGTGTGAAGAGAAGGACTGGTCTGGAACTCCTGGTGAGGGTACTGCATGTGACTGCCAACCAGCCCCCTCTCCCCTCCGAAGGTAAGGCTATGCCTAAGACCCCTGTGGAGGTCCCCTTCACAACCTAGGAGGCATCAGATAGCTCTAGCCTGCTTCTTCCAGAACTCTACTGTGATCTTAGCTGGCAGCTATACACACCACCGAGCACCCAAGCAGGGCCAGGAAGATGTACACAACTCTAGCAACGAGTTCCTCGCCTATAAAGCAGGGCCAACACTGAAGCCTATGGGGCTTTAAGGAGAGAAACCAGTACAAAAGGCGAGGAAAGCTTGCAGAAGCTTAAGATGGAGACCACTGGGTTCTGCGACACCTCAAGGCAGCAGACCCCAACCCCCAACTTCCCCACCCCACTCCTCTGTCAGCCCTGGGTTGCAGCTAAGAGGTTTTTGCTACAGGTGGTCAGAGAGCCTGGCTGTTCTTGTGAATCTGAGACATGGAGAAAGGGGGCAGTGAGCACCCCATGTTTCCTTTGAAAGTTATAGGTTCAAACTTCAAACTCAGGGTGAATTCAGAGATTCACTCTGATTTTTTAACCTTGAATGAACTTGAACAAGTTCCAAACCCTTCTCAGTGACTTCTACATCTGAAAATAGGGCTCCCGCTGTCAGTCAGTGACAAAGTTACAGCCAAGGCCCCAGAAGCTGCTGGTGAAGGCTATGATTACATAGCACTGTGCCCTAAAGAGAGAGAGAGAGGCCTATGGCCAGGTTTCTGGTTCAAATGAAATCTGAGCAAATGCCATGTCCTACGTGCCATTCACATGTTACATGGCAACAGTGGGAGGCCTGGAGCTCCCTCACTCAGCTACTTGAGATGCTCTGAGGACTCAAGAACAAGCCTTGCTCTCCCATGGCAGCGGGTGGTAGACTAGGTGCCACTCTCACCTCACAAAAGGAAACTAAGACTGCTGACGTGACTAGGAAAGGCCAGAAGGCAACAGCAGAGCAGGGTCCAGAGCCAAGGGCCTGCTCTGCCATTCAAAGTCCCAGAGTAGAAGAAACAAGTCATACTGGGAGAAGTTCTGGGTTCTTCTCATATAGCCAGGCCTCATATGAAGAGTCTGGAGCAGAGGCCCCTCCTGTCCCATGGCTTCCAGGTTAAGCACTTGGTTTTATGTGACTGCTATTAAAGTAGCTGGGGAACCCTACAGGCAACAAAGGACCCTTGTGCCTGACAGGGCCCCAGCCTCGGTATGCACCTGATGGACAAATGTATGAATAAGTGCCTGGCAGCAAGGCACACAGGTTCCCAGAGCAATCGGATCCCTCAGACATCAGGTGACGAAAGGAACCCCAAACCCAAGTAGTAAGGAGTGAAGGGGGGCCTCCTCCATGGCAGTGGACTAATCCATCTTCTTTCTCTGGTGACTAAGGGAAGGTGACCCTGCCTGCTATAGACTCTAGCTAGACACATAAAGGAATGGTGGGGACAGGAGAAAGTCCTGGAGGAGTGTCAGGAGAGAGCTCGCACGCCAGTGCAGGAGGCCCGTCTAGCATGCAGCCTTCCTTTGGAGTGACCTAGGTCACTGGAGCAGGCTCACCTTCCAGGCTTTCCACAGGACAACCCCCCAGCAGGACTCCCACCACCTCAACACCAGGAGGACAGGAGCTGGGAGCAAACTAGGAAAGGACAAGGATCCCTACCCTATCGAGAGTCTTGCATCGACCTTAGCCTGAGAAATAGGAGTAAGCATAGTAAGCACACAGCCCTGCCATCAGCATTAAAGGACCTCAAGTATACAGGGTATGAAGACTTCTACAGAGCAAAGGCATCTGTAGGGTGAGGAACACTGTGTCACCCTAACATATGAGGGAAGGGCCACGAATCCTGGGACTGGGACAGCCTCATACCCAGAGAAGCATGAGACCTTTATCCAGAACCGTGAAGAGAAGTGCTTGTTTAAGCCTCCAAGTCTGTGGACTTCTGTTGTAACCACAGTACCCTCACAGAGGAACCTGATCTGCCCTAACATCACAGCAGGACAGGACAGTAAAGAGACAGGGCAATCTCTGTAAAACAAACATGTGCGTGTGCACACACACACACGCACGCACGCACGCACGCACGCACGCAGGCAGGCAGGCAGGCAGGCAGGCAGGCAGGCAGACAGACAGAGAGATGTGCTCACATACACACACCTACAGCTAGGTCTATCTGGACACTGCTTTAGCTTAAAAACACTCCTTAATACAAGATGCTGAGGTTGGACCTTGGCACAAAGGTAAACTTCATCCCAACCAGGAGGGAAAAGCTATCACTAGGGCTATGATAGCTGCCACCCTGGAAGGGAGAACCTTCAGCAAATAACAAATGGGTCTTGGCTGAGGCTCAGCAAGTCTTGCCTATAGGAGGAGTCTTCAAAGGCTGAAGTTGATCCAGGCTGATCTATACATGAGCCTCTCCGTGTACTGTATGTCTGAAACCTAACCTGTAGCATGCTAGTACATGGAAGGTGATTCCATCATGAGGATAGAGCCAGGAAACCAGAAAATGGGACCTTATCTGTAGGGAGAGATCCTAGATACCTGTGACCACGCCCAAACGGGCAGTACAGGTATCCAGGATCTCTCCCTACAATTCCCCTTTTAGTCTAAATAAAAGATTTTTGAAACAAAACTAAGTTGTGTCAAATATATAAAATGTCTTAAACAAATGTAAAGCATATCTACATAGAAGATGGTAAGGATATTATGTGCTGAACATCATAAATAGAAAGAAGACTTTACACAGTATGACGAATGGAGATGTACAAGTTATACGTAAGTCACGTCATGTGAGAATCTACAGCAATGTAAGTTGTCTATAGTTAATAATCACTAAGGTGAATCACAAGAAGATATGATAATCTACCTATATCTCATCCTAACCATATCTATCCCATCTAAACCCTAAACTCATCTGAAAGAGATGTCCAAGTCTGAACACCTCCTTCCATGGTCAGCGGTACAGGTATCCAGGATCTCTCCCTACACTCATCAGATGCCAAGTCTACTAAAGCCCTAATCTTGGACTTCCAGCCTCCAGAACTGTGACAAGTAAGCTAATGTTATTTAAACTTCCTAGTCTGGTACTCTAGTACAACAGCCAGATTCTCACGTAAGTGTCCTACCCTACCCTAAAATGACACAGGATGCACCAGCCACTGTGCTCTCCGGTGTCGTCTACAATAAGACAGGCTGTCAGATGTCTGTGTCCTGGTTCCTGGGTCTCATCAGGAGCTCCAAGTCTAGCTCTCTTCCTACTAGCACCCACAGCACTGCTGGAAGGGGCCTCTCACCTGCACCTTCCCAAAGACCATGCTGATCTGCTCCACAGCGGTAGACTGCAGGGCCCTGGCCGCCAAGATGAGCTCCCCACCAAGGCCCAAGTTCTGCAGATGGGTTTCCACAGCTGCCTGGGTCAGCTTGGCAAGACCTTTGGCCACCATGATGGCATCCCCCAACATAGCAGCCATCCTTCAGCGCTGGAAGAAAAGAGGCCAAATTAGGAAAAGGGATTACCACATCTCTCACACACTGACAGGTCCCCATCGGACTCTGAGCAAAAGGCAAAAGTTGGTAGTTTGCTTTTTCCACTCATCTTCCTTTTTGATTGAGGTGAACTGAAGAGAAGGAGAGGACCAGGGCCCGGGCACTTACCACCACCCATGCATTTCCTCACCTGGGCCTCACAAACACCCCTGAAAACCTCAGCACAATCGTCAAAGGGCTGTGGCAGAGCCAGGCCTCAGCATGAGTACCAACTCCCAGTCTTGTACTCTTTCCTCTGGACAAAAGGATGTGACGATGCAAAGGTGGCCCCTCCCGAGCAGTTCCCTGCAGAACCTAGGGGTCTACTCATGACAGTGGTGACTCTCCCCAGGCCTCAATCGCTGGGGGTACCTGCCTCTTTCAAATCACTGGTGCACAGCCTAAGATGAGAGGACCTCCTTGACCAGAGCTTCCACACTGCAATCCAGCACTGAGAACAACAGAAAGATGCACAAAGCCGGGAAAGCAACCACACAGCACTGGGGAGGCCTGCTGCCTGCCTCTGCTCTGTGCCTCCTTGCTCCCTCTTCTCTCTGCCGGCCAAAGTGGAAAGTGTTTCTTAATGTAGGTCAGGGCCAAAGATGCTGAGATGGAGCATCCAGTGTTAGTAGTAGGGCCTGGCCTAGTTGGTCATTAACTTCCCCTGAGGCATGGTTATGGACTCAGATAAGTCCTGTTGACATGATGGAAGCTAAAGAAAAACAACAACAACAACAACAGAAGAGTCAGAGATCCCACTGGCCTCTCCAAGGAGCACGATGACCAAGGCAGGCAGCAGAGCTGGGCAGGCCAGTGAGCAAAGGACATGGGGTTTGCTTTAAATCCCGGGGACAAGAAAGTCAGAACGCCCTAAGAGGAGTTCAGACAGGGGACTTCCATAAGGCATGAGCTGAGCAAGGACTCTGACATACAAACAGCAGCCATAGGGCACCTGTATTTCATCTTTTCATTACATTCATTGACAGAAGCACAGAGGGCAAGGGCACACAGGAGCACCGACAACTTCTGACCATGTCAGCCCCGAGTCACTCCAAGGGTTCCAGCAGGATCTGCTCAGCCCCAAGGCATTGGGGGTGGGGGGCTCCAACTTACTGCTCTCACTGAGAACCCAAGTTCAGTTCCCAGCATCCATAGCAAGTGGCATACAGCTGCCAGAAAGCCCAGTTCCAGGGAAGTGATGCCTCTGGCCTCTGCCAGCACCGTATCACATACATCCACATCCACACTCACGCGCGCACGCACGTGTACACACACACACACACACACACAGAGAGAGAGAGAGAGGGAGAGAGGGAGAGAGAGAGAGAGGGAGGGAGGGAGAGAGGGAGGGAGGGAGAGAGGGAAAAGGAGAGGGAGAGAGGGGAGAGGGAGGGAGAGGGAGAGGGAGAGGGAGAGGGAGAGGGAGAGGGAGAGATACATAACTTTAAAAAACCTCCAAAGGAGAATTGTTGTTACAGTAACAGAAACACACTTAACAGGCTGGTGACTGGAGGGTGTGTTTATAAGGTGCCCTTGGGCATTGCTAGCAGTTGGCACACAGGGGGAAAGGGCATTTCTACACACCTCTTCTTCGTTTTGATTTATTTACTTTTATTTTATATGCATCGGTGTTTTGCCTGCAGGTACGTTTGTGTGAGTTACAGACAGTTGTTAGCTGCCATGTGGGTGCTGGGAATTGAACATAGGTCCTCTAGAAAAGCAGTCAATGCCCTTAACCACTGAGCCATCTCTCCAGCCCCTTCTACACACCTCTTAATATTTATAAATAATCCATGGTCCAGTCTGTCAGTAAGAAAGCAGAGTCATAGAAGGAACTAAGTAGCCAAAGTCACCCAGGACTCCACAGTGGCCTGTGGGGTAGGGGATGGGGTACCACTCAGCCCTGGTCTGCTCTGTGCCTCCTCCAACACCTGTCTCACTGACCTAGGACAGTGCACTGCTTGGTCACAAGTTACTCACCCTGCAGTCTAAGCCATGAGGTTATGGCTTAGAGAAAATGACCATACACTGCATCGCCTGGTTCCATGTCTCTGCTTGGCACTCCTCTGATTTTATGGCAATAAAATCACAACCAAAACCCACAAGCCACACAGCTAGGACTGGTAAGACCGCATTCAATTGGAGCTCAAACAGGCAGCTCCTAACTCAGTCACCACCACCCTTGACACACACTGACACATCTTGTTCACTACCCTGAAGTCTAGGGGTAAAAGCACCGGCAGGGCCCTGGAGAACCTGGAGAAGGTGTTGGATTTTGAAGGAGATCTGCTCCAGAAACACCCTCCTGCCTGTGGCCCAGGACCATCTGCTATACCTGAGGGATTCCAAAAATCAAGCCTTACTGTAGATCACCTTTAAATCATAGCGAGAAAACCAGGACACAAATCCCCACAGACCATGACCCCAGTAGTTACAAAACCTCTCCTTGCCTATTCCCTGACATTAAATCAGAAGAGCCACCTAGACCTACTTCATTCGGACTTTGATTTTAGGCTTAACACTAATTCTGCCTGAAATCTCCATTTAAGTTACTATATCCACACACTAAACTTCCACAAGAACAAAGCTGGTGAGTGATTTGGGGCCATTCCAGCCTACCTGCCCCACTGCACTGACAAGAGTTTAACTTTTACAAATCATTTCAGGTCCTGCACACTGCCACAAGGTAGCTGGGGGGACCATCAGAAACCAGCTCTGACTACCCTGAATATGAGTCCACTGCAAGATGAAGTTACACGTTCTTACAAGGATGCAAAAAAAAAAAAAAAACAACAACAACAAAAACCCTACTCATAAGAGAGAAATGAACCGAAAAGGTTAGTTCCTGCATTGGGGACTATGAATAACAATTACCTTTTTTTAGCACGTTCCAAACCTTTTTAATTCACATCTCCTACTTTCAAAATTGCAAATAAGCCATCTTTAAAGTGTGTAAACTAGAGACTGGAGATGCTTCAGCAGTTAAAGAGCTCTTGCTGCTGCTCTTCCAGAGGACCTGAGTTCACTTCCCTGCACCCATGTCAGACAGCTTCCCGACCTCCTGTAACTCTAGCTCCAGGAATTCCACACCTTCCTCTGGCCTCAGTGGACACCTGCATGCATGTAGTATAGACACATACAATCACACATGCACGCATGCATGCATACATACACACACACACACACACACACACACACACACACACACACACACACACACACAAATAAAAGTAAAATACATCTTTTAAAGATGCTAAGTAAATTAAAGGGCTGAAAAGCTGTCTCAGCAGTTTGAGCAAGTGCTGTTCTTCCAGAGGACCAGAGTTCAGTTCCCAACACCCATGAGGGGCAGGGGTAGTTCACACTACCTGTCTGTAACTCAAGCTCCAAAGGATTTGACATCCTCTCTAACCTTGACCAGCACCACACATACACACACATACTCACTCAGACACACACACACATAAACAAAAGAAAATGCTTAATTAAAAAATAAGTTAAGAATAATGAGCCTCAACAGTGTCATATGAAATTTCAAAATGGTGCCAATTCCTGCCCTGCACACTGTACCCCAGAGTCATCTGAATGGGAAGAAGGTCCCTTACAGATTTCTGGGCACTGTGTGGTAGATCCTCTTCTCAAATCAGCAGTTATTACTAAAAAGCACAGCCTACTGTTTATGAGCATGTAGATTTCAAAACCACTGTGGCTGGACCGTGGCCACCCCCTTGGGTAAACATTATTTACCCATCGTGCAGGGGTTGTGCTGGGCCTCCCCCACGGTACAAAGTGAACCAACTGTTCACACCCTTATCAACACAGGCAGTTTTTTCTGTAAGGGAGCCCTGCCTCCAAGAATCAAAGCAGAGGCGAAAGAGCAAATGACTAGCAGAAGGAAGCAGTCTCTACAGCTCTTCTCCTTCTGGTTTTCCCGTCTGGAGCCTTAAAGACCCTGTCTCTAATTCAACACAGTCCCAAGGTGACCTATAATCAAACATGCCAGGCACTCAGCTAGGGGGCGTTCACATCATAATTTATAACAGTTTCATAAAAAACCCAGGAACTCTTTCCACACACAAGAACCATATCAGCACCACGATTTCATGTCCTGGTATCAAAGCACTCGTGGGGACTATCAGCCCCACGACCCTCCCTATGCTACACCAGCCCTGAAACAGCACCCTGCTGGTCTGGGGACCCTGTTCCTGAGTTATTGCTCTCCTCTGAGGGGAACAAAAGATCCCATAACCCCAAGCAGGAAAAGCTGTGTGACAGGATAGAAACTGACACGTGGAGAGCACACTAGGGAGGGACCATGCTAACGTCTTTCAGTCACTTCTCCTGTTGTACCTGGCTTGTCCTGCGGTCCCTGGGTCAATGTGTCCGAGCCATGTGCCCATAACACAACAGCAAGCAAGCACATCTAACACAGGCGCCAACACCGAGGAAGCACTGGAGTAAACACAAAGGAGGCACCTACTGAAGGGGAAAATAAGATCCTCAGAGCCTAGACATGGGCCCCAGTCCTGCCACCACCAACAGGGTGACTCAGTTTCTTCCCCACCCACCCCCCACAACCACTCTTTAAATTATTTACTAGGGATACCAATTCAGTTTCTTATATGCCTCTTCTGGCCCTAATGTGTTAAATTTCTAACAGGAAAGTAAATAAAGATAGTCTCAAAAAAGACAACTGCAATGAACGAAGCCTTCCACCTGGGACAGAGAGACTGAGAAGGCGGCATGGGTTAGCCCAGAAGCAAGTCTCCAAGCTCTGGGAAGTTTTCCTGCAGACTATCATATACCAAACTTCCTGAAAACCTTCCAGAGCTACCTCCTACAGTCAGGCTCCCAGATGAAGTTATCTGGGGCACTGGGGGCCTTCAAACTAAGTCTCCAGGACTAAGAAACAGGCCCAAGAGATGCAGAGCTGGCGGACGAAATACATAAAGACATACCAGCAGGAAAGTGACCAGCATTCTTTTTAAAGATGTGATGAACACAGTAAGCGATTCCAATAAGCCCAAAGCTAACAAAAGCACCAAGCTTTCAATCACTGGAGACCCAGGTGGGGAAGAAGTCCTCTGGGGCATCAAGGTGGCCATATGTGCCCCTGTTCATAGCCAGGGCATACCAACCTGTCACTGTTCTCATGGGCTGAGAGCAAGCTGAGGGTGGTGTATGAAGACTTACCAAGCATCAGCCTATGTCCTTCATAACTGCAGGGCATCACAGACCAGCTCCCAAGTCAGAAAAGCTTGGTATTCACACCTCTCAAAGTCAGGGCCTACCCTCCTCTGACCCCTCCCTGTCATCGCTGCCACTAAACACTTGGAATGGCTGGGATAAACGCCTAAACAACAAAATGCAAAGGAAGCCCTCAGCCCTGAGAAGACTTATCCAAACAGGCACCATGAGTCTACTAGTGCACATACATCCTCAGGGTCCCTTAGACACTTGAAGCTTGGCATGTCTAAAGTCAACCTTGAGACCCTAGCCCCACATAACAGCCATACTCATCACTCTGGCCTGCCCATGCACTCCCAGGCTGCCAGGCAGAGCAGTTTCTTTTTTTAAAATGTCCTGTCAAAGTATTCCCACACCTCATGGCTTCTCTGAGATCCCTAAGATGCAGAAAGAGCCCCCCTGGCCTAGCCCTCTCCTCAGCCTTGCCAGCCTTAGGCTTCTTATGTTCCCTCCACTGACTGTGTCCCAGAAGGTTACACCATTCCTGAGCATCATGGGAGACCCTCTTGAAGGCATCACCTCCCTCCTCAGGGGCATCTGTCCAGACTCCTGTGCCCTGCATGCCACTGAAGCCATGATCATGCCCTCTGAATTTGTCTAGTGAACTATCTCACTAGAGGCTGTTAATCACAGACAAGAAGCACTTCTATCTTTCTGCATGCCATTCTGTCCCTCCAGCACCAAGCTGTGTCCTACAGTGAAAAATACATAGCCAATGAAAAGAATCTAGCTAGTCCCTCTAAAGCTTAAGAAAGCCTGGCATTTGCAAAATTGGCTCAAAGCTGGTCACAGCTTTGACCCACAAATGTTAATCAAAAGTTTCAAAAGCTCTTGGGGACTGATCTGAAGCAGAAGTAACTGGAGGGCTAAGAGACAGTTGGCCATACCAGGGGCTTCTGTGTTTCCAGCAAGGTGCCATGTGCCAATGGCACTGCCGATCTTCAGAGCCCTCGTCCCTCCAGAAAAGGAGGGAAAGGAACAGGGATGACTGGTGTCCAAGGCTACGAGGGAGCCCCACAGAGAGACATTTCTCAAGTTTCCACCTGCTCCTGTCTCCCAAAGCCTGCCTTTGCCACTATGCAAAAACCTTCAGTTGCTCCTCCTTTTTCCATGATTTCTTCCCAGACCCTGAAGAAAGAAACCCAACGGGACAGTACTCAAAGACGATGACCCACAGTGCCAATCACCAAGAACTCTCAAGACTGTCACAGCACGCATTCTTTATCAAGGACCACTAAAGACCTCGGGGAGGTCCCGTGGGGCAGTGACATGGTCTTATGGGGTAGTGACATGGTCTTATGGGGTAGTAACATGGTCTTATGGGGTAGTGACATGGTCTTATGGGACAGTGACATGGTCTTATGGGGCAGTAACATGGTCTTGTGGGGCAGTGACATGGTCTTGTGGGGCAGTGATATGGTCTTGTGGGGTAGTGACATGGTCTTACGGGGCAGTGACATGGTCTTATGGGGCAGTAACATGGTCTTGTGGGGCAGTGACATGGTCTTACGGGGCAGTGACATGGTCTTATGGGGCAGTGACATGGTCTTACGGGGCAGTGACATGGTCTTACAGGGTAGTGAAATGGTCTTATGGGGTAGTGACATGGTCTTATGGGGCAGTGGCATGGTTTTACGGGGCAGTGACATGGTCTTGTGGGGTAGTGACATGGTCTTATGGGGTAGTGACATGGTCTTATGGGGTAGTGACATGGTCTTATGGGGTAGTGACATGGTCTTGTGGGGCAGTGGCATGGTCTTATGGGGCAGTGACATGGTCTTATGGGGCAGTGACATGGTCTTACGCCCCTTTCCAGTGATGAACTTTCTTTTTGATTTTGGGCATGATCAACCCTCCATGGGAACTGAATGGTCCTATTACATCCTTAACATTTTCCTTTTCTGACAAAAAAGGGAAAACTAAAAGACTGTTTCTTCCAAGGACTCAGGAATAGGAATGCATTGGAGTAAACAAACTGAGAACCAAACTCCATGAATCACTATGGACTTTTAGAAATCACACATCCAAGACTGTCTGTCAGTCATGCACCTTGGTCACCTAACCCCAGGCCTCTGTCTGCAGGGCAAGCAATGTCCCAAAGTGCCACCAGCTTTCAAAGGCAACTTACTACTACATACTAGAAAAGGGAAAACAATGGGAGAGAAAGGACTTCTGCTGCTCCCATCAGCAAGCAACAGGCTTCACCACCCAGGCCTCTGCCAGTGTTTGTCTCCCTCTGCTTCCACAGGCCCCTACACCCCACCCAGGGGCCCACACCAGGAAGTCTCTGTCCCCTTCTCCTCCCCAGGCATTCTGTCTGAAAATGACCCAAAAATCCTGCCCAAATCCCTCGAACTACATTTCTTCAAAGTGGATGTGTGGTAGTTGAGTTCTAGGAATGGGAGCCACCGCACTACTGGAAACAGGTTAGCCAGGCATCCTAGTCACTTTCTAGTGCTGTGTTAAAGAAACCATGACTGGCGACTTGGGGAGGAAGGATTTATTTGGCTTATACCTCCGATCACAGCCCACCACTGAGGGACGCCAAGGCATGGACTCAAGAAGGGAAGGGAGCTGGATCAGGAACTGAAGCAGAAGCCGAGGAGGGATTCTGTTTCCTGGCTATCTCCTCCCGATCTGCTCAGCCTGCTTTCTTATACAAGGCAGGAGGACCACCGGCCCAGGGGTGGCACTGAGCACAGTGGACTGGAGGCTCCTCCATCAATCAGCAACCAAAACAATACCAGAACAGACTTGCCTACAGGCCAATCCCAGGGGGGTATTTTCTCAATTAAGATTCCCAGATAAGTCTAGATTTGAATCAAGTTGACAAACACAGTCGGCACAGTGAGTAATAGTATATGCGTAGGATGGGGTGATGTGGCAATTTAAATGACACTTAAAAAAGAAAGCATTTGTTGACAAGTAAGAGTATATTGCATGTTCCCATGGAGGAAAAAGAAATACCTTTTAAAAGAATGACGTTTTCCTCTGGGTAATGGGTTGTTAGATTGTTCTGAAATTGATTTATGTTTCCTTCAATTTTCTACAGAGAACATGTAGTATTTGAATAATATTAAATCTGTGGGGAAAAAAACCTTAAATATATTGTTGAAAAACTGTTTTAAGTAAGCACACAAATATGTACTTTCAAAAAACTATTCCATATCCCTCTAGTGCCTGCCCAGGGTAAAATGGACAGTAGGTCATAGGGCAGATCAAAAGGCTATAAATAACACCTCTCTGAGCCCTTGGTTAGCCCTGTTCAGAAGACATCGGCCCTTAACTGGCTGCCAGGCACATAGCCTGTGGGCATCTTACCTTAGGGAATAAGGTGGTGAGAAAAAAATCACTTGGCACAGGCTCTGCCTCCCCACTGGCCCTTCATCAAAAGGCAGAAACAGCTAGTGAGTGCCGACTCTGCACACAAAGCCCCTGGAATTCCTAATTTAGAATCACGTCACAAGTACTGTGACCATATTTTCTCAACACGAAAGACATGAATGACTAGTGTCCTTCAAGTCCGGGCAGGGGTAGAAGGGTAAGCAAATCAAGACTGTGGGGCCATATGTAGCCTAACCAGCATGCCTGGAAAAATGAGGAGATTCTAAAAGAGGCAGTTGTGCCCACCACTGCAGCTATCACCACTGTGGAAACAATGAACTCCGATGATTTACAACTCTCCCAGGAATTTCACATCAAGAAAAGAAAGTGGCTAAAACTGGGCCAGCCACAGGGGAAACTTCTCTCTCAAAGATTATTTGCAACTTGTCAGCCCTTGTTGCAGGAGTGTGGACCCCAGACTGTGGTCAGTCAGTGATGGGCAGAACCACACCGTAACCGGGACAGCTTAAGTATACATAGCTCTTGTCTTCCATTTAAATCCTACCCTCATGTGAGAACCCCAGTGATGATCAGGGGCATGCAGGCTGGGTTATCACTGGACCACTTCTTAACATGGCCACAGTGAAGAAGTCTCCTTTTCCGACTTTTAAACTGGCTTATTACCATAGAGGAATGGCTGAGCCTAGTTTGTTAAGGCATCAACTCAGATCTTAACTCTGATAAAAATACCGCTATTTTTATAAAGTTGAACTGTAGACTCCAATACTTCCAAGATATAGAGAGAGGTCACCAGACTATATCCCAACAGGCCGTGAGGATGGTACCTGGACAAGGATTTCCACCCCGCCAAGCTCATCTCCCGATGTCCAGAAATGAACCTGACCAGGGTCTCCAGGGGCTGGAGACCACCCTTTACTGGATTACCTAGAGGAAGGTAACGCATGCTCAGGAGTGTGAGGAGGTGGGGGTGTCAGGTGCCAACTCCCTGTGTAGATCCTCTCCAGCTGCAACTGTTAACCACGGGCATTCCTCTCCTCCTCACCGTACACAGAAAAACCACTGTCAGCCTACAGAGTGAGCTCTTGTAAGTCTGCTTCCTTGTAATGCCTCATTCCTGCACGTTCCTAGATTCTCTTAGCCAGTTCCTGGCAGGCAGACACTGAGGATGATCTTAGAGCACGGGTGCCGGCTGGAAGACACATGCAGGTAGACAGGGGTGCACATCACTCCTCCCCGAGCCTCACAAAGCCCCTGTTGACGATAGGACAGTAGTCAAACCCCAGAGAGCCACACTGGCTGGTCAGCCTGCCGGAGACAAGAAGCCAGTCCTCAGAGCTGCTCACCATGAACCCCAGTCAGATGTAGCCCGGGTAGCAAAACTAATTCCACACTACTCTGGAGGCTGGGGTGGGAGAATCATGAGTTTGAGACCGTCAAGAACTACATAGCAAAATCCTATCTCAAAAAAAAAAGTATTTAAAAAGTATTTGGTTCAGGTAGTGATTGGTCACTGATCTGAACCATGGCTCTGCTGCTGACACACAAGTTAAATTATATAAGCTTGGTTTTGAGCCTGTTTTCTCATCTGCACTTGAGAGGAGTACATTAGATCTCCCACATGAAAGTACATGGGTATTTAGGGCATGCGATGATTATCTAAAACCACTAGCTTGTGCGATTATTAACATTAGGACCATGCAGGTACCCTGGTATAGACCTGGTGAAAGCAAAGAGAACATAGATGATTGAGAATACCTTTTCACTTCCTAGTCAAGGAAACAGGCAGGGCAGGGAAAGGGCAGCCTGGTCCTCACCAGGATGGGTTATTTAGCCAGGTGGTATGAGGCACTACCTAGGAGAGGTGGCTCAGCATGCTGACAGCCACTTGGAAACACCCACAGAGTCCAGCAACCAGTGCAGAACACAAGAAAATGGCCCCTATGTGCTTCGCCTCCCTTACCCCCTAGCACATAGATGCCAGCTTGGCAACAGCAGCAGCCCCATTCAAAGGCAGTTTTTACAGGGGTCAGGCTGACTTGATGAGTCTGCAGACACAGGCACTTTCCTCTATTCGTTCCATTCCTGTCTACAAGAGGGGATGGAAGGAGGCAGCAAGCAACTGTGGCTCGGGAAACAAGTCTGCCCTGGCTATTCACGGGAAATTCTAGGCCAGGAAGAAGGACATAACAACAAACCTGGCCACAGCAATGCCCAGTGTTGGCTACCAACACCTCTCGGAGCAAGAGTCACCACGTTGCTCTTAAGTTTCTCCAAGAACTAAGATGTCCATGAGCACTGTCAAATGGTAACCACCTGCAAACTACTGCAATTTGTTCTGCCTCCCTCCTCCATGCCAGGACTGGAGACAAACACCTGACATTAATGTGAACAGTCTCCAGAATGTATCATCCAGCGCAGTGAACAGCCGGTCCTCTACTTCCTGGACAGCACACGTTACAGGCTGACAGACTGACAGCACAAATGGTTTCTAGCTGCAGCTTGGACACCAGCTAGCTACATGTGACCTTGGGGGCACCAGTTCTGCTCCTGGGGCCAGTGAGCCCCCATTTCCCCATATGTAAATCAAGACAGTACTATTTACTCTTGGAGTACAGAAGGGTGACAAGGAGCCACATGGAGCTCTTTCTGAAGTGGCCCTTTCAGATTTAACCAGGTCTGGAGAGAATAATGCTTAAAAGAATTAGGAAAGACCCACAAGACATTCCATCAAAAAGCAGAGGAGGTGCAGCTCCATGCTGTCCTCACGAAGGTACAAGCAGAAGGCTTGTATGTACCTCAGAAGCCCAGTGAGATACAGGGTTAGAGTTAGAAAGTGGAGAAACACCTCTCTGTGGTAAACTGTTTCTCTGTGTCTGTGTCTGTGTCTGTCTGTCTGTCTGTGTGTGTGTGTGTGTGTGTGTGTGTGTGTGTGTGTGTGTGTGTGTGTGTTTCTGTGTGTGTCTCTTTTACTCCCTCTGCATCTCTGTCTGTCTGTTTCTCTCTGTCTCTCTGTCTCTCTGTCTCTGTCTCTCTCTCTGTCTCTGTCTCTCTCTCTCTCTCTCTCTCTCTCTCTCTCTCTCTCTCTCTCACACACACACACACACACAGAGAGAGACAGAGAGAGAGAGCGCTTTCTCTTTCGGTGGTGTTCCCACAGGATACCCTGCCCCCCCATACTTAGTCCAGGAGGAATTCCTCCTGCAGCAGACCTCTTTTCTCCTTCTACCCTAGAACACAGGCAATCATATATGAACACCTTCAAATTCTTGGTCCATCTCAGACCCTCCTCTCTCTCTTTCAGCCACCTTCTTGTGACTGTCCCCTTTTATAAAAGCCTTTTCTTTCATTCCCACAATTCACGCCCAGCCTCCCTGAAGCAAACCTAGGCAAGCTCCTGCCAACTCTGCCTGAAGAGCAAGCCAGGGGGACTCTGCAACCTACCGCCACCACTGTCCACTTCCGTAGGCCTCACACATTCTACACCTCTCCCTCCTGGTGGGCCTCATTGCTCAGCCTCTCTTCACCTGCCCCACACTCCACAGCTGAGCCAGCTCAAGCTGGTCCTAGCCCTTCCTGCCTTCCCACTGGGTACTGTCTTCTAGGCTGCTTCCTCCTCTCCATGGGCTAGGCAAGGCCTCCCCATTCTCAGGCCAGGGAGGCTCTCTGAGCCAAGTTGCCCACATCTACACTGCACACCCATGCCAGCACCACAAGCAACTACAAGGCACACAGCACAACTTTGAAGGGTGATGAAATTATTCTAACTTTTGTCTGTGGCGTAGTTAAGTGATATTTTTTCAACTGTATGAAAATGGGTGAATTTAGTGCAAATGATATCTTAATAAAAGGGATGAAAGACATCATTGCAATGGCACTCGGCCCCCATGTCTGACACTAACATTGTATCAGCGGCCCCAGATTAGTTCTCCTGCTCCTCTGACCTCTATTTCAGTTACAACACCATTACACAACTTCTTCTCCATCTAGAACTCTGACCCGATATCCTACCTGCATATATTCAGTCCTATGGTCCCTCTGACCCCACCACTTGTGACTAGGGTCACCCTTGCCTCAAAGGCCACCTCCCTCACGCCCATTCCTATCACAGGAGCAATTACAGAAGAAACAGGACCTCTGAGCTCCCCACCCCTCCCCGAGACCTCCCTTTCCACTGGTTCTCCCCAGTTCTGGACTGTTAACAGGAATGTTATAACTATTTCCAGTTGTCGAACTGAGACAACTCTTTAAATATTCCTGTCTAATTCTGCACACGGCTCTGGTTTCAACTGACAAAGATAATGACTCAGTGTCGGTGGCTCTTAATGGAAAATTATCCTGCCAAGCGTTTAGCTTCCCAATAATAACCCTCTCTTTAGGAGGAAGTGGCTGCCCTTGCAGACCCATTTCTGTGGATAACAAAGCGCACCCCAGAAACCTCCTAGTTGGAGTGTCCCCTTGCTGTGGAATTCTGACACATGCCCACAGGATCAATTAAGAAATGCAAATTCACAGTGGAGGCTTGAGATATTTTTCTTTCCCGATGCATTTATCCAGTGCACTATCTTTCATAGTTTCTGAATAGCCATCATTTTAGGACTCAGTAAGTTCAGCACCTAAATTCTAGGTTATACTGAAAGCAAATCTGTAGACTCAAGGCAAAGCCTCTTCCTCTGCATAAGAAGAAATGGGGCACCGGGTTTGAGATACCTATCAACTATAAAAGAATTCTACAAACTCTACATGTGCACACACTGCATCAGAACGCCTGTATACGTGTACAAGCATGTATGTGTGGTGTGCAGCTGGACACTCCCTGAAGACACGGGTGTGCTCTCCTTCCACATTACAAGACAGACAGATGTCCAAGCAGACAAAGCAGATAGATGCCACTTGTTTGCTCACCAATGAAGAACCAACCTATGCCAGTTTCCTGTGCTCTCCCACCAAGTCTCCCAATGTTCCTAGGGGAGAAACGACCAGTTTTCCACATCTTTATACTTTCAATCTATCCAATCACATTTATCCAGCACAAACGCCCAGGGTTTCTTCTTCCAACCATCCTGTGGAAGGTTTCACCTGTACCACCCTGTACGCTTATGCTTTCTCCTTCAAAGCCCCGTCCACGTGGCTTCCAGCACTTGTTTCCAGCCTGGTTCACACTGTCCTAAATTTCTCAACTACTTGTAGGCAGGTTGCAGAAAGACTGCTGGCAGCAGGGGATGACCCTGTCTGGAGTCTTGCCTATGTAGATCAATCCACTCTGCTCTTCAGTGGTATCTGGCAATGTCTGCAGATATTTTCAATTGTCACAATTGGTGGGGTGAGGGGATCACTATTTGTTTAGCAGATACAAGCCAGGAATTCTGCTACACATCCTACAAGGCACAATACAAGCAGGCACAGTAAACCCTTACGGATCCAAAATATTAAGGGTCTGGCGTTGGGAAGCTCTGTCTTGCATGATTCACTGGCCCAGAGAGAATGTCCAGGTTGCCTGCTTAATTTTTCCTTTGAGTCTTGATTCAAAAATGATCAGCTGCCTTCACTATTAGCAAGGTTAAATACCATAAGCCAAAGCTATCCTCTGAGTCTTAATGGATGCTGCTCTTGTGAGACAACAAACTCCTCTAGCCTCTTTCCAGAAGGGCCTTCCTCGATCCAAGTCCCCGAACAGCCTTCCTGCCAGCATGACCCACTACCCACAGCACAACTAGAAGACTGGCGTGGTCACTAATCCAACTCCTCGGGCAAGGTGGTCGGCCTGGCACCCCTAGCTCCAGAGTCCTGCCCCACAGATACCAAGCCCAAGAGCGCATGGAGCAATGTTCTATCAGGCTGCAACCCAACCCAAACTGGGAGTGTGCACACAGCCTCTGCCCCTTCAGGAAGCCCCTGCCAGTAAAGGGTCCCAGCACCCACACCCGCCCCTGCAGCGTTCTCTGCCCCCTCCCTCACGCTTAGAACCGTGGGCCTGTCTGAGTGATGTGGCAGCCTCTGTGCAAGAGAACGAGGGAATTCGCTCCAAACGGCTCGAGTGACCACCAGTGTCTGGAAAAACAAGAGGAAGGAGCAAAAAGCGAAGAAAAGGAACAAGGGAGGGACGCCTTCCTCGACTTCACCCTAGATCTAGCTGCGAACCCCAAGAGCTGGCTGGGGCACAGAAGTCGTAGTCCTGACACAAACTGCAACCAGAGCCCGGTGCACGCACACTGCGATGATCTGGGAGTTCAGGGAACATTATTACGAGGAAGGCAGCCACGTGCGTGGACGGGCGCAGAGGCCGGGCGAGCGGGCTCCGGGGCGAGCGGGCTCCGGGTGCCTCCCGGAACCCTCAGCTGCAAACGCGGACGCGGGACGGGAAACGGCTGCACCCCTGCCTGGCCACGGCGCCCCGGCTGCAGGGGAAACTCGCAACCTCAGGCCGCGTTGTCGCTTGAACATGTAAGGACGGACCCCGGGGTGCTGAGGGTAGCAGCGGGCCGGCAGGCGGCAGCCTTACCCGGCTGCAGGAAGGCAGGCTCCTCCGTCAGCTCCGCGACGCCTCCGCGCGCTGCAGCGGTGCGAGCGCCCCGCACACGCTCGACTCTGTTTACCTTCGGGCCCGCGTGCGCACGCCCCGCTCCGCCTGCCCCGCCTCCGGGCTCTCCCATTGGCTGCGCCTCCGTTAGCGGCCCCAAGGCCACAGGACGCGGTGGGAGCGTGCTTGGCGCGCGTGCGCGGCTCGCAGCCAATAGGGACTGAGGGTGGGACGACAGCAGCCAATGAGAGGCCGCCCTAGAGGGCATCGCTCCCTTCTCCGTCTGTTGGCTGCCCTTTCTCCCGGGTTGGGAAAGCCGTGCTGCTGTTGCACGCACGCGTGCGTTCTGCTGGTGATTGGCACGCGTCCACACGGCGACCACGTTCCGTCACCTCAATACTGACGCTAGGTCATCCTCCTAGAGGCCTTGGCGGGAAGGCCTCAGAAGTTCAGGTGCCACCGCAGGGGACCAGAGCCTAGACGAGGCCTTTTGTTGCCATGTGGCAAGGTCTTCCCAGGTTCCTCGAAATCGATGGCGCTGACACCAAGGTCCCCACCCCATCCCCAGCTCTGTCTTTACACTAACTGTGTTTGCTTGTTCTGGGCACTGTAGGGAAAAGGGTCAGCCAAAGAAACACACTTTGGCCCTGCAACCAGAACCAAAGAAACGCACCCTGACCCTGAAACCAGTGCCACAGAAACACGCTTTGTCCCTGGAATCAGGGCCAGTGAAAGAAATACACCCTGGCCCTAAAACTAGAGCTAAAGGGCTAAAAAGGACCAGTGAAAGAAACAATTCGACCCTGAAAGCATTGCCAAATTTGCCCCGACCTTGAGCAGAAAACCAACCAATCCCTGAGCACGAGATGTAGCCAATCTGAGTTTAGGGATTGAAATCTGACCAGTCCCCACCCTGGAAATCTCCCTGGAAAAACTCTGCCCATAAGAAGCCCTATATAAACCCTGTGTCTGTTCAGCTGTGGTTGACCAGCTGCCTCCTTGCACCCTGGCAGAGGGCAGCCACGCTCCTGGATTCTTCCCTCCCAATAAATCTCTTGAATGAGGTTTGGGTGAGTCCTTCCTTTGCCAGAGGAGAGAGGAGCAGAACATGGCACACACCAGGGAAACCTTCCCTCAGCTTCACCCATAACGCAACACCATCGTGGAGGAGACACTTAGGCCAAAAACATCATCCAAGAGTACTTCAAATGGAAGAAGTGAACAAATAAAAATTTTTGACTCATTAGAAAAAATATTTTTTCAAAGAAAGCATAGATTGAAGATAACCCTAATAATGACAGCAGGACATCAGGGTTGGATGAATAACAAGAAAATTAGTCATTATTATACTTCCTTGTCCACCTCACTACATCATCAGACCGAGTATTGCTACAATTGCTGGTAAGAAGACAGCCACATAATTAAAAATCTGCAAAAACAACAAACACTATGAAGCATGGATTTCATTCCTAGGTATTTATTCCGAGTTCTACTGTGCCTTAATGCTGGTGGGATTCCCATCTTAATTAGTGATTTTTTTTCCTCTGTTTATCTTTAAACTCTGAAAACTTTTCTCTTTGTGTGTCTTCTCTCTAATGGGCATGATAGATTAATGAGGTATTATGTAGTAATGCATACACATTGAAACAAATATGCATATATATACACATGTACACATATATTCTACCTACAGCCAGAGATGCCGAGAAGACTCACGATGCAACACCTTATCTGTGGTCTCAAAACTACTTCTTTATAGGAGAAAGGATACGAGACAGGTAGGGTTTTAGTTGGGGGGGTGGTAGGGGAGGACGGGAGGGAGAGGGAACTGGGATTGTCATGTAAAGCAATCTTGTTTCTAATTCAAATAAAAAATATTTTAAAAAATACTTCTTTAGTGGCAGAGACAGAAGACACACAGTTTTTCCACTCTGCTGAACCATGTCTCTGAGCATACACACCTCTTGAAATGTCTCTTGCTCTTCACCCTCATCTGCCTTTCTCTGTTCCCATTTTTTAAAAAATGAAAGAATTCTTTGTTCTTACTTCATCTACTACTTTCTCCTTCATTCTTCTCAAAACCCCTCTGATCAAGCTTTGATAGCTTGGATCTTGAATGCTTTTTTCTCAAAACCCATTTATTAAAGGCTTGCTCCCAAGAGACTGCTATGGGGAGGTTGTGGAATGTTTAGAAGTGTGGCCTAATGGGAGGAAGTTACATCATTGGGGTTGTGACTTTATGGGGGATATGGGGACCTGGGACCACTACCATGGGGTGAGCAGTTCGGCCCACTATACCATTCTACCATGACATGCTGCCTCCTGGGGGGCCCCCAAAGCAGCAGCCTAACAGGCCAGGGCTTGACCCTCCAAAACTGTGAGCCAAAATAAACCTTTTCCGGTTTTAAGTTGGTTAGATTGAGGATTTTCTGTTTCTTTAAAATGCAGGCTTCATGCATGCAGATTGTCATTTTGATCAAAATTGGGATGTTCTCTGTCATGATTTCTTTATTATTTCTGTCAGTTTTATTTCTCTAAGACTCCCACTGTGTATATTTGTATGCCTGATGTTACCCCAGAGTTTTGAAGCTCTAATCATTTTCCTTCACTTTTCAAGCTGGGTAATTTCAGTGGCCTTGCCTCCAGGTGGGCTGTGTCTTTCTCTGCCGGCTCACATGTGCAGTCCAGCTTCGCTGGTCACTTTACTTAATTTTTCGACTCTGAAGCATTTATTATTCTTATCATTTCTTTATCTCTATTTTGTGGGGTACCATTCTTATATTTTTGGTTCTTTATAGACATGCTCCAATCAGCTCTTTGAATATATTTGAAATAAATGATTTAAGGATTTTGCATAATTAGCCCAATATCCTTTATATTTCCTCTGAGTATAGGCTGTTTGTCCTTGTAGCTTTGTGTGTCTTGTGTTTCTGTTAAAAACAGGATATCTTAACACAACATGACATTTTTGGAAATCAGATTCCCCCTTTTTCCAGGATCTGTCATTGCTGCTTTTTATAGTTGTTGTTTAATAACTTTTCAGAACTAATATGTAAAGTCTGTATTTTCTTCTCATGAGTGACTACCAAAGGTCTCTACTTAGCTTACTAATCAGGTAAAAAGACAGACAGATTTTCTTAAATGCCTGGAACCAGTAAATCACCTGCGCCAAGCCACTGGACGCTTGTTGAAGCATGCCTTCAACACTCAGCCAAAAAGTTGACAGCTCTGCCTTAACCTAACTTCCTGCTTGCACAATCACTGGGTCACTCAGAGGTGAAATCCAAAGGCCTTCTCCAGTTGTTCCTGACCATAACATGGCCCAACCACATGCATGGTTGTTAGTGCTCCCAGGAATATGTGGATATTTCATTCCCCTGAATCTCCTTTCAAGCTTTTGGTTAGTCTGTTGTTTGCCCAAACTACCTAAAACAGCCAAACAAGTTAAAGGAGATGCCTGAAGCATTGTTTTGTTGACAAAAGCCTTCTAAGAAATAGACTTCCTACAACAGAGAATTTAAGTTGGATCAAATAGACAGCCTTTTTAAAGGGTCCTCCAGAAACAACCAGATGCTAAAAGAATGGCAGTTCTTTGAGGAGGAGTTTATATTTCTGGCTCCATTTTGCTCCCTGTGATGGTAGCAAAATGGCTATCCCAGGAATGCAGGCTGTCATTTTCAAGACTTCCATGTAGCTGGTGGAAGTGAGAGGGCTAAGACCGGAGCAAGCTGAAAAGTTCTAAAACGCAGCCCTTTTTCTTCACTAACTATTCTCCAGGTTGCGGCAAACCTCCTGTTCGTTGTCAGAGTTCTAAAGAAAAGAGTATTCAGTCTTTGCCAGCATCTGCATTATCTCTGTGGAGGGCAGAATGTTCATGTCTTTGCCATTTTGCCACCTTCTAAAGACAGTTATTTGGCTTAGCCCTTGAGCGTCATCTTCTCCTGCTTCTGTGACCCTCCTAGTAATGAAGACATTCTACAAAGATGCCCGTTCATCTCCCTGTGACTGTCAATCTATGGAAACAATGGACCCCAAGAAGCTGGAATTTCCCCAGGAGTCTATGCTGGGGAAGGAAAGGGGTGAAGGCTGGTGTCAGCTGGGGAGTGTGGGGAGGGTTGTCTTCTGGAAGGTTTCACACAGTCCTGACAGGGTGTCAGATCACCACGCAGGAGAGACTGGAGCTGAGACCACAATGAACAGGACCACACGTTGCCCAGGACAGCTTAGTCATGTATGCCTAGGCATTCTATTTAAACCTAAACCTCACGTCGGGACCCTGAAGATTGACCTGGGCGTGGGCCACTGGACCATTTTGTTTCCCTCACCAATGTGAACACACAGAAAACATCTTTTCTGCTCCGCACTACTACTTGCTTGTTTAATTAGTCTGTTGACTAAGACTAGCTTGTTCAGGCTGCTTAGGCCAGGCGGTGACCCTAGCAGCTCAACACTTCTGAGAAGCAGTCATACCTTCCACTGCTGAGACCCAAACCTTGGCCTCCTCCTTGACACCTGTTTCTACCTCACCTCACATCAGATCCAAGCACAAACTCTTCCAGTCCATCTCCAAAATGACTGCTGAGTCAACCAATTCTTACCTCAGCGTCACCACTGCCCTAAGCTAAGGCAACATCATTTAGCACCTACATCATTAGGCAGCTCACCGGTCCTCTGTTTACTCACGCCCTCCTACAGTGATCCTTTGTTTCATTCTAAAGCAATAGGCAGACAATCCCTTTTTAAATTCCCTCACTGCTCTGACTTCTCATCTCACTCAGAATAAAGCCCCAAGACCCCACATTGCTCTACAAGACTCAGTATGACCATACCCCTGGGTATCTTTCAGGTCTGTCTTCAACTCCCTCCCCCACCCCGCCTTTCTCACTCCACTCCAATTAAATGCTCTGAGGCGTGAGGAACAGTCTCAGCTCAGAGACTTCACTGGCTCTCCTGTCTGGAACTTCCTCGTGGGTCAGTCGAATGTTTTACATCCAAACTCACAATATGTCAGTGTGGTGTTCTACTGAAAGGAGCCCGACCTGACCCTTCGGTAGTAAGGGAACTCACCACTCCTTGATCTTATTTTCTTTCTGTCTGTCCCTGGTGCTTTTTATCACTGGATGTATTCGTTTGGTTATCTGGAATGTAAGTCAGTTCCATGAGAGCAAAAGCTTTCTCTGGTTCACCATTGCATCTCCAGCACCCGGCACAGTTGCTGGCAAACTGAAGGTGTTCAACCATGACAGCAGTCTGGGGAAGAATCCCAACTCACCCTCTTAGTGTATGACCCTGAACTAATTAAACTTTTTGTGCCTCAGTTCCCCTATGTAACACTAGTATGTAGGGAGCCGTCCCTGCATTCTCCATTACAAGATGGCGCCTGCATCCGGCAGGCACCGAATGTAAACAAGATTATTGCGCAGGCGCTGGGTAATTTTCCATTCCTTGATCTCTGCCTATTCCGTGGCGTCATATGGCCGGATGAGCTACAGCCAATCATAGGGTGACACGTCCCAGGCGGCGGCTGCCAGCCTTTATTAGGGGACGGGATTCTTGGCTCAGTGTCTCCGCTCTGGTAAGCTTATGCTCTCCTCTCAAGACGCATTAAAGCTTTCCTGCAGAAGGATCCGAGTGTCCCGTGTATGATTTCTTGCTGGCGAGAAATACAGAGCGCGCGGGACATACTTGCGGCGTCCGCCCTTGACCAGCAAGAAAGACGCCACACTGAGGAATCTTCTTCAACACAGTTTAATCGGGAACCTCTTTGCTTAATGGAGGCTGCCGCGGTGGCGGCCGCGGCGGCGGCCCCGGGCCGAGGGAGACGGGCTTGATATAGTCTACATCTACCAATCACCTAACCCTACGTGGCGCGCCAGGATAGGTTGTCTCCAAGCAGAATTAAGAGGATACATGACCTTTACCATATTTGGAGTTGTTTACCACAGAGAGTGCTCGCCGTCGGGCTGGCGGAAGGCGGAAACCGGCGCCATCTTTTGGGTGCAGTTTTCTGCAGCTCCCTACAGTTCCCCCTTTTTGTTTTAATATTATAGGAGTAGCAGTATCTATCTGTTGTCAGATTTCAGTCATCTCTGTCTTAGGTTCAACCCCAGTGTCCCTATCTTACCCGTCAAAGAGTCACTGTGTCGCCCTCACAGGCTCATGTCTTAGGTTGAAGGGAACACATGTATGCTTATTCGCTCAGCATGAGGGTAGGTGCCCGTCATTGAGCATGACTGATTCAGATACGCATCACTCACTCAGCAAGGGCGAGACAGACATCTATTTGTCTGTCAGCATGGATAACCATGCTTGAGGGGACTGTCCTGCTTCCACAGCAGCAAAGGCCTGTACCAACATAGCAGCTTGGGATTTTTGCGACTTCCTGATCCTGCATAGGCACCACAAGCAAACAAAAATGGCTAACAGCATCATGGAAAACATAACCCCTACTCCAGCCCATTCCTTAACTAAACTAAAGGCTTGTGCAATCATGGTATTACTTCTCTGCTGTGTGACCCTCATCCTGCAGATACACCATAACGCTATGAAACTAACTAGGATAAGCATTCCTCCCAGGGCACCCATTCCTGCCCACTCTTTCAGATGATTCATGGCTTGAGTGATCCACGCAGACAGTCCTTCCGCAACCAAGATGTCGACCCTGGTGGAATTCACATGCACTATGGAGAGTCTCAGCTCCTGCATCAGCTTGTCAAAATCCCCAGACCAGTTGCCTAGAAGATACTATGAAGGTTGTTTAGACATATTTGCTGCTAAGGAATAATTCTGATAGGAAACAGCTGTTATACACAAACCAGGCATTCTCCATTCACATCCCAACTGTGCCAGTTACCATAAAGTATCCAATTGTTCCTGCAATAGATCAATGTGTTGATTCAAAACCATAATGCCACCTTTCAATTGAGCATTAAGGGTAGATTGGATATCCAATACAATCTCCATATGCTAAGTGCAGCAATTTCAACTCCTTACTAGTTAAGAGAATGTCATCCATATAGTGGACACATCTCACAGCAGGGTATTTCTCTCTAATAGGAGCAATAGCATGACACACAAAAAGCTGACACATAGTGGGGCTATTGGCCATACCCTGGGGTAAAACCACCCACTCATATAATGGTATGGAGAATAGAAGGTAAAGTAAAAGCAAACCTAACACTATCCTGCACACATCACAAATCAGGTTCTTCATGATTGGGTAGGGCTGACAGCAACAGTAAACCGCGCTGCACAGGCCCCATGACTTGCATCTATTTATTTCCTTCAGCTGTTCTAACGTCTCCTGCCCCTCTTCTACAGCCTTGCGGCATCTTTGATCCTCTAGACAGCTGCGAACCATTTTCCAAATAGGCCTCGTCCCTGGCTTCAGCATTCCCTGTGCCCAGGCAAAATCTAGATCTTTTCCAAGCTTATCCCAACTAGCCACAGTGAGATTGCCTGAGGCTGCGATGTTAAAAGGCAGCCAAATCACCACTATAATAGCGGGGTCCATTAACTTACTCTCACTCTGCAAATTAAAGCAGAAGCGAGGTTTTTTACTTTCGGTTCGCTTTTGTCACGAACAGTGTTGCTCCTTTCCGGAGACTTTATCGCCTCTTTCCCGAGGACCTTGGTGCTCCTTTACCGGAGACCTATCTCCGCATTCACCGCGGACTTTACAGTTCCACTTACCTTGGGAACTTACTCCCGACTGTGAGAAGTTCTGATTCCCCGTACTTACGGGCCACCACTTGCGGCGGTGGCGGCGTCCCCGTACGGGCCACCACTTGCGGCGTCCGCCCTTGACCAGCAAGAAAGACGCCACACTGAGGAATCTTCTTCAGACACAGTTTAATCGGGAACCTCTTTGCTTAATGGAGGCTGCCGCGGTGGCGGCCGCGGCGGCGGCCCCGGGCCGAGGGAGACGGGGCTTGATATAGTCTACATCTACCAATCACCTAACCCTACGTGGCGCGCCAGGATAGGTTGTCTCCAAGCAGAATTAAGAGGATACATGACCTTTACCATATTTGGAGTTGTTTACCACAGAGAGTGCTCGCCGTCGGGCTGGCGGAAGGCGGAAACCGGCGCCATCTTTTGGGTGCGGTTTTCTGCAGCTCCCTACACTAGTACCCATATCTAATAGGTCATTGAGAATTAAGTGAATGGACACATGCAGCCAAAATTATAAACAAGTCTGCCTCATGCTCAAGTGCTTAAGACACTCTGTGCCTGTCACATAGTATATATTAATATAATTTTACTTAATGATGATAACCCAGCATTCTAAGTCATACCATGTATTCAAAGAGATACTGCATTACTATCCAGATTTTGCAAAAGTTCTTTTTATATGTCTAAAGAGACCTTGAAATGACAAAATTAAATTTAAAAAGGTCTAATAATTCTGTAATTTCATCTAATTTCTTGGCTATCATACCTGAAGAACTTTTCCATTATCTCAATGTCACTGCTCCCTAGAAACAGCTGAGAAGGGGTTTTGTCATCAATTCATTTACTCACTTGCATTTGTTTTGTTTTGTTTTTTTGTTTTCAACTCATTTACTTAGTGATTTCATCTTAGGGGGATGACACAGGGTTTTTCTGTGTTGCCTTGTCTGTCCTGGAACTACCTCTGTAGACCAGGCTGGCCTTGAACTCATAGAGATCCACCTTCCTCTACCTTCTGAGTGTTGGGATTAAAGACATGTGCCACCACTGACTGGCCTCATCTTTTATTTTTTTATCAATAAGTCAAAGTACAGTCCTAGCTTATAATGCTTGGTAAGTCAATTCCTACCTACTGGGAGCAACCGGCAACCGTCTCTTTAAGCTGGAAGAACATAGTTTTCAATCATAACTTCCAGACCTGGAGAAAAAAGTCTTGAGGCACATTTGCCAGATCATAAATGTCAGACTCCCTATTGCCTAGTCCTACTCAGAATCAGGGTTCCCTTGGATTTCTGGGCCTTCTGCCATGTCAACATGCAGCTAAAATTATAAACAAGTCTGCCTCATGCTCAAAACCAGTGCTAGCCCAGGAGGAGCTGTTCCGAGGGACCAGCAGCCCAGTGTGGCCTGAGTCACAGCCTGAGTCACAGCCAGGACACCTGTTCTCCATGGCCCCAGAGCTCTCAGGGGATCTGTATTACAGGAACAACGGTTATTTAATAACTCTTTAACTCTCTTAATCCAACAGGAATTAAAACCGATTCCAGGACTGGGGTCTGCCTCTGTGGCCCAGAACTTTATCATGCACACAGTCCTGAATCCTAGACTCTGCAATACAAAATGGACAAGATTCTATTTCTGGACAAAGAGATAAATGAAAATTTTCAGTATACCTTGACCAATACAAACTGCCTGAGAATGCTTGATGAAATAATCACAGAACTCCCTTCTGCCCTAAAACTTGCCTTATTTATTAAAAAAATTTTGAATTTTTTTGATAAATTTATCTTACTCCTTCATTAGGTAATATTCACTTAATTTATAAACAATTTTTTTGGTTTTTCGAGACAGGGTTTCTCTGTGTAGCTTTGGAGCCTGTCCTGGCACTCGCTCTGTAGACCAGGCTGGACTGGAACTCAAAGAGATCCTCCTGCCTCTGCCTCCCGAGTGTTGGGATTAAAGGTGTGTGCCACCAATACCCGGCTAAACAATTTATTTTTAAATATTTATTGTGGCCAGGTTTGGTGGTGCATACCTATAATTCCCAACACGTACGACTCACAGGCAATGGATCAAATAAGACAAAATAAAACAAGAACTAAACAAAAGCCACTTTCTGTGAGAAGTGTCTCCTATTGCCTTCCCTGCTTCCCAAATTCTCCCTCATACTGGCAACCTCCTACACAAACGTTACCACTACTTAAAGTCTCTTGTTCCTTCTCTAAAGGACTTCAAATACATAAGTAAAGACAAATGTATTACACGCACAGACATAGTGTTCTAGTCAACTTCTGTGTTGTTGTTTTTGTTCTAGAGAAGATTTCTCTATGTAGACCTGGTTGTCTTAGAACTCATTCTATAGACCAGGTTGGCCTCAAGATCCTCCTGCCTCTGACTATCAAGTGCTGGGATTGAAAGTGTGTGACCATACCCAGACTTTTCTTTCTTTTTGTTTTTCATTTAAAAGTAACAGCTTTAGGGGCTGGAGAGATGGCTCAGTGGTTAAGAACACTTGCTGCTCTTGCGGAGGACCTAAGGATTGGTTCCAGCGCCTACACTGGGGCTCACAATTGTCCTAAACTCCAGATTCAGGGGATCTGCTGTGTTCTGACTAACACAGGTATCAGGCATTCATGTGGTTCACATACATTCAAGTAAAAACAAAACCATAGACATAAACATTCTTTTAATTTTAAATAATAGCTTTAGGTCTTGGAGAAATGGCTCAGTAGTCGAGAAGTCTCCACCACTCTTGCAGAGACCTCAAGTTCAGTTCTCAGAACCCATGTTGAGTGACTTACAACCACCTGTCACCCCAGTTCTTAGAGGGGTCGATGCCTTTGCCTCCTTAGCATGTATATTCATGCATGAATGTGCACACACATACACATATACACACTTTTTAAAAAATAAAGGTCTGGAGAGATGGTGCCATGGTTACAAACACTCGCTCTTTCCGAGGACCTAAGTTTGGTTCCCAGCACCCTAGTCAGGTGGCTCACAACTGCCTATAACTTCAGCTCCAGAGGATCCAATGCCATCTTCTGACTTCCCTGGCACCTGTACATGTGGGAAATACACATAGGCACATATATGTACACATAAATAAAAATTTTAAAATAATTTTTAAATAATAATAATAGCTTTAAACTCTTTTCCAATCAATGTATAGGGTGTCTTTACTCTTTTTCTCAGGGTTACAGTCTATGAATGAACCATGATTTTTTGTTTGTTTTTATGTTGGATTTCTATTTCCTTTGCTTGTTTTTTTTTTAAGATTTGTTTGCTTTTATTTTGTGTGCATTGGTGTTTTACCTGTTTATATGTCTATGTGAGGGTATCAGATCCTGCGGAACTGGAATTACAGACAATTGTGAGCTGCCATGTGGGTGCTGGGTCCTCTAGAAGAGCAGCCAGTGATCTTAACCACTAAGCCATCATCTCTCCATGCCCAAACAAGGATTTTCTTAACAGTCTCCTTGTCCTGCAGATGGTTTTTACTCTTTTGCTTTCATAAACAGTGCTTTACTCTGGAGTATGTACCCATTTTCAAACTGACTAACTTGGATCTAAGTGGAATACTGAGACAGGGCAGGGCAGGGCCCACAGTGCTCCTGCTGTCCTTGGGGTCTAAGGACCATGGTTCATCAACTCCAGGATTATTTGTCAAACCCCCAACTCTTAGAGGTAAAAAAAAACACAAGACAACAGATCCTATCTGGGGGGCAGGAGTTATTTTAAAGTAAAATACAATTTTATACATGTATTTTTGTGCTAGGGTGGAACTCGGGCCTTGTGAATGCTAGGCAAACCATTGCAAGTCATAGTCTGAAGTCATCACACTTTCCAAACTCCAGGCCTAAGAGACCAACTGAGGAAATCCAACCCTGTTGAACTGAGGCAAGACTAATTACTGCAATTAGCTGACTGCGCAACTGGGAATCATAAAATATACTACAGGAGAGGCTCCCAGTGCTCCCCACAACCGAAACACTCCAACAAACAGCTGCCTTTCTCTGAATTAGCTTTGCCTGTGCGTGGAACATGTGTCCACCTCTTCAAGAGGCTGCTTCTCTTTCTTGGTGGGTCTGTCTCTTTTCAGCACAACTGCATCACATAAACATTAGCCAAGGATGTCATCATCTTTGGCTTAGTTATTCCATATTTAAATTGAGATAGAATGTGTATTCAGCAAAATGCACAGATAGTAAGTCTATGTCTTTTTTTTTTTTTTAGAACAGATCTCTCTCTTGCATCCCTGGCTGGCCTGAGACATACAGAGATCAGTCTGCCGCTGCTGACCCAGAGTCCTGTGGTTAAAAGTTTGGGTCACCGTATCAGCCACCTCATAAATTCTTACAAATGAAATATGTAACCACCAACACCTTAATCAAAATAAGTTTGATTTTGGTTATTTCCTTTTGACTTCTTAGTAATTTTGAGGTTTTATTAATTCATTAATGAAAGGGGACGAAGTGAAATACTGGCATTTAACTTTCCAGTGTTAATATAATTTTTTGATATAATCATGATCACAAACTTTGTTTTATTTTCTTTTGGTTTTTCAAGGTTTTTCTGTGTAGCCCTAGCTTTCCTGGAACTCACTCTTTAGACTAGGCTGGCTGTGAACTCACAGAGATCTGCCTGCCTCTGCCTCCTGAGTGCTGGAACTAAAGGCATGTGCTACCACCTACTGACATAAACCTAATAATTAATTTTTAAAATGATATTCCCATAAGTCGTGAGTCCTTGCTTCTTGATCATGAAATTGAAGGGTTTTTTTTTCTACATTTGTTGTTTGACAATTTCATGCATGTATAAGATATAGTCTGATTGTTTCCCCACCCTACAGTTCCTCCCTCCCAACCCTTCCCTTCTCCTACCTGTCCCTCTCCAAGATCCATGACTTTTGGTTTTATTTTGTGGCCCATTTAATTTAACCAAAGTCTTCTGTGTGACAAATGGATCTGTCCAATGGCACCTGTTGGGGTAACCAGTAGGCACACAACTAAAGGCAATGACTCCCTGCCTCTCTGCTTCTATCTGTGGCATCTAGTTCTGCACTAGGTGTAGGGTCCCCTGAGCGTCTCCTCCCCACCCATGCTGACCAGCCAGTGCTTGTGCAGAATCATTGCAGGCATGCATACATGCTGTGAGTTCATGGTTGCAATACAAGGCATGCATAGATGCTGTGAGTTCATGACTGCAGGGCAGGCAGGCATAGATGCTGTGAACTCATGGTTTCAGTGCAGACATGCATAGATGTTGTCAGTTCATGACTGCAGCAGCTATGTCTTGCCTAGAAGATGGCATTTCTCAAGCCTGCTCCCTATCTTCCAGCTCTAAGGTTCTTCCCAAGCCCCTCTATGCAATGTTCCCCCGAACCTTCGAAGAGAAGGCCTACATGTCTTTTTTAGAGTTAAGCACCCACCACCATTTATTCTCTGCACCTTGTGTAGCCACAAGCCTCCGCATCCACCGACAGTCAATGAAAAGAGAAATTTCTCTGAATGAGGATGAGGGCAGCATTTGTCAGGGCTGATCCCCTGGGCTGGGCAGCGGCACAATCTGCAGAAAGTTCTGGTGAAGACAGGTTAGGTCTTGGGAAGGCCTGGGAGGAGAAAATCGAGGCTCTCCTGTGAGTGGCATGGTGAGGCCATCAGCCTCCTGGGAAAGCAGGCAGGGAAAGCAGTGATTCTCAACCTTCCTGGGCTGCGACCCTTTAATCCAGTTCCTCATGTTGCACTCACTTTCCTCTGTAAGATTATTTTTGTTTCTACTTCATAACTGTAATTTTGCTACTGTTATGAATCATAATGTAAATATCTGATATGCAGAAAATCTGATATGTGACCCCTGTGAATGGGTGGTTTGACCCCAAGAGGGCTATGACTCCCAGGTTGAGAACTGCTGGCCTTAAGAGATCCAAGGAGGAGAAGGTCCTACCTGGTGGAGGTCTGAGCATGTCCTCCCATTTGAGGTTTTTTTCTGTTTCCTTTTGTGGTGCTGGTGATGGACTGAAGGCCTGTGTATGCCAGGCAACACATCACCACTGAGCTACAGCCCTAGGCAAAACAACAACAACAACAACAACAACAACAATAATAATAATAATAATAATAGAAGAGAAGGAAAAAGGAGAAGGAAGAAGAAGTAGAAGGAGTAGTTTGTCTTTCCAAACAGCCCCTTCTGTCCCTCTCTCCAGCCCTCTCCTCCAACTCATGCCAGGAGCTGTTCTATGCTGATACCATTTATGGGAAAATAACTATGGTATGAATTAGGAAGTAGTGATCAGCTTGAAAGGAATCTATGACTCGGCATCATGCCTTTGGCCCTTCTCATTTGGGGGGAGCCACCCCGTCACTGAATACATATTTGCTCTGTCCTCCTGCAACTGTGTAGTACTAAGTAAAAAGGTTTTGTTTTTTTGTTTTAAATTTGTTTTAATTTGTTTTTGTTTGTTTTAAATTCACAAAATTTAGCACAAGTTTTGGAACCATTTCCAGATTTGGGCCCCAAGTTGCAAACTAGACAATCAGCAAACATGCTAGAGGCTGGACACCATGGACAGAGCCAAATTCGTAGCCATCTGCCCACACCTTCAAGAGCAGCACAGCCGGGTTACAGAAGGGAGGCTGAGCAAGAGAGCATAAAAGTCGGCAGTGAGCATCAGAAGCTGAGCTGAAAGTACAACATGCTCAGAGCCCTCCGTGGGCCAGAAATAAATTCAAGACAGGTCCCACTGGCCACAGAAAGGGCTTCAACTTATAGCTGAGGACTAACCAAGGACGCTGTTTTTGCTAAGGATGAGGAGGCTAAAACTGAATGTGACTGTTGGACAGAGGAGCACAGGGCGGCCCGGCTTCCTCAGGTGATGTCAGTGATCCTGACTAAGGCATGGCTCACAAGCCTGGGCAGAACAGAGTGTTCCTCAGACTCTAGACCTTTTCTTTCTTGACACCAAAGAGAGAAGTGTTAGACAGGGGCCCTTGTCATGATAAAGCCCCTCAGATAGTGTAGTTGCCTCCACCTCTAGGAATACTGGGGGCCAAGCAAGACACATGAAGTGTGCCTGCAGAAGGGGAAGCAAGCTGTCTTATTGCTGGATGTGAGGAACCTCCTTGACTCCTCATGCTGGAATCACTTAGAACTTGGTCAAGAGTGTTGCTCACCTCAGGTCTAGGGTTACCATCTCAGCTCTGCACTCTAGGTGGACTCTCAGAGAGAGGGGGCAGGGATGCTGCTCCTGGGAGGATACCCCATCTTACCACAGTCTTACATTGTTGCACTCTTTCCACAGTCCCTGGGGATGCCACCACTGAGTAGTGGAGAGTCCACCTAGAGTGCAGAGCTGAGATGGTAAGCCTAGACTGCAATGAGCAACACTCTTGATCAAGTTCTAAGTGACCAGAGTTAGCTCAGCCCTCCCTGAAGAGCCTCTGAAGACTCATACCAACACCAGACTGGTGGGAGCAGTGGCCTCTACCTGCAAGGGACAGCCTGTCCCCATTCCTAGCAGGATTCTGTAGGGCATGCGTGGAGGAACTGTGCTTCCTACTGGTCAGGCAAAGGAACAAATATCTGTTCTCACCTTCACCTTGACTTGGGTCATCCTGGTCACTTGGGTAACCCTTAGGGTAACATCACTTTCGTTAGCAGAAGCTCCCACTAACTGGGAATGCCACTTTGCTCCTCAAGCCCAACCCCATCCTTCTTTCTCACTTACAATCATATACCAGCTCATTGTTGTTTGCTGCAGCTTCGGGCAATGAAAGACAAACCACAAAACTCAACAAAACCCACTCAACAAAACTTCCTTGGAGAAAGGGAGCAAAGGGAGGGGTATGTACCAACCAAGAACAGAGATGGAAGGGGCAAACAGGTGGGAGGCATTCGCCTAAAAGGGAAAGCTTGCACATGCCTAGAGTCCTTATGCAGTCACGTAACACATGACATAGCCATGCAACCCAGGGCTCTTTGAGCTAAGTAACTGCCTGAATGCCGGTGTGTACCCAGACAGTTGACAGGGGATGGGGTCAGCTTAGTGCCTGAATCCTTATAACACTCATTCTCTAGGACCTAATTCCAATGTTATTTGCTTAAAACCTCTTAATCAGTGACACTGGATGTCACGGTACTTTGTCGCAGCATTTACTGGCTCCTTCTCACATTGTACCTGACATCATTGTGTGAGTAGTTTTCAACGAGTCCTTTTGCACCTAATACCTTTTGCACCTAATAGACTAGAAATGGCATGTCTTTATATTCCCTATAGTACCTTGTACCTAGAAAATATCCCTTTAATTATTACCAAGGTGTAGTCCTTATTGGGAATATCTAAGATCTCTACTCCATCTGTAGCCATGGTCAGTCTGACTGGTGGCTCCTAGGGTAGTCTCTCACAGTGGAAGACAGTTTCAAAGTCTTGCTGAGAAGACAGGTGTTTAAACCTCAACCAGTCCGCATGTGGCAGGCCCACTATGACTGGTCCAGTTAGAGCGAAGATCAACATTTCTACTCAATGGAAGCTAGAGCATGTCTCTCCCCTAGAGTAGTTGTAGCTCTAGTTGCTGTTTGGAGCTATATGGCAATTACCAATTACCCAGCCCAAAAAGGCATTCACCCACCAAGTCCTTCAGGATGGAGGAAAGACACAGAAAGAAATAGAGGTGGAGCCCTAGTTAGAATATATGAGGAGCCTAACCTAGGCATTTTAACTTTTCATCCATGAGAACTCACAAATCCTGTTCATGGTGTGTAACTAGTGTGTTGAAAATTATATAGTTTGAGCTTAAGATTTGGTAGCCCCATTGGTTCAGTGAGGGTCTATCAGAAGATTGCACCTTGGTGAAACCAAATAGGTCAAAGAAACCATGTCTGTCTTAGGTTTCTATTGCTATGCTAAACACCATGACCAAAAGCGACTTCAGGGGGAAAGGATTTATTAGGCTCACACTTCCTAATCACAGCCCAAACTTGAAAGAAGCCAGGACAGGAACTCCAGGCAGGAAACTAGAGGCAGGAACTGAAGCAGAGACTGTGGAGGAGTGTGGTGCTGACTGGCTTGCTCCCATGATTCATTCAGCCTGCTTTCTCATACAAGACTGGACCACTTGCCCAGCAATGGCATCACCTACAGTGGATTGGACCCTCCTGTATCAAACCGATCAGGACAAGACCTCAACTTGCCTATCGGCCAATCTCATGGAAACATTTTCTCAATGAAGAGTCCCTCCTCCCAAATAAGTCTAGGTTTATGTCAAGTTGACAAAAACCAACCAGTATATTGTCCAAATAGAAAACCGGAGAGAAAGTGGCCAGGCTCAAAACAACCCATTCTCAAGAAATCTCAGTGTCTCATGGGAGCTACATTAGTCCCTCCTGGATGCAGCTCCTTCAATGAACTAAGGGCTTCCCACTAGGCCCCATCTCATAAAGGTGCCACACTGGGGTCAAAACTCTCAACAAACCACAGCATGAGTACAACATCAGGGCAAGGTTGGTGGTTTTACACATCACACACACATGCACACACACACACACACACACACACACACACACACACACACACACACACAGGGCCTAAATTTTATAAAAGAGGAAAATACCCTTAATATTCAGTTTGTATTTCCAGTATTTTCTGTAGGAAGTGGAATGGAGTTCTGATGGAAGGTGATGATGACTCTTTTGTGATTGGCTCCATGCCTTGACCTTATTGACAATTGTGATTTAAGGTTTTGCAACCTATTTGTCCCTTGCTTTCTTGGCAAGCGTTCTCCAGGGGCCTTGTTCCTTATGAGCTGGGACCATGTCTTGTGCCTCTTTCATAACCCATGTCCTCCCCATGCCATGTGGAACACCAGAGCTTCCCCAGAGCTGGTGGACAGCTCATGGAAATTTCCACACCAGTTGTTCACCCCACCCCCACCTGGGACCTGGCCCATGAGTACAACCAGCCCAAGGACACTGAGCCTGGCTCTGGGTCAGACTCTAGGTCTATTTACGACATTTTATCTCAAGAGTTGGCATGTTGGTGCTTTGCACTCAGGAAACCTGCCCTGGTCAGTGCAGCAACAGGACTCTGTATCTTGAAAAAAAGGAAACAGAGGGCCAGGCAAGCCCACCCGTCCCCTGCCACAGCTGCATGGCTAGTCCACTGTTACCCTATTTTTGTTCATTTGTTTTTCTGGTTTGGAGTTAAAATCTTTGTTGGGAACAAAGCAAACCTTCTAACACTAGATAAACAACATGCTTTTTGCATTAAATTGTATCTGTTAGTGCATCTTTATGGCAATGGAAGAACTTCTTAACGAACTCACGTCTCCTATGTTTCCCCTTACTGTGCGAAATCTGTCTCCCACATACATTCCTGTGACCTTAGAGCGTTGACAGAATCAGTCATTGATGTACCCACAGGGCACTGTGGAAGCTTCAGGGAGGGGCTTCTCTGAGTGCCTGGTACTAGAAGACAGACAGTGGGTGAGGAACCATCCTGGCCTCCACCAGAGCAGCTGTTCCCTCATCCCAGGCAAGGGCCCGGGAGCCAGAGAGGCTGAGAACAGAGCACAGCCTGGTATCCATACTGTGTCCTGAGGTATACCGTGTGACTCTCTTGCCCTCAGAATGTTTTAAGGAACCTGTTTACTCCACTGCTAACTTATTTGACAAGATCTGCAGTATTCTTTTACCATGTGTGTGTGATACATCATATGCCAACTGGAGCCTTCTAAAAAAAAAAATTGGTTCAAACTCCCAGCAGATGTCTAAAGTCCTCCCAAGGCCAGCTGGTTCCTGGAGGCAGGCCGAGGCAAAAGAAGGGAATAGCCTTCCATCATCATCGCCCCTGGCTCTTGAGCCCTGAAGCTGTGAACTGGCATATGACTATCTTACTAACTGGGCGCTACCCCTATCCAGGGCTGTGCTGGTCCCTTCAAAAGAGCACAAGGGTCCAGACTGCACCTCTATGTTCCTTATCCCATCCTATGAAGATGCTTTGTACACTGGTTCCCATCAAGAAGCAGCCTTGCTTGTTCTCCTGTTCCCATCTCTCTTTAGCCAAACCCCCTCAAATGCCTCCAGAACTCCAAATTTCTCACTTTGTTCTGTAGATCCAATTATTCCTCTACTATTCTTCTGCCAAACTCAACTATTCAGATTCAACCACATTCTTTACATGTGTTTTCCACTAAATTCTTGCAAAATGATTCCAAGTCTCAGAAAACAGAGGAAACGATGGAGAGACATGCTTCCTTGGGTTCAGTTCTCACCACCAGGGCAATCTGTTGGGAAGGTGGAAGTGAGAGGCCACCATCACGTGCAAGTCTGGAACACTCCAATGCTGCCCTAAGAATTGGGAAGGAAGGGAAATTTGGAGAAGTGGGGTTCACAACTAATCTCGTGAGTCAAGATAAAAGGAAATATGGCTTGCACAGAACCAACTGTGGCTGTAAATTACAGATGATCCTTCTTTGTAATCAGAGAAAAATAGTTCTGTAATCAAATACAAAAGCAAGTTATAGCCTAACCCCTTTTTGTTCCTATTCCACAAAGAAGAGATGTTTAACTCACATTTCTAGAGTCTGAGAGTCCAAGACTGAATGGCCTATTAATCCAGTCTCCAGTGATGGCCTCATGGTGAATGCCATCCCCTACAAAAGTGGCCACATGCAATGCAAAGTGGGGAGCCAACGGATGAGGGAGCAGGCAGGGGTTCTTTTGTAACAACTCATTCTTGGGAGAACTAATGTATTCCATAAGATGAGTATTAATCTTTTCTGTAGATGGGGCTCTCAATGACCTAATCACCTGCCACTAGGCTCTGCCTACTAAAGACCCCATAGCCTTTCCACGTCACCACACAAGGGATGAACTTCTAGTACAAAACCCTCTGGGGGGAAATCACGCCAAATCCACACCTCTGAGTTGAATGGTCAGCAGGGTGCTCTTCTTCCAGCCTGGCTGAGAAAGGGTGTGGCATAGTCTCTTGTGACTTCCAAGGCTGTCATGGGCATCACCTCCATTCCACGTTATTCCACAGGGGGCTCAACAGCCAAACCTGGTAGCGGCATTCACCTCATTTGCCATTGCTCCACCAGAATTGCAATTACACAGCCAGCTCTATGTGTATCCATATAGCAGAAAAATATACTAATTTGTGCAGTAGCTAACAGTTTCCTGCAGACTCCCTTAGATTCCCTGATTAGGGAGAAAGAAATGATAACCAGGGGAGAAAGTTAAACAACAATTTTGGTTCTGAAGAGATCATAAGAAAGCACTTTGCTGTCCAGAATCCCTTAGTATTTTGACCAGGGTATCCAAGGATACTGAGTGGGGTCAGAGTAAGTTAAACTTTACCTGGAAGAAACCTCGGTAAGCAGAAATGCCGCTAGAAGGCTGAAGAGGCCTGCACTGTCATCTTGATTGTCAAAAAGACGACAAAATCTGAATCTAAATAGTATGCACTGGTGAGTTAGACATTAACAAGGGAGTGGGCTAAAGAGATGATTAAATGGATGGATTTGAATATTCGGAAACATGAAAACTGACCGCTAAGAGCCAGCATGTAATCCAGACAGCCTTTGTTCCCTCCTTTTAAAAGAGTTAGCTTTAACAATATCCATATTCTTACTAAGCTTATCCTAAGCAAATAATTTAAAGTATTTTAAAGGATACAGGTTCTTACGCACACAGATAAGCACTAGGGAAAGCAGGGAAGTTAAACACATATGCTTGTCCCTTCCAAGGAAGAAGATATCTACCTGTCTTCTTCTAGGATTGCTGGGAATGGATACAGTTTACACCCTGGTGATCTTTTGCTATCTGTAGGGCCAGGCTTCACCCTGGCCAAGCCTGACTCCCACAGTCATTGTGTTCACCTCCGTCATTCTCCAGAGACCCTTACCCTGAGCATTGTTTCTGAGTCAACAGTACCCATCTTCACGAAAGAAGTGATATGGACTTTGTAAAGAGTTTCAATGTAAACATGTCTTAAGCTTTATCGTACACACTGGACTGAGTTGTTGTCACCAGGAAACATTTTCCTAACATAGTGCTGTGCTTAAATATGGCTAAAATAAGCTCTAGAAGTGTGAACCAGCCTGTTAACTTACTAATGCTGAACTAGACTTCCTCCTTGACTCTCATGGATCGTTTCTCTGCCAGACGTAGCATTTGCAGGGACCCCCCACAAAATATGAACAAAGTTACTTTTCATAAAAAGAAGTTGGTTCTGTATTTATTGATAGCAGTAAAGGTGTTAAACTAAAAGTACAGTAGTAAAAGATGGTTACAAAAGTTGTCAGTCATTGGCATAATAAACTACAATGCAGCCTTTGAAGTGACTTCAGTAGAATGTTTAATGATGCAAGGGAATATTCATGATGGGTTGGGGAGAGGGCTCAGTGGGTAAAAGCATTTGCCATGCAAGCTCAAGGACCCAAGTTCAAATCCCAGAGCCCACATAAAGCTGAGCACAGTGCATGATTGTAATCATAAGGTGTGACAGAAGGTGGGGACAGGAGCATCCCTGGGAGCTCGTGGACCAGTTACCATACCCACAACAAACAGCTGAGACCCTGTCTCACATGAGGTGGAAGGCAAGGGCCTACTACCAGGATTGTTCTCCACCCTCCTCAAACACACCACAATTTGTGCACACACTCGCACCTAAGGAGGTTTATGAAACAGCACCAACAAAAAAGGAAAGCATTCAAAAGAACTACTGTGTGATCCAAAAGTCCCCCAACAGAGAATATATCTAAAGAAAATGAATTGTCTCTCTAAAGCTCTTTCATGTTCATCACAACCTGTTCCCAACAGCCAAGAAATGTACACAACCTAAGTGCCCATCAGTGGATTAATGGATGAAGAAACATGGGACATACATATAATGCAAAATCCTTAAAAAATAACCTTAATAAGAAGGAAATATTATGATTTATTATAACATAGCTAAGCCTGGGAGACATTGAATTAAGTGAGCCAGGCACAAAAAGAAAAATACCAGATGACCTTGCTTATGTGTGGAATCTAAACAGGCTGGATTAAGAGAGGCAGAAAGCAGAGGGTTAGTTAGCAGGGGCTGAGATGGGGGTGGGGGGCAAAGGATCCAAAACCCACAGGAGGAGCTAGTACAAGACAGCTATTGTACAACATAGTGACAATATGTAAAAACAGTACATTTTTCAAAATGGCTAAGCTTGGGACTAGAGACATATATTGGTAAAATACTTGCCTGGTGTGCACAACAGTCCTAGATTCAGTCCCTCAGCACTGCATAAAAATAGTTATGATGGTACTTACCTGTAATCCTAGCACTTAGTGGGTGAAAGCAGAAGAATAAGAATTCAAAGTCATCCTCAGCTATGTGGCAAGGTCAAGGCCAGACTAGACTGACTACATGAAACCCTGTCTCAAAATAGAAGTTCGTTTCAAATTCTGTGCTGGGCATAGCCTGTTGAGCCCTTGCTACCATCCAAGCGCTGATTTAATCTCTGAGATGCCTTATGCTATGTGATTCTCACAACTCACTGATATTATTGCCTCTGGCAGCGGAGGAAATAGAGACTCAGAGAAGTCAGGCACCTTGCCCAAGACTACAGTTTCCACATGGTAGGAGAAGGACCATAACCTTGCCTTGACCTTCAAAGCCTAGTTTATCTTGGTCACCAGGCCTACATAAGCAAAGACTAGGGATTTGTATCTATCATTGGGTTGACCAAACCTGACAGTGAATATCTAAATGGAAGGGAGAAATATGTGGGGGCTGGAATTCCAGTAATGGAGAAAGAGCATGGACCCTGGCAATGTGGGGTTTGGACCCTTATCTGGTGACTTTATTTTCTACTGGCCCACATTTGAGGCAGCTCACCCACACTGCATTGCTTTAAGGCTGTTTGAAGAAGTCTAAAGGGAAGCTAAAAGACTGCAGTAAGTAGCTGACAAGCCTTGCTTTCCATTGTTAGAGATTCCCATGACTTGCTCTGATGCCAACGTGAGGCCCTGGTTATGGGTAAAATTTCACCTGTGCCCTCTCCTTCTACCTTCCCCCAAGCCTGGGTATCAAGGCAAGCAGAACGCCTGCACTCCCTCTCTCCTCCCCCACCTCACGGCCCCGATGATATGTTAAAAGCAGTGGTTCTCCACTTTCCTAATGCTGCGACCCTTGAATCCAGTTCCTCATGTTGTGGTGACCGCCCCCCCACACACACACACACACAAACCATAAAATTATTTTTGTTACTGCTTCATAACTGTAATTTGCTACTTTTATGAATCATAATATAAATATCTGATAGCAGAGTATCTGATATGCCATCCCTGTGAAAGGGTCATTTGACCTCCAAAGGGGTTACAACCCACAGGCTGAGAACCATGGGTCAAGATTCTTTCTAGATAAATCTGTTTGCTACCAACTTTCAGACTGTAGACTCTTCTGCTCAAATGTGTCACCTCATGGCACAGTAGTGACCTGCCTATTCTAATGCTTGAAGGTGAAGCATGTTGCTGGTGGCCACGAGGTGAATAGGGTTCTCCCATCAGTACCCATGTTCCTGCCGTGATGTACTGCACAGTCACAAGCCCCAGAGCAACAAAGACAGCAACCATGGACCAAAGCCCCTGAAACCACAATCCAGAAGAAGCCTTCTTCCTCCTAAATTGTTGATCCCAGGAACTGTCAGAATGGTGGGAAACATGCTGCCCGCTACGCTATTAAACAATGAGTGGTTCAGGGTGCTCTTCCAGAAGACAGTTCCCACAAGAACCAAAACTTCCATGTCAAAGCTGAGACTAGAAACTCCCTGTGACCCACTCTGTCACACTGAGCTAGTGTGGCTTCCCCAAATATCTCCAGCAAAGTGGCCAGGCTCTTGCGTGAGCCTGGACCAATATTCCAATGCTTTCTCCAGGGGTATGGGTAGGAAACCAGGGCTAAGTCTCCCACAGAGCAAGGACCTACCTGGATTATGACTTTGTCCAGTGCCTGGGCCAGATACCGGAAGAAGCTGGAGGCAGCCAACTGACTTAGTGACGCCCCTGGGGTGAAGGCCTGTGGGGCTCACAGCGTGATCTGCTGCCCTCCTGTGGCATGCTGTTGTAAAGTCAGCAAAGACACAAAGGAGTGAAGGCCAGCAGGACTTCAAAGCCCTCCATGAGCACAGCAGCCTTCTTAGGGACAGCAGCCCTCGAACATACTGGTCTCACGACATCTCATATGGGTAAACGTTTCTAAGGACTCTAGAAACCCATTTGGTGGGCTGAAATTCTAATCTAGCAGAAACTGTAAGTCAGAATTTTTTAAATGATGCATTCATTCCTTTAAATTAATAAGCACCATGTTAACATAAACAATGGTTTTTGTCAAAATAGTTTTGAAAAAACTTGAGTGTAAAGAATGGCATTTAGTTACAGCTTTGCAATTTTTTAAAGATTCATTTATTGCTTCTTATGTGCATACCACATGAATGTAGGTGCCCAAAGAGTCCAGAAGACAGTGTGAGATCCCCAGAAGTTAGGGTTCCTGGTAGTTGTGAGCTGCCATGTGTGTCCTGGGAACCAAACCCAGGTCCTGTGGATAAAACAGCACTCTTTCATCTTAATTCTATGTATATGGGTGTTTTGCCTGAATGTATGTCTGTGTACTGTGTACATGCCTTATGTCCAAAGAGGAAGGCACTAGATCCCCTAGGACTGGAGTGAGGGACAGATGGTTGTAAGCTGCTCTGTGTGTGTGTGTGTGTGTGTGTGTGTGTGTGTGTGTGTGTGTGTGTGCACGCGCGCGCATTCATAATCAAACTGGAGTCCTCTGGAGGAAGGGACAGTGCTCTTAACAAGTGAGCCATCTCTCCAACCACACTTATTGTGTGTGTGCCCGTGCATGTGTGTGCCCATGTGTAAAGATCAGAGAACAACTTACGAGACTCAGTCCTCTACTCTCATTATTAGGGTTCCAGGGATCAATCTCCCGTTATCAGGCTTGGCAGCAAGTACCTTTACCCACCGAACCACGCCAATGGTCCAAAGTAATTATTTCTAATAGAGCAGAACAGACTTAGAGCTGTGCTCCTGTCAGCATTCAGTCCTTCGCGATGTCCTGCATCACACAGCTCCTGGAAAATCTGTGTACACTGGTGAGAGAAGGAGAAGGGGAATCCAATGTCACATAATATAATTGGCATCATCTCACCTCCCAGACCCCTTGAATCACACTTTGGAAGCTATTGCTGTAGAGTTTAAGCCAGGTATTGAGTGGACTCGGGTTTCTTCTATCAGGTCATCTGGTACTCAGGCAGTCGTAAGCCTGGAGCAGAGGGACCCAGGCAGGGAGGCTGCCCAGACCACACAAGAGTAAGACTCACTGCAGCTGGGGAAAGAACTGCCATGTCCCAACCTCCCTTTAGCACAACTCACCCACACTGAGGCTGGGCAGTACCCCAGGTGGCTTGACTCCAAAGGGAAGCTTCCAGCATGAAGAGCAGAGCCTGCCAGTTGTTTTTCTTTAATGGACTTTAGATGTGGGACAGCAAGACCTGGGTAACAGCCAGCATGATGGCATATGCACATAACCCTGGCATTGAAGAGGTAGAGACAGGAAGATCTGGAGATTAAAGTCATCCTGACCTCTAAAATGTGCGGTCAGCCTGGGCTGTATGACACCCTGTCCCAACTCTCCCCCTTGCCAACTGCACCTCAACCCATCCCTCCAAAACCAGAAAAGAACTAGGTGAGATACTGGCTGACACTGTGACTCCCCAGAAGGGATATGAGTTTGACCCCTGTGCTGTTGGGTGGGGGAGTAAGACATGGGCAGAATGAGGTACAGTTCTAGGTCTCAGGACTTTAGAACCACGGCGTTCTTCTCACTCACCAGGCTTCTATCTAATGGGCCAGTAGAACCTCAGGCAATAGAGAGAGCCTGTTTATCCTGCCCAAGACTCTGGGAACTACAGGCTACAGAGGTCCTTGTCAGCCCTCCATCATGTACTCAAGAACAGAAATGGCCACAGGGAGGCTGGAGAAGAGTCCCGTGAGTCTCCTGTAGGCCCAGTAAGCAGAGCCTGCCCTACATCCATATAATGGGCCCAGTAGTCAGCAGATAGGTTGGGGGAAGCATAAACTAAAGGTCCTACAGTCAGATAAAAGGGATATGGTATAGATCCTGAGGCAAGAGCAGGCAGACAATAAACAATTTGGGAAGGATCTTAAAAAAATACTGTGTGGGACAGGATTGAAAAAAATAGAATACATAGGGATGAAAACCTAACCAAAGAGAGGAACTACTTGCATACCAAAAACCACAGAAAATTGCTAGGAGAAATAAAAGATGGCATGGATAAGTAAAAATGCATCCTGAGGTCATGGATTAGAAGACTTAATAGTGTTAAAAGACCGTACCAGCCAAATTGGCCTACACAGAAAGTCAGTGCACTCCTGTCCTAGTTAGGGTTGTATTGCAGTGATAAGGCACCATGGACAAAGAAACTTAGAGAGGAAAGCGTTTATTTGGCTTACACTTCCCTATCACCATTGATCATCCAAGGGAGTCAGGACAGCAGCTCAATCAGGGCAGGAATCTGGAGGCAGAAGCTGATGCAGAGGCCATGGGGGAGTGTTGCTTACTGGACGCTCAGCTTGCTTTCTCATATCACTGGGGACCACCTGCCCAGGGGTGGTCCACCCACCACGGGCTGGGCCCTCCCCCATTAGTCACTAATTAAGAAAATGCCTTACAGCTGGATCTTATGGAGGCATTTCTCAATTGAGGTTCCCTCCTTTCAGAAAAGTCCAGCTTGTGTCAAGTTGGCATTAAGACTAGCCAGCACAATAATCAAACAATCTCCCACAAGAGAGCCACATCCACTCAATAAGAAAGACTGCTTCTTCAATGAATGGCGATAAGAAAAGTAGATTTTTCATTTGCTAAAGAATGCAGTGGAGTCCTCACTTTTTCTCCATAAAAAAAAAGAAACATTAACTCTAATTGGATTAAAGATCCAAATATAAGATCCCAACCATAAACTGTAAATGCAAGTTTCTTGTCCTGGCCATGTGCTGTGTGTGGCATGTGCCTGTGCTACCCCCCCACACACATATGTTAAATGTAAGAAGAAATCTTTAAATTGTAACGAGAAGCACAAAGGACAGCATGACACAATACTGAAAGCAGATGCCCACCAGGAATGATGAGTGTGGAGGAGAGATGGAGACACTGCCATGTGGGGTCATGCCCCTGGCAGACTACAAGAGGGCATAGCCAACATGGAAGACCCTGAGGGACGCGTGGGATGGAAGCTTCATGCAGATACCACAGGGCATAGGATCCAACAACATACTGACCATATCCTTACTACCCTGCTCCACATAGTGACCAGTGACATGAATTTAGCAATGACCTTGTCCCCAAGGACACAGCTATTGAAACATTTCTGACCGTGGGGCTGCATGACAATGAAGAATCTCATGGCCCAGAGATATGTGACCTGGCACTTTCTGCATCGGGGTGGCAACTTGAATGGTGACCCCATCACGCCTTTCTCAACAGGAAGGCTGTGTGAGGAGGAAAGGGACTGGCCCGGGCTGAGCTGCTTTTATCCCTGATCACCATGATACTGAAACCTCTGCCTGATCCAAAGGCCACCGATACCCCCTTAGCTGCCAACTGGCTGGCCATGCGTCACCCTGTAACAGCTCCTCTTCTTTGCCGTCTGGAGGCAGCTGTCCCACACGGCACCCACCGTACTGTAGTCCTTCTTCTGAAACACCCCCCCCCATGATGGAGGTGGGGTTCTCTAACCCTCTTCTGTCTCCACTACCTCAAGACCCAGGGAACAGCTCCTCTCTGTGCTGAAGCATTTCTGGGGTCACATTTCTGTCCCCCTGTGCTATGTAACACCAAATACGACAGCATGCCCAATGCTGAGTTCTTCAAGTCATCCCAGCAAAACATCAAAGTGATTAGAATGTGACCATTCTGAGTGGCAGATCCTAAATAAAAAGCATTAACTATTGGGGAGAAATGGACAAAGGACTTGAGTAGATATTTCCCTAAAGAAGACACAAACAGCCTAAAAGCATATGAAAAGATGTTCAAATCCAAAACAGTCAAAGTGACCAAGAGATACCTCATACCTATTAGGATGGCCATTGTCAACCAAACAGGCTAAAGAGTGTTGGCCGGGATATAGAGAAATCGGGAATGCCAGGAGTGCAGGTGAGAGTATAAACTGGTACAGTCAGTATGAGAAACAGGAGTTGGAATATTGTGTGAGCAGCAGTCCCATTGCTGGGGGTGGGAGCATATCCAAAAGGCTGCCAAACAGATAGATGGGCATCTGTGTTCATTATAGACCCACTCACGATAAGGCTCAACACATGGTTCAGTAGGTAAAAGAGCTGGTTGCCACACACAAGGTAGAAGGCAAGAGTGGACTTCCATTGGTTGCCCTGAGATTGCCATGCGTGCACCGTGGCATGTGCAGTCTCCCCAATACAGTAAGTAATGGAAAAAAACGTAAAGCAAAACACAACTCACAAGGTAGATGCAACCCAAATGTCCACCAGTAGAGGACTAGATAAAGAACAAGGGTATGTACACAGTGGAATATTACTCAGTCTTTTACAAGGGACAAAAAACTCTTTACATTCTGCAACACAGACAGGACCCTGAGGACACTGTGCTAATTTATAGAAGCCAGACACAAAATGACAATCACTTCATGAAACGGCTCATAGGAAGGATCTAGAGTAGTGAAAACCATAGAAACAGCTAAGAGGTTAGTGGGTACAGGAGCCTGGGAGTTGAGGCAGAGGGTGGGGATTGTTTACTGAGTACAGAGTTTCAGTTTTGCAAGATGGGAAAGTTTCAGAGCTCTGTTTCACAACTACACAAATGCAACTAGCACTGCTGAACTGTACACTTAAAACCGGTGAAGATGATTTCATTCTGTGGTTTGTGTTTACACACACACACACACACACACACACACACACACACACACACACACACACACACACACAGGAGAGAGAGAGACAGAGACAGACAGAGACAGAGACAGAGACAGAGAGAGGGGGCAGAGAGAGAGAAGAAAGATGTGAACTGAATTCCACATGTACCCATTAGATCCCATCCCCCAGAGTTGCTGCCATAGGGCCATATGGGACAAAGAAAAGGATAACCCACAAGACTGAGTTAACAGGGATTAATTGAGATTCTATTTTTCATCAATAAACAACATGGTACTTAAGTTACAGAAAAATGAAGAAAGTTACTGGAGCAAACAGTTAGCCATCCTCCTTTCTGCCTTTTCTTAACTCATTTTCCATTGCTATGACAAAATGCCTGAGACCTGGCAATTAATGAAGAATCAAAGTCTGCCTGACCCAGGGTTCTTGAGGCCAGGGAATCCAAGAGAATGGTGCCTGCATTTTTTTAGCATCTGGTAATGGCTCTCTTGCTGCTTCATGACAATGTGGGAAGCTTGCCCTGTAGAAGACACAGTGAATGTCAATCAAGCTGGTCTTCTTCCTCTTCTTCCTAAGTAGTTGCCGCCTCCTGGTTGTTCCTGGAGGAACTCGTTGGTGCCTGGTGTTAAGCCATCCTGCGGTATAGAGCTGGCTGGAATCCCCCTGCCTACTCCAACCTGAGCATAGCACACATTCATCCAAGTAACTCTCCTTTGTCTGTCTTGAGCTTCTGGAAATGGAAACATCTTTCAGAGAATCAACACCCAAGGCTGTGAGACCAGGCTCTGTCTCCATGTTGCCTAGAACACACCAGGTAGATGGCAAGCAAGTTCCTGTGTGGATGAAGGACTTTTGACCTCAATTCAGAACTGATCTGCCCAGGTCCCATCTGAGGCCACAGCTCACGGAATCCCTCGGCTGCACTAGCCTGGGCACTGCCCTTAACCCATGTGGGCCTTGGATGGTAAGAATTAATGGCCAGGACTAAATAGCAGGCAGAGCCCATCCAGTGTCTGGTGCCCTCATTCCCCAGTTGTATGCAGGATGCCTGCCCCGTGTCTTATTCTAGAGAGTAGACTCTGCCGCCATTAGGAAATAGTTTGAAGAGTTCTATCATATCTTTTAAAACTACTGAAATACTATTTGGCTTGTACCTGTTCCTCCATACTTTTAAAAAAGTATTGCTGGAGACTGAAGTCAGGGCTTCTGACTAAGATGCCCACATTGGTCTTGACCTTGTGATCTTCCTACCTTAGCCTTCTCAGTAGCTAGGTATGGGCTCTTGAAACCCGTAGTTGGGGGATCTTCAATATGTCTTAAACCCTTCACTTTATAAACGTAAGAAACCGAGGCCCAGAGAGTTGCAGTGGGCATCTGTCCATGGCTGCCAGTAGAATAGAAATGAACTCTGGGCCGGGCGTTGGTGGCACACGCCTTCAATCCCAGCACTCGGGAGGCAGAGGCAGGTGGATCTCTGTGAGTTCGAGACCAGCCTGGTCTACAAGAGCAAGTTCCAGGACAGCCTCCAAAGGTACAAAGAAACCCTGTCTCAAAAAACAAAACAAAACAAAAATAAATGAACTCTCTGAGTACCACAGTCCCACGATTTCTTATTGTTTTAGGAACTGGTGACTGCAGGCCAATACCCTGTGTACACTTTCCTGTCTCCTTGAGTTTATGAGTTGCGAAACAACAGAGGGGGACTTAGTTAAACTGGGCAGGTATTTCCAGCAGCAGACTTGAACCAAGACTGGGGGTACCAAGTTTCTGCTTGCCAGGAAGAACACTCCAAAATGGGGCTGGAGAGATGTCTTGATGGTTAAGAGCACTGGCTGCAGGGCTGGAGAGATGGCTCAGCATTAAGAGCACTGGCTGCTCTTCCAGAGGACCTGAGTTCAATTCCCAGCAACCACATGGTGGCTCACAACCATCTGTAATGAGATCTGGTGCCCTCTTCTGGTGTGCAGACATACATGCAGGCAGAACACTGTATACACAATAATTTTTTTTTTAAAGAGCACTGATTGCTCTTGCAGAAGACTTGGACTCAGTCCCAGCACCCACACATCAGCTGGCAAACATCTGTAACACCAGTTCCAAGGGTTGAGACACCTAACGTGAGAGGGAATGTCAAGAGAGCAAGCAGGACATAAATAGAATCTTCTGAATTCCAAAGATGCAGATGTCCAGACTGAGGAGACAGAGGTGAGCTGAGCACCATGGTTAGGCAGAACCACGTCCTCACCAAGACTCCCATAAGCTCCCTGTCCACTCTCACCACTGCAGGTTGGATGATTAGACCCAAGATTAGGAAAGTGTCCTAGTCAGGGTTACCATTGCTATGATAAAACATCACGACCAAAACAACCCAGGGAGGAAAGGGGTTTTTGGCTTACACTTCCACATCATCTTCCATCATTGAAGGAAGTCAGGACAGGAACTCAAGCAGGGCAGGATCCTGGAGACAGGAGCTGATGCAGAGGCCATGGAGAGGTGCTGCTTACTGGCTTGTTTCACGTGACTTGCTCAATCTGCTTTCTTATAGAACCCAGGACCACCCGCCCAGGGTTGGCACCACCCACAATGGGATAGGCCCTCCATCAATCGCCAGTGAAGAAAATGCCCTACAGCTGGATCTTATGGAGGCATTTTCTCAATTGAAGTTCCCATCTTTCAGATAGCTCTAGCTTGTGTTGCGTCAAAACAAAACTAGACAACAAAGAGAGCTCGTCTTTCTTCTCTACTGTAAGAATTATTCCACAGAGCCATTCCACTCCAGTCAGCCTGGTCAGACCCTGTGTCAACAGAAGCCAAACAGGACTCATTTTTCTTAGAAGACAGTTGGGGTTATAAGCAAAAGACAGTCTATCATGTGTGCAATTAGTTTTTGTCACAAGGTCATCTAAATGGCTCAATTCCTTCTAACCAAATGAAGGTAGGATCTGCTACCAGGAGTGGGGATGCTGGAGACAAACCCTCAGAGGGAATATGTGTCTATGATGTCCTGTCTGCTGGGATGCACGAGAAGTTCCTCATTTGGGAGACAAAGTTCATGTTCATGAGGGTACATCAAACTCCTGCCCAACACATAGTCATGGACCTTTCCTTTATTTCTGCTGTGTACCTGAGCTGGTCGTCTTACCACAGCTTTTTTTTTTTTTTTTTAAATAAAGCTTCTTACTAAGAAGATTGTGGGCAAGCTTTAAGACAAGCACTTTGGGGTGGTGAACACTAGGGGAGCAAATGTGGGGTGTTGGTGGAAGCAAGAGAAGGGAGATGGAGACACTGAGTAGAAGAGCCATGGTCATCTGACATAGAAGCACATTTGGAAATTATATCAAACCTGCATTTAACTTCATGTTCTACAACACTACAATGGTTTAGTTGGAGAAAGGTTTGTGTTTTATAATGTAACAAGGCTGTGGGAAGCTGGGGCAGCTGCTCAAGCAGGTCATTAAGTCCCCAGCCTCCTTGTAATTTCCTTCTCTGCTATGTGCACTTTGCCGGAGGCACTTAACTTCACCGTCACAAAAAGGCTGTGACATCTCACAACATAATTGTTTGTGTCCCTCGAAGAAGAAAGTAAGAAGGCACAGACAGATCACCATTGAGGGCACTCTTTCCCCCTTTTACATCAAGAGAGCAGCTTCTCAGAAGGACTCACCCCTGGAATCCGGCTTAGTTCTCCCCACCCCCACCCCCCAGCCAGAGCTGAGTCAAATTTCCACAGTGCTGGGCTTGAGGCAGTGAGTAACATAAAGCAAGCATGCCGGACACGTGAGGGTCCTGCCAGTGAGGAAGACTAGAAACTGGGGGAGGCAAGAAGAAGGGGGGGTGGTCGTGTGAGTGGACAGGATCACACTGAGTGACGCAGAGTCAGTAGAGATGAGAAAAACAAACGTAGACATCCCCCCAAAGAAAAACACATTTAGAGTAAAAGAAAATAGTCAAAGAAAGAGCAGGGAGGGGTTAACTTCTAAATAAAACCAGAAATGGGTTTAGTAGGGTTTTGAGTCTATCCAAAAGGATGGCTTCCAGGCAGGAAAGGCCTCCTGCTGGGAGGACATCAGGTTGACTCAGAGAGCTTTCCTTTTTCTCCCATGATCCTTCCCTTTGCTAACAGATGTGTGTTTTCCCAACACCTAGTCTGAGCTGGGAACCACTGTGCCCTTCAGGAACCAAGCATGCCTCACTCCCTTGGTGTCAGTGTGTTTACACGGTGGTAGGGACACACCTCTACTTCCACTTTCGCCTGAGTGTGGCCTGTCCCCAGCATCCCCAGCTAGCTCTTTCATCAACATCTCTTTAAGCTGCTAAGATGAAAACATTTATCCAGTCTTCTCTTTAGAAGTTTCACCCCAGAGCCATGGGAATGTTTATCTTCCACAGGGAAACCCTGTTGTTCTTTTGTTTAAGCTGCAGCTGCTAATAAGGAAAGGAACAACGAATAAGCAACCCACGTGGAGTTTATTTATCAGAGAGGGGGGAAAGAGGGGATGGGCAGTCAGCCAACCCTAGGGAAGCCGAGAGAAAGAGGGTGAGGGGTGTGGGGCAGGACCTTTTAAAGGGAAAATTGCATATGCGCAGTAGGGCAAAGGTCGAAAGGCATGGTGGGTGAGTGAGTACCCGCTTGTTAGGGGGCGGGGTTAGGGTCATCCAGGTGTTTTGTTCTTACAAACCCTGTCTCAAAACAAACAAAAAACTTTATTGATTAATGTTAAGACTATGTACAGTAGCATAATGAGAAAGAAATCTGATAACTTGTATTTGTATACCTTAAGTTAGTTTACCTTAAAACATTTTTAGATTCATCATCTTAAGTTTTTATGTTCTTACATAAACTTTATACCTTAAAAACATCTTTTTAAACAAAGGAATGGTAAGAAGTTATACTGAAACCTATCAGCTGTCAAACTGCATCAGAGTTCTTGAGAGGTATAAGATTTTACCTGAATTGATGATTAGGGAATAACAGAGACTTACTAGCTGGTCACATGGACAGCCAGCCCCAGAGTCCTCCACGGTTGTTGAGATCAGAGGCTGTAAGGATGCCCACCTTTTGCTGATAGCGTGGGATCTGTGGATTAGGAGCTGTAGGAAGACTTGCCTACTATTGGCCCAAGCAACATGGAGGAAGTCGATTCTTCTGTCCTCTTGCCCATGGTCCAAAGAGTCCTTTGCAGCAGATGAGGTGAAAGGCAGAATTGCTCAGTGGGTAGCATTACAACTTTTGTGGATGGAGTTTCTTGAGTGCCCACCAGTCTTCTTGGAAGAAATGGGGTAGCGCCAGCAGTTGGCCTTGAAGGGACCAGCCCCCCATTTCGGCAGCCATGACAGTAACATGTGCTCGCTATGACCTTGTCTTAGTCACTAGAGGTTAGGTGCCTGCCTCGTGACAAGGAATCAATCAGAAGTTAGCTGGTGGCGCTATGCTTTACGACCCTGGATGTACTTTATGGATAAGCGCACAGCAATGACGAACAGAGCATAGCAACCACCCTGGGAGGGCCTATGGGCCCTAACAACCAGTTGACCAATCAACACATGGCAAGCCCTCCAAGCCTGGAGGCACACCAATCCTGAGACTGTGTGTACCCCTAGATACTCCCCTTACGCTGCCCTACGAGATCTCTTGGCAGCCAGTTCAAACTGTCTTTTTCGAGCCATCCGTCATGGCGGGTGGGTGAAAGACCCGAGCTAACATGGGGTTAGCTCATTAAAAAACAATAAAACCTCATGCAGTTTTCAGCAAGCTTTCGAATCTGCCTGGTGATTGGGGTGACCGCGGTCGTGGTCTAACAGCCTGTCTGTCATGAAAAGCTTTTTAATAAAACATTTTAAATGCCATAGTCTCTAGATCTCTGAGCATTTGAGGGCTCTGTTTAATATATCTCAGCAGACAGAATTTGTCTTTAGTTACTTGCCTTAAGCACATAGGTGGCTAAGTAAGGCTTTTTTTTTTTTTTTTTTTTTTGGTTTGGTTTGGAGGCTGTGTTGGAACTTGCTCTGTACTCTGTAAACCAGGCAGGCCTTGAGCTCACAGAGATCCACCTGCCTCTGCCTCCCAAGTGCTGGGATTAAAGGTGTGCACCACCAATGCCCAGCAAGGCTTTATCCCTCTAATTAATTAACCTGTACTTAGTATGGCTACAACGACATTAGAGCAGGATCTGTCTGGAGAACTGGATCCAAGCTGAGAGGCTGTAGAGAGATGTTTAACTCAGAGCCCTCCTCCAGCCTGACTCTAACTGGTTTTAACTTAGATAGGACAAAGAAGCAGAGAAAAATCCCCTTTTGTAATAGACGCTTAACCTTTGTAAATAGCTTACCGGAAGGACTGGGTGGTATAAATATTTTGTTAATTTGGAATAGATTTTTATAACCTTAAATTTTATCATTATTTAAAAATGTATATCAATGGGGGCCGGAGAGATGGCTCAGCAGTTAAGAGCACTGACTGAGCTTCCAGAGGACCTGGGTTCAATTCCTAGCACCCACATGGCAACTCACAACTGTCTGTAACTCCAAGATCTGACACCCTCACACAGACATACATGTAGGCACACCACCAATGTACATAAAATAAAAATAAATAAGTTAAAAATTTATGTCAACTTAAAATATTTGAGATTTAGCACAGTTGAATTTTTTTTTTTTTTCCGAGACAGGGTTTCTCTGTGGCTTTGAAGGCTGTCCTGGAACTGGCTCTTGTAGACCAGGCTGGCCTCGAACTCACAGAGATCCACCTGCCTCTGTCTCCCAAGTGCTGGGATTAAAGTTGTGCACCACCAATGCCCAGCTAGCACAGTTGAATTTAAGTTGCATATAGAGTTAGCTTACATTTTTTAAACAGTAGCTCCATGTGCACACACACAGACATATTAAACAGGACTGGGTAAAAGCAAGAAGGAAGAACCAGAGTGTGATCTCTGATTCTCATGTTGTAGCAAACAGACAGGACATTGAAAGAGTCAGAGTGGACTTAAAACTGCCATTGACAAGAAACCAGATCTGCTGCAGGTGGAACACACAGGGTTTTGTGTGAAATGTGGGCCCGACCAGGCCCTGGAGAGGCACACTGTCCCACAATCAAGCCACGTGCAACACACACAGTGAAGGAAGAAATTAGAGGCAAACAATAAAAGGCAAAAAGTAACTGAATTATGTCTGGCAGCAGGATTTGTTGGCAGAAGCTGGCTAGACTGTCCCTCTGCCTAGGTTGAGGGAAGGGAGTAACCCTTGGGGTGGATAGACCTATGGCTAGGCCACATGGTCACTCTCAGTCAAGACGGTGGCTGCCATAAACAGGTTCCCATCTGCTGGTGAAGTTAGAAAGTTTTGAGATATAATTTTGTCGTTTTTTCTCCCATAATTGAGGCAGAAAGATAAGTGAAACCCATAGGACACCTGGAGTCCAAAGGGTACAACATCCAAAAAGACCACCGTGGGTAGGAGAAACGAATGTACCAGTCAGTAAGGACAGTGCTAGGGTACAAAACCCAAAAACCTCATTTGTGGGGGAAAAATTAAAATAAAAACCTCTCAGCTTGAAACTTGCACTGTAGAAATGGCAGTATACTCATGTACCCTTTGTGAGTTCTATGTGTTTCATTGCCACAGCTGCAGCAAAACGATACCAACTGCAGCTCGGCACCCAGAGGCACTTCTGAGACTCCACAACATGTGCCAGGCTGACGCACAGGGAAGGGCAAAGCTGGCCTGCCTTTCACCACAGGCAGGGACTGTGAGCAACTCTCTGAACCCAGGTAGGCCCCTGGTTCTGGGCCTGCTGGCTCTTAGCAGAAGAAGACATCCGTCAAAGGAAACAGTCAGCATTTTAGCAACTCCCTTGCAGCGTTTCTGATGCCCCATATAACCTACTGAGGATGGTCAAGGCTCTGTGGGGACCCAGCAGGCTTCTGCACCAGTGCCTCCCAATACCCTGCTGTGGAACTTTCTAGTTAAAGAAGTGAGTGCAGAGGGGAAAGCAGTAAAGCCTTTCTCCTTGACAACGGGTGAGGTCCCTCCCTCCGGGGTGCACAGTGCACACCACCTCTGAGAGCCCCGGGACCCAGCGAGCAGTCGATGTTAACAAAGGGACCAAACACCTACATTCCAACAGGAGCATCTATTTATTGGTGTTGATATTAAGCCACTTCCCAGCAGTCACTGCTGTCATAAGAACAGAACTCAGCTTCTAAAGGTACTAAAGTAACAGAGACATCACAAACAAAGCACATCCATGACTGCAAACTGGCTTTTCTCCTCTGGTCAGGGTGATGGCACGTAGTGTCCCTTCCTGACCATGCCTCCTGGTCCCCACTGAAGCACACATCCTTCTGTTCAACTCTGGAGGACAACAGACCTGCGTGGAGCCTGCGTCCTCCCCAACCCGCTCCACACCCGTGACCTCAACCCTGAAGATGAACGCACTGAGCATCCCACTGGTGCTACCGACGCTCCGCCAGGGAAGCCACAGTCTGGTGAAAGACGGCTAGCACCAAAGAGCCGCTTCTGTTTCCTCGTCACGAAGTAAACACGACACTTTTTAAATTCTTTTTTGTAAGGAAAGAAAAATTTGTTTTTTTTAAAAAATATATGGCACTAGAGTGGAAAACTATACACCTGCATCCAGAGAAGCTTCCTACAGCCCTCAGAGCCACGCTCTGTCTCCTGTCAGATGTAGAGCTGGTGAGAAGCCAACGTGTCCATGAAAGGCCGCACCAGGTTGTCTGTGGAGAAGTAGAAGATGAGCCCGAAGGTGATGGAGATGGGGAGGGCAGGCAGGGCCTTCTTGAACACAGCCAGCAGCAGGAGAGTCAGACACAAACCCTGCAGGACATCAAGGGAGGAGAACGGTAACGCTACCATGGTGGGCGGAGCAATCCCCGAGACTGGCCTGAACTGAGAGAGACACGCAACTGTCTTTTCTAGATATGTGATAGCCCCTCAAGGGACACACGGCAGGTCCTCTCTCTCACACACCCCCCTTAGTCAGGACACCTGTGTGTTGGCTAAGGGTGGATATAGACATGGCCAGGCCACGTGGCATCCCCATCTGGGGACAGCAGTCACACAGGATGGTAAGAGTGTCTCTCTGGGGAACATGCATTCACAAGCAATGCAGATGAGCTAAAATGAAATCGTAATCCTGAGTTGCTTAGCCGCAGACACCAAGGAAACAGGAGATGCCATGTAATCCTGCCCTTTGGAAGCAAGCATGGCGGTGACCCTTTCTACCTCCACCGTTAGTGTCCAGGGTGAGGACAAGGCACCAAAGTATCAGCCTGCCCGTGGGACAATGGGTCCCAAGTCAGACAGTATGGTAGGAGAGGATTCTGGGACTGTCATCCTGTGTGGATATAAACAAGCTTTTCCGGGCACTGGACAGAGCGCCAGCATTAACTGTGTTCCCTGAGCACTGGATAGAGCATCAGTGTTAACTGTGCTCCCCCAGCACTGGATAGAGCATCAGTATTAACTGTGCTCCCTGAGCACTGAACAGAGCACCAGCATTAACTGTGCTCCCCCAGCACTGGATAGAGCATCAGTATTAACTGTGCTCCCTGAGCACTGAACAGAGCATCAGTGTTAACTGTGCTCCCCCAGCACTGGATAGAGCATCAGTATTAACTGTGCTCCCTGAGCACTGAACAGAGCACCAGTGTTAACTGTGCTCCCCCAGCACTGGATAGAGCATCAGTGTTAACTGTGCTCCCTGAGCACTGAACAGAGCATCAGTGTTAACTGTGCTCCCCCAGCACTGGATAGAGCATCAGTATTAACTGTGCTCCCTGAGCACTGAACAGAGCACCAGCGTTAACTGTGCTCCCCCAGCACTGGATAGAGCATCAGTGTTAACTGTGCTCCCTGAGCACTGAACAGAGCACCAGCATTAACTGTGCTCCCCCAGCACTGGATAGAGCATCAGTGTTAACTGTGCTCCCTGAGCACTGAACAGAGCACCAGTATTAACTGTGTTCCCTGAGCACCAGACAGACACAGCACCAGTGTGTGGACGGAGCACCAGCATTAACCATGCTCCCTGAGCACTGGACAGACACCAGCATTAACTGTTCTCCCTACCCAAGGCTTCCACCCAAGGAAAGCACAAGGCATGACAGTCCTTTCAGGGACTCTCCCAACAGCTAAACGGAAGCATTCTCTAAGATGGCATTGCAGGATATGTCCCCGGCTTGAGTAGCAGCCATCAGAGCCTCCAGGTTACACTACTGCTGAGGTCAGAGAACCCGGGATTCAGTGTTCTATGGGGTGCTGGTGGCACAGGGAACACCCAGCCATGGACTGGGCAGGGCATCCCTTCACACTCCTCCCTGGCTGTACCTACAGGTAAAGGCCTTCAGCTATTCCATCTCCCATAATCTTGGACAATCCACACAACCCAGGAACTAAGGGTTTCATCCAGACCCCAGCGGTGAGGTCCATGTGGTCAGTGAGATCGAAGCCTCTTGTCGCTCTCCGGGTGCTCTCTCTCTCAGGAGGGAGCATGCCTCAGTGACCACACTCTGGGTTGGGCAGCTCTCCCTTCATTGCCTTTGCCCGGAAGAGGGAAGCCTGCAGCTATAAACGCCCTGTGAGGACCCCAGATGTGTCCCCTCCACCATGTACCGCACTCACAATGAGGATGGCGATAAAGCAGGCCAGTGTGGTGTTCCAGTCTCCGTTGCCAGCCGCCGCCGCTTTGCCCACCAGGACGCTGTAGAAGATGAAGTCTCCCAGGCCAAGCTTCACGCCCCCTATAAGGAGAAAAGAAAGTGGCCCCTCATCAGTAACCTCATCAGGAAGCAGGCAAAACAAAGAAAAATGATGGAAGAGAAGGGCCAGGGCACCAGCCAAGGGACCCAGCCAAAGGGGCAAGATGAATGTGTCCCTAGGTAGCACCACCGCAGACCAGGAAAAGATGGGGGCGGGGACAAGGACCGAGTGACTGGCAGCCTAGGCCGAAGCCTGGAATTTAGGCGAGCCACTGGTCAGAAGAGAAAGGAGAAAGGGGCAACCACAGCTGCTGGGGCTGCAGGCGGCTGTGTGCTTTAGCATGGAATCTGACTACAGGTATTTTTAATTAAGTTTAATGTCACCACCCTCCAGAACACTGTAATATGGCGACAGCAGACCTGTGGAAGCTCCCACCCCGCTGCCCCGGGAAGTGGGCCATCTGGACTCGGGCACCTTACTTTCCTCCTCTTCTTCCAACTCTTCCCCTGGGTAGCCAGGAAGGGGGGCTTCAAAGGCTTCGGGGTATGAGGGCTCCCCAAAACTGTCATAGGAGTCTTCTTCTAAACACCCAGGAAGAAAGGACCACCGTCATCACACACCATGGGGGCGCGTGGCAGGGAGAGATGAAGGCATGTCAGAAGCTACCAAAATCCAGAAGATTCCTCAGCACCCTCCCATGCCCCCCCCCCCAACAACATCCAGCAAAAGTGAGGTGAAAAGCTGGCCATAGGATGGACAGTCCAGCTGTCACTTGCTCTAAGACAGGCATCAAAGTCTGGCTGTCAGATAATGTGACTGCTATTCTGAACCTTAACCCACAGAAGGTGCTCTCTCTCTCAGGCCAAGTGGGGTTCTGATGAGGGTTTCCCCTGAGTCAAGGCTGTGAGCCCCATACTCACCCATTTCTGGGTCATAGGGGAGCTGCAGTGCTCCCTGAGAGGAGGGATCCAGCTTTGCCATGCCCACTGTCCACACCATGGCAGCTACGGAAAGAGCAAAGGGACACACCTCAGGGAATACTCACAATTGCTGCTCCTGACCTGGGGGAAGTGGAGCCAGTCTGTGGCCCCGGGCAGCCTACACAGCCTCACCATTCTGCAGGATGTGCTCATGCTTGGCTGACAGAGGCTGTGGGGGCAGGAGTCCAGGCTGGGTGGGGATGGACATTTCACCTCTCTCTTTTTTGCCATCCTTTCAAATAACAATGGCAATGAACAGCTTGGTGGACTGTGTCTTCTTTTAAAATTGTCTTTTATCTTATTTTTAGGTTTCAGTTTATCACAAAAAGGGAGGCATGGAAATTATTCTCATGGTGAAGTAGCTCAGAACATCAGGAATAGGCAGCTTCTTGAGATGCCATTTCAACAGTGATTTCTGTCCACATACTTTCCAAGAATGTCACCATGTCTAAGTAAGAAATAACCCTGTGGTCTAGAGCTACTTTGGTGCCTCCGTGTTCTGGGAGATAAACTTGTCTCCAACTTCCACACTAACTGGCTCAATCCCTCCACCCTTTCCTTTAGAGTCCAGCATCACTGTTGCTTGCAAAACTGTTCCTTGAGACTCTTCTGAATGCATAATGCCACCTTTGGTTGCAATTTCAGCTGCCCTCCTTCAACCAATACTCTGTCAAACAGAAGAAACCTTCGAAAAGCCTATCATGATTCTTCCCACGGGAGCTAGAACCTAAATTGTCTTAAAAAAAAAAAAAAAAGCAACATAAAAATGCAGCCATGAGGGGTTGGAGAGATGGCTCGGTGGTTAAAAACACATATTGTTCTTGCAGAGGTCCCGGGTTCATTTCCCAGCACCCCACAGGACAGCTAACAAGCGTCTGTAACTTCGTTCCACGGGATCCAATGCCCTCTTCTGGCCTCTATGGGTACTGCATGCATGCAGGCCAAACAGTCCTGAGGCTGGAGAGCTGGTTCATGGTTAAGAGCACCTGCTGCCCAACCGTCAGAAGCAGAGCTCACACCCCAGCACCTTTAGCAAGCTAGTGGTCTTGTAAACACCCGACTCCAGCTCTCAGGGAGCTGATGTCTTTCTCCTGGCCTCTGTGTGCATGGGGTGTATTCATATTCATATGCTCACATAGACACACATGCACACACAAAATAAACATTTAAAACGTAATGTCTGTGGCTCAGTGGCACTCTGTATTCAGATCCACGAAACTAAGCCCGACCTAGCTCTTTCCATCTTACAAGACAGAAACTCTGTACCCACTAAACAGCTCCCGCCTCTTCCCTGCTTTAGATGCCGTATTCTCCACCCACTCGATTTTATGTCTGTAACTTTGCCTACTCTTGACACCACATGTGATCCTACGGCGCCTGCCCTTTGTCACTGCTTCAATTCACTTATCCCGGTGTCCTCAAGGTTCATCCACATGCCATCTCGGTCAGAGTCTTCTTGTATTCCCTGGTATGGGAACTCAGTACTTTGGCTTTCCATTCATTCTCTGACGGACACTTGGATACTTCTAGCTCTGAACTACCACGAATGACACTGATATGGACACAGTGTACAAATACTTGTTTTAGCCCCTGGTCTTCATCCTCTTGGGTACATGGGTGCTGTGGAAACTGCTGGATCACATGGTATTTACTGATTGAACTGCGACTCCTCACAGAGTCTGTTACTCCGTGTTTCTACTTCCCCAGTGAGATTTTCACACTCCACACAGCTCAAGGCCCTGGCTCAACACCACCACCACCTATCCCACCAGCCTGCCCATCTCTGCAAAAGGCAGTGGGGTCTTCCTTATTGCTTGGACACTAAGTACTGCCATTAACCTTGACTCTGCCCTACAACCCTGGCAAGTCCTGTTGCAAAAATGCCTCAGAATTCACTTCACCTCACAGTCTCTACCAGTCCCCTATACAAAGCACACTTGCCCTTCATGGGTTGTTTCTCGGCCTTCAAACTGGCTCTGGATCATGCTACTGTCCATGTACACTTTGCTCTCCACTTAGCAGGCAGTGTGATCCTGTGAAAGTGTTGGCCTAGGTCTTGCAGGGGCTTCCCGCTCCTTCAGGAAAAGGGCCAGTGTGTCACACCGTGTTCTGCAGGGCTTACACCGTCAGGACCCTCCCCTCACTACCATCCTCTCCTCCCATCTGCCCTAGCCACGTTGGACTCTGGGTGCTCCCTGAGCACACCCAGCCCAGGCCTACCTCAGGTCTTCGTATCTGCGGCTGTTCCTCTTACCCCAAGTGCTGGCCTCCAGATTTCTACCTACTGCTAACCCCTAAGTCAGGGCTCTGGCCAAGTGTGACCTATAAATGAGGATTCCCTCGCCATCTTTTGCAAAAGAGCCTCCCCTGTGGTCCTGAAGTCCTTGGCCCCTTGTCCATGCCTGGTCTTCAACGGCATTTGCTACCTCCTGGCTCACAATTATCTACTTCCTTAGTTCACCTCCACCCAAGACAAGGAACCTCCTTTGCACACAAGGAAGCACCCAGCCCGAGCACTCAGACTGGGGGGAATCATCCATCCCTCATTCTTAGAGCATCCCTGTTGTGCTTTCAAGCCAAGGGGCGTGCTGCTGGCAGCTCTCCATTCTAAGCTTGATTTCTCATGCGTTACGATTACCCAGATCTGCAGACGGTTTCCCAGGGACCCGTGGCATCAGAACCCAGAATCTCGGACTGTATACTTAGAGAGACCCACTGTCAACAGAGGGTGACCACTGCCGCGACAGGGAGAGAACTCTGTGAGCCCCAGTTCACATAACCTTGCTTCCTGTAAGACGTCTATGTCTCACACAGGGCCCACCACTAAGCAGGCACTCAATTTAAAATGGTGGCATCTGTTAAGTACATACATAAACCCACACCCTCTGACATGCCTCCCAGGCCAGAGACGATCCCTACGCCTTCCCTTCAGAGATGACCAACTTTCACTGCCCATGAACCCCCAGGAGAAGCAGGGTCCCCTGTCCTCCAAAGCTGCAGGACTGAGTGGTGGTTGCATGGCTCTAAAAAGCAGCAGGTTCATGGGGATATGACCTATACCCAGTGTGGGCTGCCAGATAGTGGACAGAATATGGCCACAGGACTGTCCACATCCCTCCAGTAACGCCCTTCCAACCCTGACTTCCAAACCTTCTTCCTGGGCAAAATCCAGCCCACCAGGGTTTCTAGAAGTAGACCCCTCCAGCAGGTGGTGGCCCTCATAATGCTGTCATGACTTGATCCTCACCTTTGGTTGAGATCGAGTACATATCCTGTTAACTATCAAAATCATGACCAATGACAGTGTCTCCACAAAAGGCTACCTGTTGACCCCCACGGTCTGGCACAGGCATGGGACCACTCACATGAGTATATCAGGGCAGGAAATATGGGCTCGTTTCTCTCCTGGGCAGTTTCCACCAGCATCCTTAGTGGTCCCTTAGGGCACAGCACAGCCACAAGATCTGGGAAAACAGAGATATCCTTGTCATATTAAAGGGGACCTTTATTCCCAAGCAGTGCAAAGAGGAGCCACCTCTCTGTCACCAAGAACCTAAGTGAGTTCCAGGGCACACCTTCCTGAAGGAATGGTGTCCCAAGCCCACCAAGCTAGAGTTTGCACTAGCTGGAGCCAAAGCAGGTAACCACAAAGTAGGGAAAGCAAGACGCCGAGACCCAGAGGACGGTCTTGGAAGTCCTACTTACCTACACCTCAAGATGTCTGTCCTTAAAATGGGAGTTGTGGCACTAACGCTACTTAAACAACAGCTAATGGCGAAGGTTGGAGATAGGCGTTGTGCACAGTGCACTCAGACTCGTCCTGAGGAACCAGTGGCTGCACGTCCTGCACGTCCACGCTTGATGAGCGTAATCGGCAGTTGTGGGCAGTGAGAGCGGGCACTTTGGGGGTGTATGTCCCAAGTATCACAAAGGGAGTCTGTGGGAAGGTCTTCTCAAGATAGGGGGTGAAATGTCCTGTGTGACTTCTCACCTGTTACCATTTGAATGTGAAATGTCTGCTATAGGCTTGTGTTTTGAATGCTTCACCTCTAGTGGGTGACACTATTTTAGGAGGCTTTGGACTCTTTGGGAGGTGGGGGCCTAGCTAAGGGATGCAGCTCACTAGGGGTGGCCTTTACTTTTGAAGGTTAGACCCAGCCCCTGGCTCCCATAAGCTCCCTGCTTCCTGGACCACTGCCAGGAGCCTCTGTCACTTGCTCCTAGTGAGCCAGGCTCCCTTGCCTCTGAAACTATGAGCCAAAATAAATCTTTCTTCCCTATATTGTTTCTGTCAATCATTTTGGTCACAGCAATGCAAGGGTGGCTAACTAAGACACCACTCCAGATTCACCCAGGTTCCCACCAGGCCCAAGCTACCTACCATACACAGAGATGGCACCCAAGATGACCCAGGCAGACCACTCTGGCAGGTACTTGATGAACACCAGGGCCATGAGTGCGCTGATCATGATGAGGTAAGCCTGCTGCAGCACCAGTGGTCCCTTCCAGTGAATGCATACCATGCCCACGGCTCCAAAATTCCAGACGGCCAGGAAGAGTGTGGGGTAGTCCATGGCCACGTTGTAGGTCTTGAGTACTTCCCTGCAGGTCCAAGGTGGAGCAGGGTATGGGACACTCGGGGTGGGGAGGGGTCCACACCCTAAGCTGTTTGATGCCCTCAGTCCCAATCTGGATTTTATTTACAACATTCCCATCCCCACGCCTAACCACGCAGTATTTTCTGGAATGTGGTGGAGAGTGTGAGGGACCCACCTGGAAAACCCTGTGCAAAGACAGGATCCTTGAAAACTGCTTTTCTTTGAGCCTCTGGGTTAGGCTGATATCCCAAATCAAAGGGCAAGAGGACAGATTCACTAGGAAGTACCCAGGCTTAGCCACGCCCCTCCCGAAAGCAGAATGCACCTTGGAGAGGTGTCTACTGGCTGAAAGTGCTAAGAAGGCTGTGCCATGCTTCCTTTAGGCTCATTTTAAATCAAAAGCCAGAAAGAAACGCGTGACCTACCACGGAGCCCACTCCTGTGTCAAAGCCTGGAGGCCTGGGCTCCTGGGGCAGCTGACTCTGAGGGTGAGCACCTTTCCCTGCCCGCTCCCTCTTATCTTATCCAGCTGTGTGCAGGGAGCGGCTGCTCAGCAGCCAGCACTCACTCACTCACCCGAGGTAGATGTAGGTGAACAAGAAGAGGAGCATGAGGGAAGACAGGATCAGCCAGCCGTGGATGAACTGACGACAGAAACAAGAGGGCCGTGAGCAGGACGGAGGTGCTCCAGACAGACAGACAGACACTTCCATCTGTCCTTCCCTTCAGCCACCAAAGCTGGCACTGGGTGGTGGTGGAGCAGGTAAGATGAAGGCCAATCCAGACAAAGAGTCAGGGACTCACTGGCTGCTGTTTAGACTGAGTGAACAGGGCAAGCCTCCTGAGGGGCTTGACAGAGGGAAGTCCCTTCCTGCTAAGATCTCCAGACAAGTACTCAGGAGAATTGCCCCTCCTCTCCTGGCTGAGCATGGAGGGGTCGAGGACAAGACAGGAGTAAAATGGTGCCACCCCCTCTCTGCCTCTCTTTACTTCTAAGGACTAACCTTGGTCATGGTCTCTGAGAGACCCAGTCTACCTGGAGGAAGGCCCAGGGCTGGGCTGCACACCCAGACTTATGGGAAGGGAAGGCATGGCCTCAGGAAATCTACTCACAGTCTTTACCCCAACTACGGCTTGTCTGGGCTATGTCCTCTGGGAACTTCCCAGTGACCCTGACTGAATGGATGGTGAAGCCACTTCTATGGGGCTGGCCATGTGACACACACTGACCACAGCAGGATCACTTCCCATGCTGTTGCTAGCTTGTTGTCATGTTTTCTATGTCTAAGCCACCCTCCCCGACATTCCTTCCACCGTTACCCCTCCTTGTCCTTTAGTACCTTCAGGGTATGTGGAAGCTTTGCCTCATTTACACGGGCAATTGCTACTGATGAGCTAAGATTCCATCATGGAACATTTCCTGATAGCCTCTCCTACGGTTCAACCCTCTATCACCCAGCTGGGCCGATGGCTGGCCCCCTCCCTGCACCATGGCCTCCTCCTCTCTTCCTTTTCCATACGCACAGCTGCCAAAACACAAAGGACCATGCTATGCCTGTGACACGAGTTTTGAAGAGGTAATGTCTCGCTCAACTTCCTGTTAGTCTTTACGGTTTCAAAGCCTGCAGCCTAAATCCAGTGTCTAAAAGTTGATGACACAGTTAGGCCTTTCTAGGTCTGTAACACCAGTTTAACTGGTGAAGCTGATGCAGGAGAATTGCCTGGTCAACTTAGCAAGACCTTGTCTACAAAAACTATAGAAAGTGGGCAGGAGAGATGGGTCAGAGGGTAAAGGGGCTTGCTGCCAAGCCTGAGGATCCGAGTTTAATTCCTGGAGCCCACAGAATAAAAAGGAGAGAGCTGACTTCTGACCATGGCAGGCACACACCCCCCCCCCCCCCCCCAACACACGTGTTAAGGGTACAGTTCAGCAGTGTGTGCAAGGTCCAAAATTTAATCCCCATTTGGGGATCTTGGGATGGGGAGTATGACATCATTGGGGATGATGTTGTCTATAACTGAGATCACATGGGTTGTGACTCTTCAGGACTCCCTGGGGAGACTCAAGGTCTGCAGGAGAATCCAGCCCAAAAGCTTCCAGGGTCAGGAGACCTTCACACAGCACACGAGCATCCCTGGCTACAGGAAGATGGGGAAAAAAAAAAAAGCCTAGAAAAAGTCTTGGGGTGAACGAACAAAAGCAGAACTTCAGAGGAAATAAAACTAACTTCAGAGCAGGAGAATGTGACAGAAATGCTGTGATTTGAAGAGCTCTGAAGACAGTGGGGGCGGGTGGGGGTCATGCAGTTTCAAAGTTGGCATTAGGTCACCTTCCCACGGTGTCAGAGAACATGAAAAGACAACCTACTCCTGGCTCCATCCACATCACAGCAGGGGTGCTCCAGGCCTCACCTTGTAGCATCGATACTTGTAGAGTACCACTAGGAAGATGGTCATGACCACGATGACGCTGATCATGATGAGGGTGTTCAGCACAGAGTTGAGGAGACGCTGGCCCACTGAGGGCGTGTCCTCAGTGAAGGGCGTGTAGATGCTGAAGAAGTCACCAGAAGAGCCTCAGTTAGAACCCTGGCATTGGCTGGGCCATCACTATCTGTATGAGTGGCCTCTGCCTCTAGGGCCAATGTCTTGGAGCACTCTGATAACGTCATGACAGAAAGGACAGACTGTATCCCTCTGAAACCTGGCTCCTCCACTTGACTCTCCCACTCCCAGGTCCTCAGCTCTCATCCCTACCTACAAGATTGGCTGCCTGCTTCTCCATGCAATGATTAATTTTGATTGTCACTGTGAGTGGATCTGGAGTCAACTAAGTAGCATCCTTCTAGGTGGGTTTCTGGGCAAAATTAACCCTCCCCGGGGTGGGCAGCTCCTTCTGTTGGCAGCCCAGGTGGAAAGAGGTTGGAGAGAGGCAGTTGCTCCCTGCCAGTGCGGGCATCCACCCTACTGTTGCTGCCGTTGCTACCCTTCGCTGACACTAGAACCTCAGCCTTCCCATGTGGACTAAAGACCAGTGGCTCTCTGGGAATCTTCCAGGCATTCAGCAACAATTGGGACTGCTGAGGTATCAGGCCTTATGGTCTAAGCAGCTATGGGGTTCTCTGCCTCTTTAATGTGCAGACAGCCATTGTAGGACTACCTATCATCGATACAGCAACCTAATATATCCCTTTACACTACTTTATTGTATAAGCCAATCTAATACACCCTTTCTCGTAACGCACTTTCATTGGTTCTCTTCCCCTAGGACAATACATTCCATTGCCATTCTGCAGCCTAAGACTCCCACACCCCCGGCTCCCCCAACTGCAGCCACAGGCACTGCCCCAGCTCTGGAATCAGTTCACATGTACCTTGCTCTTCCCAGCTCAGCCTGCCAGGAGCTATGCTGGCCCTGTCCTCTCAAACCCTTCCCCTGTGCTATTAGGAGCCCCCACAGGCTACAAGCATCTTAGGGGTGAGGACCTTCCCACCTTCTCTTTCCTAAAGAATAAAACTGATCAAAATCCAATCTGAACAGCAAGTCTCTAAAGACAAGGATGCTGAGGATGCAGTCAGTGAGGAGCCAGGGAGGGGAGAGGAAAGAGCTAAGTTAGAGAGCACTCCGTGCTCTATCCATTAAAGTAATAAAAGGGCCTGATACATCTTCCCTGGCTGCTGAAGTACGCTAAGAAATCATCTGCTCCAACCCTGCCATCTCACATCTAAGGGAGCAGAGACCCAGACAGGACATGACTCAACTGGGGTCACATGTGTTTGAGACACAGTGGGCCAGAACTAGATACTTGGTACATGGAGCTCAGTGCTATGGTACCAGAGCCAGCCTGTATTCAGATACAGCTTCGTCTTCGGTGAACACTGTGACATGGCACCTTTCATGTTAATTAGCCCACCTAATTCTCCAGGTAGCCCCATAATTAAACCCGTGACAAACCAGGAAATGAAGGCACACAGGTCAGATATGTGCCCAGACAAGTCACATGATAGGAGGCAGTGAGTCAGGGTATGAGCCCAGTCTTTGTCACTGCTCTCCATGGCCACCAGCACAGAGTTACAGGCACAGTAGCTGAGAGAGCCTATGACCCCCCAAAATCAATCACCACCCCAACCTCCCAATGCCAGCCAGGCCCCCAACTCACAGCTGCCCATTCTTCTCTGTGTAGAAGCGGACAGACTTGATGGTGGCGACCACCACAATCATGCACAGTGTGACAGGGACAAACAGCATGATCACATGCTTCGCCCCGTACTTGAGGGTCAGCTCTTCCTCCAGGCCCGGTGGCCGCCCGGGACCCCGACTGCAGGCGTAGCCGTCGGGGTCCTCCTCACAGTCTTCCTCGCTGTCCTGGCTCCTCTGTGGGAAACAATACAGTGAGGGCCACAGAAGCTCCCAGGGTGAGCTGCTCCTGCAGCGGCTTTTGGAAGTAGAACTGAGAAGGTTAAATGCTGTTTTTCAGACATGAGGAGTGTGAGCTTCGATTTGGGTCTCAGAACACATAAAGAGTTTAGGACAGTGGTAGAGAAGGTTTAGAGCTAGCCTGCATAGCCACACAAGCATCCATCAAAGACCCCTGCCCTTCCCAAGGCCAGGAGCTAAGGCTGCTAACCAACATGGCCACATTGGACAGGCTGGGTATGAGAAGGGAAACGGAAGCCAAACATTTTCGTTGGCTAACTAGAACGAGACTGGAGGGGACTTTCATTGAACATCGAAACACATGGCTCCTCCAGAACCAGTTCTCTGCAGGGAGAGCTCTAACCTAGATCTCCATGTGAGACCAAGGAGCAAAAAAATCTAGTAGACTGGAAACAAAGCAACTAAGAGGCTCAAACAGCCAGGAGATAAGAGAAGAAACTCTGGGGAACCTATGGATAGTGGCCTTGGACTGTGAGACCCCACTGAGGCTCACTCACAGGCTAAGCGATGAGAACAAGGAGCAAGGGGCTCAGATTTCAAGGTTAAGGATTAAGGGTGGCTGGAGGGGACAAAGGCCCTGGGCATGGAAAAGTTCTCAATTACCACAAGGAATAAAATTGAATGAGATCCAGGCAACCTCAGATGCGGTTTGCAGACCACGAGGGACACGGCAAAGTTGACTAGCGACTCTACCGTTGTCCTGGCCTGAGGTTGCAACAGTAAGGGTCACAGTGCAGCACAAAAGTCAAGCCTGACTCAGGGCAGCTCAGCTCTGGTTACCCTGTCTGGCTGCCTACCCAAATCCTCTGCTTCCAGTAGCTTTTGTCCTATCATCTTAATGTTTCCATGCCATTGGCCTGTCCCAAGCACCCAGACTCAAAGTACCTAAAGGTAGCAGCCTGCATTTGAAAGGCAGGTGAGAGGTGAAGGGAATTTGTCAGCCAGCCCACTGTATACTGCAATTGTGTAGTCTACTGCAAGCCCTTACAGATGAAGACACAGGTGGGTCATGGCCAGTGGACACCATTTTGGTCAGTTTTTACGTTTATCTGCTCTTCCCGAGTGGAAGAATGCCTGGTTTCATTCGTGAGTTAGTCAGCTTTCTCTCTCTATAACAAACACCTGGGATAATTCAGCATCTAAAAGCAATGGTCTCTATCTGTGTTGGATTAGCCCTGTTGCTTTGTGCCTGTGGTAACCACACTGTGGCAGAAACCATGGAGAGGTGCAAGCTGCTCACCTCATAGTCAGGACACAGAAAGAGAGGACTCTAAGAGAGACATACATGGTCCCCCAGAGAAGGGGAAAGGGACAAGATCTCCTGAGCAAATTGGGAGCATAGGGGGAGGGGCGCCCACAATTAAGCTCCACCCCCTCCAATGACCTGAAGCTCTCCACAAGGTTCCATTCCTTAAAGGTTCTACTTCTTCCCAAGCAGAGCACACTGGGGACCCCACTTTCAGTACTAAAGTCTTAGGGAGACATGTAAGACCCAACTTCAGTAACCAAGAAGACACAGGAGGCGGCTGGACACGGCTGGGCAGTTAAGAGCACTTACTGCTTGAAGGGACCAGCTCCCCATTTCGGCAGCCATAACAGCTGAACACATGCTTGTCTGACCTTGTCTTAGTCACTAAGAGGTTAGATACCTGCCTCGTGGCAAGGAACCAATCAGAAGTTAGCTGGTGGTGCTATGCTTTACGGCTCTGGGTGTGATTTACGGACAGGTGCACAGCAATGACGCACAGAGCATAGCAACCACCCTGGGAGGGCCTATGGGCCATAACAACCAGTTGACCAATCAACACAGGGCAAACCCTCCAAGCCTGGAGCCACACCAATCCTGAGCCTTGTGTACCCCTAGACATTCCCCTTACGCTGTCCTACAATATCTCTATGCAGATGCTTCGAGCTGTCTTTTCTAGCCATCCGCCATGGCAGATGGATGAAAGACCTGAGCTAACATGGGGTTAGCTCGTTAAACAACAATAAAGCCTCATGCAGTTTGCATTGTTTGTATCAAGCTTTCAACTCCACATGGTGATTGGGGTGGCTGAGGCCCTGGGCTAAGATCCTGGAGGCCTGAGCTTTCCAGGGGTCTTACACTGCTCTTGTAAGAGGCCTGAGTTCAGTTGCCAGCCCCCAGGTCAGGAGGCTCACCCCTATTTCTCCAGCTCCAGGGGCTATGATGCCTCCTGCTGGCCTCCATGGACACCTGAGCACATGCACATACCTCCACAGAGACATGTGTTAATACACATAACTAAAAACAAAAATAAATCTTCAAATAAAAAGACATAGGAACCTCATGGCCCTGTTTTGTTTTTCTTTTTCTTTCCCCACAATGGCTCTGTTTTCAGGCCAACAGTTGCTGGTGGGACCTACCCACTGGGCCATGTTCTCTCCATCCTCCGGGCCTGGCCTGCCCTCCTGGCAGGAGCGTGATGTGGGGCTCTCGGCTGACATCAAGGATGTCCGCTCATCGCACACCTCTTCCTCACTGTCAGAGGCCATGAATGTGAGCATGGTCCTGCCTCAGAAGCTCCTGGAAAATAAACACAGGGACCCTTGTTCCACTTTCCCGACAGGTAAAGGCAGTGGGGGGGGGGCAGCTGGGAGATGGCGGGCGGGGGTGGGGGGAGGGTTTGAACACCAGGCACAGTTCTTCCCTCTTACAACCTTCCTAGATATACATGTCAAAGAATTGCTGAAAACAGCAGTTTCAAAAGCCAGCAGGCCACAGCAGCCTTGTTTGTGACTGGCTTGAGTAGAATCCAATCACATGGAACAAAATGCCCAATCAGAAAAGTCCTGGTCACTCTGAACTGTCAACATGCTTGTTCAATCAATAAGCATCTGTGGAAAATCTACTCTGTGCATGGCTCTGGGGCTTTAATCTTGAATAAGCAGCAATCGTGTCCCAGAGGAAAAAAAATTCCAATATGACAAATGACATATCACAAAGGAACTTTATCTAAGAAGCAGAGATTTCATGTTTCCTGGAGAAGACTCGTGTTGGGGTTAAGTTCCTGCTGGGGGGACAGTAGGCAGGTCAGACTACAGCCACACCAAGGAGGCTCATGTCATCTCAAGAAAAGTTGGGTGTTGACACGTGTCCATCTAGCTGGTGACTGAGGGGAAGGACCGAGGCCAGGAGGAAGTGTCCTGATGATGGGGGGGGGGGTTTGAGTGGCCCAATGGGGAAGGCAGACTGTTGGGAGGAGCTTCTATGGGGGAGACATGGAGGATAGAACCTAAGATACTGGCCAGGCTGGACCAAAATGAGGAGAGAGACCTTACTAAGGAAGACTGAATGTGATCCAAAAACCCAGAGTGTCTGTGGGTTGAAAATGGGACACCATCCAGGGGTTCCTGAGTGTGGGGTACATGTAGACTAGAGTCTTAAGCTCAAAAAACATTAGCTAAGTCTTAGGAGCCACCCAGCCAGTAGGGGGACACAACCCCTGGAGCCTCCATCTCGGCCCCAGCTCTCTCTCTCTCCAGACCCTGCCTCCAGAAAGCCCACCAAGTGGTGGCTCCTCTCCTGCCTTTCCAAGAGTCACCCAGGAATTGCTTTGCTCTGTTTACTAAAACCTGATCCTATTAATTCAGCTGGATTTGGATTATTGCATCAGGGGAGGAACCCACAACCAGGGATTTTAAAAAAAATACTTATCAGTACCCACACTAAGGGATTGGGGGAAGGGAGCCTGCCCCCCCCCGTCCCCTGCCCCCCGCCCCCCCCCGCCCCCCCCCCGCCAAGAATTCTGCATGGTTCTCATGGTACTCTGTCTGACGAAGCAGCACCCTGTGGGACCGAGTCCAACTCCAGGTCCCTACATTTTGGGTTCAGGCACAACCTCTGGGAGGATGTGACTGTGCCGACGTCTGGGAGGACATTGCCACTACCAGCATCACCACCTCAGAGTTGAGCTTTATTCTATTGAGGTAGGAGCAGATCTGCTGTTGGCTAAAAGCTTGTCTCCAGACAAGTCACTCTTGGAATTCATGTGATCTTCAAGTGAGAAGACAGCCATCCTGGCTGTGGCCTAGATAATTCCCACAAGGACTTCCCCTCAACCTGCCACTACAAAGATAATACAGGGCCTGCATGTTTTACCTCTCTGATAGGGAAAAAAAATAAAATAAAATAAAACCTACTAAGAAGATACCCTCTGTCTTCACAGGATTTGCAAAGTGGACACACCCAGAGCCCCTAGAAGCTGCCTCTCAGGTTCTACCAGGCACTGGGAACGGGAACACAGCGGCAGAATGGCAGGGGCACAAGGAGGAGCTGCTGAGGACCCTCTACTACTCAAGTTCAGAGGAAACAGTGTGTTGCTGTTAGAGCTGGCTGACCTTGGTTGGGTCCTGAGGACTGAGAGGGACAGGGAGTGGGCCAGAAAGCTGTATGAGCGGAGACTGAAGGAGGCCGAACATTCTGGAAAGAGGAAATCATTCCCGTACATGAACAAGATGGGAACATAACATGATCTTGCCTCAGTACCACCAAGGGACTGAGGTGGAATTGGGTAGGGTAGACTATCCCAGGGAAGGGAGACTAATTCAGCCCAGTGTTAGTGTTCAGGCATCTGCACTGGCCTGGCCTTGGGGTTCTGACAGGACACACCCTCAGCTGCAGCCACTAACAGCACCACCTGTGCATATTTTCTGTGTTCCCTTTAAAAGGGCCCTGTCCACCTCCCATCCTTCTCTTTCTTCCCCCTCTCACTGACTGTTCCCCTCTCCTCTCTCTTCCCCCCTCTCCTATCTTTCTCCCCCTTTCTTCTTTCCTCTCTCCTGCTGCTCCTGTCTCCAGAGGCTGGTCTCCCTGCTTACCTTTCCCTTTTTATGATCTGTTTCCCCAATGAAAACCCCTCTGCTTGAACCCTGTCACATGGTGTCTTTCTCTTAAGCACAACAGCGGGTATCTCCCGGGAGGGTATCCCTAGGCTACACACCTGTCCTAGGTGGGTGTGCTCTATTGCCCTAACACTTGGAATCCTGGAAGCTCAACTGAGCCCAGGGCTTCAGGGGAGTGGTTCTGCTTCCTGGGGGCCAAGCTTTGGAACCAACAGTCTACCCAAGAGAACTCAGTTTAAGGGGACACAGCTTCACAGGCCTACTTGCCGTGGGCAGTGTGTTTTGAGACGGCAACTCTGCACCCTCACCACCTGCCTGGGGTGGGCCTGGCTCAGGAAGGGAAGGGAGCCTTTTTCACCCAGTGCCTTCCACTTCCATGTCCATGGGAACGAAGATTAAAACTGCACAGCTCTTTGTCCTGAACAAAGGACCTGGTCAGGCAGAATTAGGAAGAAAGGAGTAAACACTTCTCAGACTAGCAAAGTCTCCAAACAACACCTAAGGAGGGCTGGAAGATCTGGGTGTCAGATGCTAGGGTGTGTGTGTGAACTATACATATAGAACTGAAAACTCTGTGTGTGTGTGTGTGTGTGTAAACTATAGGTACAGTACTAAAAACAGGAAAACCTCAAAGCTACGCAGATTTAGACCTTTTGATTCAGGAAATGCTACTTCTTGGTATTTTATCTAAGAAAAATAAATTCATACAAAAATATGTGCTGTAGTTATTTGTAAAAATGACTGAAATTTCTGACTCTTTTCTCTGGCACAGGAACACCCCCCACCCTCACCCCTTATCTGCATTTCCACATCCTGTAGTTACAGATATCAGTGGTCAGCTGAGGTCCAAAAACATGAAATGGAAAATTCCAGAGTAATCAATGTGTACATTCTAAGTAGCTTTCACTACAGTATCGTTCTAATTGTCAGTTTGTTCTTATTAATCTTTTTGCTGTGCCCAATTACAAATTAAACTATCACAAGTGTGTATGTTCAGAAAACAAAACACGGTTTCCATAAGACTTGGTTTTCATCACCACTTTGGGCATCCGCTCATCAGAGGACAGATTTTCCTTGGCTTGTAAGAGGGCCCATTGCAAGTTCATCTGATGGGGACTATCACAGGACCACCAAAGTCTTACTTCAAACAACACTTAGTAACAATTAAAGTGAAGTTAGATTAAACAGGCTGTAAACATTCTCATAACCATCTGAATTTACACACACACACACACACACACACACACACACACACACACACACACCTGTTAAAACTATTACAAAACATTAAAAGTCATTATCTTTAGGCTGGGGTGATTGTGATTTTTTTCTTTGTATTTTTCTGTGTTCCTCCATTAAAATTTTTCAGACAGGGTCTCCTGTATCCCTGGTTGGCTTCTATCTTAACTATGTAGCTAAGGATGACCTTGAACTTCTGATCCTTCTATGTATTTCGAATTAAAAACCCAGAGACAGATATTGGGGTTCAAGCTGAAGATCAGGGGTCTTACCTCCACCTCAGACCAAAATGTATGATCCCGTCTCCATGAATCCTCCGAGTGCAATCCAGACCACATTGCTTGCCATCGAGCCTCAGACTGCAATTCGAGAGTGCAATCTCTCCACCAAAAACCAGACTGTAATCCTCAGAGTTCCTGTCTCCTCCTGCTTTATAATCCTCTCTACCCAGCCATATCACTCCCGTCTCCACCTCCCAAGTGCTGTGATTTAAGGTGTGTGATCCCAAGTGATCTCAATCACCTTTGAGTGAGCTATTTCTCTTTTAGACTGGATCAATTTTGCGTAGCTCAGTGTGGCCTTGAACTAACAGAGATCTCTGTCTCCTGAGTCCTGGCATTAAAGGTGTGTATCACTACTGCCTGCCTGGCTCTATGGCTGTGGCTAGTTTTGCATTTTGATCTCCAGAGGCTTTATTAAATCATAAATATCACCACACTCCTGCCTCAGCCTCCCAAGGGCTTGGATCACAGGTGTGCGCCGCTACACCCAATTTACACTGTGCTGGGGTCAGGCCCAGGGTTTACACACTAGGCAAGCCCTTTACTGAGTTACATCTCCAGCTGCTCTCATTTATTTTTTAAAATAATCAAGATGAGTTGCATCTTTAATCTACTGCTTTCTTTTTTTCTTCTTCTGAGATAAGGTCTCACGGTACAGCCCTGGTTGGCCTGGAACTAGATGCCTAAACCAAGACAGCCTGGAACTCAGAGTTCTGCTTCTGCTTCCAGAGTGTCGCGCCATCATACCTGAGAAGCTACTGATCTGTAAAAGGGAACAGGAGGCATCGACACATAGGGTTCCCTCTCTCTCCTGAATCACCAAGTTGGTCTGGGAAAACAGATGAGAATCCAGGAAGCCACTGACATTTTCTCCAAAGCCCTGAATGACAACAGATGCTTCTCCAACTGGCTCCCATTTAGGGTCAGCGAGGCCTCTCTGTTCTGAAGCCTAATGGCACTGAAATCCTCAGAGGGGAAAAAAATCACCACTCAAATGTGCTGATAAACAAACCCAATGGATCTGCAGCCACATCAGAGTGCTGCAACGAGCTCCTGGGGAGCCTGACTCAGCACAGGTGGGGTTGGAGCACAGCTCCTACCAGTGCTGACACACACTAAACCAGCCGGCACTCCTGCAGGGGGTCTGCAGGCAAACAGAGGGGTTGGGGTAGGGGGGAGAATGTTCTGGAAGCCGTGCCTGCCCCGTGGCTGTGGGATTAAGCACCCTCTTCGGACTTTTACTAGCTCTCTGACTGAAATCAAAATGTTGATTAGCTGAACTCAGGGAGCCTGCCTGCTGGTGCCTGCTGTTATCATGGAAACCGGGTGACCCAATTTCCTTAACCTGATTCTCACAGAATAAAAGCAAAGGTTTGCCCTAATGTTTAAACCCAGTGGCTCTGGCAGGAAAGACGTTTTAAAATGCCACAGAAAATTCCAGAGCCTTATGGAAAATCATGCTCCAAATCATGCTGCAAACTATATGGAGAGCTGTAGAGGCTAGGATTCCCTGACACCTTCCCAAAGGGCCTACAGAACAATGTCCTTGGCTTTCAAAAGGTCACCTTCTGTGGTCACATGGCTACTTCCCAGAATTCCATAACCCCTGGAAAGTCCCAGTCTTCTCTACGCTAGGGAAGGGTTTCCCCAATCCCGCAACACCCTGAGAGATCTCACAGATTCCAGACCTACCTCTATCCCTTCACACCTGACTGTGTAGTTGGCTGGTCCACCTGGCACTCCTGGACTTTGGGAGATCTCAGGCAGAACGGGAGTTAAGAGGGCCAGACCCAAGACCCCCAAGTGGGGCCTCGTGATCCTCATTTTAGCCTCTGGATTAAGCTCCTTTACCTATTTTTCTCTCGGAGTACCTGGGTTGGGGCAATTTTCCTCATTTCCTGAAGTAGCGTGGGGGAAGGGTAGTTAGGGGGAAGGGACAGGGAGAGTTGCCCCTAGCAAACCACCTTCAAGTAAAAACTAGTTTTTCTTTAAATGAGATACAACAGCCAGTGGTCAAACAGAGACTTGTGTGATATGAACCATATATCCTGGGCAGCTTCTGACCATGCAAGGTGACAGGAGTTTTTCCCCTTCTGGAAACAGACTTGGTTGCCTTGTAAGACAGGGGGTGTAAAGTGTGTAGCCTCAGTGGGTGTTCAATAAATGGGAGTTATCATGGAGACAGGAGAAAACACTGAGAGGGATTACTGAAGCTAACCAGTGCCCTTCTAAGGAAGCCAGAGAACTGCTAAGCCACCAGCAACATGGACGAGGGCCAGGCCTCAGGGAGACCCTGCTTCCATTCAGCCTCAGCAGGGCAATGGGAACATTTTGTCAAAGGGCTTGTCGATAGGATGATGTTAAAGCCTGGCTGAGTGCCTTATGCGCCATCAGTTGGTGCCCTGTTTCATAGTTCAGGAAACCAAAGCCCAGGGTGGAAGGGGGACTAAAGGAGTCAGATGAAAACCAACAGTTTACAGGTCTCCAAACTGCCCTCAGAACACCACTCCCTGTCCCAACCAGCCCTATCAGGTTCCCGCACACAGAGGCCGGGCAGCCACCCCCTCAGGCTTGTTGGGAGCACACTCGAGGTTAAGATGGCATGTGGCTGTCACAGACAAGGCTATATCTAGAAGTGCCCCCTGCCCACTCCCCGATCATGCCAGCTTACAGCCCTCAATGAAGTGTCTCTTGCACGCCCCCATCTCCCATTCCTGCAGGTCTGTGAGGCTGAAGATGCACCTGCGAACCCATGGCGACGAGGGGAGGAGATAGGGCTTTCCTGGGTCATTTTTAAAGACACTCGGGAAAGTGTCCTGACATGGGACTAGTAAAAGAAACAGAGACATTTTCATTGACTTGCCACACCCATCAAATCTGGTAGCTCTCTGTCCCTAGAAACAAACACCTAGGATACAATCTACATTTTTAAAAATGGTTTACTTTGCTTCAGTTTTACAACAGAACCCAGGGTCAGTTGGGCCTGTGGCTTTGGGCTTGTGGTACAGCAAAACTACTCACATCAGGCCCAGAAAGTAAAAAAAAGTGACACCCTCACACCTCCAATGACCAGAAGGCCTCTCATCAGACCCCATCTGTGAAATACCTGCAGGTACCCAGAGCAGTTATTCCTGAGCTGAGGGCGAAGAGATGTCTTTTTAAAGGCATGCTTTTAGAATAAGTATGTATTACTTTTACTTTTAAAAACATGAGGAAGCTTCTGGCTAAGGTGTAATAGGAAGGCGGGAAGCCTTTAGATTCCTTCATCTGCAAAAATGAGTAAAACAAGGCAAGCAGTGGCGGCACACACCTTCAAGCCCAGCAAGTAAAACAAGGCAGGCAGCAGTGGCAAACACCTTCAAGCCCAGCACTGGGACTGAACTCACTCTCTGAGGTCCAGGGCAGCCTGCTCTACAAAAGCAAGCTCCAGGGTAGCCAGGGATGTTCCACAGAGAAACTCTATCTCAAAACAAAAACAAAAACAGAAACAAAAAAGGTAAAGATGAACAAACAAGCAACCTGTTCTCTCAGCCAATGGACAGGCTACAGAGAACCGTCTCCTTAGTGAATGTCTCTTTCCTGAGGATTGACTTGGAATTATTCTTTTCCCAAGTGTTCCAGTGGCAGTGACATCATCCCTAAGCCTGGGGAGGAGACTGTTTGTGGACTGAGCACCACTCCCCAGGGGCCACAGCCCCACAACAGGTGGCAACAGTAGCGGAAACATTTGCTGTCTGTGGGGTCCCAGCTGAGCAGTGGCCTAACCTCAAAGCAACAGCTGAAAAAGAGCCACACAAGTTTTCATTAGAAAGATCCTTCTCCCTTTCTTCCTCCTTCCCTTCCCTTCCTCCTTCCCTTTCTCTCTCTCTCTCTCTCTCTCTCTCTCTCTCTCTCTCTCTCTCTCTCTCTCACACACACACACACACACACACAAAGAGCTTTGGTGGTTTCTTCTCTCCCCCTCGCTCCCTTTTGTCTCAGCTTTGATATTCTAACAGGGGAACTCACTATTACAGCCTGGATAACATTAAACTCTGGATCTTCCTGCCTCTACCTGCAAGTGCTGAGATCACAGGAATTTTGGTTTACTCAAACTCAGAGATCCGCCTGCCTCTGCCTCCGGGTGCTGGGATTAAAGGAGTGCCCCATCATGTCTGGCTTGTGTTTGGTTTCTTTGGGGGGCGGGAGGACAAGCTGCAGTGATGGCACTTGTCTAGAATCAAAAGCACTGGGAGAAAGAAGCTGAGGCAGGAGATTGCCATTAGTTTAAGGCCAGCCTTGGCTACATAAAGAGTACCAAACCAACCAGGGCCACACAGCAAAATCCTGTCGCAAAATACAAACATTTTTTTTCTCGAAGGTTCTCAGGCAGTTGTTAATAAAGACCTCACAGAAATGTTCTTGGTAGCAGTGTAGACACAGATAAGAGGTGCCTGTGGCAAGCCTGTGCACCACTCCAAAGGTAAAGATAATATATGTAACAATGTCCAAATCCTGCGCTGGCAGGCAGTTTGGTCACACAGCTGGGCAGCCGTCCCCCCCACACACAACTCCCCAGAACTCAGGTTCCCTGACTTTAAGAGAGTCATAATAACTGTTTCAGAGTCCCTTTAGTTTTGTGTCCTGTGTTTTGTTTTGCTTGTTTTCTGAGACCGTTCTCATTATGTAGCTCATGTTGGCCTGAAGCTCACTACACAGCTCAAGGTTGCCTTGAGCTCACAACCCTCTCCTTGCCTCAGTGACTGTGCACTGGAATTACAGACATTACCTACGTTCTTTAAAATTTTTCATTATAGTTTGTGTGTATAGATATTTTGTCTGCATGTATGTCTGTTCAGCACATGTGTGCCTAGTGCCCACAGAGGCCAAAATTGGCTTACAATTGGAGTTAGAGATGGTTGTGAACCTCCATGTTGAATATGGTCCTCTGGGAGTGCAGCCAGTGCTCTTAACTGCTGAGCCATCTTTTTGGCCCACTACTAAGTTTTTTATAATAACTGTAATAACCACTGAACAAAATGGCTTCTTATCATGAATGCCCAACTCCTAACACATGGGCATGTCACATGGCTGTTATACCAATAACCCGGAAAGGCCAAGTCTGGCAAGAAACTCACATGGGAAACTGTGTGCTACAGGCCTTCGAGCAGCCTGACCCTCTGGTTCCAGGCCATCAGACAGAGCAAGTGGCAGCCTCTGGCAGCATCCCTCATCCTGGCCTGTCTCAGCTCAGGGAGGAGAAACATTCATTTCCACATAAAAACATTTGGGGCCTGGGCATGTCAATATAGTAAGATATAGTTCTCTAAACCTGGCACAGCTTCCATCCTATCCTGTACCTCTGCCATCCCCCCTCTCTATTCCTGAGAGCCTGATCCAAGCCACCATCCTGGGAGCCGTGGGATGAACCTGGATGGATGGCCATCTCTGGGCTCAAGTCAAGACGCTGGGCCCTTCACAAACTGAAAACACGGGACCTGATACTGTTCCCAGCTCCCACAAAGCCACCTACTCCCAACGGGGAACCTGAGCCTCACACACCTGGAGCAGCTTACACAGAACCTTTAATTACTTTCAGAAGTCTTGGCTGAAGGCCCGGGAGGCTCATGTGTTCACGGAGGGCCTATAAAGACATCAGGTGCATCCATTCTGGACGCCGGAGTCTCGGTCCCCAACAGACTATTCTGGGGACGACTGTCCATTTTGAGTTAAATTGGTCTGCATCTGTTCTGATCTAGATCCTCCATCTGTAAACGGATGCAATTATTTCACCAGCGGCTCATCCCTTTAAAGGTGAATACCTAAGCAGAGATGCTAGCACATTTCCTCTAACTAGCAAAGCACTTGGGTCTGGACAGCAGAAGTAGAGGCCCAGGCAGCAGGCTGTAAGCCCGGCTCTACTGTATCTTAGCCAGGAGACCTTGGGCAACTGCACTTCTTAGTTCTGAGAGTTGTTGTCTCCCACCCTCCCTTTCCTCCCCTGGCCTCACGCATGCTTGGCAAGCGCTCTTCCATGAGCTGCATCCTTAGCCCTAGGCGCTGTTTCTTCATCAGTAAAATTCAGTGGCAACTAGATTTTTGCTTTCGAGCTCCTTCGGCTTCAAAGGCTTGATTCTGGGCGTCTCCCCATTGCTTTAAGAGACTTACAAAACACCCAAACACGGCTAGTAACAGAACGCCAGCCTCAGAGCCAGCCTCTGGCCCTGTCCTAAGCCCCGCTCCTCACACAAAAAGTCCCCACTCCCTCGTCATCCGTAGCAGAGCCCAGGTGGACCAGGTTAGGTCCTAGATAGCAGAGACCAAAATGCATAGTCAATACAGCCGTGAGACCCACGTGCACTGGCCCTTTAACACCTCGCTCCGCGCCTACCCTGCCTGCGGCTCCCGAGGCAGGAAGGGACGCTGAGGACACCCGGACGCTGCCAGAGGCCCAGGGCCGCTTCCTACGCTCCTTCCAAGCCCCCGGTTCTGGTCCGGCCGCACTGCCGCCTCCCCGGCGCCTTCTCCTCGCCCCCGCGCCAGCCAAAAAGGCCACGATCGCCGCCGGGGCCACAGCCTGGATCCCGCACCCGGGTACCCCGAGGGGGCCTTGCTGCAGCGGTCAGGGGCGTGCGCAAGGAGGGCCTGGCTGCATCCGGGCTCTCCATGATGCTGGCTACCCGCGATCAGTGACAAGGTACTGGGTCGCTCGCACCCAGCCCCCGCCCTCGGCTCACCTGCTCCGCCGCGGCGCAGGGTAGAGTTTACGCCGCGGGCGGAGCGCCTCTCAGGGGCTAGCGCCGGCCCCGCCCACTACCCGGTTCGCCCACGCCCCGGACACGCCCTCGGTAGGGGCCCGCCCACTGATCTGGCTCCGCCCCGTCCCATCCCCTGGGCGGTGCCAAGCTACCCCCTTCTCCCCGGTGCACTTGGCACCTCCCCGGGTTTAAAGAGATACACTGGGTTCAGAAGGTCCAGGCCCGCGCGGTGATTCGCCCTGGAGACCGCGACATCACACTGACTTTGGAATTTGAAGTTGGGTAGTGCCTTTCCTTTTCTTAGGTGCCTGGCAGTGCCACGGGACAGGGGTTCGGTATTTGCTTTGTAATTTTAGGATGCTCGGCCGCCTCTCCCTCGGGTTGCATGTACTTTAAAATGGAGTCTAAGTAAGGTCTGAAGTAATCTAACGTCGTGAGCATTCTCCTGATTGATTTTCTAGAGTGCTTCAGAGATGTGGGGAGCTCTGGGCAAATGGGAACCGGGATGAAAATTGCATTGAGATCCGAGGATCTGCCAGGGGTGGAGGGCTGTGATCACAGGATCTGGGAAGTGTGGAGTGATCTGAAATTGCCAACAATTTGTCATAGTATCTCAGTAGCTTTATTTCTCCTTTAATTACTGTGAAATTCACAGAGCATAAAATTGGCATTGTGGGACAGAGGAATGTAGCTCAACAGAGTGCTTGCCTAGCGTGCAGGAAGTCCTGTGTGGAATCCTGTTGCTAGGAGTCCAAGGTCATCCTTAGCTACATAGCAAGTTGAAGGCCAGCCTGGGATACATTAGACCTTGCCTTAAAAAACAAAAAGGCTGGGGAGTGGAGGCACACACAACTTTAATCCCAGCACAGCAGGCAGATCTCTGAGTTCAAAACCAGCCTGGTCTACAGAACAAGTTCCAGAATAGCCAGGGCTACACAAAGAAACCCTGTCTCCAAAAACCAAAAAGTAGTCATTTTAATTCAAGGAATTTAGTGAATTCAGTGTGTGCAAGGGATCCCCAGAACTTTTGGGGTGATAGAATTGTGGTATGTTTTTATCAGGGTATAGGATACACGGATATACATACATACCCACCCAAATACACTGCACTATGTATCTAAAATCTGTGTTTTATATTTCTATATAGTTTATATACATATTTTATATAATGTGTAATTTATATATATAGTTTAAAATTGTTGCTTAAAATAAACACAGAAAGCAAAATAAAATACATATTCCTGGGTACCTTCCCTCTTTTTATTCCCCATTGTAAACATGTGGTATCCTAAATTGACCAATAAAAATTTTAAGTGCTCATTTTATCTTTTATTTGCTTATCTTTTGTTTTAGTCCCCATGCAATCTAAGATGAAAGGATTTTTGCCAAGCCAGGAATCTGGGAAATGTTATTTCATTTATGTTTTAAGTGTATGTGTGTGTGTGTTCCTGTGTTTCTCTTTAATCTGTCCAGAATGCTCTTGGAGGGGAAAAAAACGCCTACTTTCAAGGACACACATAAAGACTTTCTGTTTTCTTTCACTTCCCTCTGGGCCCCTTGCTCCTGAGTGCCCACTTCCTTGGGTCAAGGGGAAAGCTGACAGCTCCGGGCTGCCCTTGGGAGACTGTCCACAGGCACTCATTTCTACACATCATTTCTTCGTCTAAGGGGCCTCGATCTGATGGATACAACTTGTTTCCCAATGCATTATTAAAACAAATGATAGTCCTTGGAATGTTTGAGAGAAGGCAAAACAGAAAACGACCAGAAAGAACAGGAAAGTGCCCTCACAGGCATGACCGGCCATCTTGTGATGCCTGTGAGGTGAATGCTGGATTATAGATAGAGACTTGGGGGAAAAATTAGTGAGTGAGTGACTTTAGTTAGCACTTGAAATGAAGGCCTGGGGTTAATTGGAAGTCTAGATAGCAAGAGTTGCCCAGAGCCTAACTAGGGTTGTCTAAGTGATAGGTTTTTGGTACCCCCACTTTCTTTATCTTTGAGCTAAACAGCTCACCCTGGTGCAAGATGAAGAGTCACACACACTGATTTCAGAATAACCTGGGATATGTGAACACTGCCAAATGTGAGTTAAAACTCACAAAACAATCAGACTATTATGCCTTCTGTTTAATCTCTAGGGGGACAGTACCCAGAACCCTTTTGGATTCCTTCTGTTAAAATTGCTGTCTGACTCAACTTATAACCCCCATGAGGAGCTGGGCATTGGTGGCACACTCCTTTAATCCCAGCACTCGGGAGGCAGAGGCAGGCGGATCTCTGTGAGTTCGAGGCCAGCTTGGTCTCCAGAGCAAGTGCCAGGATAGGCTCCTAAAGCTACACAGAGAAACCCTGTCTCGAAAAACCAAAAAAAAGTCAACCAGGAGGGGAATTCAGTTTCATTTCCTACTTTGTAATAGTTGGTTCTGAGTAACTTTTGGCCAAAAATCCAATCTGTCCCAGGAAGGACAAAGATTTGTCACCTTCGAGGATATTGAGGAGGACATGCTGCATTTTACAAGCAGACATGTGGGTATACATCAGTTAGTTGGTATTGACAAAGGTTCTTTGCTTAGCCCTAACTTTGGTAAGACTCATGAATCTTCTACACTACTTCCTCGTAAAGGCTGCTTTTAGCAAAGAATTGTCCAAGCCAGTTTAGCAAGAACCTCCCGGGGATGAAGGAACAAAACATAAAGTGGCTCTGACTCCCCACTCCTGGAACTAAGAACAGGACCTGAGGGTTGAGGGGGACTGATTGGATTCATGGGTTATAAAATTAGAAAAGAAAAAGTAGGGAAAATGAAGTTAGGAGGGGGCACTGTTAGGGTGGAGTGGGGAGTAGACCTGATGGAAATGCGTTGTATACATGTACAAAATTACCACAAAACGGATAAAAATACTGTTGATGGATGGACGCATGGACGGACAGACGACAGACAGATGGAGAGGGAGGCAGGCAGAATGAACAGCAGCTGAGATCTGCCTGGATCGCAGGTAGGGTTGAGTGTCTTCCATCGCCACACACTCACGCATGCCCCTCCATCTCTGATTTGTCCCTCCAAGCTACCAGAATGTTCTTTCAGAGCTCAAGCCCCAAAATGTTTGCTAGGCTCTGATTTTTTTTTTTTTTTTTTTTTTTTTTTTTTTTTTTTTTTTTTTTTGAGACAGGGTTTCTCGGTGTAACAGCCCTGGCTGTCCTGGAACTCACTCTGTAGACCAGGCTGGTCTGGAACTCACAGAGATCCACCTGCCTCTGCCTCTGGTGTGGTATTAAAGGGCCACCATGCCTGACATAAAACTGCTTCTGGATAGCCTCTGGTTTTGTTTTGTTTTTAAACTCATGCCTGCCACACATTTTCTGACTTTACTTGAAAACCATTCTCTCAAGAGTTGTGCTCTTGTTTTCTTACTTTTTGAAATTCAAATGGTATTTTTGGTTTACATACAACACTTTAAAATATAAAAAATGATACTGTAACTTCATTTGTGGTATTTCTAAGTGTGCAATTGTCTCTGGTCCCTAACATACAATCCAATTCTGACCCATTTTTCTTCTGATTCATTCTTTCCACACTTTATTGCATGCTTGTTGCGCTCTCTCTCTCTCTCTCTCTCTCTCTCTCTCTCTCTCTCTCTCTCTCTCTCCAACTTCCACTTTCCAATTTACTTTAGTTTCAGCTGTGTACCACCACCCTGGGTATTCTATTTATTTTTTAATGGTGGCAACACACACTCACAATAAGATTTATCATCATTTAGCCACTTTTAGGCACAATCTCCATGGTTGTAAGAGGATTCACGGTATGACACTATCACCACCATCCCCTTCTAGAACTTTTTAAAGTATTAAAATTGTAGGACACACAAAATGAGCAGAGAGTACAGAGTTTCTTAAATTCCCTGTTCTTGGGGCTAGCGGATGGCTCAATGGTTAAGAGCCATCTATCTACCTATTCGTATCATTAATACTTTTAGATAATTTGATCCAGGTATACAGTGTCTTTTGATCAGGTCCACTCACCACTCCACCCTAGCTCCTGCCTCTTCTTCACCCAACACCGTCCCCCTCTTAACTTCTTTTTCTTTTCTAATTTTATAACCCACTGTTCTTCCAGAGGACACAGGTTCAATTCCCAGCACCCATGGGCGAAACAGTATCGTGTGGATATCCATTAGCCATAAACAACACTGCACACTACAGTTTTTTCTGTGTACTGCACAGCATTGGCATATGGCATCAGAGATAGTCTGTCCTTGGGTGTTTAAACACTGATGCCTTCTTTATATTACTGCCATTGGGCTTTGAGGTCATTGGTAAGTCAGATAAGCTCCCTGGAACACAAACATGGTGGTCCTGGGCCAGTTGATCTGGTGAAACTGCGAGGGCTGCTAAGCAGGGATGGGTAACATATCCATGCTGTCACGGATACACAGGCCAAAGGGATGAGATGTCGGGGCTGTGCGGAGTGGGACAGGCAAGATCGTATCGTGTCACTCAGAATGGAGAGTCACTTGAAACATAAACTTATTTCTGGCATTTTCTATGTGATTGTGTGTGTGTGTGTGTGTGTGTGTGTGTGTGTGTGTGTGTGTGTGTGTGTGAGTCATAGTTGACTTTTGGGTAATCGAAACTCTGTGGAAAGTGAAACTTGTTAAGGAACTATCTGAAGGCCCTCCCTTCCCTCCAGACCCTGGCCACCACCACTGTCCTCTCTGCGTGATTTTAGTGATTATGAGCATTAGATATGTTGAGTCCTGCAGTATATTGTCCTCGGGGTTGCTACATGTAGTGTGGATCAGAACTTTATCATTTTTTAAGTCAAATAGTCTTCCGCTGTATGGATACACAGAACCCTTTATCCTATTCACCCATGGATGGACAGTTGAGTCTGCCATGTCTTAGCTATTGTAAACAACACTGTTGTGAGCACAGATGAGCAAATATCTGAGACCTGGCTTTCAACTCTTGTAGTTCTATACCCAGACATGGAATAGCTGCCATCTTTTTTTTCAGATTTTTAAAATTTGAATTAGAAACAAGATTGTTTTTCATGACAATCCCAGTTCCCTTCTCCTTCCCGTCCTCCCCTACCACCCCCCCCAACTAAAACCCTACCTATCACATATCCTTTCTGCTCCCCCTGGAGGGTGAGGCCTTCCATAGGGTGTCATCAGAGTCTATCGTATCCTTTGGGATAGAGCCTAGGCCTACCCCCCACCCCCGTGTGTCTTGGCTCAGGGAGTATCCCTCTATGTGGAATGGGCTCCGAAAGTCCACACCTGTGCTAGGGATAAGTACTGAACTAAGTACGAAGGTCCCATAGATTTCTGAGGTTTCCTCACTGAAATTCATGTTCCTGGGGTCTGAATCAGTCCCATGCTGGTTTCCCAGGTATCAGTCTGGGGAGCAAGAGTTCCCCGATGTTCAGGTCAGCTGTTTCTGTGGGTTTCACCAGCATGATCTGGACCCCTTTGCTCTTCACTCATCCTTCTCTGCATCTGGATTCCAGTTCAGTTCAGTGATTAGTTGTGGGTGTCAGCTTCTACTTCCACCAGCTGCTGGATGAGGGCTATGGGGTGGCATATAAGTCAGTCATCAATCTCATTATCAGGGGAGGGCATTTAAGGTAGCTTCTCCTCTGTTGCTTAGATTGTTAGCTGGTGTCATCTTTGTAGATCTCCAGACATTTCCCCAGTGCCTGATTTCTCTGCAAACCTAAAATGTCTCCCTCTATTATGGTATCTCCTTTCTTGTTATCGTCTATTCTTCCCCTGACTCAACCTTTTTGCTCCCTCATGTCCTCTGCATCCCTCCTCTTCTCCCCTTCTCATTCTCCTAGCTCCCTCCCCCCTCTTCCCGTGCTCTCAATTTGGAATAGCTGCATCTTACAGTAATACTATTTTTAATTGTTTGAGGAACAGCCATACTGCCTTCCCCAAGTAGCAACAGCATTCCTTGTTTCCAACAACAGTGGATTGGGCTCCATTTTCTCCAGTCCCACAAGCTCTTTCTTTCTTTCTTTTCTCCTTCCTTCCTTTCTTAATAATGACCATCTTAGTGACTTCTAGGTGTCCTGTGAATTTGAGGTGTCCTCTTCTTTTTTTTATATATGTTTTTTTTTTTAAAGAATGTATGCAGTGCATGCCAGAAGAGGGCACCAGATCACATTACAGATGGTTGTGAGCCACCATGTGGTTGCTGGGAATTGAACTCAGAACCTCTGGAAGAGCAGCAGTCAGTGCTCTTAACCCCTGAGCCATCTCTCCAGCCCTTGAGGTGTCCTTTTCAAAGGCTAAGTAGGCATTTTCGTTTCTATGATTCCTTCCCCAACGTGTGCCTGCCATGGAATGCATTTTCTCTCTGATTTAAGCTCAAGGGGGTTGGTGCCCTCAACTGGGAGAACCACTTAGCTAGCAGATGTATGTCTCCCCACATGAGTGTGTGGATGATTACATGAGTGTGTGGATGGTTCACACAATTCCTTGGCTGGGGGGGGGGGGTTTCTGTCCTTTACTTTCCAGGGCAGCTATCCTACTAAAGCTGTGTGAGTGCCCCAGAGAATAGCCTCGAGGAACTGGATTCCTACCAGGTTCACAGCATAGCTCACAGTGTGTCTACAGGTCATATGTTACATGAGTATGAACAGAGTGCTAGAGGTCTTAACCTCTCTGAGAAATAATGAAGTCTGTGACTCGGGAAGGTGATTGTTGTGAAAATATACACATTATCTCACACAGTGACGACGCATCCTAAAGTCACCAGTGGTAATGAGGCACAAGCGGCACACATTTTCCTCCTGGCCCTAGGCAGGGTCTTGAAGAGGTGGCGGTCCAGGATCCTTGGGAGGCTGTCACTAGCCTGTCTGTTCTCGGCCAGGACGGGAGGCAGCGCCTTTGGCCACTAGAGGGCGCTGGCACCCTTTGTGGAGACCTCTCTATAGGCACACAGGGAGGCGCCCGTTCCTGTTTTAACTGGGCCTGTCCCTCGAGGGTTCTCTTTAAGCTTTCAATGTTCAGATGGGAGATCCAGTTGAGACTGCAAAGGGACAATTTCCCTGAGGATCTGGGGTGACACTCCCAGGAAGCCAGGGTCCTGTGAAAGGCAGGCTACGTGGTATAAGAGGTCACCACCAGCTGGGGCAGGGGAAAGACTAACGGACTATTTCTGAACTATTTCTCACATTTTTGAGTTTTCAAGAACAAAACACAATTTCAAACTAAGAGAAGAGTTATCGGGTCCAGAGAAGAGTCAGTGTGTAGCTGTCTAGGCTGCGTTTTCTGTGGTGCTTTCTGGAAAGCCCAGCTCTGTGTGGGAGGTCCCGGAAGCTGTGCACCCCCTTTTTCGTCTCCAGTGCAACTCATATTTGGATCGTGTGAGCCTAAGACCTGACAGTTGAAGAAGCACCCCACCCCCCAAAATACAGCTCCCCTCCTGAGGTCCGGGGTGTGGTTCCAGAATCTGCCTGCCCCTGAATGTCTTATCTGGTCCTCAGGTGGGTAACAGACAAACCACAGGCTGAGAGAGTTTCCATCAGACTGTGTCCTCTGGAACCTCTGTCGTTTTAATATGATAGCAAGCTGACATTCTCAAGTCCAGGAGATGTGGCGCCTTCCGATTGAAAAGGAACAAGCAGATCAGTTGGTACTTGCCTTAGGGTTTCTATTGCTGAGACAGAAAATCACGACTAAAAGTGACCTTGGGAAGAAAGAGTTTATTTTATCTTACATCTCTCAGGTCACAGTCCATGGAGGAGGGAAGTCATGGCTGGAACTCATGGCAGAAACCTGGGGTCAAGAAGCAGAGGCTATGGAGGAGGGCTGCTTACTGGCTTGGAGGGAAGTCATGGCTGGAACTCATGGCAGAAACCTGGGGTCAAGAAGCAGAGGCTATGGAGGAGGGCTGCTTACTGGCTTGCTCAGCTCGGTGTGTATGTATGTATATATAATTTTATTTCATGTGCATTGGTGTGAGGGTGTTAGATCCCCTGGAACTGGAGTTACAGACAGTTGTAAGCTGCCATGTGGGTGCTGGGAATTGAACCCAGGTCCTCTGGAAGAGCACCAGTGCTCTTAACCACTGAGCCATCTCTCCAGCCCCGCTCAGCTCAGTTTTATACAATTCAGGACCCCCTGCTCAGAGGTAGTACCACCCAGAAAGGGTTGGGGCCGCCTATTTCAATCATCAATCAACACAATGCTCCCAAAGGCTTACCCACAGGCTAATCTGAGGGAGGCATTTTCTCAGTTGAGGTTCCCTCTTCCCAGGTGACTCCAGCTTGTGTCAGGTTGACAAAGCCCTAGCCAGCATAGTACTCTAGTTTGTTCAATGGTGTCTGATGGTGTTGAGCCAACATCTGTTAGTTTGGGATGTTGGCAAAAAGGATGGAGGTGGGATTCTGGACTATGGTCAGTTTGCCAGCACAGAGGCCTTTGTGCAGCCAGTCAACTGGCTGTCCCCTGAGACATGCTGCAGTTGAATATTGGTCCCAAATACACCCATGGTATACATCCCTGGGACCTGGGACTGTGCTACCTAGTGTGCAAAAGAGACTGTGCAGATATGTTGAGTCAATGCTCTGGGCATGATGTGATCCCCCTGGTATCCTTGTGAAATGGAGACAGAACAAAGAGGGGCTGTGAGCCACAAGAAGCAGGTAGTGACAGAGGCTGAGAAGGCAAGGGGACAGAGTTTCTTCTAGAAGGGATGCCAGCCTGTGAGCACCTTCATTAAAACCCAGTGAGACTGATTGCAAAATTATGACCTTTAGAACTGTGCGAGGCCAGTTGTGGTGTCGCACGCCGGTAGGATTTGCTGAAGGAGGTAGAGGCAGGAGGATCACGAGTTCAAGGCCAGCCTGGTCTCCAGAGCGACTGCCAGGATAGGCTCCAAAGCTACACAGAGAAACCCTGTCTTGGGAAAAAACAAAACAAAACAAAACAAAACTGTGTGAGAAGGAATGTACATTGTTTAAAATCACTGGATTTATGTTCAGGAGACAGGAAAATGGCCACGGCATCTATACAGTCTCACCTCTTCTGGAAACAACAGAGTAAGTTTTAAACACATATGCGAGCGAGCGCGCGCGCGTGTGTGTGTGTGTGTGTGTGTGTGTGTGTGTGTGTGTGTGTGTGTGTGTGTAAGAGAGAGAGAGAGAGAGAGAAAGAGAAAGAGAGAGACAGACAGAGAGACAGAGAGACAGAGAGACAGAGAGAATAGAGAACGACAGAGTGAACGCTATCTGTGGGTTCCCTGGCTGCAGATTCAAACTATCACAGACCAAAAATACATGAAATAATAAAAAAAAAAAAGGTATCTATACTGAAAGTGGGTAGACCTTTTTTCTTGCCCTTTACCCTAACTCGTGCAGCACTGTAATTATGGACTTAGGATTTATAGCATTCTAGGCATTAGAAGTTACCTAGAGATGAAGAAGTATTTAGGGGCATATGTGTAGGACATATGCAAAAATCATGCTTTTCTATATAAAGGACCCTTTCACAGGGATTGGACTGTCCATTTTCAGGCCATGGTGACTAAATTAGGAGATGAGCATGTGTCATATTTATGACTGCTTTTCCTATTTTTAGGGACTTCCAGGCCAGATGTTTTACAGGTAGGTCACAGACATGTTGTTACTCTACCGATAAGAGGCCCCTATGTGAGCAGAGGTACCTTCTTGTGGTTCAGTGGAGTAACTCTTAAGCTCTCCAGGGCAGCCGTTTTGATACTGGTATCCCATCGCACCATCCAGGCTTCAGCAGCACCTGTCTGTGGAACGGGAAGGAGGGCTTGAGTACCACCTTACACTGTTGCAGCTCTGGCCCTGATCTCCTGGCCTTCCTATGGTTCTGTCAAGATCAGTGGTTCTACACCTTCCTGATGCTGTGACCCTTTCATAGAATTCCTCAAGTTGTGGTGACCCCCAAACCGTAAAATTATTTCTGTTGTTATTTCATAACTGTAATTTTGCTGCTCCTGTGCACCTTAATGTAGACATCTGATATGCAGGATGGTCTAAGCCAATCCCTGTGAAAGGTTTGTTCAGCCCACAGGTTAAGAGCTGCTGGTCAAGATTCTTCCTCCATAAATCTCTCTGCTACCAAGTCTCCAACTGCCCATTCTTCCTCTCGGTTGTGTCACCTCCTGGCATGGCAGTGGCCTGCCCGTTCTAATGCTGGAAGGTGAAGCATGCTCTTGTGGCAGCCAAGCAGAACTGTCCAGTGAGATCCAACACAGATGGGTTCCCAGCTACAGCTGAGGAGTGTCACAGCCACCACAGAGCAGCCGGACCTCATTGGGTCTGACTAGCCAAGGAGGAGCCGGGTTCAGATGGTGACTGAGCTTGTAAGTGAACGAGGAGCTTGCAGGTTGGTTCCAGAAAGGACTGTCTGGGGAGATAGGGGCAGTCTCCTTGGATACAGAGTCTGAGCCGGTTTCCCCAGGGATGACAGCTTCCTGCTTTCTCCGGGCCAGGGGGGTGAGCTGCTTGGTCACCTGATTTTTCTCTTCTTCCCCTCCCTCAGGAACCCGAGCCAAGCTGAGGGATGGATCAGCCAGATGTGAGCCAGGCCTCCAGGCACATCACTTCCAGGAGCTGCTGTGAGGCCAGGAGCGCTTGCCACGGTGATGAGAGACGTGCCTCCCTCCTTCCCCGGGCCAGCCTCCGGTGAAGTCATCATTCCTTCTGCACTCCATCAGGGACTTGTTCCTGGGATTTCTGAGTCACTTGACAGTTTATAACATCACTTTAGAAACCAGAAGTGCTGTGGGAATGGCTGTAAAGGAGGTGCTTATCCCAGGCCTTCACATTGAAAGCAGCTCTTGAGACTGAGCCAAGAACGCTGACCTGAAAATTCAACAGCATATAGAAAATTACAGAGTATAGGAGAAGTGGGGGTGGCATGGGGGGGCAGTTCCTAAGAACTGTAGCAACTGCAAAATCAAATCTACACTTTAAGAAGTGTTTCCACACTCTCCAGGGGGATGCCACAGGGAAGGCTCTTGCAACTCATGAGAAGGTGTCACAGTCTTGCCTATGGCTTCATTTGGAGATTGCTAATGCCAGGGAGGCTTCTTCCTTCCCCAGTCCTGAAGATTTTTTTTTTAATTATCATCCTCTATATTCTTCTACCTTTGGATGGTGTGGTGGTTTGAATGAGAATGCCCCCCCATAAGCTCATATTTGAATTTTTAGTCACCAGGGAGTGGACTGTTTGAGAAGGATTGGGGGTATAGCCTTGTTGGAGTAGGTGTGACCTTGCTGGAGAAGGTATGTCACAGGGGGTGCACTCAGAAGTTTCAAAAGCCTACACCTAGCCCAGGGGCTTTCTCTGCTGTTGCTGCTGCCTGTAAATCAGAATGTAGCTCCCAGCTACTTCTCCAGCACCATGCCTGCCTGCCTGCTGCCACGATGATAAAGGACTAAGTCCCTGAAACGGGAAGCAAGCCCCTTTCTTTTATAAAATCTGTCTTGATTGTGGTTCTTTGCACAGCAATAGAACAGTGACTATAAGAAGGGTGGATTGGGGGGTGCCAGGGGTAGAACCCACGGTCTTATGCGTCCCAGGCAAGCACTCCACATGGAACTGTACCACAACTTATGGTTAAGGTGAAATAACCTAGCCTAAAAGTCTTCAGAGGACCAGTGAGAGAGCGCAGTGGGACAAGGGGCTTGTTGCCAAGTGTGATGACCTGAGTTCAATCCTAAAACATATACGGTGGTACAGGTGGTGGCGCACGCCTTTAATCCCAGCACTCAGGAGGCAGAGGCAGGTGGATCTCTGTGAGTTCAAGGCCAGCCTGGTCTACAAGAGTGAGTGCCAGGACAGCTAATTACACAGAGAAACCCTGTCTCTGTCTCATTTTGGGAGGGTGGGGGAGAAAGGAAGGAAGGAAGGAAGGAAGGAAGGAAGGAAGGAAGGAAGGAAGGAAGGAAGAGGGAGACAGACAGACATGGTAGGAGGAGAATTGACTCCTACAAGCTGTCCTGGCTGCCACCACACACACACACACACACACACACACAGAGAGAGAGAGAGAGAGAGAGAGAGAGAGAGAGAGAGAGAGAGAGAGAGACGTACACACTAAATTAATAAAATATAATAAAAAACATCTCCGGGAAGCATAAGACTTTGTCCATAGTTCACAATTTATTTTTTATTTTTTGGCTTTTGGAGACAGGGTTTCTCTGTATTGCTTTGGAGCCTGTCCTGACCCTCTCTCTGTAGACCAGGCTGGCCTTGAACTCACAGAGACCTACCTGCCTCTGCCTCCCAAGTGCCCAGTTTAAAGGCGTGCGCCACCAACGTCTGGTTTTCACAGTTCACAATGTAATAGCAATCAACATGGCATTTCATCAGATCTTTCCAATGTTCCTTCAGTGAAACGCATTCCCAAGAAATGAGTTCTAATGGTATACTAACGGTTGTGTTTTCAGGGTGGGAAGATAAGGATAGTCACTGATGAGGGAATGGCAAGGGGAACAGTCAACGGTTGCAGCCAGCCTGTTCAGAGGAAAGCAGGAAGACAGGCTGCTGGAGCTGTGTGGCCTTTACCACACGAGGAAGCTTAGTCCCAGAAAGTTTGCCGTGGGCCTGTTATTTCTAGTTAAAAGTTCAAGTAGAGTTCCGATAGAAACCAAGATTATTACCCAGTGGGCTGTCTTCACCATGGCTGCTGATCCATCATGATAAACTGAAATCATGACTGATGTGGATACAGCGAGTTCCAGCCCAACATTCACTTTTGCTTAATGCCTGCTCTCCCAAGTATGTGTTCATTAAAGAGAGTCCTCTACAAAGTCAGAACTTCCTGGGAAACAGGGAACACGGAGTGGGGGGCGGGGGCTAAGTTCCATCCTCTCAACCAAGCCCCCCCCCCCCCCCCCGCGCCGAGTGACAACCTTTGTTCCCTCTGCCATTAGATCATCCATGGAGGAGGATCCTTGTCCCTCCCTGTTCCTGGGGCAGGTGCCTTGCTTTTATAACACGTGCCTTCTTGGCCAGCCTCTGTGCAATACAAGAAAATCAAAACATTGTTTCCTCGATTTCCCCCCAGAGCTTGACTCTCATCAGACAGATAGAACTAACAATGAAGGGACCAGCTCCCCATTTCGGCAGCCATAACAGCCTAACACGTGCTTGTCTGACCTTGCCTTGATCACTAGGAGGTCAGATGCCTGCCTCAAGGCCAGGAACCAATCAGAAGTTAGCTGGTGGTGCTATGCTTTATAGCTCTGGGTGTGCTTTACGGACAAGTGCATAGCAATGACTTGCAGAGCATAGCAACCACCTTGGGAGGGCCTATGGGCCATAACAACCAGTTGGCCAATCAACACAGGGCAAACCCTCCAAGCCTGGAGGCACACCAATCCTGAGCCTGTGGGTACCCCTAGACACTCCCCTTATGCTGTCCTATAATATCTCGGTCCCATGGCTTCTCAGAGGTCTTTCCTAGCCATCCACCATCGTGGGTAGATGAAAGACCCAAGCTAACATGGGGTTAGCTCGTTAAACAACAATAAAGCCTCATGCTGTTTGCATCAAGTTTTCACCTTCGCCTGGTGACGGGGTGGCCGTGGTCCTGGTCCGAGATCCTGGGGGCCTGAGCCACCGGGGTCTTTTAACATCTGCCTACTGTGCTACTCCAGGCCCTCCACCACAATACGGAATTTTGTTGTTGTTGTTGAGTGAGTGGACATAATGGCTAGGGATAAGAGGGTGGCTGGTTTCTGAATTTTATTATTATTATTATTAACATTATTATTTGTGTGTGTTGTTGTTGTATATGCGTGTGCATACTTGCATGTTTCCTTGTGCCTATATGTATGGAGACCTGAATTCAGTATAGCTGTCTTCCTCAACTACTATCCATATTATTTTCTAAAGTATTCTTTTGCTGAACCTGGAGTCCATCATTTTAGCCGCACAGGTTAGTCAGCAAATTCCTGGGGATCTTCCGGGACCTAGGGGTCTCTTACCCCCACCCCCACCGTGTCCTTCCCATTCTTTCCACAGAAGTAGATTCTAGTGCTAGGGCTGTAGACGTGTTCCCCCATGTTCAGCAGCTACCTGGATGCTGGGCATCCAAACTCAGACCCCTGTGCCTTCACACCAGATACTTGGCCATCTCACAAGCCTGTGTTTTTTAGTTTAACTAATGCCTAAAACGTGCCCATTATGGGGGCATCAGGACTTCCTGACACTATAATAACCTGCAAACTCTCTTTAGTATGATGGCTAATATCGATTGCAAACTTGACAGAATCTAGAATCAGCCAGGAGACAAACCTCAGGCAAGTCTGTGAGGTACCTCCTGATTAGGTTAACTGAAGTGGAAAGACTTACCCTAAATGTGGGCGACTCCATTCCATGGGCTGGGGGGTCCTGGGAAAAATAGGAAGGGGAGCTGAGCATGAGTGTTCGTCTCTGGCTACCCAGTGTGGTTGCTGTGGCTTTTCCCACCATGATGAGCTGTACCTAAAAACTGAGAGCAAAATCATTCTTCCTTAGCTGTTTTTGGTCAGGCGTTTAGTTGCAATAAGAGGAAAGTAACTAAGACACACAGACCACTTGTTTTGTGGGATTTGAACTCCCAAAGCTAGCAACGGACAATCTGAAAAGATTACCAGTTCATTTTCTCCAAGGTTTCATTCCAAGATGGCCCATCCCGAATGGCCCATGAATTGTGTTGTTTGTGTGTGCTGCGAGGTGACCCCAGCCCTTCCTGCATTCCAGGAAACAGGATGTAGTTGCTCTCCAATAATCTATAAAATACCAAAATTACCTACCGGGCCTTCTGAAAACGATATGGAGCTGCTAAGTGCAATCGCAGCAGGCGGACGGACGCGATCACGTTTGCTCACATCCTGCTTTGGAACTAACAAAACATCCCCTTTAGTTCTGTGCTTCCTTTCCCTCCCCGAAGGAATTTGCTATTGTTTGTAAATATAGTATACCCCACTGATATGGCTTTATTTATCTACCTCTCAAGCTTCGAACTTTCTGAACATTCCTATCACAGAGGTAGAATTCACATACAATAAAGTGCAGCTTTAAGTATACAGTTCAGTAATGCTCATCAAGTATGATGCCTGTGTAAACACCATTGGGCTCAAGATAGAGACTGTCTCCATTATCCTACATTGGGCTCAAGACAGAGACTGTCTCCATTATCCTACATTGGGCTCAAGACAGAGACTGTCTCCATTATCCTACATTAGGCTCAAGATAGAGACTGTCTCCATTATCCTACATTGGGCTCAAGACAGAGACTGTCTCCATTATCCTAAAGAGTCCTCCCTGTTCTTGACTGTCCAGCTACCCTCAGCTCCAGGCAACCACTGTCTTCATTCTGTCATTATAGTGCCATTTTTATAACTTCAGTTTCAATGAGAATATACTACAATGATAAAACGGAGTTCTACATGCTTCCACTTGAAAAGAATCCACAGGAAACACATTTTGTTTTATTGAGATAGGCTCTCCTGTAGCCAAGGCTGGCCTTGAACTTGCTATATAGTAGAGGCTGGCTGGAACTTCATCTGGCTGCCTCTACCTGGTATTACAGAAATGTGTTACCTACCATTCCTGGCTAGGGAACAATTTTAATAGAAAAAATAAGTAGCAATGTGTATGTTACCCCATTAAGACACACAAAGTTTATCTCTTTGCAGACCTTCTTTCATTAGTGTGATCCATTTTTTATTGTTTTCAGACGTGGCATGAACAATGGTCCTGTTCCCTAAGACCACACTCCTGTTCCTAAAGGATACCTGCCTGAGTCTTCTGGGTGCAACACAGATCTGTTAGACTGAAGGAACCTGTAATGGGTGCCCGGGGTTGTACTAGGCACAGCCAATCCACTTTGAGGATTCTGGCCTCGTCACACCTCCTCTGCAGACCAGAAAGAACTACAGCAAACTAAAGTTGGTGATGAATTCACTGGTCTATGGTAGACTTGGGCTCCACCTAACATGTTTCCATAGGGAAAGGCAAGCTGGGGACATTCGAGTAAGTATGCCTGCTTGCCTTTCCTCCCTGGAAATTTTCACTTTTCTTACCTGACCATTTCAACTAAATCTCTAAGTAATGGAAAAATAAAAGATCTTCCCTGGCAGCAATGCATTTGAATGGAGGAAGCCTCCTAATGAGCACATGTAAATCATGGGTTGAAATGTTTGAATAATCAGATGGCATGAACACGGAGGCCAGCATTTCCTGATAAACAGAGAGGTCCACTGCCAGGAGAGGAATTTGGACATAACAAGAGCACTTGAGTTCAACTTGGTATCCACTAGTTGTCAAGTCCCCAAGAGAAAGGAGGATGGGATAGGAGGGGTTGTCCTATGCTGTGCCTATGCATAGAGCTTAATATTTTAATGTTTTCAGGGGTTTAGGTTATCATTGTTCCCTTTGAATACACTAGCGTGGATCTCTCCCTGTATCATCTCCAAAAGCAGTGGGGTGTGAAGACCCTGTGAGTCTTTCTTTCTGTTAGAAATGCCACAGATGTGCAAGACAGACAGGAATGGTAAGGATGGACCAGATATAGCAAATACAGAACCACACCGACGGCCATCAGAGAGCCAGAGTTTTCTGGAGTGTAAATCCAGAAGGGCTGGTCCAGGGCTTATGCAATGCCCCCTGTGGTGTGCCAGCGTCTGAGGAGCTTGGTGCACCGCAGCAGGGGAGGTGAAGTGGTTTTTGTTATTCGCTCTGTAACTGAAGCTGGCCACACCCGCTGGCATCTGACTGAGTAGGAAAAAGGCCTCAGGGTGTCCTGTGCTGGGGACACCAGGTGACTGTACAGAGTCCATGCCAGCTAGGAGATCCCAGCAGGTGCAGGGCTGACGAAATGCGCAAGCGTGAAGGGTTTTCCTGCCTGGGTGGAGCTTTCAGGTGAGTCACCTCTCCCTTGGCAGGGAGGGGAGCTATGTGTTCTCCTCCACTCCTGTTTTGCCAGCTCTTTCTGGCTTCCTCTAGGGTAGCTAACTGACTGTAACAGGAACCCCTAACTTTGCTTTTATTCTTCTTACAGATTCCAGATCTAAAAATAAAGGTCAAATGACAAACAGATGACGCTCCCACCAGCAAGATACTACTATTTACTAACCCAAGCTACTAATCAAGGATTTCTAAAACCAAAACACAAGGGGGTGGGGTGTAGTCCAGGATCAGTGCAGCTACAGATCTTCTCTGTGTTTAGTCCTTTTGCTGGCTGAGAAATGATATGCCTTAATTATGACCTTGTCAAACAGATCTTCAGACATGTTTAAAAATGATTCTCAAATTTGATCCGTCTCTCATTTGTATGTCACCTCCGTTTGGGTGGGGATGGAACAAGGCACTAATAATAACAAATGCTCATGTTTATTTTGCTCTCACAGACATCATGTCTTCTTTCTTCTTGCAGGTTACTGAGCTGGTAGGGTCTTGAGGTGAGGGGCATCTGTTCTGGGGGACTTGTATGAATCTGGAAGCCAGTTTGGACATATGTATCATCATCCAAGCGGCCAGGTGGGTGTGCCTGGCCTGACCTGTAGGCGTCTTACCAACCCTGTTCGTGGATTCTTTGGATGATATCTTAGGGACACTGTATTCATCTTCATGGTATCAAGGAATGCAGCTTGGTTGTCTAGAGACATTTTTTAGGTCACTATTAAGGTGAAGGTGCCCTTTAAACTCTCACAGTCACAAGACACAGGCACCTCTTCATTCACTACTCGAGTAAATGAAGGGTGCTCCGGTGTCTCAGGGAATCCAGGGGCAAAGGGACACGGAAGTGAGTGAGGCACCGGAGCTCGTGACAAAGACTGTGAGGAGGGACTCCTGCCACCCAGCAGCGGTGGACAAGGGTCTGCCCTGTTCAAACAGTGCAGCCCCAGCTTGAAAGGTACTTGGAAACCAGAAGAATACCCTTTTATGTATAAGAATTAAATGTGCAACCAAGAAAACCTAGTTCGTGGCAACACCCCCTTTTTATTCAATGTGCCAAAGTAATGCCAATTGAACTAAAATACAAGCATTTAAAAATGTTTTTTAGAGTATACCTTAAAAACTGGACTAGACTATAATATTATTAATTAAGAGTTTGGCAAACAGGTAAGAAAAGCTTCTAAGACCAGAAACTATGGGGGAAAATATCAAGGAAACATTGAATGAGTTTGTGCCATAAAATGAGAAGTGTGTTTGTTTCTGTGTGTGAGGATGCACACATGTGTGCAGGTCCCTAGATAGGTTACAAGAAGCTGTGGAAGCTGGAGTTAGAGGTGGTTTTGAGCGGCCTGATTCCAATGCTGAGAATTGAACTCCGGTCCTCTGGAGATCGGCAAGGGCTGATTCATGTGAGCCAGCCCTCCAGGCCCTGCATCTGTGCCGTCAAGACAACTCACTCATACTATCCAAAGCATCTTCCAAACTTATGCAGATGACACTAGTCTCTCCTCCCTCTCTCCCCTTTCTCCCTCTCCCTTCCCCCTCTCTCTCCCTTCTCCCCAATGCCCCTCTCGTCCCTGTACCGGGCTTTTTCCTTTAGGCCACCAACCAGCTCCCAAGTCATGATGCAGAGACTTGCTATTAGTTATGAATGCTTGCCTTATGCTTGTCCCACTAGCTCCTATAACTTATCCTAATTTTCTTCATCTATGTTTTACCTCAGGACTTTTAGCCTTTCTTCCTTCCTTTCTTTCTTTCTTTCTTTCTTTCTTTCTTTCTTTCTTTCTTTCTTTCTTTCTATCTTACTTTCACTGCTTCTCGTGTCTGTCTGGCTAGTAGCTGCCTGACTTCTGGCCCCAGGCATGTCCCTTGCTTTTTTCCCCCGTTCTCTCCTCCTTCTTCTCCTCCTACTTATTCTCTCTGCCCAACAGCCCCTCCTACCCCTTGTTCAGCTTTTTAGTAAAGCAGGTGCCTTAGGCAGGCAAGGTGAAAAATGCAACACATCTTTACCCCATTAAACAAACGCAGCATAAACAAATGCAACACACCTTTACACAGTCATAAATAATATTCCACAACACTCCCCACTCTCCCTTCTCTCCCTCCTCCTTCCCCTCCTACCTTGTACAGGGGATTTGATTTAATCCTTGTAGACACTGGGCAAGCACCCCCCTACTGGTCCATCCCTCAGTGCTACTCTTTAGAAACATGGAGCTGTCAGGTGACTTGCCAGATCCTACCGGAAATGGTAGAGCCCTCACACTCCCTATGATCATGGATTCCCCAAGCCCTGCTCTTACCCTCTGTACCTCTCATCTCTGGATTATAAACTTAGGTTAAAAGGGGGTAAAGTGTGAGGGTGGCGGTGGCTCACACCTCTAAGCACTCAGAAGGCAGAGGCAGGCAAATCACTGAGTTAAAGGCCAGCCTGTTCCAGGATGGCCAGGGCTACACAGAGAACCCCTGTCTTAAAAAACCGAAAGAAAAAAACAAAACAAAAAATCCAACACCTTTAACCAAAAACTGGAGCGGGGGTGGGGGTGGGGGGTGGGGACAGTTCATCCACTCATTCCTGTGAGCAGATGACCCAACACTGTAATAATAATAAAAATAAAGAAATGATGATGATAGTAATAATAATAAATATTGTAGAGCCAGGTGAAACTGGTACCCTTATGCATCAAAGGCAACATTATAAAATGACATAGCCAGGCAGTGGTGGTACACATCTTTAATCCCAGCACTTGGGAGGCAGAGGCAGGTGGATCTCTGTGAGTTCGAGACCAGCCTGGTCTACAAGAGCTAGTTCCAGTACTGAAAGGTTCAGGCTTTAAGGCTGATCTGCTCTACCTCTTTAAGAGACAGACCCTGCCCCCAGACCACAGTCAGGGCACGAAATCATGCTACGACATCACCATGTCACCAGCCACGCATTATGGCCTGCTGAGTAGTCAGGACTCTGGGCATGCATGGAACCTCAGTGTATATGCACAGTCTTCCCTTTAAAAGCTCCAACTTCCTGGCGCTCTCTCTCTGCTTCCTCTCTTTACGCCGCTTTTCTACTCTGTTTCTTCTTGGCTCTCTCTCACCTACGCGCTCTCTCTGCCTCCCTATGGCGACCGGCCATGGCGGTCAGCCATTACCCCTGTTCCTCTTCTTTCTTAGTCTCCCTACTCTGCCGGGCCCATATAATAAACTAGTTAACATGTCTCATCTTGCAGCTTTCTCTTTTCCTCTTTTTAAATAAAAACATAACAAGTACAGCCTCCAAAGCCATACTGAGAAACCCTGTCTCGAAAAACCAAAAAATAAAAAAATAAAATAAAATGACCTAAATACTTTGGAAAGTAATTTGGCATGTAGCATAAACTCTCAACATTTTTGACCCACTTTCTTGACTTTGAAATTTCGAGTATCAGAAAAAGATACTGTGTGACCTTAATATTTACTCAGGGTGCACTAATATTGAGACTTAAAGAAGTAGTAGTCAGGCCTGGTGGCACACACCTTTAATCCCAGTAGTTAGGAGGCAGAGGTAGGTGGATCTGAGTTCAGGGTCCTCTTGGTCTACAGAGTGAGTTCCAGTTCAGTAGAGTTACATAGTGAAATCCTGTCTCAAAACAAACAAATAGTGAAATAAAAATTTAAAGACAAGAAAAAGAACGGAGTGACCAGGGGCATTGGCCACATAAATTTAGACGTATCACTTCCAGTCAAATGTCATGTGGTCATCACCTAGGATGATTTCTACCTCAAGTAACTGTCTAGGTTCTAGACTGTTTTATCTATCCCCAGCCCCCAGCAGAGTGGATAGGTTGGTCCTAATGGGAGCTGAGGGACCTGTCTCCAGTCTCTCATGGGATTCAGGCCTGGCTGAGGGAACAGGTCAAGCTTTGTCACCAAGGGAGTCTGGTGGCCCTTGGCACTGACAGGTCTTTGAGATGTTTTGGCAAGGTGAGGAGGAGGGGAAAGTCCTGTTTTTACCTTAACCTGTGGGATTTCTGACGGTGACCTTTGTGACCATACCGGCCTCTCTGACAGTGCACAGAGAGCCTGTGCTGCCCCAGTTGGGAGAAAGGCAGTGGACAGGGGGTGGCTCCCAACTGCTGACCTTGTCCCACTCTGCATTTTTCTCCATCTGTTTTCTGTGAATTTTCTCTTAAAGACACCTGAAATCACAAGCCAGATGGCTCAAGGTCATCCTCTCTAGTCCCCACTCAGCTGCTTCATGAGCTATTCAAATGAGTGGTGTTCAGCGAAGGGCACAGTCAGGCATCTGCCTGTTACCAAGCGATGGCTGTGACTATGCTAAAGCCGGCTTGGAATGCACAAGCTAGCTGGAGATCAGCCGTCTTCACAGAGGGGTGTTTTGTGTAGTCAAGTGCCCGCCTAGATTTTCCATTTGTGTAAGCAGGAGTAAGCTCAGCCACCTCCCCAACTGCCTTTGTTAGCACAGCCTCGGGACCCCATGGGGCTGCTCTAGCCAGGCCCTTCAGAACCGACCTGACAGTGTGGCCAAGGGAACAGAGGCAGCTCCAGAGAGCACTTCACTGCGCCACGGAAAATCAGAAACCCCAGACTCATTTCACACTCCTTCTGCAGCTCCCCCAGAGAGGCTACTGTGTCCAAGTACAACAGCAGTCGGGTACTCCCTGGATCTGAACCAGGGTGAAACTGCATTCTCGGGGCGCCAGCAACCTTGCCCACGCCTGTCTCTCTGCACAGAAGGCCACAGTAAGCAGTTCTCCACCGTCTGCTCTGTTCCAGAGCTAGGGCAGTGCTAGCAAGACCGCCCTCCTGTTTTCACCCCTACCTCTGTCAGTTGCTAACAGGCCTGGAGCTCCAGGTGGCCACATATCTGCACCCATCTTCCAGGCATTATGTAGAGACCCGGCACTTGATCCAAAATTGTGGGAAAGCCTCTGATCAGTAAGTACGCTAACCCCCAAATCCAACCCCAACCCAATGAAAGAATTTTAAGTATCGGGTGTGTTACTTTTCCTCGCCTTACCCAAATGCCCACCACAGGGCAACCTGTGGAGGTCTCTTGGAAGTCCAGTCATCACTGTCATGTCCACTACTCTGCTAAGGGGGACCTTGTTATTCTTTTGTGGGGGCCAAAATATTATTGTTTTATTTAAAAAGAAGAAAAGAGAAATGCTGAGACATGAGACATAAGACTATAAATTTATTATAAGGCCCGGCAGAATGGGGAGACTAAGAAGAGGAACAGGGTAAATGGCTGATTGCCACAGCCGGTCGCCATAGAGAGACAGAGGGGGGGGAACAGAGAGAGGGGAACAGAGCGCACAGAGAGAGTAAATGGGCAGGGGCCTATCTTTTAAAGGGGTCCTCTGCACCTGCGTGCAGACTTAGTTCCCATGGAACCTTGGGCTGACCAGGGTATTGCCTGTTCACCAGGTACCAGGGGCAGGCCAGCATAATGCCTGAACCTTTCAGACCTGCCTCCATGATCCCTTCTATGGGGATTGGGTGAGAAGGAGGAGGAGAAGGAGGAGGAGCACGCACACACATACATACACACACACACACACACACACACACACACACACACACAAACACACACACAAACACACACACACACACACACACACACACACACACACACACACACACACACGTAATCTTAAAATCGTAAAGTGCTGAGGTGTGGCTCAGTGGTGAAGTGCCTGACTAGCATGAGTGATCCCACCCACCCTTCCATCTCCAATATCACAATAAACAAACAACAATTAAAGAAAACATGCCTGTATTTTTTTTTTTTAAATCTCCACAGAGGAAGGGATGAATGGGATGTGCCCTGGGCTCAGCTCCTGCAATGACTAAATAAATGGCAGTACTCCCTTTTCTCACCTCCGCCTATGCTTGCCATGAGCCTGAGAAATCAGGCTCCCATGGTTGTCTCAAAGCATCTTATCTGGGGTCTCCCTTTGGCTTTCAGCAGAGGCCTCAGCATGATGGTGGTTCCCCTTGGACAAAGCCCAGTGGGCGATCCGGGACCTGACAGAGACCAAGAGTGAATAACAGGAAGCTCCACTTCCTCCTCCTGGTGCCTGAAAATAAGTCAGGCCCACCCATGGGCTGTTCCTGAGACCGCTCCCCAGCAGTCCAGGAGCCCATGGGAGCCACCTGTCTAGGTGAAAGGTTTTCCAACTGGGGTACTCTTTTGTCCAGAACCCTAGGAAAGAGTGCATTGTGAACTGTGAGGACTGTGTCACTTCAAAACACTTCCAAGAGGGCTTCTTCTCCCGGTGGCTGACCACTGATTTGCCTGGAAAACAGCTGCTTCCTTCTATTTCCCAGGGAAGCACCTTTGTCCTTTTGTCAACCTTCCTGGTGCTTAGGTGACTCACAGCCCTCCCAGAGCCCAGCTTTTCAGGGTGGCCCTCCCCATGAGGGAGCACCTCTGGGCATAACTGTGTTCCCAACACGGGCCTCCATGCTGCTCCCCGGTGTAGAGAATGAGGGGCTCTAGCAAGGGGATCAGGCGGCCCAGCACTTGCTGTCTGAGGATCTGTCAGGTTGGGGCCAGAGAGCGCCCATGTAGAGCTAACAGCTGGCTGACATCCTTCCTGAACAAATCAGGGAAACACAAACCGGCTCTTCAGATAAGGCAGGTGAGGAAGCCCCTGGCAGCGCCCAGCAAAGACAGAGCCGGGAACTCAGAGTTGCTGGTAATGGTCTCCCTCAAGCCTGACTGGTTCCATAAACAGAATTTTGTGGGAACCCGAACACAGGAAGAGATCCAAAGACCAGCCTCAAAGAACGCAAACCCCAGCCTCTTCCTCCCTCCCCGATCAATAGAGAAGCTGCAATTGCCCATCTGCAGCCCATCTGCTTTATTCTCTTCCAGCTTGCTCTGCCCATGCTTCCATACTTTCTCTTGCTCCTCCTCCTTGTCCAATCCCCATAGAAGGGATCATGGAGGCAGGTACTTTGATTTGATGATCAGTTTCTCTGGACACTAATTGGGCCACCATTCCAAGCCAGGAGTCGCCTCTGCTGGCCCTGTCTGCTCTCAGCCCATGCCCTAATGCCACCTGAAGGTAGGCTACTGCAAACTCCAAATATCCCTCACCCCTTGAGGCCCTAATGAATGATATGATGAGCATCAGGGCCCCTTCTCCTCCAACCCCCGTGAACTGTCTACCAACCAAAGTTCCAAAGAGCATTGCTACAGTGTAAGCGGCAGGTCTAAGCCCAGCCCCTAGGGCTGAGAGCTAAGGAAACTGAGGCAGAGCAGACACACTCCCAGATTGCTGCAGGTCAGAGTGGGCAGCCTGAGTGCTGGTGGGGACCAGGCACATGCAAGGCATACACTTTGACTCTCTGCAGGGATCCAGCATCTGTAAAGTGATCACATTTGGGAGCCCAAACTGGGACACATAGTTGAATAGATCTTGTGTAGACAAAGGAATCCAAATCAAAACTGCCCTGGGAAATCCAGTTTTCCTGAAGAGTCGTGCCCCCCACCCCAAGGTGACCTGATGGTTCCTTCTTATGAATTTCACGTCACCTGCTGATGGCATTGTTTCTGTGCTCTGTGTTGGATGCTATTTACCTTCCCACACACAGAGCATCCCAGCCAGGAACGGAATCTTTGCTAAGGATAATAGCTGCTGGGCTATGACCTGCATTAACCATGGCACCTTTAATTTTTATATTGTTATTTTTTTTTCTGAGACATGGTCTCACTATGTAGCTCTGACTGCTCTGAAACTCTATCTGTAGACCAGGCTGGCCTCAGACTCACAGAGATCCACCTGCCTCTGCCTCCCAAGTGTTGGGATTGAAGGTGAACACCAATGAGCACAGCTGTCATAGCATCTTTTAAAAGGTGATATTATTTTAATGTACAAACCTAGGTGGTTTGAATGAGAATGCCCCCCCAGGCTCATATATTTAAATAGTTATTCACTGGTTGGTAGAACTGTTTGGGAAGGATTGGGAGGTGTAGGTGTGGCCTTTTTCCACATGTGTTACAGGCCTTGTGATTTTAAAAGATTCCTATGATTCCCAGTTCTCTCTCTGCCTGGGAGTTGTGGATCAAGATGTAAACTCTCAGCTGGTCCTTCAATCCGCCATCATGGATTCTAGCCCTCTGAAACATAAGCCACAGTACATATTTTCTTTTATAAGTTGTCTTGGGCCAGGCCGTGATGGCGCACGCCTTTAATCCCAGCACTCAGGAGGCAGAGGCAAGTGGATCTCTGTGAGTTCAAGATTAGCCTGGTCTACAAGAGCAAGTTCCAGGACAGCCTCCAAAGCCACAGAGAAATCCTGTCTCGAAAAACCAAAAAAAAAAAAAAAAAAAAAAAAAAATCAAAACAAACAAACAAACAAAAACAAAACAAACAAAATACAAAATAAGTTGCCTTGGTTATGGTGTTTTATCACGGCAATAGAAAAGTAACTAAGACAAAAATCCCTCCCTAAAAACAAAAACAACAAATAAAAAAAAGTGAAAAACAAAAACAAAAACAAAAAAAGCCACTTTGTGTGAGTCAGTGTGACACACATATTCAGTGCACTGGATAATCAATAGAATTAAATAGAGTCCCCCTTTTCTTCTGTTTAAAACAATATCAAACCTTCTATTATACTATTTTAAATGTAAACGGTATTGCTGCATGTAAAGTATGATTTTAAAATAAAAAATAAGCAAATAGAATTAAAAGGTGATGTCAGGAGCCTTGGCACGAACTGTAATTCCAGCACTGAATCACTGAAGCAGAAGACTAGAGTTTGAGGCCAGCCTGGGCTACACAATAAGACTCTTTCAGGGCCAGCCTGGGCTATACAACGAAACTGTTTCAAAACATTTAAAAACCATGTTAATGTTTATGATTTCATATATTGAATCCATTGATGCTATAATTGGTATGTCAGGGGAGGCTTTACTACTTAATTTAAAACAATTTTTAAGATGTGTCCCTTAACAGAGTCCCTGCTATAAACTGGGGGTGGGGTGGTGGCCACACAGCCAGTAGATTCACACATGAAGAGGACCAAAGGCACACGTGCGCACACACATGCGCGCCCATACATACATACACACACATACACACACACACACACACACACACACACACACACACACACACACGTTACGATAAATCTTTCTGCCATTAGCCGCCAAGCCCCACCACCACATGTGTGCTTTATGCCAGCTGCCCGCCCCAGTTAGGCCCAAATGAATGCACAGAAACTTGTATTAGGTTCAATGTTGCTTGGCCAATGACTAGGATTCTCATCTGTTAGCTCAGTCTCAATTATCATTAATCTATATATTTTATAAGACTTATCTTATCGGACACCTTATTGGCGTCCCTCCTTGCCGGTGGATCACATCTTGCCGCTGGAGCAGGAGCAGAGGGAAAAAAGGGGCCCTTCCTGTTTCTCTTTGCTTAAATATGAGTCTCCTTGCTATGTCACTTCCTGCCTGGATCAGCACTTCTCTACTACATTTCCCAGAATCCTCTTTGACCCCTAGTCCTGTCTAACTTGCTGTCTCATTAGCCAAACAGTATTTTATTTAACAATCAATAAGATAAACATACACAGTACATTCCCCATCACACACACACTGAAAGCTGCAGAGACATCAAGTTCATGTGTTGTATCAAAAACAAAAACAGAATAAAACATGTATCAGATAACTTGTTTCTGTTTAGATAGTAGGTACAAGACGGGCACTGGCTTGGAGATGATTTTTTTTTGTTTCTTTTATAGAGAATGAAGGGCAGGTTGGGAAGACTCTTTGAATAACACCATTTTCTTCCTTCCTTTCATTTGTTTGTTTCGTTTGTTCAAGACAGGGTTTCCCTGTGTAGCTATCCTGGCACTCACTCTGTAGACCAGGCTGACCTCGAACTCACAGAGATCCACCTGCCTCTACCTCCAGTTCTGGGATAAAAGGCACGCACTGCCATGCCTGGCTTACTAACACCATTTTCAACAGGTCTTCAGAAAGTCTTGCTGCATTAGGCCTAACAGCAAGTAATGGGGAATCTCGGAGAAGGGGGGACTGGGCTCAAGCACACTGCGAGGGTGTTTCCTCCTCTCCTGGGAAGTTTGGAAGTGATCAGCACAGGGCAGGTGCAGCACCCCGCTGGCCAGAAGCCACAACTACTATCTTGTTACACTGTGGTTACCATTTCTGAGCCTTGAAAGAGCTACTGACGCTCCAGCCATCATGTCTGTGGTCCAGGAAGCAGAAAGGACAAACACAGAGTGCGTGTCTCTTTGTAAGGCTTCCTCGATGGAACAGTCATTTCTACACACCTACGTGTGTCAGAAGGGCCTGGGAACTCAGATCTCCATTTTGGCACCGGTGTCCCCAGCTTCCCTTTCTTGGAGTAAAGTTCTGAAATGAATAAAGTGCACAAGACTGTAAGTCAACCAAATTGTACTGAAGTGTGGGTCTGGTTGTGCTGGCAAAGGCTTTGGGGTTTGTATACTCAAAACTAACAATTCCTTGGATTGTCTAGAAGCAGGAAGATGGTTAGCAGCCTCTGAAGCTTGACTAGAAAAACCTCTCAGGGCCTAGGGAGATGGCTCAGTCAGAAAACCATGTGCCACACCAGCAGGAAGACCTGCGTTTCAGTTCCCAGGACCCACATAAAAAGCTGGGCAGGGGAATCCATGGAGCACTTTTGTCATCTCTAGCTAAAGCAGTGAACTCCAGATTCAGCAAGAGATGCTGCCTTAAAAATATAAGGTGGAGAGAAGCTGAGGAAGACACCCAGTGTTGACCTTTGACCTCTGTGTACACATACATACACACATACACAGGAACACACACACACACACACACACACACACACACACACACACACACACACACACACACACACGAGAATGGTTTTATTCACTCACTAAGCAATCACTGAAAGCCTGTTTGAGCCTACCCTTGTGCCGTAGGTTATGGCAGATAGATATAGGAAGAGACGATTCCGAGTCTTGAACAGTTCTCTAATCTGTCTGAAAAGCAGGGCATTAACACTCACCACTTAAATACAGGCTATTCAGCTCACGGAGGTGAACAGTTGCCACGGCCTGTGATGTGTGGAAGGCTAGACTTTCCCCGCGACACTGCTGGAAGGTGGCAGGGTCTGCAGGAGGTCGGGCCCCGCAGGAGGAAAGGGCTGTTGGAAACGGAGCCTCTGTGGAGCTGCTAGGCACCTGCCCATTGGATGTGAATGTGTATTTTTTAAAAAACCCACAATATGTTTTTTAATATAAAAGGTTGCTCTTTGCTATCACCAACCCCCTGGAGGGGGCTGCTTCCTGGCCACCAGCAGGTAAGCAGTTTCCTCTGTCATCCATCCTATGCTGCCTCACCACAGGCCCCAAACCAGCAGGACTGACTAACCATGAACTGAAAGATCCTAAACTATGACCTCAACAAACCTTTCTTCTTTTTAGTTTGACAATCTCAGGTATCCTGTTACTATCACAGAACTGACAAACAGTAATCACACAGGCCCGGCCCAATATGCCAGAATTTGGAGGAGTTCAAAATAAGAAAATAACTTGAAGGGGAAGAAAAAAAAAAACTGGGGAGAAGGGAGGGGAGAAGCATAAGATTTAATCTGAAAGGAGACAGGGTGAGTTTGGTGAGGAAGGTGGGAGGGTGGTGGGTGTGTGGAGAGCAGGAGCTTCCCAAGGGGCTGGAAAGAAAGTGGCTGAAGTAGCAAGTGAGGAGAGATTATGGGTTTGAGTTCTGGAAAATGAAGTAATAAAAAACGGCCGGCCAAAAATGTCTCTGCATACCCAGGTTGGCAGGCGACAACATTGAACATGAACTTGAAGGGTTAACTTCAAACATCTGGCAGTATTTGTTCCTGAGGAAAGAATGGGGTGGCGGCTAAAGGGACTCGATGTTATCAGCCATGTTTGTTTCTTTTAAAACAAGAAGGAAGGCATGGAGGCGGCTAGGGCTCTGGATTTATTGGTAGAGTGCTTGCTCAGCCTTTGATTCCCACACTCAGGGTGAAGACAGGATTAGAAACTCAAGGTCCATGGCCCCACTGCCGCCCGGGTCTGTGCTGATGTCCATGACCATGTTATCACCAAAGGCCATGCGGATATCCATGGTCTAGACTGCCACCTGAGGCCATGGTGATGTTCAGGCCTGAGCTGTGGCTGGGAGCCATGTCTGGGTCTGTGGCCTGTGATACCACCAAAGGCCACACTGGTGTCCGTGGTCTGGACTGCTGCTTAAAACCAAGTTGATGTCCTAGGGCCAGTTGACATCCCTGGGAGAACAGGCTCCACCCCTCATGGGTGCAACAGGGCTGACCTTGGTGGTGTGGGCACTGGGGAGCTGGCCCTGCCCTTCGCCTGAGGTGGGGGTTCTTGTGGAAGGCCCAGGCTGACCAACTTAGCTACCACCCAGGCCCACATCCAGGGCTTGACCCCAGCACCTCCCCTAGCTATGATTGGTGAAAGGACCGGTCCTGTTGATAGCTTAGGCTTCTTTCTAACTAGCTCTTATAACTTGACTTAACCCATTTCTATAAATTTACATGTTACCACATGCAGCAGGCCCTGTTCACAGATTCATAGATAATGAATAGATAAATAGAATTATATACACAAAGCCAAGTGTACGGTCTCACATTTTTTTTTTTTTTTTTTAACCTCAGCATTCAGGAGGAGGGAGGTCTGTCAAAAGTTCAGGGCCTGCCGGTTTACATAGTGAGTTCCTGGCCACCAGAGCTACATCATGAGATTTTGTCTCAAAACCACAAAATAAATAGATTTACCTAAAGGGCTTGGTGAGAGGATGTGTGTTGTGCATGCATGAAGCCTCGGGTCCATCACCAAAATTAAAATCATATGAAAATTACATTTATTGTGGAGTGGTTTTAAAATACCAGGCAAACATTTACAAAGAAAATAAGTTGTTATCACTAATGCCAGAATCCAAAAATCCCAACATTTCAGTGTGTGACTTCATAGTGACACATGCAAGTGCTGTGTTTTTGAGTCCTGAAAACCTGTATTTAAAGTTGGTTATGGTGGTGCATGCCTTTAATCCAGTGGTCCTCAGCCTGTAGGTCACAACCCCTTTGGAGATTGAACGACTCACAGGAGTCACTTAAGACTGAAGCAAAACACAGATATTTACATTACAATTCATAACAGTAGCAAAATTATGGTTGTGAAGTGGCAGCAAAAATAATTTTATGGGTGGAATTTTATTAAAGGATTGCAACATTAGGAAGGTTGAGAACCACAGTTTTAATCCCAGCACTTGGGAGGCAGAGGCAGGTAATCTCTGTGAGTTCAAAACCAGCCTGGTGTACAGAATGAGTTACAGGACCGTCAGGGTTACACAGAGAAACCCTGTCTTAAAAGTAGGAGGCGGTGTGTGTGTGTGTGTGTGTGTGTGTGTGTGTGTGTGTGTGTGTGTGTGTGTGTACTATACATACATGTATGTGTACAGACATTTATCTGTATTTCATTGTTGGGAACTTGGAAGCTGAGGCAGGCAGGCACCTGTGGGTGACCTTGGTGGAGTCCTATGTGGATAGAAGTGATGATGACCACAAGAGCAGTTAGTACTTTACATGGAGTTGGCCAGCCCTGAGAGGAAGAGTGAGATGGTGTAGGAGCCCAAAAACTCATGGTGGGCTTTCGGGCAGCCATACCTGAGGGGATACTTACGACCACATTATTTAATTGGTTCTCTTTATCTCTATCTAGTCACATTGTATTCCTTGTGTGTGTGTGACAGACAGAGAGACAGCATAGGGATGAAAGTCAGATGGCAACCCTCAGGAATCTGATCTCTTTCCCACAGCGGTCCTGGGAATTGAACTCAGGTTATCGGCTTGCATTGAGTAAGTTTATGCAATTTATGCACTGGGCCATCTTGTAGGGAGCTGTCCCTGCATTCTCCATTACAATGATGGCGCCTGCAGGCACTGAATGTAAACAAGATTATTGCGCAGGCGCTGGGTAATTTTCCATTCCTTGATCTCTGCCTATTCCGTGGCGTCATATGGCCTGAGGAGCTGCAGCCAATCATAGGGTGACACGTCCCAGGCGGCGGCTGCCAGCCTTTATTAGGGGACGGGATTCTTGGCTCAGGGTCTCCGCTCTGGTAAGCTTATGCTCTCCTCTCAAGATGCATTAAAGCTTTCCTGCAGAAGGATCCGAATGTCCTGTGTGGTTCTTGCTGGCGAGGCGATAGCGCGGGACATCTGGTGCTGAAACCCGGGAACTTGTTCACATCGCCAGCACTGCGGAGACCCCTCTAACGGGGCGGATTCAGAACTGCAGGGTGGTAAGTTCGGAGAGGTATGCTTTATTCTGACACCTTCTTTTTTGACTTTGTTTTTAATTTGTCACCACTATGGGATGGAAAAGCCTTAATTCTAGTTTTTATTCTTCTTTTGTTCACATTGGTCTTATATTATGCCCACCGTGGCTGGTGTTCCAGTTCACGACCAAGCTTACCCCAGGTAGCCTCCAGCATAATGGGCTCTTCAAAACAGAGAGACCTAATTAAAAACTGTCTAGAGATTGAGGCTTGCCGTCCCATGGTAGCAGAGAGTCAAAAAACGCTTAAAGAGGTACAGGATAATATATCAGAAACCGAACGAGATGAGAGATTAGGAGCTCAAAAAAGGAAGGACATGTCTAAGGAAAAAGGCCCTCCCCAGGATACAAAAAAAGGGGGAGAGAAAATAGGGAATAACCGGTCACACCCCAGTAAATTTAAGAGAAATAAAGACTCAAAACCTAGCCTCTACCCTACGGTGAAACTAGAGGCCTTGGAGCTGAGCAGCTCAGACTCTGAGATTTTAGACTCTAGCGAGGAAACAGAGCTAGAGCAAGACAGATACCACCCTGATAGAAAAGTGAAAGCAAATATGAGGCCATCGCCTGTTAATCCAGCGGGTGTACCTCCATCAGCACCCCCATTATTTGGTACCGACTCCTTTTTACCATTAGAGGAGCGGAGAAAATTACAGATGGCTTTCCCAGTCTTTGATAGGGGAAAAGGCCATGCATGTTATTCAACACTTCTTGGAGGCCTGGAATGCCTGGGGAAAGCCTCATAAACATTGACACTCGAGGCCATACTGCGGCCAAGCGTCACACCTCAGAACCTGAAAGGCCAAAGGAAATGGTAAAATGGAAAGATATCTTAACTGGTCTTTGGAGAGGCCCGGATCCTATTCTCATAAGATCCAGGGGAGCTATATGTGTTTTTCCACAGGATGAAGAGAATCCCCTGTGGATCCCGGAAAGACTCACACGAAGAGCCCCTTCGGACCTTCAAAAGTCGGAACTCCACCCTCTCCCCGGGAGTTGAGAGCCACTATTATCCAGATTAACTCCTGTCCTTGACGGAGGGATTGTCATCATGGATCGCTTCAGCTGTCTCCTATTTTAAGGAATGGGTGGGGATGGGATTGTTTGGTGCAGCCGTTTGCTGCGGATTGATGTTGCTTCTCTGGCTGGTCTGTAGGCTCAGGGCTCAAACTAAGAGACAAGGTGGTTATCGCCCAAGCGCTTGTAGCTTTGGAACAAGGGGCTTCCACTGATATTTGGCTAACTATGCTTAAGCAATAGGCCGCCGGCCAGACAGCTCTTGCACACCCGGAGCCTAGGCTCATTGCACAGGGTAGAGTGTCTGGTTTGAGCAGCCCATGAGGGATGTTGAGCAAGGCATCGCACAGAGAGTTGCCCAGTATGCAGGCTTCTCTGGGAGGCATGTTGTCCTGCATAAGGGTTGCCTGCCCTAGTCTCCCTTTCCCAGAAAAACGGCAGAGGACAGGTCGAGAGCGCTTCGGGTCAAGCTAACAGCCTGATGGCGACTCTTGTACACAGTCTTAATGTTTGATTGGGAAGGTACAACCTCTGCCTCTATCCCTCAACATATGGGTGACCTATTTGCTTGTAAAAATATAAAGCCTTATCATTAATTAATAAAAAAAGGGGGAGATGTAGGGAGCCGTCCCTGCATTCTCCATTACAATGATGGCGCCTGCAGGCACTGAATGTAAACAAGATTATTGCGCAGGCGCTGGGTAATTTTCCATTCCTTGATCTCTGCCTATTCCGTGGCGTCATATGGCCTGAGGAGCTGCAGCCAATCATAGGGTGACACGTCCCAGGCGGCAGCTGCCAGCCTTTATTAGGGGACGGGATTCTTGGCTCGGGGTCTCTGCTCTGGTAAGCTTATGCTCTCCTCTCAAGATGCATTAAAGCTTTACTGCAGAAGGATCCGAATGTCCTGTGTGGTTCTTGCTGGCGAGGCGATAGCGTGGGACACCATCTTGAGCATCCCAGATTGATTTTATTTTATATTTTAATATCTTATTTATTTTATTATGTATACAACATTCTGCTTCCATGTATATCTGCACACTAGAACAGGGCACCAGATCTCATAACGGATGGTTGTGAGCCACCATGTGGTTGCTGGGAATTGAACTCAGGACCTCTGGAAGAGCAGTCAGTGCTCTTAACCCCAGCTTTATTTTAAAGAAAAAAAATTGAGGTGAAATTCATCTCACACAAAATTATTATTTTCATTTTATTTTATTTTTGCGTTATGTCATTCTGTGGAGTTGAGGACCAAACACAGGCCCTTGCTCACAGGCAAGCAAGCCCTCCCCTTGATCTACATGCACAGCCCAAAATGACCACTTTGGAGTGAGTGACTCAATGGTGTCTCGTAGTTCATGATGCTGTGCGAACATCAGCTATACCTAGTTCTTGAATGTATTGACCACTTCACAGCAGCACTTGGTCCCCCATTAAACAGAATCTTACTAGTCCCTGTGTCTGCAGCCTCTGGCACTCACCACCCCCATCTGAGCTATGCCTCGACAGATTTAATCTCTAAATATCCCATGTAAATACTCTCAAAACAAGGTCTGGCTTTTGCTTTGCGTCTGGCCTCTTTTATACAGCATGTTTTCAAGATCATTCCATGTCAGAGCATGTACCATCTTCCATTTTAAGAGCAGCATGTATCCCGCCATGCGGTCTGTGACATCAGATCTGCAGAGCCAGTCAACAGTCTCAACTACTGACAGATTCAGAAAGGAGAATTGTTCTGCATGCCACGGATCAGAAGGCACATGCTCCGGGCAGGAGGATGGAAGAGTCTGGAAACACCCCGCACACATCACCGATCTAGCCCTACCTCTTTTAGACAGCTGTCATTCACAAGACCTCAGGGAAAGATGGGCTGTGCTAAACAGCTGAAAATGGGGGTCCACAGGAATGAGCCTGGGCGGAGGGGAGTGGGCACTTCTTTACCCCCCAAACTCCGCTCTCACTGTTCTCAGTCCACTGCCACTCTACAAAGCATTTGACTAACCATCACCATGTCTTCTTTGTGGGTCATGTGTCCTTCAAGGTGGCTTTCCTGGCCGTGGTGGACATGGGATGGGCAGCGAATGTTTGACGGTGGCAACAGGCAGCACAGCCTTCTGCTCCACAGAGAGGCTTTGGCACAAAATAAATGAGAATGTAACAAGAACACTTCTACTCATGCCCAAGTTCCAGCAAAGGCTCCCTGCTCTGCATTCTCTTTGCAGTGGAAACTATAGTTCCAGTGACTCTAAAGACCAACCCTAGAGATGAGAGCCCCTTCAGGACTTTGAAGTCCCACAAAGGTGGCTCCTGACTGCTCTATTTCACCTCAGCAGCTCAGCAGCCCAGCCAGCGGGGATTTTGAATTTGTTCCCCTGTAGTTACCTGTTCATTTCATCCCTAAGAAGGTGGTGGCTCATCTCAACATCGTCAAGATGGGAATATGTTTTTGTTTTGTTTTGTTTTTGTGCAAGCCAAGACCAAAAGCTCGGGGGCTGGGGGTGGGTCTGGGGCTAAGGAGAGTTGGGGAATGGGAAGTCCAAAGCTGACACACTGCAGGCCGGAGAAACAGCTTTTGCTCTTTTCCGGCCCTAAGAATAAAAACTCCCTGATAGGGCTGTGTTCTTCTTCCCTATTATGGACATGTGGTTTGGACCTGGAGAACAATTGTTCCCTATAAACAGAGGTGGGCAGCCCAGCTTTCCCTTCCTTTTCCTTTGAGAGTCATACAGGCCCATGTGGCCCTAGACACCCTCCAACTGCAGATTACACTTTGTTTGAATTAATAAAACCTTGTTGGGTTTATTGCTGGTTTTAGGGCTCAGCCCCTTATTTGGCTTTGGTAAAGGACATGTCTCTGCTGATTCATAGCTCCCTTATTGTACTGGGCACATGGAGGAGATAAGGACACCCGGAGGCTGGGAGCGAGGGGACAAAAGACTCAACAAAGTGAAGATGTAGAGCCACTTGACGCTGCCTACCCCTGTCCCTGTGTCCCAAGCACAAATGCTTATTGATTGACACTTTCATTGACAAGTAGGGGCTCCTGGGGATTAGTTTATCCGGGAAGACGTTGCTAACATACAGAGAGGCCCGGAATGTGCTCACATAAGGATGGCTCAACAACTGGCTCTCTACCCCAGGGCATGACTGTCCCCTCTGAAGCTCAGTTTTGTCACTTGCAAAGCCAGATGAAGAGCACAGAGGAAGGGGACAGCCAGTGGAACACAGCAGTGCAGAGAGGGAGCCCAGAGGGAGGGTGGCTGGCCAGCCAGCAAGGGGTCCCTCAGGGTCACAGCTGACCTGGCAGACACCACGGGTTAGATTCAGTCATACGAGGCTTCGTAATCTGATTTCACACTCTACCAGGACACCTAGTTTTTTGAAAGGTCAGTTCACGTTAAACCGACTCACAGATGTGAGCCTGTCCTGTCACTGATGCGAAATGAGACGTCCCAGCCACTTGGGGAGCCCTCGCTTTACACACTCTTAGTTGAAGGGTGAGCTGTGGGGACAATGGGGATAGATGGCACTAATTAAATTAAACGATCTAGTAGCTGCTTACTCCTCAGTTCTCTTGGATCATACCAAGAGCTTTGCTTTCCTCATGCTTACACTAGGAGAGTCGCCACCCACTGCTCCCTCCTAACCAAGCTTCTTAACAATGCTCACTTTTTTGTCCAAGAATCTTGGGCACACTCACTCACCCAGGAGTGTCTGTGAGACTGGTCCCACTTAAAGGTTCTGTTCTACTCCAATCATAATTGACCACACACACACACACACACACACACACACACACACACACACACACACACACTAATTATCCCATGAGGGCAGATATGTGACTTCATCTGACCCAGTTGGATCTCAGAAATCTTGTTGGAAATATACAGGCAGCATCTTCTCCTTCCGTCAGACCTCTGTATCTGAACCTGAAATATAGTTAGCAGCCAACTTGCCTCGCTGAAATGGAGCTGATACTCTGAGGAAGGCAAACCCCAGAAAACATGGACAATGGGCCTGGAGCCTGATCAAAGTGTCTCTGAAAGCCAACTACCTCTAGCCCAGTGATTCTCAACCTTCCTAATGCTTCAACACTTTAATACAGTTCTTTATGCTGTGTTGACCCCCAACCATAAAATTATTTTCACTGCTACTTTGTAACTGCAATTACTGTTTTGAGTCATAATGTAAATATCTGATATGTAGGATATTGCCTCCAAAGGTGTCGCAACCCATAGACTGAGAACCACTGAGCTAGACAAATGGTTTCCAAAGGGGGAGGGAAGGAACTTGCCACCCACCCCATCTTCAAGCCTGTGGACTTAGTCTTGGGGTAGACCTCAAACCCTGCTTCTTCAACTTGATTGAATTTACCTGCTCTATTCTCCCAGGTCTCCAGGTGGTTCATTTCAGGTCTTAGGGCTTCTTAGCCTTTGTGGTTATGGGAGCTAACCCCTGATAATAAGTCTGTATCTTCCTGAAGGTCTGCCTGCCTGTCCACTGAGCTCATTTGCAGTCATCCCTTGGAGAACTCTGACCCACACAGAATGGGACAGGGAAGGAGAAAGGTTGCTATCTGTTGGGCTCTGTCCCCTGGAGATAAGAGGCAGTGACATTTCTCCACAGCTCCTGTGGGTTGTATATGTGCTGGTCAATGAGAACCATGGGCTTCTAGACTAGGAGAAGCCCAAAACTAGTAACCAAGATACCTGGGCTGTGCTTAGAAGGGCAGAGGGAGCTGGAATCACTTTGCATCAAGAGCTGGACGTTAGAGTCTGGTAGGCTGAGAAGTATAGCCTGGAGGGTATCCATGGCCTTATCCCCAGCCTCCAGGGTATCCATGGCCTTATTCCCAGAGCCTGGCTGTGTTTGTCAGCTTTCTGTATACGTGAGAAGATCAATTTAGAGGAAGACGTGTTGGCTGACTTCTGTGTCCCACCAGTCAGCTCTCATCTGCCAGCCTGCTCCCAAATAACCACACAGAGACTTATTACTAATTATAAATGCTCAGCCAGTAGCTAGGGCTTGTTGCTAGCTAGCTCTCACATCTTAAATTAACCCAGATCTCTTATCCATGCTCTGCCACGTGGTGGGACCCTTTTCAGCAGGGCATGGTCATCTCCTGCCTCCTCTGCAGCTTGCCATCAACTCCTTGTGACTTTGCCCTTCTTCCCAGCATCCTCTCAGTTTCGCTCTCCCACCTAACCTCTTCCTGTCTAGCTATTGGACAGTTGGCCTTTTAATAAACCAATCAGAAGGTGCCTTGGCAAAGACACATCTTCACAGTGTACAACAAGATTATTCCATAACAAAGAAGGGTTTGTTTAGACTCATGGTTTCAAAGATTTTAGTTCATGGTCTCTTGGCCTCATTGCTTTGGGCCTTTTGTGAGGAAGAATGTTACAGAAAAATCCAGCAATTGAAGTACCCTGTTCACCTCATGATAGCCAAAGAGAAAGAATCAAAGAGATTGAAGGCGCACACCACCACCAGCACCTGGTTAGTTTTTCAAATGCCTGTTTGCTTCTCCCCCTAGGGTGCTTCTCTGTGAGCACAGAAGCTGGTGAGGCCCTGGGGCTCCATATGGAGTCTAGAAGGTGGTGGGAACACAGTCGATCTTTTCTAGGAGTCAGCAGGCAGAGGGACACCACTGACACGTGCTTTCCTTCACTATTCAGGTGTGTTAACGAGGGTATCCATCTGCAGTGAAGTCTAGCAGTGAACATATATTCCTTTGGCAGCCATACTGCTGGAGGAGTCCCAGGACAATGGATGGGAGGAGGGAGAGCTACGAGAGGCCTCTAAGAACCTGGATCTAAAGGGAAAGACCCACAAATATCCTAAGAAGGTGTCAGAGGACAGTGTGGCGGTAATGAATGCGCAGGGTGACCTCACAGATGTTCCCAGAGAAGTCTAACATCTTCTCTGGGCTAGTCTCAGCCTGGTTCTTCAGTTCCCTGTCCTGTCACCAGAGAGCCCATGTCCCTTTCCAAGGACTCTCATCCGCCACTACCTCACTTCTGCCCCTTTCTGGGCTCTCACAGCCTCTTGCTTTGTTCTTCCCTAATCGTGCCCTCCCTACCACCATCCTCCTCCTCCCTGGCACTTTACAGACATCCTCCATAACAGTCCCTGGCTCCCCACACAACCTTTAGAATTCCGAGCCCCCGCTGGGACCCCAAACCTTCACTCCACGGACAACAGTGTTCAGACCCCAGAGAACTGTTTCTCCACTTCTCTTCCTTATGTTTTCAAAACGAAAAGTGACTGAATCTGATTATCATGAAATTTGCATGTGGTATCAATGCCAGCATTGGAAACTACAAGGTATTTAGAGTGTTGCAAGATTTGATCAGTGGAAGAACAAAGATTAAAACAAGAAAACCCAAACTGAGCCTGGTGGCACAGGGCTGTCATCCCAGCTACTCTGGAGACTGAGACAGGAAGATGGAAGTTTCCAGAGAGTCCTGGGCCACAGAGTTAGTTCAAGGCTAGTCTGGGTTTAGTGACATTGTCTCTCAAAGTCAAAAAGTAAGAAAAGGCTTAGGGGTATAGCTCTGTGCTGGAGTGCTTGCCTAACGTGCAGAAGGCCCTGAGTTTCAGACCCATTATGGTGTGAAAACAAGTACTTACTAAGTCCCACTTAGCACAGATGTAGCAGATAGTGGCAGAACGAACCACTGTTCCCACTTCTCTCTGGACTCCCACCGGCATCCCGGAGGCCCTCACCAGCACAGCCTCAGTGCAACCTTGTTGTAGCTTGAAATATTACAATTAAGTTCTCATATACAGCCGCTCTCATTCTTTCCAGGAGTTAGGTTCTATAGAAGCCACCAGAGGCCATGCAGGAGTGATTACTGAACCGTTGTTCCCCGGGGGTAGTGGTAGGTGTGGTATGGGTCTTCCTGTGAACCACAGGCCACATTCCATCAACTGTATGGATCTGCTTAGTCATCTTTAAAATATATGTTATTGGTTCCTCATATAACCCAGGTCTGAATGAAGTTGACCAAAAGCTCATCATTTCTCTAGGAAATACCTCTTGACATTGGCCTCAGCTGTGGACCATTTTAATAAGGAAAAGGAGGAGAGCAAGAGAAAACAAGTCACTAAATATGTTGCTAAATATATTTATATTTAGAGGAAAGGACTCTGTGTGGGGCTGGAGCTAAGACAGGAAAGCCAGTTTCCTTCCGGCTGGGAATGGGTGAGGATGGCAGCCCACATTTTTCACTGCCTCAGATACACTGAGGTTGCAAAGAAAGTGCAGTGAGCAGCCACATTCTCCACTATGTCTCTGCATAATGAAGTCCAGTGGCGCATGGGTCTGGGTGTAGCCTGTGTGAGGTGTAATACTTATTTTTTTACATGATATTAACTATTGGGAGTGAAATGCTGAAATTGCCAGTAATTTGATATTTTAGAAGATGTAATAAGATTTAACTATCTCTTCAATAAAGTAGACAATTTTGATCTAAAATGTTCACATTCTTTAATTATATGTAACTTCTATAGTTGAGCTTTTAGTTTTGCCATGCAAATCTAGGGGCTGGAAGCAGAGCTCAGTGGCAGTCATGCCTTTAGTATTTGCTAGATTGCATGTTCAATTACTGAACACAGCAACTGAGTACTGAATTTGTTAGAAGAAATGACTTTTTAAAAAAATATGACTCTAAATTTTAGCATTTTCTTTATAAGTTCTATAAAAGCATTATTAGGTACTTTGCATATTGCAGCTTTGGGTATTTAATTACTTAGATTATTACTGTTATGGGAAACATGTGACCATCTTTACTATAATCATATAATAGGTAAAGTTGCTAAAGTCAAGTCAGAAAAATTAGCTTTACGGATGTGACAATGTGAATTATTAATGCCTTTGTATCTGTTTGATACAAACAAACATTTGTATCTGTTTGAATTAATATTTAACTGGAAGGTAAAATGTAAAAAATGTACACACCAGTGGGGTACTACCCAAATATTTCAAAACATATATAAAATTCCAAATCTGAGTATGGAAGAACATTCCTGTCAGCCAAGCATTTGAGAGGCAGAGGCAGGAGGATCTCTGTGAGTTCAAGGCCAGCCTGGCCTACAGAGTGAGTGAGCTCAAGGTCATCCAGGATCACATAGCAAGATTCTGCCTCAAAAATAATGTAAAACAAAACAAACTCAGCACGTATAGGTTGCATAATGTTTGAAGCCATTTAAATATATTTGCTTCCTCACTTTTAAAGATCTGTTCATGACCCAGTGAGATGGCTCAGCAGGTTAAGGCCCTTGGCACCAAGATGAACACTTGAATTTGATCCCCAGTATTGTCCACGAGGTAGAAGAAGAGAGTGGACTACTGTAAACTGCTCTCTGACCTCCACTGGCACTCTCACAAGTAAATAAATAAATGAAGTTTAGCATGTTAAAAAAATCTTTTCCTCTCCTTGCTTCCCTGAGCATCTGTTACTGATTCAGACACTGGTGACCATCAACAGAACACCAGCTGGGCCCCTAAGAGTAAAATTCAAGTCTTTGATAGTTTATTGACTCAAAGTCATGTAAAAGTCACTCTCTTACACTACATATTGAAGTTTTCTTAGTTACAGAGACATTTCTCATAAGCTATTTAACAAAGGTTTGGCTGATTATTTTGGGGGGAATGGGGTGAGGCTGAGACAGTTCCTATTGAGACTGAACTCATTGTGTACAGTTCCAGCTGGCCTCAAGCTTAGGATTCTCCAGCCTCAGCCTCCCAAGTGCAGGTATTATAGAGGTGACCCATCACACTCGGCACCCCCTATAACCCATCTTAATGCGTAGAGCTTCATCCTCGTCCACTGTAGGTGCCATACACATCACTACAGGCCTGTCACTGTGGGAATAGAGGACAGGGCACTAAGAGACTGTGTCCCAGCTCATCTGCAGCTTAGCGCTACAGATACTCTGATATCCTGACCAGGTCTAGCCCCATCTGGTTGGTGAGAAACACTCCAGTAATAGGGCTAACTGTAGTCCCAGGGCTGGCAGGCTGATAGCTGCCTGGTGTCGCCAAGCTGATAAGGTCAAGTCATTTGCTCGCTGAACAAAACTCACTCTCAGAATGCTTTACTACCCAATCTGGGGGAAATGCAAAGAGCCTCTCTAACGGGAACCTATCCAAACCACGGTGCCACACTCTACCGTCACCATTTTGAGCATGGACCGTTTTAGAAAAGAGAGCCCGTGTCCATTCTGAAGCTCTTACGTTTGATTGACCACAAGCCAAGGCTTCTAACCAAGAAGTTAAAGACAAATGTCGGGCTCGCCTGCTAGAGTCAAGCACCCCCCACCTTTGGAAGCTGGAACAGGAAGTTGTGCTAAGCAGATGCGAGCAGGGATCCAGGTGTGACCTGCAGCAATATATTGGCCTTGGACCATCAGCTATTCACTCGCTTGTGACCTTGAACGTCTCTTTCATCTCCAAGGCCTCTGTTTCCTCCTGTTGGGAACAAAGGCCATCTCAGGTGATTCTTTCAGGTCCCTCTTGCTCCGCAACTCTGTGACGATTCATCAACCAGAGGGATTCCTTCTGTGTGTCTTGGAAGACATCCAATTCAGGATTACTTACTCTGAAAGGCAGTCATTCCTTTGTTTGCTGGCCTGGAGGAACCCAGACGTTTTATGATGTTATGGGAGGGGGTGGCAGGGAGTGCCTGGCAGGGGTGTTCTCTGCCTCCGGCTTGTCACTGGCACTAGTTCAGCCGCTTCAGTGGAGGTCATCCCACCCTTGTTATGTGGTCAGATCTGTTACCATCAGGGAAGAACACACAACACAAAAGCTCCCTCTGACAGGGAATGATGGGCAACCCCTGAGCTCTGTAATGGAGTTCTACTGGCGATTGCTTTAAACTACGGCTTATTTTCACTAGCTCAACCCATACATGTTTAAGTGGAGGATTGTGTTAGCCTTTGTTACTGGAACAAACACCTGAAATAGTCAGTTTATGAAGACAGAGGCGTATAGTTTCAGACACTCCAGTTTATGACCCAGCACACCCATGCCTCTTAGATTTTTGTGGGATAGTCAGGTAACAACAGCTGAGGGTCACAGTGGAGCAAAACTGCACACTTCATGGCAGGGAAGTGACAGAAAGAGGAAAGGGGTCCCACAGTCTCCTCCTAGGTCAACTTCCAATCACACAAAAGTCTCCCACTTAGCCCCTCCTCTTAAAGATTCCACAGCCCCCCAGTTGCGCCAAGAACTGGGACTGCGCCTTGAGGACACAGGTCTTTGTGGGTATTCCAGATCCAAACTACAGCAGAACACTATCAACTTCATTGTGTCTCTGTGAAGAATAAACCAGTCCAGCTGGTCATGGTGATATGTGCCTATAAGCCCAGCACCAGGGAGGTACAGGCAGGAAGATTAGGTGTTCACGGCTAGCCTAGGCTGCATGTGAGTTTAAGGCTAGCCTGAGCTACAGGAGACCCTACTTAAAAAGGGGGGGAGGGGAAGTAGTTCATATAGAATTTTGAAAGATGTCTGATATAAAATAAGTTCCAATAAATGTCCTCTTTCAAGTGCTATATTGGTTGCTTTTTTCACTGCTATAACAATACCTTACAGAAGAACCAAAGGCAGGGTCTAGCTCAGCCCAGTTTGAGGGTATGGCTCATCACGACGGGGAGATCATGGCAGCAGGAGCTTGAGGTGGCTGGTCACATTGTACCCACAACCAGGAAGCTGAGCAGTGGACGCTGGCACTCCCCTGACTGTTTCCTTTACATGTAGGCTTGAACCCCAGGTGGTGGGGTGGCATTGCCTAGATCCATCCAGGGCGAGTCTTCCCTGCTCTTTCCCTCCCTTTCTGGAAACACCCAGAGGTGATTCATGGTGATACTAAACCTCAAGTTGACACTGTAGAGTCACCCCCCAAGAAAAGTGAAGTGAGCACCAATGGCTCCCTTCTACCTGACATCTCTCCCTTCCTTCTCCAGCCAGGCCCCATCTGTCCCTGAGCTGAAGGGTCAGGGTGTTAGAAAATGAGTCAAACCTATTTTGTCCATTTGGAAATTACATGTAGTTATCAGTTGCTCAGACAGGTGGATATGGAGAAATCCCACCACCCGGTTTTCACCGGACAATTATTGCTACACTGGGGTAAATTCATATCACATATGTTGTGATGATAATTCTATTCTTCCCCCTTGAAAGAGTAATTCTCTACAAATATGAATGCCACATTCTCTGAAAATTTTATAATGTGCTCTTTCCATCCTTGAGTTACTCCTTTCTCCTTGAAAGAGTAATTCTCTACAAAAATGAATGTCACATTCTCTGAAAATTTTATAATGTGCTCTCTCCATCCTTGAGTTACTCCTTGATTACTTTCTTTGATTGACTCTCCTATAAGGTAAGGTTTTGTAATGAGCAGGGTATTTATTGACTTCGGTGTTTTCTGAGGAGGACTCATGGGCCTTAGAGTCTTAGCAGTTTCTAATTTGAGACTGTTTCTGCTAATGGGGCAGTCGCTCTGTGGCAGAGTGCTTGCCTAGCATGAACAAGACTGCAAGTGAGAGAGGGAGGGAGAGAGAGAGAGAGAGGGAGAGAGAGACTTGTCTGATTGTCATTATCAAAGTCACATTTGTCTTTATTATAGACCATACTCTGTTGTCTCCTTAATTATTTTCCTAGTGGCAGAAATATTTTAGAGATGTTTAGAACCATTCATTTCTTATAAAGCAAAAGAACATGCAGACTTACATGTATGAGTCGCCATAATAAGATGGCTGGGTGTAGGGGCTCATGCCTGTAATGCCAGCACTTGGGAGCTGGAGGCAGGAGGAAGAGGAGTTCAAGGTCAGCCTGGGATATATGAACAAAGCAAATACTAAGTGGACTGCAAGCCAGCCCCTTCTTGAGAACTAGCGCTGGGTGCTCTGTGACCTTCTCTGAGTTCCAGTCTCACTCTATCTCCCTGCTGACTTTGCCCTGGAACCACCATCCTAACTTCCCTTCATTGATTCTGCACGCTCTTCCCCTTGAGTAATACGCTTAGGCTTTAGGCAGCGGGCATGTTTATTTTCCTTTTTTGAGACAACATCTCACTTCATAGGCCAGGCTGGTAACAAACATGGGATTCTCCTGCTTCAACCTTCCAGGTACTGGGAGTATAGGGGTGTGCTAGCATGCTATATTTTGTTTGGTTTGTTTGTCTGCCACGCTAAATGTGATGTTTCCCCTTGGTTCCAGTGACACTGGAGACTGGAGTACTCATGGCCACTGCCATGGAGGACTCAGTTTGATGAATCCTAACCATGTCTCCTTGTGTACCTATCACTCAGCCCTTCAAGTGATTCTTTTTCCTTTTTATTTTTCTGAAGTGACGCTGTCTCACCAGCACATTCTTATGTTGTCTGCTGGTTGTGTTGCAAGACTGGAATTGGTGGCGTTGTAGGGTGTGTACATAATTAGCTTGACAGGCTAATGCCAAGTTTTTTTTGAGTGGTTGGATGCCTGTAGCCAGGTTCCTGGTCTCTGCTTGGTCTTGTATGTGACTGTGAAGAAAGCTGGACCCTGTCTGTTCTGGTTCCCCTCATATGTGTGCCTTTTCTGTTAGGATGCTTGAAGAATTTCCGTTTTAAAGATTTGTTTCCATTCATTTCAATTAAGTCTAGGCATTTGTGTCTGAATGTGGGTATGGGCAGAGGAGTTCAGGTACCTGTAGGAGTCAGAGGCATCAGATCCCCTGGAGCTGGAATTACAGGTGGGTGTGAGCCACCTGCCATGCAGGCAGGGAGGAGAACCCAGGTCCTCTGGAAGAACAGGAAGAGCTCTTAACTGCTGAGCCATTACTCCAGACCTTAAAGGATCTCTTTATTATCAAAGCTTGCATTAATTTTTGCTCTGAACTATAACATATTTCATTTAGCACTTAACATTTTACAATTTCTTATGCTTTCGTAATATATTTCTCTAATTCAGTCCCATATCTCAGGGAAATACACTTAATCACACTTCACAACATTCTTTAAAAATTATACTTATTTGTGCGTACATGCATGCCATGATGCACACAAAGCGGTCAGAGGACAAATACAGGAGTCGGTTCTGTCTTTCTGCCATGTGGGTCCTGGGGATCACTCTGGTTGTCAGGCTTGGTGGCAGGTGTCTTTAACTGCTGAGCCATCTCCGTAGCCCTGATTATGCTTTTGAATGTATCTTTTATTCCCTATGCTGGGCTCCTTCGCCATAGGGCATCTGGTTGTCCTTGTATTAATCAGCTATTTCTCCTTTCCTTATCCACGCCTTTGCTGTCTATGGTCACTAATTCTCTTCAGCTTCTCCTGAAGGTTGAGGCTCACATTGCTTCCAATGGTATTGTTTCTTCTTGCATCTAATTTGTATTTTAATTCTATAATGATGGTACTCTGTGTTTTTGGTTGGAGGGAGACAGTCCATCATGGCCAGCACAGCAGACGGAGCCTGGGATGTGAGGCAGGAAGTAGGGAGCCCAGGCTGGAAGGGAGGGGCCGACTACAGCCCCAAAGCCCATCTCCTGGGGACTCACTCCTCCGCCTAGGTCCTACCTCTTGAGGGTTCCACAGCCTCCTCAAACAGCACCACAGTCTAGGAATCAGGAATCCAAACACACAAGCCTATGGGGAACACCTTGCTTTCAACTCTAGCCACACCATCTATCTCTGGGTTCTTGTTCTTCTTGATGGGCTCATGCTCTATGAAGCTGTATAGCACTGAGAAGGGCAGAGGTGACCATCTGATGCCTGAGTTCTGATTCCCTCTCCCACCACCCCAACCTTTTCTTGGCATGTTGCGTTCATTCCCCTTCTCCTCACGCTCTGGTTTCGTGTTTCCTATGCTTTATCTTTTCAATTTTGCTCATGTTTGGGCAACTTTACCCACTCGTAATTGTTCGAATCTCACTTCCTCTTATGCTCAATTTTCCTCCTTTGGTTTTCTGAGAATGGTGAGGCAGGCAAGGCTGGAGGGCAGAGCAGCAGGGCTCTGTGTGCCGTGACTCTGGAGCTGTGTCAGGAGTCAGGCCTCTGGCTTGGATAGCACACACAGTTCCTGTGGGGAGGCAGAACCTTCACATTGTTGACCAAATTTAGCTTGTTGCCCTGGAGCCTTCACTTTGGCCAAAATCACCCAGTTATTCACTTCCCCCATTTTAGCCCTTTTCTCCACAATAGCTGTTTCTATGACTTTTCAGTCACAGTGGGAAACACTCAAAAAAAAAAAAAAAAAAAAAAAAAAAAAAAAAAAAAAAAAAAAAAAAGCAAAACCACCTGTATTTAAGGCTGGGGAGAGAGCAGACACAGAGTCTGATTCCATTCAACTCCAAGTTCCAGAAAACACGTCTCTAGGAATAAGAAAAGCAATGCAGATGCATATCACATCTGTCACCAACTTGGTTTCTTCCATGTCCCAGCATCTCAGCTCTCATCGAGCGTTTCCGGGGTGCAAAAGGAAAATCAAGATCTACACACAGTGCCTTTTAAAGTACAGCAGCAGCTGCCTTTAGCCAAGGGAATGGTATGGCTCTTTTTGCATCCACCCAAGTGCACAGCATGAGTCATTTGAGGTTCAAAAGCCCAGCAGGACCCAGGTACATTCATGCCCCAACTAGCGGGGCACAGCGGGGTGGGGCGCAGACATGCTCCGGTGTGAGTGTCAGACGGAAGGGCTGGGGGAAAGCCTGCGAAGGTTTACCTTGGGCGGTGACTCAGAGCTTGGAAACAGTGACTTCAGCACAAACCGTGACCTGGAAATCAATCTAGTCAGCTGTCTGGGCTGGAACAGAGATCCCGATCCGGGGAAGCGGCCCAGGAGCTCCTGCCCTGCCCCTCCTCCCACGTGCTCGTTTGAGTGATGATTCCATTCCGAGGCTAAGTTCAGTCTCGTTGTGGGGCCGCTGTAGTGCCCACATCTCTGGGTTGAATAGTGAGGAAAACAAGCCGGCATGGAGTGGACTTGGACCTCAAGGGACTTGTCAATTTAATGACTAAATTGACAGGCAAGTCTGAGGCAGAAAAGGTTGTCTCCATGGGGCAGTCTGTGTTTTATGAGTTTCCTTTCTTCAATTAACTAGCAGAGATTTCAAAGTAAGGCCCATTGCCAATGGTCACAAGCATACAATTGCAATTATTAATGACAGAAGTGGCTGTCTATTGTTAAATAAACACTAATGTTACTATAGCTAATCTTTTTTTAAATTATTATTGTTTGCTTACAGTGTGCTGGGCACAGCCCTATCTCACTCACCCTCAGCATCTCATTCACTCTTCCTAATGGCCCCTGAGGTACATACTATCATTTTCATTTTGACACCGAGTAAATATGTCTGTCCGTGGTGGGGTATGTCATGTGAACGAGTGGAGTCTCCGTATGTCCTCCCGGCTCAGATCCCTTCAAGAGGTAGGTGACCTCATCTCCCAGTGGCTGCGATACTGGCTGCTAATGTTTTGTGCCTACCCCTCTTCAGAGAAGGGCTCCCAGCTAAATGGGGACGACTTTGCCCTGGAGGTAATTCTCTCTTCCCTGAAATGTTCAGGGGCAGGAGAATCTAACTCCAAGAGGCTGGGGAGATGGTTGGGGGGTAAAGCGCCTGCCGCACTTTGGTGTTTGAGTCCCTAGAACCCACGATTAGCCCGTGGGTTAGCGCACAGGTCTGTAATCCCCGTCGTGCTCCAATAGCAAGTTAAGAGGCAGGGACTGGAGAATCCCTGGAAGCTGATTGGCCAAGCTACCGTGGCTTCTACAACAGAGAACCAGGCCGGGTAAACAGGGAGAGAAGTTCACGCTCCAGATAGCCCTGGCCTCCGGCTTGTCTCCACTAAGACTGCATCCTCACGCCCTTCTCTTGTTTCATCTGCCCCCTCTCGTATTTCTCAGAAGTCCTTGTTTTCAAGTTCTACTTCCTGTGAACTCTACCCACAACCCTCGAGGAGTGGTGTGAACACGGGCTTTAATTCCAGGCCAATCAAACAAGTCTCCATAGCTGCATGTCAGTTAATCGCTCTGAGCCTGACCGTTCTCACCCGTTCAAAACACTGAAATAATATTACCCAATAATATTCATCCCTTCTTTTCAATAAACTTTAGCATTTGCCTCTGTTGGGACTAGAGACTACCAAGGCAATGTGCTTGCTTTCAGCATATCACATTTCCCAGGCTGAGGCCAGAAGGTGGCAAGATCGGAGGATTGGAGCAGCCTTTGAGGAAAGAATGAGTTAGAGTAGAATGGCGAGACACTATAGGAGTGCATCACACTTTTGTTTTTGTTTGTTTTTTTCGAGACAGGGTTTCTCTGTGTAGCTTTGTAGACCAGGCTGGCCTCGAAATCACAGAGACCTGCCTGCCTCTGCCTCCCTCTGCTGGGACTAAAGGCGTGCGCCACCACCGCCCGGCGCATGCCACTTAATACTTGTCACTTTTGTGTTGTGTCAGCATCCGACAGAAACAACATAAGAGGAGAGCCTTACTTTGACTCAGGGTTTCAGTTGTGGTGGAGGAAGATGTGGGACACAGCTCAGATTATGATAGCAGCATGTCTGCTGCAATGTGTTTATGTCAAGGCAGACCGGGAGCAGAGATAGAGAGGAATCTGGACCCAGCGTCACCATCTAATGACCCATTTCCTCCAGCTAGACCCTCCCTCCAAAAAGCCTCAAGAACCTCCCAGAAGGTACCATCAGCGGAGGACCAGTCATCCAAACACGAACCTGTGATGGACATTTGAGATTTCCCCGCCCTCCCTCCTTCCTTCCCTAGAGATGGAGTCCAGGGTCTCATGCATGATAGATGGGACTTCTCCCACTAAGCTATACCTTAGCCCCAAGCCTTCGTTTCTGGCCTTGTGTCTGTCTCCACAGAGACTTGATAGGAAATGCTGAGTGATGGTGTAAAAATGTCTCTTGGACTACCTGCCAATTAAAAAGGGGTTGAGAGTATTTATTTGTCTGTGGGAGTGGGAGGCAGTGGGGGGGTCTTCTTTTACCATTAATTTTGTTTTTTACTTGCAGAAGACTTCTCACAGTACAGAATTTATTTAGAATTTTGCTTGTATATATTTAAGAAACTTTATAATAGAAGTGAGTTTGTTAATGCTAGGATGGCCCTGAATATTATAATAAAAGTGACTTTGTTAGTGCTAGGATAGCCATGAGAATATTATAATAAAAGTGAGATTGTTAGTGCTAGGATGCCTTGAAAATACTTTTCCTTTAAAGGTGGGATAAGGAGTTGGTGAACCTTGCGTTCCAGTTATGAAACTACTCCAAGATTCAGAATTAAATCTCCGAGAAGTTAAAAACCTTTGCCCCAAATTATGCAGTTGCCAGGATTTACAACCTGAGATACCTGACTCTTAAGGCCAAGACATTGCTGTCCTATAACATCTTAATTTGCCATGAGTAAGTCAGCCACAGTAGGAAGGTGAGTCCTTGTGTAGAAAAAGATGGCTGGATGGGTGGGTGTTGGGGTGTAGACGGGTGGGTAGGATCATTTGGGGGCTACCAGCATCTGTTCACTGGTCTATAGCATTCTGCTGACATTTCTATCCCAGTTAGGGGAACTGGCTCTGTCTATGTGAAAGAAGGCTCTCCTTTTCTAAATCAAGAATCAGACTTCTCTTTGCTGGCCTGAAGGATGCACAGACCTTTATGGCTGTCTGGCTTCAGCGATCATCTCTTCTAATGCCCTTTTATGGTGAGTGTTTAGATGACTATTTAATGATTATTGGTTTTTATTTTTTAACAGCAGGCCAAACTTCACTTCACTTCTTATTAATTTATTTATGTGTATATGTTTTACTCTGCTGTGGATGGAACACACAGCATTAGGCCCTCTAGGCAAACTTTTTATCACGAAGATGCACCCAGTCCCTGTAATCATCCAGTCTAGCTTACTTAACCTTTTCATGTTTACAGTTCATGGCCTATAAAATGGAGAGTGATAATATCGCCTAACTCTTGGTTTAGCATTATAACTAAATGCTTAATACATGACATAAAGTGTTGAGAACAGCACCCGGCATCTTGTACACATTTAAATAACTACCAATGCAATTATGACTACTTACTGTAAGACTTGGAATTGAGTTGCAAATAAATTGCTTAAAATGGAACAAAATCTCTTTTCTTCCTTATCTTCATTTTGGTATGGAGTATTAGTTTAAATTGCTCTCTGCCTAGAATTAGTTCCCTTTTTCTTCCTTCCCCACTTCTTTTCTTTCTTTCTGACACAAGCTGTCATGTAGCCCAGGATACCCTTGTATTTGCAATGTAGCCAAGGTTAATCTTAACTCTTTATCTTCCTGCCTTGACTTCCAAGTGAGAACTACAGTTTTCTTGATTTTGCCTAAAGGAGGGCTCTGCTATGATCTACTCCAGCATCCACATCATGGAGCCATCTGGTGGCTGCTGACACAGGAAGGGTCCCTGAAGAAAAGGCCTCCTAGCCTCCCTCTCCTTACCATCTGTCATGAATGGTCCATTCATCCTACGCTGATTGTTGGTCTGCTTTCAATGGAAGAAATGTTTGTTTCTAAGGTCAGCGTGGGTGTCCAGGTATCCTTGGGATGGGTTTCTATTCTCCATGAGACATGAGCAGCATGGCTTTGTGGTAATATCACCCCTTCCCCCCATCCCCCAGTGATGAAAGGATTTAGGCAGGAAGGGAGCTTTAAACATAGCCTGGGTGTTCCTGGAGGGAACGCTGTTCTAAAGCTGCATCTTCAGGGTGCTTTCCTGGGATCTTGCAAAAAGTACCCTGGCCCTGGACCAGGAGAAGGAAGGGCACCAGCATCAGGCTCCATCTTCTGAGTTCTTCCTAAGCAGGAGCACGTGACCTCTCAGCAGCAGAGAGGCCATGCTGGGAGGAGCTCCTCCCTGCCCATCCTCCTTGGCTCTCTCATACATCTTTTAGCTTAGCATACCATAGCGCACAAAGTAGATACATTAAAGTTTACTTTGCTCTCCCTACATTCCTCCCTCCCTTCCCCTCCCCCCCCCCTCTCTCTCTCTCACACACACACACACACACACACACAGGTTCTGATAACCCAAATGGAGTCTCCCAATCACAGCTCTCTCTCCTGCTTTCCTCGTGTAAGCTCTGGGATTCCAGGCCTATGCCACTAAACCGGACACAGAATAGATCCCTTCAACAGCAACCCAAGACCTCTCCTGATGGCTGAGGAAAGAGATCTGAGTAGGTAATAAGTTCACCTCAGTACTGGATAAAGGCAGAGGCAGGTGGATTTCTGTGAGTTCTGGGCTACATAGTGAGTGAGATCCTGATGAATAGGAGGAGTAAGAGGAGGAGAAGGAAAGGGAGAGGAAGGAGAGGATGAGGAGGAGCAAGAGGAGAAGAGGAGAAGACGAGGAGGAGGACATCTATATAGAAGTCAAGCCCAGCTGGCTTTGGTTGTGGTGTTTGTCATAGCAACAAAAAGCAAACGAGAACACATAGTAATCCATGAACTTCCCCTCATGCAGGAGAATGTCTTTGTATGCTCTCCTACCTTCTGAGCCCCTCGAGTCCTAAATTCCTGCTTCGCAGATCTGCTCTTCCTGTGTCAACACCCTTGCATGAAATGCGCCCTTGCTTAGACTTCCTTTGTTGTCAAGTATCTACTCAACCTTTATGGCCCTGTGAAACACTTCCCTCGCCTGATGCTTAGCCGCGGTCAGCCCACACCTGTGACTCCCTGGCACTTAGACAGCTATGAGACCACATAGCACATTGAGTGATAATCCTTTATAAGCTCAGCTCCCTTTTGAGTCTGTGAGTTCTCTGAGGACAAATGCCATCCCTCTTCGTTGCCTTCCCTTTTCTTTGTTTACTGCCTGGAAAATCCAGTCATGGTTTGATGGATAAATGAACGGCATTAATAATAATGTCCTGAGCTAAAAATAAGACATCCATATATTGGGGAAAAGCTACTGCGGCTGTGTTGGTGGAAACCCTATGGGCACCTGCAGCCTTGCTGGAGGACAGCTTGCAAGCAACAGAGATATAATCTCTGCCTTCCTTCACCGTAAGGGAAAGGAGAAATGGCAGCATAAAAAACTTCCTCTTTCTGTCAGATAGCTTCTGTATTGTGTTAGAGTGTTGCAAGGTGACATACTTCAAAGTTCTGTCCTTAACCACCCCCTTCCTATTCCTAAAGCCGTAAAGGACTTGGGTGAAGTGGCACCCACCCCTAACCCCAACACTTGGGAGGCAGAAGCCAGGAGGATCTGGAGTTGAAGACTGGCAGCCATCTTGGAGAACATGAAAGCCTGCCTCAAAACCCTGAAATGACAGAAACTGCTTTCCTTTCCCCTTCCTGCTGGAGCTCCTTCAAAAATCAGGCCCACTGTATCAAAACCTCAAGGAAAATGCTGAGCAGAAATCACACACTCGCCGGGCCGTGGTGGCGCACGCCTTTAATCCCAGCACTCGGGAGGCAGAGGCAGGCAGATCTCTGTGAGTTCGAGGCCAGCCTGGTCTCCAGAATGAGTTCCAGGATAGGCTCCAAAAGCTACACAGAGAAACCCTGTCTCAAAAAACAAAACAAAACAAAAAAAAAAGAAATCACACACTCAGGATCTTGTCCTCACCATTTTTGTCCCCCAGGGTTCTCAGATGTCACTCAAGTACAGCTGTGCAGAGAAAGGCGCCAAGCCTGTTCCTCACACCACCATCATTTAAGATCTCTGTCAATGACAGGCGTCTTAGGGTTTCTGCCGCTGTGATGAGACACCATGACCAAAGCAACTTTGGAAGGAAAGGGTTTATTCGGCTTACACTTCCACATCACTGTTCATCATTGAAGGAAGTCAGGACAGGAACTCAAACAGGCCAGGAAACTGGAGGCAGGAGCTGATGCAGAGTCCATGGAGGAGAACTGCTTACTGGCTTGCTCCTCATGTCTGCTCAGCCTGCTTTCTTAAAGAAACCAGCACCAGCACACCCACAATAGCCTGGGCCCTCCCCCATAATCACTGATTAAGAAAATTCCCTACAGGCTTGCCTACAGCCTGATTTTTTTGTTTGTTTTTGTTTTTTGAGACAGGGTTTCTCTGTGGCTTTGGAGGCTGTCCTGGAACTAACTCTTGTAGACCAGGCTGGTCTCGAACTCACAGAGATCCGCCTGCCTCTGCCTCCCGTGTGCTGGGACTAAAGGCGTGCGCCACCACTGCCTGGTTTACAGCCTGGTCTTATAGAGGCATTGTTTTTTTTTTTTTTTTTTTTTAATTGAGGCTCCCTCCTCTCTGATGACTCGTAGCCTGTGTCAAGTTGACATAAAGCTGGCCAGTACACAAGGAATGGGAGAGATCAGTGGAAGAAAGCCTATCTTGTGTGTACAATGTACTGGGTTTGATCCCTAGCTGCCCTCCCTACCCCCACCCCCACCCTGCAAAAACAAAACAACAAAACAAAGACAATTCTTTCAGTCACAGACCCAATTATGGTTTTAACCTAAAATGTCTTCCATAGGTTCGTGTCTTGAATCTGTGTTCCCTCGCTGGTGCTGATATGGAGGGAAGCCGGGGATCCTTGGAGAAGTTGGCACTTGCTGGGAGAAGCATGTTACTGGGGGAATGGGGCAGCAGTTACCCTAGCCTGACCTGTTTGCTTTCAGGTCTGACATAAGAACAGCCTTGGCCACAGGCTCCTGAGCCGGGCTGTTCCACCACGCCTCACTATGACCTATGACAGACTGAATGCTCCGCAGCAGATCCCAGGCAGATCTTTCTTCTCTTAGGCTGTTTTTGTTAGGCCTTGTCCCTGTGAGAAAGGCATAGTGTAAGTTCGAGGGGTCAGGATCTGTGCATAACTCCAGATGACGTGGATTTAACTAAAATATACTCTGTCTCTCTGTCTCTGTCTGTGTGTGTGTATGTGTGTGTGTCTGTCTCTGTGTGTCTGTCTGTCTCTCTGTCTCTCTGTGTGTGTGTCTGTCTCTGTGTGTGTGTGTGTGTCTGTCTGTCTGTCTGTCTCTGTGTGTGTGTGTGTGTATAGCTATGGAAGTCAAGGGACAATCTTGGATTTCTCAGGTGCTTTCCACCGTTTTTTTTTTTTATCTGTTTGTTTTGAGAAGGAGAAAGTCTCTCTCTGGCCTGGAGTTCACAAAGTCAGTTATGCTGGCTAGCCAACAAGCCTGGAAGATCTGCCTGTCCCTGCCTTCCCAGTGCTGGGATGACAAGTGAGAACCATTGTGTCTCTCAGTTTTGTTTTACAGAGTTCTGGGATCAAATTGGCATCCTCAGGCCTGTGAGATGAGCACCCAACGGGCTGTGCTATGTCCCCAGGCCCACAGTGCAGTCCTGACTCTACCTTCCAGCCGTGATTACAAGTTTCCTTTTAGATCTACAGAGTGGGATCTCAGTGTCTCAGTCCATCCATCTCTTCATAGCTGTTTTGTAGACAGTGAAGAAGTAATATATATTACCACTGACTCAAGAATGGCTGTCCCCAGGTTTTAGATCTCTGTGCCTAACTTACCACGAGGCAACCCACCTATGTAATCTGTTGTTCAGCTGTTTGAGAAAGTCAGCTGGAAACGAGAAAACTGTCAATGTCTACATGGAAATGGAGCATTTCTAGAATCACCTTGGGCCTCACTGCAAAAACATTTCCAATGGGCTTGTGTTTCTCTTCCCAGTGCCATAGATCCCCCCAACCCTTGAGGCTCCTTTCCCAGGTCACTCTACATCGTGTCAAGTCCACAGTCAAAAGTAACTGTCACACTTGGGTACCAGCTGCTGTTACTGGGACACAGTTGAACCTTTGGGGGGGTGGAGTCTGAAGAAGTTGGGTCCTTGGGACCCTAGCCCCCTCCTTACTCCTTTGCTCCCTGGCTATTATGAGTGAGCAGCCTCTCTCAAACCCATGTTATCTGTCACGATGAGCTACGCCACATTAGGCTCCGAGCCACGGGGCCAGGAGACCATGGACTGAAACCTTGAACCAAACAAACATTCCTTTTTATAGGTTGATTAACTTAGGTATTTTGTCACAGTGAAGGGAAGCTAACAATGCAACCATAAAATTCCCTTTGAAGAGGGAGCTCATAGGAAACCCATCTGCTATGGCCCTTTAGTTGGCAAGGCAGACATTGGTCCTTCAGCAGGTACTGGAGTACCTTCTCTATCAAAGGTATTGCAGATGCAAATGGCATAGGCATCAAAAAGGAGGAGACAAAGGGCTGCAGAATGCCAGGGGTGTGTTTAGTAAATATTGAATGAGTGGATGAATAAAGAATGAGTGAGCTATTATAATGCAGGGTGTGCTCAGAATGGCATCTAACTAGGAATGGGGGCAGGGCAGGGGAAGTCAATGTTCTCTTCCTCATGTCAATCTTGGATCATAACATTTGCTGTTTGCATTTGCTCTCCTGCATTCTGTCACCTGACGACAGCAGCAAAGGGCAGCAAGACTGTGTGGGCATCATAGCATGTGTGTTTAAATCAGTGTTTTTCTGTGTCTGTGCCTGTGTGTGTGTGTGCCTGTGTGTGTGTGTGTGTATACATGTGTACATGGAGGCCAAAGTAGACCCTTCTTGTAAGAATTCTCCTTGGATTGGAAGGAACAGAGCTGTTTTCAGCCAGCACAAGTAGGTGCTGAATCCCTGAACTCATGTATCTAAGGATGGATGCAGACCTATGTGAGGCCTCACAGGTCCAGGATCTGTGATGCCACCAGTTCGTGGGGTGACTGTTTTTCTCTCTCCATGGTTTGCACCAGGCAGGTTTTTTCCACTCAGCACATCTGTTCTGTATTCTGTTCTCCTCTATGGAATACTATTTTAACTGGCAAAGATATGGTGCCTTTGTTTATGCTGAAGAATATTACTTTAACTGTGTATAGGTGTGTAACTTTTGTTTATCCCACAGAGTAGTATTTTAATTGTGTAAAGGTGTGTTACTTTTGTTCATGCTGCAGAATATTACTTAACTGTGTAAAGGTGTGTTACCTTTGTTTATGAAGCATTTGTTTAATTATGTGAAGATGTGTTGCAGTTGTTTAACCTTGCCTGCCTAAGACACCTGATTGGTCTAATACAGAGCTGAACAGACAAAGGATAGGAGGAACTGGTAGGCAGAGAAAATAATAGGAGAAATCTAGGTTCAGGAGAGGAGAAAAGAACAAGAAAAGGAGAGAAGAGAATGAGGAGAAAGAGGAAAAAGAAGGGGACACGCCCTGGGGCAAGAAGCCAGACAGCTGCCAGCCAACCATGAGACGCAGTGAAAGTAAGATACAAAAGGAGATCCAGCACTGCAGCTACCTCCATCGGAGCCTTGTCCCCGCCCCCACCAAGAGAGGCAAATGGACTGAACAAGAAGAAACCATCCTGAGTGAGGTAACCTAGACACAGAAAGAAAAACATGGTATGTACTCACTCATAAGTGGGTATTAGATATAGAGCAAGGGATAACCAGCCTACAATCCCAAACCCCAGAGAAGCTAGGAAACAAGGAGGACCCTAAGATCTCCTGAGTAAATTGGGAGCATGGGGGGAGGGGAGAGGGAGGTAGGAGAAAGAGGAGGGTGAAGGGGAGGGGGAGAAAAACATGAGGGAACAGGAAGGTCGAGTTGGGAGAAGGACAGAGAAGGAGAGCAAGGAAAGAGATACCTTGCTAGGGGAGCCATTATGGGCTTAACAATAAACCTGGCAAGAGGGAAATTCCCAGGAATCCACAAGGATGAACCCAACTAAAAATCGAAGCAATAGTGGAGAAGCTACTTTAAATTCCCTTCCCCTATAATGAGACTGATGACTACCTTAAATGCCATCATAGAGCCTTCATCCAGCAGCTGATGGAAGCAGAAGCAGAGATTCACAGATAAGCGCTGAGCTGAACTCCTGGAATCCAGTTGTAGAAAAAGAGGAGTGATGAGCAAAAGGGTCAAGACCATGCTGGGGAAACCCACAGAAGCAGCTGACCTGAGCAAGTGGGAGCTCATGGACTCCAGACTGACAGCTAGGGAACCAATATAGGACCAAACCAGGCCCCCTGAACATGGATGGGTGTCAGTTGGGGGGCTTGGGCAGTCTATAGAACCACTGGCAATGGAACCAGTATTTATCCCTAGTGCATGAACTGGCTTTTTGGAGCCCATTCCCAATGGAGGGATACTCTCTCAGCCTAGATACAGGGGGGAGGGCCTTGGTCCTGCTCCAAATGACAAGACAGACTTTGATGATCCCCCACGGGAGGCCTCACTGTCTCTGAGGATTGGATATGAGGGAGGGATGGAGAGATGGTGGCAGGAGTGGGCGGACAGGCGGGAGAGGGAACTGGGCTTGGTATGTAAAATAAGATTGTTTTTAATTTAAATAATTTTTAAAAAGATACATAGAAGGAAAGAAAAAATAAAAAGCCCCAAGGCAAAAGGTAAATAGAAACCAGTTAAGTTAAAGGACTAGCCAGAAATGAGTCTAAGCTAGGCCAATCATTCATAACTTTGTTCATTCTTGGCCCCTCTCCCTTAGAGCTCTCACTCAGGCCTCATGGGCCCCGAGTTTCCCTCACTCCGTCTGTATGACAAAGATTGTGAAGTCTCACTAGTAGAATCCAGCTGTACTTCTTGTGTGTTCATGCCGGAGCCCCAGCCAGTCTGTAGGCGAGACACTGGTTCACCATGGGCTCAGGATGGTACCTTGATGCCGAGCATCTCCAGGCAAGGAGCCTGGCCCACAGATTCTCGTGGCAGGGCTGTGGGCTGTGGACCAGCATCTATGATGTAAGCCTTGTGCCTGCATATGTGCCTAACTGTGTGGGGGTTGTTACACTTTGGAGTTTCTGAAGATAGAACAGAGAGGAATGGCTTGAAGGTGACCTCCCTCAATTAGTGCTGACTACCTGGCAGTAAAGCAGTGGCAGCCTGTGTATGAGTTCTTATGAGCACCAGAAGTCCATCCTGGAAGCAACCTCGAACTGAATGCTTGCTGCGCAATAGGCAGGTTTTGGACTAGCAATACCTCTTAAGTCTTTTTCTGGAGCTAGGTGATAGAGGGTTGAGGGGTGACTTCTTAAGAAAGCATAAACTTTGGAGTGTTTAACATGCCCTAACTTATCTAACGGCTCCTCATAAGAGTGCCCTGAAGCAGAGTTTTAATGTGTTCCATTTGACAGACCTAACACTGAATTCTAATGACTTGCTCAGGGATACACAGCTAGACCAAATAGAAGAGGCCATGGTATCCTGTGTGTAAGCTATGACCCCTTCTACCTGCTCCACGCTAGCTGAAAAATGGGACAGGGAGGTTCTGGATGTGCTGGCGTCCCCATTAGGCTGGAGGACAGAGACTGCCCCATCACCGTCACAGCTTGTCCTTGTAATAGCCATGGGCCTGACACAGTTCACACTCAACAGTGTCACCCAAATGACCGCTTTCTTGCAATCACCAGATCAAGGGGCGAGTCAAAACAAGAGAAGGGACCTGGGGGCAGGACCAAGACAATGCTTTACTGGTCTAGGCCTGGGAGAAGATGGGTGACCTCTCTTAGGGACAAAGCTTGGCTTCAGTCATGCCGGGGGCCCATGGGGTTTTGGAAAGCGATGAGTGTGGAGCAAAGGAAAGACTGAGGAGACCTTTGCCCCAGCCAAGCTCCATAGTGGAACATTTTTCCTGTTCTCCTGGGAGCCAGCTCCTTTCCTGGTGCAATGGTTCCTTGCTTCTTTTGCATAGCCACTGCTGGCCTGATTCGGTTCTTAAGTCTCTCAATTCAACCAGCATGTGTCAGTCTAGACAGTGTGGAACTAAACCTCTAAGGGTGGGAAGGTAATTAAACCAGTGTCCTAGCCTTTGAAAAGACCCTGTGGAGGACGAATATGGGGACATCACCTATTACTATATAGTACCACAAATAGTTTAACAGGCTTACACACTGTCAGTATTCAGACATCTGTACTGGCCTGTCCTTGGGGTTCTGACAGGATTCGCCCTCAGCTGCAACCAATAAGAACACCACCTGTGCATATTCACTATGTTCCCTTTTAAAAGGGCCCTGCCTACCTCCCATCTTTCTCTCTCTGCTTTTTAAAATTACAACATATACAAAGTGGAATAGTGACTTGGTGCTAATCCATGGAATACACTGTGAATAGGTCAATAAATGGCTCAACATTTGTGATGGCTAACCTTGATTGTCAACTTGATCAAACACTTGGAAGAAAACCTTTGCCTCTATCAGAAAGGCCTGTGGGCATGTATGTGAGGCATTTTCTTGATTGCTAATCAATGTGGGAGGACCCAGCCCACTATGGGCGGTACCATCTCTAGACTGGTGGGCCTGCTCTGTGTAAGAAAGGTAGTAGACTGGGAGCTTGAGAGTAAGCCAGTAATCTGAGTTCCTGCCTTGGCTTCCTGGATGATGAACTGTTAACTTGTAAGCAAAATAAATACTTTCCTCCTTCAAGTGCTTTGGGTCAGTGTTTTATCACAGCAACACAAAGCACACTAACATGACATTTTACCAAGAAGGTAAATAAGAATGTCAGGTGTGGGGCCAATAGCACCCTCTTCAAAAGCTGTATCTTCCCATAGCCCTATGAGGGTTTTTGTTTGGGTTTTTTTTTTGGGGGGGGTGGGGGTTCGAGGCAGGATTTCTCTGTGGCTTTGGAAGCTGTCCTGGAACTAGCTCTTATAGACCAGGCTGGTCTCAAACTCACAGATATCCACCTGCCTTTGCCTCCCGAGTGCTGAGATTAAAGGCGTGCGACACCACCTGGCTCTATGAGGGTTTTGTTTGTTTTTTGAGTCAGGGTTTCTCCATGTAACAGCCCTGGCTGTCCTGGAACTTGCTCTGTAGACCAGGCTGGTCTCCAATTTACAGATCTGCCTGCCTTTGCCTCCTAAGTACAGGGATCAAAGTCATATATACGCTGCCACTACCCAGCTTGCTCTATGAGATTTTTAGCTGGTTGTTTTTTATCTTGCTATATTGCTCCAGCTGGTCTTGAATCCGTTCTTCCTGACTCAGTCTCCTGAGTGCCAGGATGATAGGTATGTGCCACTATGCCTAGTTTTTTTTTTTAAAAAAGGGTATCTTGTTATGATTGATATTAAGTAAGCTGTTCACATTTAACAACTTAATCATTAAATTAATGTTTAATTCATTAAAGAACATTAAACTAATTCACTAAATAGAATGAATTTATTGTTCATTTTCCATTTGGTAAGTTTTCACATGTGTAGATCCTCATGAAGTCATCTCTATAACCAGGAGAGTGGACATGAGTTTGAGGAGATGGCTTGGCAACTAAAGTTGCTCTCTACTCTTCCAGAGGACATGGGTCCCAGCATCTGTGTCAGGGGGCTCACCACCAAGTGTCACTCCAGCGGTAGGGTATCTGACACTTTCTTCTGGCCTTCCTATGTACCCACACACATGTGGCATACATTCACACAGTACATACATATAAAAATAGAAGTAAATATTTTTGTAAAGGTGGTGAAGTGTGGTCCAGGCCCTGGTAGCACACACCTTTAATCCTAGCACTCAGGGAGGCACAGGCAGGCAGATCTCTGAGTTCGAGGCCAACCTGGTCTACAGAGTGAGTTCCAGGACAGCCAGGACTGTTACAGAGAAGCCTTGGCTTGAAAAATAAAAACAGATAGTGAAGTGCTCATCACTTTAAAAAATGTCCCTGTGTCTTTTTCTTTCCCAGTTCCCTCCTACCACAGACAGATATTTCCCCCAACAATTTCCTATCTGCTTTCTGCTGCTATAGTTTGTGAGTTTTTAAGAAGGATTTTCTATCAATAAAACCACAGAGGGAATGATCTCTTTAGTCTGATTTCCTTCACTTGTCTTAGTTCTTTAGAGTTTGCCCCATGTTGTGATGGTCAAGAGTCCATTCTTTTTCCTCCATGAGCAGTGTGCAGTGTATAGCCAGCGTCATCCAGCACTTACCCATTCGCATATGGAGAGTATGGGTTTTCCCCTCAATTCAAATAAAGCTGCTAAGCATATTTTTGTATATATATATATATATATATATATATATATATATATATATATTTTCTAGTCTTGGAGAGTGATCCCAGACCCTTTCAGGTGCTAAGCAAGTACTCTTACACTGAATTATATTCCCCAGACACTTTTCAGTTTTTTTTTTTTCAGTAACACTTAAAAAGTCATTGTTCTTTTTGTGTGTGCATAGTGGCTTGCTATGTAGCCCACGGCTGGCCTTGAACTCGAGACTCTCTTACCTCTTCTTTCTGAGTGCCGGGATGATAACTATGCAGCACCATTGCCGGCTTCTGTGTGTTTTGAACTTTTATATTCTGGTGTAGTACAATTGATTTGTATGTAGCTAAGAAGCATTTGTTTGGACTGGGGAGATGGCTTAGTTGTCGAGGTGCTTGCCACACAAGCTAGCCTAAGGACCTGAATTCAGATCCCCAATATTCACACAAAAACCAGGAGTGGTGGCATGGACCTGTAATCCCAGTACTGGAGGTAGGGGTTATGGAGTTAGGTAGATCCCTGGAACTCACTGGCTAGCCAGTCTAGCCATACCAGTTTAGTGAGAGAACATGTCTGGAAAAAAATAAAGTGGACTATATTGACCTTTGACCTCTACATGCACACGTGTACATGCACACATCCACAAGGACATGTACATACTATACACACACACACAGCACACACACACACACACACACACACACACACACACACACAGCACACACACAGCACACACACCACAGATTAATTTACCCCAAAGTCTCAGAGATTTTTCTGTTTTTCTTTTTGAGATAGGGCCTCATGTGTAAGAGGCTGGCCTTGAACTTGCTATGTAGTAGAGTGTGACCTTGAATTTCCAATCCTGCTCCTCCATGTCCAGTACACTGGGATTACAGCCACATGCTACCACACATAGCTGACGTGGCGCTAGGGCTGGCACCCAGGCAAGCCTTTACCAACTGAGCAGCATCCTAGGCCCACTATGTGTTCTTATAAAAGTCTTGTTTTTATATGTAAAAATATTTCCTTTTCATTTTATTCTTCTTCCTCCATGAGCAGTGTCCAGTGTATGGGTGCTTTTAGTGTGTGTGTGTATGTGTGTGTGTGTGTGTGTGTGTGTGTGTGTGTGTGTGTGTGTGTGTGTGCGTGTATGCATTCAGTGCCTGTGGAGGCCAGAATACCTTGGGACTGAATTACAGACAGTTGTGAGCTGCCATGTGGGCGAGGGGAATTGAACCTGGATCCTCTGGAAGAGCAGCCAGTGCTCTTAATCCCTGAGCCACCGCTCCAGCTCTGAGTTTTATAGTCACTCTTGACAGAAGGTGATGTTAGTTATTCTCTTTTCTTCTTTGTCAAAGCTGATTTGTCTTCTAAACCCTTGTTTAGAAGATACTTATAAAATAAAGACAAAACAAAAATCTACTGAGATATTGTACTTGCATTATATCTTATAGATACATTTGAGAAGAACTGGCTTCAAGATTATTGAGTCCTCTAATCTATGAACATGGTATCTTTCCATTTATCTAGGTCTTATTTTTTTCTCAGCAGTATTTTGTGCCCCCCCAGGTCTTATATGTGTTTTGTTGTGTTTATCCCTAAGTATTTCATAGTCCTTGACATTATTACAGAGCATTATTATTTAAGCATTCTAGCATTTCTGAAAGGCATACAGTTGGCAAAGTATATTTTATTCATCTTATGTCTTTCATAACCTTGCTGTTATGGAGTAACTAATTACATGGTCAAGTCCCAACCCCAGTGTCTCAGAATGAGATTTCAATTGGAAATATGATCTTTTAAATGGCAATTAGGGTTGAACTAGGTATGGTGGGTTCTAATCCAGGGGTCCTTAGAAGAAGAAGACATGACCACATTGGCACACACACAGGAAGATCACGTGATCCAGGGAGAGAGGCCTCTGAAGAACCAACCCTGCTAATACCTTAATCTCATACTTCTAGCCTTGAGAACTATGAGAAAATATATTTCTGTTTAAACTAACCAGGTTGTGGCTTTCTTAGTAATAATAGAAATAGAGACACATTTTCTAAAATATTTATATTTCAAGTAGCTTCTGATAAATTCTACTAGGTTTTTATCTGCAGACATGCATAGAGTCTTTAAAAAATAATAATTTTACTTCTTTTGGCTTAAATGCCTTTTGTTACTTTTTCTTGTGTGACTACACTGACTAGGACATCAAGTACAAAGGTTTTGTTTTTTGAGACAGGTTCTTGTAGGTGGAAGTTTCTATCCTGCAACTGCTCTCAAATAATCACTCAGAGACTTAATTACAAAAGCTAGGCCAATAGCTTAGGCTTATTACTAACTAGCTCTTACATTTTACGTTAACCTGTATTTCTTATTTACATCATGACACATGGCAGTACCTTAATTAGCATGCCACAATCATCTCCTGCTCCCTCTGCATTTGGCTGGTGACTCCAGACTCTGCCCTTCTTCCAGTATTCTCCTAGTCTGGCTCTCCTGTTGTAATTTTTTTTTTAAGTGGCTTGAGAGAGAAAGACACCATTCGACAGAGTTCAAATAGAGGGATTTTTTTTTGGGGGGGGGAAAGGGATTGTTAAAAAAGGGGGGGGAGGAGGGAGACCAGCCTCTGGGGACAGGAGCATTGGAGAGAGGAAAGAAGTGGAGAGAGGGAGAGGGGGAGAGGGGGAGGGGGGAGAGGGGAAGGGAGAGGGGGAGGGGGGAGAGGGGGAGGGAGAGATGGGAGGTGGGCAGGGCCCTTTTTAAAAGGGAACATAGTGAATAGGCTCAGGTGGTGCTCTTAGTAGCACTAACTGAGAGGGGCGTATCCTGTCAGAACTCCAAAGGCAGGCCAGTACAGATGCCTGAATCCTAACATCTCCTGCCTAAGCTTACTCTGTTCAGCTATTGGCAGGCTGTCTTCTTTATTAAACCAATCCCAGAGACCTATATTTACACAGTGTACAAAGGGATTATTCCACAGCAGGTTCTCACATAGCTCAAACTGTTGTTGAATTTGCAATGTATTTGCAATGAAGCTGGAGTGTTGGGATTATAGGCACTCGCTACCTCATTCAGCTTTTTAAGTACAATGTTGAAAGGTAGTAAAAGCAGACACCCTAACCTTCTCATGATTGTAGAGCGCATCGCCCCAGTCCTTCATCGTTGAGTATGATGTGAGCTAAGGATTTTTTTCAGCTGCCCTTTTTTTTTACATATTAAGTTCAGAGTGTTGATCTTTAAAATTCTATCCCAAAAGTGAGCAAATGGGGCCTCTGAAAAGTTAGGTGGTAGCTAGTTGTAAGTGACTGGTGTAAGAAGTAGCAACAAGCATGGATTCTGTGACCAGTCTGCACTGGCACTGATGGAGCCTTACCAGCTTTGGTATTGGAGGTGGTATCAGAAGTTTTCAAATGTCTTGGCTCTAATTTCTTGTGTAAATGAGGCTTGTAACATCGCCTACCTGACAGGGTTGTTAAAAGGTTGAAAATATGTAAATTGTGTTTTTCTTTTATATGTGTTAGGGGCAGGGAGGGGTTGCTGAGACATGATCTCAGGTAGCCCAAGCTGGCTTCAAACTCTCTATGCTATGTAGTCCTGACTGTCCTGGAACTTGTTCTGTAGACCAGGTTGGCCTCACCTGCCTCTGTCTCCCAAGTGCTAGGATTAAAGGTGTGCACCACCCCAGGGGACTGACTCTGAACTTCCTACCCTCCTGCTTCCGCATCTGGAGTGCTGGGATTGTAGGTATCTGTCACTAGGCCAACATGCCTGTTTTATGTGGTGCTGAGGATCAAACACAGAACACTGTGCATGCCAGCAAGGCATTCTATCACCCATATTGCATCCCTAGTCCTGAATAATTCCTGATGTGTTTAAAACAGTGTCTGGCAAATAGCAACTACTACATGTTACATTGTTTTAAATTGTGGAAACCAGCTGGATTCTACGGTAGGACGTAAAGACTACCACATTGATTTCCAAATTTGGAACTTTCACCCAACCAAACCTACTCAATGTCACAGTTTGGATTATCGCCTGGTGGAACTTCCTTGCATCCAAGCCAGAAGTCCTGTCTGCATATTTGACAGCTGCTGATTGGTAGAGGATTTCTCAGGAAGCCTTCATTTCTCAGCTAGGGAAGGCTGACTGAACCACCTGTGTGAGATGGTAGCAGCTGTGGACAGCTTCTCCCGGGCTGGGAAGGTTACTTCCTATGCTTTGTGTGCGCTTTGCTAGGCTCTTCTGTGGCTTCCACTGTGACACTTGTCATGGCTCTTGGCATCCCCTAGGGAGATCACCTCTCAGATTAGATTTTAGGGCATGAGTCTTCTGGGCAACTCCTCTTCTTGCCACTAGGGACCAAACAAGGAGCACAGAGGTGGCTTCTTTGAGGAACCACCTAGAGCCTGAGTTAGCACTTGAACAAACACTGGGCTCTTTTTATTCAGCCCCACGGAGGGTGGGAGATTCAGTCCCTTCGTGGCATTTTGTGTGTGTGTGTTTTGCATTTTTTTTTTTAATTCAGAAAGGATGTGTCTGATTCCAGGAATTCTTGGCTTGAAGAGCTCTTGGTTTCGGATTTGCTTGAGTCTTTTCCTGACCAAGCAGCAGGTTGCTTTGCTCACTTCAACGGTATTGTTACATAAACAAGTGAGCCGTCTGTTTGCTACAGGCAAAGCCAGAGTTTCCATCTGAATTTTGGCTAATCAGGATATAAGGGTGGATTCAAGCTTGGGATTCTTAAACCTCCTAAGCCTCACAGCTGTGTTTCCCCATTTCCACTAAATGCTAGGGTTAAGATTTAGGGAATTATGCAAAACACACTGGCAGTGCCCAGGCTTAAGAGTGTGTGTGTGTGTGGGGGGGTTCCCCTGCCTTGTAATGTTGCCTGATGGCCCCCCATTTTTTGAGGATCCAGTTGAATGCTTGAAAGCACAGGAGAGTAAGTTCACAGGAAACTGAGCAAGTGTTTTCAGACCTTGATCAGGCCTGAGCTCAGGACTATGCTTTTTCTTAAAATAACTTTAAGGATTGAGTGCAAAAATATGGGAATGGCACAGTTGCTGTGTGCAGTCATAGATAAATGCACAACACCAAGCAATCACCCTGCATGCACACCCTTCAGCAGCTCCTAGCCCAGCCGGCCTTCCAAAATGCTACCCTAACAAACGCATTTAAAATTTGCAATTGTGCAGGGAAATGCCCTACAATATAGCTTTTAAAATTTGCCTATTGTGTACAAGCACACAAGCTGTTTATGCAGAATTTTAGCCCGTTTTAAATGCTAACAGATCCCCCACTAGCGGCTTTGTTTAGCAAAACATTCAAAACTTTATTAAAAACAGTTTTCAAAAGTAGCTTCATAAAACTAGACACCAGCAAACCTTGGTCGAGGGGTGGAAAATAAATGGTGTATCTTAAACCCGCAGAAGTTAAAAGCCTCTTTTTTTTTCTTTTTTGTTAGCTAACAATGGAAACTTTAAAAAAAAAAAAAGTGTTTCCCTCCCTCGGTCTTGCCAAGCAATAGAAAAAAAAAGAAGAAAAGAAAAACTTGTTCCGCTGAGTTCAACCCCAGACAGGCTCACAACTTCCTTCCTGCCTTCCTCCCCCAAGCCCCCGCCTTTCTGCCTCCTCCCCCAACCCCCAACTTTTTTTTTTTTTTAATCTTACATTGAACAAACACTGAAGTAGCCGGGAGCAGACGCTGACAGCGGTAGTGTCTCCTACCAAGCAAGGAGCTGCCCAGGGTCGGCCTGGCGTTGCCGCCCCCCACCCCCACCCCCGATCGCCTGGCCCCTGCACCGGTGCATTCAGCCTCTTTGTACCCAAATTTTTTCGTCTTCCATAAGTTGTTGCGGAAATCCTTCGGGGGCGTTTTCTACTTTAAACCACCTGGTCTGCCCAAGCCCCGAGTCCACGGGGCATGTCGCCTGCACGGGACCTGGGAGTCTGAGCAAATTGCAGGTAAGCGTGGCGGCTCCTTCCTGGCCCTCGCCTCTGAACCCTCTTTCCGCTCCATCTGGGCTGGGGCTCCTTCGGGTGTTCCGGGGTCCGAACACAGCGCAGAGGGGGAAGGCTGACTTGGGAGGGTGGCGCTGGGCATAGCGGAGGCGATTCGGCTTTCCCACCGCCTTCCGGGCCCCGCCGCCGCCTCCCCGGCGCGCTGCGGGCGTCTGGGGCTCGGACTGCCGGGCGGCTCTGTTGGCGCCAGGAGAGGCTGCCCGCCCGCCCGCCCGCCCGCGATGCGCAAGGCCCTGCCCTCCGCCGTCCCGCTCCGAGCTTAGCATGCCGTCCGCCGGAGGGCTGCAGATTCTCAGGCCTGCACACTTAGAAGGCTTCCGGGCTGCAGCCGTGCAAGCAAGCTCAGAGTTCCTCCGATGGATGGATGCAAGGGTGCGGGTCCCGGAGCCTACAGAGACACCTGGGTGCTTGCTAACAGGATGAGCGCAGGACTGAGTGACTGCGGGCACGAAGCCCTTCCAACCCCACCCCAACACACACACACACACACACACACACACACACACACACACACACACACACACACACACACTCGCACGCTGCGGGGTGTGAGGGGACGACAGTAGTGGTCTCCACTATTTGATTCCAGTACTGGAAACTGCTGAGTTTTGGCCCCAGGCGCGCACGCGTGCCCACATTCACAAAACACACTAGTACTGCAAAGTGCTTTGCCTCCCCCCCCCCGCCCGCACCCTCCCAGGCGGAGGGAGACAGCCCCAAGTCCAGGATCAGCAGAGAAAACGGCCCGGGTCTCAGTTCAGGCAGCGGTTTGGGGAAGGCAAGTCCGGGTCAGGTTCCCTGTGACTTGGTCTCTGATGTCCTGAGAGGGTGGAGCAGGGCTGCCTGTCATCCTCGACAGCCGGTGTTTGCTCCGGCCAGGGGAACTTGACCAGCCTCGCCTAGGGACCCAGCAGTTGTCCCTCCTTCCTCGGCCATCCGCGTGGCTACCGAGACTAATCGTAGAATTTGGGATTCTAGGTGTTCTTAGAGCTGGGGGAGGTGGACCACGGCCGGAAAGCAGGAGCAGCCCGGCATGCCTCCACACGGAGCATCTCAGCCCCTGTAGGCCAGGCATCCGGGGGGCACCCTGCCCCCAGCACACTGGGGTCCGGGGACTCCCGCTGGCCTCTGCGGGGGGCGGGGGGGGGTCGGGGCTCTCTGCACCCTCCCCTCTGCGCCTTCTGAAAGTCTGACTTTCCTCCTTGTGTCTCGACAGCCGCGAGATCGTTTATGGAGCTTGGGGCGGGGGCCGAGCCCGCGATCGTGCCCCGAGCCCGCCGCCTAGGCCATGCAGCTCCCGCGGCGTGCGGAGCGGTGGCCGCCGGGCCTCCAGGACTGAGCCGGGAGCCGCGGGAGGAGGCGGCGCGGGCGGTGGAGCGGGACGGAGAGCCGCGGCGGGCGGCGGGCGGCGCGGCAGACCCAGTACTATGGCTGTGTACTGCTATGCCCTCAATAGCCTGGTGATCATGAACAGCACCAACGAACTCAAGAGTGGCGGCCCCCGGCCCAGCGGCGGCGACACACCTCAGCCCTCGGGGAGGGCCGCTCTGAGCCCCGGCAGCGTCTTCAGCCCCGGGAGAGGCGCCTCCTTCCTCTTCCCCCCAGCCGAGTCACTGTCGCTGGAGGAGCCCCCGAGTCCTGGGGGCTGGCGCAGCGGCCGGCGTAGGCTGAATAGTAGCAGCGGCGGCGGCGGTGGCAGCGGCAGCAGCAGCAGCAGCGGCGTGGGAAGTCCGAGTTGGGCTGGCCGCCTGCGAGGGGACGCGCAGCAGGTGGTGGCGGCCCGCACCCTCTCCCCACCTGGGCCAGAGGAGGCCCAGAGGAAGCTGCGGATTCTGCAGCGCGAACTGCAAAATGTGCAGGTGAACCAGAAAGTGGACATGTTCGAGGCGCAAATCCAGGCCCAGAGCTCTGCCGTCCAAGCCCCCCGAAGCCCGCGTCTGGGCAGGGCTCGTTCGCCCTCCCCGTGTCCCTTCCGAAGCAGCAGCCAGCCCCCTGGAAGGGTCTTGGCGCAGTGCTCCCCAAGTGAGGAACGGAGGACAAAGTCCTGGGGAGATCAATGTACAGAGACCCCAGACCCCAACTCTGGGAGGAGAAGCAGGCTCAGCCCACACCCCTGGAAGGACAAGGAGGGAGTGGCCCCTCTTTTACGCCCTGCCAGCCCGACCAGGTTAGGGACTCAGAGTCCATCTGCTTCAGTGAGGATGGAGGGAGGCACCCGGGCCAATCCCCGCTGTGGCTCACCCACAGCCATGGAAATTGACAAGAGGGTTGCTCCCTCACCGGAGCACTTTGGAACTAGTTTAGCATTGACCACTAAAGTGGCAGCTTCAGCCTCATCCGTTGGACCACACCCTGGACATGATTCTGCCCTCATGGAGGCAGCCTGCGAGCTCCGGGGCGTGCGCCCCTGGGAGGCGCAGATGGAGAGACAGGGGCAGTTTCTGGACAGGGAGACAGGCTCAGCCTCCGAGCCTGGCCGGACCCACATTAGAGAGCCTCCTGGGAGAGTGGGGAGAGGAATTCACCCTGTTGGTGGGCAAGGTTCCTGGACACCTGAAGTCATCAAAAGGCCAGAAGAGAGGACTGTGAATGCCCAAAGCTCAGAGGCTTCGGACGACCCGAGATGGTCTAGACTGCCAGGAGACCTAGGCTCCGTAGGTCCTGAGGAGGCAGGAAGTAGGATCGCAGGGATCCCAGCACCCGAGCAGACCCTGAACATTGTGGGAGAAGGGTCTCCAGCACTGGGCTTGCTTGGGGGCAGCCAGGCAGCACAGCCAGGGACCAGGGATGTCGGGGCAGAAACTCTTTGTGTCACAATGCTGGGACCTTTACCACCTGGGGAAGTGGCAACAGATTTGAAAGAACCCCGGTGCCTCCCTGGGGACAGGATGGGTGTGCAGCCTGAGAGTTCCAGGGTTTGGCAAAGTGCTGTGGAGGAAGGTCCCTTGATCTGGACGTGTGACACAGGGGTACAGCTGATGGAAACTTGGGGAAGCCAGCTGCATGACAGAGATGCTCATCGAAGCTGCCAAGAGATGCCCCCAGATCAGAAGGACGAGGCCTCCTTCAAAGAGGCCTGCAGCCCCAGCAGCGTCCCTGCCATCCCAGCTGTCATCATCACAGACATGGGTGCTCAGGAGGATGGGGGCTTAGATGAAATCCAAGGAAGCCCTCGGGGTCCCCTGCCTCTGAGGAAGCTTTCATCCTCCTCGGCCTCCTCCACTGGCTTCTCCTCTTCCTATGAGGACTCAGAGGAGGACATCTCCAGTGACCCTGAGCGCACGCTGGACCCCAACTCAGCCTTTTTGCATACTCTCGACCAGCAGAAGCCCAGAGTGGTGAGTGTTGCTGTGCATTTCTTAGAATTCATGTTTTCAGCAGGCCTTTCTGAGTACTCGCCTGGTTTCCTTACTTTCTGCTGAACAGTAAGGACTCCGAGCAGGGCTCTGGTGGAATCACAACCAATATTTTTCTACAGGCAGGTTTGCTGCGGGTCGCAGAGGTACCACCCAAGCACTTTGTAGGCTGGACAGTTGAATTGGAGTCATCCCTACCGTTCACATCTTTTTAAAAATGGGTTTGAAAGTACATAATATTCATGAATGTCAACAATAACAAGCCCTCCTGATTTCCAAAGATAGTGAAGAGCTGTCGAATGCAGCGTTCGCTTGATGAAGCGAAACACTTAATGTCGTGATTCACTCAGGCTGACGACGAGTTCTGTTGGCTCCACTCAAGTCTCTACTCCCAGGCAGAAATGTGAGTGAGGTGATTCTGTGACAGGACCCTGACCTCTGGAGATGTGGTTGTGTGGTTGACCCATGGCATGAGCAACGACTAAGCCTCGCTCAGTAAGTTAGGCAGGACTTGGCGATATCAATGTAGTCCACGTAACTAGTGTGTAGTATGACGTGTGGATTGAAATGTAAACTATCTTTTGAGCCAAGCATTTTCTTTTGTAGCAGGATGCTATTTGGATTGCGTTGTCTGAGTTGGGCACACTGTGTCACTACCAGGTGTAAGTTGCGATGGGCCCATTCCGGGCACATTTGCACTTGTGTGTTTGGGTTCGTTACACTGACTCTTGGTCTGTCTGTGGCAGTGACGGATGTTCATTCCTACTATTCGGTTAATTCCAGCTTGAGGTCAGCTTCTTTTAGGAGATGTAAGTGTTGAAGCTACCTCTTCTAAAATGGGATGGCCTTTCTCTTGCCTCTCCAGGGAGGATGGGGGAATTTCCTAACCTGGCATGCAAGAGTTGTAGGCTACCATGTGGGGAAAGCTGCATGGTATTTTAGTGGGTAGCCTCTGGTTTCATCTTGAATGTGAGATTCCACCCATTTGCACACCAATAACTTTCTCCATCCTTAGTGGGTGCGTTACAGTTCGGCTCAGCACACTTTACTAAAAAATTTTGAATTCTAAAACACGATTCTTTTTCAGCTTCTACTTCAGAAATCACGGTCTAGTTTTGAAGATCAGGAATTGCTTTCCCTGAAACCTGTCTGCTGGTGATCTAGAGGCAAATTTGTATGCAAAGTTGAGTCCTGATCAGCCTGGCATTTTGTGGCTGGGACAGGGATCCCAGACATCTTGCACCTGCTCCCAGGCACCAGCATACCCCCTTAGAGAAGGGGTGGGCAGCAGTCTGCCTGGAGCAGGTAGTGGCCACAAGCCAGATGGAAAATGCTTCTCTTGGAAGGCATTCCCCTGTCCTCTGCTCAGCAGTTAAGGCCTAGTAAGAGAGGGTCTTCTGCCCACCCCACCCCCTTTTGTTTCAAAACCCTGAAGCACGGAAACAGCATTGACTTGTTATCCATCTTCCATTTGCTCACTGTTGTGCTGTTGTGGTGGCTGAGCAGCTCTTACCTACTGCTTACCAAAAAGCTCCATACATCCATGTTTGAAAAGGAAATCTTGTCTGGGAAGGAGTGAAAGGGGATATAAATAATAACAGGTAAACAGCAACAGCTTCTCTTTTTTTCTCCTTCATTTGTCAGAGTAAAAACAGATGTGCAAGCAGGGAGCTAACTGGTGTTTTCAGGTTAGGTAAGAGGCCCAGAGGTAGAAGTGAGCTGTTGTCCCATCTACCTGCCTCTCATCTTTGAACAGGTTTTCTTAAACACCTGGAGGGGAGTCAGGGAAAAAGAAATTCCCTGCTGTCGTTGCTCTCTGGAGAGAGAGAGAGAGAGAGAGAGAGAGAGAGAGAGAGAGAGAGAGAGAGAGAGAGAGAGAGAGAGACTGACTATGAATGTGTGTTGGGGTCAGAGGCGTGTGGGTAACCAACTGGAAATTATGGGATCCTAGGGACTTTTGCTCTCTGGTTGAGAGCCTGCACTATGAGCAGAGGGGAACTCTTAGACTCACTGTGATGCTAGAGCTTATCTGGAACACCAAACCATCTGCTCATTGGGTCAAGACTGCTATTTTGTCTGCAGGAGGCCAGACATCTTGATTGACCTGGGAGGCCTGTGGGCCGTCCTTTTGATGTTTGGCAAATGAAGCTAGCCCTGCCCCTGCTTCTCTGACTCGCTTCTGTGTGTACAGCACTACTACAAATGCATCTGAGCACGCTCAAGCGTGCCCGCTTTCTCTCACACATGCTCACTTGTGCTCATCCTCACCTTCACATTGCTCACACACACTAACACACACCCACACAAGTTCACACTCACACCCATACACTCATACATGTAGGTTTGAAATGGCATGCTCACACAACCAACCCTGGCTCCCAGACCCATAGAAGACCCTAGGGATTTTTACCACGGCCTCTCTTTCCCACATGTCCTCTGTTGCACACGGACTCGTGTTGTAATTGGATGTGCAGGCAGGGTGTGATAGCATGTCTGCATCTTAAGGATCCCACACTTGGGGTTTGCTTGGAAGTAACTCAGAAGCATCTTATCTTAGAAAATAGATTGGATCGATTCGTTCCAAAATTCTACTGTCAATAATGTGTACAAACAAAAGCGAAACAAGGTGCCGGCAAGATGGCTCAGCAGGTAAGGGTGCTTACTAATAGGCTGACAACCAGAATTTGATGCCCAGAACCTACATGGTAGAAGGAGAGAATTGTCTTCTGTAAGTTGTCCATGGTGCGAGCAGGCAGGCAAATGCATGCACACACAACACACAACATGCAAAAATTCATAAATCAAACTGTAAAAAAAGCATTAAAAAGTCCCAAACTATGGCCTAGTACCTGTAGGCTATAGAAGGAACTAAAATGCCTTTGCCTTTTTTATGTTTGCTACTTTTAAGGGCCATTGGAATTTCGTTTCTTTGGTCTTTTTTGGGGTGGGGAGGTATTGAGTATTTTTGCTTGTTTTTAGTGAATAAAGAACTTGTACACGTAGCAACTTTTAATCTATTTGAGATGGTTGTGTGTGATTTTAAGAAGTGTGTAACAATTTTATGTTTGATTATCTAGTGGTGAGCACTTTTGAGTGGAAACTTTAAAAAGAGGTTTATTTTCTTTTTATGTGTGTATGTGTGTGTAAACACAAGTTGTGGAAGTGCTTCTACAGGTCAGAGGAATGTGTAGGGCCCCTAGAGCTGGGGTTACAGGCAGTGTGAGTTGCCTGGTGTGGGTGTTGAGAATGGAGCTCCAGTCCTACAAGAGCAGCAAGTGTTCATAACTGCTGAGACATTCTCTCTTAGCCCCCTGGAAACTTAGATGAGGGTGTCAAAGGCCCAGGTTATGGGGATATGAGTTCAGGTGGCACGCTCTGTTTTCTGAAGATAGGTGGCCCTTCTCTCTCTCAGGGACCAGGGCGTCTAGATCTAGGGTTCCTGGAATCATTTATCTGAGATTCTGGGTGTTACTCTGATAACAAAACAAAGACAAGATTTAAAAGCAAAAGGACCTGGGGCACACACTGAGGGGTCCTGGCTCTCTGGTAGCATTCTCTCTTTCTACACTGTGCATAATTCAAGGGTGACTCCAGGGAGGCTATGTCATTCCAACTTTCTGCAAATACTTAATTCTAGACATTCAGCTCCAAACTTGGTAGGTGTGAAGCATGCGTCAGGACATTTGGAAGTGTGACAAAGATCCTTTGGCATGGCCCTTGGCACTGAGGTCCAAATCAGGCACCTTTAAATGTATGCTTTCATTGGAGTCAGTTGACTGATCAGCCTGCCTGCCTTCCACCCATCCCTTTACCAAAAGATGGGCTCTTTGTAACTTCACATTCAAAAAACAACAGCAAAAAGAAACCTACAACAGAGCAAAGCATTAGTATTAGTGCCATAACTGAGGCTTTTCTTCTGGGAGGGGTTTCTTCTTGAGTCAGGGTTCCTCTGTGTAGACTTGCCTATCCTGGAACTGGCTCTGTAGACCATGCTGGCCTTGAACTCAAAGAGATCTGCTTGCCTCTGCTTCCCTCTGCTAGGATTAAAGATATGGGCCACCACCTACCTCCCAGAGATTTTCATTAATAATCACACAGATCTTAGCAACTGTGCTGAAAGGATGCCCATTGGATGCTTTCTGGCTACAGATAAAAAGAAACTTTGCCCCTCAGATGTGAAGTTTCAAAACCAAGGCTTTGCTGACAGAGTGCCAAGATGTCCCTTCAAAGCACTGTCTTATCAGAGACTGGAAGCATTCAGCTTAGCTTTTAAAACATCAGGGAGAAAGGTAGAGACTCAACACTACCTTTGCTGAGAACATTTAAGGTCTGAAAACATACACTTTGAGACATACCTTGCCTTTAGGCTTTAATAAGGAAGTAGCAAGCCTGTCAGCCTTTGATTGAAGAGAACTGGATTTCCAGGATGACATAAATCATCCTCAGAGCTCTGTTTGCAAGAGCTGAACTGCTACCAAGCCACTTTCCTGGCTTTGCCAGCACATGCTTGCTGAATGTAGTTACAGATTAGATTCATTTTATATAGTTTATTTAAATTCCTAGGAGTATTGATAACATTGTTTAGGCTTGTTTTATTCTGTCTGGTTCCAGCTTAGTCACCTAAAGGTAGATTTATTTTTATTTTTGTTTTTTTAAGATTTAATGGAAAGAATTTTTATCTAGTAGAAAAACCTCTGTAGATTTCAGAAAAATCAATAGGCGATTCAAAATTAACTCAGGAATTCTTTTAAATTACCTTGTGGTGTGTTCCCGTAATCTCAGCACACCCCCACCAGGCTGATACATAAGAATTTCCAGTATGAAGCCAGCCTGGACTCTGTGTGTGTGTGTGTGTGTGTGTGTGTGTGTGTGTGTGTGTGTGTGTGTGTGTGTGTGTGTGTGTTGCCCCTATCTCAAAAACAAGCAAACACACTAATTGCACTGTGGTCACGTTATCAGTGTGGAGGAATCTCTGTGTTTGTATAGGGGAGGACAGCTTGGCATTGAAGCTATGTACACTGTGCTCTCCAGCTCCATGACAAATATGGTTTGTTGTGTTGCGCATATGTGCATGCGTGCATGGGTGTCTTCTTTATTTTCCCATGAATCAGGAGAAGGCATTGCTTTCCTACCAACTATAAACTCTTTGGTTTTATGAAAGTTCTCTAGAGTGTCACCTGTCCTTTTGGGGTTTTACAGGACCTTGAGAGTTTCATATGGTCATATACTCTCAACTCAATGAACCAATTAATGAAGTGTCTACGGTGCTTTCAACAGATGGGCAGCACACTCAGCCTTTCCTTAAGAATAATAGTGGGCTGCCCTTCTCACTCTGAACAGCCGCCTTGGGGGTCTGGAAGAATCAGCCAGCTTGGTCTCATGGTCCCAACCATCAGCCTTGACTGGTACAGTTCTGTCACAGACCTCAGGCTGAGCCCCTCCATTGCCTCGTCGTCTTCTCACTGACCCTCCCTCCTCCATCTTGCCTTCCTGCTGGACCCAGGAGCACCAAACCACCCTCCAGATGAACTGTTAACTGTGACTATTAGTATAGCAGCTTAAATCTCCTTGGCTGAAAGACAAGACACATAAGTGTATGTGATCTCGTTTTGTATTTTTTATATTAAAAGTATCAAAATGTTTTCTCCTGGTTCCGTAGTGAACATTGTCTATATATGCGGAACATGGTACAGTTGAGAGGTTACAGAGTTTTATTTTCTTCAGTGGTCACATCTTACAGATGAAGAAGCGTGGACGGCACGTTTGGTATTGTCATAGGACCCATGTTCACGATCTTCTCACATAGCTTCTTAAGTGGGTCGGTTCCTTACTCATCTTCAAAGACCCAACCTAGCTTTTAAAATATGTGCTAAGGGCCATTGAGATGGCTCAGTGGGTAAAGGCACTTGCTGTGCAAACCTGATGACCCGAGTTCAATCTCTGGAACCTTCACAAAGGCAGAAGGAAAGAACTGACTGTATAAAGTTGTCACCTGGCCTCCGCATACATGCTGCGCTACACACGCACACTCATATACCATGCCCATGCACTATTGTTGTATAACAATAGTGATGAAATAATATGAGAAATCAAATATTTGTTGAATGAGTGAGAGAGGGAGGAACAGGCGTCTAATATTATCTATCCATAGAAGTGTTGAACTGTCTTAAAATGCATGAAGGGAGAATAGGCACAGTGAAGACAAGTTCATTGCCGATCTCCTTGGCCTTGATGCTTTGGGGATAGGCAAGCTAGACTTGGGTTTAGGAGGCCTATATTGACATCACAGCCCATCCATGGTCTGTAAGCCACTGGAGAACTAGTGAGAACCAGTGTGCCCTTATGGAGTGGTGAGAGTCACATGCTACAGTGTTGGTATGAGTGCCTTGTGTGGTGTCACAGAGTAGTGGCTCGGTAAGTGACAGCATTGTTGGAAGATTGTGAGCACTGGAGAGGCAGGGGAAGCACCATTTTCTGTGGAAGAAAGTCTCTGCAGCATCTCCAAGTCCACTCTCAACCCAGCACAGTCCCTCAGAATGATTTGCCGATACCCGAAAGGCTTCGATCAAATTTGTTTTCCAAAAACTGGAATTCCCCAGCTGCTGTGCAGTTGGTGTCCCTGTGTGTTGTCGCACTGAATAGGGCTGGTCTTAGCTTCCACCTCAGTCTAGTGTTCAAGGGCAGGCTGGGGAATTTCTTTTAAGGTTTGGACTCAAAGAGAAGAGCTGCGCAGAGCTTGGCCCACAGAAGTGCCTGCTCTACATGGTGTCGAGGAACGAGGCTGGCTTGACACATTTGTGTAGAGGACTGTTCAGGGGAGAGTCCTCTGACATTTCCTACGTAAAGGCAGGAACTTCCAAGGTCTGTGCAGTGAGGACTGGTTTAGGATACACATTTCCTTAGTTAGCAACACTCAGAAATGTTTTCACAATAATTCTAAGAATTCAGCAGCAGAAACCGTATCTTTTCCCCCATTGAGATCTGTTGGGACTTCATTCCTTTGCCATCGAGTGATAGAAGCCCACGCTATGAAAGGACACTAGCCAACACAACTTAATTTTTTTCCCCCTTGGAATTTTTGTTTCTCTCATTTTAGAGCATCTGTTAAGTTTTCTAAGTAACTGTGGCAGGGGATGTAGCTCACTGAGAATGCTTGCCTGACATGCTTCAAGTCCTGGATTCCATTCCCAGTACTACAACAAAAGAAAGAAAAGACGAGATGGTGAGATGGTTCAGCGGTAAGGGTGCTTGCCTCCCGACAGTGCAAACCTGCCTACCCAAGTTTAGTCCCTAGAACCTGTGGAAATGTCTGAGAAAGGACTGACTCCACAGAGTTGTTCTCTGACCTCCACATGGGTGCATATACATATAAGAAAATGAAAATAAGAAAGTTTTATAAATAACCAAAAAAGTAGGAGCTATATAGGAGATTAGCAGCAGAGGCAAACCCCATGATGTCCCTACTCGGTGGTCCAGGAAGGGAATTTCGGACTTCAAGCTTGCTAGGTAAGCACTCAACCACTGGGCTAGGCCTGCAGACCTTCAAATTATTTAAAAAAAATAAAAATGGAGGCACAGTCTCGCTAAGTTGCCCCAACTGGCTTTGGACTCACTTTATAGTCCAGGCAGGTCCTGAATTTGAGATGCTCATATTTCAGTTTCTGGAGCAGCTGGGATTGCAGGCCTGAACTATAATGCATTATATATGGACAGCGCTCATGAAGCCTGGCTACTTACTATTCATCCTTGTGTGTGATGTCATCTAGGGTGGGAGGAGGATGTGTTTTTATTTCTCCCTCTCTGAATGAGTAGGAACTGGTTCAGGCCTGCTGGGTGGTTAGAGCTTACCTGTCACCACCCTCCTCTGAAGCTCACTGTTAGCCTGTTCATCTCTCGTTTTACTTTTGTGGTGAGATCTGGATAGAAAGGAAAATGACAGGATTCAGAATGACAAGCGCAGATGTGGAGATTGTTTCCGCTGACCTCTGCCCGAGATCAGGGCTGGCCTAACCCAGAGACGATACTTGGTGCAGTGCAGGGAGCTGGTCCCCCTCTGAAAGGGTATTCGCCCTGCTTCCTTTATAAAGTTGGTCCTGGGGCATCACGGGAGGACATACATGGGGGCTTTGGGCTTGGAGTGTAGTGCCTTCTCGTTCTCTATCTTAAAGGTCCCCTGCGCCCTCTTCCCCCAACCCATTTGACCAGAATGAGTAAATGATTTTGCCGCTTCCCAACAAGCCACACTGCACTATATATGGCTAGTGCTTAACATTTCCTGCGCCAGTGGGGAGTGTTCAGCCTGCTTCGGTGTGGGGGGGGATATGTGGGGGGTGCGGCTGCTCGGGTGTGGGTGTGGAGGGGGGTGAGTGACTCCCTGGTGCCCGGCCATCTGCCCAACTGGATCTACAGTCTCTCTTGGTATACTGTGAGCTCGTTAGTGGGACGCGGACTATCACAAGGGAGGTCCTGCACCCCCAGGCGGTTCTCAGCAAGGGTTTTTCCAATTTCTGCTGACATTCTTTCCAAGCTCAATTCAATTTGTTTTCCTCCTCGCTATGGCGATTGATGACAGGGGTTGTGAAATGTGTAATTGGGCAGGATCGCCTCTAAGTGTTTCTTACCCGGTCCTGTGGGAGCTGGTGTTTGTCTACCCCCCTGCTGATGCACACGTGGGCACTCTCTCCTCATGAGCTAGACATCCAAGTGGCAGATTTAGTAACACAGGCCTCCCCAACTGTGGAGAAAGGGTGCTGGCCCGCTGGAGAGGAACATGGGAGGATCACTTTTGTAACCCTTATCTCACCTGAATCTGGTAACGGGAAGCTGGATAAAGGCCCAGGTTCGACTGTGACCTACACAGTTTAATCTCCTAACAATGCCGAATGGAAAATCCAACTGCCTGCCAGTGGTTTAAGAAATGGTCGGGAGATTTTGTCAGTGCCAAATAACCCTGAGATGCCGATCGCTGAGCAGGGGCAGGGAAAGCACACTGGGGGCGTTGTGTGAAAACTGGATGGACTGAGGGCACTGTTAAGGTTTGAAAAACTGTACAAAGCCCTTTATAGGTAGCGGTCCAGTGTGACCATGAGCGCTTCATCTATAGGATGCAATGGAAACAGTTCCCCTCTTCTTGGTTGTTTTTTTTTTTTTTTTCCTTCGAGACAGGGTTTCTCCGTAGTTTTGTAGATCAGGGCTGGTTTCGAACTCACAGAGATCCTCCCGTCTCTGCCTCCCAAGTGCTGGGATTAAAGGCGTTTGCCACCATCGTCCAGCTCCCCTCTTGTTGTTTCTGTTTGGTTGTTGGTTGGTTTTGAGATGCTGTTATATAGCCCTGGCTGGTGCTCCTTCCTCCACCTCCTAAGTGCTGGGATTACAGGTGTGAACCATGGAGCTGCTTCTCCTTCTCCTCCTTCTCTTCCTCTTCCTCCCCCTCCTTCTCTTCTCCTTTCTCATTTGTCATCTTAGTCATCACAGCAGGAACCACCTCCTAGTGTCTTGCTGATTCCAAGCAATTTGGAGGAGCCCTGTCAGTAGTCTTCTTTTAGACCTTTTCTGAGCATGCCTCAGGACTGGTTTGGTAAACTGGAAACATTAGTGACTCCTGGCTTCAGGGAGAGTATTTTCTTTCCATCCTTATTAATTAATTTTAATTAATTAATTTTAATTTTGAGTACTATGACACTACTTTTAAAGTGGTCTCAAAAGAGGGATAGACCAGGGGCTGGAGAGATGGCTCAGTGGTTAAGAGCACAGCCAGAGGTCCTGAGTTCAATTCCCAGCAACCACATGGTGGCTCACAAGCACCTTGAATGAGATCTGGTGCCCTCTTCTGGCATGCAGGCACAGGACTGTATATATAATAAGTAAATAAAGTCTTTAAAAAAAAAAAAAAAAGAGGAATGGACCAAATGTATATATTGAGTGTGGTGGTGGCACACGCCTTTTAATTTTAATTTTAATTAAATTAAATGCCAGCATTTGGGAAGCAGAGGTAGGAGAATCTTTGTGAGTTTGAGGGCAGCCTGGTCTACAGGCAAGTTCCAGGACAGCCAGGACTGTTACACAGAGAAACCCTGTCTCAGATACAAAACAAAACAAAACAAAAGAGGGCTGGACCAGGGCAAGCACTAAGCCAATGTGAGCCATACTTGCCTCTGTAGTGCTTAATGAGAATTTGCAAGGTTGTGACAGAGGCAGCACTGTCCGCAGCAGGGCTGATTCTGACATGGGCATAGTAGGGACCAAGGAATATGGAATGAATGGATGTTTGGGTGATGCCCTGTCTCCTCTTCAGCTGGACTATTGTCTCCTTCTGAGTGGCCATCCTGCCAGAATCACCAGGGTGCACTGCCTCCTCAGGCTATGGTTTGCTCATCAGTGGGCCATGAACACCACAGACACAGCAGAAGGCTGTAGCAAGTGAGGCTCACAAAGCCAGGGGCCTACCATTCCCAGGACAGGACTGAATGGATGAGGTGGGGCTGCACTCTATTGAGGGTGCTTAAGGTAGCCCCAATATTTCAGCCTTGTCCTGGTTGACTTGGTGATGGTCTGAAAACTGAAAGAGAGAAATTCAGGCTTGCGTTTTAATTTAGGTTTTTCAAGGCAGGGTTTCTCTGTGTAACAGTCCTGGCTGTCCTGGAACTCACGCTGTAGACCAGGCTGGCCTTGAACTCAGAGAGATCTGCTTGCCCCTGCCTCCCAAGAGTGCTGGGATTTAAAGTGTGGTTTGAGTTCTCACAGTGGTTATTTGGTGCTGTGCTGGGTGCCTCTTCTGTAGGGCCCATCTTAGGATGTATCTGGCAACTCCTGCCTCTCTTCTCATGGAACTGGGTCTCCTGTCTAGTGGCTGCCCAAACAGTTGGCATTTGCATGGTGTTCCCGCCTACCAGTACCCATGCTGAAGAGAATGGCTTGATTGATGCTGCTGCTGTCCTTGGGGATCTGCCCTCTGATACACAGTGATGCCAACACACATGCCTGTGATTTGCAAAACTCAAGAACAAGTTGTATTGCCATTGGCCAAGCACATTCATTAAGTATGAGTTAATAAATAATGAATTGGTGTGGGCGTGTGAAACTCAGGAAGTTTGGTGTGTGGTGTGGAACGGGGCGTCGAGGAGTTGGATTTGGGCAGCTGCCATTGGGTACAGAGCATGGGATAAAGGGCTGATGAATTTGCAGCCTCTTTTGGAAGTCTCAAGCAGAGACCGTCCCAGGAGTCAAGGCTCTGTGAGGCCCGAATGAAAGGTGGCCACCATCCCCAGCTCAGGACTGGCTGGGTATGTTAACGCCACAGAAACTGGTCCTTAGTTGATGGAATATGAGGACTTGGACAATTATATTATACCCTGGGAGGTTAAAGTGGGGTCCTGGCCTTTCCATACCTTATCCCAGTTGATCAGAGGAATACAATCCGCAAGGGTAGAGGGGACTTCTGCCCCACAGATACTACAAAGCCTTAATCTATGAAGAACCCTAAGGGAGGTGACTGGGGCTGAGTGACACCAGTTGGGAACCTGTGTATGGAGACAGGCTATTCTCTGGGGTGAGGTCAATTAAACTCTGTCACTTCCTTATTGTGTGATCTCGGAGAAATGGCTTAACTTTTCAATATCTGTTTCATCATCCATAAAATGTGATGGACAATTCCCAAGTAAGGTTCTTGAGTCTTCTGTGAGGGTCTGTTTGCAGTGCCTCACAGACCATCTGGACACAGAATGCTCAGTAGATGGTGACTGTATGCCTTAGTGGCAGCAATGAAACCAACCCTCAACCTCTTATCCTGAGCTTGCAACCTCTGCTGTCCTCTTTCCTTTGAAAGTGGAGCAGCGTGCCCGGCGATTATTTCTAATGTGGGCGCTTTCTCCCTTTCCAAGAAATAAAGGGTTCGGGAGTTCTGATGCTGAGATTTTCAGATGTCTGAGCTGAAGCAGGCAGGCCGTGTGATCCAGAGAGCAAAGTGGTCTCCTGGAGAGTGCACAGCTTGAGTCGGCCAGACCTGAATTCACACTTGCTCTGTCACAGCCTTTGCTGAGACTTTGGGGGTCTGATTGTTTCCTTAATGCTAACATGAGGGGAATGGCCTTCTCGTGGGTTATGAAATGAGACAATGTGACTCAGACTGGATGCAGAATGGGTCTGAAGAGAGAGGGACCCCCCTGTCACCCCCACCACTAAACAGTGCCTTAGAGTGGGTCTCTATCTTGCCATCTCTAAGTGTCCTGTGTCACAGCCACTCATCTCAAGTACAGGACAAAATAGACACCAGGATTTACGTTGTCAGGGAGGTCCCTGACTCCTGGGAGAGGCCTCGAGTTGTTACTAGGACTGGGAAGGTGATGCTTCACAAACAATTGTCTGTATTCAGCTGCTGGCACAGGGAATCTGGTTACCAGCCCTGGGAACTAACCTCTTTATTCTGTCTTGGAGAAGACAGAAAGCCCTGCCACAGAAAGCCCAGCGTTTGGGGGTGTGGGAGGCCACCTCTCATTTCCTTTCCCCTCAGTCCTCTGCTTTCTTCAGGTATCTTTTAGAGTCTCCATAGTCCATGAACACAAATGTCTGGGATGTGTGTGTGGTGTGTGCGTATGGGTGTGTGTGTGTGTGTGTGTGTGTGCATGCGTGCGTGCACAGGGGCATCTCTGTGTGTGTTGCATGCAGATTGACTGGCTTTGTTACATGTGTATTAAAATAGGCCCTACTGAGTTCTGATGCTTTCTTTGACTAACCAATGATGCCCAGTACCTATACATTTCACAAGGACTTGGGACCAGAAAGCTTGTGGTCTGTGTAGCCTGCTATTGCACCCCTCTGGCCTCTGCCTTTCCCAGGACTCCCTAAATTCCAGGGCTACTCTTTGCCATCAGCCACAGTCTGGGATGGTGGAGTGTGATCAAAAACCAGCTGGGTGAGTTGACAGGTAGGTCTTTGGAGACCCTTGAAGACACTACAGGAGCCTAGGTTGTGTGGTGGCAAGTTATATTAGCACAGGCTAGTGACGCCACAGTTGTGGGTGTCCCTGCTACACCTGGGATGCATGCATGGAGTGGTAGTTCCTTTTCCTCTTGGCTGTGGCATGGGACAGACACTTGTGATGTTAGCCCTTCAGAGAGGTCAATAGAACCTTGTAAAGGCTTACTTAACCCTGTCTTCTCAGAAGGCACTGAACTCATCGTGTGGGCACACAGTGCCTCAGACCTACCTTGGATGCACATCTCTGCAGTCCCCAGGCTCCTTCTGTCATGGGCAGGATGGAGGGACTGATTCCTGGAGGAAGGGGACCATGGAAGAGCTGGTTAGCATTACAGGAAGGTAATTAGTTTTAATTTCAAGCGAAAGCCTTGTGGAGCAGCATCTGGGATACTGTTTACCTTGCGGTATTACACAGTGCATTAGCAGTCAGCTCTGTCAGTTCTCTGCCTCCTTCAGGTTGGCTAGTTTCTGTGAGAAGCTACACTTAGTCCCATAGGGCTGGGGCTGGAATGTGGCTCAATAGCAAAGGGCTTGCTTCTTGCTGATGTGTTTTAGCCTGATCTGCATTTTCTGGTCTGTAACTGTTGACCTCAAATACCAAGGTGCTTTAGCATGACAGGAGGGGTCTTCTGGAAGTTTAAACAATGATGAACACTAAGGACCCATGGGTTAGCTTGAAGGGGCAGGTCCAGGTGGTGGGTTGCCAGAGACAAGTGACACTGATTTTGGAAAGATTTTAGGAACCTTAGAAAATAGTTCACTGTGACCGTGGAATGTGAGCCCTGAATATAGGTTTAAAAAGCTGACGGTGGGCTGGGAAAATGGCTGCAATGCTCAGATGCCTGCCTTAGGAGCATAAATACAAGAATTTGATCCCCAGCACTCAGTCAAGAAGCCAGGTGTGATGACGCATGCCTGGACTCTCAGTGCTGGGGAGGCAGACAGGTAGATCTCTGGTGATTGTTGGCCAGCCAGTCTAGCCAAATGGATGAGCACCAAGCCAAGTGACAGACCCTGCCTCAAGTGGGTATGACACCCAAGGTTGTCCTCTGGCCTTCATATGTGTGCGTGTCACCTCCCCCCCCGCCCCCCCCACACTCACACACACTGACACATAGAGATGGGATGGAGGTAACTTGGATTTGTAGCATTTCTTATGAAACTCACCAGGAGTCATAATTTTTCTGCAAACTTAATGTGAAATAACCATGTCACGGGCCGCTAAAAGTGCTGAGCAGCCTTAGTATGCACACCGACAGCAAAGATGATAGCAACTGTTGTCTCAGGAGTATGTTTTGTATGCCGACACATTGCATAAATTGCTTTGCATGATTTTTTTTTTGCAAGATATGTTTTCCCTTTCCTCCTTTTGGTCGAGGAGACTGAGGATTAGACAGATGCAACTGTCAGTTCCGAGCTCACAGCAAGGGTTTGAACTCACCTGTATCTATTCTCTGTTGTTCACAGGCAGTCACCTGGAGATTAGGGAAAGGAGCAGGGCCCTGTGCAGAGAGCCCTAAGTTACTTGTAGGCAGTGGGCTTTGGGAGGGCCCAGTCTCAAGTGCATGGATACAGGGGAAATGGGCGGAACTCTGGGAGCTGGTTGCTTGGGTAATACCATATCTAAGGAGAGAAACAGTGTTTCCATGGCTGTTCCCAGAAACATTTGAGTCTGGTTCAGGATGGGTTTTCTGTTGCTGGAGGTGGAGCTGAGGAGAACTCTTCCTTCCAAGTGAATATGTCTTTCTTTAATAATAAGAATTCAGTTGATGCAACTGTATCAAAGATGAACTAGTGAAGCCAGGTTGCAGCCCCCAGGTGATGGGAAGGAGAAGGTGGCAGGAACAGGCCATAGCTCCTGGCTGCTCAGACAAAGCCAGGCTTGAGTGGTTGACAGTGGCACCCCAAGTACTCACTCTGTGGCTCCATCCTCAGGGACTCTGCCTTCTGCAAAGAGAGAGGACAGAGGAGGGCAGATTTGTCTTCAAGACGCGTGTGTGTGTGTGTGTGTGTGTGTGTGTGTGTGTGTGTGTGTGTGTAGGATTTTCACAGGGGTGTGTGTGTGTGTGTGTGTAGGATTTTCACAGGTGTGTGTGTGTGTGTGTGTGTGTGTGTGTGTGTGTGTGTGTAGGATTTCGCAGGTGTGGAGCACAGACCTGTAAAGGCCTGGTGTATCGTGGGCCTCTTTATTCCTGGGCACTGTCAAATGCAGCACCCATGTGTTCTGGAGCAAGGGCACTCTTGACACTGACACTTTTGAGTGAGTTGGGTGAGCATTGCTGGGGACCTGGTAGCACGTTAGCAATTCAGTTGGAACTGAAGGCAATCAAAATAGGTTTCTGCCTACAGACCTCCCCTAAATTAGGAGTTATCCCTGCTTAGGTGAGAAAAAGAATGCTTTGTTTCTGAGGGACAGTGGATAGGAGACCAGGCTTCTATAGCTGATTGCCTTGGGGTTCGTTACCCACAAGAGATGTTCAGACTGAGGTGTGAACTGGGACACCCTGACTCCTTGTAAAGACAAAGGAGAATGGCATTTGCCTCCTTGTGAGCATAGGAAGGCATTTGGGACTGTGGGTGACTGGTCCTGGGGTAGTCAGTCTAGGTGGAGTGGTGGCAGCCTCTCAGAGATTCCTGTGTGAAGTTGGCTTATTCCTTTGAGGCCTTGGGAGGAGATACGTGTGTGCTTCCCAGTGTTGGACTATTTCCCCCAAAAGCTGCTGTGAGCATTTGTTTGCATTCTTTTATAGAAACATGGACTTGTTTCTTCACAATGAATACCCTGAAGTGAAGCTGCTGGCATCTATGTGTGGTATTTACTTAGGTTTGGTTTTTAAAAATCATTTTGTATTTTTTTGCTTACTTATTTAATTTCAAGAAACTGCCAGACTGCCCTGTAGAATGGCCATCTCTTTTTACAGTCTCTCAACAATGTGAGTGATGGAATTTCTCCACATCCTCACCAGCATTTGGAATTGTTACTCCTTTAAATATTAGCTACTCTGGCAGTAGGCATAAAGGCCACTCTTTGTGTGTAAATATTCATTCATTTACGGGTGTTGGGATGGAATTTAGGACCCATGCATGCTAGGTAGTTGCTCTACCACTGAGCTACCACACCATAGCCCTTTACTGGGCTTAATTTGTTACCCCTAATGGCTCGTGGTGGTAAAATATCATTTTATGCATCCTTTAATGCATCCTTCTATTAAATGATCTGGCTTTCTAAAAAAATTGCAAGATGAGGGGTTTAACTCAGTGGCCGAGTGCTTGCGTGGGATGTGTGAGACCCTGGGCTTCAAATAGGGCACTGGGAAGAAATGGCCAGTAGTGCTGTGGAAACAGGGCGATGTGTCCAGTCTCCAGCCCCAGTGTGAGTTCTGCCTCTTGGGGATGTAGCTGAGGGTGCCTTGCTGCTCTTACCATCTTCTAACTCCAAAATAAAACACTGCTGATTGGTGGGCACCCCTGGCAGTAGCTGTAATACGAGGACAGACAGGGTGGCAGTCCATCCTGCCCCACCCTGTCTCCACAGGACCCCTCCCAGGCTGACTCAGGTGTCCTATTTAAGGAAAGTTGTGGATTGTTGGTCCTGAAAATAAAAACAAAGAAGCAGATGTCAGATTGTCTCCTCACAGCAGCCACCATTGTCTTGGGCTACTTCTGGGTCTCTCTGGAAAAACAAAGCCGCTACCCCTCTACCACCCCCCAACTCCCCCTGAAAGAAAACAGCAAAGGAAAGGGAAACACAGGATCTAGAACAGAATCCTGGTGTGTGTTCCCTAAACCATCCTGTGTTCCACGTGCCTTCATGTTGTGTATATGGGCCCTTCTTTTCTACAACTCTTTCCTTTGCTGTGGCAGGGCTGGTTCCTTCAAAGCACAGCTCACATGTGTGGAGGAGCCTAGGGGAAGCCCATTTCTGCCAGCGGTTCGGTGACTTAATTGTGCTAAAGGCTCTAGAAATGCATCTCCTCTATTTTAATGTCATGAAGAAAAATATGGGTATGCAATTTATAAGTATTAATTACATCTGCTAGTGACTAAAGTAATTTTCTTTAAAAGCAGCATAGAGTTGCAGAATATTGCCTTATTTTAGGATTCTGCCAGAGCATCCTCTGGAGGGCTTGCCTCCATCGGGAAGCAGGGAGATGTGGTGTATGTGTGTGTGTATGTGTTTGTGTGTGTGAGCGCAAACACCCTTAGACCAGATTCTGATGAGTCCTGAGAAATGAAAAGGTGTGTTGTTAGTTCCTTGGTATAGGATATGAAAAATCTCCTTTGGTGAGGTTTTGTTCAGTTTGTCACAAAGAAAGGATTGTGTTCTACCTGAGCTTAAGGTTTTTTGCAAAACGAGCAGACAGTTCTTGTGTTCTCAGAGCCTTGGGAAGGAGGGTCTCAGGAAGACAGACGTCACCTGACCATCTGCACTCCCAAAGGTCCACGAGAATGGCCCAGCCATGGTGTTCAGGGGGTTGGGTCCAAGCCCACATGTGTAAGTGAGACAGATGATTGTCTGGTTCTGAGTATTTTTCTGATTTGATACATTTGGAGAAGTGGAGATGGTTTGAAGTTGGCCAACAGACCTTTTTCTTTAATTAAAAACAAAACAAAATTCTCTTGCTTTATTTGTGATTCAAACTAAATTCAGTTTGTGCTGTTTTAAACCTAAGACCGCAGCACAGTAATCTTGCAAGCACTCTAACTCAATTCCCCTCTTCTAGATGGCCTTGGTATTTGCAGAACTTGAATTCTTCTAGATGGGTGAGTGTGTTTATCTTCTGCTGTCCCCAGGGATCCAACCCAGGGTCCCCTTCCTGCCAGGCAGGCACTCCACCAACTGAGCTGTACCCGCCCTATCTTCTGGGCCTTTAAACGTTCTGGCTCAGGGGTTCACTGCTCTGGTTTGTACCAGTAATGTATCAAAAGTAGCAGAGATTGTGTTAACTACAATGCTCTCTCTCTCTCTCTCTCTCTCTCTCTCTCTCTCTCTCTCTCTCTGTCTCTCTGTGCGTGTGTGTGTGTGTGTGTGTGTGTGTGTGTGTGTGTGTGTGTGTGTCTGTCTGTCTGTCTGTCTGTCTGTCTGTCTGTGTCTCTCTCATAGCTCTCTCTGCCTCTGTCTCCCTCTCCTTCTCTCTGTCTCTTTGTCTTGACGGTTTTATCTTGTTACAGTGAACTAGCTCTCACAAGGTGGCAAAGTAGTTGAAATAACACTTGATCTGCACAAGCCAGACCTAAGGCATCCTGGGAGTTAGGGCTAGCTAGACTGTGGAATGTCCATGTCGGTGGCAGAAGGCACTCTACAATACTTGACACCTGTCATGTGGTAGGTGGTACATAAGAAGTTAAGTCATATACCTAAAGTTACAGCGACATGAGAGTCAAGACACGACCTCAGACATTATTGTTCTAGAACCAGAGTTTCTCAACCTTGGCACTATTGGCATTTGGGGCCAGTTAATTTGTTGTTGTGGGAGACACCATAGGGTATTCAGTAGCATTCTTGGCAGAGAACTTTTTGTCAACCAAAAAAGTCCCTATGGCTGGGTGCTGTGGCACTCACCTGCCATCCAAGCAACTCAGGAGGCCGAAGCAGGAGGGCAGTTTGAGCCCACGAGTTCGGCATGGGTGGTGCAGTGAGACCTTGTCTCTACAAGCCAAGGCTCGGATATTTCTAGGTATCTCCGAAGGGATAGTACCCTGGTCAAGAGACGATTATACAGCTTCCTCCTACAAACATCATTCTGTCCAGTTTTCCCAGAGAAGGGAGAATCCATTCTGTAAGTGTGTTTGCAGAGATATGGCCAGATTTGGGATGTAAACAGAGGATGGATGCCAGCACTATCTAAGGCCATGAGAAGGAGAAATATTCTCAGAGATGGTGCTGATTGACTTGAATTTTGAAGGTACTAACCTGGCTGTAGACAAGGGGGTGGTATTCAGAACAGAAGGACTCACATACAGGAAAATACCACAAACATGAGAAAGCAAGGCAGGCTTGTGTGTGGAGGGGGGGGGTGTCCTGTGTATGTGATAGGGAATTTTCTCTGGACACTTCTTGCCCACTCTATTGCTGCTTTCTTGTTTTCTTCTCTCAGCAACGTGGTTCCTATTTAAGATCAGCGTGAACTAAGTATGTTGCAGTAACAAAGAACTCCCCATTAAGCTGCTGGAAGCAGCAAAGCTTTCTTCCTTGCTGGTGTTACAGACCCAATCCATTATGGTCTTTGCTACCTCCTGTCCTTGCCTAGGCTTGAGCTGACGGAACGTGGCAGGTTACCCACTGAGGTGAGATGCCGTAGCTCAGAGATGTGACACAACACTTCTGCTCTCATTCAGTTGGCCAGACAAGTCTCATGCCGTCACCAAACTGAGGAGCCAGGGAATAGAGCTCTACTGTGTGCCCAGAAGACCTGGAAATATTTGAGCGTTAAAGTGAACGCCTAGAACTTTGGGGTGGATGTTTGTTTGTTTTTGTAAATGCAGCCTATCTGTGGTAGATTAGTTGATGAGGTAGGTAGTTGTTCAGGACGTCTTTTGAGTAGTCATGTGGTAGGAAGGGCAGCGAGAAAGCTGAACCCAGTGTCATGGGAATGACATCCCCCTAAAGTGTGGCTTTACGGAGCGGTGTCTCAGAAGACATGCCCCAGCAGCCACTGAGATGAGGCTGGAAAAGCCAGACACAGTCCTCTCTCCATGCTAGAAGCTCCTCCAGGCCACAACTTTGCCCCAAGCCCTGGAGTGGGGAGATAGGAAGCTGGCTGCCTTGGATCTCAAATGGGGTGGGACCGGAAACCCATGGCCAGGGCAAAGTCCTTGTCAGGCCTGACAGAGGGGCATGGAGGTCTCAGGAAAACAGATAAAAATAGCAGTTGATTGCCACTTCCCTCCCCCTGAAGCATTTTCTCCAAACCGGATTCCTCTCTGTTTCTGAACCGTGCAGTGGACCTTAAGTGTGGGGTTGGGGTGGGCACTGGCGCCCACTAACCAGACAGAAGCAGTCAGTCTGAAGACTGGGGCGACCACAGGACAGAGGTGGGGAGACGGCTCCAAAGAGCTGGCTGGGTCAGGACACACTCGCCCCGGCGTCTCATCCAAGCCTCTGTGTGGATGAGTTGTTGTATGTGTGCACATGCGGCTTATAAATATATGAGGCACATATGAATATATATAGATCTATATGTATACATGTGCTGTATATGTTCTTGTGTGTATGTGTGGGTGTGTGTACATACGAATGTGGGTATATGTCCGTATGTATACACATGTATAGCATGTGTCGTTTGTATGTGTCTATGCGAGGGTATGTATATATGTCTGTATACACATGTGGGTATGTATTTATACAGCGTGTGGGTTTTGTATGTAATAGGTAACTTTTTCTTTGGGTATGGTTTGGTGAACATGCAGTTGATCAGCACTTATGGATGTGTGCAGGCATAAGCAGTGCTGTGGTGAGCCATGGGGTGCTTGGTCTGGGACCTGTGGCCATGGTCGTGAACAAGCGGTACTGATAGTGCGACTGTCAACACTCGCTAGTGAGAGGAGTGGGGAGAGAGCCCCCAGACACACTGGGGGTTTCAGCTCTCACTCCCTCCTGCCGCAGTGCCACACATGGTCTCGGGAGGTGCTACGGCATGTAGGAGCTGTGACATGAACTGAAGTTGTCACCTACCTGTGCTGAGATGAGACTTTTCTGTGAGGTGGCTCCTTTGGTCACCCACGCTCCTGTAAGTAACCCCCCATCTATGCTCCTGAACAGAAGCCTGGTCAACTCATTAGTTCACGGTAGCTTGGATGACCTCGTTACTTTGGTCTGTTGTTGGTTTCATGCCTGGGGTAAATATGCCTTTGCCCGTTTTCACCCCAGGAAAAGCCACACGGTGGCATGCCAGTGTGTACACCTGTTATGTACGTGTCTACAGCTGTGTCTACGTGTGTGTGTGAGTGTGTGTGTGTGTGTGTGTGTGTGTGTGTGTGTGTGTACATTTAGCTGCATGGAGGTGCGCAGTGTGTTCACGTAGGCACCCAGGGGAGGGTGTGATGGGTGCTGAGCTAGATGAGCATCACTGTCCTGAGTGACAGCTGCCTGACTTGGGTCACCTGCAACTTCCTCCTCCCCCGGCAGATGCTCCTGGGCACTCAGTGATGGCTCTGGCACTCTGACATTTTCATACTCTGACCCAAATTGTTCTTTTCTCACCCAGAGGGCAGTGCAGCTTCTAGGAACAGGCCCTCCTCCTGAGCAGGAGGCATCCATGCCTCGTTACTCCAGGGCTGGCAGGAGCCCAAGATCTCGGAGCCCACAGTGGACAGGTGGGCTTGAGTAAGGTACAGTCTGAGGAGTGTAAGGCCAGGCCAAGCACAGCTCCCCTCCTCCCAGTGGGTGCTCCCTGCCCCATGACCGCCATGCCTTCCGCGCTTTGGTTTTCTCAATGTGAGGTGTGCATACTGCATGCAGCTCAGCAGACAGTGTTTGCAAATATCTGGGCTCTGGAGAATTGCACATAGGAAGCCTGGCAGGAAGACACAGGAAGCCTGGGCTTTCTTTGCCTTTTTCAGTTGCCCATCTTGTGGGAGTGGTTGCCAACACCTGCTCCTCCTTCACTCTGCCTCAGATTAAGGCTGAACATGGCGAGAAAGGCTAGAGGCAGGAAGCTGTGGGCCTGGATGGGGCCTGGAAGCCCTGGAAGAGGCTCTAGCCTGCTGGGGGCTGTGGCAGCAGGGTTTAAGAAGGGCTTGTCTTCTGAACAGAGCCTTCCTGTGATGGGAGGGAGCTGGTTAAGCCTGTTGCCCATGCCCTGAGGTTTCCGGAAGACACAGGTGCTATGTATAAAACCACACAGTTACCTCTGCCTTGCAAAGTTTCCATTGCCACCCCCTGGCCTGCTGCACAGTGCTGGGGAGGAGACTTCCTGAGTCTCCCCTGGAGCTTGGGGGCAGACCAGGGATGCATTCTGTGAGGAGAAAACCTTTCCCCAAGGAGACCCCTGTGGCTGGTTGGAGAAGAGGGAGAACACAGGGGTGTAAGAAAATCACACCTCCCTCCTGCTCTCGGCTCTCGGCTCACGGCTGGAGCAGTGGGCCTCTGAGAAGGGCGTGGTCAGCACTGCTAAGGAATTCTTCCCAGCCTTTGGCATCTCCGTGACAAAATGATGGGAGGGCCAGATGGGTAGGTTAATAGTTAAGCTTTCTTTACCTCAAGTTTCCTTGGGTGGTTTTGCTAAAGGGAGCTTGACTGACATTTTGGGCAGGCTAAAGTCTCATTGTACAGTCAGTGTCTTTGACCCCTAAGGAACCTTTTCAAGTCATTCACTTCTCTCTCCCGACACTTACACCCACACATCACACCCACGCCCCCCCCCTCTCTGTCTCACATACACACACACACACACACACACACACACACACACACACACCAAGGCTGAGGACTGGTTAGTATCCATTGCCAGGAATTCAGGAATTAGCTCCCTTTGGTAAAAACTCAAGTGGGCAGATGATGAATTAATTGTCTTGCGCAGGCATCAGGCAGGCATCAGGCAGGGCTTTGGCCTCGTGTTTTGAAGTGATACAGCTGCTCTTTTATCCTCACTGAAATGGAGAATCTCTATGTTTGTTTTGTTTTCTTCTGTTCTTCCCTCATCTTAACAGGTTATTCCGCCTGGTTTGGCCCTCCTGGCTGCCTGATGATGGAGTTGTCCAGGCCCCATACTCTCAGGAGCCTCACTCACCTTTAGGGCTGAGTGCACTGTGTTTGTCATCGGGAACTTCTTAATAATCAGTCTTTAAATTTGTGCTTTCATCAAGCCAGGCGGTGGTGGTGCACGCCTTTAATCCCAGAACTCAGCAGGCAGAGGCAGGCGGATCTCTATGAGTTCGAGACTAGCCTGGTCTACAGAGCTGGTTCCAGGATAGGCTCCAAAGTCACAGAGAAACCCTGTCTCGAAAACAAAACAAAACAAAACAAAACAAAAATTTGTTCTTCATCAATGAAGCATGAGCCCCCTCAGATGGGAACCTGTCTTCCCTCTTGCTTCCACTGGTAATTGCTGGCACCTTGATCTCAAAAGGGGCCTGGGCAAGGGGTCAAAGAGGGACATGGCAAGTGCCCTCGGTATACCATGGTAGGGTTTAGTGGCCATCTCCACCCTGAGCTGGCAGAGCCACAATGCAGTAGGGTCAAGCCTCCAGATACCAAGTGGTGGCTTTGGGTTAATGGGTAGCAAAGGCCTGGCTCTGGCTGGTGCTTGGTGAGAAAGGAATTGTATGGAAACTTTGCGTTGAGGGCCTTTCTCTGCTTGGGGTGCAGTTAGGATCTGCACTGTTAGAGAACATGCCAGGGTGATGACGAAGAGCAAATAAGAAACTGTGTTAAGTCGGTAGAGAAAGACCGTGAGAGAAAGGAGACGTTTGACATTTTAGAACATGTTGTAGCACTTTCTCCTGCTTCTTAGTTAAGAGGTACTTTCTCTTTTCACAGGGCCCTGAAAATTATATAGACACCCCAGCTTGAGTCCTTCTGGGTGGCAGCTTCCGTCTAGACTCCCTTCCCATTTCTAGAAAGAAAACAAGAAGTCATTTAAAGACATTGTTGAGATCAAGGACACTCCATTTCTTGTCTCTTTTCTGACCTTCTCAAGGTCCCTGTGATCAGTTCCACCCCAAACTTTAGGAGTTATCCAGTCTGAGGAGAGGACACAAATTCATCTGTCACTAGGTTGTGAGTCAATTTTGTGGATCGTTGGTCATGAATCTCCCTGTCAGGGAGCTGTTTCTTTGCAGACACTTACGTCCCCAGTTCTGGGCTAGTGTTGGCTCTGGGCAGGACCAATTAGAGATAGGAACCATAAAGCAAAGTTCCAGGAAATGAGGCTCCAGGCTCACAGTCAGCTTTATTTAAGAGCTTGTTTGCAAGCACAGGGACAGGGCTGCACTGGGCAAGTTAAACATTGTCTCTGGCCCCAAGGGGATCATGCTGTAGGCCATGGCCCTGTGCAGAAAGACTCTGAGGACAACATGACCACAGATAAGGTAAGTCTATAGACAGTTGTCGCAGTCATGACACTCTGTTCACTGTTGCTTTCCACCCTTGGTCTAGAATCATGTGTATTTCACACTAGACACTCAGGCTAGTGGGGGTGTTATATTGTGTCTTGTTCATTGCAAGCTCTCATGGAAAGAGAATGAAGTCAGGAGCCACTGAGCCCTTCCCCCACCCCACCTTCAGGTCTCTTCCAGAGCCTACCTCATAGTTTCCAAACCTCTCAAAACCATGGTAACGCCCTCCCTACCCATATATTTTAAGCCCTGCCACTTTTTGTTTGTTCCTATAAAATTCAAATCAGACATTCCCAGACCGATGAGAGACCCCAAGAGGCCAGACAGACACTGGCTGTCCTCCTACGGTCAGGCCAGACACACCCAGAACAACCCAGACAGTCACTGGACCAGGGAGACCATCTCTGTGTCTGACATGTAGCAAAGATCTATGTCCCTAGCCTGGAAGCCAGTATGTATGGGACATACCTGCCTTTCATCAGTTACCTGAAACTCAAGAGTAGCTGGACATCCTGTGCATTCTCAGCAGCTTTTGTGTAAAATACAGAAAGGCCAGAGTTGGTGGTCCAGAGGTCCCTGGGGAAGGGTCAGATGTGGGGACTCTGTTACTGTGGCTGCTAGCTGCTAGCTGTAATATACCCAGACCTGGGCATAGCTCCTGTGTACACTAGGATGGATATGCCAGGGCCTTTTCCTCCTTTCCTACACTTGGTTTGCCTCAGGATGGGACATAGTGAGGGTCCTGTCATAACCTTGGCCCAGGGCTGAATAGGCCCACCAGGCCTCCATCAGAAGGCCTTTTCCTGTTTCCTGACTGACTAGTGGCAAATTCCAACTCTCTTGCTTCAAACAATACAGAAAATGTCTTGCCTCATCTTAGTTAGTCCCAGCATAGGCAGCTCTGGTATTGGCTAATTCATTGACAAAGATCATTATTCAGACCTTATCCTTTGCAACTCTTTCTTGTTCCCCTGGTGTGTTGTCTTATGTCCTTCTGTAGTCATAGAGTGGCTGTCTTGATGTCTGATTGGGGACATGGCAGCATCCTACCGAGAAAGAAGAAAGGGTGGCTCACCCTGATGTTTGCCTAGGATGTCGTTATCAGGAACTCCCAGCAGATAGCTCCTGTGTGTGCCTTTGAGCTGAACATGTCACATGCTATGTGTAGGTCAGCCTATGTCACAGTAGTGGCCTACAACAGTTAGTGTTTATTGCTAGAGCATTCCTAGGGTGCTGGGGAGACACACACACCTGAATTGCACCAGGCCCCTCCCACATTCCCTACTTCATTCTACAAAGACTTCAAGGTTGTTATTGTTGTTATCAAATTAAAAACTAAACATTACAGAGAGCCACGTCTAAAACAGTAATTTAACTCGTCCTAACCATAATTGGGTCTATGATAAATTGCCTAGTTTTATTTTATACATATAATTGTAATCTGATTTTAGTGTTTTTACATTTCTTTCTATTTTCCTTATTTGGGGATTTTGAGATGGGGGGGGTGTGTGTCTCATGATGTAGCCCTGTCTGGCCTGGAACTCACCACATAGACCAGGCTGGACTCAAACTGTTGTGATCTTCCTGTCTTTGCCTTCTGAATATTGGAGTTACAGGCCTGACCACATGGGCAGCTTTTATCTCTTATTTCATCATTTTAATAGCATTTCACACTTTCCTTTTCACACACTGGCATAGGCCATCTGCTTGCCATTTTAAATGAATGTATAAGAGCAAGCTTGTATAACTTTGATCAAGTTGTTGGGGGGCAGGTGCCCATCTAAATGTCTTCCATGGACTGTGTCATTTAACTCCCAAGGCGACTCATTTTCTCGAGCGGAACTGCACATTCCTCACGCTTATCGAATTGCAGTGAGTACATGGTGGTGAACCACAAACTGGTGTGTGTGTATGTGTGTGTGTGTGTCTGTGTGTGTGTGTGTCTGTGTGTGTGTGTGCTCGCGCGTATACATACATAAGCATGCACATGCCATGGTGTGCACATGGAGGTCAGAGGGCAACTTTGAGGAGCTGCTTCTTTTCTTCTACTTTGTTTGAGGTGGAGTCTTTGGTTGCTTCTGTTGCTAGGCTGTGTCCATCAGGCTTAGCTGACTCAGGAGCTTCTGGTTGATTCCCTGTCCACGACTCCCATCTTGCAATTGTAGACATAGAACTTGGATTACAGATGCAAGCTGCTGCCATCGGGCTTTTCATGTGACATCTGGGACCTCAAGGTGCCATGCTATGTAGAAATTGCTTTTCCCCAGTGAGCCATCTCTCTCACAGCTTGAACCCCTGACATCATCTTTCTTTTCCTAAGGATAGCTGCCATTCATGGTGGCCATGGTCGCCACCTATGTAGGAGCATATTTGTAAAGTGTGTCCTTTTCCTTCTCACTTTTGTTACTTCATTGGGCAGTGTTTCTCTGGGAATAACATTGGGTCAAAGGTCAAGAGAAAGTATAGCTTTTCCAAAACTGTTATCTGGGAAAGCTGAAAATGAATCAATTATAGCATTACTTGCAAGGCCTAAATACTGCCTTTTTCCCATCACAAGTTTTTGTTGTTGTCTTTAAGACAGTCTCATTATACCTCAGCCTCCTTGAATGCTGGAATTATAAACAAATTTCTTTACATTTGTTTCTGCCAGTTAATTTTTAGATTTAATATTTTATTTTAATTATAATTATGTGTATTGGGGAGAGGTATGTGCACACGGGTACTGGTGGCCTCAGAGGCCAGAGGGCATTGGATGCCCTGGACCTGAAGTTACTGCTTCTTATAAGTTGCCTGACGTGGGTGCCGGGGACCAAATTCTAGTTCTCTGCAAGAGCAGTCAACGCTCCTGACTGCTGAGCCATCTCCCTAGCCCCTCTGCCACTGAGTTTTATTTGTAGTTTGAAATATCTGCTTGTCTCATATATTTTTACTTCAAAATCCTTCGGTTTTCAAGAGGGACTCTGTGTTTCTTTGTCCTGGCGGCCTTTATTTACCCCCCCACACACACACATTATTTCTGACCATGAAGCAGACACTAACCACAGTTCAGTGTGTTTATGCCCTGCACTTTTTACAAATGTTTTCTATCCAATGGAAGTCTCTGAAAATCGTACTTCATTTGGCAACATGGTTTTTATTCTGAATTAGACTGACAGACTTTCTCTCTCTCTGTCTGTCTGTCTGTCTGTCTGTCTGGAAATTGTTCTTAATTAGTCTGGAAATGGAGACCCTCTTACTGATTTTTTTTCATATGTATCCAGTTCTTGTGATGGGTCTGTGGAGCCCGGAGATGCACCTAATCCTGTGAAAACTAGGCTTTGGGTATCCTTTTTTAAGCTGACGGTGGTAGTTTAACTGAGGGCTGGTGCCCCGGTGTGCTACTTGGCTGATGGTGACTGTATCTAGTCACCCTAGTCTTCTGGTCATCTGTCCACCTCGGCAACAGAGTGGCAACTGACACGCCCAGGTCCAGAAAGCCAGACAGAGTGGCGGCTGGAGACTTCACAGAACCCTTGTAATTTGAAATGGAAAAGGTCTCTTGGCTTGTGTGGCATCTTCCTCCCACGGGGCCCCAACCAGCTTTAGAAGGTGACATATAATTTGCCCTGTCACCCAAAGCACTCAATTGACTTTTCTGGGCCTTATCCATGCATTTAAAAGCTGGTCCAGCTTGGAGAGTTCACCATGGGTCTAGCACCATTTTGGGATGTCATTGAAGACCAGACACTCTCTTTTGGAGAAAGGTGCTCTTCACAGGGCATTCTGACTTCCAGGGTATCTACAACCAAAAACTGTCTACAAGATAGTCTGCCGGTTTGAAACCTGAAGGCTTCGTGATCTGTGACAACCCTCCAGACTTTCTAGGGATGGACGTGGGCAAAAGGGCATCTCTTGCACTAAATTTGGAGGGAACCACTGCACAGTCTAGCTTGTTTCACTGTGTTTTTAACCTATTGTTTTCTTTATTATTTTTATTACAATTTTATGTTTATCTTGAGTGTTGAGTTCAGTTCTGTGATACTGTGCTCTTTTGCTTAAAGTTACTCCTTTAAATTTTTGTTCTGCTTTTTGACTTGAAACCCTGAAATCTGCTATTTTTGTGGGAAGGGGATGGACCTGGTAAGCTCTCTGACCTTTGCTGCATGCAAGGGAAAACCACCTCTCATGTGCTTCTGGCAAAGCCATAGACAGGCTCTGCCTGATAACTCATAGCCTTGTCCTCAATGCCCCCAGCAGCTTGGAACAGAGGGCTGTCCTCATACATGACTCCAGTGACAGAGATTTGCTCTCAGAGTTGGGGAAGAACCCCCCAACATTCATACCTAAAACAGTAACTTGGCAGTCACAAACAGGAATCTATCTCATGGGAAGTTGAGGGCATGTGTACCTGGAAGTGTAAACTGGGGTTTTGCATATCTGGGGTTGACTCAGGAAGTTGGTAGGGTATGGGACAAAGGGAATCAGAACTTCAGATTGCAGTTTTGTATTTCTGGACTCTCTTCCCTTCCTCTGGCCACCAGAAGGTTTCTGGAAAATGTGAACTCTGTGATAAGGGAATTAGCTCCTAAATATTTACAAAATTTTAGGAAGTGTTGGCCATATCAGAGAGTATCCTCAAGGATGAATCATTCAGCTACGAATTTTTCTTAGATTCCATGGTTACCAAATGTTGCCCTTATTTGCTACCTATTTGGGAATTCATCTCCAAACATTTAACACATTGGCCAATCAAGAGCAACAGTGTGCTTGTTTTTTAATTACTGAAGTTCTTGTTTGGAAACTCTCAAAGTCTGAGGTTGGGGAGGAAACTCCACAGTGTGTGTGTGGGGGGGGGCGGGAAAGCCTCTAAGAAAGGTCACTCTAGTTCAAGACTTAGATGAACCTGAAGCCAGGTGACATTTACATAAAAGACTCTTAGTACACTGGGTACAGCCGTGTGGAGTACCCGTCACTTACTGTGTAAGTAGTTGGTGATCTCAGAAAAGGGCCTGGCTGTCAGCCTGCCAAAATGATGTGCTGCTTAGTCTCAAGACACATAAACCTCCTTCCCCTGTCATTTTTTTATCTCCAAAGCTTTGGTCACAGAGGTTTGTTCCTTTCCCTAGTGTGAAAATGTGATACTCTCCAGAAGGGCAATGTCCGTGGTTGACTGTTCATTTTTTTCATAGTGGTCCAGGAAATGAAGGTGACTTGAGTTCTTGTCTAGTCCGGCTCATCTTCACCGGCGGCATTTCAAGTACAGCATATACAAGAAGCTGTCAGTGACCCGCTGTATGGGTAGTGGCTGGCCTAGATTATATAATGTTTTAAAAGATAAGTCACACTAGTACTTTTGTGGTCACGTATAATGACACTGGAGACCTAATTTAATAAGTTAATAATTTGTAATAGGATTTTATGGCATGCTAAACATTCTGAAGGGCTTGCACTGTTAACATTTATAACTAATTAGTATAGTGGCCCCATTTTTATGCTGAGAAGGAACAGTGATTTTCATTTAAGACTCTTATTAAATTTTCAAGATGCAATCAAACAGTACTTAGACACGGGCACTCTGATATCTGGGGAAGTGGAAGTTTCAGGGATAAGATGCAGAAAGAATCCCATATCCTTTGCAAGCTGCCAATGGTGCTGGACATTGTAGCACCCAGAGAAATATCCTGGCCTCAAAGGTTGTTGGGTTTGGGCATTTAAAAAGCATACAGAAGATGTAAGTCTTCGAGAAACAAGAACTTAGTGTCCCCTGCACATCTATAATGCATTCCAGCCCTTGGGAAGAAGCAGAAGGCTGGCTACTTTGAGACTAGCCTGGGTTACACAGTAGAACCACCCTGTTTCATAAAGTCCAAGGAATGGGTGTCGCTCAGTGACGGAGCACAAGGCCCCTTGGTTCAGGCCCCAGCCCCTCAAAAACAATACAAAGTACTGTACCTATTCTATAAATAGGGACATCCAAACATAAGTACACCCATTCTCCCAACACCAACGGAAGTGGCAGCGATGGGACAGTTGGTTCCCACAACATGGTGCAAGGGCTATGCTCTGTTCCTCCTACAGAGAGAACGGACACCCAGAGTGCCTTGGAGCAGGTCAGGCCCCCGTTGCCTAGGTAACGGGCGGTCTTCGCATCACGTGACCGCTCCCAACTGCTGCGCATGTGAAGCGGTGGCACTCCTCCCCTCCCTCCCCTCCCCTCCCCTCCCGAGCTGGCTAGCTTGCCGCTGCACCTATGGCAGATGGCATTTCGGGCTTGACTCTTTTGGCCCGAGAGCTCTGCAGCTCAAACCGGCCTGGGCTGGGGTGGAAGGACCTCGGATAGCTCGGTTAAAGTACCGATGACTGTAAATATGGACAGAGAAATGTAGGCTGGTCTCGAGGGCCCGTGTGCAGAGCGCCTTTGGTTTTGCAAAGCTCAGCACTTCACCCCAGGATGCTGGCACTCCGCCCTTCTCGTGAGTGGACTACGAGTGCCGTCAGATTTTCTAGCAATATCTCTACTGTTGTTGTTTTATTTTTCGTTCACCCACTCAGACATTCCCCGTTTTCCGTCGCAATCACTTTCTCTCACTTAAACATACACACTTAGCCTTTGGCAAGTGAAGGAATCTGTAGTCCCTGTTAGACTTCATTGTTTAAGCTGCTGTAACACGGGGCACATTTGGTGTAGATATTTTACTGTTGCGTAAATAAATCACCACCTGCAGTTTATACCAGCTCAGAGTTTTCACCCATAGGGTCAGTGTAGATTATCTATTGCAGAGAAAGATGTATAATTGGGAAGGAATAAAATTCGAATTTCTAGTTCCTTGAGGTTAGCGGCAAGAAACAGAGGAAAGTACCAGAAAGGGAGGGAGGGGGCAGAAAAATTATTGATGGATGTAGCCTCAGTTGGGGGACATTCTTTAAACTATGTTAGTCTTGGCACGCACCCATCATGTTTTCTAGTTCTGACTAGTGGTGGAGGGGGTGTTCTAGACTGTCCAAGTGAGGCAGGCACATGTGAACGGGCCCTTGTTACCACCCGCCCACCGTTCAATGGTTCCTGGCGCTGAATAATTGAATTGTGTGATTAAGTGATTGAGTTAAGTCTAGGCTTTTACTATGCTGGTGTGGTCAACCCCAGTCCTCTCTGAAGGCATAGTGCTTTGTGACAGCCATAGTGAGGTCCCTTGAAGAGCGCAGCCATGCAGCAGGAGCAGCCATCAAGCCGATGCTTCTTGTGAGAGACAAGATGCCCTGCTCAACATGGGGCAAACGTCACTTTGCTGTCTCTGTCCCTCTTGAGCCCAGCATTTCCTGCCTTTGCCCTTCACTCTCCCTGTGTGCATGGAACTTAGAAGCAAAAGGGAGGATTTGTCCTTCTGATCGGGGAGCCACTGGTGAGCAGGAAATGGCTGTTGCTTCTGACTTCTGCAGAATTAGGATTCCCTGATGTGGTGAGGAGGCAGGAGGTTTCAGCTGTGCTTTTTTTTTTTTTTTTTTTTTTTAAAAGCCTGCTCAGTGGTGGGCTTTAGGAGCACGTTTTTTCACCCCTCCTTGCCTTGCAGACAGTTTGCTGAGTGCTATGGACCTTCAGAGTGTGGGAGTTGAGGAGGTCCTTGGAGAAGAAGAGAACAGTCAAGTTTTCAATTAGTCTGTTAGCAAGAAGCTTAAACACAGAGAGCCTGGCAGGTGTTCTCCTGTTGGGGTTTGGTAGCTGTGATGATACCTCCCAGGAGGATCTGACCCTACATGGCAGGCCGTCTCCCTGTAGGTGAATAACCCAGCTAGCTTTTCATAGTGGCACCCAACGCCCTTGATGTTCCTGGGCATGGAGTAACATTCAGCATTGTTAGATGGTAGCTGGGACACAAGAGTTTTGTCTGAGCTTAGATCCACATGAACCATTTTGGACGGCCTGCTGTCTGGTTTCTCATTGCAGGGTTACCTGTAGTGCCCCTAGTTAGAGTCGGAAGGAAGGAAAGCTGCAGGTACCAGAAGCCCACAGGCGAGGTGCCCCTCTCTCTTTTTCATTATCTGTCTCTCTCATTTCGGTTCTGGGTTACTGCTCTATCTTGCTGGAGCCCAAGCTGGTATTCCTCAGGCAGCAATGCATTTGTGGGAAGAAGGAGGCTGAGGCCACAGGCCAAGTTTCCATCCCGGCCTAGGCAGTCAGCAATAGCATTTTAGGCAAGAGAATTATCTTCTGTGACAGTTCCTCCCATGAGGACTGGGGGATACATGTGGCTTGCATATGCGGTACCGGTCTCTAGAGACTTTCCCAGGAAGGCCTATAAGCAAAAGGCTGTCGGGAAACATAATGATGGCTAACAAATATGGTGGTGTTTTAAATGCCGTGGATAGTTTAGCTTAATTAAGTCTCAAAATGGCCCCATGACGTAAGTGCTTATTAACATATGTCTCTTGTTTGCAGACAAGGGAAGGGAGACACAGAGAGGCTAAATGACTTAAGTGTCAGAGAAAACTCTGGCTTGAACACAGGCTGCCTGGAGGCCAGCCGATATCTTAGCCATTCCACACGCCTTTGGTATAGGTGATTGGGTAAAGGTGTCAATGTTCCCAGCAACCTGGGGTTGGGAGAGGTTGCTGTGGCAAACACCCCCAGAGATGATCACTGAGCCTGAGCAGTCCCTGCCCCAAGTTCCCACCCTTCCTTTCTCTGTCACAGTGCCGTGGCAGGGGGCTGCTGCTTCTGCCATCCTGCCAACTAAGCAAATGGCCACTAAGTACCTTCCTCTTGGCTGACACTGTCTCCTCCTCCTTGGCCTAACAGGCACTTATTATCAGCTTGTTAAAAAGCCAGCGCTGTTTCCTTATGGGAGGTGGTGGGGGTAGGAGGAGGCCAGAGGGCCATGGAGAGTTCAAGGCACCGGGAGAAAAACTTACAGCATTGTGCTTCCCTGGCAGCTCATTCCTGGGCCTCCCCAGCAGTCCCCAGTGTCCAAGGAGACTCGCTTGATTATCTGTCCTGAGATGCCAAGCTCAGCTCTCTCCATTTTCAGTGTATAGAAACAGTGGGTTGGAGAAGATCCAGCCTGGGAGATGAGCAGAGTGAGCATGGCCCTGCCCAGGGCCCTTCCTGGAGCCCCAACACACCTGTGAGTACGCCAGGTGGGAGCAGGTCAGGTGGGAGGAGCAGCTGATGGGGGGCGGGGCAGGTCTGCTAGAGGGTCTTCTTGGATGCCAGGACCTTTACAGGCCAAGCCTACCTTCTTAGTACTTTGAGTTCAGGCAGCAGCCCTTCCTTTGCAGCCCCATGCTGTTCCCTAAATACATCTTCTACTTTCCTGTAGCCTCCCTGGACTTAGTAATGACTCACTCATATGCCAGAGAGCCTGTCACCTGACCTCTGACTTCCCCAGAGAAGGGTTAATGGAACATGGGATATGAAATGAAGTGACATGTGGAGTTGTGCTTCCCAGCCCCTCCTCTTTCTGGGACAGCACAGGTTCCCAAAGGTATGTGCCACATCTTAGCACAGCCAGCATCCTGCCCTGCCCTCTTACTCCTGAGGGCAGCCCTGCTTCATCTGGGAATGAGCTGTGGGCTTAGGGATCTTCAGGAGTCAGGGAACATAGTCTCATCTTTCACATCAACAGAAATGTCCCCAACAGCTGATCCGTGCCAGGCATCGTGCTGAGCGATGTAGAAACACAGATTAAACCAGGCAGATCTTGTGCCCCTAAGGAACCATCCAGTTTGGGTGATTCTTCTTGGCCTCTTGACAGCTAAACCCATGACATTTAGGGAACAAAATAACAAGATTGAACGGGTTGAGTCGATTCAGGCAGAGCTGTCCCTGCAGGCCACAGTGCTGTTCAACTCTGGCACAGTGTCCCTCTTGCTGTCTGGACAGCACAGCTGGGGAGACCTTACTTCTGGCTAGTGACTCTGGGCCTGGGGGAAGTCAGTTGTGACCAAGACTGTGCTGGGAGGTCTTGGCTTCTCTTAGGGACCCTTGTGAAGTCAGAGAACTGTGGTGTTCTAGGGCAATCCTTACAAACACCCTTTTGAATTCTGTGCCTCAAATGCTAGAAGCTCTCTCTCTTGCATTAGTGCTGTGTGGGGCAGGTAGTGCCTTGACCCCATCATCTGCCTTCTCTGGCTCCTACAGATGAGGTGTGGGAAAGTGACCTCGAAGCATAAAACCCAGTCCACATGTGAGGAGACCTCAGATTCAGTTGGTTCCTGAGTGGAAGTTGTCAGCTATCACTGGCAATTAGAAAATTAGTGCCAGAGAGATGCCTCTCCTGACTCCCAGGCGCCCCCCTACATCGTTCCATGAGTGATATTAAGAGGTCCAGGGCTTTGGTTGAGGATGAAGAGCCACTCCCACTTCAAAGTGTCCCTCCCCCTAGACAGGAGTTTTGGACCATAGAACCCCTGTGGTTGCACGGTTCCAAAGTACTAGAACTAGCTGGGCCACACGCCATTAATCCCAACACTTGGGAGGCAGAGGCGGGTGGATCTCTGAGGCCAGTCTGGCTTACAGAGTGAGTTCCAGGACATCCAGGGTTATAGAGAGAGATCCTGTGGCGGGGGGGGGGGGGGCAATTTTGGGGGAAGTGATAGGCAATTAGGAGACATTCAGAGCACTAACTGGTGGGGGTGTACTTTTCCCCATTACTAACGTCAGGTCTGAATTCTCTTGGGGTTGGGGGTCGTCAGACATCCTTAGTGGTCACTTTGTCCCTAAATGGACCCTGGGAAATAGCACCAGCCGATAACTGGGATAACTGGTAAGTGATGTTCTAGGTAGAAAACTTTCTGAGAGACTGGCGTTTTCAGGCCTGATGCATCCCCTCTGAACCTTGGATTTTTTGTTTGTTTTTTTTTTTTGTTTTTTGAGACAGGGTTTCTCTATGTAGCTCTGGCTGTCCTGGAACTCAACTCTGTAGACCAGGCTGGCCTCAAACTCACAGATCCAACTGCCTCTGTCTCCTGAGTGCTGGGATTTAAAGGTGTGTATCACCACTGCCCCCTTGAACCTTGGCTTTATATGAGGTAGAGAGGTAGAAACCTGTATTCTACGCAGTAAATTATGATTACTGTCTACCTGCCAAGGCTATATGTCATAACCAATATTAGATACCAGAGAGAACTTTCCATGTGACAAAGTCCTGTGGGTTCCTTTTTTATGCGTATGTCACAGCCAAGTAATTATGTATGTACTTATAATTTAACTTTCATTTAATCCCAGGCTCAATACACAAGGTCGGCATCATTATCCCAGTCTTACAGATGTGGAAACAAAGGTCTAGAAAGATTAGAAAACTAGCTAGGCATTGGTGGCCCACTCCTTTAATTCCAGCACTCGGGAGGCAGAGGCAGGCGGATCTCTGTGAGTTCGAGGCCAGCCTGGTTTCCAGAGAGAGTGCCAGGATAGGCTCCAAAGCTACACAGAGAAACCCTGTCTCAACCACCCCCCCAAAAAAAAGAAGAAAGAAAAAAGAAAGATTAGAAAACTGACCAAAGTGACACCGCTAATTATCGGTAGAGTCGGGATTTTAACCCAGGGTATTGAATCCCCTAGACTGGCAGGTAAGGGCATTAGTGACTAGGCAAGGAGCAGGAAGGACATGATGGGAAAAGAGAAAAGGAAGTGAGAAATAATTCTGGGAAGCTGAGTGTGATTAGCCTTCCCTTCTCCCTGCCTTTATCTCTGCCTGCTTCTCTTGTCCCTGCGTCTTCTCTTTTGCCCTCTTCCTGCCCTCCATCTCCTGCTGTCTTGAAGAGGACCTCATAGTGGTAGGTGGCCCTGCTGTGTTCCTTTCATTTCCTGTCTCTTTCCCATGCCCTCTACCATCTCCTCTTTCTTTTCTCTTTGTGCTGTACATGACTGCTGCTGCCACCACCATGGCAGCCCCCAGAAGGGCCAGAGCTCCTGAGGGAGGTGGGAGGTTCCTGGTGAAGCAGGGCCTGCCTGCCTAGGGGGCAAGATGCCTGGAAGCCTTCTGCATCAGGCTGGCTCGGGTACAGACGGGCATCTTCAGAGTCACACAAGACTGTTTCTCATGGAGTGGGCTCCTCTCCACCCCTGGGAATTGATACACTGACTACCGTCAACACAATGCCAGCCTTACTTTTGCACAGTCCCATTTCCAGAATATGGACCTTTATATTCTTTTGTTATCGGCATTGGCCTAGCATTTCATCTAATACAATTTTGGCTCCTGATCTCTGTGATTTATTGCATCTGCTGTCCCTCCCAGCTGCTTGAAAGGGTAGGAAGCATAAAGGAACCTATAGTGAAATATTGCCCTGGCAACCTCTTAACCCTGACCTTGAATAAACCAGATCAAAGTCTAGATTAACTCAGTGGCCTCACTTGATTAAAGCAATGATTAGCCCTAGTGGTTTTCCACAGGCATGTACGTGTGTGTGTGTGTGTGTGTGTGTGTGTGTGTGTGTCTAGAGATGTTTTTTGTCGTCACACTGTCAAGGTGGTACTGCTGACCTTTAGCAGGTAGAGGCCAGGAGGAATACCACTACCACTGCACAGGACAGAGATAACCGGTTCCTAAGTGTAAAGATTGCTCACGTTCATATGCTGGTGGCTGAGCTCCAGTGTCCTCAATCGTAACATAAGCGTAGTGACACTGTCTTCTTTGCTTTGGAGGCTTAAATGACCTAGGATGTGAAAAACCATAAAGTGGTCACCTACCGTTGTCTGTTGCCCCTCGCAGACGAGAAGAGCTATAAGAGGTCTCTAGGATTGCACTTAGGAGGGGTCCCAGTGAGGCACGCAGAGGGGCGGCCTTTCAGGGCCCATTTCAGCATTCTGTTACGTAATTATCTGATCCCAAAATTACCCAGCCCTTTGTCAGTGCGGGACTATTCCCCTCCCTCACTTTCTACATCTGAACACCTTCCCCACAATGTCCTTCCTGGTCTGGTGGCTGCATTAGAAGAGGAATGACTTTAGTTCACTCAGACTTTATCTTAGGGAGACCGTGTCTCCTCCCCGCCCCCCCCCCACAAATGTCACAATCACTTGTGTGATCTTGCCCTCACTTTGATTGATTCCCTACCTTTAGTCCATATTCTCTGAGGTATCCAAACCTGAAGATTGTTAGCAATGATTCTGTAAGCACTCAGTGGGTTCCTTAGGACTCTCCTTGGTGGGTTCCACTCTGCCTAGGGCCATTGGATAATTTGAATTTTCCTAAGAGCACGGGCATAGGGCATTTTGGATGTACTTGAGTTATCCAGGCCAGAAGGAAATGAAAGTCAGTGTTCTTTCTGGACTTTAACTCAGAAAGTTGGGACTGGCTCCTGTTAACGACAGAGATCTCCAGTTATGACCTTCAGATGGGAGCTGGCTTGGGTGGTCACCTTAGTCCATTTTCTGTTGCTGTAACAAGATAGCTGAGGCTGGGTAACTAAGAAAGAAGAGTATGTCATTTGCCTTGGGCTTTGGGAGAGCAGGGAACTCTAGAGCATTCTGTTGAGGATTTCTTGCCTCATCGGGCAATGGGTTCCATAGACACACACAGAAAGTGATACTAAAGTCTAGGGAGTATCCCATGGTGAGAAGACCTGATATACTAGTTACGGTGTCCTCCAGGTACCATCACTGGGATCCTACCTTCCTCATACAATCCTCACTCACTCCCAGTGGACTTTACCTTCACATCTAAACAATCCTGAGGGTATTTCTGAAAATAAAGATTCTGCGTTTGAAGATTGAATCATCTTGAATGACATGATACGGCAAGCATTCACTCCTGGGAGTAAGCAGGTAGGGGTAGCTGTGTGACTCTATCTTACAGAAATAGCCAGCTCACTTACTGCCTAGGCCATGAGGCTCTGAGGAGTGGGACGGGGCCACTGGAGCCCAGGCTCAGCTTCTCGATGGCAGTGCAGGGCGAGGACAGGAAGTGACTTCTGGGAAGGTGCCCAGGGCCACAGCTCGGGAGGCCTTTCTTTCGAAGCTCCTCTATGATGATACACTTTTCTGTCTATTAAGGAGGCTTTGGGACTCGTGTTTATGGGTCTCTTCCCGCCACTTCGTGTGACTTGGGTCACAGCAGCTGGGATGGAGTTCTTTTTACTCAAATGGAAAATTGGGCTGGGCTGGGGCCTGTGGAAAACTCGGGGAAGTTGAGAAACCAGGCAAACAGGATTAAAAAAAAAAAAAAAAAAGCATTCTAATGTAATGGAAAGAGTGCAAACTTTGATTCTTAGCCCTGCTCCTTGAGCATATTGCCAAGTTCTTCTAGTTTCTCATTTAAAATGACGTCTAAACATTCCCGGGTTTTGAAAAATAGAGGCGTGGCATGCACATGGCCCCTCACTAAATACTGATTTAAAAAAAATACTTGTTTCTCCGGGGCTATTACTGGTCCTGTTGACTCCCCAATTAAGTTTTGGCATGTATCTGGCAGCCCAGAGCCAAAAATAATACATTGTAGACTACTGGGGAGTCTGTGCTGAGGGTACCTGGGGACCCCTGAAACCTGCCTTCACATTCATGTTGCTTCTTGGGTTCTTACTGCTTTATTGTTGATTTGGGCCAGTTTAAAACCCAGTGCATTGCCGGGCATTGGTAGCTCACGCCTTTAATCCCAGCACTTGGGAGGCAGAGGACAGCCTGGTCTACAGAGCGAGTTCCAGGACAGCCTCCAAAAGCAATACAGAGAAACCCTGTCTTGGGAAAAAAAAAAAAAAAAAAAAAAAAAAAAAAAACCCAGTGCATCGGGCTGGTGAAATGGCACAGTGGGGAAAAGGTATTTGTTGCCAAACCTGACAACTTGCGTTCAATTCTTGGCTCTGACCTTATAGAAGGAGAGAACTGACTCCTGTAAGTTCTCTTGTGACCTCCATACCCATGCTTTGACACAAACATGCACACATATAAATAAGTAAATACATAAAATACGTATTTAAAAACCATGAAGGTGTGGAGAACAGTGGATAGTGACACCAACAGCATCTGCAGGGAGAGCCCAGCCATGGAGATGGCATTAACCAGCTGTGTGGCATTGTGACATTACTTTTTATTAGGAGAAGTTGAAGTTTGTCAGAGAACCAAGTTTTCCTCAAGACTTTTAGCCTTAGGATTCAGTCTCAAGTATTCCCCTATAAAAGTTTTGTCACCCCCACACACACACTCCCTGTGCTATATTGAGCCAACTGAACTAACCAAAAGTGGTATTTTGCAAATTTCAGGGTATAGGGGGGTGTGCTAATTCTAGAGTCGCTCCTTCCTGCCTCTGATCCAGGCTCGGGCTAAGGTGTTCACAGGTAGTGGAGGGACTTTCTGAGTCTGATTTTAGAATAGCTGCTTACTCACTGGGCGAGCTGGCAGAGCCAGCCCTGGTCGGCCTCCACCCAGCCTGTCTCAGAGCTTTCTCCTCTGCGGCCCTTCTGACCTGAGGCTGGGATGAGAATAGAAGGTGACCACACAGACTTGCCCAGAGTTCCCTTGAGGAAGATACTCTGTATCCTTACCTCCAAAGAAAAGAAGCCCAAGTTCCTTAACTATGAAAAAATAAACTTAGGGTTTTAACCAGATAGCTCGGGTAGCATCAAATACACTTACATTGTTGTGCAGCCATAACCACCACCCAATTGCCAAACTAAATCTTTCAGGACAAACTCTGGGGGCTGGAGGTGTAGCTCGGTGGCAAGATTACTCATCTAACATGTACAAGGCCCTGGGTTCTACCCCCCTCCCCAACACTACATCAAACTAAATAGCGAAATTGTATCTTTAGATAATAACTCCCCATTCTTTTTCTTTAGCCCCAGCCAGCTACATCCTACTTTCTGTCTGTAAATTTTATGCCGAGACAGGAGTAGTACACCACAATATTTTCCCTTTTGCCTCCAGCTTTTTTCACTTAGTGTTACATCCTCAAGGTTCATCGTGTTGTATAGCCTGTGTCATAATTCAGCCCCTCTCCCTCCTCCCCTCGTTTACTTTCAATCCTAGCCATTGAACCCATAACCTTGTAGATGCTAAGAAAACCCTCTACCCCTGAGCTAGCCACTCCCTCAGGTCTCTTTTACTTACTATTTGAGACAGTCATGATAATTTTCCCAGGCTGGCCTTGAACTCACTCCATAGTGAGTTGTAATCTTTGTAATCTTTCTTCCTAAACCTCTGAAGTAGTTGGGATTACTGGCTTGAGCCACCAGGTCTGGCTCTAAATCCTTCCTTTTTCAGGAGGGCTAAATCATATTTCCTTGTATGTATGTGCCTTTTTTTTCATTTACCCAATCATGTCAGCGGACTCTTGGTCTGGTTCATATTTGAACTATTGTCAGAAGCAAGTCTGGTCGTGTTGAAATGAAGACCCGACATCCCTGCCTCCTATGGGATGGACAAGTTAAATAGACAGATGGCCCTCTGTGTGAGTGAGCCTCAGTGTGTGAACGTGCCTGAGCATCTGTCTTCCTCAGTTGACGTAAATAGTTGGAGTGTGAAAGCCCTGTTTTATATCTGAAGAAACACTCCTGACCCACTGTGCTGTCAGAGACTTGATGCAAAGGTAAACAGGAGGCGCGTGCTTGACGTAGAATGGGAAGCCGCCAGCTCTGGCTCAGGTTTCCCACCAGGGCCTCTTCTGAGTCGTTGGACCGTTGTCAGCTTGCTTCAGGATACTGCCCTGGTGTGGTGAACACCAGCATGGGCACTTCATATCCCCAGCCCAACAAGATCACCACAATCTCCACAATTGTGTGATTTTGGCCAAGTCACTTTAACTTCTTTCAGTCCTCAGTCTTTGCTTTTTAAGAAGGTTTGAGGGGGTATATATTAAATGTAACATACCAATACAGGTTGAGTAGTACCTGGCTTGTGGTGTGTGTTCTCATTTCCCTACCTCACGAGAAAGACCTTTTTCAATTACCCCGAGCCCTCCACCTGGCCTCCCACAGTGCCTGGCATACAGCTGCCAACTGAAAGCTTGCTAACTTTACCCTGCACAAGACTGAATGGGCAAAGACTCTTCTGTGGCATCACTTTCCAAAGAGCCTTTAAGCAAACACAACACCCCTGGAATAAGTGCAGAGCTGGGGGTGGGGAGTACTTAGAAGACAGTCTTGTTTGGTTGGGTAAATTCTGGCTTCTTTTGAAAAACAAAACCCTAATGTTGGCCTCATTACTTTTTTGGTCATTCATTGCCTCTGTCTGTGTGTAGAGTACTTCTAAGAGGTTATTGGCTGGGACTTTTAAAATAGGCCAGTTGTCAGATGTCTTGGCAAGAGAATGTATCTCAGTTGCGTTAGGATTTTTTGTGAAGTTAAACATCTCTCCTTGGAGAGGTTGTTTTTATCACCAGCTGCTAAAAATTCTGAGGAGGTCACAGAACAAACTCAGTTCCAAGCAAGGGACGTGGAATCTACTAGATTTAAGTAAAGCGTCTGTGGTGGGGAGGGGAGCAGTGAGGGGCAGCCGAATGGCTGTGGATGAAGGAACGTCATACAGGCCTCTGTAGGGAGCTTGTGCTCTGACAGAGAAGAGCGGACAGTTGACGGATGCAGGAACATCCCAGCTGCATCAGTGCACTGCCTTGGACTAGCAAGCAACCCAAGTGCACCCGAGGGTCTCAGCAGCCCTGGGCCACCGCTGTCCCCCCCCCCCCCCGGGCAGTCTGTGACTTGTGATGAGCTTCATTAGCATGAAGCCGGATTGGTCAGTTCAGGCATGGTTGCCATGGTGATGCCAGAGGAAGACCGCTGACGTTGACCTATATATGAACCAGCACATGTGTGTACTAGTGCACACTCACACATGTACACAAAACAGGGAAACTTATGGGTGACGATAGCACACTGTCCATTTCACAAAGGTAGAATAGATTTTGAAAACAAATTACTATAAGGAAATAATTAACATTGGGGAAATACAGTTAATCTTATTTAAATATTATATTACATACACACATCAAAATATCTAATTAAAACAGTTTCTATGTACCAGTTTAGAAATAAATGAGGAGTAGCATGACAGGTCAGTCAGTAAACGTGATTGTCACTAAGCCTGGCAACCTGAGTTTGTTCCCTTAAGTCCATGTGACACAAGGAGAGAAACAGCCCCAACACATTGTCTTCTGGCTTCTTCACATGCCAACGCCCACACACGTGCATACACATATACAATAAAGCTTAATAATAAAGAACTCACAGAGACCTATTCTCTGTGAATGTCTCTTGTATGTTACTTATGTCTCATAAAATGTGAATAAATAATATGAACCAAAAATGAGTTTGGGGAAAAGCTTTCTTGACTGAGAACCCAGAATTGTTCTGGGATGTCTGTGGAGGTCATGAACACCCTAGAGCTCAGGGACATCATTTAAATCTATGACCCCTTGCCTTGAGCAGCAGGCCACACAGAAATGGGTTCTTGCAAGTGAGGAGCGGTTGTAGTGTGGCTCAGGCAAGGAAGCTGCCCACGTTTGGCATCTGTGTGGTCCTTCTGTAGCATGTGAGTCCCCAGGAGGGCCGCAGGGCATGAGTCTCCTCTGATGAGCCCTGGCACACTGGAGCAGCTGGCCCTGAGCTCTCACCGACCTCCTCAGCTTTCCTGCTTCAGGCTGGCAAAGGCAGGGCCAGATTTTGTTACAAGGTTTGCTTGGGTTGTTTTCTGGTGGGTGGCATCATGGTCTCCATGGATAGAGAGCAGAATCTAACTCTCCTCTGACATCAAAGTTGGGGATTCAGTACAAGGAATTTGAGTGTACTGTGGATCCTTGGTAGAGGGCAAGTCAAGTCCCAGGCTTGTGTGCCACCCTCTAGGAGATCAGTGTGACTGGTGGAAAGAGCCTTCACATCAGATGGGAGCCATGGAGCCTGACGCTGAAGAGCTTTGCTTGCTTTTAGGGTTCTTATCTCACTGTGTGGTCACACTCTGCACTCATCGTTGCTGACTTCTCTTCTGGACCAGAGCTTATTTGTTGATGACGCTATAGAAAGTTTCCTTTTTTCGGTATTTTTTCTTGCTCACTGTCTACAAATACACTAGAAACACAAGAAAAACAAACAACTTGCCTCCTCCATGAGTCAGGGAACTGGTCCAAGCTGACTTCAGTGCCTTGAGTTTTCACACTGTGGTTTCCCTACCCCAGCAGGCTTTGGTTCGAATCTTCTAGAATTACCCCCATTACGTGACTGTGGGCACCTTGTACATTGGTTGTCCTCCGCCATTTTCACCTAAGCCAGCTATGAGGAGTCCTTCTGTATTTGTTCCTTTTACTTGCTGCTGTGACGTGTTAGGATACGTAAAGGGAGCACTGCCATCGCGAGGAAGGACTTAACCTTGCTCAGGATTGTAGAGGACACAGCCTGTGGCAGAGAAGACATATAGGAGTTCTCAGTATTAGGACTGTATGACTAACTCCTCATATCTCAGTAGACGTGGAAGCAGAGAGGGACTCAGGTAGGAACCAGGCCAGGCTATGTAACCAATAAACCCAGCCCTACAGGCTTAGCCCTTGTGTCTGCCAGCTGGGTCCTATGTTCAGATGGTTCTACAGCCTGCCAAAGATGGCACCACCATCTGAGGACCAAATATTCCAACACACAAACCTGTAGGAATGTTGTTTTACATATCTGACTCTTATCACCAACACAAGACGTTTCTCAGGAGAAACAGGCACATATTCAGATTGTGGAATATCTTTTTTTTTTCTGATGCTTTGCATAGCTACCCATTATATTTTACAAAAGGTTCCTAGTTGGGCAGGAGGCTCATGGGTAGGTATACTTTGGGCACTAAATAGTGTGGGACCTACAGTTTTACTGTCTGTGCTGGGGCCTAGGTTGCACTGTTTGGACTGCATGGAGGATGTATTACTTGTGGTTGGAGGAGGCCTGGGCCCCAGAGGATGGGAGGATCAATACAGGACCTTTGGGGTTTTCCCACTGAGCTTAAAAACACTTGAGTAGTCTGGTCCTCTTGAATTTCCCTAGTTTCTTTGAAGACCAAGGTGAAGCCTAGCTCTTTTACCACTGCAAAACTTTCTAAAGGGCCTGAGTCCTCTAATAGTATCTCTGTGAACCCCATGATATTTTCCTATATGTGATCCTTACCAGGACCCCTTCCAGTCATTACCAGGCATGTCTAGAAATGACAGCAGTCTAGTAAGTAGTTACGGTGCCGGAACCTTTTTTGTTTTTTGTTTTTTGTTTTTTGTTTTTTGTTTTTTGGCCAGCCAGGTGCTCCTGTGACCTGCCCCCTGCCCACCCACCTCTAGCGCTTCGTCACAGGGCACAAAAACTGGTTCGCAAGTGTGCAGGCTCACATGGCTCTTCCTGGGGTTGACTTCCCTGGTAAGTCGTGTGTGTGTGTGTGTGTGTGTGTGTGTGTGTGTGTGTGTGTGTGTGTGTGTGTGTGTTGGGTGGAGTCTGTGAATTTATCTGGCGTGCTGAGTGGGCCAGTCTCTTTCTTGCAGCAACTTGCCTTATCAGTCTGGGGTTGGTTTCTGCAGTCTCCTGTTGGCATCTCTGTGCTCGCCCTGCTCTTCGGCTCTCCTTCCACCATCTTTCACTGTCAGAACCTCCGTGTGTTGTCCCTCCCTACGCAGCCGAAGAATGACCTTCCAAACTGGTGAAGCCATAGCCCCTCAGCCTTCCACTTTCCACTTCCAGCTCTAGAGTTTCATGACCAAGAAAGTACAATTCTCTCTCTTGCACAAGTTGAGGGTCCCAACTCTCCAAATATTCAAAATCTGAAACTTGGGCACTGAAGATACCAATGCCACAAGTGGAAAATTCTACACCTGATCTCATATGATGGATGGTAAACCAAAAGTCTTCTCACTAAAAAATGCTGTATAAAATTACCTTCAGGCTGTGTGCATAAGGCATACATAAAACAAACTAATTTTGAGTTAAGACTTGAGTTCTGTTTCTAGGATACGTCATTATGTATATGCAAATCTTCAAAAATCAGAAAGCAAAAAGAGAAAGAAACACAACATACTTCTGGGCCCACACATTTTACATAAGAGATAGTCAATCCTGTGTGGTGTCTTCAGGCTTTTAATCAGTTAACCTGTGTGTTCATTTTATAAACATTGAGCTAAACACCTGTTACATGCTAAACATTCCTGCTGGGCGAGATCCATGCCTGTTGGAGGTGGAGTAGAGGTGTCGTTGGTCAGATCACAGAGAACAGATCAGGCTGCAGGGAGGCCCTGAAGGGCAGGGCCATGGTGTCGTGGGCAGACAGGGAGGGGTATGCCTGCTCCAGGACTTCTCGGCCAAGGCTCGTCTGCGAAGAGGGGAGCTTTGGGCATCTTCAATGTTGAGTTGAACTTCAGTAACTGGCTGCCAAAGGAACAAAAATTCAAAATTGAAATCTGTGTTATCAATGGCCAAGAGACCTGAGAGGACTCGGCAGGACTGGGAAATGGTGAGTGGGTCTGTGCTGCCAGCACCTGGGGGCAGGGGTGGGGCCTAGCCATCTGGCAGTGTGCTATACAGCAGGCATTGAACATTCAGGCCAGCTCAAGCCAAATTTTGTGGTGAGATATTCCAAGGCTATTAAAATAGCCTGTGGATGGCAAGAGCACATGCCAGATTTTGAAGGGAACATTAACAGATCTAGGTATAAAGACAGAACCCTCATGACAAGGACCCATTGTGTCTCTCCTGCTGAAGGGCTGTTTCCATCCTAGTACGTGGAAGGTGACCTCTATCTTTGTCTACCACCTTGTTTTGAACATCTACACAGGCTATGTTTGTTTGTTTGAGACACGGTCTCACTCTGTAGCTTTGGCTGGACTGGAACGCAGAGATGCACCTGACTCTGTCTCCCAAGTGCTGGGATTAAAGGTGTGTGCGGTGCTGGGATCAGCAGGGCTTTAAAAGGGGAATGAAGCTGCTCACAGAGGTGTCAATGTGGTCCTGGTAACTCAGAAAGCTGATGTGAGAGATTAACTGGAGGCCAGACGTTCCATACCATAGTAAGATCTAGTGTCTTACAAAACTATTTAAAAAGAAACTTGACCAGTTTCTTCCCTTCCCCATGGAGGACCTGAAAACCAGATGGTTATGAGTTCAGTATTCTGCACCCTGGGAAACACTGGTCTGAGGGTATGAACAATGGAGCTTGGGAGGTGGGATGTGCCAAGATCAGATGGCCAACACATGGTGCCAGCAGATCTAGACGTGGTTCCTACCTGGACCTCCAGGAAGTCTTAGGGAATCAGTGCCTGGCTTTTTACCTGTAAAGTGTGTCGTGATGACAGACTACATCTCCTGGAAAACAAATGAAACCATTGGCCAGGATTTCATTTCCAAAGAGCCAGACCTGAGACCTTTCCTGAGATGTGGCCACTTTTCCCAGGGACTTGTTCTCATGTCCCTCCACTGTGGAAGGGGCTCTGCCCAAGAAGGGGGTTTCTGTATCCCATGTCATGTCTGTGATACCCGGCAGCTGCAGGTCCACTTCCCCAACACTGAGAAGGAGAGTGCTTTTTGAACTTAGGCAAGTCAGTGGAGCCGGCTAGCCAGCTGCTGCTTATAGACTAGTATTTCTCTCCTGGTAGTCTTATGCCAGGCCAGCTGGCTGGTAAGGGTTTGGCAGAAGATGAGTCACAGCGGTTAGGAGCATTTGTTTCTCTTGAGGAGGGCCCACATTCAATGCCCAGTACCCATTTGGTGACTCACAACATTTATAACTCCAGCCAGGGGGTCTGACGCCCTCTCCTGACTTCCTTTTTAAAACAAAGTTGTTCAGGGAGATGAACGCTATGCTGGAAACACAGACGTTGCAAAGATGTTTGACTTCTGTGACTGTTGGTCTCTTCCTTCATCCGTCCTTGGACAGGTGGCCTTGGCATTTTCTCAGATGAAGAAAGGAATGTGATGTGTTGTCCAGCTCGGTTTTAGAATTGCGACTCCAAACCAACTAGAGCTTAGATTAGTTCCATACCCTCCAACCCCCTCCTCCGACCCCATCTCACAGATGATGTGTTACACAGCTGCCATAGGGCCTTTGAAGTCATGGGCAAGGCGCGTAGCATGGTGGAGCAAATGGTTCTTGTTACACGGACATGGGTTTAAATCTTAGTTCCGCCCCTGATGAGTCTGTGCCCTCCTTGAGCTTTTGATTTTTCATTAGTGAAATGGACTGAATGTAATCCTTTGCCGTCATCGCTTTATAGGGCTCAGCACTATGGATGTTAAAGGGGAATGTCCAGATGAGGAGAGGGTAGTGGTGGGGTTAGCAGGAGGTTGTTTTATTCTGGGTTCCTCAGGAATGGTTGCTGCTGCAGGGGCGGGATTTCTTCCCTCCTCTCTCTGTCTCTCATACCTATCAAGAGTCCCAGGGTCTGTCTCCTCCACCCAGCTTTCCACAGTTTGTAAAGAACACACGGCAGGTTGCAGGGCCAGCTGCTCCTCTGGGGCCTGGCTTCCTTCAAGAGTCTCGCAGGGTGGGAAGAAGGTAGGCGTGAGGCTGAGGCAGACAGACCTGTCTTCCGCAGAACTGTGTGTGAAGGCACAATGTGTCAGCCACCTACTGTGGGAGGTGGAAGTGAGGTCAGGCACAGGAGGGCTGTCCTCGTCAACATACACCCTCTCCTGAGGTGGAATCTACAAGTGACCTGAGGTGGGGAACAAAAGTGAGAGGCGTCCTGAATGCTTGGGTCCTGCCCTGCCTGCTTCCCACACCACTTTTAGTTTCTTTTCCTTTTCACAACCGCTCCCAAGGAAGTAGGGCTCTCTAAAGGGGATCCCTCTGAAGGGGACGGTTAGGCCACAGTATCTTTTCTTTACATAGTAAACATACTGAATTCCGTGGTCAGCTTATGTGCTAACAAAGTAATGACTACTATAGCTAATTCTTCCACCCTGCAGAAGAAGTATTATTACTGCCATGCCCATTGTATAGATGGCATAACTAAGGCTCACAATAATTAAGTGGCTTGACCCAAGTCACACAAAGGGCCGGAAGTCCCGGGGCTTAAATGGGAATTTCTGTCTGCTTGGTTCCCAACCCTCTCCTAGCCTTGCCATCATACATCTCACTGTGAGCGCACACAGGTGTCTCTGAGTTATCACTGTTTCCAAGAACCAGACCTGCTCGCTGACTGATACTTACACCTTCCTAGCCCTCTTGGGCCACTTTGATTAAACACCAGCCGGATGGATCTGGTCTGAGCTGCATTTTGGAAAAACTTTGGAAGCTTTAATGACTCTCTGTGCCAGAGTTCTCTCTAAGCTGCTTAGGTCAGAAACCCTGGGAGAGGGACATGGACAACAAGTCCCAGGTGATTCGGATGTGTGGCCAAGGTTAAGAACCACCTCACTGCCAATCTCACTGGTGCTTGCTCATGGAGAGGGGTCCTTAAGGGAGACGAGATTTTTTCAACCCACTGTTTCCAGAGAACCCCGCACCTGATTTTTTACTTACTGGCATCATTCATTTTGTATGCAACATAGAGTCCTAGCATGGATGTCTGAGATGGACTCTTGAGTACAGACATTTATTTATTTCTGAGACATCCCCTGAAGCCCCAAGGACAGGCTCTGCTGTGTCCAGAGGGTTTCAAGGTGATGGGGCAGCCTGGCCTCAAACTATGTAGTTGAGGATAATCTTGAGCCGCTGGTCCTGCTGCCTCTGTCTCCTGAATACTAAGATTGCAGGTGTGCGCTACCCATCCCCTGCTACCGTGCATTTATTTAGAAGGAGGAGATGGGACAGCTGCCTGAGAGTTGCACATTATGTCCTTCAGGTTGCTAAGATGACCAGCAAATGGACCTGTGTTCCTCACCTTTTCAGTGCTGGGCTGAGGCACGTAAATGTGGTAGACGGAAAAGGAGAAAGTCCAACTCCCAAATCTGTACCGTGCAAAAGTATGTAAATTGGTTTTTTCTTTGCTTATGTTTAACATTGGAATAAAATCTTTTTGATAAAGGTGTTCTTCTATATGCTGCAGGCAGTTGCAGAAAGCAGCCTGACATCTGGCTAGCTTGGGCTGGATCTGGGGTGTGGTGCTATTAGTGGTCAGACTTCCCATCTCTGTCCCAGCTCAGGGGATGGATGGAAGCTCTCTTATGTAATGGCAGGTATGGAGTATATACCAGAATATATTACTAATTCCTTTCTCTCCCTTCTTTGAGCCTTTTGAAGGATGGTAATGTCTGTAGTAGACCACTAAATGTACAGTTAATGAAGTCCATCCCTTAGGGCAGAAGGCTGAGTCAGGTGGAGATGTCATTCCCAGGCTAAGAAAAGGGGGACAATGGGGTTCTCTCCAGGAGCCTTCAGCAGCGCCTGTGGGCTGGGTGCTGCAGTACAGTTTTCTGATAAATTGGGGTTTGTTAGGATGAGAGGAGGCAAACTGAGCAAAGGCTCTGCTGAATGTCCACATGGGTGACACACTTTATTTATTTATTTATTTGGTGAAGTGGAGATTTCAGTGATTCTCAAGGATCTGGCGAGCAGAGGGACTTGACCTCAGAGGCTGACCCCCTTGGTTATCTGGGATCCTTTTTTGGCATTATGGAAAAATATAGCTGCACCCATTATTCACAAGGCCTGAAGCACCCTGGGGGGCGGGGGTGGAGATGTCTTTTATTCACTTTTAACTTTTTCCCTTGCTTGACTCCAGGGTCAGGCTCTGCTCTGTCTAGAGACTTCAAAGGGGGCGGGGTGGGGGGGTGGCAGATAGATTGTCCCGGTGTTCAAAACAACTTTAAATTGTGTCCGGTACAACAGAAGTACCTGGGCTTGGTTCCACAATCTGGATTTTGCCTTGGCTTCAGCTAAAATGAGTCGCGACTCTTGACAAATTCCTGTGACAGATGTCCACTCTGTGTGCCTGCCCTTGCTGGGAATGTGGGTACTTCACTCCTTCCTCTGTGTGCTGTGGAGCCATGGCTTCCTTTGCCCTAAGTCCCCCGATTGTTTGGCATTCACTCTCCTGGTCATAAAAGGGATGGATTTCTTTCTGTTCTTTCTGGTCGTGGCCACAGACATTCCTCCCTCCTCCTCTCCCTCCAGAGTTAGACTGGTGCTGTCTTTCAGGAAGGCAAACTGGTTTTCATTCAGGAAGCCCAGCGCTTTTCCAGGCTGTAGGGACCTAACTGCTCCGCCCTCCGTCCTCTGCAATGCCCTCCCTCCTTCCCGCCCACCCCTAGTGGCTCCGCCCTTCTCTCTGGGGCTGTGCCCCGCCTTCCGCCCCGCCTTTCACGCTCTTGGCCCTGCGGAGCAGGGCGCATGGCGTCATGGAAAGGCAGGGTGGAGCCGCGTGCTGGACACGCTATGCCTGCAGGCCCCACCCTCCGTGAGGATGTGATGTGCCACCCTGGAGCGGTCCCTAGCGGCCTTTGGGCTCTGCTGACTCCTGGGTGATGGCCTCTGTGAACAGGTCCAAGGTGTAGGCATCAGTGAAGAGACCGCAAAGTCGTTTCCCCTTTCTCCCCTGCATGGCGTTCTCTGGATCCTTCCCACATTTCCTCTCTGGCTAAGCCTTTCACACTGGTAAAAGGGGGTTTTAGAAGTCAGCCACTTTCTTGGCTCTTCCCTGTGAAATGCAATTTAAAACAGTAACCTTTAACTTCTTTTTTTTTTTAAACATTCACGTTTGATGTGGATTAATTCAGAAAACGAAATAAAAATTCCTTGTAGGTACTGTATTGGACTTTTTCCTGAGCATCGCTTGCCCTTATTACCGTTCCAGTGCAGTTTTGAGTATAACCTTGAGTTACCCTGATAGATATGTCCATCTCTTATCTCCCCTTCCCCCAATAAAACACCAATTGAAAGGGGAAATAGAGCATTAAGTTATTCCTCACAAACCATCCCAACCACGGCATCTTTGCTTTTGTGTGGTTAATCTTTCCAGGCTCTGCTCAGAGGCTGAGAACTAACATATTTTGGGGTTGTCAGGTCCAGGACACTGTGAGACCAGATTAGCTCCCCTCCAAACTTCAGGAACATAAACCACCAGACTTAAAGGAGAGCAAAGGCAGCAAGGGCGTGGGGCACACAGGAGATGACTGGCACACTGGGAAAGATACTGTCTTCTTTGGACTTGGCGTACATTTTAATTTTCACAAGTGGCGAGATCGCCATTGGAGTGAACACCATGAAGATAAGATGTCGAAAGGAGTAAGCATGGCTTTGGAAAGGGACCAAGTCTCCGATCCCTGGGGAAAGTGTCTAAGGACTCCCATGGGCAGCTTTTCCCACGCAGGCTTACCCTCAGAGCAATGCTTGCCTAAGTCTTGGCCCCTGTGGTGCCCTTCTTCCGGCATCCCTGCCGCCTTCCGGGTTTCTCTAGCTGAGACTATTGATGGATTGACACCTGTGGATGCTTCTGGGGAGGCCTCACTCCACACACAGGAAACCACCTTCTACCTTCCTAGTAACACAGAGACTTAGAATGAGTGTCCTGTGAACAAACCCCACCAAAGCCTAGCTCAACCCTGGTTTTTTTACAAATAGGCAAAGAATGGGGCTAGCTGGTGGCTCATACCTGTAAACCCAACACTTGGGAGGCCAAGCAGGTGGATTGCCCAGCAACTGTGCTACTTAGTAAATTTTGGGCCAGCCTGGGTTACAGAGTGAGACGGTTTCAAAAACATAATACCAAGCACCAACAGCAAAGTACATGGAGCTGGCGCCGGCCGGTGGATCTCAGTGGTACAGTGCTTGTCTAGCATGCAACAGCACCACCACCTCCCAAGTATCGAATCCACTCTCTCTCCAGATGACGATAAGAATGAACATTTCGGAATCATTGACTGCTAGACACTTTTCCTATTAATTGTCAATATCCCAAGCTCATGTTACAGGTGTAGAAACTGATGGGTTCACACATAGGTTGACTTGCAGTTGCACAGGAAGGCACGGCCAGAATGAGCCCCAAACTGTGGTGTAGAGTCCAGTTTCTAACCTTTCTTCCACTTTAGACTACTTGGTTTCCTGCTAGGACTCAGCCCTTGCTCACCCTGGGTTATGCAGTGCACAATAAGAGGTCTGCAGCCCTCTGCAGTGGAGTCAGAGGCTGGTGTCTCCAAACACTGAAAAGAATAGTATCTTTGACTCTGTCTTACCTGTTCCTGGTAGCCGACTTTTGTGAAATTTTATTTGACTTTCCCTGGGCCACTCTGTCCTGGTAAATAAATGTCACTTATTGTTGGTGCCTTTGCAGAACCCTTTCATACCATTTAGATGTGTGTCCTGCAGGCATGTATTGGAGTTAAACAAATCTACCTAAATCTGGACTTTACTGCTGCCCAGAAATATAGTGGTTTTTTTTTTAAGAATTCTTTTTCTTTTTTAAATAAAAGGTTTTATGTAAAAAAAAAATAGGTGTTTTGTAGGCTTCTCATCAATTGCATAGCTGTTATGGCAAGTGGCGCGCGTGGGTGCGTGCGTGCGTGTGTGTGTGTGTGTGTGTGTGTGTGTGTGTGTGTGTGTGTGTGCACGCACACGCTCGAGCGCCCACATGCATGCACACACGCATGTGCACATGTGAGCTGGAGGTGATAGTCCTCTGGCTTTCATCCTAACCCACTGAGTCAGCATATGCCATGCTTTTCCCTTGGGCAAATTACCTAGGCTCTCCAAGATTGCTTCTCATCTGTAACACAAAGATGTTCCCCTACCTTTCACAGGAATGAAAGTATTGCATGGAGCAGGACTGCACTGGTGGTAGCCGTCCTTTGGAGGGAGTGTAAGTGCTTTGGGGCTGCAGTATAGGGCTCCAGTAAATTGCATCTTTGTCACAGAAGGGGGGGAGAGGGAGGGAGGGCTTCTCCAATTTTCTACTCACACTGTTTCTCTAGGCCTCTCCAGCTTTGCTCCTGCAGTTCATGCCCAGAGGCCTCGGGTGACTGAACTGGGCCTAGCCGTGCAGGGGTACACCTCAAGCCACATCCAGGGTGAACTTTGAAGTTTAGGTGTGTCTGAGGTTAGCAAGCTAAGGGGAAAGGCTGTTGGAACTCCCCCCCCCTTTTCCTCTGGAGGATGCCTCAGGCAGTTCCCCCTGCTGCAGTCTCCTGTACATGCTCCTCCTCCTGCCTCCTTCCCCCTTGACACAAAGGGGTGTCCCCAGCCTGGTGGCATCTTGCCTGGGTTGCTAATAATAGAGAAGGGTGCATCTGCCAGGAGGTGAAGCAGAGCCGTCCCGGCTCTGCTCTTTCACGCCAATCCTGGCACAGTCTAGTAGGCTGGGTTGGTAAATACCCTTATGAGCAGAAAAAGCCTTTGTGTGTCCTGGAAGCTCTTTCGGTCTCCTTCCTGGGGGGTCATGCCATCAGAGGGAAGGTTGATGGGGATGATTTTGCCCTTGAGATCTTGACTAAACAGCATTTCACATAGCTCTGGACTTCCAACCCAGCACCAAGCTGGGGTGGGCGTGTTGCTGACTGCAGAGCCCGTTGCCAGGGTGGGAAGAGGATTCTAGGAGACGACCTTTAATTCTCATTTAAAGGCAACATGGTAAAACCCAAAACCCAAAATAAGCAGAAGGAGACAAGGGAAAGAGTTATATCTTCATGCAGGCTGCCCGAACCAACAGGCTATTTGTGTGACTTGCTTGGAGATGCTGATTTAGAAATCAAGGACACTTCTGGGTATCTACACTTCTCCACCCTTTGACTTTTTAGACATGGAGTCTCACTGTAGACCAAACTGGCCTCTACTCACCATCTTCCTGTATCCACCTTCCAAATGCTAAGGTTACCCTTGTGTGCCACTATGCCCAGCAATCCAAATTCCTCTTAAGTCAAAGTATGCTATAAGTCCCTTAACAAATCAGAATAAAATATTCCCAGTTTCTGGGCTCTTCTCAAGGTGATTTTCTAGATCTCTGTGACTTGAACTTGGAGCGTGTCTTGTGGTTTGTAGAGCACTTTCGAATCTGTTTTCTCAGTTCGTTGATAATAACCTGGGATTGAGGCAGAGCTTGTCTTGTTATCCCTGTTTTGCAGATGAGGAAGCCAGGGATGTCAGAACGTTGAGTTGTTTCTCAAGGTCACCACAGCAGGGGAGCATGTGGGAAGGGCAGTAGTACCCCACCTCTAACTGAAGCAGCAGGGTGGTGCCCCAGACCCAAGATCTTTCAACCATTGTATGAAAAGAACTTAGAATCACCCTAAGGGTACCAGGACCTGCAGGTAGTGGTTTATACAAACTGCCACTCTTTGTTTCCTTAGAATTTGCCAGTAATATTGAAACCGAGATGGCTGACTCTGTGCTAGGGATAGCCTGTGCAGTGCTAAAGGGAAATGAGGTAGGATGGAGTGTCTTTGGTTACACTTTCTGGATGGCTTTAAACATTGGAATCACCCTGCAGGGAATTCTGAGTTAGAAGGCTCTTGCCTAAGGCAGCGCACTGCAACCAGATGTTCATTTTACTACATGGAAAATTGGGGCCACTCTGACCCTTTGAGCAGGCAAATTAGTCGTTGGGGATGAAGACTGCCTTTGGATGCAGAGAATGTGGGAGTGCAGTCCTGGGGCTCTGGTGCTTCCGTTAGGCTCCTCCCGCCTCTGGTACTTGGACTCGCTGTTCTGTCTTGACAACAGGATACTCCAGGAAACTGCAGAAATGTGGGTACAACTGCAGGTGGGGCTCAGGGTGTGACTGAGGCTGGAGGGGAGAGGAGCTGAGGAGGAAGAGTTGGGGAGCTGACTTGGGCAGATTTTAAGGTGTGAGAGTTGACACTGGGTAGGTACAGGCCCCAAGAGCTCCATCTGTTGGCCACCCAGTGTGATTGTCACAGCAACACGGGCATATAAACCCACCAGTGGCGAGTCCACTTGGTACAGAAGAGGGTACCAAGAACAACTAGTTTTCCCAGAGTCCCATAGTTAGGGGTGGCCAGGCATGCACTGGAGCTCTGGTTGGTCATCTGACCTGTCTCTTATTCTGTGTTCCCTCTAGGACACCCACCCAGCCTCCTCCCTTCCTCCCCTCCACAGCTCCCCAGAGGCCCCTGGCCATTCCTTGCCAATGGAAAGGGAAGTTACAATGAGTGCTCTCCCAGAGAGAGAAAAGTGAACTTGGATGTGTCTGTAGTCCATGCTTGGGGTTGGGGTAGCTGTGGAAGGGTGGGGATGGGGCAAGTCTTTCCAGGTGTGGCTGCTACTCTCAGGCTGCTGATGGAAAGTGCAAAGTGTTCCATTTTCCTGTGTCAAGCAAGTATTTCCCCTTGGGGTTACAGCAGCCACTTCCTCCTCAGCACCCAGAGGGGCGGGTGACCATGAGCTGCTGCAGAGAGCTCTCCAGCTTCCTTCCTTTATTTATTTATTTTTGGCTTGTGTCGTTAAGCATATACTATTAGGTTCTCTGAAGGACAAGGCTCCTTCCCCCTGGCATAGAGTTTGGACAGTCCGCACCAGTGGCCTTGGAAACAGCAAACCCGAAATGCAGTTCTCCTGAGCTGCCCTGTCTTCTGCTCTGTAGAGAGGGAACAAGCAAGTGTCACCACAGTGGTGACGCAGAGTCCTTAGCTATTGAGGGGCACTGCAGCCAAACACATGTGGGTGAATAGGAAGGTCACAGCCTTGGCGCATCACCAAGAATGAACCGGAACAGACACTACAGTAGCTGCTCTGGATGTGGACCTGTGGACCGGGAGCAGAGCAGCACTTGGTGGGCAGGCACTGAGCAAAGGGAGACAGTGACGGAGGCAGAGGAGTGGGAAGTGGGTGAGAGGACGCAAGGAGAGCCTGAGAGATTGAAGGAGTCAGTTAGTTTTAGACATTTGAAAAATACATTCCTACTTTCAGAGTCACTTGTTGCTGAGAGACAATGAGAGCCTCTTTGAAGCCCACCCTCTAGGAGGAGTCGGGGGCATATATGGCTACGAAACATCCCCAGCCCCAGCTCCAGCCCCTAAACATGCTGTCACTGAGCCAAAAAAGAGGAAACACAGTCAAGACACCCTTGGTGTTTTGCTTAACCTTTACTCACTGTTCAGGAGAACAATGAACCTAAGGGGCAAGGTGGCCACGATCTCTCTCTCGGAGGAATAGGTGGGAGTTTCCTATAGCTCTCTGACAGATTTGCAAGACATCCAGATACAGGCATCCATGCTCGTCATGTTTCTTACTCTATGTGGGTAGATAATAAAGCAGAAAGACCAAAAAAAAAATGTAAATAGGTGTGTGTGTGTGTGTGTGTGTGTGTGTGTATTCCCCTCTCACTTGGACAACTACAATCCCCTCAGATTTGATCTTTGTTGCCTTCACCCTTTCTCATCCTGTTCCCAGGTCCACTTGACACAAAGCAGTGCAGTTTAGAACACCCCTTGCTTAAAATTTATTGAGGCTCCCCACCCTGTATAAAGCCCCAGATCCCAAGAGCAGCCTGAGAGTCTCTGTAGAGACTGACCTAGTCTCGTTCCACTGCACACACCATCCCAGCGTGCCCAGCCTCAGCCCCTCTTCTCATACCCTCTGCCTTTACCTGCAGCATCTTTCCCTCCACCCACAGCCCAGCCCCACAACCCCTGCAGAGAAGGCGGTACAAAGACCAAACACGCCTCCCCCCTGCCCTCTGGCCAGCCCCTGTCCCCACACTTGCCTTTAGCAATCTTCTGAATACTGGCCACCACCCAGTGAAACATTTATTTCTGTGGTCTCCTTCCACCTAGAATGCAAGCTGCTTCAAGGTAGGGACTTTGTTGACCCCACTGTTAGTATTCAGGCATCTGCACTGGCCTGTCCTTGGGGCTCTGACAGGATACGCCCTCAGCTGCAGCCACTAAGAGCACCACCTGTGCACATTCACTATTTTAAAGGGCCCTGCCCACCTCCCATCCCTCTCTCCCTCCCCCTCCCTTCCTCCCTCCTTTCCTCCCTCTCTCCTTTTCTCTCTGTCTCTGTCTCTGTCTCTCTGTCTCTCTCTCACGCACACTCTCTCTGCGTGTCTGCCTGTCTGTCTCTCCTTCGCCCCTCCCCACTCTCTGCCTCTCTCTTCTCTTCTGCTGCCCCTGTCCCCAGAGGCGGGTCTCCCCTCTCTGCTCCCCCCCTTTCCCATTCACTTTCCCCCAATAAAAAAAAACCCTCCACCCAAGATCTGTTACATGGTGTCTTTCTCTCGAGGGCCGCTTTTTTATATTACAACACCCACATCTAGAACACTGTCATACTCAAGTATCTTTCCATCAAGTATCTTTCCAACAATAAATGAATGACTCTGTTAGCAGTGACTTGTATCTGGAGCTGCTATGAAGCATCGCATTTGTAGCATATTTGAGACCATGGTCCCTGCTTCCAACGGGTGCATCTGCTCTTTGCGGAAGGGTTCCTTGGGGTGTGTCATCTCCTCTGCTATTCTTCTGATTTTGTTTCATCTTTTAAGATTTCTTTTATTTCTTGAATGTCTATGAGGGTTTTGCCTGCATATATATCTGTCTGTCTATTGCCCTCAGAGGTGGAAAGGGGACATTAGAGTCCCTGGAACTGGAATTACAGATGGCATGAGTCTCTGTGTGGGTGCTGGGAACTGAACCCAAGTCCTCTGCAAGAGCAACAGGTGCTCTTGAATGCTCAGCCATTTCTCCATTTTCCTGGCCTGGTTTTTAACACTAGAAAGTCCCCTACCCCCAAACTGTTATATCTATCTGCCATCAAAGTGGTCCCTCATGAACGTTCCCTGGAGTTTTCACAGAACAGTCATCCTATGCAGGGAACAGGTTGGTTTTGATCTTGTGGGACCAATGCAGAGGGTATGGAAGTCTTGCTTGTCTCTCAGAGGAAGAGCCCTGTTGGAGGGGAGCCTGTACTCAGACCAGACACAGGAAGAGGCCCAAAAGAACTGGAGAAACTGCTACTGCAGCTTCTCATGTGACCTCTCTCTCTGTGTACGTGTGTGTGTGTGTGTGTGTGTGTGTATGTTTGTGTGCATACGTACATATTTGATTGCAAAAAAGTAAGCTGAATAGAAGTTTTGAATAAGTAAAAAGAGAGTAGGGGCAGAGAAATGGCTCCGTGGTTAAGAGCACTTGCAGTTTTTTGCTGAGGACCCAGGTTCAGTTCTCAGCACCAGTGTGACAGCTCATAACCATTTGTAACTCCAGTTCCAAGGGACTCAGTGCCTTCTGGCTTCCAACGGCATCAGGCATGCACACAGTGAGCATGCATACATACAGGAAAAACATCCATATACATAAATAAAAATAAAAGTGTATCGTTGCAATGCTGCAGTCATAAACAGACTGTTGATCATGATGATGATTGTTATTATTTGAGGCAGGGTCTCACTATGGCACCCTAGCTGGCCTACAACTCGATGTCTAGACCAGACTGGCCTCAAACTTAACAGTGTCACTGTTGCTGGCTTCTGTTGCTGATTAATCTGTTGGTCTATGATCCATCTTAATCAGAAAGGGTATGAGGAAAACTGAAAGCTTATCTGCGTGCTGAACAGTAGAATATAAGAAGTAGAAATCAGCGCAAAGGGCCAGAGTTTATTGAGGTCACTTTTAAGACCACTTACCGATGGCTGTATTTCTTTGCAGCCTTTTAAAGTAGGTCCATTTGTGGGTGGAGCGTGTAATTCAGTGATGGAGCATGTCTCTAACATAAGACCCTGGATGTGAATGCCAGCACTATAAAAAGAAACAAATGATGCACATATTTATGGAGTTGTCTCCCGCCAGCTTAATATTATTGAAACAGCTTTCATGTAGCTTTTTAGTCTTTACAGTTGAGGACCAAATGATCAGTTGGGTCAGTGATCGATGGAATCCTGTGCGGATGTCCTACAGTCATTTAGTTATTCCTCCATTGTCAGATGCTGGCTTATTTTCAATACTATTGTTATCAGAAACAATGGCTTCATTAACATTTTTGTGCGTGTAACTTTTTCCACATTTTAGAGTGTTTTCCTTAAGTAGGTTTCCAGAGGTAAAAATAAGTGAATGAAAGGTTGAGACATTTTTAGAGCCCTAGAAACATCCTCCTGGTCTGTTTTTCCAGAAGATCTTGTGCATTTTGGGAGCACGTCTCACCAGTGTTCCTCAGTGGTCTTCTCCGCAGAGTTCTTTGTTATTTTTAGCCTTTTCACAATTGATAGACAAGTGGTATACTATTTTTGTTATATGTGTGTGCGTGCATGAGTGATTGCATGCATGCCTCTTTCTCTCTCTCCCTCCCTCTCTCTCTCTCTCTCTCTCTCTCTCTCTCTCTCTCTCTCTCTCTCTCTGTGTGTGTGTGTGTGTGTGTGTGTGTGTGTGTGTGTGTGTGTGTGTTTTGGCTTATACATACGTTGTTAGATTATCTGTTGAGACCTTGCAGTTTTGTTTGAGTTCTTTATATACAAAACTTGTTGTCTTCAACCATAATGTGTTTTATGAAAGTTTTTCTCCAACTTAACTTGACTTTTCCTTTTAACACTTGGGCAGTTTTACATTTTGTAGTCAGAGTTCTTGGCCATTTTCTGTGCCATTTGCTTATAGACAGCAGTCCAATTCCTTGGCATGGTGGCAGGGAATGATTAGATGATTTTTTTTTTTTTTTTTTTTTTTTGCTTAGCTATTCCAGGTGACTCGCCTCCTTTCCCAACTTTCTCATCAGAAATGACCAGCGGTGTTTTTTAGCATATCTGACTCCAGAAGCAGATTTAAAAAAAGAACAACATAGCCAGGCAGTGGTGATGCATGTCTTTAATACCAACACTCAGGAGGCAGAGGCAGGTGGATTTCTGTAAGTTCGAGGCCAGCCTAGTCTACAAAAAGAGTTCCAGGACAGCCAGGGCTACACAGAGAAACTCTGTCTTAAAAACAAAAGAGAAAAACCATATTCAAAAATTCCTTATTTCTGTAATGACAAAAATTATCTTCAGCAATTGAAGAACAAATAAATTGTAAGAGGAAAGAATTGGAGAAAGCGAAGCTTCTGCTAATGAATTTTATGTATATGATCATGCATGTTTCAAAAAGGCAGAGTTATTACTGGATTAAACATTTGCTAATTACATCATCCATATTGTGAAAAAATGGGGAAAATTGTTACATACTGGTTTGTAGCAATAACAAAAGGGACATTATAGTTTCTGTTTCTGAGACTTCTGTAAATTTATGGGGCTTCATGAAAATGGATCTCGTTTGCATAGCGTTGATCTTGCTTTTCTCTGAGTTAGGCAATAGTAGTTGTAATTCATGACCACTTCAGAAAGGGATTTTTTTTCCACTTGTGTTTAGTTCATGAGATTATCACATGTCTATGCTATTGACATGTTTTTTGTTTGTGCTGTGTGAGTGTGGGTGTGGGGTGTGTATGCCAGTGTGTGCATGTGTGAGAGCAAGAAGTTGAACTTGGGATGTCTTCTCTGTTTGCTTTTTCCTACCTTAGTCTTTGAGACTGACTCTGGGCCATGCTGTTTCCGCTGGACTGACCACTGAGTTCTGGGTGTCCACTGCTGTCCCTCAGTCCATGCTTCTGTCCTCGACTTTGACATGGGGCCCAGGGATCCAAACTCAGATTCTCATGTTGGCATTGCAAACACTCCACCCACTCAGGCATGTCCCCAACTCCCATTACCATGCTTAACACAAACCAAAGCCTTAGGGTTCCCCTCAAATGACAGAATGGAGACAACGGGGGTGGGGCTGGGGGGCTCGATTTCCATACCTTTGCAATCGTGCTTCCAGACTTAACTTCTAGACTAAGCTCAGGAACATGCAAATCACACAGGGTTGGGGGACAAGCCAGCTCACAGTGAGCGCTGCTGACAGAGAATGCTGGAAAGTCACTCCTGAAACCTGGGGAACTCCCTCCATGTGTGTCTGGGGCTGGCTTTATAACCAGAGTTCTCTGAATGAGCTTCCCTGGAGATTATGATACTTGTGAGGGGCGAGAGGCATCTCTGTGTGTATTTGATGCTTGTGTGCATTAAGTCTAGGCCTAGGAGAATATATATAGCACGTGTGCCTCACAGCACTAGGTTTGATCCCTGGTGTTGGGAAGAAAAAAAAAGTTAAGACTGACACAGTGTTTGAGAGTTGAACCAAAGCTTGGGATGTGAGTTGGAATCTGTTGAATCATAATTGCCCATCGGCTGCATTTTACTGTGCCTATAGTTTAACCCTCTCTGTCCCGAGGCACTGCCCCATTTGCATTTTCTATGTGCCCTTCTGTTTCTTTGCCTTTTGGGGCATGCTTTCTCCAAGCCTGAACTCCACCTCCCTTCTACCTTCCCTCCCGCCCATGTTCTGCTCTCCTGTCACGGCTCTTAAAGACACAGCAGAAATGCCATCTTTCCCAGAAGCTTCCTTTATTTATTCCCCTTTCTCACAAAGTACTGCCTCCCTTATCTGTGGCCTGTGACTGTGCCTTCCTCTATAAAGCTGCTTAGCACCCTCTGGTAGCCAGGCCCATGCTCATCCCCTCTGGGCTTCATACTTCCAGGCTTAAGCCTGAAGCCAGAACACAGCAGGGCACCCATAGTGGATATGGTTGTGCTGGGTTAAAAAAAAAATGGGGGTGGGGAGGATGACAAACCAGGGTCACTGGACTCTTGGGACAGAATGGAGGTAGCAAGGCGCTGCCAGAAAGGGACTAAATGGACTTGGGGAAAGCCCGGTAGGATCAGCTGATTCTCACTCAGCACCAGTCCTTCTAAAACCTCATCAAGGAAGGTAGTGCAGGCCAAGAGTAGATGGCCTGGGGGACGAGTGTCTACACAGGTCCTGCTGTGGAGCTGGGACTCTAGAAATAAGCCCCTTCCCGACCTGGGATGCCATTCTGTATAGCTCTTCCTGCCCTAATGTTCATCTTACAGCCAGCAGAGCTCGGCCCTGGCCTGGGTCTATGGGAGAGCATAGCCCCAGCCTTGATGTCTGCAGCCAGGGACAGCATTAAGGTCAGAAAATGCAGATGGTTTGATGGGTCTTGGGACGTCCAGATTAATCCTAGGGTGACCTTGACTTTTGTCCTCCACTGTCCCAAGGGGCTAGACTAGTGTCTTAATCTCTATGCCACATGAGTGGAGATGGAAGCTCTTCTTCTGGTTCTTGACACCTAGTAGTGCATGAGGCATCTTTCTAGTCTAGAAATCTCAGTCTGCATCCAGCAGACTCCTTCAATCATAAATGTAGATGCTGAGCAAGGTTCCCTTTCTGCCTTCTCAGCCAGGAGCTAGGTCTCAGGAGGCCCATGGCTACTTCAACACACATCATTAGCTCCCAGCTCTGGGAAAGAAGTGTGCTACTAAGACCTGGGGTCCTGCCCTCAAGAATAGTTACTGTCGGGAGTGATGCCCATATAACCAGACCATCTGAATGAGCTCTAAGCAAGATAAAAAAAAAGGACGTGGACTGTGTGAGTGTGGAGGAATAACCCTGCAAAGGAGAAGCCATTCAGGGTCACAGTGGGAATACAGGACCTGGGAAGGTGCAAAGAGAAGGATTTACAAGTACCATTTAAATGATAAACGATTGTCCTCTAGGTGAGGCAGGTGATTGCCAGCAGACAGGCTGCCCCCAGGCCCAGCAGCATGGCACAGCTAGTCAAACACAAATAGGTCAGTTTTGCAGGAAGGGAGGGCATGGAGGGTAGGACCCCAGGAGAGTCCTCAGACAGCTTGGTCTCTGTCTGCCAGGATTTGGCCAGGCTGGGCTTCATGTAAGACATAGACACACATGGAATGAGGAGGACCTGGTGTCATGGCCTCAGGCCTAGGAAAGCAATGGAACTGGGTTCCTAACCCAGTCTCCAATATAGCTGGCAAGTTCCAAAACTTCAGCCTCATTTTCTACCCTCCTAAGTGATCTCTGAGGCTTCTAGCGTGTTTGTTCCCCTGTCCCCTCCCTGGCTCTGTGTGTGTCTTAATCTCTATACCCATGTGGCCACACGGCGCCCAGCTCACGCTGGTTCCTCAAACCTTTCTCCTGATCCCCTTTCCTCATCCTTTCTATAGAACAAGGGCCAGGTGTGGCCCATTGTCTTCACCTGTTGTTTACAGATAGAGAAACAGCCCATGGCCATGTTTGAGGTCTGGAGCTTTGTGCTTTCTTTGGGGCATTCATGTTTGGTTGTTTCTTAACAGAGATGCTGCCAGGGGTCGGGCTGGTGATTGACAGGTTAGAAGTAAGACTTCTTTCCAAGCAGCCACTATTCAGTCCCAGGCTGCCATGACTGCAGACTCCGTGTGTCAAAGAGGCATTCAGCTTTCATATGAAGTCTGATTTTCAAGTTGTGGCAGCTAATTTAGGAAAGAGGGGTAATTATAGCTGAGCAAAGTTGAGTCTGATGGCTCTGTCCCAAGTCACCTGGTCAGTTGTCACTAATAGAATCTCTTCCTGGTCCTTTGAGCATCAGGGAGAGTGGCTGGCCTCTATGTTAGGGGAAAGGAAGGAGCTACACTTGGGGAAAGGGAAGCAGAGGCAGCCTGTGCATACAGCTCAGCGGTCCCCAGAGCACAGACTTTCCGTTTTCCTCTCTGGTCACCCTGAATTCTGGAACCCTCTGGTAGTTTATCCGCTTGCTTCCTTTTCCGAAGATTGAAGTGACCTACTACTTGAAAATATTTTCCTCTGGTTGGGTTTTTCCTTGGTGACTTCACTCAGAGACAGATGAACCTAATAATAACATCAAAAGTCAAGGGGAATAAATCAAGCAGCTGGTCCGTTCCCTAGAAGAGATGCTACGGTTCCTAAATATGGACCATCCCCAGAGACCATGAGGGGACCCAGCTTACCAGACAGGGCTTCGGTCACTACGAGAGGATGGAGGTCCTGGGACAGTTTGTTCACCCTGTGCCGTTCTCAGGCTCCATCCAGACTAAAGTTCATAAGCTGAGGCACACACCACCCCCACTCTGGGACAAGCACAGGAAGGCAACAGGTAGGCACTGGCAAGGGCAATCCTCTCTTCCTAGATCCACAAAGGCCTTCTGCATTTCAGTCCTGACTAAGGGGCTGGGTGAGGCCTATACCGACTCTGCAAAGGACAGTGAGGGCTTTGGTTTGAGATCCTTTGGCTAGGAGGATGCTCAGGTCCACTCTTCATTCCTTGTCCTCTGCCATTCCAGATGTTTCTAATGACTCACTCATGCCCCACAGTGGGGAAAGTACTGCAATAGTCTAAGAGAACCAGGAACGTTCTGTAAGCTATGCAGTCAAGAAGGGGACTCCTGTGAGGGTCAAGTGCAAAGGTCCTTTGGGTAGAAACATGTAGTGACACATGGATATTGCTGCTGTGTTAATTGGGTTTGTTCCATATCAACGTAATGGTCTTGAGATTCCTCATGGTATCTCACCAAACAAATGTTAATTCTGTAGCCTAAGGGGAAGAGATGGAAAGGCTGTGGGGGTCCCTGCTCTTCCGAGTAGCGCCCCCCTCCCATTTCAGTGGTCAAACAGGCTGCCAAGGTAATGGTTTGAGCATGATCCCCAGTTATGTCCCCTTGAGGACACTAACAGAGGCGGACTGTGCCCCTGTTTGCACCTCTGAAACAGGAAGGAAAGATGGCCCTATGGAATTCTCACACCACAGGGGAGAAAGGCTAAGCGAGCACCCAGTGCCACCAGCAGGGCCCCAAGTTGACAGATACAAGAGGAACGGCAATGAGTCGGGCTGTTTATGAAAGTCACACATCCCCATAGACGTCAGGATGACCCAGGCTTCATGTTCTGAGGATGACGCATCTCGTTCATACTTGGGGGTTCGCTGGTGTGCCTTTGGCAACCCATTTCCTGTGCCCGCAGCGGTCTACCCATGAACAAAAACATGGCTGCTGAACTGCGACCGGGAACAGCCAGGCAGCCAGTCAGGAGAGGGAAACTGGATGACTCATGGCCCAGTTGGGAGCTGCAAGTCTGCTTCTTCCGGGACAGGCTGCTGGAGTGTCTTCCCGAAGAAGGCACTGGGGAGCTCTGGTTTCTTAGCGAGTCTGCACTATGTTACAGAGTGCCGTTAGCCACAGCAACTCGGCACTCTCTCTCTCAGAAATATGAATTGCTCCAGTGTGTCTTGCTTGGAAATAATTTTCTAAATATAGCTGTGTGATCCGCCTGTAAGCCCTTCCTCAAAAGTTTCCTTGTTAGAAATTCCTTAGGCGGGAGTTCCCAACACTCAGCCTTTGAGTTAAAATTCGTGTCCCTTCTGCATGTTCACCTGTGTCTTTGGGCTTTTGCACTTGGAACCCGAAGGTTTCTCAGAGGCTCTGGGTGGTGCAGGAGTCTACAAAGGCCGAGGTTCAGAATTAGATTTCCTTCTGCAAGCTGCTTGTGAAAGGGGGGGCGAAGGTGACATTTGAGCCCCTTCCGCCTTCCGTGGTGAAACTTCCTTTCAGATGCTTGCCTTTCTAAATGTCGTCTCCCAGCCAGGATAAAGCTGTCCATGTGCCCGCACGTGTGGCCAATCCAAAGAACTTGTGCCCCGCCTCGTGTCCTTTTGCCTCAGGAACAGCAGAGATGATCTCAACAGCCCATGGGACCCTGGGTGGTCCATTTGTGGCCTCTCTGCCAGGCTCCTGAATCTGAATATCCTGTGAATACTCACACATGCCCAGCAGTGGTGACTTAGGTGCCCGGAGCAGGCCATTCCTCTGGTGGGGAGGCCTCCCCCACCCTTCCCGGAGAGGTGGGAGCCATGGAGGATGACAAGCCTTGCTGCGAACACCTTGCACTACCTCTCCTGGGTTTCATCTCCTGCAGGCCTGTGCTGTTGGGAGCCCAGAGAGCAAACAGGACTTTAGAGAGGCCCCACACAGGCAAAGTTCTAGTTTAATTTTGAGAGCAACCTATTGCTGGCTGATGGTATAGGCCACGTGGTATTTCCATTTTTACAAAGATGGAGAAAACCGAAGCTCAGAAAGGTCTGGTAACTTGCCCAGAACCATCAGCCAGGACTAACAGGATCTGAGCCCAAGTTCATCCGGCTATCAAGCGACACGTTAGAAATGACAAAGGAAGCAGTCTAGCAGAATGATGCAGACCTGAGACTCCCAACAGGGCTTGTCACTTGCCATCTCTAGAACCTTGGACAAATTGACTAACCTGTTTGCCTCAGTGTTCACATCTGTAAATGGGATCATGAGAGTATATCCATGACAAGATGAAATAACCTTAGCATACATTCATTGTACATATCAAATACTTATTGCTGCCTATGCCTGTCAAAGGCCCTTAATTCAAAACCTGTTTCCATGTGCTGTGGCTCTGCCCAGCCTCTCCAGAGCCTTAGGCAGGAGAAGAATTGAGCTCTCTGGCCCCTCAGCCTGTGAAATTCTCTTTAGGAGGTGTGTTGGGAATGCACCCTTCTCACCCCTCTTGGCTGAGAGATCAGTCTCTAAGACAGAGGGCCCTCAGTAAATTTCCACCCTTCGTTGTTTAGCCTTGTTTTTCTGCATTTACCAAAGTAAAAATAAAGTCTCTGGGGGACACAGAGGGAGGGGGTCTGGGGAGGGCCTGGGGACAGCCACGGTGCCTGGCTCCCTTTCCCAGACGAAAGCTAACCTTCCTCTGCCTTTTTCCATGAGGAAGTGTCCGGGAGAGAACTGAGCAGCCCCCCACCCCATGCTCTTCCTGGTGGCCACTCCCGGTTTCCCACTATTGTTACTTTCCTCTCAGCCTGGCTGCAGCCTTTAGAGATGAGGCCTAGCCCGAGGCCAGCCAGCCCCTGTGCAGGCATGGCCCCCGTGTGGGCAGGCACTTCCCCCATCTGCCGCCTCCTCCACTTCACTGACATTATTTTTAGTTCTGGGAGAAGGAGGGAAAAAGCCAAGTGGTGACCTTCACACCAGAGACAGAATTGCTGGGCCCGCCTGGCAGAGAGGCCCAGGAACCTGAAGGACACCTCAGTTCTTGGGCAACAGCAATACAGATTGGTTTGAGGGGATCGCAGGTCCCTTTGGCCGCAGGTCAGGAAAGTCAGGCTCAGGGAGAAGAGTGACTTGAAGCAAGGTCTCTAGTGGGAGAGCTCTCTTTGCTTCTGTCCCTAGAGTCCTGGCTGCACGTGATGGCTGCCAGTGAAGACATCCCAGAGTCCCAGAGCTGGATGGGAAGGGAAGAAAATAACCCTGAAATCCAAAACCTTTCTGGGCTCAAGCATTTTAGCTAAGGGGGCTGCATAGCCTGGAGATAGACAGGAAGATGGAATGCACTCCAGGGTCTCGGGCATACAAGAGTACAGGGGAGTGTCCACTGTGGCCCCATGTCTATAGTGGGACCCTGTCCCTCTGTGGGTAGTTAAGGAGCTGTCGAGGCACTCTTCAAGGGCAGTCTTGTCCTGGCCAGGGGTGTCTAAGGCCTTTCCCCAGGGTTCTAGAAGATAATGAGGGAGGGAGAGTGACTGGTAGAGCATCCCAGGCAAGAGTCTGGCTACTGCCTTTGGTCTAGAAACTGAGCCTTGAGTTGCAACAGAAAAAGGCAGCTGAGCAGGAGGGCCCCGCTGGAGAGTTACACAAAGGCTTCCCGTCTCTGCCCTGAATGTACTGCTAGGAGTGTGCACTGACCAAGTAGCCGCCCCCTCAGCAAAGTGATGCCTTCCACTCCTGCAACAGCCAGGGCTCGGCACAAGTGAAGACCAACCGTCTTTGCTCCCTGTCCCAGGAAATACAAGAGGAGGATCCTTAATCCAGAATGTTCCAAATTCTGGATCATTCTGAACATCAACAGGGACACTACACACAGGAAATTGTATGCCTGAGTCACAGTCAAAATGCAGGTACACTAAAAATGTTGTATAAGGTCACCTTCGGGCCATGTGAATGGGGTGGGTATGTTTCATGTTTAGACTTGGGTCCCACCTTCAAGATAGAGCATGATGTATGCGTACATACTCTAAGACCTGAAAAAGGTGGGAGGCATCTCAGGACCCAGAAATTTCACATGTGCATGCTGGGCCTTCCTGGGCTCCCCTCAGCTCTCTGGGTAATTCCCACCCTAAGCTTGTAGTCTGCAAAGACAGAATAGTTCTTAAAAAACGGCGCCAAGCTGCCCCCTTGTGGGGACAATGCAAGGGCTGGGCTGGGTGGGCAGGCAGTGCAAAGCCATGGAGGCTTCTTCAGTTAGTTTCAAAGTATTGTTTGTTAAAGGGGAAGGTGATCGATCAGTCGCAAGCACAGACTTATTTTTAGCCGGAGTTACCTGTCTTACCCACACCCGAGGCCTTCTTTCTCAAATCTTCCGTCCTCTTGGAGCACAGCGCACTGGCCTTTGTGACACGGTTTCTAAGCAGGCTCCAGGAAGGGCCATTGAGTGCCCTACCTGCCTGGGCCTGCACCCCACCACCCTTCTGGGGCCTCTGCCAGGAGATCACAATGAACAAAGTTGGCCACCAGGCCTAGGAGAAGCACCAGGCTTTTCCCCAGAGAGGGCGGGCACCAATCACTAGGGAAACCCTAGCTGCGTTTATGGAAAGACCAAAAGAAAGAGAAAGGGGGAAAAGGCATTTTTCCCAAACATGGAGAATTCAATGAGTTTGTCTCTGACTTCTGCAAGAGCAGAGCAGAAGGTCTAATACAGAATGAGCCCTTCCCCGTCTGCTCTTTGTCAAATGTGCCTTCCAAAAGTGTGTGTCGGCCAGGACATTCTGGGAAAAGCCTCGGTCTCAGAGGGAGGGGAGGGCAGGTCTCTTCAGGGCTCCCCCATCTGAAAGGTCAGTCTTGTGACAAAGTGACAAAGTGCTCGCTGTCTTATGTGAGGCTGTTTTATAACCAGGAGAGAGACAAGGGGGGCCTGGGCATCCTGTTGGCTGAAACAAAACCTTCAGAATTAAATGGCAAAGAACTGGAAGCTGCAGTGCCCCCGGGCAAAATGGAAATAACTATGTCAGTGCTGTGGGGGTTCCAGTGATGTCAGTGCTGTACCTGGCAACGCCACGTGATTTCCCTGCATGCACACACCTGTCTCATGCGTGTACCGTCAAGCATTAGTCTGACAGGATTTTAGGAGACTCAAGGTGCAGTGATATTTTAGATATTTCACCGTCATCTCTTGTACCCTAAAAGAGGGAAAATAATCTCCTTTAAAAGTGTCTAAAAATAAAAGCCGAGTTACCCAACTATTGAAATAAAAAGAGGACTGTTGGGAGGGAAAGTAGCAGGCTAGAGCACCAGGTCAGCTGGGAAGGGGCTTTCCCAAAGAGTCTAACCTCCTTATGGAGCCACAAAATACAGCCCCCCTTAGGTGATGCCGATCATTTGGGGATCCAGCTTCATAGAGCCTCTAGACCAGTGGTTCTCAACCTATAGGTCACGACCCCTTGGTGAGGGGGTCAAACCACCCTTCCACAGAGGTTGCCCAAGACCATCCTGAATATCAGATATTTATATTATGATTCATAACAGTAGCAAAGTTACAGTTGTGAAGCAGCAATGAACATCATTTTATGGTTGGGGGGGTTGGTTCACCACAGCATGAGGAACTGCATTAAAGAGTCACAGCATAAGAAGATGGAGACCCACTGCTCTGGATAGAAGCAGGATGGAGACACTGGGTGGTTTGGGTCTAGCACTGGGGGCCCGGGTGTGGGGATCCATAAACCATCAATCACGCATCAGCTCACCTCATGGCCACCCCACTTGCCCGCTGGCCCTTTGGAAGCTCCTGGTGGATTACTGCCAGCACACTGTGTCTTGGAGGAAAAACAAAACAAACAAAAAGGATCAGAAGTCAGGACAAAGTGAATCCTTATGGCTGGCCTGGACTTGGCCATGTGCTGAGCAGAGCACGTGGCAAGATGGGGCGGGGGTGTCTGTATCACTAGGGACTCCATGGGACCACAGGGGTGCCCAGTTACAGATGGGGACACTGAGGTCTCCATGTGTCCATCCAAGGGCAGTGGGGCCTGGAAGAATAGAGGGTCCTCCCCACTCTAAGGCTGGATGGCTCTCGGCTCCATGCCCCGCCTGTGTGTACAGTCCAGCACTGTAGGGGGTAGGCAACATTTAGACAATAGACAAGATGGTGGGAGACAGCTTCTCACTTCAGCTCTTCCCGAACCTGGCAAAGGACTCATCAAGCAGGTACTGGAAGGAGTGCAGACAGGAGGTCAAGGATCCAGCTGGGACAGCTGTGGCTGTCTCCAGGAGGTCTGTGTCTCTGCAATAGCCAGGGGTTGGCTAAGAGGCTGAGGCTCCTGACAGCCCTGGGGAGCCATGCAGCAGAGCCCACGTCTCCCTGGCCTTGAAAAGGTCATATTCCACTGCCCTCCCTGCTTGGACATTCCTACCTCATGTTGGACAAGGGACCCTTCATTTCCATCTTGTGCCCGGCCCTTGCTGATAGCTACTTTGAAGGAAATAGGCCAGAGGCCCCACATCCCCACAGCCAGTGCTAAGAGCCCCATGCCTCCTCTCACCCCTGACTCTACCATTCATTTTCTGACTGCTTTTCAAAAGTCGCTGGCCACTCTTAGAGACAGTTCCTTCCTTTTCGTATAAGACATTACATCCCATAGCATGTCTGCAGACACCCAAAGGGAGAGGCAGCCAGAGGGAGGCATGCCCAGGGACTGTCCACCTCTCCAGAAGCCTACACAAACACACAGAGCCAGACCCTACCCAGGCTTCCGCCTGTCGGCCCAGCCAAGGCCCTCAGTACAGTGGGTCATCTCTACCGAAAGAAAAAGGTGCCAGAGTAGGGGGTGGCAAGACGCAAGGTGGCTTTGTGTTCTGGAAATAGAAGCCCAAGTTGCTCATGAGGCAGAGGCCATGAGGAAGAGGAGAAAGGCAAGTGTGGGTCAGGCTGTGGCCGCCCCTCTCCTCACAGTGATCTAAGCCCAGCACGGTGTGGAACTGCCCTACCCTGCCCTGCTGGTAACATTTGCTGCTGCCCACTTATGCTCACGCTGTCTCTCTCTCCCTCCCCCTCTCTTCCCCCTCTCCTCCCCCTCTCCTCCCCCTCCCCCTCCTGTGACATCCCCCACAGTCCAGGTGTGAAGAGGGCTGAGGTTGTGTTGTGTTTCTTTTGTTTTAGGAGGGTGTTTGTTTGCTTGTTTTTCTCCCCATCACAAATGCCTCTTTACATTCTCTGGATATTTTCCCAGCTTCGGGCTAGGTGCAAGCTGCGAAGCTGCCCAGAGTAACTTCCGTTGATTCAGCAATTTCAAGTCTCAGAGGCTTCCAACTGTTCTCATGCATCTCACCTTTAATCCCAGCACTCGGGAGGCAGAGGCAGGCGAATCTCTGAGTTCGAAGCCAGCCTGGTCTACAAAGCTACACAGAAAAACTGTTTTGAAAAATCCAAAAATAAATAAATAAATAAATAAATAAATAAATAAATACTGCATTCCCCAACCTGGTGTGTGGATACAGAGCAAGGCCTAGCCAGGGCTGATCTGATCAAGAGGACAACAATCCAAGGACTGGTTCAGTTCAGGTCGCTTAAGGAATTACCCGAAGGCTTCATGCCTGTGATTTAGTTGGTTAAAGCACTTGCCATGAAATAAGAGTGGAAGCCCTGGGTCCCCAGAAGTCCCTGTGTCTTCTCTCTTCTTGGTGGACGCACCAGCTTTGTTTGTGGCATTGTCCTCACTGTCCACAATGAGCGCCGGTGCACATTGTCCATCCACAAATCCTTCCGTAGCCTGCAAGCTCACGTCAGCTCTGATCCCACCCAGCAGAGCGTAAACTTTATGTCACTTGGTGGACTGTGCTGGAAGTGTACCAGCCCCAGAACAGGATGTCACCAAGGTTTGGTGGCAACTAGAGGCATGTCACAAAGGCTCTGGGCTCGTCCACTAAGGAGGCAACCAGAATCTCTGCCTTTGAGTTTGTCTCCTATCTGCAATGCTAGCTGTCAAAAGCCATGTCAGGAGCACCCATGGAAGGGGCCCTCACTGTAGACAGGCACAGAAGATGGTTTGCAGGTTCTCAGTGTGACCTGATTCCTACCAGCAAGGGAGAGAATGGATTATAGGGCAGTGTTTCTCAACCTTCCCAATGCTGTGACCCTTTACTTTAATCCAGTTCCTCATGCTGTGGTGACCCCCAACCATAAAATTATTTTTGTTGCTACTTCATAACTGTAATTTTTCTACTGTTACAAGTCATAATGTAAACATCTGATATGTAGAATGGTCTTAAGCAACCCTTGTGAAAGGGTCATTTGACCCCCAAAGGGGTCATGACCTACAGGTTGAGAACTGCCGCACTAGGGGAAATGACTTGCTGAACTGGGGTGTTTCGTCTGTAAGACAGATAAAAATGTTCCTGCCACCACCAGGCTTTGTGAAGGTCAGCACAAGGCCACAGGACCCCAGCCTGTCACAAGCACCCACACGGCAAGCAAGCGCTGTGCTGGCTGGGGCTGGTGTCTGTGTTTGCATGACTACTGACTTGAGTTCTGCCATCTGCCACTGGGTGGGCGGGGCAGTGAGTGTGTGTGACAGAAGCCATGGTAGCTGGCAGTGGGTCCCCTTCACCATTGGGCTCATCATCCAGGAGGCTGACTCAGGCCAGTGAGCAAGGCAGTGACATGCCACTCAGCCAGCCAGCTTCCTCAGAGTCACATGGGAGGACCTGATGCCGATAGAGGCCAGAAGGACCTGTCATGCTTTAGAACTTTTAAAGCCACTCAGGGAAGGTCCGTGGAGGCTGTGTAGATGCTGTGGTGATTAGGAGGTGACAAAGGAACAGACCTGGGAAACACTCTCCCACTCAGGTCAGGGAGAGGTATCTGAAGCCACTTGGGAAGGTCAAAGCCTGGGTTGGCAGTCTGAGTTCATCTCTTGATGGAATTCATCTGGGTTGTAGGTGCTTTCCTTTCCTCCCGTGTCAACTGTCGTAGCTGGGAGAAGAGGCCTGGAACCTTTCTCCTGGTTCCCCAGCTTCCTACACTAAAGTGCTTGCAGAGAAGGCTGCCCCGCACCCAGCCCTGGTGAGCTGCTTCTCCTGGGAGTGGACCAGGCTGCTGAAGGGGTGCTGTGCTTCCCAGATGGCCATGAGGTCCTGAGTCTCTGTGTCCTGCCCTATCGTCTGTCCCTACTCCTACAAGCAAGAAGGGTGGTACAGACTTCCTGCAGCCTCTTCCCTTGCCTGGCCCCAGCCATGGAGACGCCATTCCTGATGCTGTCAGCACAGCTGCTGCTTAAAAACACAGGGGAAACCCGGTGTCCTCCACCAGCAGAGTGTCAGGGTCTCTGGGGCAAATGCACAACACTCCTTCCTTCCAAGTGGAATATTCGCCAGCCTGCATGGCCTTGGCCATGGGGTCCTTGTTCATGGTGCTTACTGATGGAGGCTGTGTGGGAAAGGCAAAACCGGTGGAAGTCTGCTGGTCTCCTCAGCTCAAATGTGGAAACTCTGGAGCCCCCGGAACTTGGGGGTTCGATTTTCTGTTCACACTTACCTGCTCATGGTCACCTCCTGCACACGCTAACCTCCCACTGTCTCAAGGCTCCATGCCAGCCAGCTGGTTCCAGTTGTGACAAATCTGGCTGTCATTGTCTGTCCTCAGCTGGGCAACCTCCAGGCCCTTGCTTTCCTAGAAGGTGATTTGGGGTGTGTGTGTGTGTGTGTGTGTGTGTGTGTGTGTGTGTGTGTGTGTGTGTGTGTGTGTGTGTGTGTGTGTGTGTGTGTGTGTGTGTGTGTGTGTGTGTGTGTGTGTGTGTGTGTGTGTGTGTGTCGCGCGCGCGTATGCGCACACTCATTGAGATGGGGGAGTCTCATCTTGTCATCTAGTCTAGACTGGAGCTTTTGGGCTGTGTGACCCCTCCTAACTCAGCCTCCTGAACTGATGGGTCATCAGATGCCCACCACCTCACCTGGTACTCGGCAGTCACCTATGAACAGCCCCTCCGGGGAGTGCTTCTTCATTAATGCTCTTCACCATAGCATCTACAGATAAGATACACAGCAACACCTTGCTGCTGAGTGACAGGGACCCCTCTGTTCTGAGAGCACTGCTTTTGGTACAAGAAGGTCATTTCCCAGAGCCCTAGTACCCATGAGTCCCAAGAACCTGATGGACCAGCTGTCTGCCCCTCACTGGACAGATGAAGAAGCCAAGGTTCTGGGGCAGTGGGCACATGAAAGGAGCAATATGAGTTTAATTGTCCCCCTCTGAGGAAGAGTCTGGGTTAAAGAGCCCTGGACTGGAAGAGCTTTGCTTGCCTCCTTCACCTACTTCTGAACATCCCCTAAGAAATCCCTTGAGCTCCTTGTTCAGTCTGTTTGTAAACTGTGGCAAAGCTACTTGTGCCTGCTACGTAGCCAACAAGGTGTTTGGAACTCACCTATGGGCACCTGAGGTATGTGGCCCTGGGCATTGAGTTACCTCGCTTTAAATCCCTTCTGATCAGAACACAGTGGTTGTGTCTGTCACTCAGAGCACTCTGCTTGTGGCTTTTCCAGAGCAAGTCATGGAGGAAGATAAAGAACATGGTGCAGTGGTCCCCCTTTGTCATGTCCTTCAAGAAGAAGTACCCCTGGATCCAGCTGGCAGGACATGCAGGTAGTGGACGCGGCTCTCCTAGGGAGGTGGTGGAGGCTGAGGGAGGGGAGGCTGGTGCCTGGTGCTCCAGGAGGCGGCAGCCCTAGAACAGACCCTGGCAGAAGGTGTGGCCTTTGCGTTGCCTTCTAAGTGCCTGCAGACAGTTGATCTTTCCAAAGATCTTGCCACTCTGCCCCAAGAGTATATCCATCCCACCTATCCTGTCCTAATTCTTCGCTTTGTTTCCCAACTCCATCTAGTTTCACTCACTAACACAGTTCCAGATCAGTTCTTTGTAACTTGTTTACCCTTTGCAATCCTGGACAGAGAGGCAAAGCTAAACCTCTCAGTGAGCAGCCACGGTGTAAGCCTGCATCACCGTGTTCTAGGGGCTACAGTGCCAGTGGAGATACAGCCTCACCTGGAAGGACTCTGCAATGGCCTGGGCACGGCTAAGAGGCCATGGGAGAATTGGTGGGAGATGCAGCCAAGTCACCCCGTAGACACCAAAGTGCTGGCAGTCAGCTTGGCCCCATATGGTGCCCTTTAACATGTTTTTTTGTCCTCTGGGGAAACCTCATAGGCACCCATGGACTTGACCCTCATGATTTCATGGGCCTGCAGGTTCTTTTCAGGCCAACACAGGCTTAGACCAAGATATAGATGAACACCCTTTGTTAATACTCCTTGAGGGTGTGGCTCTGAAGGGACACTGACCAGAAGGCCCGTGCCCACTCTGTCCCCTCTCTAGGCACTGAGATTCTTCTCCTAAGACTCAGGGGCACCTGCTTGGTTAAGAAGTAGGGCTGGGATCGGGGTGAGTTGCTCATAGTAATACTGAGGAGTGGGTAGAACTCTGCACTGTCCTGTTGATAACTTTGGTTGTGAGGAGCTTGGAGTCAGAGGAGGCAGAGAAGAGCAGCCAGGGTTGCAGTCAGTGAATGGGTGACCAGGATTTGTAGCCATTTGCCTTAAGTTACTTGTCTATAAATGGCCACACCTTCAGCCCTCAGCTTGGCCAGGGTTGTGTCTTGCAGCAGGAGGGGGACGGTTCTGATGCAGCTTCCAAGGGGTTGTTGGAAGAGACAGGGGTGAGGGTGGGGAGGGGTCCCAGATACCCCTGGCTTCCGCTGCGGCTAGAGACCCCCTCCTCCTCCTTACTCTGCAGGGAGCTTCAAGGCAGCTGCCAATGGCCGCATCCTAAAGAAGCACTGTGAGTCTGAGCAGCGATGCTTGGACCGGCTCATGGTTGATGTGTTGAGACCCTTCGTGCCAGCCTACCATGGGGACGTGGTGAAGGACGGGGAACGCTACAACCAGATGGATGACCTGCTGGCTGACTTCGATTCACCCTGCGTGATGGATTGCAAGATGGGCATCAGGTGAGCCCTACTCCTTACTGCGTATGCTCCTCCCGATCATGCCTGGCTATGCCGAGGACACGGGGTGCTGGCTCTGCCCTGTGATCTAGAGAAGACAAGGCAGGGGCCCTGGCGGGGTGCTGAGCCTCTTGGGGACCAGGCAGAAGAGCTGCACACTAGTTGGGGGGAGGGCTGCTCCTGAAGGTGAGTGCCCAGCAGGGAGGAAGCAAGCAATGATCTCCTGGTCAGTGAGCCTCAGTGGAGACAGGAACGGAGAGAGAGACCACAGAGCAAGTGTGTAATACATGCTGGTTTCAAAAAAGAAGAAGCAAAAGGACCTGCCACTAGGGTGCAACTATAGATGGAGTCTGGGAGCTGCAGAGGCCCCTGTGGCAGGTGGCAGGTGGGCCTGAAGTGACTCCACACCTTGCAGAGAGCTCCAGAGCCTGGAGGGCCATAAAGCCCTCCTCCCTGCCTCCAGGCTGCCAGCCTCTGAGGTTTCCAGTACTGCATGTCCACCCCAGAGAGCCTGATTTTGGCTGCAGATACCCATGCTGGACAGTGGACTGAGTTCAGAGCTGAAGCCCGTATCTGATTTGAATAGTTCATCTGATCTGGGGTGGCTGCGTATGCGTGTGCTTTGGTCTACACATGTGCCTGTGGAGGCTAGAGGTCAGCCCTGGGTCTTGTTCCTCAGGAACTGGCCAGCCTCTTTTCTAAGACCTCTCTGATCAGGTGGGCTTCCCCCCCCCCTCCATCTGCCGAGCACTGGGATAAGTGCATGCCCCAATGCCTTACCTTTTATGTGGGTTCTAGGGATCGAACCCAGGTCCTCGGGCTTGTGTGGCAAGCACTTTACCCTCTGATCTACCTCCCCAGCCCACCAGATGTTGTTTCTTACACGAAGATACCGAGAAGGAAGAAGGGAGAGCTCGGTGCGCTCTGATTAAGGCAATCACAACTCCTTTCTTCTCATTCCTCCTGGAGTTCTGTCCTAAGATCAGCCCCTGCCAGCTGACCAAGACATATCCCTTTCCTTTGTCTCTAGTGTAGGGATGGGGTCATGGAGAAATCCAAGCCCTGCTGTTAGTTCTTCCTATCACTAGCTACCTCCTGCATTCCAAAGCCCCCCGGTGTCTTGGCCCACAGGGAGCTAGGGCAGGTGAGGGAGAAAGCAGAATGTCCTTGAAGCCACCACACAGCCTCAGCTCTCTGGCTGTTTTATTCCTGTCTCCAGAAACTTCTTTCCACAATGCACTGGAATATGTCCACTCAAACAGAGGCCCTGACCTTCCTTCCAACGTGGGAAGACCAGGGCTCAGTCTGCCTACAGGAGAGGGAGGTAGGCACATGCGCAGTCCCACAAGGCAGTCCTCCAGGTGCCTAGACATGTACAACTACACCTGAAAGTCAGCCCTGCCTGGACCTCCTGACTTGTGTGGCTGACTGCTCCCTGGGGAACTGCAGGGACAGGGTACCCATACCCCCAAGCTTTCTTTGTCTCCTAGCCCAGTAGCCTCTCTCTCTTTGTACCTCAGAGCTCTTCCACCCAAAGGGGCTCAGTTAACCCCATCCTGCATGGGGCTAAGGAATGGGCCAGGACTCTCCAGAAACATCACTCACCCCAGCTCTACCTTTCCCACACACAGACCCTAAGAGCCTTCTGTGCTCTGAGCACAGTACTAAATACCTCAGCCACACTGTCCTAGTGTGTCCCACAGCCAGCCACACTGGGAGGGTAGGCCATGCTATCATTTGATCAGGGATCGCCAGGGATCCCTTCCTGATAGCGGCAGCACAGATGTGCCCAGGTCTATGGACTGCACACCAGGACTCCAACTGTGCTCTGTCTTCCATGGATATGCCAGCAGTCCAGTTTCCACAGGGCTCCCTGGAGCGGCAGGCTAGTCCTCTCCAAAATGCAGTAGCTCAGAAACATAGCCCTCTGTGCATGCACTCAGATAAGCAGTCTGTGGTTGTCAACAGAGCATGGCCTGTCCTTGCTTCAGAAAGAGGCTAGGACACAGGTCCTCGTCAAACACTAGGTTTCAGGGCATGAGGCAGAGGCTTACAAAATAGTGGGAAGGCCTGTCAGCAGAGCCAGGCTTAGTCATGGTGGATTATAGCTGGGGGTACTGAGGAAGTCGTGTGGACCCTGGAGGCATCTTAAACCAGGGTGTTTCTAGGGACCTGGCTCCAAGTTAGAGGGTGCTCACACTGCTCATAGGCAACCCAGTCACTGTGGTTGAATCTTTGTCATTCTGACCTAGGACTGGGCTGGGTCCAGCCCCTGGGCCCTGGAGAAGCTGTTCTCGCCTTGTCCCTGACATCTGTTGGTCTCCCATGGTCTGGCCACCTCCCTTTCTTTATCTTGAGTCAGCCTCTTTCCCAGATTCTGGCCATCAGGGAACAGGTCTCTGTGGATCTGTTCTCTGGGCTCCAGAAGTTGATGAGCAGGTCTCTGCTCTCCATGCTCAGGCATTGCCTCTGCAGCAGGCAGTGAGAGGGACCAATGGTTCCTCTAATAGACCTTTTACCCAGCTAGTAGCTGTTGGGAACATCCCTTCCAAGCCCCTGTCCATGCCTGAGGAGCATTTGACTCTGCCTGTCAAATGGAGCTGTGGGGGCCCCTTTGAAGAAAGGTCCATGTTTAAGGAGATGCTGAGAACTCTTGGCACAAGTGTGGCTCCTGCCTGCCCTGCAGGCCTGCATTGCACTCTCAGGGGTTTTAGGCATGAGTTCCTTCCCCACGGTACACAGGTCCACTGATAACTCGGTGTCTGCCTACACGGTAGTGTGCTGTGTGCATGAGCGTGTATGAGTGTGAGTGTCCATGGCACATGGGATGTATATGCATGCAAGAACCCAACCTGAGCTAATGCACTCCCCTTACAGTCTTCCCAGAAACCAGGACCCGTTTACACACGCACATCCCAGGGAATTGGGAGTTCTCTCTTTCTGTGTAAATACTAATGGGTGCAGGGGTTTCTGAAATCATTTCCGTCTGTTCTGAAACCCAGACTGGCATTCTGGGAAAATGTGGAGAGGCACATTGGGACAGTGCCTGGGGGGCAGGAAAGAAGAGTGGTCAGGGGGAAGGGAGGGTGCCTCTGAGGCAGCTCACACCCACGCAGGGCGCAAGGGGCCCACTTCCCCATCCTGCAGCTGACTGCTGACCGCGCTGCCTCATGAGGGCCCGGGCAGCGTGCACACAGCTGGGAAGGCTGTTGCAGGGGAGAGGGCTGGAGTGAGTCATCTTTCTAGTTGGAGGTGATGGTGAGAGTTTGTGAGGGTAGTGCTAAGATCTGGATGGGTCCTCGAGTTCTGAACTGAGGACTCCACTCCAGACAGCTCTGAGCCTGGCCTGTCTCTGCCTGTCACGTCCCCCAGGAGCTTAGTGTCCTTACCCATTTAGCCTGCAGACTCCTCTTACAGCAAAGGGAAGCACATAAGGCAATTCATATTCTCTTAGTCTTCCTGGGATCAGTTTTATCTCTGAGACACAACTGGGCTATGGAGCCCTGAGCAGCCCTCTCCAGCATAGGTCACTCGGATCCCACTGCAGCACAGGTCACTCGGATCCCTCTCCAGCACAGGTCACTCAGATCCCACTTATGCTGCCCTTTGTGCTTTGATGAACTCTGCTGCAAAAAGCCAGAGATGCCACCCAGCCGCAGGCTGAAGGGGACAGGGAGAAAGGTTGGAAGGACAGAATATGCTCTCCAGGTTGCCAGGGCACATCAGAGTTCCAAGAGGAACCCACCTTCTGTCTCTTTTCCACACATTGAGCACTGTCCTTACACCTGCCTTCTGCTGACCCTAGAAAAAGTCCCTTAGAGGGGGCTCCTAAGTTTATCAGGCCTTCACAGTGCCAGCATCAAGGTGCTCTGGGAGCACTGGGGATGCTCTGTCTCTCAAATGAGCTCAAACAGTGCATGGATCTCCCATTGAATATGCCTCATCTTAGATGTTGCTATGTTAACCATTGTCCTGGAACCAGGCACAGCCAGCTCAGGGTCTTCATTCACCAGGGAGCTGTAACCCAGCCCTAGGACTCATGCCCTTCATCTCCCATGCAGGACATACCTGGAGGAAGAACTCACCAAGGCCCGGAAGAAGCCTAGCTTGCGGAAGGACATGTATCAGAAGATGGTTGAAGTAGACCCCGAGGCCCCGACTGAGGAGGAGAAAGCTCAGCGAGCTGTGACCAAGCCACGTTACATGCAGTGGCGAGAAACCATCAGTTCCACAGCTACCCTGGGCTTCAGGATCGAGGGCATTAAGGTGAGACCTGTGAGGTGTGGCCTGAGGATGCTGAGGATCATGATTGTCAGTGGTGACCAGGGACTTGGGATGCTGGAGTCTGTAAGTCTCACCTCTACAGGCCTAAGTATGGACAGCCAGCCTCAGAGGTGTTTGCCCATTCTGCAGCTGAAGATGCAGGTGGCAGACCTTGAAGTGGAGGTGGCTTATTTGTAGGGCTGTACAGAGGACCCCACATAGGCGCCAGCTTGGATGCCTGCCACAGGAAAGGTGTGGGCTCACTGCCAGTAAGGAGAGGTGTGTGGCTACCTGGGATGGCCTTGGAAACCTCATCGTCCATCCCTTCCTCTTGGGTGCCCTGAAAAGGAGCTCGTATCCCATTCCATGTCCCTAACTACTAGACATGCAAGACCTAGCTAGAAGCAGGGAGAGGGAATACAGGCTCCCCATGTCTCAGGTGGCCATGCTTTCAGGGCAGGTGACTTGACTGTCCCTCCAAGGGCCCTGGTCCTCCCTTTTTCTCCCCAGGCAAGGTCTGCCTGGCCCCTCTCCAGTATGGAGTCAGAGTTGGGTAGCTTGCTGCTGTAGCCTTCTCTCATATAATGTGGAGATGTGCGTTCCTGAGATCACCAGGGTCTCACTGGCTTCTAGAGCTTAGGGAGTGAGAAAATCATTTGTCCTTCCTTCTCTTCTGAAAGCAACCTTCTTTCTTGGAAGTATCCAGCTCTCAGACTGGATGCAATTTATATATACACGTCCTCTCCATTTGTGGTCTGTCTGAACAGCATGCCCTGGCACCGTTCACCCAGGCAAGATGTGCTCCTGGCCGCAGTTTCGTATAGCCGACAGCATCCACCGGCCGAGGGAGGCTAACTGCATGCACCACCATTTGCCCTTCCTTGTCCCAGTTAGCAGGGAGGCCCTACAAGGAAGGCTCCCATTCACTGCTCCCTCCGACCCAGCTGCTTGCTGTTTCCCTGCAGCAAGCCTTCCTGAAGTTATAGCTGTCACCTGTTTCAGACTGGAGGTGGACAGGTGCAAGGGCCAGGGTTCCTGCCGGACCCACCCTTCCAACCCGAGTGTCTCAAGAGAACAGAGCTCTGTGTGCTTGCCCAGGACAGCCTGAACAGGAGTACTGAGCTCAGAACATGGAGATGGTGGATGAGGGAGTGGATGAGAGACACAGGCTTACACCACAGACTTGGGGGATCTGCATAGTATCCCCTGCAGCGCATTACAAGACCCAAACCAAATGTCTGGAATCTAGAGAACCAATATGAAATTGTGCACATACATGTATGAGAATGTATGACATATGCACACACACACGCACACACACACACACTTCTTTTATACCTTTTCCCTTAGAGACACTTTATCGCTTCTGTTTGCCAAATCATAAAAATTGCCAGCATTGGGGCTGGAGAAGTGGCTCAAAGGTTAAGAACACTTCTAGAGGTCCTGAGTTCAATTCCCAGAAACCACATGGTGGCTCACAACCATCTATAATGAGATGTGGTGCCCTCTTCTGGTATTCAGGCATAATGCAGGCAGAACTCTGTATACCTAATAAACAAATAAATCTTGGGGAAAAAAAAAAAAAAAAAAAAAAAAAAAAAACTAAGTACCAGCATTGTGGCTCTCATGCTTTGGGTCACTATAAAATGAGGGTCACTTGAACACAAGCCTATGATAGGGTGATAGTTAGCCTGATCATCCAGATGGCTGCTAACACACATTGCTGTCTCAGACACCCTCACACCACCAGGACTTCCTAAAGCAGTGTGTGGCCAGGGGTCTAGGGCCACTCTGTGAATTCCTCTGTTGGGGCCCAGGACAGGTTCTCCTGCACCAGGTGACAATGGCCTTGTTGTACCTGCCTTCCTGCACCATCCCTGGGCACCTGACCACCTCCACAGAGCAGCGTGAGGGTCATGATCGTGAGCAGTCCATCCCATGGGCCCTCTGCTGACTCCTCTGGGTGCCTCCCTCTGCAGAAGGAAGATGGCTCTGTGAACCGTGACTTCAAGAAGACCAAAACGAGGGAACAGGTCACTGAGGCCTTCAGAGAATTCACTAAAGGAAACCAGAACATCCTGGTGAGTCAGGGTTTGGGGTCAGGGGACCATCCCTTCTCCAACCTAGCTAAGTCAGGATTGATGATGAAACTGTAGCCCCAGACTTCTGTGTGAAGGTGACCTGGCTGCCCCCAGAATCCATGGGTTCTCAGAGAAGCTTGGGAACACTGGCTCATCTCCTGAGCTGTCAGTCACTCTGTCCCAGCACACTGCCCTTCCCTGGCAGGAGTTCTGTATAGAGTACTGCCGCTGGCCGAGTGCTATAGTGAGTGTTCATCACATCCCCCTTGTCCTGAGGTGAGGACAAGCAAGCAGACATTCTCATCTCCATTTGACAGACAAGGAGACTTGAAAGGTCAAGAACACACATAGAGAAAGACAGAGCTAGGGGTTACACCTAAGCAGGCCCAGACCTGTAAGGCTGGAATGCACACAGCAGGTCCGCAGTACTAGTCCTCTGGTGCCTGGGAGCCTGTCTGGATCATTTCAGACCCTCAAGAGTCATGCCACCAACTGCATTTCTAAGAAGGGTTGATCGCTGTTGCTAGGGACCCTGTGTCACTACGGGAACCCTGTAATATGGGCTTCCCTGATGACCCCATACTCATGGGTGATGAGACTCCCAGAGCTAGTCCTTGGGAATAATCAGATACCCCGTTGCTAACACAGGAAGATCTGTAAGGCTCTGTAGAGGGGACTCATGTAGAGATACTGTGGTTTTCCCCTTACCCTGTCTTTAGTTAGGGACACAGCACTTTATGGTCAAGAAGTTACCATGGCAACCAGTTCTGGGCTCTGACTTTGATGGTTGGCATGCTGGGAGAGTCTGCCCCCTCATGGAGGAGGTTGAGGGGACACATAGGCCTCTGGGAAAGGTATAACTCTGAGCTCAGCTGGGGTAAGTGAGGTTGGAGTAAGTGATGAGTCCAAGGTCTCTGCTGCTTATAATTCGGTGACTCAGATGAACTACATGGATCTGATACCATGACCCCACCCCTGCACACAGACAAAGTATGTGAAACCCTGACCATCTCTGTCCTCAGATCGCCTACCGGGACCGGCTGAAGGCCATTCGAGAAACTCTGGAAATCTCTCCCTTCTTCAAGTGTCATGAGGTAGGGTACTGAGCCTTCAGACTGACAGGCATGCCCCGCCTGCTTGACTGACACCCCTCACCATCACCTCCAGTTCCAGTCGGAAGTGAAATTGCTGACCCAAGCCTCCCTCAGGATCATGTAGCCCCTGGCTTTTCGTAGCCTCTCCAATACCTAAGTACCTAGCTGTGTCTCCTAGCCCTAATCTCCAGGCTCTGCCCCTCTCCCTCCTCCTGGGCCTGTTGTGTCCATTTACCTCCCCTCCTCCCAGCCCTGCCCCGGCCTGGGCCTGGCCCTGCTTCCTGCCCCCTTCCTCATAGGCCCACTTCCCTCCAGGTCATTGGCAGCTCACTCCTTTTCATCCATGACAAGAAGGAGCAAGCCAAGGTGTGGATGATTGACTTCGGGAAAACTACACCCCTACCGGAAGGCCAGACCCTACAACACGACGTCCCCTGGCAGGAGGGGAACCGGGAGGATGGCTACCTCTCGGGGCTGAACAACCTCATCGACATCCTGACAGAAATGTCCCAGGGCAGCCCACTCACCTGAGGCCACCGCCACCTTGCCTGCCACCTCTGCCTCTCCCACTCCCTGGCTTCCCCTAACTCTTCTTCATTCCTCTCTGAGCGCCCACCTAGAACAGAGCCTCCCATCTGCACTACAGGACACTTAGGAGAAGAAAAGACATTTTCTAAGTCTCTTTCCTGCCTACACAAGGGCCTGGAGGTGGCGTTTCTAATTTTCTCTAAATAGAACTGCCTTCTGGAAGAGAATTACCCAAAGCTATGCCCTGCATCCCGCACAGTCAGTTGCACTTAGGGCTGGCCTGGGCCCAAGAGGCCCTGGGATCTCACGAGGGTCTTGAGAAATTGAGCCTCCCTCTGAAAGACCCCCCAGAAAGTTCAGGCCCAGACTGGCTACCCGTGGAGACCTGCTGCCCCCTGGTGGCTGGTGCCATCAGTATACAATGCCCCATTGGAGCCTCCCACCATGGGCTCTGAAGCCAGGCCAGGGTCCTGATTTCTGGGAGTTGGGAACACAGCCTCTGAGGAATCTGCATGTGGCTTATGAGTAAAGAATTCTCCAGTGAGAGGGCCCAGCTTCCAGGAGCACTGTGTGCCCTTTCTAGAGATGCTAAATCAGGCCCCACCTCGCTGGTATTAAACACTTAGGATTCAGGCCAGGCTAGGAGCCAGGAGTATGGGGAGCAGCTTGACTGTTTCTAAAGAACTTTGCTCTTCTATCTGGGACCACTGCCCATGAATTCAGAGGGGTCATTCTGCAAAGCTAAGCGTCCAGGGATGATGCTACATCCTAGAGCCCTAGATCTGCCCTGCTATGGAACGGTCCAGAGCTGGGTAGAATACTCAAGGTCCATACCAACTTCCAGGGATCTGCAGCAGCTCTGAGAGCCTGCCATACCGAGGAGAGGAGACTACTGTCTTGTCCCTTCAAATCGTTGGTAGCCAGGAACCCCTGCCTCCATACCTGGAGTCCCTCCATAGGGGAACCTTTAACAATTCGGGCTGTACCAGGCCTTAGGGAAGCAAGATTTGAGCTTCCTGGAATAATTTATAAATTTCCCTTGAAGTCTCTTGCTCTTCCACTTGAAGGGCTTATACCCATGTTTCTCACTGTCGTGTGGGTAGTTCCCAGAGCTCATAGGGGTACCCAGGACTGTCCCGAGCCTCCTCCTTCCTGAAGCCCTGAGCTGCTTGAAGGGCCGTGGGGGACCATTGTTAATCACCACCTCAACTGTGAGGCCAGTGACCTGTCTGACTGAAAAGAGTATATGATTTGTGTGACAGCTAAAAGACAACTCCCAGCTTTGTTGCCATTTGGAGCTATCCTCTGGACTTGTCACCTCCTCTATTACTGAGATACTCTGGGTCACATGTACAGATGCTCTTCTGGGTGCCAGGCCAGCAGACACAGCTTGGGAAGACCAAGGGAAATGGGGTAGACCACCGTGTCCACACCTAGAAAGATAGCTTTGGGCAGGGGTGGCCGTCTTGGCCGCCTACCCTAGCTCCCTGGAGTTTCTAGAAGAACTGTTGGCCCATGTGACATATGTGTTTCCCCTTTCATGCTGGTGGGTGAGTGACAGTTGGTGGGGGCGGGAGGTGGGACCCGAGAGGATGTATAAGTACAGATTTTAAAAAAGGAACTCATTTAAACTTCCTGGCTCCTGTTCAGATGGTGGTGAGGCTCCTGTGTGGGCTGACTTTCTAAAGGTCACGCCACACCCCCCCCACCCTGCACCCCCATCAGTGAGCCCAGACCTTGTGACAGCACGTGATTGGGGAGAGAGGCAGCCTGAAGTGGGGGAGGCAGTAGCAACCGGGCAGCAAGCTCTGGGACTGTCCAGCTGTAGTTGCTGGAGGGCTTGAGAGGACCCTGTGGTCTGTACATCAGCTGTACCCTGGGAAGGGGCATCATGAATTCCAAGAGTGTAGCGATGATCTGGCCCAAACTCCTCCACTGCTATCTCAGCAAAAATGTCTTCTAAAGCAAACTATGCTATGAACAAAATTGCCAGGGACCAGTTCAATGTATGTAAGAGAACATAACTCACCAAGCACTTTAATATCACAGAAATGTGCTCAGGTGCTGTGACACCTGTCAGCAAGAGCTTAGGACAGTGCTGGACAGTGCTTTGCACTGGGATGTTTTGTAAAGTGGTGTGGAGAGGCATCTCTCTAGGGTTATTCTGTTACTAAGGGTGTTTCGCTTCATTGGGTTTTTTGTATTTACCATGTTAGCACCCACACTGTGTCCCCCGAGCCATTCTCCCCCTTCCATCCTGCCAGAGCCTCTCCTCCCTGCCCCACTGGGATGGATAGAGCTCAGATGGAATTTCCCAGAACCTCTGGCCGTCTGATACACCATGTTCACAGTCATGGTGGAGACGCCCAAGGTCCTGGCTATGGGACATGGGGCAGGCTACGTGCACCAATGTGCAGGTGAGGGTCCACGGAGCCCTCCTGCCCTTGGGCCACCAGATTTCTTGGTGGTCAGCCCTGCTTTGCACACTCCTCCGAAGGTTGCTGCAGCCGCTTTCCCCAGACTAGACTTTAGTGCCCTTTAAGAAGTGTGTAAGTTATATTTATTTTGTTGTTGTTTAAATTGCACAAAACACTAAGAGGAAAGGTTGGGCTGCTCCTCCCAAGCTCTGCCTGCCTTCTGGGGGCCTTTCCTTCTTGTCCGGAGGAGCCCTGAGCAGCTGTGGCCTCAAGGAGCTGTTCACCTAGGCTGGTTGTATTTAGCTTTGAGACTGCCTGTGTTCTGCTAACCCTGTGTGTATAGGCCCCACCCCCTGCTCCAGGGTGCTCACCCATCAGTGCCTTCTGGGGAGGAGAGGACCCTTACCGCACCCTGGCTGGCTCTCCTCCTCTGTATTCCTCTCCCCTTGGGACTGTTACATCCCTTGCACAGTGCCCATCATTTGATGTAGACATTCTCCCCTTCCCAATAAAGGCCTTGGAGACCAGTAGTGGTGTGGTGTGATCCTTCTGCCCCCCCCCACGCTCCAACTACCACAGAAGAGCTGTGATGGCCTGCAGTGGTTGTAAGATGGGGTAACAATACCCCGCAAACAATGTGAAACATTCTAAAGAGTCTCTTCTACATACTCTACACCTTTCAACAGTGGCTTGAGTATGTCAGCCAGTGACAAAGATGATTCTCCTGCCCATGGTGGGCTCTGTGCTAGGTACATTCCATCACTCACAGTATGTCACCCGTAATAACAAGACTGTATAGTCTCCACTGATCAGATAGGGAAACTGAGGCTTAGAAAGCCAAACAATTTGGGCTGGGTAAGGGGTAGGGAGGAAAGATTTGAACCCAGAACTTGCCCCCCTTACTGGAGGAGTGTTGGAAGCAGAGCACTGGGCTGCAGACCCAATAGTGCTCATTTAGGAACCGTGACTGTGTCTCAGGGAAACCCTTGACAGCAAAACCCTGTCAGAGCCCTTCACAGCTTCTCTCCAGCTCTGCCATAAGCCACAGCCACCAAAGGACAGTTGGACCCAGAAGACTGATGTTAGCCACTGTTGTGTGAGGCTGCAGACCCTTCCAAGCAAAGTCAACCCACAGCTCCACAGCACTTGCTAAAGGAAAATCAAGCCCCTGGGAGAAGCCTTTGAGCCATCTGCCAGGATGTCAAATCGGTGCCCTCCTGGCTAGCCCCAGGGGGCCTGTGGTCATGGCCAGAACCCTAGGCCCTGGAGAAGGTGATGTTCCCTGGAGAACCCTCAGTAGCAACTTAGGTTGGCTGAGTGGCCCTGAACCATCCATGTTCTTTGCATGCTGTCCTGAACCATCTGACTGGACTTACATCCCTGTCCTCAGGCATGCCATTGCTCCTTGTCACATGGGCCCCAGTACCTCACCTGCCACATGTCCTCTAGACCACCCACAGGACACCATGCTCACCCAACCACAGAGTCCTCATCACCTTCACCTGAAGTCTTTGTAGCAGACCTGGAAGCAAACAAGGAAGTGGGTGGCCTTTGCCTGTTGCATCTCCCGACCACTTTCGGCACCAGGTATCTCAGTTGGGCTCTCAAGAAACTGGTCCCTGCTGGTATATGGGGCAACAGTTAAGACCAACGTCATGTCATGAGACTTATTCAGGGGGGGTGGAAGTTCTGCCTGACTGGGAACAGAACACCTTAGGGAGGCAGGGTAGGAATCTGTATTCAGCTCAGATTCTGCTGCATCTGCCCCTAAGGAATCTGCAATGGCCCAGCCATGTGTGTCAGCACAGGACTGTGACTGCTTAGCCACTCCTGGGAATATCTCCACCAGCTATCAAATCCCTGGGTGCAGTGTGCTCCATGGCCACACCCTCTGGCTAGTCTTCTCCCTGCCCCTTCCACTGGGCAGGGACCCGGGGTGGTGGGACTGTCACCGAACCCTCAGTCTTAGAGGGAGAAGGATGCTGGCAATGAGGGATCTCCAAAGGCTATCCAGGAAGCAGCCTGGAGAGTTCTGGGTGACAGGAAGGAGCCAGAGGGCTGCTCTGAATCTCTGATTATACAGGAGAAGCCTGGAGACTGCATACATCTCAGTATCTGCCAACTTTATCAGCCCAGACACTTCTCCTCCACGTCTGTGCAGGCCCCTTGGTTGCCCCATCTTCACTGATGTGCGATGGGGCTCAGCCTAGCCGAGGGCCCATATGCTCACATATGGCAATGTTGTGTAGTGTGAGGAACACAGGATATTTGGTCCCAGAAATCCTGAGGTGGTGTCTGACCCTGACTGAAGCCCTTCTGAATCCTATACAGGAACATCTGCCTCCTTCCTCCCCACACTGCATGGCTGACTGAATTCTCTGCCCCCCTTGCCCACCCCTCCACTATGCAGCCACCAGAGCAGACATCCTCTTAGAAAGTAGACTTTATAAATAAAGTTTTATTAGAAACAACCAGGTCACTGCTTTTTGTAGCATCTAGGACCTCTTCTGCACCACAGCCACAGATGAGACAAGTACCCCGCCCCCTGTATGGACTGCAGAACTGAAATGGTTTATTCTCCAGCTCCTTAGAACGGCTGCCAAATCCTGCTTGAAAGTAGCTGTGGCCCGAGGTTATGAATTGCTCAGTGTCAGGTGATCGAAAACGACGTGTTTTAATACCTGGTGAGGTGAACCTTGTCAGCCCGTGTTCTACATGAGAGAGTAGAAGCACAGACAAGACCACATGGCTAGAAAACAACAGACCCTGGCATTGGACCAGTCTGGAAACCTGCCTGGATTCTGCATGTCTGCACCCCTGGCCAGTCCGGGGACTGTGTCCTGGTACCTGACTTTGCCACAGGACTGCTAAGACAGCCACGAAGCTGAAGCCTGGGGTATATGGGACAGAGATACCAAAGTCCAGGCAGGGTCAAGGCACCTGATGGGCTCTGCAGGCCTGGAAATAGGACTGGGGACCTGGGACTGCTACAGTGACGGGCTGTTTGTTCTAGGCTTGGAGTGACCCTCCAAGAAGCTCAATATTAGTTTGCATCCATGACATCCAGTGTCCTTTCCCTGCAGACTGAGGGTGCAGAACCAAGTCCGCTTGCCATTCACAGGCTGGCTCCACACACCCTTCCACAGAAATTCAGAAAACACATCCAGTTCCCAAGAACGCCAAGAAACAGCGTGCATGTCATTTTTTTTTTCAATTTCGTTTTTCACTGTGACAGCTGTGGCCCAGCTCCTGGCATTTGGCAAACCGAGCACGGGGCCAGAGATGACACATTCAACAGAGAAGTGAGACTTGGAAGCAGACAGAGCTCAGAGAAGAGGCGTTTCTGCACCTTGCAGAGATGTGGGGAGGCTGGGAGGGAGGGTTTGTAAAGCCAGAAGATGCCCTAGGTGACAGTCACAACCCATGATAGACCCCCAATAAAAAAGTACACAAGAGAAAAATCTCTACCCTGTGGTCCCCTTACTCTGAACACATGGTGCTGAGAACTCCTGCTAGAGTGGACATTTAGAGGTCACAGAGCTCAGGTCACAAAGGTGGAGGGACTCCTTGACAACCAGCATCCTTATTTGTCCTGGTCTTTCTTCCCAAACTTGTGAATGAGCAAAGTGGGATTTAAAGTAGGGGCAGGGGAGAATGTCCCCCCCCCCCCGTGAACATCTCTGCATTTCAGTGTGGTAGCACGTGTCATTTTAAAAATAGTTTCTGCATATTATGGACAAACAGGATCTGTGACAGCCCCAACAGCAGCAGCCCTGCTCTATTTCAATGAGAAAAAAAAAATCCCCATTTTAGTCATGCTTCTTTCTGAGAATTCATGCTGGAGTGAATTCAAGACAGCTGAGAAACAGCAAGGCCCCACAAGGGAGGGAGCCTGTCCCCTCGTGGACATCAAAGTGCATTGCAAGACCGCCTAGGACAAGGAGGCTGGCCAAGGCATGCATTTAATTTACAAATTATAGCCTGCTCTGGTAAATAACAGCGCCCAGCCAGGCATTGGTGGTGCATGCCTTTAATCCCAGCACTCGGGAGGCAGAGGCAGGTGGACCTCTGTGAGTTCGAGGCCAGCCTGGTCTCCAGAGGAGTGCCAGGATAGGCCCCAAAGCTACACAGAGAAACCCTGTCTCTAAAAACAACAACAATAATAATAATAATAATAATAATAATAATAACAGCGCCCAGGTTTAAGGCACAGTGGAGGCAGTGGACACTGTGGTACAGTGTAAAGAGCAGAGAAAACCCGGGGTCCCATAGGGGAAAGAGGAGGCCTGACCTAAGACAGGGGCATGAAGGAAACTTGAGAAAGGCTTTGCAAAGGAAGTACCACCAAAACGACTTTAGAAGCTGAGTGGGAATTATCCAGAGGGTTGAAGGATGGAGGAAGCAGGACACACTGCCTCAGAGACGCACAGAAGGGCACGGGATGTGGAGTGGCTTCCAGTGGCCAGAGCCGAGGATCCCTGTGGAGCCAGCAATGTGGGCACAGCCAGATCTCAGGCCTAGGGAAAGGCTGGAGGAAGAGAAATGGGCGGGTGGGGCGTTTCTCCCAGTGACAAACAGGTGTCACTGGAGACTCCTAAGCGCGGCAGGAATGAATGCTAAGCCAGTGGAGAGATGCCAGGGCCCATTATGAGGTCAAGGCCACAAGCTAGAAGGAAATCAACAAGCAGGGTGGATGCCCTCGCGGTGTTGAACAGTGCCTCTGGGGCCCACAGCATGGAGAGAGCCAAGCTTGCCCAATCAGCCACTCTCGATACTGTCGAGCCAGAAAGCCCTGCCACCCTTTTTTGGGGCTTGGCTTTTCATCGTCTTCCAAGTGTTTGTTCTCTTCTTGCCCAGCTTCTTTCGGGTTCAAATGAGATTCTTCGAGCCTCTACTGCAGGCTGGTGGTTAATTGCACGGCTAAGCGGCTAACACTTCAAAGAGGCAGCAAGGCAGGGAAAACAAATTCCGCTTCTACATTAGATGCAGAGGATTCTTTGAATAAAAGGCTTTGCATTTGGGGGAGGAGATGGGAGCGGCGACATTTGTAAATATACAAGTGTGCTTCATGTCAGTGAGCAGCCAGGCACTTTGAATTCCACCCAGCAGTTAAGTTTACCTGGCTCAGGGATGTGGCTGGTGGAAGAAAAATAAACATGTTCAGAAGTCAGTGCTATTTCCGTGGATTGTTTGTGTCTGAGACACCCAGCCCTCTCTATAAAGTGATGTTGCGGGTTACCCTGCTCCTACACCCCTTGCGGGAGGGGGTGGGAAGACGCAGCACCAACCACTCAGGCACTGGGAGTCAGTGAGTAGCAGAGCGGCTGCAGACTCGTTTATCAAGGAAGTTAGAGCTGCCTTTATACCTCCTCCCAAGGTCCTATTGGCTCAGGGAGCTGACTCCACTGCATTGTCCTTTTCTCATTGGTGTCTTTGGTCAGGTGTCTCTTCCGCATTGAGGCCAGCTGGGCTTGGAGGAAGTGCCTGCCACGCATGCGCATGCAGGCTGGCCTGGGCACCTGCGGCTTGGTTAGGCTGGCTGCAGTCTCTCCTACATGCACCTCAGGCTCTGCTTTGTGGAGAACACCGTGGGAATGGCTGGCAGGACACTGGCTGAAAGACTAGGGTCGTAGGGAACACGCGAGGCCCAGCTGCTGGCCTCTGCACTCGTTTCCTAAGGGCCCAAAAGGCAAAGGCTTAGACAAAGTTGAAGCAACTCGGGTTCCAGTTCATCGCCCCAGTCAGTGGCTCGCGGTGCACCTCAGATGCCTCTCTGGTGCTAAGAGCATGCACTGTGCTGGTTTGAACACGGCAGTAGTAAACTCAGAATCGCCAATAATGCATTGATGTCACACTAAGGAAAAGAAATCAGGAGCACTATCCCTTGGAGTAATTTACCCAAGCGAGCCCAGATTTGAATTCTTAGTTTCTCTTTGCCCGTGTCTTCCACTGTTCCCTAGCTTTTGAATGAGTCTGGTGTGTGCCTGCCTGAATGTTGTTTTAGGAATCTGTCCCTGCATCTGTGTGTCCCTAACAAAGTGCTTTTCTTCTGTATTTATTGGAAAGTACAAAAGGCATCACATGGGGAAGGAATGAGAAATACTTTACGGAAGCCTTCAACAGAGTTGCACAAGAGGTAAAATTTCACTGACTCCCAACTCACTCCATCTGGCCTAGAAAACAAACATCCATATTATCAAACAATATTTGTATTTTGCTTTTACCACTTGCAGCAAATGTTTATTTTGTAAGGTTGCTTTCAGCCTATTTCCTGTTTCCAGCATTTATTACCATAACATAGGGGCATGAAGAAGAATACATAACCTCAGCTCACAGCCATGAGGCCCAGAAGAAGTTCCAATATCTTAGAATGTGAGAGATAGTTTTGTAATATTGTATCACCATAGTACATCACAGGGTGTGGTGACCCACAAACAGGGCTCTCCACAGCCATCAGGTTGATGGAAACAACACAGTGTCACAGTGTCACAGTGTCACAGTGCGTGCGTGTGCGTGTGCGTGTGCGTGTGCGTGTGCGTGTGTGTGTGTCATACACATTAAGACTCGGTGCTATTCTTTGGATCTTGAATGTGCCCTCCAAGGATCATGTGTTGAAGGTTGGTCCCTGGTCTGTAGTTCTACTAGAGGGTAGATGATGGAACCTTTAGGGGGCGGAGCCTAATGTGAGGAAGTCTGTTCATTGGGGTGGGGGGTATGACTCTGAGAGGATACCGAGACCTGTCCCTTCTTTCTGTCTCTCTTACTCCTGCCATGAGGTGAGCAGCTCCCTCTGTCATACACTTCCACCATGACAAGCTGCTCACCATAGGCTCAAAAGCAATGTGGCTAATTGACCATGGACTGAAACATCTGGAACAATGAACCTAAATAAACATTTCTTCGTTATAAGTTGATTAACCTCAGCTATTTGTTCCAGTATCATACCTCATCTGAGTCAGGCACACATTAAAACCCTTGTTCTTAGGCAAGAAGAGGAATAGGAAAGGCACTGAGCCAAAGGAGGATGTTACACAGGCACGTACACACACACACACACACACACAAGCACGCACTGGAGAGAAAGAACTTGAATAAGCTTATGGGAAAGAAAAAAGAGGAAAGGGAAAGGGGGAAATGAAGAAAGAAAGAAGCAACAGAGGAAAGGCAGAACTAATAAAGGAAAGGCTGGGGGGGGGGCACATGGCTCTAATGGCTGACCGCAGACTAAACAGAGCTAGCACTGGCCTCAGCCTGAGGGATGGAACAACATCCCTCTTCTTTCTGCCTGTTTTGCATGCTGGCATCTTGCTCCAAGGAGTAGGAACTTTAGCCACAAGTGGCTTCAGGCTTATAAACTTCAGCCTAAGGACCAAGGCAGGAAACTTGTTCAGGTAGAGAGACCGGTGAAAGACCCTAGGCTACCCAGATAAGTGCAGAAGGAGGGGCTTGCATGACCTGCTCTTGCTCGGAAGTGGGTGGCTTCTGGGGTTGACAGTCTTCCCAGCATCGCATGGGTGTGAGTAAAGCAGGAGTTTGCCCCCTGACAGAGCAAAGGCCAGCGTGTGTCACACTGGTGAATGTGACTCCCAGGCTAAGGGTAGCCAAGAAGGACTTGGGTGTCAACAGGGAGGAGAGCCTGTCTATTCAGGGAGCAGCAGGTGCAGATTGTGGGGCACTGTCATGTTGGAGGAGACCCTTCTGTCTCTGCCTCTGCTTTGCCAAAAGACTTTGGATATGTACCCAGCTTCTCTAGAAGCCAACAGCAGACGTGGCTCCTCTGTCCCCTGGCTTCCAGACTCCCCTGCTGGCCTGGAGACTTGGAAGCCCAGGATGGCTCCCAAATGAAACTTCCTTCCTCCATAATGTAGAAGTTTCTTTGCCATACAGCAGTTTTGCTTCCAGGCATTGCTATATCTGATGAGAATGTACACACCCACCCCTGCCTAGGAAGCAGCTGAGGGCCTCTGCTGAGCACAGGCCTCCTCCCATTGTTCTCTCCAGATCAGGGACCCTTTGGGGGGAGATCAAACTCAGTGAGAGCAAAGAAGGCACTAGCTCATAGTATCTAAGTCCCTAGAAGGAACACAGTCTCAAACTAATGTTTGCATTGCTAGGTTTAACCCAGGAGGTACCCAAGGCCCAGCTGAGCCCTGCAGACACTGGAGAAGAGTGAACACTAGGACTCTCAAGGGTCTTCTGGGCCCAGCGTTGTCCCTGACCACCCCACCACTGACAGTAACCGGCAGGCATGTCTCTCTCAGTCCTCCAGCCTGCTGCTCCTGAAGCAACACAGTAGATGATGTATTTTGTCAGCCCCCCCCTGGGCGCTCATAAACCCTGAGATGCCCTCCCACAGGAGCAGGAAACCAGAGGCTAATTATCACCCAAGCACTGATCTTTCCATAACCCAAATGGGTTCCATTTTAGTAGATTTTTTGTTTCTTGCCTGTCCAGAACTTTCTAGATTCTTCTGGAATCTGTATGTGTTCTGGAGTTTCTCTTGCTGTTGATTTGTAGTCTTATTGTGATCAGTCAGGATAGAGAAATTATTTTAATTTTTCTTGTATTTGTTGAGAGTGGCTTTGTGCCCTACATAGGAGGATGTTCCGTGGGCTGTTGAGAAGAGTGTGTACTCTGCAGTATTTAAATGGAATGTTCTGGAAGTCCATTTGATATTCAGTGTCATTTCATTTTGATATTTCTGGGGTTTTTTTTGGGGGGATGACTTATTGGTGAGAGTGTGGTATTGAAGTCACCAGGTATTTTCACACTAAGGTTAATCTGTGGCCTTTCATTTAATAGCACATTTTATGAGATTTGTGCACCTGTATTCAGGGCAGATACATTGAGAACCATAATGTCCTGCTGACAGATTGTTGCTTTAGTTTGAAGTCTGTTTTGTCAGATTCTAGAACACCTTTTACATTCTCCTATGTTCATCTGTAATGTATTTATTTCCCTTCATCAGTAAGTGTAATACGTTCCCTAGGTTTTCATGCATCAGCCAAAGAAGATATTGGCTGGGCTGTAGATGGCACTCTGCCTTCTCTCAGAAGGAGGGGACGATGGCCGGCAGCCAGCATTAAGTTCAAACTGCGCATGCCCAGATGCTCATTTACAGAAGACATCGTCTCCACTTGTATCTCACGCACACATTTCCCTCGCCGGCCAGTCCTGCCGTCAAGAATGGACGTGGGCTCCCACTGCGCACCACTGGGGTCCCAGTGCTGTGTGGAGAGGACACATCCCTGGCTCCAAGGGACTCGGGGAGCAGAGGAAACTTTGGATCAGTCCCCCAGGAGAGGGAAAGGTGGCCTTCGGAATAGACAGATCGGCAGCTGAGGTTGTAGGGAGAGAGGGGTGGAAGCGTTGGGAGCGGTTGGAGATCTGTCTGGTTACAGAAATGGAAGACATGGGAATTCGAGAGGCCACCAGAGAGGTCACATGAATGTTTATTACATAGAAAAGAGGAAAAAAGAAGAAAAGGGTTCCAAAACCGTATTCCCAGGCATTTAAAACACACACACAGATCAGAGTGACAGAGAAATGCCATGCTTTGTGTATTTATAACAAGATCTCGTGTATATGTACACATATGTATATGGAGATATGTACATGGGCTTTGTTGCTGTGGGTGGTTCTCCATCACATACACAGCAGCGCTGCTGGAAGGAACGGTTCAAAGCTGGCGGAAAACTGGAGAAGCAGGAGCCCTGCTCTGCTCCTGGGGGGCCCTGCTGACCCTGGGCCAAGGTTGGGGGGGCGGGGGCGGGGGGGCGGGGGGCGGGGGGGGTAATCAAGCCTGGGGACACTGGGAAAAATTAGCCAAAGTCAGACCTGGGTCCCAGTTTTAGCCAGGCAAGTCTAGAATCTTCCCTAGGGCTGAGATATTCCAAGTAGTCTCCAGTCTTTGGAATGGGCTGGCAATGCCCACCTGGCTGGACTTGGGCATGTGGGCTCCCTGTGAGTAGGAGTGAGAAGAGAAAGCCCTGGGCATCCTCAGAGAACATGAAAAATATACAACAGTTAATTTAACAGAGAAAGAGACCCAAACGAATCCAACAGCAACACCAAAACAGCAATTCACAACACAACACTTGTCCATAATTAAGTGATACAGCCAGGGTCTTTTATGGGTTGCTGAAAACAGGAGCAGCCAGTGTAACAGTGTCCAACTGTGCTGTGAGGAAGGCCAGCCACAGCTCCACAGAAGCCCCCAGAAGTTTGTCACAAGCCCCAATCATTTCTCTCTGCTCAAACCTCCCTCCTCATCAACTGCTTGCTGGTTCCTGGGCTGGGGCAGGCAGTGTAGAAAAGTCCCATCTGAGGTCCCAGGAAAGCCCCAGGAAGAGGTCATGGCCGCTCCACGCTCTTCCCACATCGGACCACTCTGGGGGGACTTCAGTGCAATGGGGATACTGAGCCCACAGACCCCAGGAGAGAGGGCAACTGGTGTGCTTTGGGATGAGTTGGGGAGGGGTGACTGACTGGGGTGAGGACAGCAGTGATACAGCTTTCCTGAGTTGTCACCCATGCTGGGGTGGGACTTTACTGTGACATAGCTTACCAAGAGTCACCATGTTCTGGTAAGTAACCCCATATACTCACTGGGTCCCAGACTTAACCTTGGTGGGATCATTTCTTTAGACCTTTGGTGACCTATCTGGGCAAAGCAGCACTTCTCTGTGTCTCCCCAGGAAAGGTCACTCCCCCTGGGGGTTTGTGACATGCCAGACCAGTGTTTGTTTTGCTGGGAAGAATCTGGACTCTCCCAGCTCTGGGGCTGCCAGCTTTTGTGAGTACTGAGGTCAACATGCCTCCCCTGGGTGGCCTGAGTTCTCTAAACCCTTTACTCTGGCAGGATTGGGGGAAGTGAAGGACTAGTTTTATTCCTATACTGTAGATAGCAAGGCAGCTGGAGGGACATGGGTGAAGTTAGACCATAGTCACCCCAGGATGTACCCAGGAGGGTACTCGGGGGTCATGCTCTGAGTGGAATCACACCCAGCCTCTGTGAACCCAGTCACATTCAGAAGATCTCAAAAGCTAACAGGAACAGGAAGACTGTAGGCTCTGAGCCCTTCCCTCACCACTCAGCTGGCTCTTCACCACATGGTCACTGCCACTGCCCAAGATGACCTCTATGTCCCCTACAACCTAGGCACAGAGCTCTCCGGAAGGATATAGAGCACCTGGTCCTTGACCTTGCTGTCACTGAAGGAAGCTGGGTCTGCAGGGGGTGTGGAGTGAAGGGCATCTTTTATCTGAGCTCAGGACCAGTGCACATTAGCAGGGGTCTCCCCCACCTTGCTGATGGAAGCTGGGCACTGCAGGGGTGTGGGGTGAAGGGAATCTTTCATCTGAGCTCAGGACCTGAGCATTTTTAGCTCTGAAGGAACATTTACTAACTGTAGAGCCCCATGGCTGAGCCAGTAGGCCCCACCCCCAAGCCCACAGAGGATGTCCTGGCTTCCCACTTCCACTAGGGGGAAACCTTGGTCTGTACTGGGGCGCACTTCTGCCCTGGAGTAAGTGATGGAGTGGCTATAGCTTGTTCTCTAAGCCCAGAGTCTCCCAAACTACAGAGGAGGCCAGTCAGCCTCTGGGAAGCCATGACTAGTAAGGGTGGGGGCTTCCCAAAGCTCCTCTCTGATCCCTATAATGGAGCGAGAATATGACCCAGAAAGTATGAGAAAGACCTGCCCAGAGCCATTACCACTAACAGAGAGCTATCTGGGTCTCCAGCTGGCTATACATGACCCAAGCTTTCCTCATGCAGGTCTTCAGCAATGATGCACACCACTAAGGACTAGATGGCTTATTCCCACCCACATAAGTTGGAGGTGTGTAAGTTTCCCTCATCACACCCTTCCTCTCCCTCCACCCAGCTGGGAAGAGTGCAGCTAAAGAGGACTTAGAGAAAGATGGTTGTGTTCTTAAGGTAAAAGGGCCACTGTCATTCAGCTGCACTTCCCCCTTTTAGGAACCTTAGACCTTTGGGGGGATTTTTCTGGTCTTGGGGTTCCAGCCACTGGATGCTGGCCTTAGACCCAATGTTTGAGATGTATAGATGAGTTTCTCTTTTACACATCTTGATCCTTTTCTGTCTGGGGGACATGCTAGCCATGTGGCTCATTTTCTGTGTGACCTTTAACTTAGTTGTCCTCTCTGCTCCCCAGCCCCCTGGCATTCTACACCCCATGATTTTATCATTCACTAGTGCAGCCTTGGTCCTGTGAGGGAATGCAGGAACTGGATCCCATGAACCAGGCAGCTCTCAGCACCAACGGTCTCCAGCTGCCATCTGCTCCCACCCTCACAGGGGGTCTGCAGAAGCCAGGGGGCATGGCTTTGAGGGCAGATGAGGTCAAGGATCCAGGAATGCAGGGGCGGGACACTGCCCTGTCCTTCAGAAGAGATTCATTATCCCGCCCTGGGACTCCCGAGGAGTGTGGGTCAGGGGGAGATGCCTCTGCTTTCCCTCACTGTGAGAAAGCTTAACTAAGCCTCTGCCCACTGGTGGCTCACAGAACAGTGGGCTAAGAACTGCTCTGGGCAGCACCTGGGCCAAATTACTGTGGAGGCTGATTGCTGGGGCAGGTCTGGGCCCTGGAGGCAGGGAGCAGACCTTGCTATTTCCTTCTTTGTCTCCACATTGCAGCTGGAGACTTGAACCAGGCAAAGACAGCAGATTGGTCAGTCTGAGGCTGGGGGTGGATTACACCATAGTGGCCACAGTCCAGGGATCCCAGTGTTCTTTCTTCACTATACACTACACACTGCTGCTTAGTCTTGGCTTGACAAAACCTAGAATCACCTGAGAAATGTCTTAATGATGAATTATTTATATTAGATCGGCCTCTGGGCATGTCTGGGGAGGATTATCTTAATTGTTAATTGAACAATCCACCCTGAATGTGGGTGGCACCATTTCATGGTCCCGGACTTTGTAAGTTTACATAAAACTAGCTAAGGTGCAAAAAGAGCAAACAGCGTGGCTGCGTTTGCTTCTGTCTGCTGTTGCCTGTGCGTGTATGGCCAGCTGCTTCGAGTTCCTGCATCATGACTCCTTGGCTACGATGAACTATATCACCTGGATTAGAAGCAAAAAAGAAAACAAAAACAACAATAACAAGAACCCCTTTCCCCTGGCATGTTGCTTTTTTTGTCAGTGTATTTTATCACAGCCACAGAAATGAGACTAGGACACTCAACCTACCTGGTGTCTCATTCTTGCTCCAGGTTCCCACTGTGGTAGGAAAAATGGTCACTCTGACCACGATGCCACATGGGTTCCTGGCAGTGTCTCATTCACTAGGGTGTTGTTTGTGTGCCTGTGATTTCTGCCCCTGGTGCTCATAACCAGAGAGTATTCTTCCAAACTCTTTCCCAAGGTTAGGACAGTAGCCCTGAGCTATGCCATCTAGGCTGGCTTGTCACTAAAGGGCTGCATAGCCACTAAGCACTTTATGGCTCGATGGCCCTGCCTTCAAGATAGCTGGTGTATAGTAAATGAACTCTGGTCACCTAGATCCAATGGCCAGCTTGGACTATGTGGAGTGAATTAGCCGCTGTCCATTGTCTGACAATGATTATGCTAAAGTTATGCCTCACCCAGGGGCTGCTGTTTGTAGCTAATGGTAACCTTCAGACTCACTATTCTGGGAGCTCCTAAGTCTACCCACATCAGCCACCTGGAGTTGGTGGTGGGGGGTGCCAGGGAGACAACTTTTCAAGCTTGCAAACCCCTGTATTAAACCATCCCACACTCATGGTGACACTTGTCACTCAGGAAAGTCCCACTCGAGTCTGGCTCACGTCACTAAACAAGCAATACAAATTGCTATCTCCGTTCAACTCCCCCAGTAGCCACCCCCAGTCCAAACCAGGCAAGTAGACTTCTCTCTCACTTCTGGGGGCTGCTCTTGCCAACGCCTGTCATCACTGGCTATGCGGGGTAAGGGCTGTGGGCTGGCAGCATGAGAGGGCACATTGACCCATCGTTCCCCTGCAGCGTGGCTATCCATACAGCTTTGGTGCCTGATGTAGCTTCCTTGAGAGCAGTGATTTGCCAGAGTGGTGGTCTAAGACAGGGGCTGTGGACACACAGAAGCAACAGAAAGAGACACAGGAAGATACAGGACCCTGGCAGGTATTCAAGGCTGCAACTCAATCTACACAGTCCCCGGAAGAAACTAATGGGTAGACACGGAGTAGGACGGGAAAACTAGTCCAGAATCAGAGCCAAGAGTGAGTAGTCACAGGTCTACATCTCTTCATGATGTCAGGAGCTGTCCAGTCTTGGGGTCTGCTCCCAAAGACTACAATTAAGAAGCCTGGTAGGGGCTGGAACCCCGGGGAAATGGGAGGTGCTTCCCAAAAGCCTCCATCCACCAAGGCAGAAAGTGGACAGCGCCTTTCTTTCGCCCTGGCCACAGTGTGACAGAGTCTCTGCTATGTAGGGAGAGATTCTCCAAGTGGGACCCACTGATGGCTCAAGGCCAGTGCGGCTGGGAACTGAGCTCGGCCTGTCCCACATGTTAGCGCTTCCTACGTTAGGAGAACGAAGAGAGATGCAAATAGCCACACCATCACTGTAATTTTGGATCACTTTTCTCTTCATTTCAGACTGGTGCCCGCAAACCTTCTGTTGGCTTCTCCCCCTAGTAAGGATCTAGCTCTGTACTGGAACATCACTCCTAGGTTTGCTGCTGAAGGGGCACAAAGGTCTGCAAGTGGTGCCAACTTTAGTCTCCCAATGCATCTCCCTGCAGCATGTATGAATTCCAGGGTGAATACAGTCCCCAGTCTCATGATGTTACTCTTTTCACACTTCAAATACAGACACGTCCCCAATGTCCCCTGAGACTTGCTCAGGAAACCTGAACAGGCCAGGGTATTTACCTTTCATGGGTCCCAAGGTATCTGACTATTCACAGGACTCTCTAGAGATATTCACATGCTTGGTGGTGGGTGGGAAGCCCAGACTCAGCTCGGGTGTTAGGACATAGCAATGAATGGATTCCGTCACCTTCCTCAAACCAAACCATCTGGATCCGGAAACACGTGGACGTCAGAAGGAGAGGGGACCAGAAACAGTAGTAAATACATCCAAGAAGGCTGCTGGTCTGCAGCCACTTACAACTCAGTCTGGTCATTTTGCACACAGGCATCTGGAATTCTAGCAATATCATCCCAGAGGAGGAGCCGGTGCCACCCTGGCCTCTGGGAAGCAGAGGTCACACACACACAGCCATTAACTAAAAGGCTGGGGTATCAACAGACACCTGTGGGGACCTAAGGACCTTCCACGCTGGGCTACCACCTGGCCACCTTGCAATCTCTGCCCTGATACTGCCCCCTGGAAGACCACAGAGCAGATGCAGGGGACCACAGGGCTGAGCAAAGGGGTGAGGACCCAGCGGAAGTGTTCCATGAAGTCCTAATGCCTGGGACAGTGCCTGATCACCTGCACAGAGCCCATGGCAACCCAGCCAGACAGGCCTGGGTGCCTGTTCAGTGGGCAGTTGGATAAGCATTGCCCAGCACCCCTGGTGCTTGGTCAATACCCCACCTCTAGCCCAGTCCTCAAGTCTTAGCCCTGTTCCTCCCATGCTCCTCTGGGGCTGGGAGAGAAGTTGGCCTCTGACCCTGCTGAGAAAGGCAGGTGTGTTCTTCAAAATAAATAATATTTTTGAAATACTCCCTTTCACCCCAATCTGAGAAAGGGCAGAAGGGAGCATGTGAAGGTCGTTGTGCCCAAAGCCACCTGGTGCAGCCCTCACAGGACCTTGGACTTCTCCGGCAGGTCCTGTAGGCTCACAGCTGCTGTGGGATACCTTGATCCTTGTACCCTGTAAGGAAGGAGGAGAGGCGGTTAGGGGACACTCCCTTCCTTTAGGAGTGTCCAACATGGCCCCAGACCAGAATACACAGGACCTTGTTTACACTATGAAGACCTTATTTGTACAGTGAACAGCAAAGATCTACTGTTTACAGGCAAGGCTATATAGGAGGGAGGGGGGGAGAGAGGGAGGGAGGGAGGGAAGAAAGGAGGGAGGGAGGGAAGAAAGGAGGAGAGGAGGGAGGGAGGGAGGGAGGGAGGGAGGGAAGGATGAGGTTGGCTGCCCAAGAAGGGAACAGCTGTCTGACATATGTTCAACCAGCTGGACAGCTGGGACAGGAACAGGGCTGGAGCACACTGAATCTTCAGAACATCATTGCTAATACTGCAATTTTTGTTTCCCGGTGTCAGAGATGAAACCCAGGCCCTCATATGCATTGACTAGTGCTTCCCCCCAGCCGTATCCACATCCCTCCCTGGGAGAGTTGGACCACTGATGATGTGAGGGAATTGTTGCTATCTGATTGGATGAGATTACAGAGCTGAGATAGCAGGAAGGGTGGACTAAACTGTGACTCGGCCAGTTACCTTGGTCTACGGAGGAAGGCCAGGAGCCCCAGCTGGGTCTCTTTCTATGTAGTGGGCCACCTGTCAATCTCGGGTGCTAACAATCCAGTGATGGCTAGGGGCCTAGGAGCAATATAAGTAAGGAGAGTGGCATGAGTACCCAAAGATGGTAGAGACACTAGGGACCTGTTAATGCCATGCACTGTCCTTCCCAAAGAAAATCTAAGAGTGCAATTCACCATCACCTGATCGAGAGGGTGGAAATCTGTGCGGGAGAGAGGGCGTACACCTACTAACAGACTCACCTTGGGAGACTGCAGCAGCAGAGATGCAGGGCAGCCGAAGGAAGAGGAGAGAGAAAGAGAAAGAGAAACAGTCTGAACACAGAAGCCAAAGCGCTGGGGACATAAGGTGAGGGGGGACGGCTACCTGCAGAGACAGGGCTTCAGCCAAGGTGGGTTTAGTCCTCCCAGTGACCAGCCACCGTGGCCAGCAGCCAGTCCCACTGGTTGATGGTATCACACGGTCCTGGCCCTGTCTGCCAGTGCCCTCTTCAGCCATTCCCACACCCCTGCTCACCTCCTGTCTTTATTCCTTCTTTACTCCCGCTCCCAGCCCATGCTCTCAGGGTGCAATCTGGATGATTTAGGAGAGGGGCAGGTACAGAGGGGACAGGTGTGCCTGACAAACTAAAGCTGTTGCAGTGAGCAGCCCTGGTCCCAGCCCAGCTCTGTCTGGGCTGCGTGATTAGTTCTTTCCACGCACTGGACCCACATTCATAAAGCCTGCTGCTTTGGGAAAGACCTGGGGCTGGAAGACGACATCTTAGATCAATTGGTAATGGCTGCCTGGAGCCTTGCGCTGAGACGAATGTCAAAAATGATTATCAATGTCTGCTGTTGATGTAGCAATAGAAAGAACAGTCAGGAGCGCTACCAGGCAAGTACTGGCCAGTGATCAAGACCAGCTGCTATGGCTGGTGCTGCTTATTGTCACTATGTAGATGGCGTGTCTATGTTCAGCCAACTCTTGGGTCCTTCTCAGAAGTTTTTATTTGATACCATGCTTCCTGGTGGCCAAGGTGTCATGTGCAACCCAACCTGTGTTGCTATGTGAGTGATGTCAGAGGAAGAACCCTCTACCCAACTGTTCCTGGGACAAAGTCAGTTGCAGCTGTTCCCTTCTCAGGGCCCAACCCAAGACACCTCCTCAAACATGGCTGCTCGGTGCAACCCTAGCCCATCTCATGAGAGGAGGGCATCTGTCTTTTGAGGGTGAGTGCGACTTTTAGAAGAAGTGAAAAGACGATGGCTTTGAGGTAGGTGGGTGTATCCAGCAGTCCAGGAAGGGGAGGCAGGGACTGGTTTTCTTCGGCAGCCCCCAAAAATCATGGCGAAAAATTTGGTGCCAAGGCAGAACCCCTGGATACAGCCCAGATACCCAATGGGTTGACAAACACACAAGAGAGCCTAGAGGGCAAGAGGGGAGGGCTGGGCTGGAGACCCTGACATCAGTATATCCTACAGCCAAATTATAGCTCCTACACCAGCCCACAGAGTTCCCGTCAAGTCAGTAGCCTGGAAGACAGGCAGGGAGGGAGGGCATGGACCCCCACCTACACGTCTTGGGATCCATGTTGTCTCATCTAGGGCTAACAAGAGTGCTCTTAAACTTATGGCTTTGGTCTAGACCCCTGTTCCTGGGGATTAAGGAGAACTAAAGACAAGCACAGATTGATGACTTACAGTGCTTCAGCTCATGACATTGCAAGTTCAACATGTGTTACTTGGGGTCCTGAGCTCATTTTTGACATGGTAGTCCTGGCATGTGATGGGTTCAGTGGGCAGTAATATGATGGAGGCCAAAGAGCATCTAGATTCAGGAAGCTGTGGGAATCAGATCTGGCATCAACATACATTTATTGAGACCTAGTCTGGCACATTCTTTGCTGTCTGGAATATCCCCTGAAGGCCCATGTGTAAAGGCTGGCCCCGTCATGGGAAGTCTTTTGGCTTAGTTGATGCATTTTCTTGGTACATTGGTCATGGGTGTTAGTTACAATAACAGAAAGATGACTCTCTTGTTAGAGTCCCAACACTGCCGGCCCCGAAGCTCACTTACAGAGCAGAGAAGCCAGGAGTGTGAGGCTGGTTAAGCCTTCCCAGGCCTTCTAGAGTAGCTGTACCTCCTAGGATCTAACTGGGAATGCCTCCCCCCCAACCCCCCGCAGACGTCCCACACATCACCAGGCAAGTGGCCTAGTGGTTCCTGGGTAGCCAACAGTGGGAGTGAGGTCCAGTGGAGGGGTCATCAGATGCAGGGTGAGCTGTACGGTGCACCTTGATCTGAGGCTCTTCCCAGCAGAGAGGGGTATTCCCCTCACTGCCACCTGGTACTCCCTCCTACCCTGTCTACCTATGGGACATCCTGAAAGTCCAGCCCACTGACTTCCTCTCTGAATTCTGTGAAGACCTGCTGTCAAGTCTGGCACCCTGGCCATCTACACTGAGCCCTACCGACTCTAACACTTGAACCTTCTCTGGTGGGGTGATTTGATTACTGGTCCTAGCATTGTGTGTGCCTGAGATTCCTGCATCTTCCAAGGAACCCCAAGGCTGACTAAGTTTTGGATCATTCTAAACTGTTCTAGGTCATCCTATGCCCTCTGTATCTTGGCTTCTCCTCCTGCTGCTTGGGTCCTCACCTGGCACAGCCTCCCCATACACTGGCAATTCAACCTCCGAACCCAGTGAGGAGCAGCATGCAGGAACAGGATACAAAAATGAGAGTGACTGAGAAGGTGTGGCCCCAGTTACTGAGGCCCTCCACCCGATGAGGTAGGAACAGGAAAGGAGGTACAGGGAAACAGCTGTTCCAGACAGGTGCTGTCCGATTGACGATTCTGCCAGGTTATTTTTAAAATGATCATTTGTCTTTGGTAAATTTGATTTTGTAACTTTAGAAACTTCCACAAAACACTTTTGTGCCTAAGCTGATTTTGCATTAACAATGGATGATTCATTAACGTCTTCAAAGACAGTGAGAGCTTGTAAGACTTTAACACCAACCAACCAAAGAGCGTGGTTTAACCCAGTGAGGAGTCGTTCAGGTCTATGTGAAAAACACAACTACATGGCTTCCTGCAGGTGAAGACAGTATGGGGCCTTGCTCTTCCTCTAGAAACTGTGATGCTGACACAAAACCATGGGCCGAGAGGACAACCTCATTCTGAATTCACCAGCTTACCCAGCTTCAGTGGGAGAACTGCTTCCTTGGCAAATGCAGAGAGTGGAGTCTTTGGTGGAGAGGGCCCTCCCTTGGAGACCCACCCTGCAGGGCTGGTATGGTCGAGAGAGGGTTCTGCAAAGGCAGCCATGGCACTAGGGCAGAGGAATAGGTATGCCCTTGGAGGCTGTGTCCAAGGATACGGGTGTCTTTGGGATTAGAGGGCCGACAAGTGTAGGCCTCCTGTTCCTCCCGGCTGACCAGACCCCGCCCCTCTCTGCCCTCAGCACACCAGCCGTTACTCACTGGCAAGGATGACCATGTCCATGCCCCAAAAGATGCTCATGATCCAGCCCACCATGACGATGGCCGTGAGCACCTGAATTAGGGCCGCAGCGATATTCAGCCAGAAGACGCAGCACACGTGCCTGTCTGGGAGGTCAGTGCGGGCTCCACACAGCACGGTGAAGGCCGAGACGAACGTACCTGCGAGAGGCCAGAGGGGACAGCTTCAGGGGAGGCTATAAGGCTGCCAGTCCACCCGCACCGCTCAGCCTCCAGGGATCAGAGAGAAGCAGGGAGTACTACACCCTGTCCTCCGGGGCTCTGCCCTGCCCCGCAGGTCCTAGCCACAGTGTGTCTCCAAATTGTAGAGACTAGGGCGCCATCTGGAGGAGGTGTGACACAGGGGCCCATAGGATCCAGCGCCAAGCCTGTGGCTTCTGGAAAACAGGAGTCATTGGGTGACCCAAAAGTCAGTCTCAGAGGCTGAATTCCAGAGAGACGGAGAAAGAGAGCCAGGAAGTAATCTCAGCCCATGTGCTGATTGTTAGAAGACGGGACTGGGACCTGGGACCTGTGGAGGGAGTGCAGGACTGCAGCCAGACAGTCTTAGAGCATCCCTGATGTTCCCACAACCATTCCAAGCCAAGGGGAGGGGTGTAGGAAAAAGAGCCACCTGGGGGGGGGGGTCTTCCCTCCCCTCTCCTCCCCTCCCCTTCCTCCTTTCCACCTCTGTCTTCCCCTGTTGAAGACACTGCGGTTCACTGAACTTTGCTTGGCCATAGCTCTTCTCTGATGTGAGCTTTCCCCACCCCAAGAATGACTCTGCCTGTTCTCCCTATGACTGCTCCCTGGGGGCTGTCACAACAGTTACCACAGCTTAGTGGCTCCCACCACGCAAGTGCATCCTTCCTCTGCTTTGGAGGTCAGGGAAGTCTCAGTGAGGTTTCCAAGTTAGTTGCCATTTCCTGTTGCCCCAGCTTCTAGTAGTTGCCTGTGGTCTTGACTCAGGGCCCTTTGCTCAGCTGCCAGAGCCAGCAGCACAGCTCCCTGTCCTGATGTGCTGTCCTCTGATCCCTGAACCTGGTCCTCCCGCCTGCCCTATGTGAGGACACGCTTGGGTAACTCCAACCCTGAGCCTGGTCCTCCCGCTTGCCTTATGTGTGGGCACATTTGATAATCTCACCTCTCAAGATCCCCTGCTTCACCACGTAAGTTCACATAGTCGCAGGTGTAGGGGTTGGGACACAACATCTTTAGGGACAGGTGTCCGGCCTTCCACTTTATCTTACATATAGAGACTTGGGAATTAAGTATGTTGCTCAAGGTCACAATAACAAGCTGACCCCACTCTGACCCCAAGGCTCAAGGACCTGTCAGAAGCAGGCCAGGATCTAAATTAAGACATTTGGGAAATTGGCCCGTGGACTGGGGACCATTCTCATGACCCCAGGGCTGTCCATTCACTTCCCACTGAACTCGGTTTCTCCACCCCCTCTTTCCAGCTTGCTGGAACACAGGTTTTACTGTGGTCAAGGCTGAGGGAAACTGAGTCCAGTGCTGCTTTCTCACCCTGACCCTCCCCACGCTTCTCCTCATCTAAACTGCAACCCCCAATGAAGGCCCCGCCCCATCTCCCTATCTCCTTTGCTTTCAGGTCTCCAACAAAGGCACACAGGTAGACCGCAGAGGCCACAGAAGAAATCTTGCGCTGAGTATTGTCAGACCCTATAGCACCACCTGTAGCATTGTTACAGACACAGTACCCAGGCTCGCCAACACCCCGGAATGCCTGAAGTGCCTAGGAGTCTGCATTTCCAAACAACCCTGTCATCCTGAGGAATGATGAAGCTCGCTCCATCATGACAACCAGGAGGCTGGCCTGGCACCAACAACACAGACCTAGCACAGAGCGCGGCAGCCCTATGGGAGCTGTAAAACCAAGCTCTGGTCTTCACAGAATGGACAGTCCAGCAGGGGCTCACGGTGGCTGAGGGCTCTCCTTTCTGGGTGATGAGGCAAGGTTACCCTTCGCAAGTCTGTGTAGGCTACTTGAGGCACTAACACAGTCCTGCCCTTGCAGCCTGTAGTGACACAGGCACCCATGCTCCACTGGAAAGATTAAAGGCCTAGGCAGAGTTACAGAAGGGAAGATGAGCGGCCTGGGACAGGACACCCACCCATCCAGTGGGGAGAGGGAGGTGAGCTTAGGCAGTCATGTGAGCGGCTGCCATGAGGATGAGGAACAGCTGGGTCACCGGAGGACTCTGAATGCTGGGATATGGTTCTGCCTAACCTGCAGAAAGCAGAGCCCTGGGGAGTTGTGAGCAGAAGAGGGATGCTACAACGGGAAAGGAGCCTTAAGGAAGTGAGGCTGACAGCAGGTATCGGTGGGGTCCCTCGTCCCTGGAAGGAGAATGCACCCTCTGCACAGTGACAGGGACACGGGGGATTTAAGAAGTACATGGCACCATCCTTTGCTGCTGGTGGTGTGTCATGTGTGGGGAACAGGCTGACAGCATTGCACAAGTGAACCCTGCAGATGTAAAAAGATGGTGGGAGAGGAAACCGAATGCGTGGGAGAAAATATTAAGTGAAAATAACACAGATGCAGTTACTGCGGAGCTGGTGTGTTCAGCGAACGCTACCCCCTCTACCTACGCTGCTTTTGTTTTAAACGTTTATTTATGTATTTATTAGAGGGAGACACACGCCACTGCATGTGTATAGATCAGAGGGCCATGTGCGAGAATTGATTATCTCATTCTACCATGTAAATTCCAGGGATCAAACTCGGGCCTGCAGGCTCCATGGCAGGCACCTCCACAAACACACAAGCATGCAAGCATGTATATGTGCACATGCAACTCCCAGACACACACAAAATGGGGGAGACTTTAAAAAAAAAAAAAAGACAGAATCTCAGGTAGCCTGGCTGCCCTTGAAACCCTGACCCTCCTCTCTCTACCCTGCAAGTGCTTCGCACATAACGGTATTCATATATCCACCCCACCCACTGTCACTCACTGAGGCTATGACCCTCTGTCTCTGTAGCTGTGGCCTCCCTTCTCTCTTCCTGCCAAGAAAAACAACTCTAAAATAGGCTACCAGTTTGAAATCTCCACCTCAGTCTCCTGCGCGTTGGGATTACATGACGTCCCATCATGCCCAGCTCAAGTTAGGCATCTGTCATCACTGACAGAAAATGGAGGCTCATCAAAGCTGCCAAACTGACAGGCCACAGGTCTCTGGGCATGCCTGTAGGATATATTCTTGATGTGTTAGCTGATGTGGGAAGATTCGTTGTAATTGTGGGTGGGACCATTCTCTGAGAATAAGGTCCCCAGCTGAATAAAATGGAGCAAGAGAGCTGAGCAGTGGTGGAGCATTTGTTCATCACTTGGCTTTTAGACTGCCCATGCAATACTGACCCGCTGCCTCAAGCTCCTGGTGCCTTACTTCACCACCATGATGGACAGCTCTGTGGAGTGTCAGCTAAAATAAGTCCTTTCTCCCTTGAGTTGCTTTGGTCAGGGCATTCCATCACAGTGACAGAAAAAAGAAACTGAGGCAGAATCCAAAGCAGTTTGCACATGGAAGCTTCTGAAAATGTGGAGTCTAGCATTCCAACACCAGCCTTCGAAGGCACAAGGATGACTTTGGGAATTGCTGATCTAAAACCGCAAAACAGAGGCTGGGGTTTAGCTCACTCTCATGCATGAAGCCCTGGGTTCCATCCTCAGCACCAAAAATACACAGAAAACAAGCATCCCCAGCTGACACAGATGGGCAGCTAGATTTGAGAATACGCACTCTGAGGGGTGCAGAGATTTGCCTCACAGACACAGCATCAGAGCACTGCCCCACCAGAGTGTGGAGATGACTGGGTGGGTAAGAGCATTTGTTGTGCAAGCAAGAGGACCTGAGTTTGAATCCCCAGCATCCACAAGAGTTTGTGGGGGGAAGAGGAGCAGGGGAAGTGACCAGGATGAAGACTGGCAGATCCCAAGAGCTCTCCAGCAGCTGGCCTAGAAATGTTGAGTTTCAAGTTCAGTGAGAAGCCCAGTTTCAAAAACCAAGATGGAGAACAATAGAGGATACCTATAATCTTCCTCTGGCCTCCACACGCACAGCACCTGCACATATATTTGTGTGTACACCCAAACACCACACACACACACACACACACACACACACACACACACACACACACACACCAAAAAGGAAGAGAGACTCAACCTTATCAATAACCCATGTCCGTGGTTTTGCCCTTTTGATCAGTGTAGTAGCTTCTTCATGCCTGGGGCCTGGGCATGCTGCTTCTGGAGGTGAGCACAGCACCAACTGGCACAGAGAAATGGTGACAACACACTGCCATCAAACACTGGAAACTGTGCTACAGATCACCTGGCATGCAGGCATGGGGATGTGGGACACACATCCTACCATGGCTGTAACGGAGCTCGGCCTTTCCCACAGAGTCACCCCGAACACATGCCACACCAATTTGCTACCACAGTCCCTCTGGCCGCCATTCTACCTGATGAGGTATCTGTGCACAACTTCCCCAAGGAACTCAGGATGCAGGTCTGAGCTAGGCAGTGAGAGGAGAAAGAGCCCTGTACCGCCCTCTTCCGCCCCGTGGAAGTCCCCAAAGGGCTTGCCTGGGGTGGAACACTGGGCAGAGTTCCCAGAACTTGCCTCCATTCCCTCCCCCACTTCTGTCAGAAATAAAAAGTAAGCCATGGAGTCACCCCTCTGGGGGTGGGGGTGGGGGCGGGGCTCTGCTTATGAGAATAGAGCCCGGGGGAATGGAAAAGTCCAACTTTTGCACTCCCCTGGGGTTCAGCATCTTGTGGCCATCGCATGGGAGCTGTAGAAAGTGATGGGTTTGGGTCAGGAAAGATCTACTGATTCTTGGAGCTTGGAGAAGGGCAGGATTGCCCCTCTGCCCTTCAGTGAAGCTTCCACTGCTGCTGTTGCTACAGTAAACCATGGCCCTGGGCACTAGCCTGTAAGTCAGGCCTGGCCCCAGATGTTCCCCACAGCTGACTCTGCTGCTGTTGTATTGGTGGTAATAAAGGACAGCTAAATATCTCTATCACTTAGTTGAATGCAGCTATGTGTCTTCAGGGCCTGACTGAAAAATAAGCTTTGGGGAACAGGAAGACAATGGCAAGGGGGCCCCAACCCTACTGCGCAGCCATTTGGAAGTTCAAACCACATCCCTTTGAGGACAGCCTGGTTCAGGGCAGAATGAGGCAAAGAGGGATTGCATTAGGGACAAACTCAACCCTGGGAAGCTCCAGTCCTCAAGCAAAGGCCAAGGGAAAGAGAACTATAAGGCCACAAACATTTCTGCATAAAAACCCTAGGGACAACATTTGGTGCCTCCTTGAAAGCAAACAGGCTCACTTACCTCTGGCCACAGCCTGTTAACATGTCAGCACGGTCACCCTCCAGCAAAGTCTGAGAAGAAAGCTATGCTGGAGATAGAACTGGAGGGACCCAACTGGGTTGGCAAGTGGCTTGGTAGTGGAATGCCCACTTAGCAAGGTCAAGACCCTGGATTCCAAAGCCAGCACCAGCCTGGAGGACAGCTGTGCCTTCCTATGGAGCTGTGCCAAGTCGTTCATCCAGGGAGCATCTCATAGACCCACCTGGGTCCACAGTTTCACACCCTGACTATCAAGGGACTTGTAAGACCATGTCAGAGTCGGTGCTTATGTTGTGAGGAATGCTTGAGTGGATCTCATGTTTCCATCATCTTGACACCCTCAGAGTTCTTCAAAACAGTTCACTTGTGCTTTTGATACCTGCACTCTGGACCAGTGGTGGGAAGGGTCAATGGGCAGCTTTCAACTCTGCCAAAAGCTCAGATGTCTTCATAAAGATACCTCACCATCCATGAGGACACTGGCATGCCACTGACACCATCCATCTCAGTGTACCTAATGGGGTTCTCTCTGAAGTCAACAGCTCCTACTGACCTTCCTTCTGAGGATGAGGACTGTGGAGACGAGACCAGCCCCCACCTCCGCCCTTCTCAATGCTTCCACCTTGACTTGAGGTTGATTGTCCCGCTGGAGGCCAAGTCAGCTGGAACAGGTCATTAATTTTAATGGCATTGGGCATTGCATCAGCTGCCCGGGGCTTGTTAACCAATCTCTGCCCTCTGCCTTCCCTTCCTCCTCCATCTCTGGACCTGGAGGGACTGTGGAGACGTGGGGAGCTGCAGAGCAGGGACAGGCACCTGAGGTGTCCCTAAGGGTCTCCCTGGGATGCTAAGCATGAGCAGAAGTTTAACCTCACAGGATGCTGAGTCTCATCACAGAGCCTGGGCTTCAATCCCACAGAACACACCTAGGTCAGGCATGGGATGTGGGCAGGAGGACCAGAGCAGTGTGAAGGCCCTAATACACTCTGCTTTGTTCTTACCCCACCTGGCATGTGCTTCACTGAGGACAATCGGGTAGGTGACAGAGTGGGGGATGGGTCAACGGTGACATTTACTGAAGAGGATGAGGCAGCCTCCGTTGCCCAAGAATTTATAACCTGGCCAGATGACATTTCCACGGATGGAGAGGCACTGAGATTAAAAGCAGAGAGGGGCCCTATCCAGGCTGGCAGCTGCCAGGAGCCTTTCTGTGATCAAGGACATGGAGGATGCTGATGGCGTTCTCCCAGGGGCACTATAGAAGCTGAGAAAGGAACCTAGGTCTGCCTTTTTCCTTAATGGTGTCACTGACCCCATTCACTCATCTGGTGGGTGACATGATGAGATTCCTATGATGTTTTATCACCCTTTGCTTATCAACTCCAGAGACAGCAGGGGTCTTGGGTCCCTGCCACCCGAGTGCAAGTGTGTGGGAGCCAGGGTTGTCAAACTGTCACCAGAAGTGCTAGAAGCAGCTGCCTTCAGGGGTCTGAAATCATGGTCACACACTCCAAGAAGAAAGAAGAGCAGTGTGCCCTGCAGCCTTCCCTTTGGTCACAGAGGAGGCCCCATGTTGACACATGACATGTAACAATAGAACTTCTCAGACTAACACCAGACCTGCAAGTTGCATTCCCAGGTGTGAAGTTGCTTCCCATGGATGAACACTTGAGCCCTTGTCTCCAAGTTCACATGCTGAGACCTTGATCTCTATAGGATGGTTTATCAGCGTGCGGGGCCTTTAGGGGATGATTGGGCTGAGGTACTGGGATTGGTGCCCATGATGGAACCAGGCCCTCCTCACAGGGGACAGAGAGACCCACACGAGCTCCCAGTGTCCTCTGAGTCTCCCTTCTGTGAATAGATGCAGGAAGGGGTCCTCATGAACTCTAGCCACTCCAGCTGGTTGCTCTCTGACTTGCAGCCACCAAAGCTGTGAGAGGCAAGTGGTGGTGGCTTATAGCTGCTCAAACTAGGGCTGCCCCTTCCTAAAAGCCATACTCAGTTCATCCAGCCCCCACATGGGGGGGGGCTAGCGTGTATACAGCATCTTCTGGGGACCAAGATAAGGGCAAAACTACGGATGCCGTCACAGAAGGCCAGCATCCTCACTGTCAAGAGTCTCCCACAGAATGCAAATGCTGCAGAGCCTGCCACTGGAGAGGTGGAGACAGGGACGCAGGGCATCACTGTGAGCACAGCAGGACTCAAATGGTCTGTAGGACATCAAGTTTCCTCACCTACAGGTAATGCTCAGGGTCTGCTGCATAGACAGCAAGGTAGGGGAATGTGTGAGGTGCTCAGAATGCAAACTAATGAGGACTGGCGAGTGAGGGCCATTGAAAGTGACTGCCAGGGGACAGTCCAAGTGACTGCCAGGGGACAGTTCTCCTTAGTAGTCTGGACTAGAGCAGAATCTTGGCAAGCGAGCTTATTAACTCTGAATGTGAAAGAGAAATTGAAATCAGAGAAGCCTGGAGGTATAATCACAGTGGCTGATGACACTGTTATTCATTCTATTTTTTTTTTTTCTGAGACAGGATTTCTCTGTAGCTTTGGAGCCTGACCTGGAACTCGCTCTGGAGACCAGGCTGGCCTCGAACTCACAGAGATCCTCCTGTCTCTGCTTTCTGAGTGCTGGGTTTAAAGGTGTGTGTGTGTGCGTCACCACTGCCAGGCTCATTCTATTTTTTTTTAAAAAAAAATTATGTGTTGCATGGTGTGTACCTGTGTAATAAATACAATGAGGTGTACTCACTCGTTTGTGCGTGTGTATGGCCGGAGGATGACTTTGGGTGTCTTCCTCTATCACTCACTATCTTACCTTTTGAGGCAGGGTCTCTAAGAGAAGCTGGATCCCGGCATCTCATCCAGACTGGTCAGCTAGTAACCCCCAGAATGCATCTGTCTCTGCCCACTACTATAGTGTTGAAGGTGTGGGCTGCTGCACCTGGCTTTCCTGTGAGTGTGATCGTGAGGTAACAAACACAGGTCCCCTTGCTGGGGCAGCAAGCACTTTACCCAGGAGCCGTCTTCCCAGACTTTTACCCTTTAAAAAATTACACTGTAACTGCTAAGTTCACCATGTCAGCTTCATTATGTCCAAGTTTTATGCAGCCAGGAAACGTCTGATAGTGGCTACACAAAGACATGGGAAAGTTCTTCATAGTGAAATTACAAAAATAGTCTGCACACTGTGTGGGGAGATTATTTAAAATATTTATGCGTGTGGACAAGGACAGGCACACATTGAACAAAATGAAAAATTGTCTTTACAGTGGCTGAACTGCTGGTGGCTATATATATATATATATATATATATATACATATATATATATATAAAACGTCACAAGCACCTATTGAGATTCCACTTTACAGTGGCATCTCTCTGGCTACAGAGAAGGTGATTTTGTAACAGTCAAGGGAGGGGACAGATGACACCCAGACATCTGACAGAAAATGACTGGTGCCGTGGAACTGGCCCAGAGTTCCCATTAAGAACCTTGAACTTCCAGGAAAATCCCTGGCCCGGAGGCTCCCAGTGCTGAAAAAGAAAGACCTGGGGGTTCTGAGGAGCCCATTCGCAAGAGATCTTGAGGAGCCATTTGGGTTACTCAGGTGGCCACTTAACAACAGAAGGGTGGCTCAACTGAGCCGGCTCCCCAGCCCCCCAAGGACCAGAGAGAGAGGACCTAAACAGTGCCCAGTGTGGCCTAGGCTCAGGTGTTCTTTGGCTGATAGGCTCCCCATACACCTGTCATGCACCTCCCAGGCACCACGCCCTACAGGGTAGCCCATGAGCACATGTGTATAGCCCCAGTACCAAGGATAGCTTCCTGACAGGGCTCATAGGACTCATGAATGGCTTCCTCCATACCAGGATGGCATTACTGCTCTCAACACTGGAGTAGTCCACACTACAGGGAAGGGTTCCCTACTGGGACCCTGATTTTGAACATAACCAACTGAAATGGGTTTAATTTTCCAGTGAGTTGCTGGGAAAGCCCACAAAGGCAGAGGAGGGCAGTGATTATGAGTTTGGCTAACAGGTCAGCCTGCTGAGTTTCACTGCTGAGTCAGGGTTCACTGGATGTGTGAGCCCAGGCAAGGCCCTTCATTTGCTGGCCTCACTCTGCAAAATCTTAAAGGGCCAGTTTCCTCCCTGGAAAAACGTGGGATGGAACAATATCCAAGCACACATAGCAATGAACTTAATAAGGATTACACATTAAAGTTCCTGGAGCAAGCTAAGTTCTTAGTAAGGGTTTTATTATTGTTGTTGTTAATAGTCATTCAGGGTTGGTTTGAGTTCTTGGCCCAATAATGCATTATAAACCCAATGTTTTCCATCGCCCTGCACCATGCTCCACAATATGAGTTTTTTACATCCCTCATGGTGACAAGACCAACTGCAGCAATTCCAGTTTTCACATCCAAGTGCCTCATGTCCGGAGAAGAAAGAGCATTTCTGTCCCGACATTCCAACCGAGTCCTGAGAGTCACCCAGACTGGACTTGGTAAGTCACACACATGCTGAATCAACCATTAGCACGGACAGAATGTGACTATCATTTTAAGTAAAGAAGCCTGTCCTGGCTCAGCTTTACCCACAATGCCCTGGCTGCACAAAAGAAGCTTGGGTCCCTGAGAGAAACCTATGTCGCCTTGGGATATAGAAAGAGATTAAAATGATGCTGCATTGCAGTCTTCAAAGTTCATGCTCGGAGGGGAAACCTGCTAGAAACGCAAGCAGAGAAACCATTCAGGTTTTGTTTTCAGCTTTTTTTCCCAAGTGGGATATTGTTATCTTAAAACATGGCCCCAGATTCATTGACACTTCTTATCAATAGTCAGTCTTGGCCAGAAAGGTTATCAGCCATGAACATGGACACTCTTCTTAGAGCTACCCTCTGACTGACAGGAAGAGAAAGGGATGGAGAAGATGGGGCTGTTTCCTGGAGAGGTTTATTTTGGCTCATGGCTTCAGAGGTTTGAGTCCACAGTTGCTTGGCCTCCTTGCTGTGACCTCATGATAAAGCATCTTGGTGGGGCAGGGCTTGGGAAGCAGGCTGCTCCTCTCATGGTATCCATGAAGCTGGTGGGCAAAGACAAAGTTCCCTTCCAGGGAATGCTCCCAGTGACCTACTTCCTCTAATTGGTACTCTCCCACCCCAGGTTTCAATGACCTTTCAATAATGTCATTGTCATAGAACACTAGCCTGGCCTGACCTGGCCATTACAACCTTGAAGTCAGCATGGCTATGATTACCCACAGAGACATTCCCAAAATTGGGACTATTCCCATTCCCCATAGAAATGGGGCTGGCATCAGATCTTCACCTGAGACTCCAGCCCCTTCCCCCTGCACCTCTGCCACTGGCACTCAGGCTTGGGAGGTGCTGGAGAAAACGGAGGGTGGAGGGGTGCCTGAAGGGACAACTCCATCCATGCAGCTTACAGGCAGTGGTCACCCAAGCCAGTGGGACTTTACAGTGTTACAATTGTTCTGAGGCCACCTACATCTTTGTACCATCCAACCCACACTCTTGTAAGGAAGCCTAATAAACCCATTGCTTCAAAGATGGGACTTGGATGTTGTTTCTTTGGCCTCTCAGTAGTGCACTATCTAGGGTGAGTAGATATTTGTCCATATATCCCTAGGGAAAGTCATACAAAAGCCACCAAATAATGAACCCATTAAGGCAAATCTCCCAAACCCAGTAACTTCACCAAAGCCCATCAGCAACCAAGCTTCCATGCCTGAGCCTTCTGGCATTTTAGATTGGAACATTTCCAGCTAGTCCAGCATCCTACTCCCTGGCCATCTCCTTACATCTCTGAACTGGTGTCTCATGCAGTCTTTTTTCAGCTTGTTACCAAGACATTTCACAAGCCATTTGCAAGAGGATGTGGTGAGAATAGGACCAGAATCTTTGGCAAGTGTGGCAGAGGCTTCGGGTACAGACCATAAAGCAATGCACAGGAGGGGACCAGCAAGGCCATACTACTCAGAGTGTGCAGAAAGCACAGATGTGTGTCCATTGGCATAGGAAACCAAGCTCTGCAGCCAGCGGGAAGGCTCAGCAGGCAAAGTGCTCATCATGCAGGACTGGCGACCTGAATTCCCATCCTATCCCAGAACTCATGGAAGGGTAGAAGGAGAGGACTGACTTCACAAAATTACCCTCTGACTTCCACATAAGTGCTAAGACATGCACACTCGCACATATTCACAGCACACACACACACACACACACACACACACACACACACTGATAATAATGCTATTTTATAAAAGTCAGCTGTAAGCCCAGCTTGGTGGTGCAGGCCTGTAATCCTGGTTACCTGGGAGGCTAAGGTAAGGATATGCTGTGTTCAAAATGAGCCTGAGCTACACAGTGAGTTCAAGGACAGCCTGGGTAACCAACTGAGACTCTTGTCTGAAAATACAAAATAAGTAATGGGCTTAGGATGTAGTTCCAATGAGTGGTTGCCCAGTATACGAAAAGCCCTGGGTTCAACCCACAGGCAGTAGGGGGCGTTAGGGGGACAGACACCTGACACACAGTTGTAGCACCTATTTCTTGTCATTGTTTATCTTTAGTTCCCTAAGAGTCTCTTTCAAAATGCAATTTTATTTTCAGTTAAGTCCCTATTTTATTTCATTGTTTGGAAGGGGAGTCAAAAGAGAAAACACTGTTCCTGGAGGGACAGCTGATCAAGACTCAGATGGCCAAGGAGAGTGGCCTTCATGGACCAGCTGTGTGCACATGGGCCCAGAAGCACAGCCAAAGGCAAGGCTGCAGGCTTTCCCCATGGCCCTCACTTCCGGGGATCCTCCTCCCCAGCGGGGCTCTGGACAGACAGAGGGAAGCCTGGCTTCATTACCCTATCTAGTCAGCACCTGCCACTATGAGATGCAGAAAAAGGAGATCTGCCTGACTCCAAGGACAGAATCCCCGAGCAGCTCTGATTCCTACACTCTACACTCACCCCAGCAAAGCCATCTCCTCAGCCACTCCAAGGTGAGCAGGTGGGGTCCCCGGCACTCATCAGAGTGCCTGTTTGAAAGGAGACTAATTGCTAGGAGAGCATTTCAGAGAGGAACTTGGTGAGCAAGCATGAAGTCCTGGGTTCTGTCCCAGGCACCACCAAAAGAGAGACAATTGAGGAGGCCCTGTGAGAGCAAGATGCTGCCCAGGCTGGGGAGCTGGCAAACAGCCACGGCCTCAAAGGCCCAGCTCTGGTGCCTTTGTTCCCTGGGACCAGCGCCCCACAGCTTAGTGGCATAGCCTTGACTCAGAACAATAAACTGATAACTTGCTTTTCAGAAAAGGCTTCTGGAGGCAGCCCGAGCCATGGATGCAATGCAAGAAGTAACCCAGGCCCTTGCACCCACCTGAGGCAACACTGGGGGATGGAGAATGGCTGAGAATTTTATACCCACTCCCTTCCACCCATGCTGTCCTCTAGGTAGCCTGTCCATGCGTTAGTGGCATTTCTTCTGCATTTGTCCTACCCCTATAGACCATGGATTCACATCTGACCCAGACAGGGGCTGAAGCCTCTAAAAGCAATAGTTGTTCCTACCACAGATGGAGCCACCTACTAACCTCCTGTCCTTTGTGATTGTTCTTACTCCCCTGGGGACAAACTGCCCTGGTACCCTCAGCTTCCCAGGCTAGGTGGTGCAGATCTTTAACCCAGCACTCCAGGAGGCAGAGGCTGCCAGATCTCTGTGAGTTTGAGGCCAGCCTGGTCTACAGAGTGAGTTCCAGGACAGCCAGGGCTATGTAAAGAGACCCTGTCTCAAACAAACAAACAAAAACCCCAAACACACACACACACACACACACACACACACACACACACACACACACACACATTATCTATCCATGAGCAATTCTTGGTATGTACCTGTCTGTATATGTGTGTGCCTATGTGTAAATGCATGTGTTTGTGTGTGTTAACATCCGTAGTGTGGAGCTGAAGGCCGGTGGAGAACATTTCTGACCATGAGACTTCTTTCCTACAACATGTACAGTCCATACAACAGCCTCGATCCGATGAAATTCATTTCAGTGCAACTTTCAGAACACAGGAAGTCCTTTCCTGATATGAATGACAAGCTGATTACATAGGCCAGCCCCTGAGGAGGGGTTGCATGGACACCAAAACCAGGGCTGCCAGCCTGCTACATGCCTCCAGGCCTGGGAGCCCAGAATTCTTGTCCTAGCTGTCCCCCACAAACACATGGATTCTCCCTGCTCCTGGAGTTTCTAGCCAGCACCCCCAAGGATTGCCATCTCCTTTCTTCTGAGACCCAGAGTAAGACAGCCATCAGTATACCTTCTGAGAAATCCCTGGAAGAACAGCCATGTTCCTGCCCACTGAGCTATTCAAAGTATCACCAGGCAGAGGGGGAAGCTCCGTCACTGACACTGTCCCAAAGCAGAACTTAGTAGGAAGAGACAACACAAAGGGACTCCATAAACCCACACCAGGGGGTTTTCTTTCCAGCAATCTAAACAAGCAGAGAAGGGATGGAGGAAGCAACCCAAAACCAAGTCAGGACTTGGCCCAACCAGATGCCAAAGCAGGCCCTGGGGAGTACTTGCTGAGATGTTTCCTATTAGGGCAAGAAGCAGCGGATGAGAGGGAGGGGCATGAATCCAGCACAATTGCCTCAACATTTCAGTCCTAGGAGTCACTGGGGCTCCAGTGATGCTAAAAAGGTCTGGAACATAAGAGGCTGGGCACAGCACGCAGTTGCTGTAGAAATGCCTGGTGTGTGTTTTGTCTTGTTTTTAATATCTCTCTCTCTCTCTCTCTCTCTCTCTCTCTCTCTCTCTCTCTCTCTCTCTCTCTCTCTTAGAAACAGTACTATGGGGAATCTGGTCGTCTGACCAGCACGAAAGGCTCTCGTGTCTCGCTGGCAGGCACTGTGGAAGCAAGGGCTGGCTGGGTGCCAGTCCTCTCACCCTCTCTGTCCAAACTCTTTATGGCCACTCAACCACCTCATTCTGCTCGTCACCACCCAGCTACCAGCTGGGAGCTGTGCAGCCTGCGTGTGTCTCCTGCCTGCACCGTCTACTTCACCTGCTCGAGGTGCTCCAATGGCGTGGAGGTGCACAGCAACCTGGTGCACCCTCAACTCAGGTCAACCGGTCTTTCTGGAACCCTTCAGGTCGAGGTGGTCCCCGATTCTTCTGCACGACTGAGTCCCCCATCTTATCTGATGACAGAGTGACAGGGTAGCATGGTAACACTCATCTTTACTAGGGCTCACTCTGTGCCGGCCCACTCCATGCAGGCCTTGTGTGGTCCTTTGAGGTTAGTGCGATTTGCAAGGGAGGCAGTATTGGACAGAAATCAAGGGCTGGCTCCTAGTGCCGGGCTACCAGGTTTCCCGTGGTCATGCCTCGGAATCTCCTCCTGCCAGGTAGGGTGGCAGTCATAGGTAGCACCCACTTCAGAGGTCTGGTGTGAGGGGTACCGTAATACACAGAGCCCCCCTGAGTAGTCTGCAGCCAGTGGTGGGGAGCCCAGATACTCGACCCAGCCTCTAAGGTCACCCTGATGCTGGACACTTAACTGTCACTGGGTGGGAGGGATTGTCCACACCACTTGTCCCCCTGTGCCTTACTCCCACAGTCTGCTTGCTCACTGAGAGAGCTGACTTCCCAGCTCAGATGCAGGACATTCAGACTCCTGGATAGATTTTTTAAAAAAATAATTTATTTTTATTTTATGTGCATTGGTGTTCTGCCTGCATGTATGTCTGTGAGAGGGTGTCAGGTCACTTAGAACTGGAGTTATAGACATGGAACTGCCATGTGGGTGCTGGGAATTGAACCCAGGTCCTCTGGGAGAGCGGTCAGTGCTTTTAACCACTGAGCCATGTCTCTAGCCCCTCCTCAATAGATTTTAAAGGGCCAAAAGATGCTAACTAATGTGAATAGTTCCCTGAGAAATTCACCATTCCTGCCTCAGTGTCTGTATCTATGAAGTGAGAGTCTTCTCACGGGTCCCTTCAGCAAGGGTGTTTGTGGCCGTGGTCCAGTCCTTCAGAATGGCTAGGCACCATGAAGCCCACTACTTTCCGGCTTGTGCCGTGTCAGAGCCTCTTGGAGCAGAGCCCCTCTGAGGTCTTTGCTCAGAGACTGGGATAGCTTCTCTGAGGCCAAGCAGTTAGACCACCTGGGTACCAGGAAGACAGTCCCTAGGCAGCTCAGGTCTCTGGAAACCTAACTGAGATGCTCAGCTCCTAAAAGGAGCCTAGACAAACCATGAGCATCCCCAGCCCAGGTGGTGAAATGTTACAGGTTCACTCTCCCATCTCAGGGTTCCTGGGGTCCACTGGAGTGCAGCTTCCTAAGAATATCCCTGTAGACCCCAGATGTAGGAGAGGACCTTCTGCATCTCAGACACTTAATACCTGCCTATCAAAAGTGTTAAATAAATGAGGTAGATTTGAGGGGGAAAACAGACTGAAAAATATTCCAAGAATACCCAAGAGTTCTCTTTGCATGTGCAAATGACTTTCCAGTGGCCTTGACCCGAGAAAACCTGTGCTGTGAATTCTGCCTTCTAAGGAAAGGTAACACCGGGGGCTTACCGAACGGCACAGAGACAAGTTCTTACAGAGCTGAAATTGTTACATCGCCTAACCTGTTTTCATTCTTGTGTCTGTCTGTCTGTACACACCGGTGCACACAAGGCAGTGTTGGTATGGAAGAAGTGTGGGAAGAAGAGGAGGGGACAGGAAATGGGGGTGGCCTGGTGCACACAGCCAGGATCTACACCGAGACACTGAAAACAAAATCCCGCCTCAAGTTTTACTGACCTCTGCCTTGATTTAAGCATCTCTTTTCCTTGCGAGTACAGACGCTAAGCTTTTGCCTGGACAGAAGTTTATGCGCTGCTATTCATCAGTGAAGCCACGCTCTCAAACCACCCTTCATGCCACTACTTCAAGTTACAGTTGTCAATACTCCAGGGGCTGGAGCTTTGTGTTTAATGTCACCACAGATAACACTTCCACTGGCAACTGTTTGCTGATATCACTGGGGTGTTTTGAGACATCAACCTATTAGATACATTTTAAAACGTATTTTAAAACAACGGTGTTATTCTGAGGAGTCGAGACTGTACAGGGTTCTGACGGCACAAAATGGGGCTAAGAAATTCTGAGTCTCTGACTGTTTCCCTCTATGTCCTCCCATTCTTCAGGCTAACGGGCTTGCCCTTTGACTGGATATTGGGTCTCCTGGGCTGGGAAGGATGGAGACCAGAGGAGGGGCAGGCTTATGATCTTCACAGGAAAGGAAGTTCTTTTCCTTCCTGTGAGAGGGAGGGAAGGAAGGAAGGAAGGAAGGAGGGAGGGAAGGAAGGAAGGAGGGAAGGAAGGAAGGAAGGAAGGAAGGAAGGAAGGAAGGAAGGAAGGAAGGAGGGAGGGAGGGAGGGAGGGAGGGAGGGAAGGAAGGAAGGAAGGAGGGAAGGAAGGAGAGAGGGAAGGAAGGTCTTGTGAGAGGGAGGGAGGGAGGAGGGCAGTGTGGCCTGGCCCTGGTACCCACCCTGGTGCTCTAGACTCACCCCATAGCATCTCCATCTGTTTGTGGTTCTGACTTTTTCCACCTGTTGGAAGAGTTGTGCTTGGCTCCTGGCTCCCGCTCAGTACATTTTTATTTTATTTTACACCGTGCTTGCGGGCATCGAGCACTGCCGGGTGTTCTGACACTGCCAGTGTGCTTTGGATGAGCCCTGTTGCTAAGAAACAAATCCCAGATGTATCTTTAAACATTGCTCTAGAAAAGCACATTCCTCCTCACTCCACTCTTTTCTTGGGCCCTGTTTAGTTTATGTGAACAGCTGCTCGCCAAAGGCCACATTTTGAACCTCAAGGAAAACCCAATGGATGCTCCGTTTATGCAGAGGAGCCACTTCCAGAGTGTGGAGCAATGGCTTGGGGTAGAGAAGGTTCATCGCGGCCATGGTCATCTGCAAGCATCAAGCAGGGCTTGGGAAGGGGGACCTTCAAGGGGGAGGCATGAGCAGTGCCGGCCAGCCCAGCCTGAAGCTCTAGGGTGGTCTTACTGGGGCGACTCTGAATGACCAGTAAGCCATGGCTCTGTCCGCCAGTAGCTTCTTGCATTTCTAAGATGCCCAACCTTACCCCTCTTTTCCAAGCAGTTCCATGTTCAGTTGGATTTAAACCACATGCACTTACACTCCCAGTGGTCGTCTCCCCAAGGCTCGGATCTTCTGGGTTGACTGTACCAGGCATAAGGGTTCCCATGTGGGTCCCCACTCGCCCATGCTTTCCTGCCCACGGGCATACATAGGTGCTACAAAGACAAGCTGCTGTCAGAAACAACCACTGTGGGGCTTCCTTTCCCCAAGCCCAGGCTTTGGAGTCACCTTCCACTGAGGCCTCCCAGAAGTGCTTTCTAAACTGTGCAGACCACACCCCCACACCACTCCTGTGCTGGCTACAACAGCCTCTCTGAAGGTGGGGACTTTGCCAGACTTCCAGGGGGTTCTGATGTCCCTCGTGCCAGGGGTCAGCAGTATAGAAGTACAGAACAGCTGTATCTCTTCAAATCAACTAAGCATGTGTTCCAAGCCAAGCTCAGAGACACAGTCTGAATGAGAACCTTTCCTCCACTGGATCAGCCCATGGTCTAGTGGCCCTCCTGAGTCACACAGCATTGGGCCCCTGTAGAGCTAGACTACAGAGGCTGAGGTGACTTTACCACAGTGACATTCAATGGGCAATGACTCTTAATCTCCACTGTGTGCAAAGTACTATTTATTCTAGGGCCGTATATATAATAACTCAAATTAGCTCTCTTTAAGAGAGTCAGAAGATGTAGGGACTATTCTCCCCATTTTCCAGATCAAGAAACTGAGGTACACATAGAAACAGTGTAAAGCCTAAAACTATCAAACTTCCAGAAGACACAGGAGACAAACATTGTAACCTGGAGGCAGGAAAGATTACTAAAGTACAAAAACTTTAAAAGGAAAAAAAAAAACTGAAATGCAAAAGAGGTAGGTCACTTGACCACAAGCACACAGCTATCATGTGGTAGGGTGCAAGTTAGCGAGCACTCAGCTATAAATAAGTAAATAAACAAATAAATCCAGAAAAAGATCATAGGGATTTGGGGAAGGACACACATAACTTTTTGCACACAACAGACCTCCCCGCAACTACCTCAGTGAGCTGGACTCCTGACTGATGACCGTCAGCTATGCCCTCACTGGGAGCCAGCTTAGGGATGCTGCCCAGCAGACACTCCTCTGGGGAGCAGTTGGATGGGTTTGTTACTGCTTCTTGCCTCTCAGAGACGGAACCAGCTGGCTTTCTTCCCCAAGGATTTTGTACCTTGAAGTCCAGGCTTCTGCCCACAGCTCAGCCCAAACAGTGGGCATCAGAGAAGAAGACAGGCCCTGTGCAGGCCACTGCTTTCCCCATTCAGCAGGATCCTCTCCCTCCTGGCCACCCACCGGTCCCTGCCAAGCTGCCAGCTATGGATGCTTTAAAACATTTTCAATTAAATGTGTTGTGGGAAGAGCCTGGAGCTGGGTGGCAGGCGATGTACCGGTTCCCACTCCCACCCTGGACAGGGTGGTAAGCCACGTTCCCGCAGCCTTCCCTGCCAAATTACTCTGGGCTATTTTAGAGCACATCCAAAATGCCTGGGAAGTCCCCTAAGCAGCCCTGGCAGGCCCTGGACAGGTGGGAAAGCAGGAGAGGAAGCCATCTCTCCTGGAGCTTAGTGTGACCCACAGTCCAGAGCACCGCAGACATAAGGCCTGCCCTGGTCTCACTCACTGTTATGAAAGTGCAAGGGCCTACCTGAAATGTCTCATTCATCAACAGATCACACGTTGCCAGCAGTCTGGCCATCTGCACAAGGGGGTAGCTGCAGGCCTTTTCCACAGGGTGAGACTCACAGGACTGAGGTGATGCATCTTTCTAACAGGGTACAAACTTCCCAACACACACTCGTCCTAAGCACACACAGAACAATGGCAACAGATGCTCACACCCGCACACATCTGGCACGCACACCTTCTGTTTGGCCAGACACTATCACGTACCTCGTCTTCTGGGTGGCCCTCTTGGGTGTTTCTGGCACTGCAGTCAACACAATGGCTTTCTAGTAATTCATAATTCCTCATGAGTCATAGTTTTGGATGATTCAAACCCCTTGTCTATGCCCAGGTGTTCAGTTAGGCCGTGCTGAGTCAAATCCTGACCCATTCTCTTGAGAGTCCTGCTACCACACAGTCACTTTCAGTTCCTATGGCCTTTCAAACCCTTTCTTATTTGCCCCACTCCTCCCTCCACCTCTCCTATAGTCCACTCCTGGGGACACAGATCCTCCGTGAGTCAGCAGCACTGATGGCTGGCCTATTGATAAAAGATGATGCCACTTAGTGCCATTGGTGTAACTGGAGTTCCTAGAGAGAAAGCCTCAGTTCTGGCAGCCCCAACAGGCAGGCTGGGCTTCACCACCCATCCAGTGTGCCAATTAAAGACACAAACATGAAACAAACAAACAAAACAGAGAGAGCAGACTTAGTTCACTGTGGCCACACTGAGAAGAGGGACAGCAAGAAAGAACATAATTAAGCAGTCTTGGTCAAGGTGTGGTCCTGCCATCACCCTTTCAGCATAAGTCCCCCAAGGTAGTCTCTCTCAGAAGAAGACTGCCGCTGCTCTAAGGTACAGCCTCACCGCTGTAGATAACACCCTGGTATGAGGTGGGGGCCTGTCCCAGGAAGCTTTGCTCTTCCTGGAATCCAAAGTGATGAGACCAGTTAGGTAGCCAGGCACTCTTTGAGGGATCACCATGTCTCCGAGAGTCAAGCAGGGGTCTGAGCCAAAGGAGACAGAATAATGAAGGAGGGGGAGCCAGGCTTCTACTCGGCTTCCAGTTACCCTGGGCCCAAGTGAGGGCTCGGTGCTTTTTAGTACAAGCAACTTTGGAGTGCTTGTTTCACTGAGGCCATCTACCTTAAACCTTGGCATTCCTGGGTGAGAAACTATTTCTTAGTCAATGTTTTTTTTTTGTTTGTTTGTTTGTTTAACAGCTCTGTTTCCCCCCTCGGCTTCATTTGCAAGCCTTTTGCACTTTAACAGTTCAATACACTCTGTGGAAGTTTGGGAAAACATGGTTAAAGAGAAAAAGAGCCCTTACTCCTTGGGTGGCTCAAAGCGATGTAAGGCTTTTTGATATCCTAGTGGTTTGGGGAAAGACCTTGGGTCATTCTGACCTGGACAGGTTAAGTGGCCAGCAAAAAGCCTGTGACCTTTCATCCTATTTTTCTAATCTTCCCAGGGCCTGAAGGTGTCAGTGTGTTTATGGAGACCCAGGGCCCTGCTGTGGCATGGATTCTTGGAATGTATTTGCTGCCAAATTCAACACCTACTTTCCCCCCAACACTGCATATCAACCTCATCCTTCAATGTGCAAAACTCCCCACAAAAATCATGTTTATGGAAATTATATCACCATGGCAACAGTAAAGGTCTCACAAGTATTTTTAAAATAGCAAATTAACAAAAACCCACTTATAAAAAATCTAAAATCTGTTCCTTTATGGGCATTAACGAACGCAGGGATTTGAACAAAACACACCATGTGTTTGATGGCAAAAAGTCACTAGAAGGGGCTCTTGACTCTGGATTAATGGGGAGCAGAGGGCTGGCTCCATGAAAGCAAAGTTTGACTTCTCTAATAAGAGGTTGCTCTTTGGATTGATTCTGGAAAATGACACCAAACTCTTCTGGTGCGGAAGGAATGTGGCTAAGAGACTCAAATTGCTGAAATACTCATTTCTGACTTTCTATTTTCACGTCACTGATATTATTACCTTCCCCACTCTGCAAGACTATTCCATTTTTAACTCATAGGTTTTTAGCAGTTGCATAAGCCTCCGCCACTGTGATTTAGCCTGGCTGACTCTATTATAAAACCTGTTCACTCAGAAGTCTGCACACAAATCACACGGGGGGGGGGGGCAGATTCACAAGAACCCAGTCAGAACCTCTGCTTTTTAAGCATGCCATTGATGTGGCTGGGAAAGGGGGTGCTTTTCAATAAAAGATGCACTAATTTTTGGCGTCTTTTGTAAGATTCAAAGCACGATAGGAGTGTTGTGATGGCTTGGCTCATAACAAGGGATCCCTGCGAGTTGGAACAATGCAAACACTGGAGGCTTTTTCTGTGAGCACAGGAAGGAAAATCAAACCTTGCAATGGTTTCCATTCCAGACTGGGTCTCCGGCTCCACAGGAGGGAAACTGGGAGCAAGGCAAGCAAGCAAAATGGTGGATCCTCAGAGTGGGAAGTACACTGCTGGCAGAGAGAATTGGCTTCCCTCAGCTTCCCTTGCCACTGGAGAAGTGAGGAGCAACAGCTGTGCACCGCCACGGGCTGGGCAGATGTTGCACTTTCCAAAATGAGGGCTCCAGGCAGAGGGAAGGAGTGACATTCCCCAGGAGATCAAGTAGAACCCTGAGTCCTGTCGCTGGAGGTGCTCAAGTCAACAGCAGGTGGCACAGAGCTCCAAAAGCCAAGCAACCAGGATCCAGGACTGTCCCGGGACGAGACAGGCTGGGGAGTCCTATTCTGCACCCTCTAATGCTACCTGCCACTCCTCCTAGAGTCAGTCTCTTCCCAGCCCACCTGGGATCATGGCATCCCCCACCCCAAGCACCGAGCACCGAGAGCCATCTGGAAGCCAGCCACCCACGCTTTTCAGACAGCAGGATGCTCAGGCTCTAGAGCCGGCTGTTCCCAGTTTCCAGGAGGAAGAAAGTAGAAACCAACTTCTTCATGAAAAGCAGAGGGTGGGGGTGCTGTGTGAGCCAGGGCTAACAACCCAGGGTTCCGTGGTCCAGTTGGGGCATGTAAGAAGCAAACTCTAAATTGGAGAAGCTTGGAACAGAAAGCAAAAGCTTGCATACCCAGTCCTGAAGGGGTGGCCAGAAGGCTGGGTTGGAGAATGAAGCTGCAGGCTAAAAGCCATGGCCATAGCCTAACAGCCAGAAGAAAGAAAGAAGCCCTAGCCCCAACCTCTCCCCTCTTCTCCTCCACCTAGCCAGAACCTTCCTTGGAAGACACAGGACCAAGGAGTGGCAATGCGGCCCCAGAGGACAACCTTCAGGTACAGAGCAGATCACAAAAGAGTGGAAATAGATGAGGGGACTAAGAAGGCAGGGGGAGCCCGTTCCCCAGTCTGCTTCTCCCCTGTGAGGGGAGAACTTCTTATGCATTCAGAAGCTGAAAGCACGGAGAGAGGTCAAGATGGAGAGCTGGGCTCCCACAGGGCTGGCTCCCTGCGCCTGATTTCATTTCCATAACCATCTCATCACAAGCAAGAAAGCAGGACTAATAACCATCCCTACCTCAAATGGGGCCAGGTAGGAGCAGTGGCACCATCATGGCAAAAGCACAGTTATTGAAGAAGGAAGCTGGGAATGCAGGCCTCAGTCCCAAAGGCACACTGCCCAGATCATCACTCAACAGGGATGGCTGGAATTCTACTTGGGGCTCTGCCCTGGGCCACAAGCTGGAGGAGACACACAGAAGGTGCAAAAAGACCAGACTACCCACATGACACATCAGAATACCCCCAGTTAGAGCGGCAAGCAGACCAGACAACTGGGAAGAGTGGATTCCTGATTTCAATACAAACTGGGTTCTGCCACCATCTTCAGTGCCATAGTCGGTGGCAGTCCCCAGAAGCCCCCTAAGAACCAAAGTGAGGAGCCAGAAACAATCCTAGGGAGATGGACCAACCACCCCTCCCTTCCCTGGCTCTACCTCCCCAGAAGACCTCCATCCTGAGTCTTTTCTGGGGCCTGAGCAGAACCCACCACAGAGCTCTAGAACAGCCTGCCGAATGAACCACAGGGACAATAAAGCACACAGTGGCCGGGCCCACCATAGGCCTAAGCAATTCAGTATCAATACACGACAAACCCATGACTCTGTTGTGTCACCTAACCCTCCAGCCCATGCCAGTCTCCAAGCTCTATAAAGCCCCTTAGGTCCTATTGGACTCCATCTAGACATGGGCAGCAGACCGAGGAACACGGAGGCCAAATCTCTGAGCTCAGGGCATGAGGCCATCACCCTTTCTGTAGAAGAGTCCAGAAGCCTAGCAGTTTGGTCCTAAGATGGTCATGTTTACTCTTTCTCTTCTGAGTCAGGCCACAGGGTGATTCCGGGACTAATTCCTCTTGTGCACTCAACCCACACATCTCTCTAAGCAGCCAAGGCTCATGATGCTGGTGCTTGGCCTGACTCATTGACTACTGGTTTGAGTTGGTTTCTCTGAGCCCCATGAATGATTCCTGGAGTCCAAATGAGATGGAGAATAACCAAGAAAAGAAAGACATCCCAATGATGTTGTGCCTGTGACATCCGGTCCAGTTCTGGCTGAAGCATTCAGATTCCTGATTGGTCCCAAAGGACCTGTCAGGCCACCAGGGGGAATCTGGCCTTGTGCACTGCCTTTGCACAATCAGGAAACTCACCAGACTGACAAGCCCTTACTGATGGCAAGAGGCACCTCAAACTTCCAAACTGTGTCAAACAACTTCTTGTGTCCTTAGAGTTTTAATAGCGGACCCCCCTAGAGAAATCTCCTTAGGGAACCTGGGTAAATGCTATCTATGCCATGCAACAAGCATGTTAAGAAAAGGTGTGACTGCCTTAGGGATGGTATTTGGAATTTAGGTGTAATTTCTCTGTTGGAACCATTTGGCTATATCTGGCTTTTAGCTATGTAACTTTTTTAACTTTTTGTTTTAAAATACTTTCAAACTGGCAAAAAATTTCAAGGTTTTTCCAGAGAACCCCAGTCTACTCTATCAGATTACCAGCATCCAGTATTTCTCTGCGTTTGCCCGGTCTTTCTTCCTTCTTCCTTCTTCCTCCTTCTACCTTTGCCCTTCTCCTCCTCCCCCTCTTCCTCCTCCTCCTTCTTTCTTCTTTTCTGGACAGAGTTGAGAGCCGAGGATGCCCTTGAAGCCCTGTTCCTCCTGCCTCCACCTTCTGAGTGCTGGCATTACAGGTATTTGCCACCACAATGCTTTTAGGTTTTAGGTGGTGTTGGGGATCAAACCCAGGGATTGGAGCTGGCTAGGCAAGTACTCTACCAACTAAGCCACATGCCTAGTCCATCCTTTTTTTTTTTTTTTTTTGAAATCCCTAGTGAATAGGCTGCTGACTTCATGGTGTGCCTTCATACGCTGGTATGAGTTTCCAGAGAACAGAGATAATCTTTTACATATTTATAACCCAGTTATCACACTTAGGATGCTTAATATTAATAGACTGTCTTATCAAGTCTACAGCCCATGGCCCTGCTTTGTCAGCTGTCTCTGTCTATGCTGGTATCCTTTTCTTTTTCAGCACAGGATCTAGTCCAAAGCTTGCAATCACTGTGTAGACAAGGCTAGCCTCATCACAGGATCTAGTCCAAGACCATGCTTGTCTATCACTGTGTAGACAAAGCTAGCCTCAAACTTGAACAATCCTCCTGTCTGCCTCCTGAGTGCTGGGGTTACACATGTGCCACCTCACCTGGCTAACTGTCTATCTTTAAATTTCTTCAGTGGTGGTTTGAAAGAAAATGGCCCCCAAAGGGAGTGGCACTAATGCGAGGTGTGGCCTTGATGGAGGAAGTGTGTCACTGTGGGGGTGGGCTTTGAGGTCTCATATGCTCAAGCCACACCCTGTATCTCAGACTACTTTCTGTTGCCTGCAAGATGTAGGACTCTCAGCTCCTTCTCCAGCACCATGTCTGCATGCATGCTGCCGTGTCCCACCATGATGATAATGGACGGAACCTCTGAACTGTGAGTGAGCCACCTCAATTAAATGTTTTTCCTTTTAAGAGTCACCATGGTCATGGTGTCTCTTCACAGCAATAGAAACCCTAACTTTCATGACAGTTTTCGCGATTCAACTTGAGTTTGTCTGATGTTTTCTCATGAATTAATTTAGGTTACTCAAAACATGTTCCTCAAGAGGTCATTTCAGGAGGTAAAGAATGTCTACATGCCCTTACTTGGTGACATTACCTTTAAGCAGCTTTAGTTATCTTTCATATACTATAAAGCTGATCTGTTTAAAAATTCAGCAGCTTTTAGTATTCTCATAGGGTTGGACAACCATTACAACTATCATTTTCAGAATACTGGGGATGTTTCATTGCCACCATGCTTGTTAGCTTTATTAAAATTGATCAGCTCATGGCTGGAAAGATGATCAGTGGTTAAGAACATTTGTGGTTCTTCCAGAGGACCTGGGTGTTATTCCCAGCACCCATGTGGCAGCTCACAGTAATCTGTAACTCCATTTCCAGGGGACCCAACACCCTCTTCTGACCTCTGCAAGCACCAGGCACTCAGCATGGTGCACAGACATACATGCAGGTGGAATGCCCATGCACATAATAATAGTAGCAGTAGTAAATTTTGAAAAGGATTGATCAGCTCCTTCACTTCCTAAACACTTATCAGTAGTTAGAAATACAACTTCAAAGGGCAGGGTTGATGACGGGTAGGTAGTGAGTAGCCTTCCAGCGGATCCCCTACAGATCAAGTACATGGGCCTTAGTTCTACACTTCCTCTTTTGGTGGTCGAGACTCCAGAGGCTCATCAGAGAGACACATGCTACCTCACACCACTCCCCTGTCACCCTCAGCCTCCTCAGAGCCTTGGGAATGCCAACCTACCTGCCACGAGCTCAGGGAGACTGAGAAGTGAGTGGAAGCTTGTGACTCCTGGATAAGGACGTCCTCAGATCAATGAGTAAGGACTCTGTTTTTGTCAGCTTTCCCCTACTGCAACAAAATACCAGAGAAAATGGACTGAAAGGAAGGGGTTTATCTTGGCTCGTGGTTTCAGAGGCTCCCGATCATGATTGTTTGGCTCTGCCTGTTGCTCTTCAGCCTGTGGCAGGTGAGGTAGCACACAGTGGTGGGAGCCTGAGGTGATTGAAAGCTGCTCACCCCTTGACAGCCAGGAAGCATAGAATCAGGAAGTGGTTGGGATCCCAACGTCTCCTTCAAGCCCCCAGTGGCTTAACTAAGACCCACCTCTTAAAGATTCCATGGCCTCCTGAAACTATCACAGGTTGGGGACCAAGCATCTGACCTTTAAAGGGCTCTTATTCCAAACTCTAGCAGTTCTACTGCAGCCACGGTACAGTCAGAATATAAATGTATCTCCACTCTGGCAAATACCCCTAGGATGAGCAGAAAGTGCCACAGGAGGTAGAAGATGAGTAGAGCAAGTTCCCACCCTCGGGGATATGATTTCACAGGAGAGGGTTAAGATGAGTCACAAACGAGCCAGAGTTTGAGGCAGAGAATGGCTTGAGTGGATTGACCCGTCAGAGGAAAAAAGGAGCCAATCTCACTAGAGTGGTAAAGTCATCTTTCAGAGGAGGCTGATTGCAAAGACTAGACAGTGAGGTAGAGGCAGAAAACACAGCTGCAGCTCACTAGACCTCTGAGATCCAACATGGACTGTAAACTTAGTTCAGTGGGGAACTACTGAGGATTCAGAGTGCAAGACCCAAAGATCAGAGCTGAGATATGGGCAGAGATGTGCTTAGCCTGCAACACCAAACGTCTACTGAAATAGTAAAGTAATACCACAGACACACTGAGACCAAGACCTGGGAAGTCCTAAACTCCAGCAGCTTGGCCTCATGGTGTCATTCTGTATGACAATGCCATCCATGTGACTAATGCCAAAGGCAGGGTTAGAGAGAGTAGTTCACTTGTCGAGGTCATGCCTTGTGTTCAATGTGTGCCAATGGCACTGTGTCATTCTGCCCCATTGAGAAAAGGTCCTGCTTGGGAAGATGCTTCTTTTACAAAGAAAACACACCAGCAGCCTTCCAGACAATGACCCTTAGTCTCTAAGGTGGTGCTAAGGTAACTTCACTCTCTGAGTTAGGGACTCGTGTCTTTGCCTCTGAGACAAGACACAGGACCCTTACCCATTGCTCCGACACAAGGGCACCTGAACAAAAATTTTCTTGGCACACAAAGCTTGCAAACTTTCAACAGCAGACTTGTGTGGCGTTGTGTCGTAACATATATAAGCATCTACATGAATGCACTAAACAGAGCAACTACAGCTGAGTGTGGTGAACTGGGGTATGTGATAGGAGGGTGCTGGCAGCTCTGGCTTAGCCATCCTCTGCCGGTCCAATGGCTGTGCAGCTGTCCCCAGTACTTCTCCTCCTACATTCCCTTAATTTAACACATAGTTAGTGACCAAGCAGGAAAGCATGAGGCTGTGGTGATGGATAGTAAAATGGGATGAGCGCTGGGAAGAAAGGAGTAGCCCTTTCCTCATCTGTAAATGGAAGCGGTTGGAAGGCCCTCTAGCTCCATCACCCTAGAGAAGTTGGATTGTTTTACCTGTGGAAGTTTCAGGAATGTTCTCCACTCAAACCAAACTCATCTGTGCTTCAAGGTCAAACATCTTAGTCTACCAAGCTGATGGAATACTCTGCTTAAGAGAGGACCCTGGCCATGGCCCCCACCCTTTCATGTTCAAGGATCACCCTGGTCTTGTGTATTTTTAGTCTTTTCAAGAAAAGTTTCTTCTTCTGTGCAACTTATGATCTTTCATAAAGCAAATGTATAATTAATACATATGTTAAGCCTCTAATTAGGAAAATATTGTCTCCATCCCATTTGAGAATAAGTCACCCATCCTGGCCAGGTGACATCAGCATTCCTTTCTCCTAGGGTAGGGATGTTCCCATGCTGAAGATCCACCTACCACCCACCCAACCCCAACTGAAGCTTCAAGACACTAAGTCACCAGCCACCATGCATGCCTCAGGGATATATTAACAAACTGGTATTAGAAGCCTGGAAGTTTTAAACACAAACAGGAACTTCCAGTTTCCATACCACTCAGCCGACTATATCAGATAGGGTACAGCACCCTCAAGAAATCACATACCTCATTCTGTATCTACTGGCCTTCCTTCTTGGGGAGACCATTAGCTCCTGAGTGCTGGGACCTACCTACTATGTCTTTGTACTCTAGTTCCAAAGCAGGGCTGTCACACAGTAGGTGTGCAGCACAGGTCTGTCAGAAGGCAGTCACAAATCAGTGGACTACCTCCTCATCACTGAAATGCCCCACAGCGCGGGCACGCGCACACACACACACAGACACACAGACACACACACACACACACACACACACACAGTGTCTACTCTTGGCTGCAGCTAGTTTCTAACTTATATCTCAGAAGAAACACTAGTACAGATCACACAACAATCACACTCAAAATTATGCAGGCATAAAACACATGCTGGATTTTGTCAGGTTTTGAAAACTCATTATACACCAAAAGAAACACCAAAGTCTCATTGATATTGAAACAATAATATATATATATATATATATATATATTATTTTTCCTGTATCTTTTTTTAAAAATTTGTAATTTAGGTACCAGAATTGTTGAAGTCCTGTAAGATTCCTATATGACCTTAATAATGTCCCACTGAAGAAATCTGACCTGGTGTTGTATAAGTTATAACAAGACTCGAGATTTTACTGAGTGCTGTGGGAGCTATTTGAGAGGGGTTGGTTTGGTTTAGTTTTTGTGGTTTTATTTTGTTTTGTTTTGTTTGTTTTTGAGAATTTAAAACAAGAGTGAAATGCTCTAACTTAGTCACACTTCTAAAAGATTGATCTAGCTGATATGTTGAGAACAGACTCTAAAAGACACCACAAAGGGCATGCAGTGATGGCAGGAAGGCCATTGGAGAAGCCACCACAGAGCTGGAGAGATGACTCAGTGGTTCAGAGCACTGGCTGCTCTTACAGAGGACCCAGGTTTGATTCTCAGCACCCACTTGGGGGCTCAAACCATCTGTAACTCCAGTCCCAGGTGCTCTAATGCCCTCTTCTGGCTCTACAGGCACTGTATGCATGGTGCAGGCATGTACAGCATTCAGGCAAAACATCCATACACACACAATGAAGGAAAATTTTAAAAAGAAGCTACCAAAGCTGAATGTTGCAGGCCAGGAAGCCTGCCTGAACTACAGAGTGAGACCCTATCTCAAAATCGAGCAGGTCAGAGAGATGGTTCAGTGGGTAAAAACACTTGCAGTACAAGAGTTTGAATCCCCAGAACTCATGTAAAATCCAAGAGCACAGCAGAGTTTGCATGAGATCTGCAACCCAGGACTCCTATGGGGAGGTGAGAGGTGGAGACAGGGGAATTCCTAGAAGCTCACGGTCCACTTTGCCTGGTGTGTGCAGCAGAAAAACCAACAGAGACCTTGTTTCAAGTAAGGTGGAAGGTGAGGAAGGGTGCCTGCGTGGTTCTCTAATTTCTACATGCGTGCCGTGGCATGAGCACCCGACGTTATATACACGTTCGTGCACATAAACACAGACTGTACACACACACACACACACACACACACACACACACACACACACACGGGGCACCCCCACATCATACATATGTATGTGTGTGCACACAGACATAGACTGTATACACATATTCACACACACACACACACACACATGGCACCCCCACATCATACACACATACTACATATGTGTGCACACAGATTGTATACTCACAAACACACAAACAGCATCCCCATATCATACACACAAATGTGTGTTCACACAAACACTGCATACACACACACACACACACACACACACACACACACACACACGGGCACACACAGTCACACAGACTGTATACACACATACACAGTCACACAGACTGTATACACACACACACACACACACACACAGTCACACAGACTATATATATACACACACACACACACACACACACACACACACACAGTCATACACAGTCACACAGACTGTATACACACATACACATAGCACTTCCACATCATACACACATACATATGTGTGCACACTGATTGTATGGATACACACACAAATAGCATCCCCATATCATACACACAAATGTGTGTGCACACAAACAGACTGCATACACACACACACACACACACACACACAGCTATCCCAATAATTTGAAGAAAGGTAGAGGTGTAGGCTAGAGTGGAGTTTGGCAGCAGAGACAGGAGTATTTCTCAGGGGTGTGTGTGAATGAAGAAGGGTCAAGGGTGAGTCTGGTTTCAAGCCAGGGACATTCACTGAGATGGAGAAGGTAAGAGAAAGGCAGGTCTGGGGGGAAAACAGGCATTTGCTTCTGGAAAGGCCCAGTCCAGGATACCTTGTGGTTGGGAAGGGAGGTGCTGGGTTGGATATGAGGCTCTGGAGTTTGAGGCAGGGACAGATATAAGGATCTGAGCTTGGGAGTCATCCTCATGAAGCTGTGATTTAAAGCCTAGGCAGCAAGTGTAGGCAGAAGAGAGAAGATCAAAGTAAGATCGAGGCCCCGGGGAACTCCCACGTCTAGAGGCTGCAGAGAGAAGCAAAAGAAATGAGGGAGCCACGGGGATAAGGAACATGAAGCCAAATGAAGAAAACATTTCAAGGAGAAAGGAATAAGCACCGAGTCCAGTAATGATCGGCACAGGAAGGAGGGATGGCAGACTGCCCCTGGATCTAGCAACCGGGAGGAGATGGTGACCCTGACAAGTGCAAGTTAGGTGAGTGACAAAGGTAAAACTTTAAAAAGAGAGCATGCTGGAGACCACAAATCCAGACAAGGACACTTTCAGAGACAGTTTTATGATAAAAAGGAGAGCACAGAACTGTAAAATGGCCAGAGGCAGACGAATGGTCAAGAGAGGCTGTCTTTAGGACCAGGTGTGGTGGTGCACACCTTTAATCCCAGCACTCAAAGGCAAAGGCAGGCTGAACTCTGAATTTGAGGCCAGCCTGCTCTACAAAGCGAGTTCCAGGACAGCCAGGACCACAGAGGAACCCTGTCTTGAGAGAGAGAGAGAGAGAGAGAGAGAGAGAGAGAGAGAGAGAGAGAGAGAGATGAACCACCAGACAGAAAAACAATGATGCCAACTTTTCATTCTCCTGATCTTCAAAGAGCATATGTATGTTTCCTGACTGGTCACCTTTAGATGCCATTTTTTGACTTTCTGCTATGAAATATCAAAATCAGCTTGGTACATCAACCCTCATCTCCTTTTACTCTTGTTCTGTCTTCATCCCATCACGCCGCCATTGTTCCATTGTCCCAGTACACCATTAACACAGTTTATGTACTGGTCACCCTAGTACCCTCTATTTACCTGTCAACTATAAAAGCATCTCTTCACTCCCACCCTTGTTAGTCAGCATATTAACACCTCTACCTGCGAGTCAGCGTTGGCACATACTCCAGGACAATAGCAATGAAAACTAACAAACCCTTCATTCTAACTTAGGTCTCACATGGCATGCCATACCCTGCTTCCAATATGCCAGGATTCAGGCAGAACCTCACAAGATCTGTTCAGCATCAATCTCATGCCGAGCCTGATGTCAAAGGGCAGAGGAGAAAGTACTCTCCTCCATGAGCAGCGGATAAGCCATATGGCATCAGGCGAGCATGTGCGTCGTCCTTTCATGAGGATAAAGAAGAATGGGGACAATGTCTTAGTCTGCCGCCATTCCACTGTTTCTTCTTGTGCTGTCTGCCTTCTCTAAGCTGTTTTGCATTTTATGTTGTAAAGGTGGGAGTCTTTACACGTTACTCAAGTGGTCTGCAGTGTTTTGTTGATTTTAGAAGGTGAATTTACCTTGTTGTATCTAAGCAAATACTCCCACCGCAGAGCCAAAGAGCCCATTTCCTGTACCACTGCACCAAGGACACACGCGACACAGACTTCACAGATTCTTTTTTACATTCTGTCCCTTACATTACTCACAATTGGGTCACGCTTTAAATGGCCTCATATTTGGGCTCCTGTATGCCACTCATGAAACTGTGTTTGGTTTGTTAACATGGAGTTTCTAACTGCCTTTTTTTTTTTCTTGTTGATGTGCGAAACGTGCCTTATATGGCCCAGCCCATAATATGGCCTCAAAATTCTTTCCCAGCCATGGTTTGAAGTCTCCCCACTCCCTTTTGAAGTCTGATGGTTTGTTATCTAATTGGGCTGCTTCACCCTTGGATCTTAATGCTCTTGCGAGGCTCTTTATCTGCTACAGTTACTGACTGACTTTTCTTTTTTCTCTTCCTCCCTTCCTTTTCTGTTTTTTAGATAGAGTCTTATTTGCTAATATGGCTCAGCCTTAAATTTGGAATTCTCCTGCACCAGCCTCCTGAGTGCGGGATTGAAGGTTTAAACTACCAAGCCAACACACTAATTACCCTCTGTTTTTCTTGTTTGCATTCTTTTTTCCCATTAAAATCTTAATTTCTTGTGCTTTCCCAGTAATACTCTCCACTGTGTGGAATGTCCTGGTTTCGTGACACCCTCAGAGACCTCTTTAACAGAGCCCTCCACCCCTCCTACTCCAATGAAGACTGGCTGCCTCCTAGGCTGCTAAGTTGTCTCTCAGCTGTTTTTCCTGGAAGGACTAAGTAGCACTACCAGTCAGCTGGATGGTATTTTTGCTCTACCCAGGTAGAAACTGTGAGTAGTCAGGAGAAATTCCTCAACCCTGGCCACTGGCAGCTTTCATTTCCCACTCAGTGTTTGGCAACAGGTAACCACAGACAGCATCTTCCCATTAGAGTTTTCCTTCAGGCCTCCAGTAACAAGATCCTTAGCCCTCAAATGTTACAACCCTTGTATAGGCCTAGGGGTTTGGGATTCCTCAGGCCTTGGCAGTGTTACAGTTTTGTTGCTGTTGTTGTTTTAGACCTAGGAAGTTGGGATTATTTAGCCTTTAACACCAGCCAGTATCAATGCTCTTGGCTCAGGGCCTGAGACCTTTGTTCCTAAAGACTTCACAACTCCCCGAAAGCCTTCTGCAGCCAGCTTGCAATGTCCCTTCCCTGGCCCTTTGTAGTCTTCTTAGTCTTCTATCCTTCTTTAGCCTCAGCTTGCTGCCATCCCTTGCCTCCACTGCCTTAGCTGCCTTCTTCTGGTGCTCTTTCTTCCTCAGCAGTCAAGCAGCCAGCTTCCTTAGCATGAAAACCAATTGTGATCTTAACAGACTTGCAGCTGTGCTTAACACTAGCCCAGCGGTCAAGGGAGAGATGGGCTCCTCCCTTCCCCTGTCTTAGTAGGGCCATTATTTCTTGGAGTTAATGTGATGGTCTGTCAGATACTCCTTTACTCTGCTGAAGAGGCATTTTCAAGTAACTCCCTTAAGAGGTCTGAGTAGAAGATAAAACTCCTGATTCTCCCATCCTTGGGCCTATTTCTTGTATGCATTAAATAAAGGTGCCGGGCCAGGTGCTCTCGAGCGTCTATTCCAAGAGTGTAATGTTGTCAATATGTGTCCATCTATAGCTTCTGAGCTCTAGAAAAAAAATTTAAATAGTTGCTACTCTCGAGGGATTTGTTCAGTTTATTGGCTGAACACATATTAAACTCTCAAACTGGTCACAGAAAGTCATCAATACAAAAGACACTGCAAGGTAGGGGCTGATTAGTTATCGATTTTAGCCTTGGGCTAAAGGAAAGAACTAGAAGCTGAGCCTGCCTGAGGTTTCCCTGCTGGAAGGAAGCCCTCTGTCCCATCAGAGGGTAAGCAGTGAGTTAGGAGAGGCATAAATGTTTATGTGACAGTCAGCAGGAGATTGATGGCCAACATTAGGTCTGATGGAATAGTTAATGGTCAGTGGACGAGGCCTCCCTGTTACCTGCTCTGTCTCTCGGAGTCATTAACAGTTATATCTCACCAAATCACAGAGGGTAATAATTTTTAAATATGGCAGCATAGCAATACCCTTCAACAACAGACGCATTTCAGACCATTTTAGGGCACAACAATTAACTTTCATTACACACACACACATACACACATATATATATCTTCTTAAGACATGAAGGACTTGGTGATCGCCTTTAACTAGATTGAGATAAAGATGTCTCTCCTCACCGTCATATCACCATTTGACAAGATTATTTTTCTTGTCAAATGGTGATATGATGTGTAGCTCAGTGGTAGAGTACTTGTCTAGCCTGTGCAGAGCCCTGGATTTGATCCCCAACACCACAAAAATAAATGAGTAAACATTTTAACTGTGACAGTAGAAAGTGATTATAAATTACCTCTCCCTCCATGCATGCCCCAGGCAGGGAGCATCACTCTTATTGCTAGACCTTAATATCCAAGGATAATATCATTGCATGGATGGAGAAGAGCCTGGAGGACTTAAAGGATATTGCTCCTCCAAGGCAGGTCTTATAGACTGATGGGCCTAAGTAACCAGCAGCATGGATAGTTTTCATTCAGCCAATACCAGCTCCCCTCTTTGTTGCAAAAAAAAAGGGGGGGTAAAGAACTTGTAAGAAAGGAAATTTCCAGATGAAAGAATCTGTGTCAGTGGTCTGAGTGGTTTCTAGAGTGGAATGTGTGGGGCCACACGGTGAGTTTCCCTACAGCTGCCTCACCTCGAAAGCATCCTCTAACAACCCCGCCCCACCCCCAGGAAGAAGGAGCTGCTCCCCTCCTAACATGGAGCAAATTCAAAGTTTGTACTAATTCTCCTGCACAGGCTTTGGTCTTGGCTGCTTCATTAATCCTCACATCCCCAGTGCCTGACATATGGCGATGCCGGAGTTGGCCCCATGAAGGGGGTAGATGGATTAGAAGAAGTTGTATCTCATCAAAGAGTAGAAGCAGCAGTCTGAAAACTTAGTTGTCTCTGGATCTTTGAACAAGCCAGGGGGATTAGCAGAAGCAGACCTGAGCCAAGAGGAGGACTTCCAAGGGCTGAGACCATCCAAACCACTCCCCGACCAGGTCTGTGGAGGGAGCAGGAAGCGAGGTGAGGTGGAGAATGCCTTGGAGGTCTGTGGTCTGTGGTTCGGGACACTGTGCAGGTGCAGAGGGATGCAGAGAGATGAGAAGCACTCAGAAGCAGAGCTGCCACTGTCCCAGCTACCCCACCCAGAGATGAGGCAAACAAGGCCAAAGCAGAGTGTCCAGTGTGCCAGCCAGTAATGACCCCAGCTCATGGACTTCTGAGGCAGAAGGACTGCTTTGAGCTTGTGGCCAACCTGGGCTGCCTAGCAAGTACCAGGACAGCCAGGAATATATGGCAAGACCTTATCTGAAAAAGAAAATAAAAGGAGAGAGAGAGAAAGAAGGACACATGAACCCACCATATCTAGAGTATTTTTTATAGTAAGCCTTGGGTTTTAACCTCTCACATTTCATCAGTCCAGTCTCCTACAGAACCAGGCATCCCCTCCCCCAAAAAGTCTGGGTTAACTTGCTGAAAATACAAGTCTAAATGCCACATTTTCCCTGTCCTTTCTTGTGTAGTTTGTTTCTTTTTATCTAAGTTTCTTGGAAAGCTCTGTGTGTGTGTGTGTGCACGCGCGCGCGCACACAAAAAAAAAAAAATCCCTCAAGATTCTGATCTTACAAAAGGGAACTGTAAAGGAGAGAAAGCAAGATCCCTGGCGTAAGGTTTTGGGGGTGAGTGGAGTGGGTGCTGTCATAGCAGTAGGGCTGAGGTAGAAAGACACCTAGTGCTTCGCACCCAGACTGGTGCATCAGCAGCAGGTGTGCCCCTGCTACCTCCTAAGGCCAGTTTCCCACAACCCTGGTTCCCTTTCCAGCAACAGCTCAGTGAAGCCCTGCCCACCTGATTCCACAGCATTTTTCTCAAAAGCCTACGATGTGTTCATTTCAAACTTAGAAAAAAATTCTATCAAGATGCACCTTGACTTGTGATCTTGGTGTTGTGGGGGAAGTAGGTGAACATTTTTGAGCATGGAAATTAACACCAACTTGGCTCCTGGCAGGATCAGTTAGAGTTGGCCTGATGACATCAAACGTGGGGCGGGCCACTAAAGGCATCTTTCAAGGGGGAAGCCCAGCTAAAAGCTCTGACTGTCTACTTAGACAGGACTCCTAGCCACAGCATCCCTCGGGGACAGAGAGACTTAAGCTCCACACAAAAGCCAACAGGTTAGGTTGAGTGGGTGTGGCCTTCAAAACCACCGCAGAAGAGGTCCCTGCTGAGCCTGCTAGGAGCAAGACCGTGAGAAAGGCCACTTCTAGCTGACCTCTGCTTTTGGGAACTTGCAGCCATGCGCAGGCAACTAGCTGGCTGGCAAAGGCAGGCTCTCTGGGGAATGCATAAGATGCCTTCCTCGCCAGCCGGCTGCTGAGAAGGGTCCACTGGTGGCAAGCAATCAAGTTGGGGTGGGGGAGGAGAATGCAGTTGGAGATTTGGGGCTGGAGAGAGGAGATCCGAAAAGCTCTCATTGTCTACCTCTACTCACCCTTAGTCACTATTTTTGGGACAGTGATTTCACTAAGGTGTGTCCAAACAGCCAGAGCCCCACACAGACTTATTGGGGAGCGTTCTCTGTTTTCTACCCGGCTCACTTCTGACCACATGCAGCCCAAATCCACCTGCGTGTAAACTATATAATAAAAACACCCTTCCCTTCCCTCGGTGTACAGTGGGGGTTCTGGAAAAAAAATGCAGGCACCAGGAAAAGAGACTCTGGCTCAAGAGCTGTGACCCAAACACACACACACACACACACACACACACACACACACACACACACACACACACACACACACACACACGCTCCATGTGAAAGTATGACCTGACACAGTGCGTCTCCTAAATCTGTGTTTCCCGGCTTCCCCCAGCTCAATCAACTTCTAAGACTCCCTGGAGCTTGGTCACCCTCCCACCACCACCAACCACTTCAGCCATGAGTTCCTCCGGTTCTGCCTCCTCCCTTCCCGAAGTAGTGGGATCACAGAAAGATGCGCTCGGTGGGGAAGAAGTGTCAAGATTCCACTCGCTTGGACCGTAGCCTAGCCTGGAGCCAGGGAGCCCTGGGGTCCCTGCCTGGGGCTCCAAGATTCTCCGCCAGGTTTATAGCTCTTCTCTACCTGGCCACCTCGCTTGCGGTCAGAGACCCCCCTCGTGGCACCTGTCCCTCACCTGCCCACTCCGCGGGTTTCAGCCACCTGCCAGAAGACCAATCGTGGGAGCACAGTCTGAGGCCGGTGGGCACACCCATGGGTCTCAGCCAGTGCCCAGTCCCCGCCCTACCCACTCCCCAGCAGGCAACCCAGGTCACAGGGACAGCAGGGCTTCAAGGGGTCACAAGGGTCCGGCCCTCCCACTTCTTACCCAATCCCGGCACGAAAGTGTTGAGGAAGAGACAGATGACAGCCACCGGGAAGGGCATGTAGGGGATGGCGGCGCGCAGGGGGCCCTTCTTCTCGCGAACCTGCACGACCACCCCGCTGGACGACGACGCCCCCCGGGGATCTGCCGCTGCCACTGCGGCCGCCGCCGCCGCCGTCTCGGCGTCTTTGTGCAAAGGCTCCATGGCTGGACACGCTCTCCAGGAACCCGACAGCCGCCCAGGGCAGGCGACACGAGGGCAGGCGACTGCCGGCTGCCGGCTCTGGGCTGCGCGCTCGGCGCCCTGCTCAGGAGGCCAGCACGCTCCGGGTGCTGCGAGGCTGGCAATGAAGACCGCCCTCCCGCGCTCCACGCCCCCACCCCGGGCGGAGGGCGGGAGGGGCAGCGTGACACTCGGTGACTGCGCTCCCTCGCCCCTCCCCTGCGGGCCCCTTCCCCGCCCCCTCCACACCTCTCGCTAAGCCCATCATTCACCAGCAATGGAGACCCGGGCGAAGGAAGAAAGTGCGCGGAGAGCGCAAGGATGCTTGTGGTCCAGGTACCTGGACACTCCCACCGCTGGTGAACTGAGAACCTCACTCAAGGTCCCCAAGAGCTGGGCGAGCACTAGACTAATCCAGTTGGGAAAGCCTCAAGGTTGAGTCTCTGTTCTGAGTGTGCATTTAATGCTGGGGAGATGGGGGCTAGGGACACGGGGAGCCTGAAATCTAGGAAGTCTTCTGCTCACTCTGCCGAGTCACGGAGAAAAAGCAACGGGTTTCAAGTCACAGATGATGTTAGGACTGGAAGCGAGAAATGTCGCTTGCAGCTTTATAAGCCCGTGCATGTCTGCAAAAGATGTTCCCTTCACACGCCCACACACACACACACACACACACACACACACACACACACACACACACACGCTGTCTCACGTACAGATTCACTCACAGAGATGCGAAAAATGGAAAGGAATGCTCCCTCAAGAGGGAGCAGGTAATGGGAACCATGCCCTAACCAGTGTTGCGGGCCACCTGGGCCACTTACGACTGACAACTTGGTGGTTAAAAACCAATGCCACCACAGCGCCTCCTGCTGTTGACAATGCACCAGTGGGAATAGACAAAAGGTTTGGCAGAGTCCAAGCCGACCACCAGGAGTAGAATTCCGGCTTCTCAATAAGACTGTCTTCATCTACCCTTGAATAAGTGAATGGATGAAAGTAACCTCCTCTAACCGGGCATGGTGTTTCACGCTTGCAATCCAGTCCCTGAGAGGTGGAGGCAGGAGGCGCTCTTCCTATCAAGTTCAAACCAGGCAGAGCAAGACCACACTTTTAAACAGAAGAATAATTTGAAAGTGTACTAGGTAAGCTGCAGGACTGCAGTGAACCATAGAACCAGGGACAAATATGAGGTGGGATGTGCTGAAGGTGCTGTGACTGAGACCTTCTGCGTAGCCAGCTGCAGGGGAGCTATCAATTACTAAGGCCTCTCCCAGAAAGTGACACGGGTCAAGATTTAATGACTAAAGGAAACTTCTTGCAGGCGTGTTTTATTTTAAACATTTATTACAACATCATCTGCTGGGCACCATCCTAAACTCTTAGCCACATTTAATGCTTGCTACAAAGTATTATTACACATTACCCTGTTTTATAATTGGTATTACACATTCCCTGTAAGATACCCAGTTTTATAGGTGAAGCATCAAGAGGTTACATAAGTCCGTAACGATATGAAAGCAGGTGGTCTCCATCCAAAACCAATGGGTATAAGTGTCATTTCATCTAAAGGTCTGGAGACTAACCTCCACCCTATGAACACTCCTTCACAGATCCCTGCACCCGTTTCTAGGTCCCTCTGTCATTATTAGTCCTAGGAAAAGGAAGCCAGAGAGGGAAAGAGATTTCCATTTCCCCAGTTTCCTCTGGCTGTCTTCCTCACACCCAGGCAGAGACCTTGTGGGTGCCAACACATGGGAGCCTAGGAAAGCAGAGAACATCCAGACATGCAGTTAAGCTGGGGGCCTGGGGCTGCTAAGGAGGACAAGAAGCTGGCTATTGCTGAAGGCCAGAGGAATCCGGACTCTGTTCTGTTGTCTGGGCATTGCTGACATTTTAAGTAGGCATAGCACATCATTCGAGTCTGATTTATTGCTATTATGCAACAGGTGACCCTCAAATTGACATGGTTATTTTTTAAGTGATTCTACTCTACAGTGAGATCACAGTAGAGGCAGCTCCCCACCCCTCTTATCCCCCACACACACACACACACCACACACTGTGTCCAGGTCTGTGGCTGGGAAACTCAAATGGCTAATGGCTGTACCTGCTGGGACCACAACATATTCTCAGGTCAGTGACTTCAGTGAGAGAGCTTGAAAGCTGGATCCTCCGGGGTGGTCCTTCCGGTCACCTCCATGACTTTTTACAATAAAATATGGTAGCCAGTTTCTAAAACGGAACTTGTGAGGGAATCCTCCTGAGAATGGTGACTGCAGAACCAAAAGAAGCATCTTCTCCTCCAGAAGTCACATCCGTCCTCAGCAGCACACTGTTAGGGACTCAGCCACCCACCTAGACTTAAATACAGGGCAGCCCACCTCTTAACGGAAGAAGAATGGGGGCCCGGGCTTTAAGACTGACGTTATGACTGTGTCAGCTGGGAAGTGCATTCTGCCAGCAGTGAGGAGATGGCTCGAGAGGATGAGGCTGAGCCACAGGCCCACAAGGACTGAGGGTAGAGGAGAAGGACTCTTCCTGACCTATAAAGACGGAGAATGGGAGAGACAGTTCCCAAATGATGACCAGACAGGATTCGCCAACAGAAAGGGGCTGCTGCGTTCGAGGGGCACGCTGCTCACTTTTCTCACTGCCATGATCAAATACCTGAAGAGAAAGGTCATGCTCTGACTTACAGTTTGAGAAGACACAGCCTACAATCCATCGTGTCAAAGGGAAAGCATGGCGGGAGGACCACGAAGCAGCTCAATGCCTTGTTTAGCTCCTAGCGCTTGCTGGTAAATGACCCCCCCCCCAAAGCTTTTTCCTTGGGACCACAGAGTTCCACTTTGCTCATTTCACTCTGCACATCCCAACCTCTTCCCCACTCTCCTTGGAGTCTCTCCCCAGCACCCCCTGACCATTTTCTCCCTAGCATTTAGCTTTTGCTCCTTTTCTATAAGCAGTCAGCCTTACTTAGCCAATTACTTGTTGGCCCACTTAGCTCCTAATAAATCCATTAAGCTGTAATCAACCCTCTGTGCATCCTGAAGATCAACTCTCTTGATTAAAGCTGCTGGTGATTAAGACTGAGGGTCTCTGTAATCACCGCTGAAAACCCGAACAATAAGTCAATTTGATTGACAGTAGGAAATAAAAAAAAAAACCCGAGGGTATCTGTAATTACCCTAAAAACCTGAGCAATATGTCAATTTGATTGACAGGAGGAAGGGAAAAAACAAAACAGTTCATCTAGCCAGGTCCTGACCATGCAACTGCCTGCCATCCATCTCTGCCACCCCAAAGACTGAGGGTCAAGATCCCAGTAGCCTCAGAGGAAGCAGTCTTTGAGGTGGGCAAAAAGCCTGCAGAATTCTAACCTCCTCACTGGTGAGCATCCTTCTTCCAGACCTTGCATTGTCAGTTTCTCTCTCTCCATTCCCTAGCTCTCTTCCCTACCACATGTACACACTAGGGCAGTGCTATCTGGGAGATGTCAGTCTCTGAACTGGTCTGGAAATTCCCTGTGATGCGGGGCTATTCCTGGCAGTAGCAGAAGGGGACTGTAGGCTCCAGTGACCTGACCGAGGGGGCACGCGTGGAGAGGGGTTGCTAGGAAGCACAGATGAGAGCTTACCCCAGAAACTGGAAATCAGGCTCATTCTCCTCCCGCCCAACAGAGCACCAAGTGGAGAGGGAACAAGGACACTTTTTGGAGACAGAGACACCAACTGTCCATCTCTCTCTCCTCTCAGCATTCTTAAGATCAAACCTGGCTTTTACAGTTATACCATCTGGAGCCCCAAATCCCCAACCCATGGCTGGCAAGTCCTGGCCCATCCCAGACAATCATCAGTGTGAACTGGATTTTCTCACTCATCCAGGTGCCAACCAACACAACGCGCTGACGCCCCACAATTCACTGACATCTTCTCAGAAGTGGTAGGAATCCCAGGACTGAAGACGTTCTCAAAGCTGGAAAAAAGATGGAAATCAAAAGGGAGAGGGGTGGGGGGCAGGAAGAAAGTTCATGAAGATAGAGGGTGCTCGCCTTTGACCTTGAAGGTCATCTCCACGCCCCAAGGGTGGTGTGTTAATCAGTTTCTATCACTGTAACAAAACACCTGAGATAATAAATTTTCAAACAGGTTTCTTTTAGCCCAGTCCATGATCACTCTGCCCTAGCATTCCACCTTGTGGTGGGAGCATGTGGTGTGGCAGTCGGGCTAAAGAGAACCAAGGATGGAGTCTCACTGTCCTCTTTGAGAACATAGTCCCAGTAACCTAACAGCTCCACCAGAGTCCTTCCTCCTAAAAGTCCACCACCTCCCCAGTGCCAAGCTAGAGACCAAGCCTTTGGCACATGGGCATTTAGGGAAGACTCTAAATCCAATAGACAGTGAGTTGTGTGCAATCATACTCACCACCGTGGCATTTAACTAAGCAAGCAACATCCTACAAAACAAAGCAAGGAAGAGCCAGGGATAGCTCAGCTGGCAGAGCCTTACCTGGCATGCATAAAGCCGAGGAGTTGACCCTAGTACCACATAAACCCAGCATGGTAGCATATACCCATAATCCCAGCACTTGGGAGGTTGAGGAAGGAGGATTTGGAGTTCAGGATCATCTTCTCCAAAGCAGAGAGTTCGAGGCTTGCCTGGGATACCCGAGATTCTGTTTGAAAACAAGAAAATTAAGAAAAGAAAACAACAACAAAGCCAATTGAGACAACAAGGACTGTACTCTTCGTCATCTACAAGTCACCAAGGATGGGCCAGCAGAACTAGTGTTCTCTTAGTGAGCTCCCTTTAAGTCTGTCCCTGCAGCCCTCTGGGAGGTGTGGCCTTTCAGCCCCTAACCAGCATCCCTGACTGGCAGCTTGAGCTGCCCAGCTCTCCTGCCTCACGAGGCAGCACACTGGCCCCAGATGCTTTGGCACTGGTTGCGTGGTCCCCTGCTTCCTGTGATGACACATGGGGACATGAAGCTCTGTTATTCTGGCAGGCACCACAGACTGGTCCCTCTCAGCATCTAGTTCCTGGCGTAGGTTGATTTGTTTCTTTCTTAACCACCCGGCACGTATGTCAGTACCTCTGAGGCTAGGCGAGGTGGGGGAGGGGTGCTGCTATGCAACAAAGGGAGCCAGAATGTCCAGAGACAGATCTCTCTGCCCTGTCCCCAGGACCCTTAGGAAACTTGGCACAGCCTCAGCAATCCCAGCCATGGTTAGTCCCAACCACGGCTATGTCTTGGACACGTACAGGGCACATGAGACCTACCGCTGATGGCAGGATGAATGAGCTTATGTGTGTCATCACACAGGCTTGGTGTCTGACAGTCCAGGGAAGAAAACCCACCTCTGCCACTCATCAACTTTATAATCTTAGGACCCAAGCTTAGACTCTCAGAGAATTGGTTTCTATATTTCCAAAATAGGCAATAGCAGTACCTGCCCCCTAAAGCACACTGGAGGACTTCATCACAGCTAAGCACCATGCTGGCCCCTAGGCAGCTCAGCTGGCAGGCCTACTACTGTAATCATCATTACTAACCCTCTACAGAGGAGACAGGGCAATTCCCTTAGTGCCAGACATCTGCAAAACACCATCATACAAGTGCAGGTGATTTGTCAGGCCAGTCAATGGACCATCCTAAGACAATACAAGAGATGGTCCTATGGGACAAAACAGATGTTCTAAAGAGAGTGGTTAAGAGTGGCCTCTCTAACACCCAAATACCCCATTTATTTGACTAACTAGTCATGGCTGTCTTTCTCCACCACAGTCACTTCTTCAGGATTAGACCCCCAATGGTACTAACACGCTGGCCCCTTGATGTGATTCAATTCTTACTCCAGTTACTCCAGTGGGTTTAGCCTCCAGTCAAAGCAGCAAAAGCAAGAATCCTGGTGGTCCAGCTGCTCAGATATGAGCTCAGTTCCAGCTGGAGGAAGCTTGGAAGCAGCCTCTTCCAAAAAAGGAATGCAGTAGCTACTAACCCTTAGTGGCGACCCAGGAAATACCAAAAGGGATCAAGTAAAAACCTAAGAGAGCCCCAGACACCAAGTTCAGGCTCCAGACCTACAAAGCCAGCCGTAGGACAATCTGTGTCATTTCCAGTGGCTAAATGGATGGCAATTAGAGCTGATATGTGGGGCTGGAGAGATGGGTCAGCAGTTAAGAGCACTGGCTGCTCGTCCAGAGGTCCTGAGTTTTCAAGATTTATTTGTTTATTATGTATACAGTGTTCTGCCTGCACGCCAAAAGAGGGCACCACATCTCATTATAGATGGTTGTGAGTCACCATGTGGTTTCTGGGAATTGAACTCAGGACCTCTGGAAGAGCAGCACTCTTCTGGCTTGCAGACATACGTGCAAAGAGAACACTGTATATATAATAAATAAATCTTTTTTAAAAAGGAGAACTGATATGGAACATCCTGGCATGTGGTAGGGTACAGAAGACAAGTCTACCTTTACTTGTGGTTTCTTGCTGAGAGGTGCCACTCCCATGGACTGGCATCAGCCCTGACCACTACCCCTCTGTTTCATTGCCAGGTGGAAAGGGCTGGATGTGCTGCCCTAGGCAACCACTTGCCTGAACCTGAGACCAGACAGAGTTCTTCCTGAATCTCACTGTGAAGCACCCAAGGATCAACGGGGCTCTGGAGCAGACAGACCAGTCTGCTCATATAGACAGGGGCCGGCTGCTGGCACGAGACTACAGATCCTCCAGTCAGATCTGTAGGACGTCACTCATCTTCACTTGGATTCCCAAGGAAGAGCCATCCTAGTATCGGTCTGCAGGCCTTTCAACACCTTTATCTGGATGAAACACAGGGCCTCACACACACCGAGCTCTACCCCAGCCATGCCCCAGCTTCTCTCACTACCTCAGGTAGACCAGTGGCACCCTGGGCAGGAGACACCACACTCCCCAAGACTATACCAAGCCAAAGTGCAGACTGGGGCCTGTGCTGAACTAACTCAGGACCCATCCTCCCTGCCTCTGCTTACCTCAGCGGCCTCCCCCAAACACCAAAGGTGTATGGAGCTGTGTCTCTAACCCCTGTGTCCTCACATACAGCAGTAGGCATGAAGACTGGCAGTATTTTTCAGGGTAGAATCTCTAACTCATTGACAGTCAGCCTCAAAACAATAGTACACACCAAAGCTGTGTCATCAAAACTCATGTTATCTCAAGAACCCGAGTGGAACTCTGTTGGACTAGATCCCTCAGGGAGGGATGGAGGTTAGGGCTACTTCTGCCTCCTAACTAGTGATGACCCCTTGAGGGACTTGGTAGGGCCTGCCAGTTTGTGGCATGTTTGGACATCCCTGTTCAAGGCCAAAGAAGCCTTCCTAATTGCTTTTTGGCAAGACAGGAAGTCCCATGCTCTCACCTTAATGTAGCTGTCAATCAATAAGAGCTCAGAGCTGGCTCCCAACCCAAGGAAGCTATTACTAAAACCCTAAATCCTCCCCTCTGAGATATTTCTCACCTGGAAGAGTAAAATCCTATGTTCAGGCCCTGGCAAGTGGTCTAACATGTGAATTTGCTATCTGTGAGATAAATATTCTTGGCCTGCCAGGGAGACCTAAAATAGACTTAGAGTTGAAAGGAAGCTTATCCATTATTTAGTTCAGCTCCCTTTGCAATCGCAAATCCTCTGCACCCTCAAGAGGTTGTCTTTAAAACAAATAAAAAGGATCTTTTCCAAGGAGTGAGGGGATTTATTCATATTTCATTTTATTTCTTGAGACAGAGTCTTGCTATGTAACAGCCCAAGCTGATCTTGAATTCACAATCCTCCTGCCTCAACTTCCCGAGTGATGAAATTTACACCATGCCTGGAAAGAGGCAGTCTTTGAAAGCAGATGTTTCCCTATTGACTCAGAAATAAGGTAGAAGGGTCAGCTTTGCCTTTGGCACCAGTAGGAGGATGCTCCACTTCTGATATTTGCCATAGAGCCATTGCTCTCTATTTTGTTACCTGGCAGCAGTCACCTGGGTACATACTAAGTAGATGGAGCCCTGGAAACCACCTAGAAGCTATGGGTGCCAACAAGCCCAGTCTACCCTGTCTGGGTAAAGGTTGAGCCAGAGAGAAGCAGAGCTGTGGGAGCTTTTCTTCTGGCTTCCCTCAAGGGGCAATCCCTGAGGTGCCTTTTGCCCAGGATTCATAGTCTGTGGGTAGCCTTATTTCTGCCCAGCTAAGCCTGGAACAGGAATGCCCCCTTAAGAAGCCAAGTCCACAACTGCCCATGAGGGGCCTCCTGCAATCACAGCCCCTGCAGAGTTCTAGTAGTTCTTCCCAGAATCACCAGGAAGCATGAGCCCCCAACCGCCACCCTGCTTTCCTCAGCCCTGGCTTTCTTTTGGGGGGAGACTCCTCCAACTCCATCCTAGATGGATACGGTCCAGCACAGCTCAATCCAAAGGAACTGAGTTCACACTCACAGAATAAGCCAGACACATGGAAGAGATGTCTCTCCCGTCTTCCCACTCCTCCCTGCCAGAGACGCTGCAGGGGACAATTCTTCAGTACCTCTGCTAGACCCTCTCCCACCCAGCTTGGGAGAAGAGATGACCCTGAGAAGCAAGCAGCCTCCGAGGAGGCAACAAGAGGTGATAAGGGTCAGGAAGATCCAAAGAAATATGGAGCTGTGACAATGACCCTCCCACCCCCACTAGCTAGAGGTGTAACAATGTGAGCTTAGTGGGGATAGCAAAAGATGGAAACAGGTCAAATGTGTTAAATTCAGGAGTCTGTGATGACTAAAAGCAGCTCACTGGGATCTACTGAGGATGCTAACAAACTAATTCATTGTTTTGACAACTAGCACATAAAAGAGAAAAGTTAAGCAGGCCACAAAAACAGAAAGAAATCGCTTTGGTCAGGAGTGAAAACAAACAGCAAACCCTAGAAGACTTTGGCCTGTTCTGAGTGTGTGGAGAGAAAAGCAGAGCTGTCCGATGTTGCTCTGGGGGGTGGGGGTGTGCCCTCACTCTGAGCATGGTGCTGATGCTCTGGGGGGTGGGGGTGTGCCCTCACTCTGAGCATGGTTACAGCAGGAGGGTCCTAGGATCAAGTCCTCCTGATAAAACATTCTGCTACAAAACACAAGCAGAATAACACCCAGTGATTTGGGGTGGGAGAGCAGGCCAGAATGCTCCAGAAAGCCACCTAGGCATTTTCTCAGAGTTCAGGGAAGTAGCTTACACACTGCGGCTGGAGAGTGGGGAAGGCACAGGAAGAAAAGAGAAAAAGTTAGGGCTGGCTGCTGAAAACCTGAAAGATCTTCCAGGGAAGTAAAGTTGAATCTGAGGCCCCGGATACCCCGGAGGGGAACAAACCGAAGAAAACAGGAGGAAGTAGAGAAAGGAGAATCTGACCCTGACATGTGTTTGACTGAAAGTGATGAGCCTGTCAAAACAGGTGTGTGTGTGTGTGTGTGTGTGTGTGTGTGTGTGTGTGTGTGTGTGTGTGTGGTGTACATGAGACAGGTATGGCTTTCATGGTCATATTTGGGTTCCAAGCTATCTCATTATTATCCCAAAATCAAAAAAAAAAAAAAGAAACAAACAAATCCACAAAAAATAATAAAAAAAAAAACACTCAAATCCGCAAAATTCTCGCATTTGGAATAGGAATGTTCAACCTGTGGGGGGTGAAACCCTGCAGCACTTAAAGGCATCGATCCCAGAGTCAGGCCACATCTGTCTAAATCCCAGCCCCACCAGTTAATGGCTGTACGACAGTGGCCAAGTGATGTAAGTTCCTGGTGTCTCTTCTTCTTATCTGTAATAATATAAAGAGGGAAAGGCAGCTGTGAACCCTGAGAATGACAGCTGTCCACAGGAGGAATGCCAGGCTGTGAAGGTTCGAGATGGCCACTTCCCTTGTCCTGCAGGGTGTCTACTTGGGCTGTAGATTTCCAAAGCCTTAGAAACTACTGAAAGTATCCCTAGCTATCTCATCCCTTTATGCTTGTCTCCTGGAGAATAAACTTAACCCGCTGGTTCTCAGATAGGCTTTATTCTAGACACTTCCTCAGTCACCTGGACAACCTGTGAAAGAGATAGTATTTGTCATAGGCCACCTAGAGCAAGAGCCAGCAGATGAAGGTCTGTGGACCAGAGGGCCTCAGGACCCCTTACCTCTCCACTGTCCTCCAGCTAAAATAGTCTCCCAGGGGCAGCCTCCTAGTTGCCTTGCAAACCTACATGAGGGAGGAGGATAACCTGAAGACTTCCTTTAAGTTCAAACCTCCCATACAGAGAACACCACACATTTCCGCCTGCTGAGTGTGGGCTCAATCTGTTAGTCCTGAATCTATTGGTGGCTGTGACAGAATTGACCTCATTATCTTTACAGTCCTCTTGTATGTGAGGCTCCCAGCCTACCCATCCTGGGATTGTCTCTGGAGTTAACAGCTAGCATGACAGGAAATCTTGGGAAAGGCCAGGTGTGGTGGGAGGTCCTCCACAGCAAAACTGATGAGGGGCTCAGTGGCCATCAGACAACCTGCTCCATAATGGACAGCATGCCATGTACCAGCCTGAGCCACGAACTGCCTTTTTGTCCTGGCTGGGCCTTCATTCAAGGATAGCCTTTGACAGCATCCGAAGGCCCAAGAGAAAGGGAAGAGATTCCCAGGAGACATTCCAAAGATACTGGAGCCAAGAGAGCAGTATAGTCTAGGCTCGACCACCAGAAGCTGGGTGGGTACAGGTAAGAGAGCTGAGGAAGGCCTGGGGAGAAAATGAGGGGACAGAGAAGGCCTGGGAGGGACGAGTCATAGGGAAGGGTTACCTGGGGGAGATGTGAAGTGGGGATACAAACAAACACCTGTTTGGAACAACTTCCTCATGCTGGGTGAGCCCCAGTTCAGGTGAGGACAGTGACTGAGAAAAGCCTGCTCTGGGTTACAAAGCTGAGCTCTGTCTCACAGGGCTGGCAGGGAAGAAACATCCAAAACTATCTCAGCTGAACTCTCAGAGACTTCTCTCAGAAGAGACAGGCGGGAACAGCTGCCCTAGAGCTCAAGGGACTTCAAAAGTGGGTGGGCATCTCAGTGTGATGGGACAGGCCTGCAACACTGGGACTCCCCTGTCCTTTGCCCAGCCTCTCCCCTCTACAGAAAAGCATGATGCAAGGCCCTGGGGTGGGGAGGGAGTGCAGCCCTGGGCTCCGATGATGGGAGGGAACATAGAGAAGGTGTCTCGTGTGTGGTGTGTGGGTCACATTGGACCTGGCCCTGAGAGTCAGGCTGCCTCACCCAGGCCTTGGCACGGTCACCATGGAAACTTTACTGTAAAGGACCAAATGACCTCAGATTTTGCCTTTCATCCACCAGAATGGGTTTTGAAATGCAGACAGTGGCTGCTGGACTCTATTGAAGCTGCGGAGGAGCAGCAGGTGGGGCCTGAGGGCTGTGCTGGAGGGCCACAGGCTCACCCAACGCATCTCTCTGAGCTGCCATTCACCTCTGGTTGGCCACATATCCTATTGATCCACTCTGACCTGATATTAATAACTCAACGACAATGTTGAATAGTAGAAAATACCAGGTGCTTGGCCAGGCACCAGAGATAAAGAGAGACCGGGACTCCAGAACACCGACAAGTCGGGAAAAATGCACACATAAATCATGACAGTGGAACCCTGACATTGGCTTCCCCTGCCTTGGTTTCAGTCCCCAGTGGCTACGCCTGTCTGAAAATATTAAGTGAAAAAGGCCAGAAATAAACAATTCATAAATTTTATATTGTACACTATCCTGAGTAGCATATGAGACCTTGTCCCATCCTACTTTGTGTTGAAGGGACCAGCTCCCCATATCGGCAGCCATAACAGCCGGACACGTGCTAGTCTGACCTTGTCTTAGTCACTAGGAGGTCAGATGCCTGCCTCGTGACAAGGAACCAATCAGAAGTTAGCTGGTGGTGCTATGCTTTACGGCTCTGGGTGTGCTTTACGGACAAGTGCACAGCAATGACGCACAGAGCATAGCAACCACCCTGGGAGGGCCTATGGGCCATAACAACCAGCTGACCAATCAACACAGGGCAAACCCTCCAAGCCTGGAGGCACACCAATCCTGAGCCTGTGTGACCCCTAGACACTCCCCTTACGCTGCCCTATAAAGATCTCTATACAGACGCTTCAGCTGTCTTTCCTGGCCATCCGCCATGGTGGATGGATAGAAGGCCCAAGCTAACATGGAGTTAGCTCGTTAAACAACTATAATAAAGCCTCGTGCTGTTGCATCAAGCTTTCGACTCCGCCTGGTGATTGGGGTGACCGAGGTCCTAGGCTGAGATCCTGGAGGCCTGAGCTTCCGGGGGTCTTACAGTGTCATCCAAGACACAAACTATCCCTTTGTCCAGTGTATCCAAGCTGTATATGTTACCTACCCACAGTCACTCAGTTACCTGGGTGTCATGGTATCACAGTACTTGTGTTTCCCAAATTACAATCTTTTATTATAATATATTACCATAGGTGTTTTAGTTTATTATTAATTGTTAACACTTTACCGTGGCTAATTTATACATTAAACTTCTTCATAGGTCTGTATAGGGAAAAAACACACAGTGTGCAGAGTTCAGTAACTGTGATTTCAGGACCCACTGAGTGTTGGAACATCCCAGCATGAGGAATAGCTACTGTTCAAGCCCAGGCTGTCACGTGGCTTGATATGAGTGCTGGTGAGGTAAAGGGTTTGATGACAGTGGCATAGGTTTATCTGTGAAGAGGGCTCAGAGGACCAAGCCAAGTGACCCCTGCAGTAGTTCTGCAGGCCGATTTTTAGAACTGTGGCTTTTTTTCCAGCAGGGCTCAATTAGGAAGGCACTAGTGGGGCTGAGCCCCAACCCTAACTCTGTCTGCTCTGTGCTCTTGAATGCCTTGATCAACCTCTCAAAGCCTATTTTTTTGTCAGGGAAGTGTGGTAATCTGAACAAGAATGACTCCCATAGGCTCATATATTTGCATGCTAAATCTCCAGTTGGTGAACTGCTTGAGAAGGAATAAAAGGATTAGGAGGTGTGGCCTTGTTAGAGGAAGTGTGTCACTGGGGGTAGGTTTTAAGGTTTCAAAAGTCCTTGTGAGAGCCCCACCACCACCACCCGCCTGCAGGCCAGGATCTAGCTTTCATCTACTTCTGCCTGGGTGCTGCCATGTTCCCCTCACGATGACAAAGGACTAATGCTCTGAAACTGCAAGCCAGGCCCCAGTTAATGTTTTCTTTTATAAGAGTTGACTTGGTCATGGTTGTCTCTTCACAGCAATGAAACAGTAAGACAAGAGGTCAAACTAGAATTGTGGTTGAGAACCAAGTTCTAAGGTGCTACTTCCTATCCTTATATCCTATCCTTATGTAAGGATTGGTACCCCTATCCTTACTGTTACAAAGTCCACAGCCCTTACAGTCTGTCTGCAAATGATCATGAAAGCCTATGGTCACTTTAGGCCAATCTTAGATGAGCTGGCCACTATTTGCCTAGACACAGGTGCTATCTATATGTGGGGGACTATCCTGTTAGTTGGGGAATTGTTTCTGTTTGTTTTGGTTGGTTGGTTTTTATTGTCGAGGAAATTGTCTTTGTGCCCAATGTTAAAAATTATATTAGTGTAACTTTATTCAAACCATCAGTGATCCATTATATCTATTGAGATAATGACACGGTTTTTCTGTTTTAGACTCCTAATAACGTGAGTGCATTTGCAATTTTCTAGTATTAGACTTTCCAAAATACCCAAGATAAATCTAATTTAAATGTATGAAATTGTTTTAGAATCATTTTGGTATTTTATTTGCTGATGCTTTAATGTTTTTGCATCTGTATCTGTAAGTGAAAAGACTTACACTTTTCCTTTCTCAAAAAGTCCCTATTTTTATATCAGTTTTGAGGAAGGAAGATGCTATAATGCAACTCAAATATCTTGTTTTGCACAGAAATCCCTGGAGGCTCACATTTAATAAGCAATCGATGATACCTCCTGAGGGCTGCCTTTTTCTTAAGTATTTAAAAATTAATAATTTTCATAACCTCTCCATGTAAGTTGACATTATGTTCTGAGAGGGTAGATGATAATTTTTTTTTTTTTGAGTAGCTGGGTAAGTTCAGCCAGTTCTAATTTTCCCATACCTGTTTTATTTGCTGTAATTCCTTAAAATTTTCTGCACACACATGCACACCCCTGCCAGCCCTTCACAACCTAGGGTTCTAAGCAGGGGCAAATGGCTGAGGTGCCATTATTAACATATCAAAGCAGACCTGGTAAGCCAGGGTCTCCCAGCGCCCCTCAGTCCCTGCCTGTTAAGGGTCCTCCCGGCTGGCATACCCCACCCTCTACCCTGGACTCTCCAGCCCGGGTGTTAGGCTCCCCTGCCCCCAACTGTTCATCCCTACATTGTCTAACCGTTTTGGTTATTTGGTCCTTTTTACCCTTTTGCCCTTCGGCTTCTTGATCTCCTGGCTCTCATCTTTGTCATCTGGTCACATGGCCCAGCTCAGTCTGCTGATCATGTCCACTCTGGACTCTCCCAGACGTCTCTGCCCCTTTCTGGGCCCTCCCTCAAATCTACAATAAACCTTCTCTTCCACCATACCTAGGAGAGGTCATAGCCTCCTTTTTCTCTCTCTCCCTCTCTTTTTTTTCCACAAGAAACTCAAGAAATGTCTGCACACAGCATGTGTGATTCTGAATATCTTAGAAGAAAAGTTTACAAGTGATTAAGAGCAATGGCTGCTCTTCCCAAGACCCTGCTTGGGTTCCCAGCCCCCACCTGGCAGCTCACAATGGTCTGTCTCTCCAGTACCAGAAGTTCTGGTGCCCTCTTCTGGCCTCTAAGGACACTGCACACAAACGGTGCACACAGTGCACATGCAGGTAAAACACACACACACACACACAATAAAAATTGGTCTTTTTAAAATCAGCTTATACCAAAGGTGTCGTTAGTTGCAGGCCTCTTGGTAAAGGCGTGATCATAACCATTCTGGTAGAACTTTGGGGGCTGGGGACGTGGCTTAGGTGGTAGAATGGTTGCCTAGCATACTGTTCTTGTAGGGCTCTATTGTTAGCACCTCATAAACTAGATGTGGTGGCACCGACCTGTAATCCCAGCACAGGGGAGGCAGAGATAAGAGGAGTAAAAGTTCAAGATTGGGGCTGGAGAAATAGCACAGTAGTAAGAGTACTTGCCGCTCTTGCAAGGGACTCGCCATCCACACAGTGGCTCACAACCACCTGTAACTCCAGTTCCAGGGGATCAGACACCATCTTCTGACCTCCACAGGCTTCTGCACACACTGTACACACACAAATACTCAGGTATACACACATACACATAAAAAACAAATAGTTTGTAAAGTTCAAGGTTCTCCTCAGCTACACAGTAAGTACAAGGCCAGCACATATGTATACATGTATGTGTGTGGGGGAGGGGGGAAGAGACATAAATAAAACTCAGATACACCATGGGAAATGACTAACACAATAAAGAAAGACTCATGACACCCCACACACAAAAATAAATTTAGATTTGCTTCTAGGTGGGTGACCCAGTATGAGAGCCTTTGGCTGCAACACAGTGTCAGTCAAAAACAGGCACTATTGCCATTGTCCGAGGAGTGTCTTATGAACAGATTCCCCACCTAGAATGGCTTTGCTGCCATCAGTATCCCTTTCAGCCTCCCTCAGCGCTATTCTGAGTGCTGGCTCCAAGAGTCCTGAGAGCAGTGCCCAGCTATGGCATTCAATAGCCAGGAGGCACCTGTGCCCACAACCCCCCCCCCAGCACAGCACTGCTGGCCTCCTTCCTTTCATCTTCTGGCTTCTGGGGCTTGAGCCAAGCAGGCTGCATAATCACCAGCTAGGACTCCCTGCTTCCCCCTGAGCAGCTAACTAGCGAGGCTCTTTCTACTGTCAAAGCCAAGCCAGTCTCCCCTTTGAAAAAATATGGTGGCTGTCTACTGGACCCAAGGAATTTCTGAGAGCTGAGCTGATGTTCATGAGATAATATAGTTAGTTACTATATTAGGAGAAAAAGCTAGTAGGGATTTTCTTCTCCTGGCTCTTCTTATCCCCACTGTGATGGTAATTTTATGTGTCGACTAGGGTGAACCATGGGATGTTGTGGTGGTTTGAATGGAATGGCCCCCATAGACTCATGTTTGAAGGCTTGGCCCACAGGGAGTAGCACTATTGGGAGGTGTGGCCTTGTTGGAGGAAGTGTGTCACTGTGGAGGCGGGCTTTGAGGTCTCATCTATGCTCAAGCCACACCCTGTGTGACAGTTCACTTCCTGTTGCCTGCTGATCAAGATGTAGAACCATGTTTGCCTGCATTCTGCCTTGCTTCTTGACATGCCAATTATGGACTCTATGTCTGAAACTGTGAGCCAGCCCCAGTGAAATGTTTTCCCTTGTAAGAGTTGCCATGATGTGGTGTCTCTTCACAGCAATAGAAACCCTAACTAAAACAGACGCCCAAATATGTGGCTGAACATTATCTTGGGTGTGTCAAATAGACTGGGCCTATCCATTGCAGTTACAGGTGGGATGCAAAGGCTGGGTAAGAGAGAACTCACTCTGTCTTCAAGTTGTGATGTCTTTTGCCTTTGATCTTGGCCTTGGCACAGACTCTTCTGAGTCTCCAGCTTACCAGCTATACATCATGGAATTTCTCAGTTTCCATAGCCACATGGGCTTTTTCCTGTATAATACACATCTCTCTGTTCACCCATCTATCTTCCATGGATTCACTAGGTGAGGCATATGAGAACTCCAGGCATCTCCAAGGGTGGGATACAAGCTGACTACGATGGGTTGAAGGCAGTACCATTGGTAGTAAAGTGGAACTCTCCCTCTGCTGGCCAGGGACTGCTCTATGACACCGAAAAGCAGGGCGTCTTGTGCACTTGTCTGTGGCTATATTCTGTCTCAGGCTGATAGCTGGACTAGTTCCTTTGATGGAAGTTCTGCCATGGACTTGACTTCCTGTCTGGATGCCCATCTCACCAACAACCCTCACCTTCAATTTATTCATCTCCTATGAGGCTATTCCCTGCCCAGGAGCAAGTGTTGACCTCCTTAACCAGACTTCATCGGGTCCAAAATGTTGGGGAGAGAAGGGGGACCCAGGGTAGCCTTAAATAGTCTGTGTGGCTTGCCCCCTCTTTATGAAAGAAATAAATGCTCAGAAAGTGAAAGCAAAACAAGTACTGAAGTTTTAGAAGAAACAAATTACTCATAGCTTGTTGTAGACCCAACCAATGCTAATAGTTTGACCAACACCATGACCTAGTAACCTTACCCATTTTAATAAGATACAGATAGAGCCTACTGAGCAAAATAGCCATCCCAATCTAGAGGTGAGTGAGTGAGTGAGTGAGTGAGTGAGTGAGTGAGTGAGTGAGTGAGTGAGTGAGTGAGATGCTCTCTAAAATCATTCTCTTGATATAGTAGAGGGAGGGGTTATTCTCTTTCTCTCTTTCTTTTTCTTTTGGGGGTGGTTCTCTGTGTAATAGCCCTGGTTGTCCTGGAATTCACTTTGTAGACCAGGCTGGCCTTGTACTCACAGAGATCCCACCTGCCTCTGCCTCCTGGGTGCAGGGATTAAAGGTGAACACCACCATGCTCTACTCATTTAATTTTTTTTTTTTGGTCTGGGGGGAGATCAGAGAAGAAATTACAGGAATTTGTTCTCTCTTTCCACCTTGTGGGCTACAGGGATCAACTCAAGTTGTCAGGCTTGGAGGCAAGACATTGACCTGAGGAGCCACCCATCTCTCTGGCCCCACCTTGCTCACTCTTCTTAAGCTTTCTAAATCGAGTTTTACTATTTGAATTCTGATCCATCTCATTCTTATTACTTTGGAGCCCATTTTATAAGATTAAAAACGTATGCTCCAGCATCACCAACAGATCTTATGTGTGGGCACACATCCTACACAGTCATGCAAACTGGAGGTAATCACAAATGTACATGAGACCCAAAATTCATATGTAAAATCTACAATTGCCAGTACTTTAGGATATGGCTGAATTTGGAGACACAGATTTTTTTTTAAGGGAAGACCCATTTTTTTAAAAAAAATTATTTATTTAACTCTATTTTATGTGCATTGGTATGAAGTTGTCAGATTCCCTGGCACTGGAGTTACAGACAATTGTGAGCTGCCATGTGGGTGCTAGGAAATGTAACCCGGTCTTCTGGAAGAGCAGCCAGTGCTTTTAACCACTAAGCTATCTCTCCAGCCTCAGAAACAGATATTTTAGCAAGATGATTAAGTTAAAATACGGCTTGTGGGGAGGGCCCTAATCCAATTACTGGCATTCTTATAAGGAGACTGGGCCCCACAAAGGGACTCCGTGGGTATATGTGCACAAGGGGGTGGTCATTCAAGAAGATAGCCATGAGCAAGCAAAGAAGAGGCCTCAAAGAACTCAACACTGCTGTATCCTGACCTTGGGCTTCTAGCTTCCAGCACTTCAAGGAAATGAAATCCCATCATTCCAGCCAAGGTGTGAGGTACTCCATTATGCAGCCCTAGTAAGCATATGCCCCAGCTGTGCACCCTGGGCAAGCTGCTTCAGTTTTTATCCCTCAGGTCTCCATTATAACCTGGGTCATCACAAACTTCAGAATTGATGCAACTCAAGATGCATTGACTGAGCAAGATGCAGAGATGTTAACAGAACGTCTGCATCTGGTTAATGGTTCCATTCTATAGGACTACAGAACAAACCATCCCAAAAGTCAGTGGTTTAAAAGAGCAACAAGCATTCATTGTCCCTGGTGATTGTGTGGGTTGACTGTGCAGTTCTGATTCCCACCTGGATCCCTCATACCCCTGTGATCAGGTGACAGGCTGGAATGTCTGCCATGAGTCACTCGGGTGTTGGGGCCTTGGTAGCCTTGTAAGGACCAGACCTTCTACCTCCACTGGCTAGCTTGAGGTTTGTCATTTGGCAGCTGAAATCTGAATCCCAAAGGAGACAGAGGAACCAACGAGGAGGCCATGGGCCTGGAAACAAGATTCGAGGATTCGCTGTCACTTGTCCTACACTATTACCATGAAAACAATCACAGAACCAACGCAGTTCTGAGACAGGAGAAAAGGGCTTCACGTCTCACTGGGAAGAGCAACAACACCAACAAAGAGTGCCATCATTAATTACAGTGCAGGGAGGGACATGATGAATATATATACATTTGTTGTGGTTCTAAAGATTGATTAATGAATGGGAATCAAGTACTAATAAAAGCCTCCTAGAGAGGGAGAAGGAATAGATGAAGGAGGTAGAGATAAGAACTCGGCAACTTCTTAGTTGTAGAGCTGGCTCGGTGGTTAAGAGCACTTGCAGCTCTTGTAGAGGACGGAGGTCCATTTCCCAGCATGCACATGGCAGCTGACAATTGTCTATAACTCCAGTTCCAGGGGATTTGCTGGCCTCTGTTGGCCTCCATACATGCAGACAAACCCTCATATACATTAAAAACAAAGAACTAGACAACTCTAATTGCCTCTTGGTTTATCATTTTTTTTTATTTTGAATCTAGATTTTTAAAAAATATTCACAAAGCAATATGCAAATCTGAGACACTGAGAATAAGCAAAAAGAAACGTGTCTAACAGGGTATAACAATATGGAGAAGATAATTGCTCCAGACGCCTCTCACATGGAGAACTGTGACAATACAGTCCTGGGGGGAATCTCTGAGAAGTGGAGGTCTGGCACTGCATTCAAAAACCACATCCTTAGGGGTCACACTTACAGTTACATGGTGGGATGGCCAAGTAATATGTCAAAAACATTAAAGACAAGCATTTCAGCAAAGGAAAAGGAAACAGTACAAACCCAACCAAGTGAAGTAGAAACCCTGTGACCTTAAATTTGGATTCAAGATAGAAACTTGGGTTTTTTTTCTTTCTCTCGCCTTTAAAAAATAGGAGAGTTGCAACCCTGCACAATCAAACACAAAAAGAATTCAATGTGCCCAAGTTGTGCTAAAAGCAGAACTCTCAGGGCCACTATTCAAGCCTGCTCAGTTAAGTCCAATTCCTCTGAAAGTAAAGAAAAGGAGGGGAGATGCATCTCTACAGAAGATAACCAGACAATAAGCCACAAGAAGGGTGTGATTGAAAAGTCATGTGACAGATCTGGGCTACCAAGACCTCCCTGAGCCCACTTGATAGAAGAAGAGAGTGAGTCAGACAGTCTGTGCCTCCAGCAGGGAGGCCATTGGAAGAGCAAGTGCTCTGAAATAAATATTCCTGCCTGGGATAGATCCAAACTCAGAGTGCTCTGTAGAAAAGGCTGAACCAGCGACAGAATGGCTGAAATTCTGTCTGCATGCACCAAACCATTCTTTCCTTCCAGGAGCGGGGAGCACAACCCATATACTACCCCCACCCCAAGTTTACTTAAACCCCTAGGCCTAAATGAGAGCTCATAGCAAATAGTTAACATGAAAGGAGACTAATGCTTCCCAGTCCAGAATGTTGGGTGTCTTCAACAAACCACTCAGGCGCCCTCACAAATCACAGAACAGAGGGGAGGGGCAGTTACAGAGTAAAGAAGGAGGCGAGAAGCCCCAACAAATGAATGTGCAAACTTTGGCTCCTAATTTAGAAAAACCAACTGGTAAAAGATAATTATGTGGAGACAATTAAGTAAATTTATGTTAAGTGTGATAATGGCTTAGGGATATATATATATATATATATATATATATATATATATATATATATATATATTATCTGCTCATAACCATGTACAATTCCAGTTCCAGGAGACCTGGCACTTACTCTGACCTGATGGGCACCAGGCACTCAAGCAGTACACAGACACATGTCCAGAAAAGACATCCATGTACACAAAATTTAAAACAAACAAATATTTTTTAAAAAATAAAATAAATAGGGGCTGGAGGGATGGCTCAGAGGTTAAGAGCACCGACTGTTCTTCCAGAGGTCCTGAGTTCAATTCCCAGCAACCACATGGTGGCTCACAACCATCCTTTATGAGATCTGGTGCCCTCTTCTGGTGTGCAGATATACATGGAAGCAGAATATTGTATACATAAAAAATAAATAAAATCTTTTAAAAAAATAAATAAAATAAAATAAATAAATTTGCTGAGTGGTGGTGGTGCACGCCTTTAATTCCAGCACTCTGGCGGCAGAGGTAGGTGGATCTCTGTGAGTTTGAGGCCAGCCTGGTCTACAGTGCAAGTGCCAGGACAGCCAGATCTACACACAGAAGAACCCTGTCATGAAAAACCAAAAAACAAAATAAATACTTCAGGCCTTGTATCCTGACTGAAATAGCATCTGAGATTTGCTTTGAAATGCTCCAACAGACAAGAGTGTGAGCGGCCACAGGACAAAGAAGAGAGAACAAGAGAGTCACAGGAGCTGGAAAACATATAAGTTGGCTGACATATGGGTTCCCTACTATTGTTTTCTCTTAATGTCTGAAAGTGTTTATTTAAAAAAATAAAGGAAAGGAGCGGCAGTACTGGTACAGAGATAACTGTCACCTCCCCACCATCCTTGCCATTCCCCATCACTACTAACCCCATCATCCCCATCATCACCACCATTGCCATTACCAAGAGACCATGCGTTAGACTCAGAGTGAGGTAGGTGCCACTCAATGCTCCAAGAAGAAGGGGTCAGTAGAGGTGAGGTCAGGTGCCAGTCAAAAGGGCCAGCTCCAGCCTCAGCGCCACAACACGGGCGGAAGAACAGCCACATTGCTGTGCTCGGGTGAAATCCCAGCTAAACAGCTGGAGCCCAGAGGCTGAAAGTGGTACCACTGCTCACAAATAGGTGATCCAGGTATGGGGCTAGCATCAGGAGGTACGGGGGGCTTCTGGAAAGAGGCAGAACCCCCCAATAGCAAGCAACATTTAGTCATCTTTGGAAAGGGAATCCTGAGTTCTACCAGAAAAAGACACAGTCTTAAGTAGGGAGGGATGGTTAGGGACATAATGGGAGCAATCTTTCAAGCAGGACTCACACTCCATCAGTCACAACAAAGACTCCATTCCTAAATCAGGGCACCAGGCGCTGAGAAAGCAATCACAGAATAGGGTCAGCCTTCTGTTTCTGAATTGAAGAGGGTCTCGGGTTACAAGGGCTAAGCTATGCTCTGGACATCTCCCAAGCTGAGACAGGGTCAGCCAATCTCAAATCTCACAGCGGGCCTAAGAAACACCCAGAGGGAGGACTAAAATATAGAAAATTAGTCACAACAGTTTTTCAAATTGTCTGAATCATTAAATATGCATCGGAGCAACTTGTATGTTTTTGTTGGGTTCGCAGTCTGTGTTCCCTTACAATCTGTTGCCAAAGCTTTGGACACACATAGCACACATTCTATCTCACTTTTTTTTAAGACAGCTACAGAGAGGAAGATGGCTCAATGCCCCTCACCTGACAAGAATAGTTTAGACCTGTTTCATGTACTGACAATATTATAATTCGGAAAATTTGCTACAAGATGTCAGTCCCAGTAGTTCTAAATAAGACAGTTCCCTTTCTTCATTCAAACCCAGTGCCACTAATGACTCACTTTAAAGGTAATGACAGAATGATTAGCCCTGTTCCTATAGGTCATAGGCCACATGCTAAGGAGATGGCACAATCCAATCCCTCCCAGCCAAAGGACCCCAAACTTCAACCTTCCTTTAGGTTTCAGTTGGAAAATAGACCCATGGTTTTTTTTTTTTAAGAATGCAAAAGTATTAAAATACAAATAGGCCCACAGTCTCTCAAGGCAAAACTTATATTCCAAGTTGGATGCTTGTCACATGTCTGATTCACTGTAGACAGCTTGAGCACAGCTCTCTCCCAGGAGACTTCGCAGGTGCCCAAGGCTACCTTCCCTTCCCTGGCACTCAGAAAAATCACCAGCACATAGAGGACTGCTACAGTTTGGATCTGGAATGCTCCTGAACACATGAATATTAAAGGCTAATCTCCAGAGTGGTGCTATATTAAAAAGATGTTGGTGCCTTCAAGAGATGGAGCCTACTGGGAGGTCTTCGGGTCCTTGAGGGTGAATCCTTGAAGGGTTTGGGGACCTCTCCCATTCTTTCTTTTCTTGCTTGCTTTTTTCTTTCTTTCTCTCTCTCTCCCTGGAGGCCATGAAGTGAGCAGCTCAGCACCAAGAGTTGGGTACAGTGATGCACTGCCTTGCCATAGGCCGAAAGCAGCAGGGCCAGTCAGCCATGAACTCCAAACCTCTGAAAACAGGAGTAAAGTCAAGCATTTCTCTTGTTAAGTTGATTTAGCTGATGTTATTCCATTGCTGCAACAGAAAGCTGACCAGAACAAGGACTCACCATGCTTGCCAACCATAATCTCCAGTGTGCTTTGTTGTTCAAACACCCATGATCATAAAGCGAGTATTTACCCTATTTTTGGCCTTCCCCCTCATGGCTCATCTCTCAGTTCTCATTCCCTCCTGTGTCTGGCAGTCTTGTAAGTGTGTGTATAGGGGTGGGGTTCAGAAAAAGAGGGATGTCTATTTCTCACACACCCTGCTCATTCCTTTCCCTGAATTTCCCTCTTTCTACTCCCAATATCTTTCCCTTTAAACTACATCAGAGAACACTCCGCCCTTCTCTGCACTCTCTCCACACCCAAATGACCTTCCTGGCCTGGCCTTTGAGGGGAACACAGAGAACAGAATATCAGTCTATGTGCCACCCACAAGGATGGGGAAGGCTTCCTCAGGCTCCAGCCCTCACTTCCCAGCACGCATATACCCTGTGACTATGAGCCCATCCTAGGGCTGAGATAAGTGAAAGCTGTGTGAACTGTCCAGTTTCACACTGTCCTCAACCAATGGATCTCACTTGAGGCTTCACATAGCACCTGCTTCCTTCCCTGTGCTAGGCGAGTCTACAGGCTGGGCTCAGGGGCTCGTCATTACTTCATCCCCAGGTGCTAAGACAGCTGCCTATGGGTGAAGAAAACCTACTCTTTGGTTCCCTCTATCTAGCCTCTATTCCCATACTCATACATATACACCATATAACTAAACTGGCCAATGGCATCCTCTTTGAGGGGACAGACAGGTAACATAACAGTACCCCATACCTCAGAAGCACCAGAAAAAAACACTAGGCTTAGGAAAACCTTAGTGCCTCCAACCTCTAAGGACCTTCACTGGCCTTCCTCTGGGCTTCTGGAGTGCAAAGATTGGGCATGGGGAGAAGAGGGAGATGACAAGGGATCAAGGACATCTTCAGTGACACAGGAAAATCAGTGAACCCCCATCACCCTTTCATGTCCAAGGCTAACCTTTTGGTTTCTTTAATTAAGGACAGTAGCCTAAGTGTCAATCACTGGGCGATTTACAGGCCTGGTGCTCACCCTGTCCTGAGCCTATGATGAACCTGGTTGCCTGTGACTGGGCTATTTTTAAAGCCTTTGTATGGAGAGGTTTGGGAGAATTTATTGAATTGAGGATCACTCCAGCCAGCAGTTGGACTGCCAGAGTTGGCCTGCCTGTGGTCTGTGACCAGTTATATAGACCCTTGGAGGCATAGCCAGCTCCCAACAGAACTCCCCTTTGCCCCACTGCCCCTAAGAGCATGTGATACACAAGGAAAGCAAGTCAGGTACCTGGAAGGAGATGCATGCCCCTGACTCAAGCAGGCCCCTTGCACTCAGCCTGAACTACTGTGCACAGAGCCTACAGTCCTGCCTGCCGGGACCCAGGCTCCTCCGTGTACTGAGCTCCTCTGCGTACTCAGCTGATCTCACCATGCCCTGGCACACCTGTTCCCTGGGAATCACAGAGCCAGGACTTCAGTTTCCATATGGGGCTGCCTAGGGAACAATGCAGTCCCACGGCAGCACACCCTGAGTGCTAGGAGAAAAATGCAGGAAGGGAATGTAGAGAAAAGAGAAAGAGGAAAAGAATTGAAGACTTCCAATAGAGAACAGATAGGGCCTGGGAGGAGGCATCTCCGTGGTACGGCCACTTGGCTCTGCCACAGGTAGCTCTGTCAGAGCCCTGCTTCCTCCCTCCTCCCCAGGCAAGTGAATTTGGAAGAGTCATATCCCATCTCCTGGCTCCATTCCTTTCTGTGTCAAATAGTGGCTGTGCCATGGGCTGTCTCATGTATGGACCTCTGTGCTGGCTGAAAAATTTGAGTTGAAAGGAAAAATGCATCCCTTCACAAGATGCAAAACTCACACGGGCAACTGTGCACTCTCCAACTGTGGGTGCCATCTATGTGTATTTCCATCTCGACTTCTCATGTGTCCCCAGTGCCACAAACCTCTCTGCCCCTTCCCAATGCTGGTCCTGCAGAGCCTTGATGGTCCTAAAGGGATCTTCACATCTGCTGGTCTTCCTGTTCCCTTCTCAACTCACTATCCCATCCAAATCAAACCCTCCCTCAACTTTGCTTCAGTTTTTTTCAAAGCCTATTTCACTGTCAGATGTCATCAGTTACATAAATTGGACCATTGCCATGTCTCTCTCCAGCAACAAATGCAAGCTCTGCCCTGATGGTTCACCGCTGGATACAGTAAGTGCTCAATAAATACTTATTGCACACGGAGATGTACGCACATGCTGCCTTCCCACCCCCTGTCCACTCTCCTTCCTGCTCGTTCTGACCGTTGCTTTTCACTATGACAGCAGAGAAACCCAACAAGGACTCTGAGCAGGAGAAGAAGCGCTGTTCAGAGAAGCCTTCAGAGGCAGGCGAGGCAAGCCCTGAAAAGTGATGGTCACGCACAGTGTCCAGGCGAAAGAAAACAACACTGTGAACATAACTGGTACAGAGGAAAGACATCTGTTCTCCAAGCTTCCAGCCCACAGAACTCTGCTCGTCCCTTCCGGATGCCACAGATGCTTGGTGACAGCTGAGATCTGTCTTGCAGAAGCAGGAACTGGAGAGTATTTCTGGCCCAATTAAGCTTTCGTGTTTGACAAGGAGGCCTTGCAGCCTCACCTCTTTGCATCCCTAATGTGAGAAACAGATGGCCTGGTGCGTACTGTGCCGTCTCCTGCACCTTCCAGCTGGTGCGCCACAGCAAGGACATTGTGTGTGAGCAGGTAACAGGCACAGGACACAGGGAAGAAGCAGCTGCAGCATGTGGCCTAGCCTGGTGTTCACTGGCGGCATCAATCCTTCACAATGTATACCTGAGAATTTTGCAAGTCTTAGTTTCAGAAAACCATCATGATCGTCATTGCAGAGGTATGAGGAGCCTGCTATGCTTGCCCACAGCTCTGCATCCCTGTGAGGATTTAAGCAAGAATGGCCCACAGAGGCTCAGATGTTTGAACTGTTTAGGAAGGATTAGGAGCCGTGGCCTTTCTGGAAGAGGTGTGGCTTTGTTAGAGTGAGTTTCAAAAGCCCACACCAGGCTCAGTCCTTCTGTATGCAAATTGTGGATCAGATGTAAGCTCTCAGTTACTGCTCCAGCACCGTGCTGCCTGCCATGATCCTAATGGACTAACTTTCTGAAACTGTAAGCAAGCCTACAATTAAATTCCTTTTTTTCATAAGTTGCCTTGGATATGATGTCTCATCACAGCAATAGAACACTAATCAAGGCAGATCCCAAGAGCAAACAATGCCATTAACAATAGTCTCCATTCTTCATTCTTCCAGGCAGGGCAGCTTTTGAATGGAGAAGCGATCTGAGATGTGATCCGTGAATTCACATGAGATGCAAATACGAATGGAAAGACGGACTAGCTGGCAGTCTGTAAGAGCCCCTGCTGTTGAAAGAATCTGAAAACAGCCTCTGCCACAGGCCCTTTGAAATAAGTCCTGTTCAGTGTGAACTGTCCCAGATGGACAACTGTCCCTAGAGGCCCCTAGAGGGGCCATCCATCCTCCCTAGCCACACTGGAACCTGCCTGCCCCATCCTATTCCTGGAAGGCCTGTCTGTGGATGGGGAGCTTCAGGACCCTGAATCAGTGGACCCTGTGGCCCCATCCCTCTGGGATTTGAACCCAGAGCCTCAGGTGTGCTAGGCAAGGGCTAGGACACAGAACTATAACCTCATCCCAGGCCCTAGACCTCCCATAGATACAAACCACCTTGTGGTCCAGTCCTACCTCCCTGTGGAAATATAGGGAAATGGACTGTTATAGCTAGGAATGCTCTGGGTGAGACAAACGAAGAGAGTATTTGGGAAGCAGGAGGTATGGATAATCAAGTACCCTACACATGTACCTTTTTAAAAAATAATTTATTTAGGGCTGGAGAGATGGCTCAGAGGTTAAGAGCACTGACTGCTCTTCCAGAGGTCCTGAGTTCAATTCCCAGCAACCACATGGTGGCTCACAACCATCCGTTATGAGATCTGGTACCCTCTTCTGTTGTGCAGATATACATGGAAGCAGAATGTTGTATACATAATGAATAAATAAAATCTTTAAAAAAATAATTTATTTAAATTTATTGTGTGTGCATTGGTGTGAAGGTGTCAGATTCCCTGGAACTGGAGTTATAGACAATTGTGAGCTACCATGTGTACGCTGGAAATAGAGCCCGGGTGCTCTTAACTGCTTAATGTATGTTCCTTTAAGCATACTATGTTGCTCAGGAGTTTCCCTCTGATGTCCCCAGTTAGCAGTACGTGGCATGTGTCTGATCCAAGGAGAAACTATGGTCAGATTCAAGAACACACAGATGCTGAATATACACACAGTCGGGCTGTACAGGGGAAAGGACAACCTTGAGTCACCAGAGTGAATCTCATGGCAGTGGTATCAGCTGCCATCAACCAAGCACTTCTTATTTACTAAGCTTTTTACACTTAGGGACCTCCAGATAGAGAGGCATAATTAACTCCATATTTTAGACGAGGAAACCCGCCTCAGAGAGGTTAAGCAACATTCCCAAAGTAGTGACACAGTCAGGTGACAAACTCGGAATAGCTCCCACCCAGAGCTTGAGTTCTCGACTGACACAGAATTCTCCCTTCCTCCCCATCCATCACTCCTAAGGACAGAGTCTAGAGCCTGAGGGCAGCACCTAGACCAGGCCCTAAAAGTGGCCTTCAGGACGGGAGGCAGGGGTTGTCAGGCAGCTCTAGAGTTCAGGCCTGATTTTCTTCCTCTTTTTATTATTTTTTAAATTTGTGAGGGTGGGGTAAGGTACCTGTGAGTACACGTGCTCACAGAGGTCAGAGGCAGAGGCCAGAGAGGACGTCACAGGCCCTGGAGTTGGAATTACAGATGGCTGTGAGCCACCAGACATGGTGCTAGGAGCTGAACTTAGGTCCTCTGTAAGAACAGTACACGCTCTTACCCACAAGCCATTTCTCCAACCTCTAGATCTGATTTTCCATCTAATACGTGATTGGCAGGTTCAGGCAGGCTGCTGCTGCCTGTCGCACAGAGCAATGGAACTTACAGGTGAAGCGTTGAAACACTGTTCAGATGTGCCCCTCCCGGTGACTCGGGACCTCCACCAGAAGCCAGCAGCTCCTCCACTAGAACGACAGGCTCAGAACTAGCCCAGCTGGGGACTGAGGATACTTGCTGCCCTGGCTGCAAGTCGCTTTGTCAGGGCTTGCTCTATCCCTGGGCAGACTATGAAGGGTAAAGTGTGTTTGTGTTGACTTTGTAGGCTTCTGTAAAAGTACTTAAAAACCCCAAAGTATGGGTTGTCCTAGAACTGGAGCGCCATCTTTCCTACACACACACACACACACACACACACACACACACACACACACACACACGTAAAGTAGCTATGACTAAAGGAGACAAACCCCTGCTATCCAGGCCAGCATAAGTGTCGTCCCCCTACCCCACCCCGTCACCCAAATGCCCTGGCATATGCTAAGTGCATCTCCCAGCCCTCAGCCTGAGTCAGGCGAGCTCAGATACAAGTGCAGGAACACCAGGAAATGACAGCCCTGTGGGTCGCTCTCAGCTCTATCCCTCCCAAGCCTGTCATTTGCTTGGCAGTCTCATATTGCATTCCTGTGCAGTTCAATGGTTTTGTTGTTTTGCTTTGGTTTTTTTTTTTTCTTATTATAGTTAGAATTAAATAACTGAAGATGAATCCGGTGTGTTGAGGGAAAACAGAACCTTAATCAAAGGAGATACCAGAGCAGGTCTGGTTGTAGAGAGGCAGGATGTACTGAAGCCCACAGCCAAGCCCAGTGAGAGCATCCCCAGTGACAGCATCCCCTGAGACAGCATCCCTTTCTGGACTTCCCCTGAGCTTCCTCCCACACCGAGTGCCCTCCAGTGTGTTCCAGTGGGAACAGACAGTCAGCCCAAGTGAGGGTAGATGGGAGTGGGCTGGGTCAGGGCCAGGTTTTAGAGACCACCCTGGGGCTCAAGGAAGGTAAAGCCAGAATTCTACCCCACTGCAAAGATAACTAAAGGGGACTGTACCATGAGTTTCAGGCTCCCTGTCCTTTACCCTGAGATTTTAAGGGACACTTACTCTGCTGAAAGGTTTCTGAGTTATGGGTTAGGTCCCAAGGTCTTGTAGCCAAGACTTGTATGACATCAGGGCAGGTTATGTGATAAAGGGAGTAATTAATGTAATCTTGGGGCCAGGCACTGTCCCCAGTAACCTGAATGGAGTATGGAGGGTGACAGTGACCCTGGGAATGCCACCGGGAGGGATAAGGTGTGGGCCCACATGCTCAGAGACTAAGCTGGGGGTGCTCAGAGGTCCATCAGACAGCAACTGGCCTTACTTCAGTGGGGGGGGGCAGGAAATATCATCTCAAGGTACAAACCTCGGCTCAGCTCCAGCCTACAATTGTATTGCAGATGCGAGCAGGTCTGCTATTGCATAGTATAGCCTCAGTGTAGGATGCCTCCTAGTTTGCATCTCTACAGGACTAAGCATTTGAATAGGCCTGCACCTGGGCCGAGGGCAAGGTGTGTAAGTAACAAGTGAGGACACAGATAGAGTTAGGGGTGATCTAGCAGGGAGGAGTCAACTGAAGGAGACAGAAATGGCCTCGTGGCCTTGGAAGCAGCCAAGGAAAACAGTTAGAAAACAGCCAGGAAGATGCTGAATAAAGAAAAGACTCCAGTTTTGCAACATGGAACTGAGAGCTCTCTAAAGATGACAAGATGCCTGTGTTTGGTCTTTATAGCTGTTGGGTTGCTAGGAGTTTCCAAGTCCACCCTCCCCCACTCAGGCCGAACCTCGTGGCTACCATGGCTTGGGGCAGAGATGTGCAGGGCCACGACAGGTCTCCTTGTGCTCCTGTCACCATTGCAGTCACAGGGTCTCTGCCGTTGTCCCTACCTTCTCTACTAAGCGCTCTGTCTCCCTTGAGCTCTCCTTCAGCTTCAGCATCACTTCCTCAAGGGACAATTCCCTGATCCTCTCAGACCTTCTTGGGCTCCTCAATGAAGCACTTGTGGCAAGAAGCATGTCCACTGGGTACCACTTACCGAGTCAGCCCACTGCATCTTAAGTTATTTGTACTACCTGTGAAAGACCCCCCAGGGGGTAAGACCCCGGGGTGAACACTTGGGAATGCAGAGACCCCAATCACCAGGCAGAGACAAGGACTTGATGCAAACAGCAAGAGGTTTTACTTAGCAACCGGCTAGCTGGGGCCCAACTTGTTACTCACATAGGAGCAGAGGAGCTGGACCCCAAGCTGGGGTCTAGGGGCTTCTTAAAGGCAAAAACTGCAAACAGGTGGGTCCTGGGGTAAGTGAGGGTAATGGTTCTGATTGGCTCATTTCAGGTGGCCGACCACAATCTCCAGGCTCATGGGGCATTTAGGGCAGTTACATCTCTATCTCTGGGAACCATTTATCAGGGTGGAATTCCTTAACCCTAATGGACCTTTCCTGTTAAGGTCATAAATTCAGTTCTCACGTATCTGCAAAGAAAACATCTTAGGCTGGGGTCCTTCAGGATCTCATTGCATGGCGGGCAAATGAGATTCCACCCAGCCCAGCAGTCCCCCTACTCACTCTGACCACGCCCTCACAAGCCTGCTCAGGTACCCCTGTAGCCAGCCCCTAAGAAGGCGTGGCTACAGCTTCCCCTACACAGATGCATTTTTTTTTTTTACAATATAAACTCAACAACTAGGAGACTATAAAAGGAAATAATTATAGACAGCTTTCAACCAAGCCTGGGAGAAAGCAAGCAGATGGAGACGCAGGCTGAAGTGTTTGGAAAGAAGGCTCCTCATGAGCAGAAAGCCGGCAGCACCCAGGACCCGGGGGCAGGCAGCAGGGAAAGTTAAGTCAAGCTGACTGAGAAGAGAGTTTGTGCAGAAGTCGGCACACAATCTTTCTCCGGGCAGCTGTTGTAGTTTGATTCTGGAATGATCCCCCAAAGGGCCCATGTGTTGAAGGCTCAGTCACCAATTCATGGAGCTATTGAAAGAGGGGTATGAAACCTTCAAGGGGTGAGGCCTACTGGGCGGAAGTTATGTCTTTGGGCTATGCCCTTGAGGGTAGCTGTTGCTATGATAAAGCTAATGGGGGACCTTGGCAGATTCCATGGCAGGCGAGGGTGACAGAGGTGGAGAGACAAACATGACAGGCAGACAGAATTTAGTGAGCAGTTTTATTAGAAAGGGGAGGGAGGGGGAAAGCAAAAGAAGAGGTAAAGAGACAGAGAGAAGACAGAAGAGAAGAGGGAGACAGGAAAAGTCCTGTCTGCCCCAGGGGAACAGCAGGAAAGAGAGAGGAAAAGAGAGAAACGGGCAAAGACAACTGGAAAAGAGAGGAAAGTGTAAGTGGGCGGGGATCTTCCTTAAAGGGGTCCTTTGCACCTGTGTTCAAACAACACAGTCATGGAACCCTGGGCTGACCAGGGTACTGCCTGAGTGCATTCTGCCAGGTGACAGGGGCAGGTCAGCATGATGCCTGAATCCTTACAACCTTGAAACACGGACGTGAATGGTCCTCCAGCCTGTTCCCCTCCATGATATGCTGCTGCATGGCAGGCCTAGGGCAGCATGGTCGTGGACAAAAAACCCTGAAAGCATTAGCTAGCGTAAACCTTTCCTCCTCCTAAGTTGCTTGTGTCCATGACAGAAAGCTGCCCCATACACTGGGGATTGGTTCCAGGATCCTTTTCAAAGACAAAATTCCTAAAGATTCCTAATGCATTTGCCTTATACAGAATGGCATAGGCTCTGTATGACCTATAGATATCCTCTTGTAGGCTTAGGTCCCCTGTAAGTTATTTTTAATGTGATACGATGAGAATGCTGTGTAAATAATTGCTATAGTCTCTCACTCAAAGAATAATAATGAAGAGAAAGCCTGTGCTTATTCGGAAGATAGAAAGCATTTTTCAGATACACAGAAATTCCCAGCAAAAGTGTTCTCCCATTTGCATTGCCCTAAGAAGTGCTAGAGACCCATGGGAGGCAATGAATATGATCAAAATACAATGGATGGAAGTCTCAAAAACTTAATAAAAATATTAAAGCAATAATAATAAAATTGGTTTTAAAAGAAAGAAGTGCCAGAGGATGTATTCCAACAAAAAACTGGACCGCAAACCAAGGAGGACATGATGGGGCTGAGAGAGTGGGAATTCAGTAGAGTAGTAAACAAGTCTCTAGCAGCAGCGGTGCACAGGCCCGCAGGTACCAGACAGTCCAGAGCAGCCGGGCGAGGACATTGGCTAACACCGTCAAGACAGATCAACAGGCATTTGCCAGAGCTGCAGGAACAACTAGAGAAAAAGCCAGGCAAGGTTCCCAGAACACCAAGCAAATGTTTAGAGGCCATTCCTAGCTCCAGGACAAACAAAAGAAGAGAGGAGACAGAACCAATGCACAGGACTTACTCTGTCATAAACAGTAAGTGTACAAAATACAGTCACCCACTGCAAAAGAATGCTTACATCTTGAGCAGAGAGCGCACATGGTGGCCTGATCAGATTATAACGGAGCTGAAGACTTCCTAGAGCCACCAACATCATAGTCAATGTAAGTTCCGACGTGATGCATTACTAATGTTAAAAGTATCACTAAGTAGTGATACTTTTTTAAAATGTGTATTTTATTTCTATTTCTGTGTATATTGGGAGTGGGAGGTGCCTGTGGAGGCCAGAAGAGGATGTTGGATCCTTGGAGCTGGATTTACAGGCAGTTGCAAGACACCCAGTGTGGATTCTGAGAACCAAACTAAGGGCTCAGTGGACAAAGCCTCTGTCACTCAGGCCTGGAAACCTGAGTTTGATTCCCCAGAGCCTGGAATGATAGAACCAATTCCACAGAGTTGTCCTCTGGCCTCTACATACAAGCTATGACACACATGCACCTATATGTACACACACTGTGCACATATACACAATAATAAATAAAGCAATAATAAAATCACTTTGAAAAAACAAACAGAAGGAAATTAGGTCATATAACCTGGTCAGGACAAAAGTGAATTCATAAAGATGGAGTGTATTTGGTTTATCTCAAGATAATGACTGAGTTAGACACATTCCTGGCACCAGGGTTTAGCTGTAGAGCTCACACTCTGTTCTATTTATAGTTTTCCAGGAAAGCATGAAGGAAAAGCTAACTGGAATGTGGTTATCCCAGGGTGGTCTCTGTGGTGACAATTTAAGATGGTGGCGGTCATGTCAAGCTAAACACCTAGAGTGGTAGTCAGACTTAGAGAGACCGAGAGCATTCAGTGGTGACCAAGGGTAAGGAAGGGAGAGATAGGAGTTGAATTGCTGTATAACGGGTGTTTTGGTTGGGTTTTTTGTTTGTTTGCTTGCTTTTGATTTTTGATACAGGGTCTTGTTATGTAGCCCTGGCTGGTCAGAAATGTGCTATATAGATCAGGCTGGTCTTAAACTCAGAGATTTGCTTGCCTTTGCCTCCCAAGTGCTGGGATTAAAGATGTACACCACCAAGCCGGCAGCTTGGTGTTTTGAGACAGTTTCATTGTGAAGCTAATGCTGGCCTCAGACTCTGTCCTCCTGTCTCAGCCTTCTGGGATTACAGGCATGTGCCATCACGCCTGGTGCTTTAGTTTTACATGAAGGAAAGAACTCTGGCGAGGCTAGGGGTACACCTTGGTTAGTAATGCATCCCGGCTGCTCTGGCTTCCTCCCCAGGACTGTATGAACTGGGTGTGGTGGTGCCACGCTCCTGCAAACCCAGCAATCAGAGACAGAGGCAGGGGAAGTTTATGGTCATCCTTAGCTATATAAACTGGTCGAGGCCAGCCTGGGCTAAAAAAGAATTATCTACAGAGGTGGGTAGTGTCCATGGCTTCACAGCAATGTAAATACAGTCAATACCATTTAACCGTACACTTAAAAGTGATTGAGACAGTGTCAAGTCACACATAGGGTCCACATAAAATACACACAATGCAAATGGAACAGTGGCCACCACATGAGGGCACAAAGCCCAGAGCTTGTTGGCATGGGTGTACTGGTTGTTCTTCCCTTCTTCCCTTTCTCTTCCCCTTGACAGAGTCCATCACCCAAGCTCCTTTGCCCTCTGACCTCTTGTATTTGGCCAATGAGAGGAGGGAAGAAGAGATGAGCTCTGGTGAGCAAAACAAACACAATGATGCCCTGCTCTGCAGCACTTGCCCATTTCTCTGGTATAAATACTCCTACCAGGAGAGATTTCAAATGACCGACTTACAGAACTGGAAAGAGCAGGCCCTCATGAACCAGTATAAGCCAGTTGCAACCATCACTGGCAGGAAGCGAATTAAGTCTGGGAATCACCACTCCCATTGGCCCACCCCCACCCCTCTCCAGCTTCCTCTCATCTCTGCTCTGAAGAGTTACATCCTCCTAAGACTGTGGTCCAACTCTGAAGTCCCTCCTTTACCCGGCTCCAACCTCATGCTCAAGAATGCCTTCCGTGCCAGGCATGCCTTTAATCCCAGCACTCAAGAGGCAGAGGCAAGCATATCTCTGTGAGTTCGAGGCCAGCCTGGTCTACAAAGCTACACAGAGAAACCCTATCTCAGAGAGAGAGAGGGAGAGAGAGAGAGAGAGAGAGAGAGAGAGAGAGAGAGAGAGAATGCCCTCCATTCCCCCCCCCTCAGCCAGAACTGTCCAGAGTGACTCAAGAAGACCACTACCTAGGTGCCCAGACATCCTTGGTAGGTTTCTTACCCTGCTCTCACCTTTCAGTGAAGTTGCCCCAAGATTCCTGTGTACTGTATGCTTCTGTTTCTCTATGGGGCACTGCCTCATGTAAAAGGGGGTTCAATTCCACAGGATGCACAGCAAGACAACCTCTCTGATACTGTAACATGGAATGGGGAGCAGAGGCAGAGCAGGGTGTGTCCTGCTCTGGACTGTGAACTCGCCCTGCGACCCCTCCCATGTCCTGTGATGTTCCTTCTCAGGCAGTGTGGCTCCCAGAACCTTGCATGTTATCCAACATAGCTGTTGAATTGTGCAGAACAGAGACCATCAACTGTTTTTCTTCTGCTTGCTAAAGAGTTCTTACTGCTCCTGTGGATTTAGCTAATGCTCTTTCATGCCTCGCTTGAATCTTCAGTTGGGCCTCAGCCCAGAGAGTCACTGCCTGTAGGAGGTGGCACAGAGCCCTCCCACAAAAATTACAGTCATCTTAGGAAAAATCACAGTCCTTACCCAAACTGCTGGATTCAGGGCTGGCATGGATAATTTACGTACATTTAGAGGATGAATTCAAAAACTACTAAATCCAGGCCTGTGAAAAAGAAATAAACACAATTTGCTGCAATTGTATTTCAACTAAACATGAAGGCCAAATCGGTGAAGTGGTACTCTCTGTTCCCAAGTATTCTCAGAGGCTAGTGAACTCAGGTCTGTGAAGATGATATTCCAGCCAACTGCTTCTATCAGTGAGCTCCTGGTCCATCAGTGAGCTCCTGGCCCATCAGTGAGCTCCTGGTCCATCAGTGAGCTCCTGGTCCATCAGTGAGCTCCTGGTCCATCATCAGGGAGCTCCTGGTCCATCAGTGAGCTCCTGGTCCATCAGTGAACTCCTCCTCCATCATCAGTGAGCTCCTGGTCCATCATCAGTGAGCTCCTGGTCCATCATCAGTGAGCTCCTGGTCCATCAGTGAGCTCCTGGTCCATCAGTGAACTCCTCCTCCATCATCAGTGAGCTCCTGGTCCATCAGTGAACTCCTCCTCCATCATCAGTGAGCTCCTGGTCCATCAGTGAGCTCCTGGCCCATCATCAGTGAGCTCCTGGTCCATCATCAGGGAGCTCCTGGCCCATCAGTGAGCTCCTGGCCCATCAGTGAACTCCTCCTCCATCATCAGTGAGCTCCTGGTCCATCAGTGAGCTCCTGGTCCATCATCAGGGAGCTCCTGGTCCATCAGTGAGCTCCTGGTCCATCATCAGGGAGCTCCTGGTCCATCAGTGAGCTCCTGGTCCATTGAGAGACTCTGACTCAGAAAATAAGGTGGATAACAATAGAAAAAAATATTGGGTGTTGACCTTCAGGCTCCACATGCATACACACACACACACACACACACACACACACACACACATGCGCACACACACACACATGCACACACACACATACACACACACACACACACACACACACACACACACACACACACGCATGAACACACATGCAGAACAGACTGAACTATATAAGATACTGAACAGAACATTTCCTTTATCATAGGAAGCCCAACTCCTAAGTCGGCACCATAGAGTAACCCCAGTTCCAGGGACTCCTACGCTCTCTTCTGTCCTCTCTGGGCACCAGGCATGCACAAGGCCACAGACATACATGCAGGAAAAAAAACCCATAAACATAAAAAAAAAGAATTTTAAAAGAGAAATAAACTGTACATGGAGACAAGCGATCTATTTACACACCTAGGTAAGGACTTGTTTACTTATATTTACTTTGGTGTGAGTGCGCATGTGTACACGTATCTGTGGAGACCAGAGGTTGACTTTTCATGTCTTCCTTGATCTTCATCTTTATTTGAAACAGGATAGAAACTTAGCCTGACTATGGCGCGCAGAAGAGGGGCTTTGGAAAGTGACTGGGGTCATGTACCACTACTTGGATGTGAAGTGTCCCCCATAGGCCAATGCATTTGAAGACTTGATCTTCAGCCACTGACACTATCTGAAAAGGTTGTAGGATCTTTTGGAGTTAGAACTTTGCTAGAGAAAATGGGTCACTAGGGGTGGCTTTGAGTTTTCATAGCCCGCCCAGCCCCAGCTCCTGCTTCCTGACTGCATGATATATATGTATGAGCAGCAGCCTCCAGCCCCCGGCCACCATGCCTACCCTGCTAGGATGGACTGGAGGACAGAAGAATGAGAGTTAGCTTTCTTTATATTTATTTTATTTTATTTTATGTTTATATTTCTTCCTTTATTGTGTGTGTACATGTGCACATACGTGCCGGGCACACATGAGGAGACAGAGGATAGTCTTGTGGTTGTTGGTTCCTGGGACTGAACTCAGGCCATCAGGATTAGTGACAAATGCCATACTTTATCTTCTAAGACATCTGACTGGCCCTAATCCTTCTTTTCTTCTTCCCTCCCTCTCTCCCTCCCTCCTCCCTCCCTCCCTCCCTCCCTCCTTTTCTTCCCTCCCTCCTTTCCCTCTGTTCCTCCCTTTCTTCCTTCTTACTTCCTTTATGGTTTCAATATATAGCCCAGGTTGGCCTAGAACTCTCAATTGCCCACCTTGGCTTCCTGTGTCCTAGAATTATAGGTATGTGCTACCATGACTAGCGATGGAAATACAGATGTGTGAGTATACTAAATACCAATAAAATGTACATTTCAAATGAAGGAATTACATGGTATCTGAGTTATACCTCAATAAAGCTGCCAAAATAACATTTTAAAAGTTACAAAAGAAAATATATGATAGCATTCCATTTCTGGAGCAATTTAAAAATAAGACAAAACAGTATATTGCACAAGATGTATATTTGGTAACCAGTGGGGAAAACAGGGGGACAAACAAAATTCTCAGCAGAGCAGCTGCCTGCAGGACAAAAAAGACAAAAATATACTCATCAAGTTAGCATGCACGCACATGCACACACACACCTTCATTCAGTACACTCAGGGTCAACCTGTTTCTTTTTTTCTTTTTTTTTTTTTTTTTTGGTTGGTTGGTTTGTTTGTTTATCGAGACAGGGTTTCTCAGTGTAGCTTTGGAGCCTGTCCTGGAACTCGTTCTGTAGACCAGGCTGGCCTCGAACTCACAGAGATCTGCCTGCCTCCGCCTCCTGAGTGCTGAGATTAAAGTTGTGCACCACCAACGCCTGGCCAGCCTGTTTCTCTTTAGACTAAATGCTGTACCACCATTGAGCTGCACCATCAGCTCTCTTAGGACAAGTTCCTCAAGCTGGCCTTGAAGTCACTTTGAAGTCCAGGCACACCTTGAACTTGCTAACCTCTGAAGTATCTGGAATTATAGGCCTATGTCACCGGTCCTAGCTGTATTGTCCTATTCCTTAAGCGAGGAGGAGGGTTGATAGTAAAATCAAAATGGCTTCCCAGGGTTGAGAGCATGCCTGGCAAGTGTGAGCCCCTGGGTTCATCATCATTGCATAAATGAAGCTCTTGACATTGCTGTTGGCTGGGCAGACACTCGGATGTAGTTGTCTTTGCCTGAGAAATGCCTGAAGCATACTTTTCCACTCACACCGTCCTTTGGGCTTAGGCATGAGAGATGTATGACACAAATCTAGGCTGAGAGAGTTCTGCTAAGTACAAGATTCTACATGTCAGGAAGAAAGAGAGAAGAGGAAATGGGCTGGCAACGTTGAGGGGGGCATTCTCTCAGAAGCGTTCCAGAGAAAGCTGACAGAATGAAACACTAAAAAATGCAGTGACTGGTGATCCAGCAGGGAATTATAAATCGGAGCCTCCAGAGATTCTGCAAGAGTAAAGAATTGAAACACCCTTCCATTATTAACCTGTTCATGTCTGTCTTCCTCAGACACCCCAGGTTAGATAGTTCATGTAGGATCAAGTGGCTTTTACCATTCATTTATACCTGTCTCTTTTCCAAGGAAGGAGAAAGGGGAGAGAAGGAAGGGAAAGAAAAAAAGGGAGAGGGAAGGAACTGAGTTGGCTTTGGCTCACTTTTTTTTTTTTTAAACCTTGGGGGTTTTTGTTGTTGTCGTGTGTCTGTGTGTGTGTGTGTGTGTGTGTGTGTGTGTGTGTGTGTGTGTGTGTGTGTGTGCCCAAGAGCACGCATGTGCACACATGGGGATCAGAGGACAACTTTTGGAGTCAGTTCTCTCCTTCTACCTTTACATGGATTCCAGGAATTGGGCTCAGGTCATCAGGCACGGCAAGCTCCTTTACCCTCTGAGAGCCCTGACTCTCATTTTCAGCATCTGACAAGTAAGGCAACTGGTGTCAGGTGTAAGGTATCCAGGGGTCCAGATAGGTCCAGAAGGAACCAGTGTAGAGAGTCCCAGCACTGCGCCAGCACTGCTACAAACCCCAGAGCTCCCTGATCCCTTCCCCATGTTTGCCTCCGTTCGGCAGAATCATCTATTTAAAATGAGATAATGGAGATAGGAGAGCCCTGAGAGCAGAAACCCTCTCTGAGTACAAGTTATTGCTGCTGTCATTACTATTACCTGAAAGCGCTTTGCAGACTCGAGATTGACAAAGGCTATGTAATAAGAGATTATCCAGGAACTTCTTGGGTTCTTATGCCCAACTTGCTACTCTAATGGCTTCGGGAAGGGGGCAGGGTGGGCAGGAAGGAGACAACATCAGTCCTCATCCCTTCTGGGTGGTGACAGAGAAAGGAGAGACTCACTGTGATCTCCCCCTAGTTGAGAAGTGGAGGCCCAGAGGAGGGATAGCCCTGACTAGGACCAGAGTGTTAGCCCCTGACATGCAGGACACCAAAGCTACTGAGTACAGGGTAGAACTATGAACAGTGAAAACAAACCTTACAGCCAAGCCCTGACCCACCATCCACAAGGCTGCTCTGTCCAATAGGGAACCAGAACAGAACTAAGATCAGCCTCACTGACTACAAGACAGAGTCTTCTGGAAAAGCTAACTCAGCTCAGATGGCCCAGTTGTGGCTGCCGGCAGCAAATCACAGAGTTAGCCATGATCCTCAAGGCGCCCTCCTCTGATCTGCCAGACACTCTGGGCACGCTGGATTTAATTTGACTCTCCCTGGTGTGATCACATGGAAGGAAAACCCAATCTGAACTCCAGTTTCTCCTACCACACACTTCCCACCCAGATCCCTTCTGTGACCTCGGAAGGCTCAGGCATTTCTCTCCGCCAGCAGGCTCCACGTGGGCGTCCTCTAACCCAGTCTGCTTCTGACACTGCCTGCTTGGAGATAGTGTCAGATCCCATAAGTTGAGGACTTGGTCCCCCAAATCACCCCTCCCCACCTCAGATGCCAGTATTCCCCAAATTATATATTTTTAAAATTTTTTAAACTTTCATTGCTTCTTTTATATTTTGAGATTATAATGCAGTCACATTTCCCCATCCCCTTCCCTCCCTCAAGCCCTCCCATGTAGTCCTCCTTGCTCCCCTTCAACTTCACACCCTGTCTATTCATTCATTGTTGTTATACACACATATATGTTTATTTTACATGTGTGTTTTGCCTGCATGTATGTGTGTATACCATGCATGTGTCTGATACCCATGGAGACCAGAAGAGTATATCATTTTGCCTGGAATTACAGATGATTGTGAGCTGCCATACTTGTGGAACCAAGCCCAGGTCCCCATGCTCCTTGCTGAGCCATCTCTCCGGCCCCACTCCCCAGGTCATTTTATCTGTGCTTCTAACCACATGGCTTTCAGTTGGGAGTGGTATTTTGGATCTGAAACGTCCCTCAGAGGCTTGGTTCTGCTGTGCTACTAGAGTGTGGTAAAACTTTAAGAGGTGGGACCTACTGGGATATTTTAGGTCACTGAGGAAATATTCGCACCCCACTCTCTTCTTGGTTTTTGCTCTCACCATGGAGTATCCCAAAGCATCAGGGTTAAGCAACTGGTCATGGGCAGAAACCTCCAAAACTATGGGCCAAAGTAAACCTTCTTTCCATATAGGTTGATTTGTCTGTTTATATCTGTTGATTTATATCAGTTACAGTAACAGAAAACTAACACATCAGGATTTCTACAACCCGCCCTCCAGGTCCAAACAATGTGCTTGAGAGGCTCATGAAACTCATGCAAGCACTTCCTACCTGTTCATTAGAGAGGACTTTTCAAAGGAGGGGATGAAGCCCAGTGCTTCCCTGGCTCTCCAGGCACACCACATTTTAGGACAACCCTTGCTGAGCTACCCGGAAGCTCTCCAAACCTAGTGGTTTGGGGATTTTATGGAGTTTTCATCATACACATAATTGCCAAACAGACTGAGCTGGAAAGCCTAGCACATTCCTTCTCCACTCTGGAGAGCAGGACCCTCATGGAATAAGGTGTTAGCAAACCATTATCAAACAAGGTCCACCAAGATTATGAACCAGAAACTATGGATGAAAACCAACAACTATGTATCATAATATCACACCCAGGGCCATAGGGCAAGAGTAAAATGAGGTCCCGGGTTCATTTGCATCTGGTTTACATACAATTAGCATACTCCTGCACAGACTTTGAGACAGACATCTCTATTTATTCCTTGCTTACCTTCAATCCCGGCCCTCCTCACATTCCAGGGAAAGCAGGTTTTGTCTCCAGTGGTTGATGTGCCTGAAAGGCCTTTGATAATCGCTGAGCACAAATCTCACTTGCACCAGGCAAATGCAGCCTCATTTGGCTGTCATTATCTCCCTTCCAACTGCAGTACTGTTTCCAAAACGTGCGTGCAGAGCTCCTTTCTGGATTTCCCACACACCTACTCTTTGAAACTGCTTCACTTTTCCTTAACACTTTAACTGGAGCGGGAGTGAGCACTGGGCCTGGGCTAGGCTCCACAGTGTTCCAACAATAGGGAGACAGGGATGGATGGATGGATGGATGGATGGATGGATGGATGGATGGATGGATGGATGGTGCCTTGTTCCCCTCCCCATAACAGGGTCTGGGACAAATATGGAGTGAGCCCCAACCCCCATCTGAGGATTTTGTGGCACCAGAAAAGTCTCTAGCTGGTTTGTTAAGCTGCTGTCACTCAGCCAGAGGCTCTGGGTTGAGCTGGAAAGTTCTAGAAAAGAATCTGTCCTTATCAAATTACACATTCTGCTGGGTTGCCTCCTCCATCCTCCAGACCTCAAAGAGCTATCAGAAGGTTGACACTGGGGCCTTTAGGGAGGCTTCCAGGAGAATTAGTGGGACTCCTAAAATGAATGAATGCAGACTGCTGAGAGAAAGTGCAGCCACCCAGCTGTAGGTATGCTCATCAATGCTACAATTGTAAAGGTACACTCTGCAAGCTCAGAAGCTAATGAGGGAAACAGGCACAGTCCAGCTAACAGGCCCCGAAGAGTTCTGGAGTCTTCAAAAGATCCTAATTCCATGGAAAAAATACAGAAAGGGGAAAGGCCTGTTGCAAGCTAGAACCTTGTACCTCTTCCTTCCAATGTGTGGCTGAGGTACAGGGCACGGAAGTACCACTAAGTCCCTAGGGAGAGAGCATGGCCAAGGTGAAAGGCTACTTTCTGCTCTCTAGAAACCTCCAGGTACTAAAATATTGCCAAAGGTCTGATCAAAATTCTATTTCTCTGTCCCTCCCTTCTTCCTTCCCTTCCTCCCTCCCTCTCTCTCCCCTCACCAGTTAGATGGTGATGAGCTTTGGGTGGCTCGTGTATATAATTCAGCTTCCAGAGGCTGTGTGAGCATGGTCCAGCCCCTTACCTTGAGTGCTCCAGTACCCTGGGATCTGAAATGACAGCCCCTCTCCCTGTTCTGAAGCTTGACTTGATGACAAACATGGAGGGCATTCTAAATGCATATGACTGTGATAAACAACTTTGAAGGAAAATAATAAAACCAGTGGAGCAGTGGCTGGAGAGATGGCTCAGCAGTTAGGAGCACCAGCTGCTCTTGTGGAGAACCAGGGTTCAGTTCCCAGCACCTAGCAGTAGCTCACAATTACCCATAACTCTAGTTCCAGGGAATACAATGCCCCATGAGGCTTGCACAAGGCACAAGTACATACATGCAGGAAAAACACTCATCCACATAAAATAAATCTAAAACAAATATTTAAAACAAAACTGTGGAAGTTACAAACCTATGTTAGCCACTTGCACAGGAGCAAGCGAGGAAGTAAGAACTGTGTCCTCAACACCCAGAAGCACTGCACAAAGCCTCTGGACTTTGTGTTGCTGGCTCCCTAGGCAGCATGGGCTCTGTGGTAGCACTCAGGATGAACCAGCTAGCCCCTGTGGAGTGAACCTTTGTTCTCTCCATGGCGTGCTTCTCGTGTTCAAAGAGTATCCTTTAGCTGGACATAGTGCATGTAGCATGGATCCCCGACTGAGAAAGAAAAGCAGTCAAAGCCGGGCGGGACTGGTGTAGATCAACCTCCGGGGACCCAGCCCACTGCAATCACTAGCTTAGACAATGCAAATTATTTATCCATTGTTAGATTGTCCAACATAACAAAGATTATGATCTAGTACAAAATTATCTTAGCAATCACCTCATTTAGGACACACAAGGGCTGGAGAGACGGCTCTGAAGAACACCTGTGGCTCTTGTGAAGGAACCCCAAGGTCAGTTCCTGCTCTCTGCTGGAGATGGCTCACAAACACCTATGACAATAGCATCAGGGCACCCAATATGCTTTTCTGACCCTATGGACACACACATACACACTGACATAAACATTAATAATAATAAATAGTAACAGGGTTCCGTGGTTAAGAGCAACTGTTGTTCTTGCTGAGAACCTTGCTGAGGTTTGGTTCCCAGCACAAACACAGAAATTCACAACCATCTGTAACTCCAGTCCCAGGAGATCTGATACCTTTTTGATGTGTGTAGGCACCAGGCATGTATGCAATGCACATACACACAAACAGGCCACACACACACACACACAAAATAATATAACCACTTTACATGGGCCAGTAAGACAGCTCAGTTGATAAAAGTGCTTGCCATACAAACCTGACAATCCAAATTTAGTCCCTACTATGGAAGGTGAGAATTTAGCAACCTACTATGGAAGGTGAGAATCAATTCCCAAAAGTTTTCCTTACATACACACACACACACACCAGTGACAACATATATAAATAAAATTTTAAAATAAATCAATAAAACATGCACATATTCCTTTAGGATCTGGGTAAAGGGCCAACAGAGCCTTCACCTGTAGGCATGTGGGATGTGCTTTGTCACCTTGTAAGCAAGCTGAGCTTTCCCCCAAAGTAGCACCCCAGGCTCACTTGTGGTCTACATCCCATAAGAACATATCCGCCAGAGGGCATTAAGGGTTCAGGGTTGGTTTAGTCAACATAGCACAAAGATGCCATGATCTTGCATCTTGCCAGGGAACTTGCAAATTACTTGCCGTCACGGGGAAGTCCCTTTCTGACTTTGGTGTCCATAGGGGTATTGCTGTGATGGAGATATATGCAAAATGCTGAGACTACATTAGATCATTGTTCCTGTTGGCTCTGTCATCCCTACCCACATGGTTACGGGTTTGATAGATACACAAATTAGGCCACCATAATTCACTGATGCAAATAAAATGATTCAGACCAAGCTCTTGATTGGTGCTGAGTCATATAATCCATACATCTGCTACACAAACACACTTGCAGTCCCTTTTAGAACAGCCAAAACTCAAAGCGTCAATCTCATGTCTCTATTCTCAAATGCCCCCCCCCCCGTTTCCAACAAGCCCCTTTGAGACTGAGCAATGAAACTGGACCCTCATAAGCTTTGCCCCAGTCAGAGAGAGCTTGTACACACCTGGAGCACAAGAACTACGTCTGCCTGGCTCCCTGCACACCTAGAATGGCACCTCCTGTAAGCAACTGCACGGGGTTCAAAACAACCTGAGTGGTAAAAGCAGAACATGGCCGTGTGTCTGGGCAAAAACAACAAACCCATCAGTGTCCCTTATCTTCCTACCCAAGTGATTTAGGAAAGAGCATGTAACTACTGCCAGTCGTAGCTGTCTTTGGAATTGACTTTTAAATAGTGAGCTAGACTTGCTCTCCTCCCTGGAGCTGTCATGGGGTGTGGGGTGGGAGTTGGGGGGCATATGTCTATATACCAATAATACAAGCAGGAGTGAATGGGGCCACTTGGAAAGAGAGATCCTGAGGACCTTCTGTGAGCAGCTGGATCTAGCTGAACCTAAACTGACAGCAGCTGTGTTATATAAGCAAGTTGAATTTCTATTTACAAAACCTTTTTTTCCCCTGTCAAACCCAGAAGTTCTAATAATATGAAAGCATGAATTCATGAGGTTAGCTTCCTGTTTCTTCAAGGCATCCACACAGGCAGTGATAAATAAACACCCTTTGGCTTACTCAGGGAAGGTAACACACCACTGCACGTCCAGTTGCCCTCAAAAGGCAGCCAAGATAATGGCAATAGGGCCAGGTCACCGCACAGTCCCACCCACAGTCGGTTCCTGCAGCTCCAGCCCCACACCTTCCAAAGCCGTTACAGCTTGACCTTGAAATGTCCTCCACAGGCTCCTGGTTTGAGTCGTGGCCCCCAACTAGTGGAGCTATTTTTTTGTTTTTGTTTTTGTTTTTTTGTTTTGTTTTTCGAGACAGGGTTTCTCTGTGCCTTTGGAGGCTGTCCTGGAACTAGATCTTGTAGACCAGGCTGGTCTCGAACTCACAGAGATCCACCTGCCTCTGCCTCTCGAGTGATGGGATTAAAGGTGTGCGCCACCAACGCCCGGCAGTGGTGCTATTTTTGAAAGACTGTAGAAACCTGAGCCCTAGGTGGGCCCTAGCTGGAGGCTAGATTGAAGGTAAGGATGTAATTATTTCACTAGACCCAAGATAAATGATAAATGGGGGTTTATTAGGGAAAAATTACACAGAAAAATGCAAAGAACCGCTAGAATGTTTCCCCGCCCAACCTACTGGATCCGCTGACCCATCAGAAAGACCAGCAAAGGAAAGCCACGCCTCAAGCTTCCATCATTCTGCTTCCATCTGCCTGAGGCCACGCCCAAAGGTGGGTGTGGCCACTATTACATGTTCACAGACAAGATGCCTACACTAGGTCACTGGGGAATGGGGGCTCGCGCTCTCTTCCTCCCTCCTTCTTTTCTATCATGATATGAATGGTTTCTGACACACGTTCTCACTGTTGTGTTGTTCCTCCCTCACTCCAGGCTCAGAGACACAGAGCCAAACAACCAATCCCAGGTGAACCCTCTGAAACCATGAGCCAAAATAAAATAAACCTTTTCTCCCTTTAAGTTGTCTGTGTCTGGCATTCTATCACAGCAACAAAAAGTAACGCACACCAGTGTGTGCCTGGACAATACCCAGACGTCTCTTATTATCTCTCAAGCCTGGTTGAACAGTCAGGATGATGAAGACCAATTTTTAGGAAAGGTCCTCTTCTTGTTGTGGTCGATGGAGCCTCACACCATTGGTCACAATCGCAGTCAAGATAATGGCGTCTCATTTTTCACTGATCTAGTTCTGCTGATGTACTTTATCTCCTTGCTCTGATTTCTCAACTTGAGGAATCCAAATGTCCTCAGCTCACCAGGACTGACCAGGCCTTTGGCAAACCAATTTTACCAAAATTCCAAAGAAGTTGCTTGAGGAAACTGAATAACTAGTTATTCATTTAGAATGAGGAAGATGGCATTTTATATTTAATTTACATGAAGATTAGACTTTAGACAGTCTGAACATTATCTTCTTCATAAGAATATCTACTGAGGAAACTTAATTAAGGTAAATTGGAAAAAATATAAAATGAGACAAATGGTCCCGGATACCCACGTAGCTTGTTTTCACGGAATTAAGAAAGACCTGATGACTCACATTCAGACGAGAAATGATCGGTTCAGCAGATCACAGCACCCTCTCCAACAGACAGCCACGGGCTTCAGAATCCTAATCAATGGGCACAGAGGCACACACCTATGATTCCAGCATTCCAAAATCTAAGAAAGTATCGCCCAAAGGATTGAGAGCTTGAGGCCAGCTTGGGCTACAAAGTGGGACTCTGAATAAATAAACACCTATAATCCCAGCACTTCAGAGGTGAAGGCAGGAGAATCGTGAGCCCGGGTCATCCTCAGCTACATTCTGAGCTGGAGGTCAGCCTGGACTACAAGAGACCTTGTTCCAAAAATTTTTTTTAAAAATTATAGAAAGAAATCCTTACATACTTGCACACCAGGTACTTCCCGTCTTCTTGTGGCTGTATTCAAATCACTTTCATCGTTCAGGTCCATTTCATCAAAAGACTTGGAAGACTGCCACCAAGAAAGAGAAGAATGGAGAACTGTGAACCAAACCCCTGTGAAGAGGCTCCGTCTGTGTGAAGAGAGATGGATTTGCACATCAGCCGAGTATCCTTAAACCCCTTTAATAGCCATTTACTCAACTTCAGTTCCTATGTGTGTTGTTTTTTTTTTTTTTTTGCTCTTTTGACTTTTTTTGAGGGGCCCACCACCCAGCTCTCAAATGACACACCAGGGCTTATTCTTAGTTATGAATGCCCAGCCTTAGCTTGGCTTGTTGCTAGTCAGCTTTTCTTAAATTATCCCGACTACCTTTTCCCTCTGGGCTTTTATCTTTACTTCTGTATGTCTTATTTTCCTTCTTACTCCACGGGGGTGGCTGGGTTGCTGACCTCTGATGTCCTCCTCTCCTTGTTCTCTTGCTGCTCCTACGGGATAATTAACATTATGAAAAGCTGGCAAGCAACAAGCCAAAGTAAGGCCGGGCATTCATACCTAAGAATAAGCCTCCATGTGTGATTTATTTGGGAGCTGGGTGGTGGGCCCCTCAAAAAGGCAAAAGAGTGAAACATTACACCAAATGTCCCTGACCTCACAGGTTAGACATGACTAGATACAACTCAAGAGAATGAATCCCTGAGCATCACAGACCTCCAGCCTCTGTGCATCCTAAAGCCCAGAATGGAATTCAGAAAGTATCTGAAACCCACAGAAGAGGTTGCGTCCTGCCTTCCCAGAACCCCCCCTGCCTGGAGCTCACACCGATGTCACTGGTTAACCTATTGATTTATGACTTTGCTCTGTGCCTAGGAAAGTCCACACAACCTCTTTGTAGTGGATGTCATCACTCAGGGGTAATTTGAATCCATGTTCCTAGGCCAGAATAAATTCTTTATTTCCCTTAAAGAAGAACACATCTCCAGTGATGTCACTCATTACCCACCCGACAGCCATTTCTTCTCTTTCCTTCTTGACAGAATTCTGATTTAGTCCAAATGTCCTCATGATCCCCAAAGCCAGTAAACCATGTGTCTCTTGGGACATCAGCATCACTTTCTTCCTGTGAACCATCAACAATGATGTCACATGTTGCTGGACATGGATGGCCATCTTGCTCGAGCCATCACCAGAGGAAGAGCCAGCTGAGAATCATCCTTAATCTTTGCATGTGGCCCCTCTGTCATCGTCTCATCTCAGAGCCTTGCTTCAGTGCCACAGCAGGAGCTCTCTCTACTGCTTTTGTTACTTGTAGCCACAGGCTTCCTGACTGGCACCCTCCATCTGAGGTCATTTGAAAAGACAAGCATGCCTGGTTTACCGTCCTGGGGCAGAACATAAGACACTCCTTTTTATTTTATTTTTTTGTTTTTGTTTTTGTTTTTCAAGACAGGGCTTCTCTGTGTAGCTTTGGAGCCTATCCTGGCACTCGCTCTGGAGACCAGGCTGGCCTCAAACTCACAAAGATCCTCCGAGTGCTGGGATTAAAGGTGAGCGCCACCAACGCCCGGCAACACTCCTCTTCTTTAACAGAGTTATTTAGCTGGACTCTGAATGTAGGGAGGGAACAGGGATCCCAGCAACGAAACCACGAAGGAGCTAGCTTATAAGTTCCTTTCTTCCCCATTCAAAAGGCTTCTCCAAAGCCAGCAGAAAGGGCAAAGGAAGAGAGGTGAGGCAGTAAGAGGGGGGATGGGAAGTGGTTCCCAGTGTGGCATTAGACAGCGTGCTCCAGGGAAGGGAAGGTAGCAGGCTATGGGGGGGGGGGGGGGTAAGCACGGTTAGGTTGCTAGACAGAGCAAGTATAATATTATTCTCAGGCTGATGAGATAGCTCAGCAAAGCACTTGCTGCCATAGCTAATAAGCTGAATTTGATTCCCGGGGCCCACATGGTGGAAACAAAGAATGGATTCCTCAAATGGTAACCCCACACACACACGTATGTGCACACATACATACACAAATAAACCAGTGTTAAAGAAAAAGACTTCAGTGTCATTATTATAAAGCCAGTCCCAAGAACACCAGAGCCTTCCTCTCCCACTATCAAATCTTTGCCAATTAAAACTGCTGCAGCTGGGGCTAGAGAAATGGCACAGTAAAGGATCTAGCTTGATTTCAGCACCCACATGGTGGCTCGCAACCATCTGTAACTCTACTCCCCAGAGATCTGACACCCTCTTTGGGCTTCTACAGGTCCTAGGCAGGTACATGGTACACAGACACACATGCAGGCAAAATGCCCAAGCACATAAAATACAATAAATTAATAAAACGTTACAACCTTTCTTCTAAATGGAAAATGATCAGATATGAGTATCCCCCCCAAAAAAATACCTCTAAAATACTTCAATAACTAAGCCAGGAATAAAATAGGGGAACAGATTGGGTAAAACAGCTGATACAACAATGTATAGAAGCCAATTTTAGAAAGAAAGTTAGATTTCATCTCTTAGATGCATTAAACGAAAGACTTTGCTTAGCGTTCAGCTGGAGGCTTCCCCAGATTCTGCTGTTACATTTTACCTAGTGAAGAGAAGACACACTTTCCTGTCTTTGAAGAGAGGTGGCCATGAGCTGCCTGATGTGAGCCCCCAGAAGGGACAGCAGGTGCCCAAGTTAGGATTCCCCACACACACCTGTCTCCTCTCTGCTTCCTGTCTCCTCCATGTAGGTCACTGCCTGGCACTCCAGCCAGAAAAAGTTTCATGACAACTAACACTCAACAGGTAATGTTATTATTGGTTTACACAGGGGTCAGGTAACACAGCCCACCAGAGCTGAGATGATGTGGTGACAGAAGCAGCTCGTAGTTGTGGCACAAGAAGCCAGAGGAAGCTGGTTACCACTCAGGTAGTCGGGAAACAGAAAGCTTGGACTGGAAACGAGGCCAGGCTGTAGTTCCCCAAGGCCAGCCCCTCAGCCACTCACGTCCTCCACCCCCTGAAGATGCTATACCCTCCCCAAACAGCATAGCTGGCTGGGAGCTACTGTTCACACATAAGCCGGTGGATTCCAGAGCCCCTGGCCCATGACCTCTTGCCTCAAGGGAAATGGGTTTAGTGAGCAAGGGAGTTCTCAAGTATGGGAGAGGAGGCATGAGTTCTTAACTCTTCCTTCCCCAGGAAAAGGCCTCTGCCAGATCCACCAATGACCTCATTCACATTCTGAGGCCAACAGAGCCTGTAGGGGGCAAAGGAGTGCAAACTTTATTGGTTTGGGTTTTTAAAGGCTTTATTCCCCATTCCCCTTTCTAGTGTTTTGCTTTTTTGTTTGCTTGTTTTTTTTGCGGTTTTTTTGTTTTGTTTTGTTTTGTTTTTGTTTTTTGGGGGGTTAGCAATTTTTTCCTAATTGAAACATTCCCTCCTGGAGGGAAAAGAGAAGCTCAGCTCATCATACATCACAGAAAGTCAAGGAAACTTAAAATGTTCAAAAACTTACAAGACTCACAAGTCCCCTTGAGTGGTTTGAAAGAAAATGCCATGGTGTCTCTTCACAGAAATAGAAACCCTAAGACAGAAGTTGCTACCAGGAGTGGGATATTACTGTGATGGGCCTGACCATGTTTTTGTTTGGAGTAATATGGACTTTTATACTTTGGGTTAGGAAAGTAGTGGAAAGCTTGAAGCACTGCTTAATGGGCCATCCCAGTAGGAGCATGGGAGACAGAGGTGCTCAGTGTGATTTGATGAACTGTGAGGGACTAGAGTCCTCAAGAGGTTTCAGAGGAGAAGAATTTTAGTATGCTGCCAAGAGATTGTTCTTGTGATATTCTGGTGAAGAAAGTGACTGCCTTTGCCCTTGTCCAAAGAGTCTGCCTGAGGTAAAGTGAAGAGATTGGATTAATCCCATTGGCAGAGGAAATGTCAAAACAGCTTAATATAGACTCTGTCATGTGGTTATTAGTGGTAACTCTAATGAAGATTTATAATGAAAAGGAGCAGACTAAGTAGGGTAAATTGCAAAATGTAAATTTTGAGGAAAAAAATGGAGCACCAGGAAGTAAAATAGAGCTAAATTCTATGTTCAATGAGATAAACAGATTAAGAGATACAATAAAGGGGTAGTGAGTTCAGGTCAAGATCCCACCCAGATAAATTTCCAACTTGTGAAAAGGAATTAAAGGAAATCTCAGAGCCAGGTGTGAGGGGGCAAACCTTTAATCTCAGTACTCAGAAAGCAAAGGCTAGCAGATCTCTGAATTTGAAGCCAGCCTGGTCTATAGAGTGAGTCCAAGGACAGAAAAGCTTAAGCAGTGAAGGAAACAATGAAAACCAGAAAGCCAGTGAAGATATAATTAAAGGAAGGGGGCATGTTCCAGTCCCAGCAAGTAGCAGAACTTGGCAGTTTCGGCCATGTGATTCTGACTTTAGAGTTAAGGATAGAAGAAAAGAGTTATAGAATTTGCCTCTACACGTAAGGAAAGCCACTGAAGCCAAGCATATGTCAGGGTGTCCCTGAATGGAGGCCTAGAGAGGCCATTGTGTGAAGCTGTGATGTTGAAGCAGTGTATCAACTTGGAGATCCTAAGATATTAGAAATGCCCGAGTTGTGGGATACCTGCCAAGGAGAGCTGCTAACAGAGAGTGGAACCAGCCCAAGAGAAAGAAGTGTTGCAGTCAACAAAGCTGAACAGAATTGGAGATCTGAAGAGCATTTTGACATCAGACATGGAATGCAGAGTTTGGAGTTGCCCAGCTGGTTTTCAATCTTGCTTTGGTCCAGTATTTGTCTCAGTATGCTCCCTTCCCTGTATCTTGGAATGGCAATGTATATCCTGTGGCATTATATGCTGGAAGTATGTGATTTGCTTTTGTATTTTTATTTTATAGGGGATTACAGTTAAGAGATTGCATGAATCTCAGAAGGGACTTAGAACTTTGGACTTTTGGAGCCTGGAGAGATGGCTCAGAGGTTAAGAGCACCAACTGCTCTTCCAGAGGTCCTGAGTTCAATTCCCAGCAACCACATGGTGGCTCACAACCATCTGTTATGAGATCTGGTGCCCTCTTCCGGCCTGCAGGCATACATGTAGGCAGAACATCGTATACAATCAATCAATCAAAAAAAAAAAAAAAGAACTTTAGACTTTTAGACTTTTAAACATTGTTGAGACGGATAGACTGTGGGGACTTTTGAAGTTGGACTCAATGTATCTTTGCACCATAATATGACTACAAGCCTTTGGGGGGCAGGGAATTGAATGTGGGTCTTTGAAAGAAAATGGCCCGGCCCCCACAGGGCGAGGTGCTATTTAGAGGTGTGGCCTTGTTGAAGTAGGTGTGGCCTTGCTGCAGTAAGTGTGTCACGGTGGGGATGGGCTTTGAGGTCTCTCTCCTATGCTCAAGATACCGTCCAGTGACACAGCTCATTTCCGGTTGCCTTCTGATGAAGATGTAGCCAGCACCATATCTGCCTGTGCACCGCCATGCTCCCCACATGATGATCACAGACTGTACCTTTGAAACTGTCAGCTGCCACCCCAATTAAATGTTGTCCTTAAAGAGTTGCTGTGGTCATGGTGTCTCTTCACAGAAATAGAAACCCTAAGACACCCCTCCTGAAGACTATAAAAGCAGTGACCAATTGCTAGCAGAGAGTCTGTAAGAGCCAGCCTGCCTGCTAGTCATTCAGAGAGCTCTGGGGATGCAGCTTTGGTTTTCACCCATGTTTCACCCATGCTGGGGCTCTCTGGTGGTGCAGCCACCTGTGCAGCATCCAGGCTCTTGTAAGAACACTCAACCACACTCCTGTAAGTAAGCCCAATAAACTCATTGGTTCTCCAAGTTGGACTTTGGTGGGATGGTTACTTTGTTCTGACCTTGGTTCCCTGTCTAGAAAGACTAGATTTGTATCATGTCATCGTGTGTGTGTGTGTGTGTGTGTGTGTGTGTGTGTGTGTGTGTGTGTATGTTATAACTCTCAACACCTTTCCTCCAAATCCAAGCAAATGAAATTAGAAAAGAAAAAATCTAATCCTACCCATCTGGTAACTGGGAATGACTGCACAAGTCCTGGACAGAGCCTTGCAATACACTGTGGGTCACAGAGGATGGCACGGACAAAAGGAATTCTGGGTCACATTTTTTGGACAAGATTCATCCTAATAAAAATATTAAGTGCCAAGGAAAATTTTTGTTGTTGTTTTCTTTGGATGGAGCCAAACACAAAAGGTGGTATGTTCATTCAAGGAATTCCTGTGGGCAACAAGAAGAAGGAGAAGCTTCCGACGTCATGTGCAGGTCATGTGGGTGGATCTCAGAAACAGTGAGCAAAAGAAGTTAGCCAAAGAAGAGTGCAAACTGTATTTCATTTCCATGAAACCGCAGAGTGGGCAAAACTAACCTCTCCTGGTAGAAATCAGAGCAGTGGGTTCCTCAGACAGGGTAGAGAGGTGTCAGTTGTCTGGGATCTAGGTAAAAGCTTCAGGGTGTCTCAGTCGCTTTAATTTTGCTAAACACTGTCATAAGATGGTGAAGTTGTAAAGAAAGAAGGTCCTTTTTGCCTCATGGCCCTGATCCAAGGCCATGGCTATTATATGTTAATGGATGGGCTTCTTAATGGCAGAGTCTCCAAAGCAGAGCAAGGAATCACATGGCAAGACATAGGAAAGAGTAGGAGCACATGCTAGAGAGAGCAAGAACAACTCCTTTCTGTTGTATGTCTCAGAAAACCACCTGTGTTCAAATCATGGTGGTTCCAACCCGAGAACCTCATCTCATCTCAATCCCTTCACAAACGCTTTACCCCTAAGCAGCATAAAGCTTCCACCTTCTCAGTATGGCACAATGGAGAGTAAACTCCAGTAGGAGTGTCAGAGGGGACAAACCACGTTCAAACTTGACAAAACACCATGACCAAAATGCAAGTTGGGGAGGAAAGGGTTTACTTGACTTATACTTCCAGATCATAGTCCATCATTGGAGGAAGTCAGAACAGGAACCCAAAGGCAGGAGCTGATGCAGAGACCATGGAGGGGAGCTGCTTACTGACTTGCTTCCCCTGGGTTTCTCGATCTGCTTTCTTATAGAACCCAGAACCACCAGCCCAGGGATGGTACCATCCAGAATGGGCTGGGCCCTCCCCCACAGATCACTAATTGAGAAAATGCCTTACATCGGGATCTCATGGAGGCATTTCCTCACCTGAGGCTCCTTCCTCTCTAATAACTCTAGCTTGTGTCAAGTTGGCACACAAAATCAGCCAGAGCACAGACTATCTATAGCATGGGAGGTGGAAATGGTCCGTGACTTGACTGGGTCAGGTCACATGGTAATCTACATTTACCAATTCTTAAGCCTACACGACTAGGTGAGTACATTTTGTTATTACATAAGCACAATAGTTCAGGGCTGGGAAGATGGCTTGGTGGGTAAGAACTCTTGCTGTGTAAGCACAAGGACTTGGGTTCAAATACCAAAAAATAGTGTCCTAATTTGTCTTCTGTTGCTTTACTAAAAGGACTAGAGAAATAAAAGTTTATTTATTTGATTTACACTTCCACATCATGACCCACTGAGAGAAGCCAAGGTAGGACTAGACTAGAACCTGGAAGCAGGAGCTAAAGCAGAGAGCATGGAGGAGCTCTGCTTACCGGCTTACTCACTTCCTTTTTTTATACAGGTCAGGACCACCTGCCTAGGGGTGGCAGTGCCCACAGGGGACTGGGCTCTCTTATATCTATTAGCAATTAAGAAAATGCCCCTTCAAAGATGTCCACAGGCCAATTCAATGGAGACAATTCCTCAATTGAGAGTCCTTCTTTCCAGGTGTGAACTAAAACTAAATAGGACACAATGTTTTTAAAAAGCTGGACGCGGGTCCACACTCTGCCCTCTGTCCTGCAGCCGGTGCCCAAGTCTCAGGTGAGTCTGGGCGCTGCTCTGCTCCCCCCCCAAACTCCCCCATCAGCCCCTGCTCACTTCTGCCTGAGCCCACCCGGACAAGAGTGGACCTGCCCAGACCGGGAAGGCCCACCCTGAGTCCAGACACACCCCACCCTTGTCTACCCACTGCCCTCTGCCTTCCAGCTGCCGCCAAAGGCTGAGCCCTCCGCCTGCCACCAGAGAGGGGGAGAGACCCCACCTGCACTCACTGGAAGAAGGGATGGGAAGAAGACAGAGTAAGTACACACTTGGGCTCCAAAGCTACACAGAGAAACCCTGTCTCAAAAAAACAAAAAACAAAACAAACAAACAAACAAAAAAAAAACCACTCAACAACAGAAAAACCAATATGACACCACCAGAATCTAGGGACTCCACACCAACAAGATCTGAAAAGTCCAACACAGAAGATGAAGAAGAGATGGACCTCAAAAATTATCTTAGGAAGATGATAGAGACCTTTAAAGAGGAAACAAGAAAATACCTTAAAGAAATAGAAGAAAAAAAAACAAGCAAAAAATTACATGAAATGGAGGAAAAGACAAACCAAAAAATTCAAGAAGTAAACAAATCTCTTAAAAAATCTAAAGAAAGCCAATAAAAAAACAACCAAACAAGTGAAGAAAACACTCAAAATAGTTAAAGGCATGAAAGCTGAAATAGACACAATAAAGAAAACACAGAACGAGGGGATGCTGAAAATAGAAAGGCTGAATAAACAATCAGGAACTAAAGATGTGAGTATAACCAATAGAATTCAAGAGATGGAATAGAGAATCTCGGTTGTTGAAGACTCGCTAGAGGATATTCAGTCATCGACCAAAGAAAATCTCAAGTCCAACAAATCCCTAACACAAAATATCCAGGAAATATGGGACACCGTGAAAAGGCCCAACCTAAGAATAATAGGTATAGAAGAAGGCGAAGAAATACAGCTCAAAGGTACAGAAAACATATTCAACAAAATCATAAAAGAAAACTTCCCCAACCTACAGAAGGATATGCCTATGAAAGTACAAGAAGCTTACAGAACACCAAACAGACTACAAAAAGAAGTCCCCTCAACACATAATAATCAAAACATCAAACCTACAGAATGAAGAGAAAATATTAAGAGCAGCAAAGGAAAAAGGCCAAGTAACATTTAAAGGGAGACCTATCAGAATCACACCTGACTTCTCAATGGAAACTTTGAAAGCCAGAAGGTCTGGATAGATATCCTACAAACACTAAGGGAGCATGGATGCCAACCCAGACTACTGTACCCAGCAAAATTTTCAATCACTATAGATGGAGAAAACAAGATATTCCATGACAAAACCAGACTTAAACAATACATATCCACAAATCCAGCACTACAGAAAGTTCTGGAAGGAAAATTCCAACCCAACGAGGATAACTACACTCACAAAAACATAGGCAATAGATAACACAATTTTACCAGACACGAAAAGAAACAGGAGGGCGAAACACACACACAATGATACCACCAACAATAAATCCAAAACAAACAAGAACCAACAATCAATGGACATTAATATCCCTCAATGTCAATGGTCTTAACCTGCCCATAAAAAGATACAGGCTAACAGAATGGATACGAAGACAGAATCCATCATTCTGCTGTATACAAGAAACACACCTCAACTTCAAAGACAGGTGTTACCTCAGAGTAAAGAGTTGGGAAATCAAATGGGCCCAAGAAACAAGCTCATGTAGCAATCCTAATATCTAACAAATTAGACTTTAAACTAAAATCAATCAAAAGAGATGAAGAAGGGCATTTCATACTCATCACAGGAAAAGTCCATCAAGATGAAGTCTCAATCCTGAACATCTATGTCCCAAATACGAAGGCACCCACATTTGTAAAAGAAACATTACTAAAGCTCAAACCACACATAAAACCACACACACTTATAGTAGGAGACTTCAACACCCTGCTTTTACCACTAGACAGGACCACCAGACAAAAACTTAGCAAAGAAACAAAGGACCTTACAGAAGTTATGACCCAACTGGGTTTAACAGATATCTATAAAACATTCCATCCAAACACAAAAGAATATATCTTCTTCTCAGAACCATGTGGCACCTTCTCTAAAATTGACTACATAGTTGGTAGCAAAGCAAACCTCCACAGATACAAAAAACTTGAAATAACCCCCTGTATCTTATCAAATCACCATGCTTTAAAGCTAGAATTCAACAGCAATACAAATTGCAGAAAACTTACAAACTTGTGGAAATTGGATAACACCCAATTGCACCATTCCTGGGTTGAGGAAGAAATAAATAAAGACTTCCTAGAATTTAATGAAAATGTAGACACAACATATCCAAACTTATGGGACACTCTGAAAGCAGTGCTAAGAGGAAAGTTCATAGCACTAAGTGCCCACATGAAGAAACTGGAGAAAAGTCACACTAGAGAACTGACAGAACAACTGAAAGATTTAGAGCAAAAATAAGCAAACTCACCATGGAGGAGTAGACGCCAGGAAATAATCAAACTGAGGGCTGAAATCAATAAAGTACAAACTAGGAAAACATTACAAAGAATCAATGAAACAAAGAGTTGGTTCTTTGAGAAGATCAATAAGATAGACAAACCTCTATCCAAACGAACCAAAAGGCAGAGAGAGAACATGCTAATTAACAAAATCAGAAACAAAAAGGGGGGTATAACAACGGACACTGAGGAAATCCAGAGAATCATCAGGTCATATTTGAAAACTTGTACTCCACAAAATTCGAAAATCTAAAGGAAATGGACAATTTTCTGGATAGATATCACTTACCAAAATTAAACCAAGAACAGATAAGCAGTTTAAATCGACCGATAACCCCTAATGAAATAGAAGCAGTCATCAAAAGCCTCCCAACCAAAAAAAGCCCAGGGCCAGTTGGCTTCAACGCAGAATTCTACCAGAAATTCAAACAAGAGCTAACACCAGTACTCCTCAAATTGTTCCACACAATAGAAGCAGAAGGGATATTGCCAAACTCTTTTTACGAGGCTAAAATCACTTTGATACCCAAGCCACATAAAGATAAAACTAAAAAAGAGAACTACAGACCAATATCCCTCATGAACATTGATGCAAAAATACTCAACAAAATATTGGTGAATCGAATCCAAGAACACATCAGAAAAATCATCCACTATGATCAAATAGGCTTCATCCCAGGGATGTAAGGATGGTTCAACATACAAAAATCCATCAATGTAATCCACCATATAAACAAACTGAAAAAGAAAAACCACATGATCATCTCACTAAATGCTGAAAAAGCCTTTGACAAAATCCAACATCCCTTCATGATAAAGATCTTGGAGAGAACAGGAATAACAGGAACATATCTAAACATGATAAACTCAATATACACCAAACCAATACCCAACATCAAACTAAATGGAGAGAAACTCAAAGCGATTCCTCTAAAATCAGGAACAAGACAAGGCTGCCCACTCTCTCCATATCTCTTCAATATTGTACTTGAAGTTCTAGCTAAAGCAATAAGACAAGGAAAGGAGATCAAAGGGATACAAATTGGAAAGGAAGAAGTCAAACTTTCATTATTTGCAGATGATATATGATAGTCTACATAAGTGACCCAAAAAAAACTCTATCAGGTTACTCCTACAGCTGATAAACACCTTCAGCAAAGCAGCAGCATACAAAATTAATTCAAAAGATCAGTAGCCCTACTATATAGAGATGATAAATCCAATGAGAAAGAAATCAGAGAAACATCACCCTTCACAATATCCACAAAGAAATAAAAGAAGATACCAGAAAATAGAAAGATCTCCCATGCTCTTAGATAGGTAGAATCAACATAGTAAAAATGGCAATCTGCCAAAAGCAATCTACAGATTCAACGCAATCACCATCAAAATCCCAACACAGTTCTTCACAAACCTCGAAAGAACAATACTCAACTTCATATGGAAAAACAAAAAACCCAGGATAGCCAAAACAACGCTGTACAATAAAGGATCTTCTGGAGGCATCACCATCCCTGACTTCAAGCTCTATTATAGAGCCATAGTTCTGAAAACAGCTTGGTATTGGCACAAAAATAGATAGATAGACCAATGGAATGGAATTGAAAACCCTGATATTAACCCACACACCTATGAACACCTTATTTTTGACAAAGACGCTAAATCTATACAATGGAAGAAAGATAGCATCTTCAACAAATGGTGCTGGCACAACTGGATTCGGACATGCAGAAGATTGCAGATAGATTCATATCTATCGCCATGCACAAAACTTAAGTGCAAATGGATCAAAGATCTCAACATTAATCCAGCCACACTGAATATTCTAGAAGAGAAAGTGGGAGATACCCTTGAACGAATTGGCACAGGAGACTGTTTCTTGAACATTACACCAGTAGCACAGACATTAAGGTCTGCAATTAATAAATGGGACCTCCTGAAACTGAGAAGCTTCTGTAAGGCAAAGGATACAGTCGTAAGACAAAACGACAGCCCACAGAATGGGAAAAGATCTTCACCAACCCCACATCTGACAGAGGGCTGATTTCCAAAATATACAAAGAACTCAAGAAGCTAGCCACCAAAACACCAAACAATGAAATTAAAAAGTGTGGTGAAGAACTAAATAGAGAATTCTCAACAGAGGAATCTGAAATGGCTGAAAGACACTTAAGAAAGTGCTCAAAATCCTTGGCCATCAGAGAAATGCAACTCAAAACAACTCTGAGATACCACCTCACACCTAAAATCAAAATGGCTAAAATCAAAAACACCAATGACAATCTATGCTGGAGAGGATGTGGAGAAAAAGGAACACTCCTCCATTGCTGGTGGGAGTGCAAACTTGTAAGACCACTTTGGATATCAGTATGGCGGTTGCTCAGAAAAATGGGAATCAGTTTACCTCAAGATCCAGAAATTCCTCTCTTGGGCATATACCCCAATAATGCACATCCATACAACAAGGACATATGTTCAACCATGTTCATAGCAGCATTGTTTGTAATAGCCAGAACCTGGAAGCAACCTAGATGCCCCTCAGCTGAAGAATGGATAGAGAAAATGTGGTACATTTATACAATGGAGTACTACTCAGCAGAAATAAGCAATGGAATCTTGAAATTCGCAGGCAAATGGATGGAACTAAAAGAAACCATCCTGAGTGAGGAAACCCAGTCACAAAAAGACAAACATGGTATGTACTCACTCATATATGAATTTTAGATACAGAGCAAAGGATTAGCAGCCTATAATCCTCTTCACCAAAGAAACTAGGAAACAAGAAGGACTGTAAGGGAAAAATGCATGGACCCCAGGAATGGGAAGGGGCAGGAACTCCTGAGCTAATTGGGAGCATGAGGGTAGGAGAGAGGGAGCTGCCAGAATGAGAGGAGGAGAAGAGGAGAGAAGAGGAGGAAATGGAGGAGCAGAAATATTGAGTTGGGGAAAGAATAGAGGAGAGCAGGATGAGAGATACCATATTAGAGGGAGCCATTATAGTTCTGAGGAGAGATCTGGCACTAGGGATCCAGAGACCTACAAGGATGACAGGATCTGACAATCCAGACAATGGTGGAGAGGATAACCTAAATGCCCTTCCCCTAAAATGAGACTGATGACTACTTTTTATGCCATCCTAGAGCCCTCATCCAGTGGCTGATGGAAGCAGAGGCAGACATTCACAGATATATACTGAACTGAACTGAACTCTGGAACTTAGTTGCAGAGAGGGAGGAATGAAGATCGAAGGGGTTGGTACCAGGCTGGTGAAACCCACACAAACAGCTGGCCTGTACAGGGGGAGCACATGGACCCCAGACTGCTGTCTGGGAGGCCAGTACAGGACTGATCCTGACCCCTGAACATGGATGTCAATTAGGAGGCCTCCATACTCTAGGGGGACCCTGGTAGTGGATTAGTATTTTTCCCTTGTGTAAGAAGGGACTTTGAGAGCCCATCCCACGTGAAGGGATGCTCTCTCAGCCTGGACACATCGGGGAGCGCCTAGGCCTGGCCCAGGAGGATGTGGTGGACTTTGTGGAGCCCCATCGAGGGCCCTACCCTGTGTGGAGGGTGGATGGGGTGGGGGATAGGTCGGGGGGAGGAGGGGAGAGATGGGGAGAGAGGAGAGAGAGGGAGAAGGGATTGACATGTGAAACAAGCTTGTTCCTAATTTGAACTAATAAAAAAATTACAAAAAAAAAAAAAAAAGCTGGACATGGGGGACTACAGAGATGGCCCAGCCCTCTTCCAGAGAGCCCAACTTTGGTCGACAGTAACCATATCAGATAGGCCATAATTATGTAACTCCAGATCCAGGGGCTCCAGTGCCCTCTTTTGACCTCTGCAGGCACCCACACACATGTGACATGTATCCACACAAACATACACCAATATACGTAATTAAATAAAAATACATCTTAACAATCAAGCATAATCATGAATGCATATGGTGCAGTGTTGAGAGAAGAGACAGGCAGATGTGAGACACTCGTCAACCGGCCGGCCAGCCAGGCAAGAACAGCGAGCCCAGATTCAGGGAGAGACCCGCCTCAAGGGTAAGGCAGCAAGCAATAGGGCAAGCCATCTATGCCTCCTTTTGTCTTGACATGATGTGTGCTTTTGTGAAGACAGACAGACAGACACACAGACACACAGACACACACACACACACACACACACACACACACACACACACACACACACACACACACGAACACGCTCAATCTGTAAAGAAACTTTTAAACTATACTCAAATGCCCTTTATCTATCAGAATGACGGAATTCTAAACACTCGGTCACATAGCCTGCTGGTGACATATGGGAAACAGTACTCTTAGGATTTGCTGGCAGGCAGTACAAATAAGCAAGACGGTTATGGAGGACAATTTCCCAAATCAATCAAATTTGAAACTATGTATTCCTCTGACTTAGCAATTACATTTCTGGAATTGATGCTACAGGAATAGTGTTCACAAATGCAACGTAATTTATGTAGAAAGTTTGCCACTGCAATACAGAAAAAGTCTGAAACAGCCTAAAGGCCCAGTAGTACTGTTCATTACATTCCTGTTGCTATGATAAAATACCCTGACAAAAGCAAATTTAGGGAGAAAGGGTTGATTCTGGCTCCTACAATCTATCATGTAAATATCAAAGGATCAGTTTAGTATATTTTTGGATTACACTTTGTTAGAATGTTTGACTTTTAAAATCTGAGGTTAGCTTCAAGATGGCTCCCTCCAGGGTATTTCATTGAAGGGCTCCCGGCCTGGGCTGCAGGCGCCTCAGAGCCTAGAGAAGGTGAAGGAAAGAGCGTGCATATGACTCCCCAGGGAGACACTTCCATTTTTCTCAGCAGATGTTTCCTTGGGTTTTATGAAAACCTGTCTGCAGCTGACAGGCTAGGGCTGACCAAGGGAAGCTGTCACTCCCTGGGGCTTTGCCTTTGACAGTGAAGGATGCTCCCTGGGGACTTTCTGGGGATCTCCCTAGGGCATGTCACCATCATTCTGCTTTCTAAATGGAGAACTGGATGTTTCTGGTTACCCTTCCACCTGTTACTACAAATGGGCTTAGTGGAGTCTGAGGTTTGGTCAGCTCCCCATAATGAAGTCTGCGTCACACTTACCATTCCAAAGGGCAAGCCATCCTCAGCCCTCTTGCTTTGTCTACTCATGAACAGACAGTGCAGCCCCAGTCCCACTCCCTAGGACCCTGTGGAGCCCTGCTTCCTGCCCCAAATCCAAGGTATAACAAAGCCCTCATCTCTGCCGTAGTTCCTGCTTGCCTCCATTAGAAGTAAACAAGGGTAAAACTCCCCATCCCAGCACCACAGCTCAGAGGAGGAAGCTGGAATACTCTACAAACCAAAAGGGATGCCCATGCCCACCAGACATAAGCCAGTGGCTGCCAACCAAAGATTAATGTCCCGCCATGAGAAGAACCTAATTTGACTTCTCTCCTCATTCAATGCTGTCTCCAGCCAGGACTGTGCCTTCGTTAATATGTGTAGTCTGGAGCCTGGAGCTGCCTGCCAACGCTCCAGCTAATTGGAAATTAACAGTCTCTGCCTGAGGGGAGACAGGCTCTGCCCACAGTCTCTGGGCCTCAGATCACACACAGGCTGGCCTTGAATGGCCAGATGGGGAGTGTTTTAGTCAGGCATTCTGTTCCTCTGACAGATACCTGCAAAAGACTTAAAAGGAAGAAAAGACGCTGTGGCTCACAGTTTCAGGGTTTAGTCCAGTGCTGCTGGGCTCTGGGGTTTCTGGACACTGAGTGAGGCAGATCATCCCAGAAGAAGGATTTGTAATGGGGTGGAGCAGCTTAGATCATGATGGAGAGGAAGCAGAAAAAGACAAGAGAAGGGACAAGACATATCTTTCCAAGGTATGCCCTCCATGACCCACCTCCAACTAGTTCCTGCCCGCTACTTTCTAACGCCTCCTAATTATGCATCTACATTATGAATCCAACAAGGGGTTGATTGATTAGGTCAGAATCTTCACCATTCAATGGCTTCCCCAAAACCTATGAGCTAGCAACAGAGGTCAGAGGACAACTTGCAGGAGTCATTTCTCTCCTGCCATATGGGTCCCAGGGATCAAACTCAAGTCATCAGGTCTTAGTGGCAAGAGCCTTCACCCACTGAGCCATCTTGTCAGCCCAACACTAAATTCCCAACACTTCCCCCTGAGGCTGGAGTGGTTGTTCAGACAGTAGAATACCTGCTGTGCAAGCATAAGGACCTAAGTTCAAACCGCCAGTACCCATACAAAATCTGGGTGCCGTGGTACAAATCTAAACCTCTATCTCCAAAAAAATTATTTACATTACAATTCATGATAGTAGCAAAATTACAGTTATGAAGTAGCAACAAAAACAATTTTATGATTGGGGAGTCACCACAACGTAAAGAACTGGACTAAGGGGTCACAGCCTTAGGAAGGTTGAGAACCACTTGGGCTAGTCAGTGAAAAAGGCAAAGGGTATCTGCTGGTCTACCCACCATCCATGGTCAAGGAACAAGTCAGACTTCACCTGTAGCACCATCCCCAAGGCCTTGCTCACTGTCCCCACACCTAACCAGCTCTCTCCTGTAGCAAGCTTTCTCGTCAGACTATCTTTGGATTGCCAGCCCCTAAATAACAATTCAGAGACTTATTATTACTTATGAAAGCTTGTCCTTAGCGTAGGCTGTTATCCACTAGCTCTTATAACTTAAATTAATCCATATTTTTGTTGATCTACACTCTACCATGGGGCTTTTTCCTCTCTCCCATTCTGTGTGTCCAATTCATTTTGTGTCTTGGTCTCACATGACTCAATTATCCTCTTCCTCTCTCTACCTGGAAGTCCCGCCTATCTTTCCTGCCTACCTATTGGCTGTTCCACTTTTTATTATACCAATCACAACAATCCTCTTCACACAGTGTACAAATCCCACAACATTCTCCCACCACAAGATCAAAGAAACTCCACAGACAGAGCTCCACATGAAATGGGTCTGTGGCCAGTAGCTGGCTTTCCCAGTGGCAGCCCCTGGGTAAACTCCCAGGTACTTACTCTAAAGATGTGTCCAGTCAGAGGAATACATTCCCACCACATTCCCTGCCCTCTAGGAGTGCCGTGAGGGCCTCACACCTGTCAGGTCAGGGGGCTGTGATTCTGCCAGGCCAAGTGTGGTAGTTTGAATGAGAAGGCCCTATAGGCTCATATGTTTGAATACTTAGTCTCTCGTTTTGGTGGCTGTTTATGGAGGACTAAGAAGTATGGCCTTGGTGGAAGAAGTATGTCACTGGGGCTGGCTCTGGGCTTTCAAAAGATCCTAGCCCAGTGGTTCCCAACCTTCCTAATGCAGTAACCTCTTAATTCAGTGACCCAACCATAAAATTATATTTGTTACTACTTCATTAGTGTAATATTGCTTCTGTTATGAATTGTAATGTAAATATCTGTGCTTTCAGGTGGCCTTAGGTGTCCCCTGTGAAAGTCATTTGACACCTCTTCCCCCATAGGTCACAATCCAGGGGTTGAGAATCACTGCTCTGGCCATTCCCAGTGTTCGCTCGCTCTGCCTCCGGCTTGTGGATCAGAATGTGAGCTTTCAGCTGTTCCTGCCACCATGCCTTTGACTGCCATCATGGACTCTAACCCTCCAAAACCATAGGCCCAATTAAATGCTTTCTTTTACAGGTTGCTTTAGTCATGGTGTTTTATGAAATAGGAATGTAACCAAAATATCAAGTCTATGCATTGAACCCCCAGAAGGTACACTTGGCTCCCCAGATAACATGCTGAATATTTTTACTCAGGTCCCAGTCCTCTGCCCAGAGCCAGGGGTGCTGATAGGTACCACTTAGCACTGTATAAAAGTAAAGTTGATTGGTAAGCCTACAGAACCCTTGCCTACAGAAGTCCTAAATGCCTGGTCACAAGAGTGTGAGGCAAGAGTCTAGTTCCTCAGGGAAGGAACTCTAGACTCAGGCCCCAAAGGGTACACTGTGGGTTTCAACCTATGGGTTGCAACCCATTTGGGGGTTTGAACGACCTTTTCACAGGGGTCACACACATATCAGATATCCTTGAAATCAGATATTTATATTATGATTCATAACAGTAGCAAAATTACAGTCATGAAGTAGCAGCGAAACTAATTTTATGGTGGGGGGGGTCACCACAACACGAGGAACTGTGTTACAGGATCGCAGCATTAGAAAGGCTGAGAACCAGTGTGATACAGATGGGAAGGCAGCACTCCCATCCACTCAACATTTGCATGGGTTCTAAGGATCTAGAGCTCCCGGCTTCACACTTGCATGGCACTTTAACTGCTGAGCCATCTCTCCAGCCCCCTGACACCCCGCTATTATCTGGCTAACATCATACATGCCCAATTGGCACAAGCTCCAAACAGTGGGCATACTGGACCCTCCTTGACAGGAGTCTTCTGTCCTACCCTTCCTCAGAGGTGGTCATCAGGGAGGAGGACTGCACAGTTGTCTGTCTCGTTGCCTCAACCAAATACCTGACAATCACTACCTAAGAAAAAGGAAGGTCTACAGGGCATGGCGGCAAATGCCTTTAATCCCAGAACTTGAGAGGCAGAAGCAGGTGGATGTGTGAGTTTGAGTCAGTCTATAGTGAGTTCCAGGTCAGCCAGGGCCATAGAGCGAGACCCCACTGGGGGTTTAGGAAAAGTTTACTTTGGCTAAATTCCAAGGGGTGAAGTTCATCCTGGCAGGGGAGGTTTGGTAGCAGGGGCAGAAGCAGCTGTCACATCTGTCACGTCATGTCCACAGTCAGGAAGGAGAGAGGGCTAAATGCCGTTAACTCAGCCTGCCTTTCCTTCCATTCAGTCTGGCAGTTAGCTTAATTAACCTAATCTAGAAACTCCCTCATAAGCATGGCCAGAGATTTGTCTCCAGGGTGATTCTAGACCCTGTCAGGCTGGCCATCAATATTAATCATGACTGGGACCCTTCGGGGCAGGTGCTCCCTGCACTCCTCCCTCCCTCCTCCTGGGTGGCTTATTTTCATAGACATCATCTTAAGATCCAGCCTCTTTCTCCCCTCTCAGCTCCCTCCCTAGGCCCTCTCTGGGGCTGAGAGTCTCTCTGCCGCTGCTGTCTGTCTTGGCTGAATGATTGTTTTTCATTTATTTCCCGGGAGCTGTCTTTATGACTCTGCTCTCTGTAATTCACACGGCAGCAGTCTGCTGGGACACATATAAAATCAGTGCCAAGAGGGCACACCAATGAGCAGAGGGACGGCAAGGAACCAGGAGACACTGCTGGAGAGAAAAGGGCCAGGACTGCTGCTTGGAGCAGATCAAAGCAAGCTGACTGCTGGCTGCGGGGGCAGGAAACCCTGTTCCAAACAGGGCTGCAACTAACATCAGAGAAGCTGAAGAAATGAGGCTGCCCCCAGCCCCTGCATTCTGGCCAATTACATAAAGCCTGTTACTTCTAAACAGCTCCCCTGATGATTCTGGAGGTCACTCTGGACCACGAACAGGCTCAGCTGCAGAGCTATGGGGAGAGAAAGGACAGCTAGTTCCTGGGCAAAGGACTGTGAGGTGACCATACATCTCCCTTCAAAGCCATGCAAATATCCAGTGCCAGAGAACGACGAGACTGTGGTATCAGGCTGGGTGAGGGCCCTTGGCTCTAAAGGAGTAGAGACATCATGCAAACCTAGGATTCTGGAGGGCTGCTGCTCATGGCCCCACGGAGTACCCAAAGACGGGACACCTCCACAGGCTGGTACCTTACCATCTGCTTTCCTGGTGTCACCTCCATGATCCTAACCCTCCAGATCCTCCCTGATCACAAAGACCCTGCATGAGTGACAACTCCTAGTCATTCCACAGGCACAAGCAGGGTGCCTACTGTGTTCTCTCAGAATAGGAGATGAAGACCTCCAGGGTGCCAACCCTCACAGCTCACAGAGGGTGAGCCTGCAGTCATTCTCTTTATATAGTGTGTTAAGCGACAGTGGGTAGCTAAAAGCCCAGTGACTATGCTGTGAGTCGGCCCAGGGTCTACCTGAGGAGCTCTGAGGTTGTCCAGAAGAAGGTGGCCTCTGAGCTGAGGCTCCCTGGAGCACTCAGAGTCTCTTGGCCTCCTTTCATCTCTTCAGTGTACCCGAGCATACCTCAGCTTCTCACTACAGGGAACTGTGCATTGCTGCAAATAGCAGTGAGGTTCTCACACTGAGAGGGTGTCTTATCACCTGGCAAGCCAGGGCCTTCATCAAAGACCATAAACATAGATTCCCCCATAAGTTGAATAGAATAAAATACAGTGACATGGTGTGCTTTTGATGGGGAAGAGACAGAAGAAGCAAAAACCATGCCCAGGGCCCTACACCTGCCATTGTGGCCTGGGCTCTACCTCTGCATATGCTCCTAGGCACTGATAGACAGAACATAGGGAGTGACCACACATCAGGTCACTGCAAGCCCTGATGAAAGTGATTGATTGTTGAGAGGATTGATGATTGCACAGCCACGAGCTCGGGATTTTGTGTGAGGTGAAACAAAATCGAGGCACCAACCTTAAGAGGGGAGCTGGAAGGCAGAATGCCTAGCACACCCTGGAAGACGGCTAGTGAGCCGATTCTCACGTGAGGGACCAGCACCACAGATGTACATCCCTAGAGACATGATAGAGGCAGAGAATGGATAAACAATGCGGAGATCTTCTGCAAAGGAGAGGATGAGAAGCACACTTCAATTCTGAAGGCGCATGTCATGCTTTCACTGTGTCAGGAACATAGATGAACACATCCCGGTCTTCCCACAAGGTCATAATAAACTCATAAAGCAGTTTTATTGGCAGCAGTTTGCCAAGTAGCTCTTATTTCCTTGCTATCTAGCCGTGGGAAGTCCAGGTTCTTTGGTTCCAATCTTAGCCACTAAGATAAATTCTCAGATCACATATTATATGTCATATAATCAACAGACAGACAGACAGACAGACAGATTTTTTTAGGTTAAAGGATGGCTACAATGAGTTAAAGGAATCTCAAAGAGGCCAGCTGAGAGGCAGAAGTGACAGGGACGTGAAAGGCGTCTCCATGGGAAGTCAGGTAGCTACTGTGTTGGAGTTCTGCTAGAGATGCCACTGTAGCATTGAGGCTTAAACTTAGCTGGAGGCTGCAGAGGCGAAGGGCTGGGCCAGATCCACACAAATAAAGGAACCAATGGGCAGACGGATGAATGGGATGAAAAGCTGGATCTAAGGAAGGCTGGTGGATGGACGCACGGAGGGCAGGCAATTCAAGCAGGCCTCATCAACAGTGGGGACTGAGGTGAGCTGAAGCCCCCAGACAGTGGGGAGTTCTCTACCTGTCGGTCCCTTGACACACACAGTAGTCAATCAGATGACAAGTCAATAGAGACTATCATCACCAAGGAGTTAGGTGTCTTCATCTTCATGGGATCCATGTGAGTTGCCTCCTTGCCTCAGTCTGATGTCTCCAGTGAGGTCTCAGTCCTGGTCTTCCTGATATAACACTCAGGAGGCAGAGGCAGACGAATCTCTGTGTGTTCGAGGCCAGCCTGGTCTACAGAGGGAGTTCCAGGACAGGCTCCAAAGCCACACAGAGAAACCCTGTCTCGAAAAACAAAAAACAAACAAACAAAAAAAGACTATATGCTCTTTTATAAGCTAGTTAGTGGTCTGAGCTACATGGGTGGTACAGAACAGGTGGAGTCATCCGTGTGTCCACCCAGGTACAGTCATTCTCTCTCTTCAAAATGGAGCCAACCAAATACTACTTGCATAGGACTCTCTTGGAGTAAAGCCAGGCCTGAAAAGCCACCATTTTACACAATTTGGAGGAGCTTAGAAGAGGGTACTTCCGGTCTCAACTCCATGTCAGGATTGCCTGGAAGGAGCTTTCAAAGAACCCTGGCTGAAATACATCTGTCCCAGGAATATTGACCAGGACAAAACCACAAATTAAGTGTTTGGGAGTCACTAAAGAACTTGACAGAAGCAGATCCAAATACTTTAGAAGTCTCACAGAATCTCAATACAGAAGAGTTTGTGTTTGTTTTCTCATTTTTGTGACAAAATATCTGACAAAAGCAACTTAAGGGAAGAAGGGCTTATTCTGGCCCAAGATTTGAGGGGGACACCGTTCATCACAACACGGAAGGCATGGTGGTGGGAGGGTGAGATGGCCAGTCACATGGCATCACAGAGTAGCGGGAGACGGATGAATGGTGGCTCTCAGCTCACTTTCTCCATTTTATACAGTCTGGGAACCCAGCTCATGGATGGTGCTGTCTACATTCAGAGTGGGTCTTCCCTCTCCAGCTAACCCTCTTCGGAAAAACCCTCAGAGAAACACCCAGGGTGTGTTTCCCAGGTGACTCCAAATCCAGACAAATTGATGAACACTAACCATTGAACTATGTTATTTGTTATCAGCATAAATACAGTGCAAGGGTCCTGAAAAGCATCTGCATGGATAAAACCACTTCCTTGCATTCATGTAGCTTACAACTTCTGAAGGAAAAAAAAAAAAAAGACACAGGAAAGATTGGAACAACCAAGTTCAAAGAGTGCTGTGACCAACCTGCCCCTCAGGACCTGTCCCTCCGACCCCTGAATCTACCCTCACCTGTCACTCACTGCCCAGCCCTGGCCCAGGCCCAGATCCAGATCCGATTCTCCCAAGGACACCTCCGCCAGCCCCTGAGTTTCTCTGTCCACAGCCCAGGAGCCCTCCTTTCTCCTCCACTGGAAAGCATGTCCCTGCCAGCCACCAGAAAACAAAACATAGTAACCAAACCAGGTGTGTCACACCATACAGGGTTCCTTCATCAGCTTCAGTCGGGCTTCCAGAATCATGAGGCAGGACTGTGGGTATATATTGGACACCATCTAGTGGACATTAGGGCAATTTATTTCCAAGCTGTGCAAAGATCTCTCAAGACTCCAAGTCAATCTTCCTAGTTTCAAAGAGTTACAAACAAGCTGTATTTTAGGAGCATTTTGACCTGACTTCGTTACAAGATCAGTGTGTCAAAGGTTATATACGGCATGCTTCAGAAGCCAGATTCGGGAAGGGCAGTACCTCCAGCAGGCTTGCATCTGTGCCCAGATGCTGGTTCCAGGTTGTTAGTCAGCTTTCCAATACTATGACAAATTCTTGAGTTAAACAACTTACAGAGGAAAAGGGGGTTGTTTGGATGGTCTGGGAGGTTTCCATCCACTGTCAGTTGGCCCTGCTGTTTTGGGGCCTGTGGTGAGGCTGTAACTTCAGAGATGAGAGCAGAGCCATCCGGATCATCACCAGGAAGTGAAAGGGGGAAGAGGAAGGGTCTGGGGTCCTGCTACCACGTGACCCAAGACCTCCTGCTAGGCCCTGCTTCTTGAAGTTCTCACCACCTCTGTTGCAGAACAGTTTCCTTGGAGATTAAAATATGCAATCCTTCAGGGAAGCTCTTTAAGCAGGAAGGTAAGCAGCTGATAACAGCTTCAGGAAGTCCCTGAAATTGACTAGGTCCACTAGGGCCCTCCCCGCCATAGTAAGCAATGAAAGCTGAGCGCTCCTCTGAGACTGACTCAACAAAGAAGACTCTAAGACCAGATGGACTGCCTGGAAGAAACAGAAACCAGCCCAGCTACCTGGAAGGGCTTCACTTGGAAGGGACATGCTCCAACCCGTTGGTTAAGGTTCCTGCAGGCTGTGCAGTATGCTCCACGTTTCCTAGCTTTTGAGGGCTATCAATGCTGGGGTGAGCTTTGGTGATGCAGCTGTCTGTGAGTCGTTTCTGCTCCTGAGAGTAGCCATCTATATTCCTATAAATAAGCATCCATATTCCCATAAGTAATCCAAATAAATCTCACTGATGCACCAAGCTGGACTTTGGTGGTATCGGTACTCTGGTCTGTTGTGAGGCCCCCATCTGGGGTAAGTAGACCAGGTGCTGCATCTTTCCAGAAAATGGTTTGCCATACAACTTCCCAAGAACACCAAGCTGGAACATGACCCTTCAACACCCTGGGGTTATTCTGAGTCTACGCTATAATACCTGACTCTCTGTCCCTTCAGAGTTTCAATTGACTTCCATTACTTTCCTAAAGGGAAGCACTACTGGGCCTATAGATTGTAAATTCAAGTCTACCAGACATTGCTATTTTTCATAGCAAATTAAGAAACTCAGGTCAGCCAGGCGGTGGTGGCGCTACTTGAAAATTTTTGTTGTGAAATACAGGAGCATGCCATTATGCATAACATTTCAAAAGAACCAAAATAAAATAGTCATACATTCATCTGCTAGTTAAAAAAAAAAAAAGACTTTGAAGCTCTTTGAGTTTTCTGTCTCCATTTTATTTCACTTATGCCCCTAAAATAACCACTACTTGAAATGTCAACAACTTTACACAGAGTATACACCTTAGTGTTTAACCCTGAATCAGCAATAATACATAGGTAAAATCACATTAAAGAAAGAAAGAAAGCACTTCCCCTTGGAATCGTTTAACCAAGAGTGGGTCCAGATTTTGAATTCTGTACTTCATGTTTCCCGAGTCTTGTTCTCTATTTGTTCTCTTTGTCTGTATGCCGCTGAGTGTCTGTCTGTTTCTGTGACTGTGTGTCTCTGTGTTTGTCTGTTGTGTGATCTGTGTGTGTTATTTCTAACAAAGGACTTCACTCTATTTATTGAACAGCATAAAAAGCATCACACGTGGAAGGAATGGAATACTTTACAAACAGAATTTTTTATAAGGGATTAAGTCACTGGCTCCAACTGGATCCAATTGACCCAGACAACAAACAGGACTCCAGACATCATTGTTTATCAACCAATATCCATAAATGGTGGCTTTCAGCCTCTGCATTTGCTGCTTTTGGCAGATGATACACATACATTATATGAGTTGGGGCATGGAAGAGTATATAACTTATGACTACAGCTAAGCAATTAGCTTAGGTTGTAAAAGTTGATTACTTGAGGGAAACCGAAGGCAATTAAAATTGGTTGCTACACTGTTCTCTTAAAGGCAAGTTAAACAAACAAACTGAGTACACAGTAGGAGAGCAGTCCTAAGTGATTTTAAAGGGTATTATTTATTAACACTGGCTGTGAGGTCCCCCAAAAGTTCCAGTCTCTTAGAATGTAAGAGATGTTTATTTTCAGAACATTGCATTGTCACATCTTTTTGTATTTCTTTAAGGAATGTAGTGCGTAAGCAATTTCAATAGTATATTACTTTTTTTCTTTTGGCTTTGAGTTTTGTACAAATGGACCTACCCCACTAAATGAGTTTAGTAAGTCTGATTCAGTTTTTCACTTAGCACTGTGAGAATCATGTGTATTGATACTTGAGCTGTAATTCATTCCTTCACACTGCTGTGCTGGAATTCTATTGGGTGAGTACATTGTAATGTGTGTGTTTATTTTACCTTTTGTGGGTATATTAGTTCCACTGGGTGCTGTTATGAAAAATCTTCTACAAACATCTTTGTAATCTTCTTGTCTTCCCATTGCTCAGTCACAAGTTTTCCTAGAGCACACCTACAAATGTAATCATACATCAAAGGGGATGATCAAGTTTAGATTTATTAGGCAATGGCTAACCATGCTGTGTCACTCTGGAGTTGGCCCTATATGGGCTATTGCTCATGTATGTTGCAAACCTTTATGGAATTCTTTTTGTGGGAATATTGTGCTGAGTACTAGTGCTGAAAGATGAATAAGACATGGCCTTTGACCTCAAAGAGTTCAAAGGTTAGATGGTTTGATGGGTTAAATATTCATGTTTCCTCCAAATCTATTTGTTCAATTCTTTTTTATTAGTGTGTGTGTGTGTGTGTGTGTGTGTGTGTGTGTGTATGTGTGTGTGTACATGGATACACACAGATACCAGAAGGTACTGGGTCCCCTGGAACTAGAATTACAGACTGATATGAGCCACCTAGTTATATCACAAGTAACTGAACTTGGGACATCTGGAAGAGCGGCAAGAGCTCTTGACCACCGAGCCCTCTCTTAGGAGGCCTTGGAGAAGATTGGTGCCCTTATAAAAGAGGCCCCGGGGACTGGAGAGGATGACTCAGTAATTGTGATTGCTATGCACACATGAAGACCTGAGTTCAAATCCCCATGTCAAAAACAAGAGCTCAGCCATATGAACCTGTAGCCCCATCACTGTGGGGGGGCAGAGAAAAGTGGTTGGGGATTGCTGGCTGCCAGCCTGGCTCCAAGATCAATGAGAAATTGTATCTCAAGGGAACAAGGTGGTGAGTGATAACGTAGGACACTTGATGGTCTCCTCTGGCCTTCACATACATGTGCATATACCATGTATATGCACACACACATACAAGTACAACATACATACACACTCACAGAGATCTGCCTGCCTCTGCCTCCCAAGTGCTAGGATAAAAGGCATGCGCCACCACCACCCAGCTCTGTGTTGCTTACAAAGCATTCAGTCTGTGGGATTTTGCTATAGCCATCTGAACAGACTTAGACACATGAAAAAGCCAGATACATGAGGAGATGATTATAAAACAGGATCTAATACATGGTGGAGGAAAACCCACGCAATTTAGCTGGGCTGTGGCAGGTGTCAAGCTCCTGGCTTGGGTTCTTAACTACAGTTGGCCAGTCAGATTTGTACAAAGGTTCTCATGGGTCAAAATCCCCAAATATTATCCCCTCCTGACCCTGGAGAGGGACCTGGTGCTTCAAGCAACCATCTATGGAACAGACAAGAAGACCAAACCTATCTTGAGTTGGCCCAGCTTCCCAGTATGGGTAATTCCAGGGCTTGCTGACCGCTGCACACACCCTTCTTACATCCCAGCTACCTCCTCACCTAAGGGCTATAGAATGTGCCTTTCAGAACACTGACTGCAGCTCAGGAGTGAATCATGTCCTCACAGAGTCACTGAGGATGGCACAGGCCACCCTGTGCTCATCCCAAGCTGCACTAGCTGTGTGATTCCCACCCCCACCCCCACCCCCCAACATACTTCCACAATCCCTCTCTGTTTTAAAATCCTGGAGATTTCACTGGATGTGACTGTCTTCCAGGGAACAAGATCTGAGTCAATTATTTCTCAATATGTCAAATAAATCATGCCGTAATAATGTTCAACTGTAATTCAAAAAGATCAAATCTTAAAATGTGAAATTACATGTGTTTACTTAGTTCTCGTTGAAATTTCCTGCCCTTGGAAATTATATAGAGAGGAGAATGACAGAATTTTAAAGCTTTAAAAAAAAAAAAAAGAGGAAGTGTTACTGAAAAATAAACCACTGTAATTGAAAAGTGCCTGTGTGTGAATACAGTTAAGAAATCTACACTCTGATTAGACTTATGTAACCATTGACATAAACACAAGGGTTCCCAGATGGGCTGTAATGTGACTTTGGTTTGGTGAAACCTTTTCCCTCTTGGATGGGGCACTATCTGCATTTTCTTTCCTACCCTCCTGCACGTGTGATTGTCAAAAATACAAGAGGATCCGAGCAAAGGAGGATGAAGGTTCTCAAACTAGCTAGAAGGCTGTGCACCTCCCCAGCTGGAGGGACTAGGGGGACAAAGGAAGGACCTCCTGTGACCGCCTGGGTCCCCCCATCAATCAGCCTTCAGATGGCTGTGGGCCCCAGTTACTTCTTCCTAGGGTGGTTATGCCCACACAACCAAGCTCCACTCTTGACAGAAAATCAGCAGCTAGGACTTCTGCGTAGGCTTAGAAGGGAACATAATTTTCAGAGGCAATTGTGAGTTTCATGATGTTGGCCTCGTGTTTTAAAATAACTGGGTTTATTTGCTCTGTGAGAAATGTGCTCAGTAGATACAGGTCCATGTGGGTAGAGTCCTTGGAACAGGGCTGGGCTCTGCCTGCCCAGGATAGATGGAATTAAGGAGCTAACACTGGCACCACACAGTGGTTCCCACTCTCCACTATGCCTTTAGGGATCCTTGCTGATTTTTTTTCATACATACCCCTTCATACATATTTATATATGCATCATTTGTTCATTCAGTAAATTTTCATTGATTACCTACCATATGACAGATACTAGGCTAAGAATACAAGATAACTCATATATTAAAATATGACTAGCCAGTGAGATGGCTCAGCAAGTTAAGGCACTGACAGCCAAACCTGATGATCTGAGTTCAATCTCCAGGACCCACATGATGAAGAGTGAACCAGCTCCCACACACTGTCTTCTAACCCCTATGCGCACACCATAATTAATAATGATAACAACAATAATAATAATTGAATAATTTTTTAAAAAGACAATAAGGCTGTTGGACTGGAGATATTGCTCAGCAGTAAAATTTGTCTGGTACACGTGAAGTTCTGGGCTCCCTCCCCGGCACTGCAAGATAAAGCAACAACAACAAACACTTCTTGTCTGACATAGGGGGAGGAAGAGGAGTAGAGAAGGCAATGTGTGGTGAGAGTCTGCTGGAGAAACAGCAGGCCTGCCTCCCGCACCACAGGGCCGCACCAATCGCCTAGCCCAGGCTCCTTCATCACTGTCTTCTTCCTTCATCTCAGGGCTTTCTTTCTGTAGTCTTACCCTCTTAAGAAAGCAGACAACACAAACCACGGTAAAGATCATTCAGAAGTTAAGAGCAAACAAGGGAATTAAGTAAGACAATAAACATCACTTAAAACACACACACACACACCAAAAAAAACTGGAGGCTAGAGACATGAGTCAGAGGTTAATGGCTCTTGCTGCTTTGTCCAGAGCCAGATTGGGTTCCTAGTACCCATAATACAGAGGCTCACACTAGCTATAACTCTAGTTTCAGGGGATCTAATGCCATCTTCTGGCCTCTATGGGCATGCACATGGGTTCTTACATAAATGCATGCATGCAGGTAAAACACACATACATATTAAATAAAAATAAATAAGTCTTTTAAAACTATGAAATTTGGGGCTGGAGAGAATGGCTCAGGGATTAAGAGCAGTGACTGTTCTTCCAGAGGTCCTGAGTTCAATTCCCAGCAACCACAATGGTGGCTCACAACCATCTGTAATGGGATCTGGTGCCCTCTTCTGGCCTGCACTGTACACATGATAAATAAATACATCTTTAAAAACAATAAATGCTTCCTTAAAAAAAAAACTATGAAATTTAACATAAATAGAACGAGGACATTTTTAATGGGAAAAGTAGTACAGGAAATCCACAGAGGAAGTTGAAAAAGAAAAACAGTGAAATATACAACAAGATTTTCAGTGCTGCTGGGTGCAGTGATCCACCTGTTGTCCCAGCTACTCATGCAGTGAGTCAAGAGAATCATTCAACCAGGAGTTGATACCCATCTGGGTAGCACAGAGAGAGAGAGAGAGAGAGAGAGAGAGAGAGAGAGAGAGAGAGAGAGAGAGAGAGAGAAGAGTTTTCCTTATTCATGATCCCAAAGTATGTTTAAAAAAAATAAAAATAGGCGGGGGTGGGGGGCTGGAGAAATGGCTTAGCAGGTAAGAGCACTGCTGCTCTTTACAGAGGACCTGGGTTCGATTCCCAGTACCTGCATAGTCAGTCACAAAATCATCTTTAGCTCCAGTTCCAGGGGAAACGAAAACGTCTGGCCTCCAAAAGCACTGCACATGCATGATACATAAACATCCATACAGGCAAAACACCCCTGCAATTCACACATTGTAATCTGCTCTGTGATACTTTCTGTGTTTTAAGTCTGGGATAGCCTAGCCTGCGTGGTTTAGAGCAGAGGCAGCAAAGAGGCATTTGCTGGGGTGAACAAAGGTAGGACTGGGTGCAAGGCAAAGGGGAAGGACTCCCACCTGGACTAGAGTAGGGAACAGTCATGTGACTCTCCCTCGCCCCCGGCGTATGATTTGAAAGCAGGTACTTACTGCTCACTGTCTTGGAATTTATAGTTACGTATTTCAGTTTACTAAGAATGGAAAGTTAGGCTTCGGTTGGTTTGCCGTGCCAGCAGTCTGGAGGCTGCAGACCAGAATGCCCTCGGGTCAGCAGGCTTCCCTCTCAGACAGAGCAAGAAAAAACGTGACGGGGAGAAGTGGAAGCAGCTGGAAAAGGAAGGAAGCCTTTCTGGAACAGACAAAAGGGGCGGCACCTGTCGCCTTCCTCGGGCCCCGCCCCCGCCCTCCCTGCCCCGCCCCCGGCCTCCCTGCCCCGCCCCCGCCCCTGCCTAGAGGCGGCGAGACCAGCGCGCACAGGCGCAGTCGCGCTGGAACGCAACCCCCCAAAGCGCTTGTCGAAGCCCCGCCCCTTGAGCAGAGGCCCCGCCCCCGCGCTCGGGCCTGGGGGCGGTCCCGCCGCCAGGCATCAGCAATCTATCCGGAGCGGAGGCGGCGCCGCACGCTTGCGGGAACCGACACGTTAGCGGAGCGGAGCGGGCGGGCGAGCGAGCGGCGGCGTCTGGCTGCCGCTGCGGCACGAGAGGAAGGATGGCGGAGGCCTCGGAGAGGCTTTACCGGGTGGAGTACGCTAAGAGCGGGCGCGCCTCTTGCAAGAAATGCAGCGAGAGTATCCCCAAGGACTCGCTCCGCATGGCCATCATGGTGCAGGTGCGGCGGGGCCCGGCCGGGCCGGGCCGGGGGGCGCAGGGCGGCGCGGCCACCGCGGCTGTTTGGGCTCGGGGCCGCCGCGCTCCCCCTGCGGCTCACTGTAACGGGGAGAAGGGCGGGAAGGGCGCCGCCGCCATCCTTGAGGCCCCCCGGGCCGACCCCTTCCGGGAGATTGCGCTCACCCTGCAAGAAAAGCCCGGGAAGGAAGAGCATCTGGCTTTGTAAAAACAAGGAGCCTCCGGGCTGGGTCTGGATGGACGCAGAGTTCTTGTTCATTTCACTGCCTTCTCTTGGGGTGGGGGAGGAGGGCTGCGCGGCGCCGTCTTTGAAGCTGCTCTGATTTGGGCCTACCTTGTCCTGGAAGATTTTTATTCCCAGGTGAATAAAGAGGACTGGCGTGTGGGGGTTAGGGTTTGGTTTTCTTTTTTTTTTTCCCTTGAGTCTATTTTTGGTTATCCTTTCGACATTCGTTCACTCTCCATGTTTCTATTTTAACTATGCAAAACACTGCCGTTTCTTTACAGTACGTTAGCTTTGGGCCTGATTTCTAGTTGGAAATAACATTTTCTCCAAACTTCCCGAGATCACCGACTTCTCGGCGCTTTTTGCATATCTGGTGTGTTCACTGATGCTTCTCGTGATGGTTAGAGAAGAGTGGGCATGCACTCTGAGGTGGTTGGTTGGCTAAAGGGACCTGAAGAGTTCCAGCGGCTTCTGCCTCCTGGACTTCTGGCTTTCTGATGCCTGTCTTTGCAAGTGTGATTCTCTCTCCCGCCCTGTCCCTACCTCCCCCGTATCCTCAAGTTACCCAAGCTCACTGCTAATGGTCAAGATAATTGATTTCCCTTGCTGTCCAGCTGCTGTAATGGTTTCAGAAAAGCCTGACAGCTCACAATGGCGTCCGTACTTATTTTGGGGGGCGGGTGAGACGTTCACCCAGTGAGTACCAAGGACCCACTTTGCTTCCATTAGTTCACATATGGCAAAAACTGAAGTTGTCACCTTGATTCCCTGGGAGATACTGCCTGGCACACAGTTCTCATTCATTTTGTGTATATTTATTAAGTAGCAGCTAGGTCCCAGGCTCTGCCGTAGTGTCTATAATTATCACTGGTGACAAAAAATCACAAGTACTGTTAGGCACATCTTTGTTGCTTGCCTTCTTGATTGGACAGGGAACCCACTCTGGGCGCTTTCTGGGGAATGTGGGAAGCATTGATAAACCTTGATCTGATAGAGCTGGGCGCCAGGAGGGAGGCGCCCAAGAAGTCCTGGTCAAGTGTGGGAACTTGATTAAGAGTCCTTATTCGCCAGGAGTTAGTGGCGCACGCCTTTAATCCCAGCACTCGGGAGGCAGAGGCAGGCGGATCTCTGTGAGTTCAAGGCCAGCCTGGTCTCCAGAGTGAGTGCCAGGATAGGCTCCAAAGCTACACAGAGAAACCCTGTCTCGAAAAACCAAAAAAAAAAAAAAAAAAAAAAAAAAAACAAAGAGTCCTTATTCACAGAAGTAAGACAGGAAGATGGAGATAGCTAAGAGAGGAGCCTAAAGGGTTGAAAAAGGGTTCCGAGCCCTGTTTCCCACTGAGGCCTTTGAACTTTACCCTCTGAGGTGGTAAATAGAACTCAGTGCTCTCCTGGTTTAAGAGGAAACTGGCATCCACACATCCTTGCTAGCTTTTAGGTTAAGCCCGTTATTTCTTCCAATCTTGAGTGTAAGCAGAAAAGCAAAGGCATTGTAGGCTTACCTTTTCATATCACTTTATGTAAATATCACTATTTACAGCAGCTATTATGGGGAATGTTTGTAAAATTTGAAGTAATGGTACTTCCCCAGAAGTAGGTTGGTTTTTAGACAAGGTTTCAAGGCTGATCCTCAGGCCTCCATCTCTGGGGTGCTGATAATTACAGGCCAGCCTACCTGCCTGCACCACCATACTCAGCCTTTCAAATGTTTTTGTTGTTTTCTTTTGAGACATGGTCTCACTATGTCATCCTTCTGGCCTTGAACTCACAGAGATCCCCTTGCCTCTGCCTCCTCCAGTGCTAAGATCAAATGTGTGCGACCAGCCTTTCAAGTAATCTGTTTCCTTCCAGACCTTGCATATTTTATTAGGCATTTTAAGGTTCACAGTGTTAGCCAGAAAATAGTCCTCGATGAAATTATGACCCCCCGCCCCCACTGCTGTCTTAGGAAGGTAAGGTTGGGGAGGCTGGGACTCCTGTAGATAACTTGCATTCAAGGCCCTCCTCTGGATTTTGATTGTGAAAGAAACTCTTTATTATTCAAAATAAGGGGGATTCTTCCTGGGTTGTTGTTGGGGAGTCCACTTGGAGGCTGAGCCTGGGCTGGCCTGCTTGAAAGAAACCTTTCTTCTGGTGCTTGAAATTTTTTTTATATTATTATTATTATTATTATTACTAGTTTTTTGAGACAGGGTTTCTCTGTGTAGGTTTGGACCCTATCCTGGCACTCACTCTGGAGACCAGGCTGGCCTCAAACTCACAGAGATCCACCTGTCTCTGCCTCCCAAGTGCTGGGATTAAAGGCGTGGGCCATCAACGCCTGGCCCTGGTGCTTGAATTTAAATACCTTCTTTTACATTTGTATGCGAATTGTTCTCTGAGAGTCCAACAACCTAATTTTTTTAAAAGATTTTATTTATTTTTATTATGTATACAACAATTCTGCTTCCATGTATATCTGCACACCAGAAGAGGGCACCAGATCTTATAATAACAGATGGTTGTGAGCCACCATGTGGTTGCTGGGAATTGAACTCAGGACCTCTGGAAGAGCAGTCGGTGCTCTTAACCACTGAGCCATCTCTCCAGCCCCGACAACCTAATTTTTTCAGAGCCCTTGCTGGAGGGAGAAGCTGGACTCCCAGCCACTTGACTGGGATGACCCTGGAAGGGTTTGAGAATGGTATTTCCAGAGCCTGGCCATCTCCCTCTCGCTGGCAAGGTTCCGGGTCAGCCTTTATGGTTGCTGAGGGCTGGGTGAGGCACTTGGTCCATGGCTAGTCCTCTGTTCTTGATAGGTCCAAGTTCCAGATTCTGTACCTTGCTCCTAGGACCCTGGCCCGTGTGTTCTCAATCCTGGCAATGGTTGAGTGTTTGTTTTTCTGTGGGGCCCTTTTTGTATTAGAGTAAGTGAGCGCTGTGGAGTAACTGAGGTAAAGGATGAGGAAAGCAGAAGCCCTTGCCATAGGGACACTGGGATCTGAACCCTTTGCCTGGTATGATCAAGCTGGGTCCATTCCGAAATGCCATCTATTGTCTGGTTTAGAGGCCCGTCTTTTGTGCAGTTCCCCCGCCACTCCTCTGCTGGTTTGAAACTTTGGATAAGTGTTCACACCTGCCCCAGCAATGAAATTGGGGTAGCAGTGGGTGGAGCTCTGAGGAGCTTTGCAGGCCCTGCAGCAATTACTGTGGGGAAGGTCTTGGCCTTAGATTTTTTAATTTTTATGTGTGAGTGTTTTGCCTGCATGTGTGTCTGTGTACCATGTGCCTGGTGAACAAAGAAGCCCGAAGTCTGATCCCCTGGAACTTGGGTTACAGGTGGTTGTGAATTACCTTGTGGGTGCTAGGATTCGAACCCAGGTCCTCTGAGAGAGCAGCTTTACCACGGAGCCATCTCCACAGCCCTAAGCCTTACATTTTATTGCATCTAAAAAGGAGGTCACCCGTGGAATGGGAGTGCTTAGCTGGAGTGCCTTGCTTGTCATGCTATTTCCAAATGCCACTTGTCTCCACAGCTCCATCCTCAGGCTTCAGTGAGGTGTTTATTTCATCAGCCTTTACCTCTCTGTCCCTTGAAGTCATCATGGGCCATCTCACTGAGGTCAGAAAGCAGTTTGTATTAAGTAGGTCTTCTGCCGTCAGGATGGTGGAAGAACCTTGGCTCACATTCGGGTCCAGTTCACCTCCATTGTTGCCGCCGTCTGTGGGATAGGGTTGCTGCTTCACAGTGGCATGGCTCGTGAAGGAAAAGCACCGGGAAACTGGGTTAATGCCTGTGTGTCTCTGCTCACAGCATTGTCACCATCTCAGACAGGCAGTACCGAGCCCAGAGTGTCATAGGGAAAGAAACACAGTGCCTCTACTTACTCAGGCCCATGGGAGATCCCGAGTCTCCCTGAAGCCAGTGGTCAGCCCTGCACAAGGCCTGGAGGCCTTCCCCTCAGGCTCTTCTTGGCCCCTCACAGAAGGTGTTCATTGCACTCAAGGGTGCCAGGCTTGCTGCTCCTGACACATTTTCTCTGCCTGGCTCATTATCTGGGTCTGATTCTTCATTATTTTTCACTGCAGGGGCACGTAAGCCATTTCTGGGGCGCCCAGACCCCTGAGCTCCAATGCTGCTGCCTGGCTTTTCTAACGATACAGGGGTCGCCAGTACAATAATATGTGATGTTTGTCACTGGCCTGTGTGGCAAGTCAGAAGTACAGCACATACCCAAAAAGGAACCTGGGCCACTTCTCTTGCTCAGTGGATTTGGGGGTGGCCGGCTTTAGGAAAACACTTTAGGTGAGATGTGGGAAACTGTTTCTCATCCATTTGCAAGTCATTGTGTGACATGAGAACAGCAGGCAGGCCGCAGGGAAGAGAACTGGGCTGGGGACCAGGTGGACCTGTAGCCAGCACAGAGATTAACATCTCATTTACCTCTGCTCTATGACTTCTAGTCACCCATGTTTGACGGAAAGGTCCCACACTGGTACCACTTCTCCTGCTTCTGGAAGGTGGGCCACTCCATCCGGCAGCCTGACGTTGAGGTGGACGGATTCTCTGAACTTCGGTGGGATGACCAGCAGAAGGTCAAGAAGACAGCAGAGGCTGGGGGCGTGGCAGGTGTGTATGGGGGGCAGGTACAGCCCTGTCTGTCCTGCACATGTCGGGTTCCAGAGCACACTGCCATGTGGTCTATTATTGCATGAGGTTTGATGGTTTGTTTTTCCAGACGCTGGAAATGTAGCCTTTAAATTTGCATGGTTCTTGTTTTTTAATAGGCTTTAAATTTTTTATTTTATTATTAGGGGTGTATGTATATATGTGGCCCGCTCGAGAGGTCAGAGGACAGCTTTACTGAGTTGGGTCTCCTTTATTTACATGGGCACGTTACCCCAAGGGGGAGACTTCTGCGCCTTATCTTCTTCTCATACTGCTAATTCTTGCCTTAAAAAAGAAGAAGCAGACCTCAGACAGAGGCAGGTGGATCTCTGTGAGTTCAAGGACACCCAGTGTTATGTAGGAAGATCCTGTCTCAAAACAAAATAAAAACATACCTCAGGCTGGGCAGTGTTGGCACACACCTTTAATCCCAGCACTCACAGAGGCAGGCTGACCTCTGAGAGTTCAAGGCCAATATGGTCTATAGAGATAAGTTCCAGGGTTACACAAAGAAACCCTGTTTTGAGGGGAGAGGGGTCCTCACAGTCATCAGTCTTCCTACTGTAGCTTCCTGAGTGCTGGGATTGCAGGTGTGCGCTCCCGTGCTGGCTTCTGTTCTGATTTTTAGCCCCGGGTTTAGTTTCAGGGAAGAAGGGAAATAAACGTCTGTACTTTCTTTTGTACTTCTTCATTCAGCGTGATGTGTCCTTGGTTCTGTAGCTGAACTGTATTCCTTCCTTTGAACACCATACTTTGCTAGTCCAGTTTTCTCTTGGTGACTCTGAGTTGTTGACTGTGTATTCCACCAGACTTTGTAATATTGATAAATTTGAGTGTCCTTCATCCAAAAATCTGAAGTGCTCCACAGTGTGACACTTTGAACAGCAGTACACACCGCAGGTGGAAAATTCCACACCTGATTTCATGACAGTTGGAGTCAACATCGTAGACAGGCTGGAAATACTGAGGTGTGCACTTACCTTTGGGCTCTGTGTACACCATGTCTGAGAAACAGATGGATTTCATGTGGTCCTGCAGCCCGTCCTGTCTTCAGGATGTTTTGTGTATCTGCAGTTATTCCACAAGTCAAAACAAAAACTCTGAATGTGAGAACAGATTGCCTAGGCTTTTGGATGGGGATATTCAGCCTGTAGCGCTTGTGATGGTTTCTTTTTTCCAGTTTCTTTTTCTAAACTTTTTGGATTTATTTATTTGTTTGTTTATTTATTTATTTATTTATTTATTTATTTGGGTTTCGTGCGTGAGTGTTTTGCCTTAGTGTACGTATGTATACATGCCACATTTGTGCCTGGTTCCCAGGAGCTCAGAGAAGAACTTTGTGTCCCCTGGAGCTAGAGTTACAGATAGTTGTGAACTACCATGTATGCGTCCTGGGAACTGAACCTGGGTTCTCTACAAGAGCAACAAATACTCTGAGCCACCTCCCCAGCCTGCTTGTCATGATTTCCATGTCTACTTTATTCCTGAACTCTGAGTGTTTAACTAGGTGCAGACCACTGGCCAAACACAAGGATTGTGGTTATACAGTCTCCCGGTCTGTGGCTTGCCTTTCAATTTAATTATAATGTTTATTACATTTATGTATTTATTTGTGAGGAGGGGGGTTGTACACATGCCCTGGCAATTCCTTCCTAAAGCTGATTGGGTCCCAAGAATGGAACTCGGGTGTAGTTGGACTTTCCTTTGGGCCACCAGATCACAACAGTACAGAGACTTATTATGAAAGCTCAGCCTATTGCTTAGGCTTGTTCCTAACTAGCTCTTATAACTTCAGTTAACACATTTATATTAATCTATGTTCTATCCCATGGCATTACCTCTCTTCCATCTTAGGCCTCCTGTTTGCTCTCTATGTCTCTTGGCCGAGCCTGCCTGCCTAGTTTCCTCCGGCTCCTCCTTTCCCGCCTATACCTCCTGCCTAGCTATTGGCCATTCAGCTTTTTATTGCACCAATCACAGCAATGCATCTCCACGTGTTGAACAAATACCCCACAACACTTGGGTGGAATTAACTTGTGTTACCTGTGTGGAAGACAGTGAGGGGTTTTCCTGTTGTTAAGCCGCATTTGTCGGAAAGGCTCTGTTAGTTACTTCTGCTGCTGTGATGGAGCAGCGGGACCAAAGCAACTTAGAGAAGGAAGATTTTATTTGGGCTCCTGGTTCCAGAGGGCGAAGAAGAGTCCATCATGACAGGAATGGGCTCTGAAATATTTTATGTATTTAAATTAAATTATACTCTCTGAAGTAGTCTATGTATCTAAATAGCTATGTGCTTTAATTCCTAAATTAAAATGGTTTTTATTTCTAACATGTGGAAATGGCTTTCACATTTGCATATTGTCCTGGTTTCCTATAAATTTGCAAAGTATACTTACTAGTAGCTTTTCTATAGAGTCCTGAGGCTACCCTGTGAATATTACCATGTTCAGACTTATTTATTGTCTTCATATGTGGGCCAAAGGTTCACTTGAGGAGGCCAGAAGACAATTTGTGGGAATCTGCTTTCTCCTTCCTACGTGAGTCATGGCCAGTTAAAGTTGTCAAGCATATTGCCCTCAAAGCCATCACACCATATTTATTTTTTAGATGAGACTCTCACTGTTTAGCCCTGGTTATCCTGGAACTCTTATATAGACCAGGCTGTCCTCTGCCTCCCGAGTACTGGGATTAAAGGTACATGCTGCCAGGTGGTGGTGGCACACACCTTTTATCCCAGTACTTGAGAGGCAGCGGCAGGTGGATATCTATGCGTTCAAGACCAGCCGGTCTACAAGAGCTAATTCCAGGACAGCCTCCAAAGCCACAGAGAAACCCTGTCTCGAAAAACCGGAGAAAAAAAAACATGTGCCACCACACCCAGTATGAATCCAGGGACTATAGAGGTAGCTTAGTGGTTAAGAGCACTGGGAGCTCTTCTAGAAGACCTAGGTTTGATTCCCAGCACCTACAAGGCAGCTCACAGTGTTCATAGCTCTAGTACCAGAGGATCCAACACCCATTTCTTTCCCCCACCAGGTATGCACCTGATACACAGACATGCAAGCAAAATCCCCTACACATAAAGCAAAATAAACTTTCTAGATCTAGCTTTTGTCTCTTCCCCCAAGCCCTTCGACGTATGTTCAGGTCTTATATAGACTGGTGTTTTATCTGTATTTAAATGTTCCTTTCAGTTCAACACTTAACTTTGAATCATAGGCGCACAATAGCAATGAGAAGTCTGAGATGGGAATTATAACAGAAAGTAACCACAGTTGTTGCCAGTAGAGATGACCTAGACTGATTATGGTCAGCCAAAACAGTGTCCTTGTGGGAGGATCCTGGGAGGAGGAAGACAGAAGTTGGGGGCATTGGGACTGCGGAGTTGAGCAGTGAGATGTGTTCTGTTCTTCAGGCAAAGGCCAGGACGGAAGTGGCGGCAAGTCAGAGAAGACGCTGGGTGACTTTGCAGCGGAGTATGCCAAGTCCAACAGGAGCACATGCAAGGGCTGTATGGAGAAGATAGAAAAGGTGGGCCTGGGCCCGTGTCAGCACTTCCAGGTCCCAGGAGAAAAGAGCAAACAGCCTTTACCTTCTGCCTCGGGCCATGTGGTTAAAGATACAGTGGAGATCCTTGTAGAGATGGGAATGGCCCGTGTTTTAGGAAGGCCTAGTCCTGGGCTCATCAGCAGGGCGCCCTGCAAGAAAGATCTTGGAGAGCACCGGCAAAGGTCCCCACAAAGTCAGCAGTTCTTGGTGACTTGAGGGAGTTCTTGTGTGGGGGGTTGGAGGTTAGCACCCCTGTATCACCAGAGGAACTTCACAGAGCAGCCTCCCCTGCCACCAGTTCTTGTCCCTGAAGGCCGACAGCCAGTTAGGTGGAGTGGCTGGCTGAGAATGGGGTAGAAAGTGTGCCTGTGCTCGCCAATGTTCTCTTCTCCAGTGCTGTGAATCACATAGTGCTTGTTGAGGGTTTCTCCCCGCTGTGAGCCATGTGAGTCAACCTTCTGTATGGTGACAATGCCAGAGATGGTCCAGCTGAAGACAGGGAGGTTTGTGGTGGCTCACGGTTTCAGATGTCTCAGTCATGGTTCCTTGGCCCTGTTGGTTTGGGCCTGTAGTGACATCACACATGGCAGGAGCATGGCCAGGGAGGCCTGATCGGCTCATGGGACGCAAAAGAGAAAGACCAACATCTTAATACCAAGGGAAAGAGAAAGACCAACATCTTAATACCAAGGGAAAGAGAAAGACCAACATCTTAATACCAAGGGGAAGAGAAAGACCAACATCTTAATACCAAGGGAAAGAGAAAGACCAACATCTTAATACCAAGGGGAAGAGAAAGACCAACATCTTAATACCAAGGGGAAGAGAAAGACCAACATCTTAATACCAAGGGAAAGAGAAAGACCAACATCTTAATACCAAGGGGAACCCAAATCTCTACCCTTCTAGCACTAGGCTTTCCACTGCCGCCCATGAGGATCACAGTCTGGTGCTCTAAGGGCCTTTGGGATAATTCAGGAGCCGAATGTAACAGACAGAAAATTGAGGGAAATGCCATTGCTAAATGCCCTCACCTTTCACCATTAAAAATTGGAGGCAAAAATTATGGTGCTCTTGCTTCCTGCTCTGTGCACTTGAGTGTGACTCAGCCCCAGATGCGTTTTTCTGCATTGTCAGGAGCCCTGGCCACTGGGTTCTTTGCAGCTACCTCATAGGTGGGAAACTTATAGGAATGTCAGTGGTGGGAATTGTACACCTGGCAGGCTGGCAGGACCCAGCTCTTGCTTGTCACTGCAGCTTAGCCTAACCCTTAAATATAGCAACCGCAGAGTCCGCAGGAGGGTGAGGATAGGTGGCAAGCCCCTGTCAGGATAAGCTGCCACAATGTTCATGGGAGGGTGAGGATAGGTGGCAAGCCCCTGTCAGGATAAGCAGCCACAGAGTCCATGGGTGGGTGAGGATAGGTGGCAAGCCCCTGTCAGGATAAGCTGCCACAGTGAAGCTATCACAGAATGGTGCAGTGTCACTGCAGACCAGCACATCATGTCAGCATCCTAACCCACCCCAGGAGTGTTAGTACTTTGTTACTTGTCTAAGCAGGTGGGTGGGTAGATAGCCATCTAAAATGTAAGTGCAAGGTGTCTTATTAACGTGGTAGGTAGCGTGTCCGTCTCATAGAATGTAAATGCAGGGACCTAAGGATGCCCCACAATCCTTGATGGCCTAAGCCAAAATTTTCCAGGTTGCCACCTGTGCCTTGGTTTGGACTTGGTGCCTTAGGGTAGCTGTTCCCTGTCCTGCCCGTCATTCCTTAGGTACCACATTATTTTCCCCACAGGGCCAGGTGCGCCTCTCCAAGAAAATGCTGGACCCGGAGAAGCCACAACTGGGTATGATTGACCGCTGGTACCATCCAACTTGCTTTGTCAAGAACCGGGAGGAGCTGGGCTTCCGGCCTGAGTATAGTGCCAGCCAGCTCAAGGGCTTTAGCCTCCTCTCTGCAGAGGACAAAGAAGTCCTGAAGAAGCAGCTCCCAGGAGTCAAGAGTGAAGGGTAGGTGGACTGTGGTTAGAATGGGGAGGCCTAGGGGAGGCCTACAGAGCCTGTGGATTTCACTCTGCTGATGGTCAGAAAGCCAGAAGCTGTGGACCTGTAGCAGTAGGGAACTGCAGAGAGCCTGGGGCGTCTGCTGCTCCAGCGCCCTCTCTCCCACCCACCGGCTCACCAGCCATGAGATCTGCCCTAGGCTCTCGGAACCTCTCCCAGCTCCTGCTCTCGGGCTGGACCAGCACAGCTGAATGGCCAAGGTTCACCGCCCTGTAAGGCTCTGCGCGTCACTGCAGTCGTGCGGTAGAGCTGTTCTGTGTCTGGATCTCTGGGAGAAACACGGCTATTCATATGTGGATGGACAGCAGGAAGGGCAGGGCCTGGAATCAGAACAGATGGGCCCACACGTGCAGCTGTCATCTGGGGTGGCTGGTTAATGAACGTGCTGAGGGTCATAGACCTATGTACTATGCTCGTGAACAGTATCTGTACCACTGTCACCAAGAAGCTTGCACGGTTCCAGATCCTGACACAAGCTCATGGAGCTGTACCAGTGGCTCTGGAGTGTGAAGCTAGCAAGTCAGGCCAGTGGTGAGGATGTCCTTGGGCTTTTACAGCACAGGGCGTTGGGATTTATTGGCTACCAATATGCCTGGAGAACTGGAGTATGTTGAGCACGATTGTGTGCTAGGCCTTCCCCTCAGCCCTGTGCCTGAGTGAGCTGTTTCCTCCCGTGTCACCGTAGTCCATACTGGTGCTCCCCTAGCGCTCAGTCAGGCTGCATGGTGGCCTGGGGAGCAGCCCTGGGTCTCACTCTAGGCTTGGTTCTTTGTTGGTTTTTGTTTTTCCAAGACAGGGTTTCTCTGTGTAACAGTCATGGCTGTCCTAGAACTCATTCTGTAGACCAGGCTGGCCTCGAACTCAGAGATCCGCCTTCCCAGTGCTGGGATTAGAGGTGTGCGCCACCACTGCCCAGGTTCAGTTCTTGTAGCTGTGTTTGGCTTTTCCACGATTCCCCGTCTCTTGGTGTGTAAGAGACATGGAGTTTAGCATCCGGTGTGACCTGAGCTCTTTGTCTGTCGTGGCTGTTCTGGACTCTGAGTTGAGTGCCAGGCCCCTCGCTGTCAGAAGCAGCTCCCTAGAGCCGAGTGGGAAAGAGGGCAGAGGAAGAGGCAGCTAAATGGGGTTAAGATGACATGAGGCTTGTTAACCTGGTGGTGCTGGGTGTCGGCCTGAGGGCTCTGGGTCTTATTAAGTCCTGTGTCTTTCAGAAAAAGAAAAGGTGATGAGGTGGATGGAGCAGATGAGGTGGCCAAAAAGAAATCTAAGAAGGGAAAGGACAAGGACAGTAAGCTGGAAAAGGCCCTCAAGGTGAGTCCTGGGCTGTCTCCTTTCTGTCCCTTCTCGTGCAGGAGGACATCAGCTGTCCCTACTTACCAAGACCAGTGTAAATTCTTGCTTGCATGGCTGCTCTTGAGACACAAGGCTTTTGTCCCAACTTGTTCTCCTCCCCCCCTCACAGAAGTCATTTTTATTTGGGTGGTGGGACACATTGGGCTCAAGTGCCAGGCCTGCAGTGTAGAATGTCTCATGTCCTCAGACTCACTAGGTGACACAAAGTGATGTTCTGGTCCAACCCAGGCGTCACTGACCATCCTACACCAGAGGTTCTTAGCATAGACTCTACCTTGGGGCCTCAGGAGAAAGTTTTCCTAGTTTTAAAATTTAACAAAGGACTGGAAAGCATTCAGTAAAAAGGAATCTCCCCATCCCAGCACCTGAGAGGCAGAGGCAGGCAGATTTCTGAGTTCTATGCCAGCCTGATCTACAGACTGAGTTCCAATACAGCCAAAGCTACACAGAGAAACCCTGCCTTGGAAGAAAAAAAAAAAAACAAAAACAAAAAACAACCAGAGGGGTTCATCACTGTTGGCTATGCTGTTTGGGCAGAGAACAGTAGGTCTCTTCTGGGAACATGGTTTTTCAGGGGCCGTCTGTCTGAGTTTGTGATTTTCAGCTTTTGCTAGTGGCTCAGTAATCTGGTTTTGACTGGTAGAGCCCTCTGCTTGAATGAATGTGAAGTTCAACCAGCTTTCCTTTCCCTTTGGGGGCAAGGTGTTTTGGCTGCCTGTGTGTGTATCACATGTGTGTTTGCTACCTACAGAGGCCAGAAGAAGGTACTGGATTCTTTGGAACTAGAACTAGAGAAGGTTATGAGCTGCCATGTTGGTGCTGTGAATTAACCCAAGTCCTCTGCGAGAGCAGCCAGTGCTCTTAACTGAGACGTCTCTCCAGCCCCATGTTTGATTTTTATCCATTTTTACTTTGATGTCTTTGCAGTCCCTTGGGTGGGTGTGCTGATGTTCTGTCCCCAGTGTTGCCAGTGACGAAAAGCAAGACAGAAATTTGAATTAACCTCTCAGCTTCTTCTACCCCAATCTGTCTCTGTCCTCAGCTTTAAAAGAGAAATAGGTCTGCCATTTCTGTGAAACTTGTGTTCATGAATTGCTGCTTCTGGTATCAGTATGTGCTCCGCTCTGGGGAGAGATGCAGAGGATGTCCCAGAGAGCCCAGCACTGGAATGGGGAGGCAGGGAGTGTGTGTGGTGATGGCATCAGTCAGAGTTGAATGTCTCTCCTGGCGTTGAAGCAGCCTGTGTGATAGCGTAGGGCCAGCATTCCCCTTTCTGTCTCGGGGTGCAGCCTGGTGTGTGATGCCCACCTTGCCTGACGCCCCAGGGAAGGTGGAGGCTCATCTTGGCCCACCTCCTCGGCAGGAAGTTGTGAGAATAAATGAGGGGACTTAAAGCACCAGCAAAAAGTGGGCCTTAGTAGACTAAAGTTCCAGAAGAGCCCACAGAGATTCCTGCTTGAGCGCAAGTGTGTGGGAGACTATGCAATCTAAGTGGGTGTTGGAAAAGATAATTGAGGCTCTTAGCCCTACCCAGAACTTCTGGTTGCTCTCTGTGTCTCTTAAAACAGGTTTCTGAGGGGTTGACACCAGGGCTCCGTGTAATAAAGGATTCAGTCTTGGTTTTTCAAGACCGGGTTTCTCTGTGTAGCCTTGGCTGTTCTGAAATTCATTCTGTAGACCAGACTGGCCTCACTCAAACTCTGCCTGCCTCTGCCTCCCGAGTGCTGGGATTAAAGGTGTGTACCACTATCACCCAACAGGGATTCAGTCTTAAAAGCAGTCTCCTCTATACTTTCCAGAATGTTTTCTAAAAGAGTATTGCGTGAGTTTATTTTGAAGTACACATGGGTTTGCCTGAAAGTTAAACCCTGGCTGAGGGTGTTGTTGGTCCAGCTGCCTTTGAGGAACAGCCCAGCTCCATCAAGAGTGTGCCGTGGAGGGTTCAATGTCAGAGCCTGCCATTCCAGTGATAAGAGTCCAGCCAATAAAGACACTGTCCACCTAGTCTAGTGTCTTTGTTTGTGCACTACATGCTTGCCTGATGCCCAAGGAGATGGTTGGGAGCCATGTGGGTTATGATGACCAAACCTAAGTCCTTTGTAAAAGCAGTAAATGCTCTTAACCACTGAGCCATCTCTCAAGCTCTCCAACTCCGTTTGATTTTTTTTTTTAAGATGTATTTATTATGTATAGTGTCCTGTCTGCATATATGCCTATATGCCAGAAGAGGGCACAGATCTCGTTCTAGATGGTTGTAAGCTACCATGTGGGAGCTGGGAATTGAACTCAGGACCTCTGGAAGAACAGCCAGTGCTCTTAATCTCTAAGCCATCTCTCCAATCTGATTTATAATTAATTGTTAATTAATTAATATTAATATATTTATATTAATTGTCATGTGTGCTTGTGTAGGTCAAGGGACAGCCAGCAGGATTCAGTTCTTCTACAGTGGAGTCCTAGGGTTCAAACTCAGGTCATTAGGCTAGTAGCAAGTAGTTATACCCACTGAGCCATTTTGTTAATCAAGGTAGCCCTTGATTAACTCATTAGTCCAGCAAAGGCTGAGGCAGGAGAATTGCCATGAGTTTGGAGGCCAGCCTGGGTTCCTGAGTGAGATCCTGTCTTACCCCAGTCTCTCCCTAAAAGTTACCGCTTGAACTTTTGAAGTTTACAGCCCAGGCCTTTCATTAACCCAGAAGGATACCTATACCCCCTGCCTCAGTGGCAACCAACCATACCCCCAGATGCCCTTTGGCCAGCCTCAAGACCAAGGCAGCATCCACCAGCCCCTCAGCTGACCACTAGTCCTCTTGAGTTTGATCTATAAATGCTGTATTTTGGGGTCTGGATGTGCTAACACACACCTTAATTCCAACACTTGGGAGGCAGAGACAGGCGGATCTGTGTAAGTTCAAGGCTAGCCTGGGATACATAGCAAGTTCCAGACGGCTAGGGCTGCATAATAGAGAGACCCTTTGTCCAAAAAAACTTAAATTACGGAAGGAGAGAACCAGTTCCCACAAGTTATTTTCTGACCTACATACATATGCTATGGAACGTGTGAGCATGCACACATTACTAAATGGATCTAATATTTTTTAATTTACAGTAGTAAAATAATATTAATAAAGTTTTTTAAAAACTGATCTCAGTTGTTGGGGATCTCATTCTCAGGCCCAGAATGACCTGATCTGGAACATCAAAGATGAACTGAAGAAAGCATGTTCCACCAGTGACCTAAAGGAGTTGCTTATCTTCAACCAGCAGCAAGTACCATCTGGAGAGTCTGCGGTGAGCTGCCTTTGCATTAGAGGGACACACAGAGTCCACAGTGAGCTGCCTTTGTGTTAGGGGGGACACACAGAGTCCACAGTGAGCTGCCTTTGTGTTAGGGGGACACACAGAGTCCACAGTGAGCTGCCTTTGTGTTAGGGGGACACACAGAGTCCACAGTGAGCTGCCTTTGTGTTAGGGGGGACACACAGAGTTCACAGTGAGCTTGCCTTTGTGTTAGGGCGGGGTACATAGGAGGCCCTTCAGGAAGTCACAGCTCCAGGGCATTGTTGTATGATCATTATCACCGTCTCCTTCAGTCTGGAGGCATCCTCAGCTATACCATACATTGCCACATGTTTGTCCTGGTTTAGAACTTGGTGAGATCCCAAGGTGAGCAGGTACTTTTGCCTCATGTGTTCATATCACACTGGCCTAAGGACCTCTGCTACCTACTGCCATGTGTCCCGGGGCTGCTAAGGCCACCCTGCACCTGCTTGGGCCACTCCTTGTGTGGTAGGTAGGGTGAATGTTGCTTTCTGTGATTTCCTGAGGTGGGGATTGCCTCAGGAACCCTTCACTCAGAGATAAGGGTTCCAAAAGTGTAAAGCCTGGACTGTGTTGTAAGCTGGCACCTGAGCTATGGTAGAGCCCAGAGACAGCCTCTTTCTAGGAAATAGGGCCTGTTTGAGAGGTCCTCCATCTGCGTTAGTGGCTGTCCTTTCCTGACCCTCTTACCTCTGACATGTTTCTTCAGATCTTGGACCGAGTTGCTGATGGCATGGCGTTTGGGGCCCTCCTGCCCTGCAAGGAGTGTTCAGGCCAGCTGGTCTTTAAGAGTGATGCTTACTACTGCACTGGGGATGTCACTGCCTGGACCAAGTGCATGGTCAAGACACAGACTCCCAGCCGAAAGGAATGGGTGACACCAAAGGTAAGGGTGTGGGTGGGAAGCCACGACTCCCTCATCCACACTCCATGCAGGTCCTAAGATGACAGACAGTCCCTGCTCCCACCCTTCCTCATAATCAATGCCAAGAAGAGTTCATTCTCTCTTCCTCTGTTTCTGCTGTAATTGTACTCTCCCTCCCAGTCTTCTCTGCCTGCCTTTCCACAGCCTACCCGACTTTAGCATTTCCTCGCCTTTAAAATCTCAACTTGCCCAGCTTTCTGATTTGCACCTGGTAACATAAGTAGCCTGTGGGAACCCTGGGAAGTAGAGTCAGACAGGAAGGGAATCTGAACATAGGTACAACTAGGAAGTTCCTTTCTGAAGAGGGGGACTTGAGAGCACAGAGACTGCTCTTCACCAGAGCCGCTTGGATGTGGCTGGATGAGGCGTCATCAAGTGATCACTGCCCTCCCTAGGGCAAGCCTACTGCTGTGAGTCACCTGGGATACAGAAAGAACTGTGCCGGTTGATAGTTCCTGATGAATGAAAGAGGGCTTGATACAGGTGTTCCTCCCTAACAAGCAAGGGGGCTTAACCTGGTCTTCTTTGGAAAACTTGTAAATCTGTCACTGGGTGTGTGAGTTGTTGGTTTTGTTTTTGTTTTGGATTCCTCGCAGCCTCCCCAGTGTGGATACCCTGCAGCAGAGTGGTGCATCCATTAAAACCAATGAGCCTGCACTAACATGCCATCACCCACAGTCATAGTTTACAGTAGGGCCAAGTCTTGGTGGCACAGCCTGTGGGTTTTGATAAATGTAGACTGAAATGTGTCCATTAGGAAAGTATCGTTTTTCATGCATTGCCCTGAGACTCTCAGCCAGCCTCTGGAAGCCACTGACCTTTTTATCAACTCTGTTGTAACTCTTCTAGATCTCCCGTGGCTGGCTGGTCTAGAACGCTTTGAGTGTGCTGTGCTTACAGCCCCTCATGTTAGCTTCCTTCGCTTGGGGACGTGCAGTCAGGTTTGCCTGTAGCTGGGTAGTTGATTGGATTTTGATGCTGAATAGTATTCATTGTCTCTATATAGTCCTCGCTGGCCTAGAACTCACTGTGTAGACCAGACTGTCCTCAAACCCACAGAGATCTGCCTGCCTCTGCCTTCCCCAGTGCTGGGACTAAAGGTGTGCGCCACACTGCACGCCCACCGCCCCCTCTGGCCTAGAGCGTTCAGCTGTGAGATAGGCCCCTGTGGACACTAGAGAGAAGTGACCCAAGGACAAGGGCGGTCCTGGCATATGTCCTTGCACTAGTGAGTCTTCTCTCACCAAGTTGTCTAGTGGTTTTTTATTTTGTTTTTTAAAAATCACTTTTATTTTGGGGAGGGGCATGTGTACCATGGTCAGGGGGGAACGTGTAGGAGTTTCTTCTGCAGTGTGGGTGTCCTGTAAGTGGTGACAATAACAAGCTTTCTTCCTGGAACTTCACTTTCCTATCCATTACAGAAATTTTTTAAGATTAATTTGTGAGCCAGGTGGTGGTAGCGCATGCCTTTAATTCCAGCACTTGGGAGGCAGAGATAGGTGGATCTCTGAGTTGGAGGTCAGCCCAGTCTACAAAGCTATACAGAGAAACCTGACTCAAAAAAAAAAAAAAATCCCACTTGGCCTTTAAAACTAAAACTTATCATTGTTTAGGAATTCCGAGAAATATCCTACCTCAAGAAATTAAAGGTCAAAAAACAAGACCGGATATTCCCTCCAGAGACCAGTGCCCCAGCGCCGCCGGCACCTCCACCCTCTGTCACCTCCGCACCCACGGCTGTGAACTCCTCTGCCCCAGCAGGTATGACTCTGGGAAGGATAGGGCCGGGATTTGACCCAGGAGCTATGTCGTGCAAGGACATAGAATAACGCAGTGGGTATCCTGTGCTCTGTTTGCTGAGTGGACAGCGTTCTTTAGGGACAGTCAGAATATACCACACAAAGTACTGCAAAGCACATCCCCAGTCTCCGGGCCCAGTCTCCTCCCTGTCCCAGCTGCCATCAAGATCCTGGGGAGATCCCAGTCATGAGTTGACATGCCCTGGACCGTTGGAAGCAGTGAGATCTGTGTGTTTTGTTGGCAAGAGAAATGCTGCGTGCTCCTAGAGGCATGTAGACTCTTGACCCGCAAAGGTGGAGGCCATAGTGGGCTGGGTAGAGGGCAAGGTTCTGCTTCTGGACACTAGCCCAGCTTCATCTGTTCCACCCCTAGTAGTGAGCGCTGGTTACCCCAAGTCCTCTCTGCTGCTTGAAGCCTAGGGTCTTCATGTGCACATGGAGGTCAGTTAGGGTCCTTACTTGCAGGTCCTTCTCTGCTGTTTCCTCTGTGCAATTCACACCCAAATCAGAGATTTTGTTCTCTACAGAGACTTCATTGAGATTCGATTGGTATCCTCAACATTCACCCCCTAGAGAGGACAGGCTAGATATCCCCCAGTAGCGATACGAAGCTGTGACCTGGCTGTATCCAGTGCTGCATTCTCACCTTCAGCTCCCAAAAGGCCCTGCCCATGCCAGCCTGACAGTCAGTGCTGGGCACTTGGTATAGCTTGCTCTGCTTTGCCTGGAACAGGTCGGCTCAGTGTGAGCACACTGACGGAGGCCTTCAGTGTTGTCACCAAGGAGTCTGATCTGCACTTTGTTCCTCAAGAGTTGGGACTTGCCACTTCCCCTCCCAGCATTCTGTTCCCATCTCCAGATGCAGCCTCTCTAGTCTGCCTCTAGTAGCCCACCTGGTCCAACCTGTTCTGTGGCTTATTCCTCCCCAGTTTCTCTGTTGCAGAGCTCATGGGTCCTCAAGTTCACTGTTCTGCCCCTTGGTCCTCCCACTGGCTGTTGGCTTCTGTCTTCCTAAGATTTTTCCCAATGCTGGCCATGCTCATGGTTTCTCCCATGGAACCCTCTGCTTTGGGGGGTTGATTTTTTTGTTTGGTTGGTTGGTTGGTTTTGGTTTTTTTCTGTCTTGCTTCGCTTTGTCCTTTGCTGGGCCTAGCCTGATGCTTCTGCTCTCTTGTCCCAGATAAGCCGCTGTCTAACATGAAGATCCTGACTCTCGGTAAACTCTCTCAGAGCAAAGATGAAGCAAAGGCCACGATTGAGAAACTCGGGGGCAAGTTGACGGGATCAGCCAACAAGGCTTCCTTGTGTATCAGCACTAAAAGTGAGTTTAAGGCACCTGTGTCTCTTGAATGTGTGTGGGGCTAGTGGATGTGGCTGGCACAGCTGGGGTTCAGGTTCTCATCACCATTGCTGGAAGGTAAACTAGTATTTGTATTGTGTATTGTGTGTTCACAGTGGCTCACATTCCCAGCCACAGACCATAATAAGCTCCAGTGTTCTATGGGAGGTTCCCATGTTCGCTGCCAGAACAAAGATGTGAAAATGGAGAGGAATTGGTTCCGTAGTAGGTAGGGTGGAGATTACTACTTCAGTCTGGTGATGGAGCCAGGTCCATTTTTCTAGACTGTACTGCTGAGTGTTCAGGTCTGAGCCCGAGAGACCATTTCTGTCAAGTACCTGCCAACACCACACGGAAGGTTTGGAGAAGGTGGCCTCCCTTGGCATTCCATACCCGAGGGGCAGCGGATGCCACTGGACATAACTGTCAGATGAAGAGGCTCAGGCTGTACTGTTTGGAAGGGAAGACGTGTTGTTGATGAGGTCATTCGAATTCTGGGGCTTTGATAGCTGCAGTTCCAGGCTTACTTTTCAGCTTATGGCTTGCTTGGCTTTTCTTTTTTTCTTTTTCCTTTCTGGGTTTAAACAGAGGAGGTGGAAAAGATGGGTAAGAAGATGGAGGAAGTGCAAGCAGCCAACGTGAGGGTTGTGTGTGAGGACTTCCTCCAGGACGTGGCTGCCTCCACTAAGAGTCTCCAAGAGCTGCTCTCCGCCCACAGCTTATCCTCTTGGGGGGCTGAGGTGAAGGTCGAGCCTGTTGAAGTGGCGGCCCCCAAGGGGAAGTCAGCTGCACCCTCCAAGAAGAGCAAGGGCCCTGTCAAGGAGGAAGGTGAGGTCCAGCTGCCGTGTCCCTGAAGTGCAGCGCTCGCTCCAGTGAGCGGTAGCCTCAGTGCAGTGTTACCCCGCTGCCTTGCTGCTCGCCTCGGGAACCTGTTCTGTCTTTGTAGTCTTAGTTTGGTCTCTGTGGTCCTGCCCTTTCTCCAGGTGTCAACAAGTCTGAAAAGAGGATGAAACTAACTCTAAAGGGAGGAGCGGCTGTTGATCCTGACTCTGGTGAGTGATGAGGAGTCGGCCACCCCCCTCCCCCTCCCCTGGGTGATTAGGAGATTACCTGCAGTTCAGAGAGTAGCCAGAGGGGAGCAGGCATCCTTTGCTTGCCAGGCAGTCCTGGAAGCATGTGGGCCAGTGGGAGAGCCTCTAAAGGTGGTGGAACATGCAACTGACTGGGGACTCCTAGGCCCACAGACCTCTCTGTTGCACCCTAGCCCTTCAGGGGGAAAAAACTATAGGAGCTTTGCCTCTGGGGCAGGTCTGGAACACTCTGCACACGTCCTGGAGAAAGGCGGGAAGGTGTTCAGTGCCACACTTGGCCTGGTGGACATTGTGAAAGGGACCAACTCCTATTACAAGCTGCAGCTTCTGGAGGATGACAAGGAGAGCAGGTGAGCTGGGGACAGATGCCTCAGGGCTTAGTATGTGCTACCCACCTTGGGAAGTCAGGCCTTGAACAGGAGAACTCCTCACAAAAACTCCATAAAGAAATTGCAGCTACTGGCCATCTGTTAATGTTGCTATGGTTGGCTCAACCATCACAGGACTATTCTTTTAGCTATTAAAAAAAAAAAAAAAAACAGGGGCTAGAGATAGGGCTCAGTGGTTAAGAGCAGTGGCTGCACTTCCTGAAGATCTGACACTTTGACACCAATGCACATAAAATTAAAGTTATTAGAAAGAAAACAAGATTCGTGATTTATTGTTGCACACATAGTAAAATTAAATTTTATTCTGTTTATGTGTTTTTCAAATCAGGGTTTCTCTGTGTAGCCATGGCTATCCTGGAACTTGCTTTGTAGACCAAACTGGCCTCAAATTCTTGAGATCCATCTGCCTCTACCTCCCAAGTGCTGGGATTAAAGGCATGCGCCACCAACACCTCTATTTAAATTGGTTCTTTAATGCCATTCCACACTTGCTGGGGTCACTATAATGTAGGTGATTGTTTCAACATGTTTTAAGTTCTCTCAATTGTAGTGTGTTTGCCTGGTGTGTTCAAGGCTCTGGGTTCCATCTGTAGCACCACTCATTCAACAAATGAGAAAGGGAATGCTTTTAAAATTGTCCCTTAGGCCAGGCATTGGTGGTGCACACCTTTAATCCCAGCACTCGGGAGGCAGAGACAGGCGGATCTCTGAGAGTTAGAGGTCAGCCTAGTCTACCAGTTGAGTTCCAGGACAGCCTCCCAAAGAATACAGAGAAACCCTTGTCTTGGGGGGAAAAAATTGTTCCTTAGTGGACAGTGGTGGTGCATGAAGCAGGCCAGCCTGGACTACAGAGCAAGTTCCAGGACCCCAGCGCTACACAGAGGTAGGGGACAGCTGTCCCTTACTGAGGAGACCCTGGAACAGAGCAGAAGCTCACCCGGCTGTCTGCCCTTCTTACCCTCTTACAGATACTGGATCTTCCGGTCCTGGGGCCGAGTGGGCACTGTCATTGGCAGTAACAAACTTGAGCAGATGCCATCCAAAGAGGATGCTGTTGAGCACTTCATGAAACTATATGAAGAGAAGACTGGCAATGCCTGGCACTCAAAGAACTTCACAAAGTATCCCAAAAAGTTCTACCCTCTGGAGATCGACTATGGCCAGGTAATCATGGTATAGTTTTTCATCATCCTATTACAGAAAAGAGCCCTTGTCTCAGAGAGTGACCCAGCTCTGACAAGAGTTAATGACAGCAGTGTGACAAATTCTCCCCAAAATGGAAGAAAACTTGTGGCTCATGCACGAGGCTGGTGTTACCCAGGAACATGTCTGTGGTGTGCTGCTAAGTCCTCCCCTAGCAATCAGCAGTGTGTGAGAATGTGTGCAGCCACGTGCAGTAGAAACCCATGATTGAGGTTGCTTGGCATGTCAGGATGCCCTCGTGAAGGAAGGGCAGAAGTCACGTGATCATCTCAGCAGCCATAGGTAAGTGTAGTTACAGTTGTTGCCACACCCACGAGCAATAGACCCAGTATTATCTTATCTTTATCTATTCTGAAACTCCCTGTGTGGTACCAGACAGCATGCAGTTACCTCTTAGGTGATATTTTTGTAGCTAGATGTTCATGTTTGCTTGAGCTAGGGGCTTGCTCTTTAGCTTCAGCCTGGGAAATGCTGGGATTGGGTGCCCTAAGCCCCACAGGTGGAGATTTTGGTTCCAAAACTTGGGGTCTAGCATGCCACAGAGGAGAAGTTATTTCTATTGTAGTGTTGTGAGCTCCGCATTAAAAACAGAATTTAGGGGGCTGGAGAGATGACTCAGAGGTTAAGAGCACCGGCTGCTCTTCCAGAGGTCCTGAGTTCAATTCCCAGCAACCACATGGTGGCTCACAACCATCGGTTATGAGATCTGGTGCCCTCTTTTGGTGTGCAGATACACACGGAAGCAGAATGTTGTATACATAATAAATAAAATCTTTATAAAAAAAATAGAATTTAGAGGTTACTGGAGAGATGGCTTAGTGGTTAAAAGTATTGACTGCTCTTCCAGAGGACCTAGGTTCAATTTCTAGCATCTGTGTGTGGCAGCTCACAACTGTCTAACTCCAATTCTAGGTGCCCTCTGACACCCTCACACAGACATAGTACATGAAGGCAAAACACCAATGCACATAAAATAAAATAGATTATTTTAAAAATAATTTTAGAGGCTGATGTGGTGGCTCACATCTCTGATCCCAGTGCAGAGAGCAGAGGTGGGTGGATGTCTGTGAGCTTGAGGTCACTCTGCTCATCATAGCCACCAGGTTACATAGTGAGACCCAGGTTACATAGTGAGACCCAGGTTGCATAGTGAGACCCAGGTTACATAGTGAGACCCTGGTTACATAGTGAGACCCAGGTTACATAGTGAGACCCTGGTGGGTGGTTTTTTTTTAATTTTATTTATTTTGGTGTTTTGTTTTAAATGAATAAATAAGTAGAATTTAGCTCTTACATAATGCTGAGGCTGAAACCCTGAGACCTTGAACTTGGAGGTGGACAGGCTTGGTCTGTTCTCCACTGAATTAAATATCTTCAGTATTTGTTTCAGAACCTTTTTGAGAAAGGCACAGACAATAAAACTAGTCATTTTACTATGGGAATAGCCATAGTAAAGTCATGGCACGTGTCTGCACCTGGCTAGTTTCACCACGATACTGGAATCCTGCCTTCACATACCATGTGGTACACACCATCTCTTCCCTCGTGGCCCAGGATCACCCCACACACTTTCTCCACACCACTTCCCCTAGGAGCACGGTGTGAGACAGATAAGAAGCAGGAACCAGCCGGGCGATAGTGGGGCACGCCTTTAATCCCAGCACTCGGGAGGCAGAGGCAGGCGGATAGGCTCCAAACTATACAGAGAAACCCTGTCTCGAAAAACCAAAAAGAAGAGAGAAAAAAGAAGCAGCAGAAACCATGACTCTAGCCTTAGTAATTTAGCCCAGCATTGTGCAAATGGTCTCTTCATAACATGATTTGATACCAACAGAACCGTTGAGCATTTCCTGTTTGTACTATGACACCTGGTGTATTTACATAGCACTCAAAAAAGTGGCGAGTTTCAAAACCTCAATGGCCTGTCATGTAGCCAGCAGCTGCCATAGTAAACTAATACCTACCTAAAGGTACTGTTTACTTTTGGAATGTTGAGGGTTTGTTGGTTGGTTTTGCAATCAGTTTTTGGTTTTGGTTTTTCGAGACAGGATTTCTCTGAGTAACGACCCTAGCTGTCCTAGAACTAGCTCTGGATGAGGCTGGCCTGCCTCTGCTTCAGCTGGCTGACAAAACATGAGATAGCATAACGACAGATGCTGTAGGGGAAAGCTTATAGACAGGTTCCTGCAGCTGGCCCTGGGTTAACAGGTGCTGGGAAAGGGCAGACTGTCTACTGACAGGTTCCTGCCTGTTGATCTGAACATCATTTTCATAGCAGTCATCCTTCTAAGGTGGGCATGGGTGTGCATGGCAGCTGCTTCTGTAGGCACCAGCATACCCAGAGAGGGCCACACTTCATCGGAACAGCTAAAACAGGGGCCTGGACCAGTCTGGGACTTGGGAATGCATGGGAATTATTTTGCCTGTGCAGAAGCCCTCCTGACCACCATTGTCTGAAGAGTTTTGGTGAACATTTGGCTGGTTTTGCTGGCAAATATCCTATCTTGCATCATAGTTACCTGTAGGTAACCCATGATGACACCACCCTTTGTCTTCTTCGGGGTTCCCTGCTGTCCTGAAGGATGAAGAGGCTGTAAAGAAGCTGACGGTAAAACCTGGCACTAAGTCAAAGCTCCCGAAGGCAGTGCAGGAGCTCGTCGGGATGATCTTTGACGTGGAGAGCATGAAGAAGGCCTTGGTGGAATACGAGGTGGGTGCTGAGCATGGCACGTTTTCCGGTGTAATTTGTCCTCTCTAAAAATGGGGGGCCCACATCCTCATCCCTGCTCTTGCTTGCCAAATGTCACTCTGCTGTGGAATGTAAAATATACTGTAGAGAGCTGGCCCCCTTGTGCCTGTCCCCATTTTATTTCTTGTTGGGGTGGGTAGGTCTAGTTCTTTGGGACCCAAACATAGCAGCTAGGTGATACCAATGGAAGTCCAAGGCTTTGTTCCCTGGAGAAAAAGGGCTGGAGAGAGATTGCACTGTAGATAACTGCACTCACTGCTCTCTCGGTGGACCTGGATTCATGGCGGCTCACAACCATCTGTAACTCAAGTTCCAAAGGAACCTGATGCTGTCTTTTGACCTCCACAGACACTAAGTACTCAAGCAGGATACAAGCATACATGGTGACAAAACAATCATAGATGGAAAATAATTTTTAAAATTTTAGACAATAAATTGTGACCACCACTGTCTTGACCCATGTTCCAGTCAATCAGTCAAACTCGTCAGCTCTTTCTGACACCTTTAATCCCAGTACTCGGGAGGCAGAGGCAGGTGGGTCTCTGTGAGTTCGAGACCAGCCTGGTCTACAAGAGCTAGTTCTAGGACAGCCTCCAAAGCCACAGAGAAACCCTTTCTCAAAAAACCAAAATAAATAAATAAATAAAGTTGGGTGTAGCTGTGGTAGAGTGCTGGCTTCACATATGAAGCAAAAAAAGAGGAAGGGAAGGTTAAAAGAGAAATACTAGCAGTTGAAACAATGATGCTCTTGATTGGGCCTGCATGGCAGGGACCACAGGCTAAGTCAGGCAGAGCCTGTTTCATCTCGCCTCCAATCTTCCCAGCAATTGAGGCAGGAGGAGACCTCCATACTTGGCCAGCCACGTGGCCTCCTGCTCCACAGCCATGAGCCCAGAAGCTGTAGGCTGCTGTGCAAATCAAGCCACTCTGGTAGGTGTGCCCAGTGCCACAGTCTTAGGGCAAAGAGTGTTGGATCTTGTAGCACACAGGTGTCTCAGCTCAAGCACTCAGTGAACATAGGCCAGTTCACTCGCAGGGAGGGGTAGGTGGCCCTTGAAACAGTTTACCTGTCATCTTTTTGTCACTGACAAAATGACCATGCTTCTGCCATCTCAGCTTGAGATCCTGATTAACAGTGGATCCTGAGGTGGTGTGGTTACTCAAAGTGTTGTTGACAACAAATGCGTAGCCTCCTAGGGTGGCTGATTTGAAAGGGAAGTGTCAAATTAGGTGTGTGTTCCTAAAAAATAACATTCACCACTTGGAAATTTGAGGCTCTAGTTTCTGAACTGGATGGCAGAAGGTACCCTTCCTCTGGAGTCCTGGGCAATGCAGCCTGCAGTGGGAGGCTCAGTCCATCACCTTGGTCCTGTGGGGATTGGTAGAGATGACTTTGCCTCTGAGCTGTATCGTTGGGCTGCTCTTTCTTACACAGAGTGCAGGGTGGGGTAAAGGGTTGTGACTCCTGTGCAGTGGGCCACTGAGTTTTGAGGGAGCAGTGCCCTTCAGCACTGGACAGAATACCCAGCCTTTACGTCCCCTGTCTCCCCAGATTGACCTTCAGAAGATGCCCTTGGGGAAGCTGAGCAAAAGGCAGATCCAGGCCGCCTACTCTATCCTTAGTGAGGTCCAGCAGGTAAGCGAGCACCTCAGGGTTTCCAGCCAGGCCAGCTTCTCTCCTAGTGAGAGACAGCAGCCGCATCTACTGTGTGGTAAAACAGTGACAGTACAGAACCATGGTTTATGTGGATTTGGATTTCTTTTTTTCCAGTTCAGTAACTATTACAGTCCCTGTCACTGTATTACAGGCCAAAGATTGTTAATGAAATATACAAATAGTGATGCTTCTAGTTAGCACATATGTAATAAACACTTTAGAAATTTGGTGGAGAGTTTTATTTTGTGTGTTTGCCGCCCTAGGGCTTTCTAGTACATACTCAAGAGATGAGAAAGCTCCCCTTATATTTGAGGGTGAGATGCTGGAGAGCTGAGCCCATGGTGAGCTGTAGAATCCGGGTGCCTCTGAGAATTGACCTTGTGTCCCTCCCTCCACCAACATTGCTGGGGCTTTCCAGCTCTTTCTGGCTCATGCCCCCGACATCGTGAACAATTTTCCTTTTGTTTCTGTGTTTGAGATGGCCTCTCTGTATGACGCTCAATGGCCTGAAACTCAGATCCACCTGCCTTTGGGTGCTGGGTTTAGAGGCATGTGCCACCATGCCCAGCTGAACTGTTTCCACATAAAAAACAAGTTTTACAACAGTAGCCATGAGCCCACCACATAGAGTTTGCACTAGCGCTAAGTATGGAGTGTATAATAACGCTTGTGCATACAATAGCAGCCTCGGTCCTATGTTCCTTCTGTCCCCTTTCCTTTCAGGCAGTGTCCCAAGGCAGCAGTGACTCCCAGATCCTGGATCTTTCCAATCGATTCTACACCCTAATCCCCCATGACTTCGGAATGAAGAAGCCCCCACTCCTGAACAATGCAGACAGCGTGCAGGTAATAGGCCCCTGACTCCTGGACTATCCTTACTGTGTTCTTTCAGAACAGGATCTAATGTTTCTTTCCATTGTTTTACCAAGTAAGTCTAGGAAATTGTCACTAGCCAAGAAGACCATTTCTCTTTATCCATCTAAAGGCCCCCATAAGTCCCTGGCTGAGATCAGTTAGTGGCATCCTTAGTGGCATCTATTTCCCTGCCTATCATTCATGTGTAAGAGCTCTGACATCTGCCCCACACTTCCCCAGCCATCAGAGCCTCATTAGCATGTCAGGGAATGCCTGTGACTATCAACTGTTGAGTGAGAGATGATGGCAGACTCTGGTCAACAAAGAGGTACACACACACACACACACACACACACACACACACACACACACTGTGTGGGAAGTCATCTACATACTGACTTCTGTTAAGGCTTGATAGTCATCTTCCCTACGAACTTAGCTCACAGGTCTTTATTTTGTCCCCAGGCCAAGGTGGAGATGCTGGACAACCTCCTGGACATTGAGGTGGCCTATAGTCTTCTCAGGGGGGGGTCTGATGACAGCAGTAAGGACCCCATTGATGTCAACTATGAGAAGCTCAAAACTGACATTAAGGTGAGAGGCCTGCCCCTTCCCAAGAGCCGTGGTCCCCAACCTCCATGTGCACTGGAGCCATTTCCACATCTCATTAAAAGTCCAGCCAGGCCTTCAAGTTGCCCTCTCACAGAGCCAGATGGTGGTCCTTGATCCCCCCTGCAGGAGTCTTTGGAGCTAACTAGTGCCTTAGGTTGGTGTGGAGGCAAGATTTTGAGAGTCCTACCAAAAGTTCCTGTTTTTCTATTTGGGGCACAAGCAGTCAGTTGAACTTGGATGTGTTGAAGGCTGGGGCATGTGGGAATTGCCCTGCCCAGGCTATGTGCCTCTGCTCCTGGCCTGACATGCCTGTCTTCTGCCTCTGGTTGTTCCTGCCAGGCAGCATGGACCCATCATGGTCCAAGTACTCCTGGGGATTGGAGTCTAGACCAGGTGTTTCCAGATTCTTTGCCTCTTAGTCAAAGGATAAAAAGCCTCACAGGTTTGTAAAAAGTAGTATAGGTTGGGTGATCCTCTGTTTTTTGGTTGACAGACTTGATTATGTCTTTTGCCCCTGTGTATATCCTTCCCATAATGCATCTGATTTTAATCATGGGTGCCCCATTTAATGTAGCTATGAAATGGTAGAGGGGATTTGTCCTAGTCAGGGCTACTTACTGTTGCTGTGATGAAACACCATGACCAAAGCAACTTGGGGAAGAAGGGTTTATCGTTCATCGTCAGGAAGTCAGGGCAGGAACCTGGAGGCAGAAGCTCAGGAAGGGGTGCTGATTACTTGCTTGCTCTTCATAGCTTGCTCAGCCTGCTTTTCTTATAGAACCCTGGACCACCAGCCCAGGGGTGGCCCCACCTAAAATGGACTGGGCCCTTCCATATCAATCGCTAATTAAGAAAATGCCTATAGGATTGCTTGCAGCCCAGTCTAATAAAGGCATTTTCTCAGGTGCGGCTTCATCCAGTGGCTCTAGCTCTGTGTTGAGTTGGCATGAAACTAGCCAGCACAAGAATTTCTGCAGTTCACCTAAAGGACATAAATTGCCCTGTTGTGTTTGCATCTAAGGCCAACTGAAGCTTGATCAGCCTTCCTACTCTTAGCCAGACATAACTAGAATATAATTAAATAGAATCTATCTAAGTTATATGGTTGTCAAGAGGAGGAACTTACTCCAGTGTTTGGAGGTTGGTGTGCCTGCAGCCCTGTGCACAGAGGAGTGCTGAGTTGTTAGGTGTATTGGACAGAGAGGAGTGTGCACAGACTAACAGTGCAGTATCAGAAGGGTGCCTATGTAGCCCAGACCAAGTGGAGTCCCCGGCAGCTGAACTGTTCCCTATGCTTGCTTGCCTCACAAGCAGGCGCTGATGCCACATGTCCATTCTTAATGGCTCTTGATGAAGACACTCTTATTTCCATCTACAGTTACAAAGCTCGTAATTAAGATGCAACAAAGACAACCAGAACTCGTAGGTTTTCTAAACATAGAATAAGAAAACAAAGAACATCTGTAGCCTTCTGCAGAAGCTCGGTTTACTTAGTGTGGGTTCCGTTGACATCGTGTTGGGCATGTGCTGAGTCAGCATGAGGAAAACACACACGAACAAACACACACACACATCATACACACACATGCACACACACACACACACCAACCACACACACTACACACACACACACTGCACACTAAACATCACACACACACACACACACAACACACACACTAAACATCATACACACACATGCACACACACACACACACCAACCACACACACTACACACACACACACTGCACACTGCACACTAAACATCACACACACACACACAACACACACACTAAACATACACACACATGCACACACACACACTACACACATACCACACACATCATACACACCACACACACTAAACATCATACACACACACACACACACACACACACACACACACACACACACACACACACACACTGTCCTCGGAGCCCCATAGCAGGGCTGGGGGGATAGTTCAGTGGCAGAGTGGTCACTGGGTGTGTGCAAGGCCCTTGATCCCGTCCTTAGGACTGGGGTGGGGACAGGGAAATTGTATGATGTTACCTTGTGTTCCATCAGTGAGCTGGACTCCTGGTCCCACCTTACTAATAATGAACCCTGTTTCTAGCTTGACTCATACTTAGTGCATAGACAAGAACCCTTGAGCTCCTTTCTAGCAGTCCAGGTGGATGAAGAAAGTGATGTTTGGGGCCTGGCCTCGGCCTGCGGGTGTCACTGTTTGGACAGTAGGAACTGCTCCTGGCATCCTCTAGGCTTGTATACAGATGATCTTCACGGGGCTCTGTGGGGTCTCCCTGCCCTGATCCAGGTGGCCTGTTTTCCAGGTGGTTGACCGAGACTCTGAGGAAGCTGAGGTCATCAGGAAGTATGTTAAGAACACTCATGCCACCACACACAATGCCTATGACCTGGAAGTGATGGATGTAAGAATGCTTTTCCCTTTTTTGTTTTTGTTTTTTGAGGCGCAGTCTGTAGTCTTGGCTGTTCTGAAGCTTGCTGTTAGACCAGGCTGGCCGAAAATGTCATTACCAGAATCTCTTTTGTGGTGCAGTGCACATCTCTAGTCCCATCACTTGGGAGGCTGAGGCAGGAGACTGAAAGGGCCGAAGCCAGCCTGGGCTACATAGTGAGATTAGTCTCAAGGAAAAAGTTCCTTAGGTGCATATCTGCTGCATATTAGTGTATTTTGATGGCGGCTCGTCCCTGTCGAGTGTAGCCTTGGGACATATACATTGGATCATCCCATCCTGGCCTGTGGATAATGCAGCAAAGCCTAAGTTTTCTAGTTCGTGGGACAGGTGGTCAGTATCAGTCTGTTCATCTCTTCAGTCAACCTGAGTGACAGTATTTCTGCCTCCCTCTTGCTAATTGTCTGCCCAGATCTTTAAGATAGAGCGTGAGGGAGAGAGCCAGCGCTACAAACCCTTCAAGCAGCTGCACAATCGGAGGTTACTGTGGCACGGGTCCAGGACCACCAACTTTGCTGGCATCCTGTCACAGGGTCTGCGGATAGCCCCACCTGAAGCACCTGTGGTAGGTGGCTGACTTTGGGTACGATGAAGTGTGGAAGTGTGTGTTTCTGCAGTAATCTCATTAAAGAGCCCTGGGTGCTTCAGGGAGAGCCCACAGCTCACCCTGTCAGTACTACAGCTGTGGAGAGCCTCTGAGCCCACAGCTCACCCTGTCAGTACTACAGGTGTGGAGAGCCTCTGAGCCCACAGCTCACCCTGTCAGTACTAGAGCTGTGGAGAGCCTCTGAGCCCACAGCCCGCCCTGTCAAGACTACAGCTGTGGAGAGCCTCTGAGCCCACAGTAGTACAGCTGCACGTGTTTGAGACAGCTTCTGGAACAAAAGTGTCTAGACCAGGATGCTCTGAAGGCTGGTTGAACATTTGACATGCAAAGAACACGCTTTGGAGCCCAGGCATGCAGCTCCATGAGCTCCTGTATTTCCACCAACTAAATAAAGAGGACAAGGAATAGTTACATCACCTGCTGGGTTACAGAAGGGACCAACTGGACAGGGCCTCTGAGGTGGCCATCCCAGCCCTTCATTTACTGTTGCCTTGTGCTTTACTTAACCGGGATTAGGAGTAGCCAGTGTTTGCTGGATGTATACATCTATCTGGCCTAGTCCAAAAATAGTGATTATTAACTCATTAAATCTTCACATTACCCTCATGAGACTTCCAGGTGAGGAGACAGTAGCGACCTAAGCTGTTAGGTGACTTCCCATAGCCCTGTGGCAGTGCCTCGGAGGTGATGGCTGCAGGCTTTAGCCAGTGGCTCGTATGGGTGTTCTCTGGACTGCCTCACTTACTCTTAGAAGGTTTTCAGCTGTCCCTCTCCCAACTCTCCAGACAGGCTACATGTTTGGAAAAGGGATCTATTTTGCTGATATGGTGTCCAAAAGTGCCAACTACTGCCATACATCTCAGGGAGACCCGATTGGCTTGATACTGTTGGGAGAAGTCGCCCTTGGAAACATGTGAGTATCCCGGCTCTGAGGCCAGCGTGGGTAGAGTGCGCTGGAAGGAGAGTCTCCTTGGCCAGGCAGTGATCACAGAAATCCCCACCAGTTAGCGGACTCAGAAGTCAGGATTCTTGGCTTGTAAGTACAGTAAACAGTGGTTGAAGGGATCAAGGGAGATTCAGAGATGCTATAAAAATCCCACGCGTGCCAGGAACTGGCAAAGAGAAGTTCCAATTCCTCCAGCTTCATTCGGGCAACCTCCTGATCCTGTGTGCTGTGACCAAAAGAGCAACATGGTGAACTAAGCCATAGGGTGGACTAGACGGGACCTCCAAGCAGTGGCCACAGCTCCAAGCAGGCCCTTTCTTTGGAAATAACCCATAGCATGGACAGTTGTTGCAGGCTCTATACGTGAGAACACTCTAGGCTCTGAAGAGTCCAGGAGCTGGGAAAGGAGGGTCTGGTGTAAAGGTGTACAGGGTTCTATGGGCGTTTAGTTTACCTGACAGTAAAGATGCTGATGAATACTGGTTTGGGAGCCCAGTGGCCAGGGGCTAGTCTGAGATTGTCCTCTCTTGAATAGGTACGAACTCAAGCATGCGTCACATATCAGCAAGTTACCCAAGGGCAAGCACAGTGTCAAAGGTACTGTCCTCCAGGCTGGCATGGCAGATGGGGGGAGGGCTTTTCTCCAAAGGCTGGACTCTTGGAACTGCCTGCTGGAGGTTCATTTAAAAATGAAACTTTGATTCCTTGTTGCTTCAGCTAGTGTCATGATGCCATATGAGTTGTGTGGGACACCAGGAACCAAACGAGAGGGCACTGGTGGCCTGACATTGTGACCAGCTGTATCAGGCCACGAGGGACCTCTGGTGAACGTGGAGCTGTTGAATAGGCAGCACTCCCATCTGGGCCTCAGGGACTTCCCAGGGTTAGATAGGCACCGTAGAACCTTTATAGCTTCCGTGTTTGCGTCTGAAGGATGTTTGAAGTACACACTCATCTGTGTGAGTAGACATCAGGTAACCAGGACCTTTTCCCATGCCTTCTTGCACATCCCGTCATATTTGACCCTTCTACCTTACAGGCTTGGGCAAAACGACCCCTGACCCTTCGGCCAGCATCACCCTGGAGGGTGTAGAGGTTCCACTGGGGACAGGGATCCCATCGGGTGTTAATGACACCTGCCTACTATATAACGAGTATCCTTTCGTGGCTATGCCATGTGTTCTGGAACTGTACAGCAGGTGTGTATGTATGCTCTCACTGCCCAGGGCAGCTTATCTGGGGATAGTGACAACTTTTTCCCATGGATGGTCTCTCTGGGGACCAGCCTTCCCCAGCTTCAGAGGATTCAGTGTGAGGAAGGTCAGGAAACTCAACGGTTGGCTCCTTAACTACTGCCCTCCCAGGTACATCGTCTATGACATTGCTCAGGTGAACCTGAAATACCTGCTGAAACTGAAGTTTAATTTTAAGACATCCCTGTGGTGAAGTGTGAGGGGTGTGCTGCACCCAGCACCCAAGCCTAGGGGTAAACTTCCCCCTGGTGCCTCCACACCACAGACACCACAAAACCTCAGCCACACCGCTGCCTAATGGTGGCACCCTCACCCGATCTCCTTAGGGTTCTATATAGACAGGTTAAAGGGCTCTGGGTTCAAGTCCCTTGTCCGTGTTGCACTCGGTGGGAGGGTTGTTAGGGGTTTTATCCTACCAGGCATAGCCCTGATAGACACGGCTGACAGTAGAGGGAAAGTTGGGGAGAGGTTTTTGTTTTGTTTGCCTAGACTAGTCTTGAGGGGGAAAAGCCACGTCACAGCCACAATGTCTGCCTTACTGGTTCCCACAGGGAAGGGAAATGTGCTTCCTCCCTTTTTTCAAAGGTTCGTCTTTGGTTTGATTTTGGCAAAATGTTAAGCATTTATTTTAAGCTAAAAATAAAAACTAATTTCATACTATATAGATTTCTTTTATCTTGTACTTATTGTCCCCTTGTTAGCCTTCTGGGCTTTTGGGTTTTTTTGTTTTTGTTTTTGTTTTTTTGTTTTTTTGTTTTTTTTTTTTGGTTTTCAGTGATAGATATGGGGTAACTGAAAAAGGAGGAGCTTCCTGAAGCACGTAAATGGGGAAACTGAATGTGTGATGTGGTCAGTTCAGAGTTGCATTTGGGATTCTTGATTCATCCGTGAGTAATTTTGTCTTCCAAATTGAACCTCCTGTAATCAGTATAGCTGCCCAAAGGGCTAATAGTTCTCAATTAAAATGCAAATAGCTATCTGTTCCTATGTTGTGTGGCTCATCTCCTCTGACAGGGTTGTGGTTATCTTCACAGTGACCTGTAGAGGCCCTGTAGGTATGAACCCCCATAGCACTGAACCCCAAGAGTGTCCCTTCAGATTACTAATACTTGGTAAGGCAGTGAGATTCACTATGCCATCCCAAAGCCACAGGGCATCATCCTAGAGCTATCTGGAATTTAAAAATGATAGCTGAAGGCTGGAGAGATGGCTCAGAGGTTAAGAGCACTGGCTGTTCTTCCAGCAGTCCTAAGTTAAATTCCTGGAAAACGCATGGTAGCTCACAACCATCTGTAATGAGATCTGGTGCCCTCTTCTGACCTGCAGGGATACATGCAGGCAGAACACTATATACATAATAAATCTTTTTTCAAAAAAGAAAGAAAATGACAGGTGAATGTTAACATTCAGCTCTGAAAGTCAGAGCCCCTTTTGACCTTTTACAGAGGGGAGCTAGGGCTGACAAGCCAAAGGCAGGAGGCACAGACCCAGGATCATAGCATCCCCTAACATCCCCTAACCCAAGAACCCAAGAACTTCCAAGCTTGGGGTTGTTTTTTGTTTTTGTTTTTTTGTGAGGAAAAACAAAAGGCAGAACACACCCAAGGCAAGGGGGCGGGGAACCCTTAAAATTTTCTAGTTTGAGCAGTTAGTGTCATTTGTGACCTGCAGGTGTGTGACTGCAGTTACACTGCGGGATGTGAGGACGTGTTGGGTCTCTGATGAGGGATATGGGTACTGGTTGCTGGGCAGTCACGTTCTGACCTTTGCAGTGTCTAGCTTGATGAACGTCTCCAGCCTACCCAACCATTAACCTTTCGACAGCAGAGAAAAGCAGCTACCCTCCCAATGCCTGGTTAAGCATAGTGTTTTTAGTTTGGGGATATCACTCAATGGGTTCCCTTCCATGTTTAAGAAATTCAAGTCTGACCAGGCAGTGGTAACACATGCTTTTAATCCCAGTACTCGGAGGCACGGACAGGCTGATCTCTTGACTTCTACAACTACAGAAAAACCTCTGTCGTGGGGGTAGGGGAGAAATTCAAGTCTTACCCTGAGAATAACAAAGGTCTTTTGTTTTTTTTAATGCAGGGTTTCTCTGTGTATCCCTGGCTGTCCTGGAACTTGTTCTTAGACCAGACTGTCCTCTAACTCATAGAGATCTGCCTGCCGAGTGCTGGAATTAAAGGCTTATGCCACAGCTACTCTTACAAAAGAAAATAACTGGTGGTGGCTTATAGGTTTATTCCATTACTGTCGTGGTGGAAAGCCTGGTAGCATGCAGGCAGACATGGTGTCAGAGAGATAGTTCCATATCTGTAGGCAGCAAGAAGAGACAGTGAGCCACTAGGCCTGTCTGGAGCTTCTGAAGCCTCAACCCTTCCCATTTCCTCTACCAAAGCCATACCTCGTAATAGTGCCATTTCCAATGAGTCTTTGGGGCCATTTCAGATTACCACAGCAACCAAAGATGAGATCAGCCAATCTATAAATTTAAAACATGGACTTGGGCATAGCTCAGTTACAGGACACATGTTTGTGTGTCCAAAGAACCGGGATCTAAGTGCTGGTGCGACAGAGGCACACTCTGCCCACCTGGCGAGCTGCCCTCGGACAGCATCCTCAGCACCATCCCCAGCTGTTTCTGACCATAATGTCACAGTGCAGCACATGCCTGTGTTCCCAGAGGGCCCAAGAGGCACTGCATTCCTCCGGTCCGTTGGCCAGCAGGACCCTGCCGTCTCACTATACTTCAGTGCTGTCCTCCTGGGAGTAAGTACCAGCTAAGGCTTTATGACCAACTGCAGAGGTAAGGCTGGGGCAACCACTGGGTGTGTTGCCTACAGTCAAAGAGAAACTACCTGAGACGGCTTTCTGATGACAAGTGACTATATATTTAAATAGAGTCTTAACTCTGGGATACTGTTCCTCTCTTCTGGTGGCAGAAGATGGGGATCTACAGGAGGCCTACAACTCCACAGGTCATTGAAGCCACAGTCCCCAACATAATTGTGACTCTTCTAAGTGAGCCAAATCTGGCATCCATCTTAGTTATCTTGAGGATGTAAACACTGGTCCCTGTGAAGCACTCAACCCCCCGTCTATGACAAGTACTAAACAGGTTAGACCATTGCTGCTGAGGTCAAGAGAACGATATTGCCAGTGTCTGTATGCAAACAGGAAGTCCAGGAAAGAAAGAAACCAGAAAATAAAGACTGGATCTAGCTCTGCATTTCCGCCTCCACGAACCCCACCATGACCCTGGTTTCTTTCCAGAATGGCTGGCAGTCCTGTCCTCTCCCTTGACCACAAAGCAGCAGGCCTCTGGCTCATTCCATGAGAGGCCCAGCTCCACTTGCAGGCAGCCTCTCTGGGGCTTAGAATAGCCCAGCTGCTGGTTCAGCAGATGGCCAGGCTAATTTTAGCCATGTGCTGCTACTCACCGGGGGACTGGCTGGGCTGTCTAGATTTGAATAAGCCAACATGCAACTTTGGTTTCCAGCCAGTAATAGAGCTTTGAGTTGTGATCTATCTGTCTGCTCAGCATTTGATACGAATTTCAGACACACAATTTTAAAGGATTCTGTTTCTTCCAAACCAAGAGTTCAAGCTATGGAGCCAGCAGACAGTCAAGCCAGTATGAGTGCTGATGGATGCTTGGGGCGGTGGCCACCTGGTGCTGCCTTCCTGGTGGCATCAACATCCCAGGGACACCCACTGTTCATATTCTCCCGATTAAAATGGAAAAGGAGCCAGCCATCTTGGCTTCCTGAACTATCTATTGGGCAGCTCTTGGATGAGCCACATCTTGAAGCTTTGGAAAGACTGCACTCCCATAGGTGGTGCTTTGTGGCACCCTAACATGGAGTCGGCAGATCAGCTGTTTAAACTCAATAATAGTTTGGAACTGGAGTAGTTGAGAACTTGTATTTCCCAAAATTTTGTTGTTGTTTTTTTTTTCCTTATCACCCCTTATGCAAGGGTTTCTGTTGTTTTTCGAGACAGGGTTTCTCTGTGTAGCTGCCCTGGCTGTTCTGGAACTCGCTCCGTAGATCAGGACTGGCCTCAAACTCAGAGATCCACCTGCTTCTGCCTCCTGAATGGTGCCACCCACAGTAGTCTTCACACCTGTTAACTCGTCAGGATAATCCCCAACAGGCATAACCAGAGGCCTGTTTTGTAGATTATTCTAGATCAGTGGTTCTCAACCTGTAGTTTGCAACCCTTTGATGGTCAAATGACCATTGAAAAACAGGTATTAGCATGAGTCACAACAGTAGCAAAATAAGGTGAAATAAAAATGAAAATAATTTTCTGCTCAGGGACTACTACAACATGTATTAAAGGGTCTCAGCATTAGGAAGGTTGAGAGCCACTGGTCTAGATCTATCTCAACAAGTTGACAATTGAGATTAACTATCACACCCCGATCCATAATTTCCTTGGGAGGATTCGAACAAACAGCTGTTTGTCCCAGATAGGATGCCATCTATAGACCAAAGAAACAACTCCACCCACACTAGCTTAGTGAACCAGTGGGTTTATTTAGGTTGTTCACAGTAATATAAGGGGTTACTAAGGAGAAACCCACCCCCAGCATGAGTGACAACCCAGGAAAACTTCATCCCAGGAGTTCCACCAACAGCTTGCAGGCTGTTGGCCCTCTGCAATAGATTGCTGCTTATGACCCTAGGGGGAAGGGGAGGCTTGTGAATCTGACCACTTTCAGCAGTTTCCTAGGTGCTATAAGTTTCCCTCATTTCCTGGGTCTTATGGACCTCCCTCTGGGAAGGAATATTTCAGTTAAGAGGAAATAGCTACGTAACATCCCTAAACAAACACTATAAGAAAACAGCAATTCGCCTGGCGATGGTGGCACACGGATCTCTGGGTTTGAGGCTACCCTGATCCACAGATCGAGTTCCAGGACAGGCTCCAAAGCTACACAGAAAAACTCTATCTCAAAAAACCAAAATAAAATAAAAACAATTTATACAGACTCTCCCCAGAAAAAAGGACAGCCCGACTTGGTTTGACCTGCTATTGGCATTTCTTTACATTGGTCATGAAGCGAAGCTCAGGACCAGACTACTTAGGCTTCTGAATAGAGTCTGAACTTTGGAAGGTTCCTGTGTGGCCTTCAGGGAACCAACCTGTTAACTGTGCTAGTTTCTAGCTGCTATCAGAAAACCCAGCTAACACCTGCCTTAACAGGACACATGGCATCTCCCTGTCGAGGGGTCGATTGCAGGACCTGTTCATGGTGCTTCTCTGTGTTTCTGCCATCATGGTTGCAAAGACATCCCAAAGCAGGTAGCACCTCCCTCATGCTGTCCACTGCTCCATCCACACACACCCCTTCTCATCTCCTTGACTAAGGTTGGAACGTGCTGCGCTCCATCTATAGATGTGCCTAGCATTTTCAGCCTGATTAAAGAACATAGCTGTCTCAGCAAAAAGACAAGTGGTGAGTGACAGTCTGTGCTATGCCCTGGGGAAAATGCAGAAGTTGAGGAGTGCAAGCTCTTCCCATGAGATCCTTGGCGCTCATCCCGACCCTCGGTGTCCATGATCTACAGGACTTAATGGCCACAGCTGCAGATTGTTGCTAAGCCTCCCTTAGCTGCTCCACTCTTATGTGACTTTGTGAGGAAAGATGTAAACCAACACAGAAATAGAAGCTGTTGCCCAGAATAGTTTAAATGCAGTTCTTAGTGCTAATCTCGAGGGCTCGTTTAGGCCTCGGTGACTGCAGAGGTCATGTTGGGCACGCAGGACAGCCAAGCTTCTGCCTTCCTCTTTCTCTTGTGTTCTTGTGTTTGAATTTGTGTCTTTGCCCAAGGGTCCATTCTAACCTTGCTTCTCTGGGGATAAGCAGTTATAGGACCTCATTGATGGTGGCAGTGATTCCGTTGCTTCTTCAGGTGGACAGCCACAGTGGCACCCAGGAACCAGGGACCTGCCACAGCTGGTTGTGACTATCTGTAACATGATCTCCCAAGGACAACAGCCTTGGAGCTTCAACTCTAAGCCCTGTTACTGAACAGAAGTCCTTGGGCTTCTGTTCCAGTGCAGAAGGTCATCTCCAGGTCGGTCTGGTTTGTGGCAATATTGAGGAAATACATGAAATATCCCAACCAAAGAGACAGAGACCTGACAACATGTTCTGTCTGCAGTGTATTGAACAAGCACACACCTAGTGATCAAAACCATTTCTTTGTCTTACACTAGACTTTAGAATTCGCTACCAGAAGGAAACTGCAGGCCTTTAATTCTTCCCCTTAATTCCCCATGGTGACCTTCTAAGACTCAACTCAAGCCCAGTGTCACCTCTTCAACAATATAGAGAACATATCTATTTAACAGCTGTTGGGATGGGGTGAGCAGGATTTGGTTGGTTGGTTGGTTGGTTAGTTGGTTGGTTGGTTGGAGAAAGGTCTAATGCAGTGGTTCTCAACCTTTCTAATGCTGCTACTGTTTAATACAGATCCTCATATTATTTCATTGCTACTGCATAACTGTAACTTTGCTATTGTTATGAATTGTAATGTAAATATCTGATACACAGACTATCTGATATGCGACCCCTGTGGGGGCGAGACCCACAGGTTGAGAACGGCTGGTCTAATGTATCCCAGGATGACCTCAAACTCACGCAGCTACCAGAGGCTCCCAATCCTCCTATCTCTACCTCCCAAGTGCTGGGATTACAGGCCCATTTATGCCGTGCTAGGAATCAAACCCAGGGCCTCGTGCATGTTAGACCACCACTCCACCAACAGCTACACCTTTGGCACTCTAACTTTAATTTGGCTTTGCCATTTCTCCCTTCCCAGACTAAATGCCAGTGTCACTGGCTCCCCATGCCCCTCCCTCTCCCTCGGTTGGAAGAGACAGTTCCGTCTTTCTCAGCCCTCTTCCCGTCCTCATTATTCAGTTTTCCATCACTGACAAACTCTTGTGGCGTAAAACCAAAATATTTTGCCTCACAGTTTTGGGAGTCCTGGCCCAAAATTGTATGACCTGTTATTCTAAGCCTCTGGTGAGGGCCATCTCAGTCACAGTGTGTGGCACACTGCTTACATCTTGGGCCAGAAAGCAAGAAAACAACTGAAAGAGCAGGAAAGTAGAGCCCCTACAGCCTTTCTGCTTCCCACAGAATCTGGCCTTTTCTGTTCCCAGCCTTTGAATTCCCAATGTGTCTATAAGTTGATTCTAAAGCCCTCAGTCATGATGTGGTCTGTCTGATAGTCGATCAAGAGCCCTTCACAGCACTTGCAGCCTGGGGACCCATGTTCATGCTCTCTGTCTGAAACCCTGGCCCATTTCTGCTGGGCAGGAAGATGGACATGCTGCTGGCCCTCTGGGGGCCCTGTGTATAGGAGAGGTCACTTGACAAGCTCACCTTCTACACCTACTCACTGACTCCAGGGCCTCTCCAGGAAAGGGACAGTGACAGATGAAACTAATGATGACCGTCTGAGATCAGACCCAAGCCAGCCCCTGCAGATAGGGAGTCTGCCTAGAGAAAAGCAGTGAGGTACCCACAGAAGAGTCTGCAGCGGGCACCTGATTGCACTGTGAATCCAGGCAAGTGGGGCTGGCACAAGCTAAGAAGATTGCAGTGACTCACCTTACTCCTTGCCATAATTTGGGTACAGAGTGGTCCCCAAAGGTCCATATGCCAAAGGTATGAGGTATAATCCCCTGCCACTGGTGCTATGGGATTGGGGGTGGAGCCTTGAGGAATTGGGACATACTGAAAGGAAGTATGTGACTGCAGGCACCCTTGGAAGAGGATCATGAGTCATTGGCATCCCTGTGGCTCTCAAGTACTCACTCACTCACTCCCCCCTCTGTGTGTGTGTGTGTGTGTGTGTGTGTGTGTATGTGTGTGTGTGTGTGTGTGTGTGTGTGTGTGTTGGTTTGAATGAGAATAATCCCCATAGGCTCATATGTTTGAATGCTTGGTCCCCAGTTAGTGGAACTGTTTGGAAAGGATTAGGAGGTGTGGCCTTTTGGAAGGAGGTGTGTCATTGGTGGTGGTGGTGGGCTGTTGTGAAATATTATTTTAACTGGGCAAAGATGTATTACACTTGTTTATACTGCAGAATATCGCTTTAAATGTGTGTTACTTTTGTTTATGCTGCATTTGTTTAATTATGAAAAGATGTGTTGTATTGGGTTCATCTTGCCTGCCTATTGGTGCATAAAGAACAGAACAGCCAATAGCTGGACAGAGAAAGGATAGGAGGGGCTGGCAGGGAGAGAGAATAAATAGGAGGAAAAATCTAAGTTTGGGAGAAAAACAGAAGGAAGAAGGAGAGAATGAAGGAGATGCCTGGGGCCAGAAGCCAGGAAGCCTTCAGCCAGACAGACATAGAGACAGAAAGAAAGAAAAGATAAAGAGAAACAGGTTACTTTAAGTTAAAAGAGCCAGCCATAAACATGCCCAAGGTAAGCCAAGCATTCAAAACTAATAATAAGTCTCTGTGTCATGATTTGGAAGCTGGTTGGTGGCCCAAAAGAAAGAGCCTGGTACAGCGGGCTTTGAGGTTTAAAAATCCCATCATTTCCAGTTATCTTGCTCTTTCCTGGCCTCATGCTTGTGAATCAGATGTGAGCTCTTAGCTACTACTTCAGTACCGTGCCTGCCACACTCCCCACACGATCACTGACTAACCCTCTGAAGCTGCAAGGAAGCCCCCAGTAAACTCTGTCTTCTATAAGCTGCCTTGGTCATGGTGTCTCTTCATAGCAGCTGCAAAGTAACTAAGGCATGTGTGCTTTCCTTCCTGGTTGCCATGAAGTGAGCCAGTCTGTGCTACATTCCCCAAGCACTCTGTTTCTTTGCCAAGGCCGAAGGCTTGAGGCATCTGGGAAGAGGGAACCTCAGTTGACCAAAAAAAAAAAAAAGCTGCCATTAGATTGGCCTGTGGAGGGGTCTGTGGAGCATTTCCCTGATTAATGATTGATGTAGGGGGGCCTGGCTCTCTGTGGACGGTGCCACCCAGAACAGGTAGTTCTGTGCTGTATAATGAAGCAGGCTAAGCCCTGGAGAGCAAGGCAATAGACAGCGTCAGTATATGGTTCTGCTTCAGTTCCTGCCTCCAGCCTCCTGCCTTGAGTTCCTGCCTCGGCTTCCCTCAAGCTGAAATGAACCCTTTCTTCCCCCGGCTGGCTTTGGTCAATGTTTTGTCAAAGCAACAGAAAGTAAAGGGGACATCAGATGCCTTGGATTGGAGGTAACTGACAGTTGTGAGCCACCACGTAGGTACTGAGGACATCCCAGTCCTGTGGAAGAACAGCCGCTAAGCAGCCATTCTCCAGCCCCAACTCCCAATTCATTTCAAGACAGATTCTCACTGAGTTGCACAGGTTGGCCTTGAAGTAACCTTATAGCTCAGGTTGCCCTACACTTTCAAACATTGCACCTGTCACACTATTGTATAAACTGAACTGATTAAAATTGAAGGTTTAGAGTCTGTTCCATAGAGTTTACTCTAAAAAAAAAAGTTTGTGGCTGAGGAAGTGGCTTAGTGGTTAAGAGCATGTACTGTTCTTCAAAGGATGTATGTGAGTTCAGTTCCCAGCATCCACGTCAGGTACCTCAGCCTGTAACTCCAGCTCCAGCTCCTGGGGGATCTCACTCCTCTGGTTCCCTAAGGTACCTGCACTCATACACACATATCTACATATACTTAAAACTAATAAAAATAAATCATAAAAAATCTGGCCTTTAATCCCAGCACTTGGGAGGCAGAGGCGGGAGGATCTCTGTGAATTCTAGGCCAGCCTGGTCTACAAAGTGAGTTCTAGGACAGCCAGGGCTGTTAAACAGAAACCCTGTCCTGAAAAAAAGATCTGGAGCTAGGTAGGATAATATACATATATAATCTTAGCATATCGCAGGCTGAGGCAAGAGGATTGTTTCAAGTTCCAGGGGGGCAGCATGATGGCTCAGGAATGGTATTTGCCCACAAGCCTGGCAAGATGAGTTTACTCCCCAGGCCCATATGGCAGAAAGAGGAAATGGACTCCAGAGAGTTGTTCTTGAACCTCTAAATGCATCTCTCTCACACACACATGTACAATGAATGGATGATAGACTGGTAGGTAGATAGGAAGGAGGGAAGGAAGGAAGAAAGGAAGGAAGAAAGAAAGAAAGAAGGAAAGAAAGAAAGAAGGAAAGAGCTTTTTTTTTTAATTCTTGGGCTGGAAAGATTGATCAGTTAAGAGCATGTACTGCTTTCCCAGAGGACCTGAGTTTGGTTTCTGGCACCCACACTGGGTGGCTCCAAACTGCCTAGAACTCCAGCTCCAGGGGATAGGACACCATCTTCTAGACTCCACAGCATCTGAACTCACAGGTACACATACCCTCCACCCCATACCGCATATATACATAGTTAGAAATAAAACAAATATGTGTTTTTTTTTAATTATTGGTACTGGGGATGTGACTCAGGGTAAGGTGCTTGCCTACCATGTGTCAACTAATTTTTAGTTCCAGTACAAAAAAAAAAAAAAAAAAACCACCTCATCCATAATCCAAGCATTGCAGAAGCTGAAGTAGAAAGATTATTCCAAACCAACCTAGGCTACATAATGAAAAATAAAGTCTGTATTATATAGCACAATAAAAATCTGTGAGGAAAACAATTAAATATAAATGCACAGAAAGAAAGCCCCAAAATGTAAAGCTGCAATCTCATCTCTAGGTTATTTGAAAAATTATTATTCTTTTCTGTCTGTTTTTAAGACAGGGCCATACTATAGCTCTGGCTGTCCTGGAACTCCGTATTTAGACCAGGCTGGCCTTGAACTCACAGAGATACACCTGTCTCTGCCTCCCGAATGCTGGGATTAAAGGCTGTGCCACCAGACCTGGCCAAAAACATTATTCTTTAGATGTTTGGATGGGACCCACCACCTGGGAGCTCCCCTCCCTCCTTCCATCTTCTGAGTAATTCCCATTCTTTGGGTTTTCATATTTTTTCCAAAATGTGTCCCAATAAGTGGGTGATGAAACAATAAATCTCTGTAGTGCAGCTGAGAAGTTTCCTGTAGCGCTCACTCCCTGTGCTGTCACTACAGTGGCATTGCTCTTGGGCTCCTTCATTGCTTCCTTAGTCTTCCCTGGTTAGTCACAGGAATAGGGATGTGGTGGGAAAAGATTCCTCGGCCAGGTCTGTGTTGAGGTGGGCGAGCCTGGTGGGCCCCAGGCACCCTCAGGAGGTTCAGAGCCCCTACCCAAAGACAGAGAACTCTTTGCCTGAGAGAGTCCTGTTGGCCTCAGTCCCTAAAGACATTGTGCATGCCTTGTTCCTGCTCTGGTGTAATTACTTTTGTCCAGACAAAGGGATGCTCACTTGTCTGCCTGAATCACTTGCAGAAGACTGGGAAGTTGTGTTTTATAGGCGAAGTCCAGTTGGCCAGAGGTAGACTCCCAGGAGGGAATGGTGAGCCCTGCAGCTGATTAAAGAAAAGGGTGGAGCAATCATTTAAGGGGTGAAGAGGCTGCTACGGGTTCCTGGATATAAGAACTTGCCCATTTCCTTGACTTTGCTGCCTGCTCTCTGACAATTAGCAGGAAAACCTACTTATTTTCTTTTCATTGGAGAATGAAATAAAGGGGGGGGCAGCTGGACCCTACTCCTTGGTCTTCCAGGGGCAGCACAAAGGAGGCCATGCTTACAAGTCTCAACCTGAGCACTCAGGTTGAGTACAGAGGACTCAACCTGAGCAGAGGAGGGTCCAGAATGATGTTATTGGGAGGTGCTGGGCCCTTTAAGGGGATCCAAAGTCCCCTTCCACATGCAGGCAAGAAAATCAAACACATAAAAAAAAAATTTTTTTTCTGAAACAGAATTTCTCTATGTAGCCCTGACTGTCCTACCTTAACTCACCCTGTTTGAGGCCAGGGTGGATTCGAACTCAGAGATCTGCCTGCTTCTGTCTCCCTAGTGCTGAGATTAAACCATGCCTGGTTTCAAACACATAATTTCTTTAAAAAAAAAAAAATTGGCGGCCTCTGAGGCTGGAGAGATGGCTCAGTGATTAAGAATACTGACTGAAGCCAGGTGTTGGTGGCGCACGCCTTTAATCCCAGCACTCAGGAGGCAGAGGCAGGCAGATCTCTGTGAGTTCGAGACCAGCCTGGTCTACAAGAGCTAGTTCAGGACAGCCTCCAAAGCTACACAGAGAAACCCTGTCTTGAAAAACAAAAAAAAAAAATGTATAATTTCTTAAAATATATGTTTAGAAGCAATCTTACAGGTCATCACTGTACTGAATGCCAATGTGAGTATGTGTATATATAATTTGCTCATTTGGCTAGAAAATAACTACCAAGACAAAACTATTTGGTTTTTGTTTTCAGAAAAGTGATAAAAAATGTAGTTTTCATAGTTAGGTTTCTATTTCATGATAAAACTCCCATGACCAAAAGCAACTTGGGGAGGAAAGGGTTCATTTGCCTTCCATATCCCGGGTCACAGTCCACTGGAGGAAATGGAGCAGGAACTGAAGTTGAGACATGGATGAGCTGTGCTTGCTGGCTTGCCCCCACGGCTTCCCCAGCCGGTTTTATGTACACCATTCAGGACTACCTGCCCATGGGCAGCGCTGCCCACAGTAGGCAGGACCCTGACATCTATCGTTAACCAAGAAAACGCCCTGCAGACTTGTCTGTAGGCCAGTCTGATAGAGACATATTCTCAATTAATATTCCCTCTTCCCAGATATGTCTAGGTTGGGTCAAGGTGACAAAAAAAAAAAAAAAAAACCAGCACAGTAATCTAGTGACATAACTTGTCTGTGGTTACTACCTTTACAACAGGTTTTAAATATACAAAAATAGTTGTGATGTCTTTGTCATTCTTTTGTCCTTTGTTCAGAGTATGACGTAGTAAAAGGCACAATCCTGTCTATTTTTGAATTCTTCCAGCTTTTGTGTCCAGTTAATGAGTTTGTACATTGCAAAATAATGTCCAGCCAAGGACTAAAATCTGGTCTGGCCCTCCCAAGCCATGTTCTGGGCCTGGCTGCAGTGTGAGCTTTCCCTGATTCATCTCAACTGTGAGGCTCTGTTGTTCCCATCTAGACATTGCAGAACCCCACACTTTTTTTTTTTTTTTATTTCAAGTCAACATTTCTCTGTGTAGCCCTGGCTGTCCTGGAACTCGCTCTGTAGCCTAGGTTGGCCTCTGACTCAGAGATCTGTGCCACAGAATAATGTTCTAATTTTATCTCTGTTGCTGTGATAAGATATCCTGACATGCCCACAGGCCAATGCGATCTAGACAATACTTTTATAGAGACCACTACAAGGAGATTCTAGGTTGATTCTAACTTGATGATTAAAACTAACCAACACGGGGGTGGAGAGATGGCTTAGTGGTTGGGAGTGCTGGCTGCTCTTTCAGGGGATCCAGGTTCAAGTCCCAGCACCACATGGCAGCTCACAACTGTCTATAACTCCCATTACAGGGGATCTGATAACCCTCACACAGACACACATGCAGGAAGAACACCAATGTACATGAAATACAAATAAATAAATTATTAAAAATGTTTAAAACAAAAACTAACCGACACAAATATGTAAGTGTAACTGCATGATTTTACAAGTGGTCAGAAACTTGTGTTTGCTAGGCAGTGGTAGTGTACGCCTTTAATTGCCGCACTCGGGAGGCAGAGGTAGGTGGATCTCTGTGAGTTCGAGGCCAGCCTGGTCTACAGAGTGAGTTCTAGTACAGCCAGGGCTACACAGAGAAACCCTGTCTTGAAAAACACAAACAAACAATCAAATCTGAGAGGAGAACGTCTTGTAGATTTATTTTTTAGATTGTCATTATGCAGTGTTCTGCCTGCATGCATGCCTGCAGGCCAGAAGAGGGCACCAGATCTCATTACAGATGATTGTGAGCCCACCCTATGGTTGCTGGGAATTGAACTCGGGACCTCTGGAAGAGCAGCCAGTGCTCTCAACCTCTGAGCCATCTCTTTAGCCCCATCTTGTAGATCTTTAATGGCAGTTCTCATCTTCCCTTCAGAATACGATTTTACTTTTGTTTTTTATTTCTTACTTTCTTTGTTGTTCAAGGTCTTGGTATCAAGGTCAAGGCTGACTTCCTACTCATAGGTCTCCCGCCTCAGCCTCCTGAGTGGGATTACGCGTGTGCATTCCCATGCTCAGCTCTGGCTTTTTATGTATGTCTCTGGGGACAAGGGAAAAGTTTCAGTGACTTCCATTTGCCCTTTAACCTTCTTATAGTAGCTCTAACCTGCTGGCCCTTGAAGGAAATTACTCCAACTGCTGAATTCCACCTTAGGGAACCAGGAAGTGACTATCAAGTGTGTCAACAGTGCCACAGTGAACAGACTCTGGTCAAGATTCGATTCATTGTCTTCCTCCTCCACTCACCCCAACGCTAATGGGAGCTCCTGGTGGCTCCAGGGTTATGACTGTAGTGTCAACTCAGACCCCGTGTCCAAGTCCTTGAAACAGTTCTTGAAGCATCTTACATTTACTTCCCCTTGCTCTAAGTGAGTCCCTCTGGGGAATAACAAGGGATCATTCCAGTGCACACTCTCACAACGTCACAATCTTTCCTTCTTGGGTCCTGGCTAGCTCTTCAGTGAGTTCCAGATCTGAAAGCTGGCTTGTGTCCCAGAACTGGACAAGGGATCATGACTTCTTATTGGGGTGACTGCCCTCAGCCTACTGCGCCTCCACTTATGCCTCCCCTTGATGACAGATGTGACAGCAGCCTTGTGGCTGCCCTGTTTTGCTCCCCAGAGACATCCTAGTCTATTAACCATTTCTGTCTTCAAATATTTCTATGGATCAGTTTCCACAGGCTTTCCCTAAAAGCCTGTTGATTTTTATTAAAAAATAAAATAACAAAAAACCTACAGCTGGGCTTAGTGGCGCGCGGCTTTAATTCCAGCACTCACAAGGCAGAGACAGGCAGATCTCTATGAGTTTAAGGCCAGCCTGGTCTCCAGAGTGAGTTCCAGGACAGTCAGAGCTGCATAGTGAGAGCCTGTCTCGAAACACAGCAACAAAAGGATACCCCTGTCTTGTCATATTAAACACCGCCACTGAACTCTAGAACATTAAGGGGCCCCTGCCATGTCCCCCGTCTGAAAGAGTCCAGCCTTTCGTACCACCACTCTTTACCCTCAGAGTAGCACCCCTGCATTGTTCCTTAACAATGTCTTCTCGAAGAAATCATCTTCTGCTGGTCTTACTGAATTGTATATCTCATTTATTTATTTGTTTTTAAAGATTTATTTATTTTGTTTAGTGTTCTGCCTGCATGTATGCCTCATGCCAGAAAAGGACACCAGATCTCATAACGGATGGTTGTGAGCCACCATGTGTTTGCTGGGAATTGAACTCAGGACCTCTGGAAGAGCAGATGGTGCTCTTAACCTCTGAGCCGTGTCTCCAGCCCATCCATAGTATGTCTCTTTTTATATATATATATATATATATATATATATATATATATGATTGATAGATAGATAGATAGATAGATAGATAGATAGATAGATAGATAGATACATAGGCTGGCCATGGTGGTGCACGCCTCAGGAGCAGAGGCAGGTGGATCTCTGTGAGTTTGAGGCCAGCCTGTAGGGAGACACCCTAACCCCGCCCAATGGCAACCCGGACAGGTGCCAGGTGGACCCGGGACTCGGCCATGAGGGCGGGGTGAAGGGAAGTCGGTGGGGGGGGGTGAGGGAAGGTTCTTAAGGGCTGCACGTGGAGACCCAGGGCCTTCTCTGGCCGAGCTAGCTTGGTTCCTGTGAGCTCACTCTGGCTTGCATTTTGCTCTGGTGTTTACCTGAATAAAGAAGTCTAACCATCACGGATTATAGTTCATCTCTGAGCGCACGCGGTAATCTTAAGACCAGCCTAGTCTACAGAGTGAATTCCAGGACAGCCAGGGCTACACACAGAAACCCTGTCTGGAAATGACTTTCTCAGCAGTACAGATCAGCTTTTCCGGAGGACCTGGGTTCCGTTCCCAGCACACTTGACTGCTCACAACTGTCTATGACTCCAGTTCCAGCGCATCTGATGCCCTCTTCTGGCCTCTGTGGACACTGCATGCACCAGCTGCACAGACACACATGCAGTCAAAAACTCAAGACACATAAAATGTATTTTTATTATCATCATCACCATTCATTATTGTTATTGTTTTACTATGATGATTATGATTGTTATACTCGTGCCATGACATACAAGTGAAACTCAGAGCAGAACTTTTATCGAGTCCAAATAGCATCCTCCCCAGGTAGCTAGTTAGTGCCCTGTCCCCGAGGAAGTCTTCTGCATCATAGACTATGTCCATAAAGCCTTTCCACCTCCCAGAGTCTTTTTTATCTTTTCTTTTCTTTTTTCTGAGACAGGGTTTCTCTGTGGCTTTAGAGGCTGTCCTGGAACTAGCTCTTATAGACCAGGCTGGTCTCAAACTCACAGAGATCCACCTGCCTCTGCCTCCCAAGTGCTGGGATTAAAGGCGTGCACCGCTAACACCCGGCCTTTTTATTCTTTCATCTATCACCTGCATAGCCCAGTACTGTGGCTCACACTTGTGCTTTCAGCACTTGGGAGTCTGAAGCAGAAGGACTGTCTCAAATTCAAGGCTGACACGGGCAACAAAGTGAAACCTTGTCTTAAGATTTTTTTTTCAACTTTATTCATTGACTGTGGCTTCCTCTAAGCTTTGTGGATTCCCTTGAGATCCTTGCTGGGGCATGGAATCCTATACCCCAAGGAAAGAATGCAGGCCAGGGAATTTATGCAGTTTATATTCGTGTCTTCTTGATCAACAGCCCTGAAGATGTAATCCCGAGTGCACTGTACTGGTCCTGTCAATATTTGCTAGGGGTGTGTGGTGTGGGTGGTGTGTCTGTGTGTGTGTGTGTGTGTGTGTGTGTGTGTGTGTGTGTGTGTGTACATCTGCACAGAAATGTAGGGCAGAGGCCAACCTAGAGCATTGTTCCTTAGGTCCTCAGGTACTTTCTACCTTGTTTTTTGAGACAGGATCTCTCACTGGCCTGGAGTTCACCACCTGGGGTAGGTGGGCTGGCCAGTGAGCTCTGTCTCCATTGTGCTAGGACTATTGTAGGTGCTGGGGATTGAATTCAGGTTTTCATGTTTGCATGGGAGGCATTTTTATCAGCTGAGCCTTAGCCCTGCTAGGCAATTCCTTTATTATCTCTGTTTATCTTCAATCAATTATAGTAATTGTGCATGTTAACGTGTACACTGTAACATTGCAAAGCATGGGCACACTGTGCAATGACTGGCTCGGGATCATTGGCCTGTTACCTCAGATATTATCATTTCTTTATGTTAGGAATTGTCTGTTAACTTTCCTGTTGCTGTGATAGAACACCATGACACAATGCAGCTTATGGAAGGAAAGGCTTATCAGGGGTTTACAGTCCTGAGGGATATAGGCCCATCACCGTCATGGTAGGGAGCATGGCAACGGGTAGGCCTGGCTCAGGAACAGCAGCTGAGAACTCACATCTTGCTTTGCAAGCAGGAGGACAAGAGAGTGCCCTGGGGATGCTGGGGGGGGGCTTTTAAAGCCACAAAGCCCCCCCTCCACTCACTTCCTAATCCATACTTCCTAATCCTTCCCAAGCAGTTCTACTGACGGGGACCAAGTATGTAAACATATAACCCTCTGGGAGACATTCTCATTTAAACCACCACAGGAATGTTTGAGATCCCTTCTGCTAGCCAACTGTTATCAACCACAGATGCCTCCTATGGATCCATAGGCCTGAACCCATTGGCCAGTCCCCTTCCCCCTGCTTCCTTGCACCCTTCCTTGGCTTTGATAACAGCTCTCCTCTATGAGGCCAACTTTTTGCTCTTACACATAAATGAGAACATGTGTCACTTATCTGTGCCCAGCTACTTCACTTAACACCAAGTCCAATTATTTTTGTTTTGTTTTGAGATGATGTCTCACTTTGCAGCTTGGGTGATCCTGGAACTCTTTGTGTAGCCTCCAATTCAACTGAGGCTACATGTATGCATCACACAACTGGGCTATAAGGTACTTCTTATTTATCAGGCCCAACACATCTTCTAGGCAGGTTGTGCTGGGATGTAATCCTGGCCATCAGTCTAGTAGCCAAGAGAAGAAGAAGAAGGGGGGCTCTTGAAGGGGCCCCCTGTTGCTTGTCAGAGAGCCACCTCTGCAGGTCTTCTTGCATGAGGAAATATTGGACATTACTCCAACCTCGAGTTCTGCAGAGCTGAATCTCTGAGGGATTTCCTACCCCAGACACTTCCTTCCCATGAGTCAAGCTCTTAGGATTTCTAAGCAGGATTCGATATAGCAGACTTGCCTTGACTAGGCACCTACTCATTTTCTAGATCTCAGTCCTGTGTTTGCTGCTCAGTGGGGACCACTCTTCATGGAGTTGATAGGGGCCTCTTTATGAGCTAATGGAGTGATCTCGGCTCTGCACTCAGCTTTTAGGTCTCTGCATTCCTTGTTTCCACACAGGATGTCGATGACCTGCCCACCACTCCTCTGTCCTTCCTTCCTTCCTTCCTTCCTTCCTTCCTTCCTTCCTTCTTTCTTCTTTCTCTGTGCAGCCCTGGAACTCAGCCTATAGACCAGGCTGGCGTTGAATTCAGGGGTCTGTCTGCCCCTCCCCCACCCCCAGTGCTGGGATTAAAGGCATGTCTCACTAGATCCTGCTATTTTTATTAATTTATTAATTTTATTATTTTATGTGTGTAAGTGTTCTGCCTTGCATGTCTGTCTGTGCGCCAAGTGCCTATGGAGTGCCTATGGAGATCAGAAGGTGTTAAATCCCCTGGGACTAGAGTTAAATCACGAGCCTCCCAGTGGGTGCTGGAATTAAAACCCAGATCCTCTGCAAGAGCAACAAGTGCTCTTAACCACTGAATAAACTCTCCAGCGCCCTCCATTGTCCTTTTAAGCACCGTTTCTCTATCTTGCAAAGCCTTCCTCTCCCAAGACACCACTATGGAGTATCAGGCAGTCTCTGTACCCACATCCTTTCTGGCCACATAAGGAATTATCAGTCCTATTGGGGTCCCTCTCTCTGAGATGCAGACTGTGAAGGAAACAGACATGTAGATAAGTGGAGGCAACACTTGAGAAAGACAGAGCAGAGGGAAGTCTGATGGGGAAAAGAAGTCTTGTCTCTGTTCTTTTGCTTCCAAAATCCCTTTTTAAGCTTTTGTGTAGTTTACATGGAAGTTCGTAACACTACTGCTAGCTGCCTGGGTTCTGCCACAGACTAGTCTTGGGAAGGCAGTTCGAGGCGGTGAGAGGGCAGAATCCTAACCCTAGAACTCTCGAGGGCTGCAGGCCGTCTTGGGAGTGCCAAGTCCAACCCCCAAGAGCTCGAGATGGCTAGCATATGGAAGCTGCTCCAATGCAGCTGTTGCGGCAGGTTCCCTGCTTCCTCTGGGAACCTCAGGGTGTGGGGTTATCCCACTCCTGACACCATTCTGTAACAATAAGTCTTTACTCCATCCACCAGAGCCCCACCACCATGTGGGTGCTTTCCGCCAGGCCACCGAGTTCTGCCCGCCACCACATTAAGGTCCCAAGTAACACAGAGAGACTTATATTAGGTACAATACTGCTGGCCAATCCCTAGGATTTCTTACTTGCTAGCTCAGTCTTAATTTATCAACCATAAAGACTTATCTTATGGAGGATGCCTTCCTGGCACCCTCTCTTGCCAGCGGATCACATGGTGACTCCAGAGCAGAGACCAGGAAGAAGAGAAAAGGGAAAAGGGGATGACTTCCTTCTTGCCCTTGCTTATATATGAGTCTCCCTGCTATGTCACTTCCTGCCTAGCTCACCACTTCTTTACTACATTTCCCAGAATCCTCCTTGATTCCTAGTCCCACCTAACTTGCTGCCTCATTGGCCAAACAGTACTTTATTTATCATCCAATAAGACAAATGCATACATAGAAGCACTTCCCCTGCTGGGCTGTGGTGGCACACACCTTTAATCCCAGCACTCAGGAGGCAGAGGCAGGTGGATCTCTGTGAGTTCGAGACCAGCCTGGTCTACAGAGCTAGTTCCAGGACAGCCTCCAAAGCAATACAGAGAAACCCTGTCTCGAAAAAACAACAACAAAAAACAAAAAACAAACAAACAAAAAAAAGAAGCACTTCCCCCATCATCTCCTCTTTTCTGTCTAAATAAAAAGATGGGTAACTTATCTTTTAGAATAGCTGAAGAAAACTATAACCATAACTGTTTTCAACTCCATCAAAGACCACAGAAGGATAATATATAAACTCTAGAATTGACAGAGACATCCTTCTTGTGACATCAAATAAGTGGGGCACAATTAATGCATACCGCAAAGAAGTCAGAGCAAGTTTGACAGATTTTTTAATAGGAAAGTACTCACGCAACGAGTCAGTCCTCTAAACCAGGCAAACCATGGAACAGAGAGAGCCGCCTGCATGTGACCCTCATATTTAAGGTCTTGCTACGTCACTGACCACTAGTGTGTGTGGTCTTCGTCACCTGTGCCAGTCCCCAAGAGGGCATGGCTAACATTTCCCCTACAGAAGTCAGACAAGGAAGCAGGCCCTACACCTGCAGAGGCAACAGGAAGCAGGGCAAAGGGCACTGGCTATGAAGTGCTTCCCACAGAAGCCCTGTCCAGGCCTCTGAGGTTCCACAGGGTGCACAGTAGTTGTGGGTCTTGAATCATCATGGGCATCCATTCAACAACTGTCTGTATCCCTCAGGCACACTCCATCTTCTGGGAAAAAGCCTTAGTTGTTGACTATCTCTAGGCTTCTGTAAAGAAACAAGTATTAAACAATTCCAAGAGGCAGATTCACCCTGACCCCAAATGACCCACAGAGTGATGGCCACAGAGCACCATTTGAAGTATCCGCAATGGTAGCCACGATGGACTGGACCCTCAGCGCCTTCCTGCCAGAAGCTGCTTATGTCAGACTGGCTATCTTGGGAGTCTGTAGAGCAGACTAGGCCACAGTGGGGTAGGAATGTATGAACAAATGTAGGGAGACACCCTGGCCCTGCCCCAGGCAACCCGGACAGGTGCCAAGTGGACCCGGGATTCGCCCTTGAGGGCAGGGTGAAGGGAAGTGTGTGGGGGGTGACGTAAGGGAAGGTTCTTAAGGGCTGCATGTAGAGACCCTGGCCCCTTCTCTCTGGCCGCCCTAGCTTGCTTCCTGTGAGCTCGCTCTGGCTTGCGTTTTGCTCTGGTGTTTACCTGAATAAAGAAGTCTTACCATCACGGACTACAGTTCATCTTTGGGCGCACGTGGTAACCCTTAACAAACAAAGACCAATTCACTGAGAATCTACTTCCTCCAGTTTGGCCTTACCTCCTGAAGGCTCTGAAGTCTCCTAAAATGACAGTCAGTCAGGGGCCATGCGTTCAAATACAAAAGCCTTACACCCCACAACACATACATATCCTGAAGGGGATACCTTGGCAGGTCCAAGTCCACTGTTCTGAGCTGTCCAGTCTCGTTTTGGTAATGACTCTGCCTTGAGTGTCTATCTTGGTATGCTGTCTTCACTGATATTCCTCTATGAGCTTAGAAATGGACTCAGTGTGTTTGTGTGTGGTGAAGCTGTTCCTCTCCATTCTTTCATACAGAATGTCTATCTGACTTTTCATAGTCTATTACATGGGATGACCTGGGGAAAGAGGTTGTGGCTATTTCCTGTCTTGGCTCTGTCTCGAGGAGAGAAAAGCAAGAAAAACATCCATAGTTAACCAAGACACACCAGTAAATTTTGCTAAGAGTAATGTTTTTAGAAGCAGTGGGTTTTTTTGTTTTTGTTTTTTTTTGTTTTGTTTTGTTTTGGAGACAGGGTTTCTCTGTGTAGCTCTGGCTGTCTTAGAATTCAATTTGTAGACCAGGCTAGCCTTGAACTCAGAGATCTATCTGCCTCTGCCTCCCAAGTGCTGGGACTAAAGGCATAGAAGCAGTGTCTTAGAAAAGGGCACTTAGTCCTTTCTGGGCACAAGTTAAGAAAGCAGGACGTAGGAAGGAGTGGGAGGCAGCTGGTGTTAATGAGCTGGGTGTGAGCAGAGGGTTTTAGATCTCCTTTAATTCTCACTGTGGCACTAGAGAGGAGCACTTTTCCTCTCTCTCTTCCTCCCTGCCTCCCTCCCTCCCTTTCTCTCTTCAGAAACAGGTTTTTTTTTTTTTTTTTTTTGATTTTCAAGACAGGGTTTCTCTGTGTAGCTTTGGAGGCTGTCCTGGCACTCACTCTGTAGACCAGGCTGGTCTCAAACTCACAGAGATGCACCTGCCTCTGCCTCCGGAGTGCTGGAATTAAAGGCGTGCGCCACCACTGCCCTGCTCTAGAGTCATTTTTTAAAATTACATTAATTATGTACCACAGCACTCCATGAAGATAAGAGGACAACTAGTGGGAATTGGTTCTCTCCACCATTTGGGTCCTTGGGATTGAATTCCGGCTGCCACATTTGAAGGCAAGCCCGTTTACCAGATGAGTCACCTCACCAGCATTTCTGGAATCATAATCATTAAAAAAATAATGTTACAAATCCAGTTTGCCTTCTCCTGCCACTTGGGTCTAACAAGAAAAGCAGCTTCTCCTTCTAGCAGAGTTTTCAGACTATTAAGTTTGACCCAAGAAACAGGGTAGAAAGGGGAGCAGTTTAATACCAGTCATCCTACAGGGCCCTGAAGAGCATCTCTTTGGTTTAAGAGAAGAAATTTGGTACAACTGACTACCAGAGATTTGAAATTGAGACGTATCCTAAGGTCTGTGCCATGGGATATTGAATATCTCCCAAAGAAAGGCCCATTTTGTTAAAGGCTTGGTCCTCAAAGTTGCAATATAGCAGTGCTTCCCAACCTGTGGGTCTAGATCCTTGGGATGTCAAATGACAGAAAGCTGATTAACAGTGTGGGAAAAAAAATAACTTTTCCAGTAACAGTTTTATTACTGTACAATTCATAGGCATACAATTCACTTATTTAAATAGTTTACTAAATAGTTCTTAGTAGATGTGCAGTTCTGCAGCCATTACTACAATTTTAGAACATTTCATCACCCCAAAAGAAATCCTAACCCTTTTACTGGCTACTCATTTCCCACTCAGCCTTAGCAGCTGCTGGTCTCTTTTAATCTACTTTTCTCTTTTTATAGATTTGCCTCTTTTAGACATTTCCCACTGATAAAATCACACAATTCATTCTTTTGAGACAGGCATCTTTCATTTAGTGTATTTTTAATGTTTATCAGCATATTCCTTTTATGGCTGAACACTATTCCATTTCATAAATATGCTTTTTGTTTGCTTTTCTTTTTTTTGAGACAGGGTCTTATTATGTAGCCCTGGCTTGCCTGGAGCTTCCTATGTAAACCAGGCTATCCTAAAACTCAGAGATTTGACTGCCTCTGCCCCCACTCCCACCCCCAGTATTGGGAAGGTGAATACTATCATGCCCAGCATTATTGGCCTTATTTTTTTTAATTAAGTATATATGTGAGGGGAAGTATGTGCATGAGTAAGTTGCCCTTGAGGTCAGAAGAGAGTGTCAAAGTCTCCATAACAGAGGTGCAAGCGGTCGTGAGTTGATAAGGGAGCTAGGAAATGAACTTGGGTTTTCTGCAAGGGTGCTATGTACTCTTAACCTCAGAACCATTTCTCCAGTCCCTTTTGTTTTCATTCCAGAGGGTCTCAAGTACCCAGCTAACTTTGAACTTGCTGTGAAGATTGGCCTTGAGTTCCTGATACTTTTGACTCCCTTCACCTTTCAAGTGCTAGAGTTACAGGTGTTTGCTGCCATCCCTGGCAGCCTTTTTCTGGTTTTTCGAGACAGGGTTTCTCTGTGTAGCTTTGGAGCCTATCCTGGCACTTGCTCTGGAGACCAGGCTGGCCTCGAACTCATAGAGATCTGCCTGCCTCTGCCTCCCGAGTGCTGGGATTAAAGGCGTGCGCCACCAATGTCCTGCAACTTGCTTGTATTTTAAAACTATTTTTTCTGTAGAAAGGCTATATGTACAGATATAAAGAAAATAAAAATCATTCATGATTCTACTATCTAAAGGTAGCCACTATTAACACAAGTGTCTTAAAAGAAATGGCTTAAAGGTTAAGAACACCAATTGGGCTTCCAGAGGATCTGGGTTCAATTCCCAGGACTCCTATGGAGACTCACAACTAATACCTGCTCTGGGAAAGATTTTTTTTTGTTTGATTTTTTTTTTTTTGAGACAAGGTTTCTATGTGTAGCCTTGACTGTCTTGGAATTCATTCAGTAGACCAGGCTGGCCTTGAACTCACAGAGATCCATCTGCCTCTGCCTTCTGAGTGCTGGGATTAAAAATGTGTGTCACTACCTTGGGGATGGGGGAGTAACTGCTTCCTGCTCAGAGAGGAGCCAACTTGATGAACCAATGTTTCAATGGGGTTACTTAGAGGAGCTTAAATGACTCAAAGTCAGCTGTCACCAAAGACCCCTGCATGTGTGACAACTTGGAAAGTTGGAAACCTAGAGCACACTGTTGTGGCACATTCCTTTACACTGTGTGAAGATGTGTCCCTGTGGTTGGTTTAATAAAGAGCTAGGCAGGAGGTACAGGTGGGACTTCTGGAGAGAGCACTCTGGGAAAAGGAAGAGGCAGAATCGCCAGTAAGAAGGCCGGTACAGAGTAAAGGTAACTGAGCCAAGTGGAAGAATGTAGATTAAAAGATATGGGTTAATTTAACTTATAAAAGCTAATGGGAGGCAGAGGCAGGTGGATCTCTGTGAGTTCAAGGCCAGCCTAGTCTACAGACTGAGTTCTAGGACAGCAAGGACTGTTTCACAGAGAAACCTGTCTGAAAAAACAAAACAACAAAAACAAAAGAGAGCTAATGGAATAAGCCTAAACTAAGGCCAAGCTTTCCTAATTAGTAATAAGTCTCCATGTTATTTTGTGTGAGCTGGCAGCCCAAAGAAAAATCCATCTACAGCACACCATCATCTGCAGGCAACTCAACAGGTTGTAGAGCCCTTTCCAAGTGGCTCAGTTGGTTTGAGCCTCTTCCAAGTAGCTCAGCCGTCTTTGTCTCTTCTATTTGGTTCAGCAGGTCTCTTCTTCCAGGCTGCTTTGGCTAGTCTGTTCCTGCTGGACTTATCTCTGCTTCTTCCAGGTGACTCTCAGAAGTCTTTACTCTACTCTTTACACTCTTAGGGGAGAGAATGTCTAGTGCATCTAGTCAGTTTCAGGGACTTCCTGAAACTTTTTGTTGTTGTTGTTGTGTCTAAGACCGTTTCTCTGTGTAGCCTTGGCTGTCCTGGAACTAGCTCTATAGACCAGGCTGTCCTTGAGCTCACAGAGATCCGCCTGCCTCTGCCTCCCTAGTGGGCCACCACCACTCAGCTCTGAAACTATTTTGAGTTGTTAACTTCCTTAAGGTGTTTTCTTGCAGTATTTCATCTCCCTATAGAATATCCTGTTGTTTTACTTCTCTGAAGACATCTTAAGACATTTTCCGCTAAAATGGAAGGTTTTAACCTCAGGAAACTGCTACACAACATGGAGTGTTGGGATTAAAGCAGTACACCATCAAGTCCAACAAGCTCCAGCATGTGAGCATATATGTGCATATGTATGTGTATGTTAAAGAAAACAAGATAATTTACAAAATCATGTCATTTAAGTTGGAATGCACAATTAAAGGCAATTTATCCTATGGTTCATGTTCTATTAGTAGAATGGTGGTGTCCCCTTCAAAACTCATATTGAAATTTAGTCCCTCATGCAATGCTATTAAGCTCTGGCCCGAGAATGAGGTTGGCACCCTTACAGAGTTCAGTATTGAAGGAGCACTCTTGTTCTTCTGTCTTGGGACAGCACATCCTTCACCCCAAGAGATGTAACAGGAAGATGGGCACACCAATATTAGCACAACCACCTTGCCGTTTCCAGAATCCAGAACCGTGAGAAATAAATCTGTTGTTTAGAAATTACTAAGTCACAAGATACTTTGTCATAGCATCAATTAAATGGATTAAGCTTAACCTCATTTTCAAATCGATGAACACACCCAAGCCCCAAGAAGGCCCAGTTTATTCCACGAGTTAGACAGGCTGGTCAGAATGTGTTCAGTAAGTTCAGGAGGGGTCCGATGAACTCATAAGGCAAGGTTACTTTGTTTAAACTGGCCTTTGCTTTCTGCCCACCTCCTCACCCTCTTCCTCTTCCCAAGTCTTCTTTTTCCTCGCCTCTTGAGAGGTGGATTCCCTCCTGCCCCTCCCTCCACCCCACATTCTGTGGTTGATACAATCTTAGGTGGTAGCAGTAGCAGCTAACCTAACCGCGGGTAAAGGAGCCGTTATAAGGTCTTTCCACTTATTAAGACAAATGTTTTTGCCCTGCATTTTACAGCTGAGAATTTGAACCGCAAGAATTAAGCTTGCCTGGAATGATACAAACAGCAGCCCGAGTTCCACCCTCAACTTCCACAGCCAGTAGAGCAGTCGGTCACCTGCTGCCCTTTGCCTGACCTAGAAGACATCCTCTATTGCTTCTCCAGGGTTCTCGTCTTCTCTTTCTCCAGCCTGCGTCTCACTTTTTTTGCTTCTAGAACATAAATGAAAACCTTCCATTCCTACTACTTAAAAGCCCACTCTATTGCTCCCACCAAGTCCAACTTGGCCTGGGCAGGCCTGTCTAGATCTGTTCTCACCTCACTGCACCATCTTTTAACTTTTGAGTTCTTGGATGCTTCACTGCTAGATTCTCCGACCAGCCCCTCCTCATAAAGTCTTGGAGAAAAGACCCGGGAAGTCGGCCACGCTTGTTAAAGGAATTGTGGAAAAGCAACCGTGGTTTAATAATACTGTAAAGTGTTGCAGACGGGAACTGTGAAATCTTCCCCGGGGCTTCTTTCGGTACGGGAGGGAGGAATTCTCATCCAGTTTCATTACACTTGGCTGGTGTCACTTGTATCTTCACCAAGCATCCTTAGTCACTGTGAGGCTCCCAGCTCCCTACCGGTCTCGGGTGGAACGCAGTACAGAAAGAACGCAGGACAGACACTTCGCCAGCCGTCGGCGGCCTACACCAACTTGGTGACCTCTCAAGGTCTCGCTGCTCGCCCCGGCCGCTCGCTCGCAGCTCAGGTTCCGGCCAGGACCCCGCGTCCGTGACCCGCGGGCGAAGCGGGCGGACGCCGGGCGGCCTGGGCACTTGGAGACCGGGGTGAAGGGAGGGACGGAGGCGCCTGGGAAGCGCGGCTCGGGGGAGCCGGGCACTCGTTACTTCGGGCAGAGCCCCTCGGTGCCCGCTTTGCACCCGGGAGCCCGGGTCCGGTCCGCCGCGCCACCCGCCCGGGCCTCCCTCCCGCTCCCCTCAGGAAACAAACAGCCTGCAGTTCCCGCAGCCGCAGCGCGGGCCGCGCGCCGGAGCGAGCGCGGGCGAGGGGTGGCGCGGGCGAGCGGGCGGCGAGCGGGCGAGCGGATCGGGGCTGGCGCCCCGCCCGCGCTCGGCCCTGCCGGGCCTGCCGGCGCGGCCTCCCCTGCCCTCCGTCAGGCCGGGTCCTGGCGGTGCGGCCCCGGAGGCCCCCTCCGGGCAGGCTCGGGCGGAGCCGGGCGGCCTGGCGGGAGCAGGCGCCGCGGGCCGCGAGCTCCTCATTCGAACCTCCCTCGCAGACAGTCTCCGCCCCACAATGCACCGGGGCGGGCAGCCTTTGAAAAAGCGGCGCGGCTCGTTCAAGATGGCGGAGCTCGACCAGTTGCCTGACGAGAGTAAGTAGCGTCTCGGAGCAGCCCTCCTTCCCGCCGGCTGCCCGTCCCGGGCTCGCACCGGCCGCGTCCGGTCGCCGGGCGGGTGGGACGGCCGCCAGCCCACCGCGCTCCCCGGCCTTCCTACTCAGGCGCTGCCGCCGCGTCGCCGCCTTTGTTATGGTGTCTGTGTGTCTGTTTCTGGGCTTGTGTGAGCGCCAGCGCCGGAAACCGAAAGCCCGGGAGTCCAGCCTGTCCTGACGGAGTCGGCGGCTGCTCTCCCGGAGCGACTGCGGTCCCCGGCTGAGGTGGGCGAAGAGCGGCCCCCGGTTGCGGGCGCCGTCCTCACTGCCCGCCCGGTTATGTAACTCGCCGGCGGGCCGGGGGCCGGGAGGGCTCGGGCTGGGCACCTGGGACTCAGCCCCTCCTCGTGCCCGGGCCTCTGCTCCGATCCTGTGTGTGACAGCTCCTGCTTCTGCTGGCACTTGTGCTCGCCCCCCCCCGCCCCCTCCCCCGTGTCCATCCTGGAAGTGTTTCCTTCCGTGTCACACTGGGCTGGCCCCTTCCCTTGGGACTACAGGTGGCCGTGGACCTTTCCGGAGATGATCCAGCTTGGCTACAGTGTTGAGGTAGCTCCCTTCCCACACTTGCTTCTTAGTGGATGTGCCTTCAGAAGATGGGGTGTCTTTACACAAGGGTGTGAGCACCGCGGCCGGCGTACGTGGATGTCACTCAGCCCGACACCCACTCCTGTGCATTGCCCTACTTAACCTTCTTTACTCACTCAACCTCTTAATAAGACAGGATGTTCACCTGTACGCAGTCAGGAAAAGCACCGATTCTGCAACCCAGGGTCAAGGCAACAATTTTGTAATTCTCATATTGCACAAACTATTAAAAAAAAGACATTTTTAATTGCAAAATGGTCTTGAATCAGCACGCACTATGTGGCGTGTATTTGTAGCACTTGGTCAGAGTATACAACAAAAGATTCTCGGGCCGGTGTGGTGCGTACACCTTTAATCCCAGCACTCTGGAGGCAGAAGCAGGTGGATCTCCAAGTTCGAGGCCAGCCTGGTTTACAGAGCAAGTTCCAGGGCAGCCAGGGATACACAGAGAAACCCTTCTCGGAAAAACAAACAAACCCCAGCAGTCTGTGTTTAGAACGACTGTATTATTTCTATGACATAGGAGTATTTTGTTTTTAACCATTTGGAGTTGCCTAACAGGAAGTCAGGACAGGCCCAGTTTATTCCAAAGTTTATTTAAACAAAGTAACCTTGCCTTATGAGTTCATCAGACCCCTCCTGAACTTACTGAACACATTCTGACCAGCCTGTTTTAACTCGTGGAATAAACTGGGCCTGACCCTGTCTCAGAAGCCCCATCTCTGTTCGCTGTGTCTGTGCACAAGGCAGACACACCTGTAAGGGAGAGATTCAAGGTACTCCTAATCCTGTTTTTTTGTTTTGTTTGAGGTCATTCCTTTGTATATTGTTGTCAAAAGTTGAGGTTGCCAAGCTGATGACTTGTATTCAAAGTGCATGTGTGTTAGCTTTGGTTTAGATCAGTGCTGAGTGTCAAAAGAACTTTCTCAGTGATGGAATGTTCACTTTTCTGGTGTCCCGTAGGGTAGCCATTGGTCACATATGGCTGTGGAGCACTCCGAATGTGGCTAGAATGGCTGAGGTGCTGGGTTTTTTATTTTTACTTAGTCTTGACTTATATACCTGGTGATTACTGTACTGTATACACAATCTATGAGTTTTATTGTTATTGTTTGGAGAATTTGGCTGATGGTTACTTAGGATGCTTGCAAATAAAGATAAGCTTAATAAGCAGAATGTCACCTCCCGTCGGAACAAATTTTTCTAAGCTGGGCCCAGTGACATGTGTGTTAATCTCAAATGTGTGCTGAGACAAAAGGGTAGCTCCAAGTTGAAGCCAGCCTGGGCTGAAATGTTTCCATCCTCCGTGATGAGTGTTTCCATACCACCATGTGACTTCTCCGGGGCTGTCTCACTTGCAGTCCCATGTTTGTGGGTGTGATTTGGTCAGCAGCCCCCTCTCCCCCAGAGCAGAGCCACTTAAGTTTTTGTCCCATGCCTGCTGTTATGGTTAGCTCTGACAGCTTGATTAGACTGAGAAATGCCAGGAGACTAGTAAATAGTAAAGCACACCTTCAGGAAAAGTCTTCTTACTGTTGTTCTTTGTACAAACTTGAGATTTATATTGAGGTTCAGATATCAGCTACACTGTTTAATTCGCTATATATAACCTAATGGTTTATATTACACATAATGTCTCTGGTACTGGTACTTTGGTTGCGTGCGTGCGTGCGTGCTTGCGTGTGTGTGTGTGTGTGTGTGTGTGTGTGTGTGTGTGTGTGTGTGTGTGTGTGTGTGAGTGCGCGAGCGCCGGAGAGCATGTTTAACTAAACTACAGCTTTGTCAAAAGCAGGAATTGCATATTTGATTTGCTACACAGTAACACAAATAGACATAAAAGACTTGGCTAAAGGGGGGGGGTTGGTGGCGCAGGCCTTTAATCCCAGCACTCGGGAGGCAGAGGCAGGCGGATCTCTGTGAGTTCGAGACCATACTGGTCTACAAGAGCTAGATCCAGGACAGCCTCCAAAGCCACAGAGAAACCCTGTCTCGAAAAACCAAAGAAAAGAAAAAAAGAAACTGAATGTGAAATAATATTATTAATTAGAGCATGTTCTTAGAAGATGAAAGTAATTTCAGTTTGATATGAAAGACACAGTTTGTTTTTTTAAGCCCAGTTTAGTTAAGGGAGTTTTGTAGTATATTAGTTAATAGCACCTATAACATCAATAATAAAAGCTGACATTTCTTGAGTACTTACTGGGACCAGGTGACCTCTCTCTCTCTCTCTCTCTCTCTCTCTCTCTCTCTCTCTCTCTCTCCCCCCTCGATATCTATCTATATCTATATCTATATCCATGCATACATATATATACACACACACTCATTTACTCTTTTGTTGTTTTTGCTTTCTGCTCATTGATCTTTGCTTCAGTTGATGTAAATACGTGATTCTTACATGTGGGAACAATCTTTGCTGGAAGCTTCTATTCTTGAACTGTTGGTGTTTCACACCTGTAGATGTTGCAGCGGGATCCTGAGACTTCAGAGATTGAAAGCTGATCTCAGAGTCCCGCCCTAGCTCATTTCACCTGCAGCAGCTCCTGTCTTGATGAGTGGTTACCTTGTGTATTCCCAGTTACCTTTGGTGCTTCCTTCTCACCTCCATATTTAAACATTTACTCAGTCCTGGAGCTTTTACCTTCTGTATGGTGCAGTTCTTATTCTTACCATCACCTAGCCCAGGTTGTCACCGTTTCAGTAACCTGTTCCTTCCCCGCATATGAAGGCCAGAGGGATCCTTTCAGAGCAGAAATGTCATGCTCCTGTTACCTTGTATTTTAATTCTGAGGCAGGGTCTCCATATATATTATCTCTGGCTGGCCTCACTCAAATTGTAGACCGTGCTGATCTTGAACTTGCAGCAATCCTACTTCTGCTTCCTGGTTGCTAGTATTGCAGGTGTGTGCCATCATTCCCGGCCATCCTCTTGTTGAAAACCATTTAGTGGGTAGCTCTAAGGTCCCGTGTTCATTTTGCACCTCTTGTCATTCCATCTCTAAGTTGATTGGGCTGTTTTCATTCCCTGTGCAGCCACACTGCCCTCCCTCTGGGCCTTTGCATTCGCTCTTCTCTGGGCTGTTCTCCTCTTCTTTAGAATACCATGCTGAGATTTTAAAGTTATTTTTAATGGTATGTATATGTGTGTCTGCATGTGGGTATGTGCACATGTGTGGCATGTGTGTAGAAGCCAGAGGCATTGGATGCCCCGGAGTGGAGTTACAAGCGTTTGTGGGGCTAGGAACCAAACTCCAGTCCTCTGGAAGAGCAGAAAGTGCTCTCAACTGCTGAGCCACTATCTTTCTCCAGCATCCAGTTTAAGATTTTGTAGCTGTTTTTTTTTTTTTTTTTTTTTTTTTGGTCCTCTGTGACAAGTGTGTCTTCTTGAAGTGTTTCCATACCACTGTCTGACTTCTCGGGGGCTGTCTCACTTGTAGTCACATATTTATTAGTGTGATTTTTGGTCAGCAGCCCACCAGGGCAGAGCTATGATAGCTTGATTGGATTGAGAAATGCCTAGATCAGTGAGGCATACCTGTGTACCGTGAGTGTACCTTCAAAACCATTAGACCACGAGGCTCTGACCTTACAAACGGATTCATCTCTGGGGGATTCATATGATAGCATTATTGGAGGTGGGGAAAGGTAGGAGGTGGGGCCCAGGTGGAGAAAGCAGGTCAGCGGGGTCTGCCTGTGGTAGTTATGTGTTACCCTGGCATCTTCCTGTCTTCCTTTCCTCTTCTTCCTGGCCATCACGTCAGCTCTCTGCTTTTCCATATCCTCTGTACATGATGAAGTGAACAAAGAACCTCTGGAACCTTGAGCAAACTATGTCTTCCCAACTCTAAGTTGTTTATTCAGATATTCCTGTCACAGTGATTGAGAATAACTAGGAATACACCTGCACGCCCACCTCTAAGCACAGCCCCTGCTTTCATCATCCTGTTCACCCCACCCCCAGCACAGTGGCCATTTTCTTCATCAGATACTCAATCTAAACTAATTTCTCAGGCCTTTTTTTTTCCTTCTGCTTGGCCCTTCATGGTGTGACCTGCTTTTGGGGTGGATGGGGGTTCCTTTTGATGTTATGGCTAGTGCTTTTCAGATGCTACTTCCTTGGAAGCTTTCCCTAACTCCAGTTTATATTCTTTATAGTAACTGTCACAAAGTATAATTACTGTTTTATGTAGTTATTTGTTGTATGTCTCTCTCCACTAGAATACAAACTCTGAGAGTGGAGGCTTTGATGGTGGCCTTAGCTCTCAAACTGCTTATGCCAAGCATTCAGTAAATACTGGTTGAATGTTGGATAAATGGAACTGGTTAGAGCTGGATTCTAACTTAACCAGATGTTTTTAAATCATTTGGACAGTTGATGTAATGTGAGCCCATCTGAAAATTGGCCACTTGTTGTATACATTGTCCTAAGCACTTTTGTTTATATTTACTTGTTTACTCTCTGTTTTACACATGAAGAAGCAACAGCACAGTGAGTTGAGATACTTTGCTGAAAATAATGTAGCAAGGAAGTGGCAGGGCCAAGGTCTACACAGTAGCCAGCTGCAGTGTTCTAGAACTCAAGCTCTTTTCTTAAGAGATTATTTATTTTCTTGGCAGGGTTTCTCTGTGTAAGCCCTGACTGTCCTGGAACTCAATCCGTAGACCAGGCTGGCCCCGAACTCACAGACAGCCACCTGCCTCTGCCTCCCGAGTGCTGGGATTGAAGTGTGTGTTTGGGATGGTACATGCTGTGAGGGTAGGTGCTTACAGAGACCAGAGGTTTCAGATACCCCTAGAGCTGGGGTCACAGATAAGATTAAGAACTGCTCAACACAGATGTGGGAACTGAACTCTGTTCCTCTGCAAGAGCAGCATAGACTGTTAGCTGCACAGCCATTGTTCCTGTTGTTGCTATACTGCCTCTCAGAACAAGGTAAAAGGAGTAAGTCAGAATCCTCAACCTATGATTCCCACCTTTGTGGAATAGAAATGAATACCCTTGTGACTTCTGCCTTTTTCTCAGAAGCCTGTTCAAATGACCCTTTCAGAGAAGCTAATTCATAAAAATAGTTTGCCCTCCCGCACTCCTCTCTGTCATCTGTTTCACCTTTTCCATAGCTCATCACACCTGGCTTATGCTTGTTTGTTTGTCCCCCTGACTGAAGCAGGAGCTCCAGCAGGCAGGGACTTTGACTTATTTCCTTGCTGTGGCGGCTCTGCGGCCCAAGCAGGAGCTTCCGCGCAGACAGCACGCAGTGTATGCCCATGTTTTCCTGGAATGAGCTGTATTCTCCTTGGTATCTTGGTGACTATCTGTTCTGTCCACCTTACTGTTTCTTGGTTGTATTTTATTTGAAGCTTCCTAGTAGAATTTTTATTTGTTTATTTTGTGTTACTATGGATTGAGCATAATAGGAAAGTACTCAACCCAGCTGTATCCCCAGCCCTTTTAAGAAAATTTTACGGCTTTCTCCCCCTACTCCCTTACCCATAATTAATGGCCTTTGAACATTAAACTGCAGAAAACTTTTCCCTGATGAATCTCCTCCTTCTACCACTCAGAGATCCTGCCTTCTGCCTCCACTGTTAACAGATCCTGAGCTTCTCGCAGTGGGTTACCTGCCACAGATCCCCTAAAGAGCTTGATTAAGAATAGATTCTGTGTGTAGGAGGTACTCCCTGGTTATTCTATTGTAATTTTATCTAGTGACTCCCTCTACATTCATGCTAGTCCTGCTTGGGTGTTCTGAACTCCATTTCCCTGTATAGATCTGTAAGTATGTACATACCTGCATTCTAGACTTTCAGGGACTTATTTTTGGCTATGAGAGTCTCTGGATCATGTTTATTCTCTGTTTTCTCTGTTCTATTACCTCTTCTGATTTTTGTTCTGATAACATGAGTGTTCTTTCTCTTTTCCTCCAGTGCTAGAGCACTTCTGGATGAGGATGCAAAACCACTTCTGTCCTTACTCAGTTTTCTATCAGAATGATTTCCAACGGCTGTCACAATTTCCACAGGCAGGCCAGGTCTCTGCAGTTCTAACTCTGAGTGCCAGGCTACTTATTCCTTTCCTTTCCCAGACAGGGCTAGGCTGTCTGTCCAGGAGCCACCATGGAGCCCAGGCTTGCCTTGAACCCAGGACAGTGCTCTCCCTGCCTTTTCTGTGCTAGGACTTCAGACATGAGCCACTATGCACAGCTCTGCACTTACTTTGCATATCCATCTGTCATGTCAAGCTCAATATTGCTCAAACCAAATGGAACACTTTTATACCTAAACTAAGTTCTTTTCTTTTCCTTTAACTTCAATTATGAAATATATATTGATTTGGGTTTTTTTTTTTGGGGGGGGTTCATTGTTGTTTTTCTGCTTGTTGAGTTTTTGAGATAAGGTCACACTATGTAGCCTTGGGTGGCCTGGAACTCACTTATGTAGACCAGGGTGGCCTGGAACTCACAGAGATACGCCTTTAAATGCATACACCACCATGTCCACCTGATATGTTTTATTTTTAATTTCAGGCTCTTCAGCAAAAGCCCTTGTCAGTTTAAAAGGTAAGAATCATGGATATATATATATATATATATATATATATATATATATATATATATCAATTTGAATATATTCTTCTCTTCCTCCTGTTATATGTGACTCGTTGCATTGACTCAAGTATTGACTTTTCACTGGTAATTTTAAATTTATTTGCTTTTAGAGAATTGATCTTTATTTGCCAGTAATTAAGAAAAAATTCCTAAAATTAGTGCTTAAAGAATATCTTCTTTTGTTTTTGTTTTGAAATGGCTTGGCACTCAATATGTAGACCAGGTTGGCCTAGAACTCACAGAGAACCATCTACTTCTACCTCCTTTCTTAATTAGAGCTGGGGTGGAACTCAGCTGTAGAGTGCTTGCCTAAGCTCTCAGTTCAGTGTCACTGCTGTAAATCACTCTAAACATTCAAGAAACCTGTGCTGAGCTTACATGGATGTTGATAAGAACATTGCATGTTCTCTAAACTGAATGAGATTTTTCTTCGAAAGGAGGAGGTGGTGGTGGCAGCCTGGACCTAAAGGACCTCCTGCCTCAGCCTCCATCTGACTTACATTTTTGTGGTTTTGTTTTTATTTATTTTTGTTGCTTTATTTTTTGAGACATGGTCTCACTATATATAGCCCTGACTGACCTGGAGCTCAGTGTTTAGACCAGACTGGCCTCAAACTTGGCTAATCTTCTTGCCTCTGGCTCTCAAGTACTAGGATTTCAAGAATGCACCACAATAGTTATTTTGTCTTTTGAAAGAAGATCTCATAGCCTAGGTTGGCCTCAAGATCCTTATGTAGCCGAGGCTGCCTCAAGCTTCCTAGTGTTAGAGTTACAGAATACCACCACACCTCCAACTAATATATTTCTTAGGGAAAAAAAATTAGAGAATGTTGGTAAGCAACTATAGAAAATCAAGAAATATATATAATCAGTTTTATTGTATCTATATTTAAACATATGTCTGCATTTAAACATAATTCTTTACAAAAATTAAATTCATTCTCCTTTATATATCTAATCATTTAATTGATAGGACCTTTTTCTGGTTTTTGCACAACACTAAAGACATTTCTTTGAATTAAGAAGAACGGCTGAGTATGGTGGCTCATGCCTGTAACCCCAGCTGTTTTAGAGGCTAAGGCAGGAAGGAGGATTGCTGTGACTTTGAGGTCAATCTGGGATGCAGGAATGTGCTACAACACCACGCCATATTATATTAATTTCCCTATGTCTTATTTCACATATTGAAGCAAAAATCATTTAGAAAAGTCCTTTAGGAAGTGAGGTGTGTAGCCCATGCTGCAGTCTCAGCACTTGGGAAACATAGAGCAAAAGGCTCACTCCAGTTTAACAGACAGCCTTGGCTCCACAGTGAATTCCAGCCACCCTGGGAAGCATAGTGAGAGTATGTCTCAAAACAAAAACAAACAGAATTAGAAAGTTTTTATTCTTTATTCTCCATTGTCCTACTTTCGGTTAGAATTTTATTTAGAAAATATGAAATTGTTCTTAACAGAGTAAACAAATTATTAAAAGCCTAAAGCCCAAACAAAAACCTGTATATTTCATATAGAAATGTAATGCTTTACTGGGTGGTGGTGGCGCACACCTTTAATCCTAGCACTCAGGAGGCAGAGACAGGTGATCTCTGTGAGTTCGAGACCAGCATGGTCTACTGAGCAAGTTTCAGGACAGGTTCTGAAGCTACAGAGAAACCCTGTCTCAAAAACAAACAAACAAACAAAAAACCCAAAGAAATGTACTACTTTAAAGATGCATTGTTTTATCATATTGTTAAAAGGATGGACAGAAAACATACGTGAGGTTTTTGTTGTTGCTTTTTAGTTTAAAAAAAAAAATGTAATTGTGTGGGGCTGGAGAGATGGCTCAGTGGTCAGGAGCACTGCCTGTTCTTCCAGAGGATCCCAGCTCAATTCCCAGCACGAACACGGCAGCTCAGCAGTCTATTGTAATTCCAGGTCTGAAGGATCTAATGGCCTTCTCTGGCCTCTGCAGGTGCCAGGCACAGAAATAGAGGTAGGCAAAACACCATGCACATAATAAGATTTTTAAAAACTGTATTGTGTGAGTGTGGATGTGTGTTACAGAGTGTTTAATGGCAGTCAGGGGACACCTTTCAGGAGTCGCTTGTTTCCCTCCACTGTGGGTTCTAGGGATCAAACTCAGACTGGGGTCATCAGATATCTCTCTCCATTGCCTTTCCCCTAAGCCATTGCTCTGGCCTGAGATGTTTCTTTTGTTTCTAGTAAACTAAATTATTACAGTCACATTGTAACCTTTTCACATTAGTATATACTTCATGTATTTATTTATGTGCATTGGTGTTTTGCTTACATGTAGGTCTGTGTGAGGGTTCCAGATCTCCTTGAACCAGAGTTATACACAGTTGTAAGCTGTCATGTGGGTGCTGAGAATTGAACCTAGGTCCTCTGGAAAAACAGGCAGTGCTCCTGACCACTGAGCCATCTCTCCAGCCCCCCATATATTTAGCACTACTACTAAAGGGTAGTGTTCATGCTGTAATATCCTTTGAGCTAACCTTACATTTTATCAGTATCAATTATTTGTTACAGAGGGAAGCTTATCTAACACATGGAATGAAAAGTATAGTTCTTTACAGAAAACTCCTGTTTGGAAAGGCAGGAATGCAGGCCCTGCTGTAGAAATGGTAAGCAGAGCTTCCCTGGAAGCCGCGGGATCTTCCTAAATTGTGTGGTTGTGCATACAAGTTCACATAGCACAAAAATAGTTTTACAAGGTCCCGTTCCCACAACTGTAGGTATTTTCATTTTAACATGTCATTGAGCAGTATTTGCCTTGCAGAGATCTGCCTACCTCTGGCCCTGGCTCTTGAGTGCTAGGATAGTACTATATATTTTTGGTACTTGGGGTTTTTAGTTCTAAAGATAGCTAACAGTTATCTGACATGTATTATGGATTTTTATTTACAGTTAGAAATTTGATAAACTTTTGACATTAGATCTAGTATAATAGTAAAGCCATACTTTACTATAAAGGCATACTCTTCTCAAGTGATGTAGTGTCTTTGTCTAACTCAGCCCTCTGCAGCAGATAGCATGTAGTAGCCTCTTAATATTAACCAACTTAATTTGAGCTGGAATTCCAAAACATATTTTCCTATCTTCTCTGTGCATGGTTGCCAGTGTGCCACAGAGATGTGGGTTCTAGTTTTGGGTTTATCATCATTGCAGAAATACATATTTAAATAATTTGCTAATTTAAGATGTTGATTTTGGCTTTGTGTGCCTTATTCTACTCACTTATAGTCCTATACACTGATAATCTAGTGTGCTTTCCAGATCTAATTTGCACTTGGAACAAAAATGAGAAACATTCATTAAACTAAAATTCCATCATAGCCTTTCAGAAATTCAAAAAGAAGTCGACTCTTTTCTGATGAAGATGACAGGCAAATAAATACAAAGTCACCAAAAAGAAACCAGAGAGTTGCAATGATCCCACAGGTATGTGTGTGTCGAGGTTTGTTTCCTGTGAAGTATGTGAGTAATTGTACGATGAGATAAAGTTCATATTTATTCTGTTACATTTTGAACAGCATTCTTTAAGTCAGTATTGCTGCTCAGCAATTATTTTTACTAACCTAGAAAATTCAGTGTTTATTGATTTACTTAAACTAGGTAGGAAGCCAGTTGTGATTCTCCAAGCATGAAGGTAGTGGACACTAAGTAAAACAGACTTGGTAATATGGATTTGATCTTTACACCAAAATAAGTGAGAAGGGAAATGTTTAACTTTGTTATGCGAAGTGTGATGCAAAGTTTCCAGAAGAGGAAACAATACAGTATAAAATGGGATTTCCTTTTTGTATTGTTTATTTATTATTTATTATTTTGGGGGAGGGGTGCTGTGGATCAAATCTAGGATGTCTCATATGCTAGGCAAGTACTCTTCCACTGAGTTATTTTATTTTATTTTATTTATCCTATTTTATTTTTGACACTTAAAAAGTTTTGGCTGGTGAGATGCTCAGGGTAAAAACTCTTGTCATCAAGCCAGATAACCTGAGTTCTGTCACTGGAACTCAGGTAGCAGAAGAAGAGAACTGATACCTACCTGCAGGTTGTCCTCTGACAATGTGGCTCACGGGCACGCGTGCACACACTCACACTCACACTCACACTCAGAAAGCAAACGAATGTCATTTTAAAACTCTAAAGTCATAATGGGCCTGTAATAAAGGAATGAAACTTAGCCAAGAAAATATGACCTTTAACACTATGGGGTTTTTCTCAGACTAGCTTTATAACTTCTGATATAACTCCTGTTATTCTTTTATTATTTTCCCTAACATGTTATAAGACAGGATTTTCCATACAATTCTTAGAACTCAGCATTTAGCCTAAGCTGGCCTCAGACTTAATCTTGGTTGTTTCAGACTCCCAAGTACTGGGATTACAGGATTGCTCTACCACAACCAACTTCTTTGTGATGATTATAATGATAAAATATCATGTTCCATAGAATGAACAAAATGTGTCTTGAACTTTTTTTTTTGTTTTTTTGTTTTTTGGGGTTTTTGTTGTTGTTGTTGTTTTGCATTTTTTTCTCTTTTTATTATTATTATTAATTCAAGTTAGGGAACAGGCTTGTTTCACATGTAAGTCCCCTCTCCCTCTCCCTTCCCTCACCCCCATTCCTTCTACCCCACCTCCAACCTACCCCCCCACCCCATCCACCCATGTCTTGAACTTTTAAAACATCAAGGCCAAATGTATATAAATACCTGATAAGCAAATAAAATATGATGCCTTTGATAGCAAAATGCAATGTGTTGGTTTGGTAGGTGTTAGACACAGTGTCAAATGGATTTAAAAACTAGTTAAGGGGCCTGGAGAGAGGCTCAATGATTAAGAGCACTGACCGATCTTCCAGAAGACCTGGTTTCAACCCAGTACCCACAGGGCAGCGCATACCTGTCTGAAACTCCAATATCTGACACCCTCCCACAGACATACATGCAGACAAAACACCAGTGCATATAAATTAAAAATAAATAAATTGGGTTTTAAAAAACTAGGTAAGTTGTTAGGCTTTAACAAAGCTGTGTTACTATAATAGTCTGGGTAAGTTGCAAATATAACCAAAAGTTTGGTCTTTATCACTGGAGGTGTCTTGACCCAGCTCTAACCATGGCTGCTTTCCAGGCATATCTCCTAGGACTGATTTACAGTCTTTTCTACTTCTGATCAATTAGAACAAAGAACACAGGACAAATAAAAGACATGACATCCTTAAATATGTAAAAAAAAAAAAAATTTACACCCACATTTCTCTTCCTTAGTCCTAACAGCCCTAGTTTATTGTTGTCATTTATGTGATGTAGCTCATTTCTTTCCCCTTCAAGTCATCTCCTCGAAGTCTTCATTTTGTCTGTCTGGTTTTATAGTTGTTGTTTGGGTGGGCTTTTGCCTTCTGTTTTTCTGATAATGAAAACTGAACCCAGGACTTTGTATTCCTGTGCTGACTTAAAGAACATAGTCCACAGCTGAAGAAGTATTAAGATCCAACATTTATTGAGTATTTACTATGTATCAGGTGCTGTACTAAGCATTTCATGTGTATTATTACTTAGATTTAACTTTTTTTTCTGACCCATGAAGTCTAGAAGTAGTTCACTACATCTTTTTTCCTGCCTAGCTAAACTGAAATTATATTATAGTTCAAATACAGCAGAAGCAAGTGTTTCACTTCCTTTCTAGAATATAAAATTTGAGGCTTTAACCTTTTTTTAAAGTGTGTGTGTGTGTGTGTGTGTGTGTGTGTGTGTGTGTGTGTGTGTGTACACAACTTGTGAGAGTCAGTTCTTTCCTTCCACCATGTGCTGACCTGTGAACTCAGGTCAGCAGGCTTAGCAGCAAATGTCTTTACCTGTTGAGCCCCATTGCCAGACCGAGGGCTTTTTTACCTTTGTTATCAGGAAGTTTGCTTGTTAACAAATTCCATGTTGAATATTATTGAATCTTTTTGAGTATTTAAGTATGTTCTAGCTTTTTATAAATGCATTTAGTATTGCAAATGTTCACTTTTATTTAATGAAGCTATAATTCATCTTTTTTTTTTTTTTTTAATGTAGAAATTTACGGCAACAATGTCAACACCAGATAAGAAAGCATCACAGAAGATTGGTTTTCGATTACGGAACCTACTCAAGCTTCCCAAAGCACATAAATGGTGCATATATGAGTGGTTCTATTCAAATATAGACAAGTAGGTATCACTGCTTGTATCATTAATGTTGCTTGAACTGAAAATTAACTTTTTCCAATTATAAGCTGTCACGTCTTCTGTAAGTCTACTTTGCTCTTTTTTAAAAAAAATATTTTTATTTACTATGTATTGTATGCATGCCTGCATGACTTTATATACACTATATGTGTGTCAGTGCCCGCAGAAGTCAGTGAGTGTAGGATCCCCTAGAGCCAGAGTAATAATTGGCGGTTGTGAGCTGCTGTGTGTAGGAATTGAACCCAGGCCCTCTGCAAGAGCAGTATAGACTCTTAGCTACTGACCTGGCTCTCTAGCCACCCCATCTCACCCCTTTTTTTCTTCCTTTGAATCCTTTGTTTTAGGGACAAGGACAAGGTCTTAACGTTGCTCAGACTTGTCTTGACTTCTTGGGTTCAAATGATTGTTTTAAAGCTCTGACTGCCTGGTAGAGTTGACTGGAGATCTGCTCACCTCCCCTCATGACTTCAGTTGGTCCTCTTCCTGGGTCTCTAAAGTAGCTGAGTACAAGGGTGTGCCACCATGCCCAGTGTAGAGTCCATTTCTCTATTCCTTATTCCAGTTTACTTCATTCCTATTTCTATTAGTTTTCCCTGTAAGAAGTTACACATTTTGTGAGAAGTTTTAAATGAAAGCATAATTTCCATATCATAACTAGCCACTACCACAGAATGAAGAGACCCTACATCAAAACACCATCACCTGCAAACAGTGAGATTTGTTTTACAAAGCTGGAGAAATGGACACATCATTTGTAGGAGAGTCATCATTTCATTTACAGCCAGTATTTAGACACTTTATACAGGAATTTTGAGTGGCACATCAAGATTGGCTGAAATCCAAGTACTACACAGTAGGTTTATTGAAGAACACCTCTGACTCTCATCCGTCTCTGTGCCCGTTCGTTATGGGTGGTTGCTTGGTTGGCTATTGATCTGCGTTTCCCTTCTGTCCTCCAAAAACAGTTGCTTGCTCAGAAGCTTGTGGAGTTCGTGGGTATTCACAAGTATGCGTCATTGTTAAAACCTGAACTTTCATCTTTCAAACACATGAGTAGAATTTTTTGATGGACTTGGTGAGATTATTTTGGGAGTGACCAAAACTACCCAATCCTCTAGAGTGCTCCAGTGTTCTAAGACTTGGTTAATCCCAAAGAGGACAGGGCTCCTTGGCTTTTCCTTTGGGGCAAAGATACTTTGTGGTTAATATTGTTTGTCTTTATCAAATGTAATGCTGGAACCAGAGGATAGTCCCAGATGGAGATCTGAGCAAACTACCCCGTCTCCTGTAACCTCTGATCTAGATGGATTTCCTGAATGACTTAACACTTTAGATAGTTTTCAACCCTTTGAATTTCACCTACATACGATTTAGAAGTAGAAATCTGGCCCATTGTGATTAGTATGATCTAAAAATCAGAATGTGAGTTTTGCTTTTTGAGGCAGGGTTTCATGTAATCCAGGTTGGTCTGGAGCTTGCTTTGTCACTGTGTAGCTACAAATAGTGATGTAGCTGAGGCTGTTCTTGAGCTTTTGATTCTCCTGCCTTTTCTTCCCAAGTGCTGGAATTAAAGGCATGGACACTATACCCAGCTTTGAAAGGTATATTTTAGATTTTGTTTAAGAAAGTAATACATTAAGTATTAACCTATAAAATAAAATCATTCTGTTTTACAGGCCACTTTTTGAAGGTGATAATGACTTCTGTGTATGTCTAAAGGAATCTTTTCCTAATTTGAAAACACGAAAATTAACAAGAGTAGAATGGGGAAAAATCAGGCGACTAATGGGAAAACCACGGAGGTAAAAATAACTTTTTTTGTTTAAAGTTAATAAATAATTAATAGTATTATTATCATTACCTTGGCTCTTTCCTTTTCTGAGACAGGTCTCACTATGTAGCTCTGGCTTACCTGGAACTCACTGTACAGACTAGACTGGTCTTGAACGTACAAAGATCCATCTGCCTTTGCCTCCCAAGTGCTGGGACTGAAGACATGCTCAACCACATGCAGTACCTTAACTTTTTAAATCTTCAAATGACTAGTACCAAAGCATAACTTTTCAGAATAATTGATTATATGTTAAATATATCATATTAATGAACTTTAATATAAGAGCTTTGTATACTTAGAATAAAATATACAATTTTTCTGATCACAGATTTTTAACATATTACTGTTTTGAAAAAAAAAAAATATGTATACAGTGTTCTCCCTGCATGTGTGCTTACACTCCAGAAGAGGGCATCCGATTTCATTATAGATGGTTGTGAACCACCATGGGGTTGCTGGGAATTAAACTCAGGCCCTATCTGGAAGAGCAGTCAGTGATCTTAACTTTGAGCCATCTCTCCAGCCCCAGTGTTCCTTACTTAATGTCCATCCCTCCTCCCAATGCTATCTACCTATCTATCCATCCGTCCGTCTGTCTATCTGCAGAGTCTCATGTATCCCTGCCTGGCCTCAGACTCAAACTGGTGTGTCTAACCAAACATAACCTTGAACTTTTCATCCTTCTGCCTCTTCCTTCTAAGTGTTGGTAATAGAGGTATGAAATGTTAGACCCAATTTTGTTAATGTGGTACTGGAGATCAAATCCAGGAATTTGTACATGCTGGTCAGGCACTGTACTAACTGAGCCATGTTCCAAGTCTACCCCCAAAAGATGTTTACTTGTCCTGGAAAATATTTAAGGAAGCTATAAGGGCTTATGTATATTTCTCACATTTATTGACTTTGTGTGTGTGTGGTGTACGCTTAAGAAGTCAAGTTATAATACAAATTATTAATATAATAAACTTTCAGAAATACCCTAATTTCAGCACTCAAGTGAGGGGCAAGAGCGATGGTTCGGTGTTGAGAGCACTTGCAGAAGACCCGGATTTGATGACAGCTTATAACAGTCTGTAACTCCAGTTCCAGAGCATGTGTTACCTCCTCTTCTATAAACACACATATGTATACACCCATACATGTGTGTACACATGCATACACACATGCATGTGCACATACACACTTTAGGGAAAAAATCAGCTGGTCCAAGCCAGGAAGGTGGCTCAGCAGGAAAGGGACTTACTGCCAGTCCTGACAACCTGACTTCAGTCCTGGGGACCCAGATGGTGGAAGGAGAAACAGACCTCCATAAGCTGTGCTCTGATTTCCACTTGTACACCATGCTGTATCTGTGCTTGTGTGCATGCGCGCGCGCGCACACACACACACACACACACACACACACACTCAAATAAATAAATGAAAAAAAGTTTAAAGAATCAATGGTGAAATTGCATTTAGTCACAATATAAAAAGGAAGGGAAACAATGAAACTACCAGGAAGGAACTTAAAAGTAAATATATGATATACATGAACAAATATGAAGATTTAAATTAATCTGTAAATTAAAACAGCACTGTAAAAGTGTCAGTCCCCATTGGCCTCCATGCTTGAGATCAAACTTAGGTTTTAGAGCACATTAGACACATACAAGGTGCTCTGCATTGATATGCATGCCAAGCCCGTCGACACAGTTGTTTTTATAATGAGTTAATCCTAAATTTTGTATATGTATAAAAGATGTGGTAGCAACCTCTAAATCCAAGGCTGGCATGGGTTATATAGTGAGCTCCAAGCCAGCGTGGGTAACAGTGAAAACCCTGTCTCCCATCCTCCGGACCCCTCCCCCAAATTTTATTTGCTATGGGAGAAATCAAGTAAAGAAAGTCTAAAAAAACAAAAAAAATGAAGGACATTTATCAGGTATCAGCTGAAGTATTAGAATAGTCATTAAGATTGACAGCACCACCGGAGGCTTGAGTGTGTTGAGCCCAACTGCAGATCTAAGAGGATGCTGGCTATTAAGAGATGCAAGCATTTTGAACTGGGAGGCGATAAAGAAAGGGCCAGGTGATCCAGTTCTAAGCTGCTTTTGGTATGGAGACAATAAAATCACAATAAAAGAAACTCATCTCAAAAAAAAAAAAAAAGATTGACAGCACCTGCCTTGAACTCAGAGATCCACCTGCCTCTGCCTCAGCATGCCGGGATTAAAGTTGTGCACCGCCACACCCAGCCTCACCCTATTCTCTGAGACTCCAAATAGTTCGTTCTAGGATCCTATCTCACTAAGTTAGAGTTAAAGGCAAGCTTCCATACCCAACTAGCATTCACACAGGTACTGGGGGTTCAAACTCCAGTCTTGCTTGCATAATAAGTATTTTAACCACTGAGCTATCTCCCCAGGCTCCCAAAACTTACCTGATTATACACTTCAAACACAATTTATTATATTTATAGTGCATATGTTTGAATTGCAGGTGTGTACTTGTACTGCCTGGCCTGGCTTGGTTTATATGATGTCTGTAATTTATTCTAGATGTTCTTCTGCATTTTTTGAGGAAGAGAGATCAGCATTAAAACAGAAACGGCAGAAAATCCGGCTATTACAACAAAGGAAAGTTGCAGATGTCTCACAATTCAAAGATCTCCCAGATGAAATTCCTCTACCCCTGGTTATTGGAACCAAAGTTACAGGTAAGTGAAAACTAGGTTGTTAGGAATCACTTGAAAGTTGTAGCCAAGATTGCATCTATTACAAGTTTAGTAACTATAACTCTGGTTCTGTAGCAATTCACTATAGTAAAGAAATATTAATGGGCTGAAGAGCTGGCTCAGTGGTTAAAAGCACTTGCAGCTTTTGCAAAGGTGTTGGGTTCAGTTCCCAGTATCTTCACAGCAGCTCACAACCTGTCCAGGGGGATCTGTTGCCCACTTCCGGCCTGTGAACGCAACCAGGCATGCATGTGATACACATAGAGGCATGTAGACAAACACTCCTACACATAAAATAAAAGTAAGTGCATTAAAAACTATATATTAGTTCAGTAGTGTCCACCACAGTATGAACTAAAGTAGCCAGGCATAGTGGCAAAGTCCCATAACCCCAGCTCCATGGAAACCTGAGGTCAGTCTGGCCTACCTACATAGCAAGACAGTGTCTCAAATAGGAAAGGGTTGGGGATATAGTTTACTGGGAAGTACTTCTCTAGCATGTATGCTTATGTTTAATGCCGTCAGAGTCCAGAAGAGAATGTTGGATCCCTTGAGACTAAAGTCATAGACAGTTGTTAGCCGCTATGTAGGTGCTGGGAACCAAACCTGGATCTTCTCCAAGAGCAACAGGTGATCTTAACCACTGAGCCATCTCTCATTTATTTTTATTCTTTGATAATTTTATACATGCATACAGTATATTTTATTACATTCACACATATTCACTGTTCCTTGCTGTGTATGTTTTCCTGAGTTAGAATCATATTTCATAGTTAATATATCTAGTAATTTTTGGTTGAAAACATGATACTGCCGGGCATTGGTGGTGCACGCCTTTGATCCCAGCACTCAGGAGGCAGAGGCAGGTGGATCTCTGTGAGTTTCGAGACTAGCCTGGTCTACAAGAGCTAGTTCCAGGACAGCCTCCAAAGCCACAGAGATACCCTGTCTCAAAAAACCAAAAAAGAAAAAAGAAAACATGATACTATGGTAAATCTATACTGTTGTTTTACAGTGTGGTTAAATTTGCTATAGTAGTTTGCCTTTGCAATCACTGGCCTGTCTTCTCCATTTTCTTTCTTTCTTTTATTATTATTTAATGTATATGATTCTTTTGCCTTCATGTGTGTCTGTGCACCAAGTGTGAGCAGTGTCCTCAGAAGTAGAAGAGAGCATCAGATCCCCTGGAACTGGAGTTAAGGATGGTTGTGAGCAGTCATGTGAAGATCTGGCAGCTAAACTTGGGTCCTCTAGAATCAGTGCTTTTAACCGTTGAGCCATCTTTCTAGTATTTTGTCGTCTCCAATTTTTTAATGCTTATTTTTAATCTAATTCCCAATGTGTGACTGCTGTTTCTATATAGTTCAGTGGTGAGCCTGTGGACAGAGGTTTGAAAGACCTCACACTGATTTGTGCAAAGTTGTTGCTAGTTTTCAAGTCTTTAACTTTTGCTTTCTGCAGGCTCTGTTGGTTCTTTGCTGCTCATTTGCATAGCTTCCCAGTCAGCTAGAGATGAATGAGAACTTATTTCAGTCTTTATGTCTCCCTAGTTTCTGGAGAAGTGGCTCAGCAGTTAAGAGCACTGACTGCTTTTCCAGAGGACCCGGTTTCAATTCCCAGCGACCTCATGACAGCTCACAACTGTCTGTATCCCCTGTTGTTAGGGGATCTGACACCCTCACACAGACAAACATGCAGGCAAAACACCAATGCACATAAAATAAATAAATAAATTATAAAATAAAGTTGAAAATAAACTACTCCTAATGTGTCACTTAAAAGTGTGATATCCAGGGGCTGGAGAGATGGCTCAGAGGTTAAGAGCACTGACTGCTCTTCCAGAGGTCCTGAGTTCAATTCCCAGCAACCACATGGTGGCTCACAACCATCTGTTATGAGATCTGGTGCCCTCTTCTGGTGTGCAGATATACATGGAAGCAGAATGTTGTATACATAATAAATAAATAAAATCTTAAAAAAAAAAAAAAAGTGTGATATCCAGCCAGGAGTGGTGGCTCACACTTATAATCTTAGCAGAGGCAAGTAGATCTCTGTGAATTCCAGGCCAGCCTGGTCTAGTTCCATACAACCAGAGCTACATAGAGAAACCCTGTCTCAAAACAAACAAAAAGTATGATATCCAGAGTTATTTTGTTACTTTTTTAGGGTTCACACTTTAAATTGTGATCTTTATTTAGTCTGTTTGGTAGCTATATGACTTCATTTATGTATCAAATTAGGAATTGACTTGTTTTTGTGTAAAAAGCTTTGTTAATGCTCTAATCCTAAAATAAAATACACTGTCATGTTAAAACTAGTAGATAGTGACACTCTATTTTTTATGGTTTAAACTACATGCTTAGAACAGTTTGACAATTCTTTGCATGTACTAATGTTACAATGCTTTTGTTTCTTTTCTTAGCACGATTGCGTGGTGTTCACGATGGCCTGTTCACTGGCCAGATAGACGCTGTGGACACTCTGAATGCTACTTACAGAGTCACTTTCGATAGGACAGGGCTTGGGACCCACACCATTCCTGACTATGAAGTTCTTGTGAGTAATATTTTATTAAACTTAAATAAAATGTTTTTATAGTATATTTGTGTTTTGTGCCTTTTAATTATTGTAGTATTTTCTTATAAATTGTCTTTTATGAGAGAATCAAGGTTTCAATTCAAAGACATGCTTAGGGTTTCCCAATCCTCTTCTCTAGAGAGAAGAGCCCAAAGCTAGGATTCTCCTTTGTGCTTTAGCCACACAGTACCTTACTATAGTGGAATCACTGTTTGTGACTAAATAATCTTGGAATCTACCCATTTTCATTCTAGCCACTAGGTCCTAAATTTAAACTATAAAGTAACCTTCAAGGGTTTTTCTTCTATGTTATTCTCACATGTATGTAGAATAAATGCCTTCATTTTTAAAAATTAAATTTTATTTCTTTGTGTGTGTGTGTTACTTGTGCTCACACATACCACACAACACTTGTTTGGAGGTCATAGCACAATTTGTGGGAGTCAATGCTGTCCTTCTACTATTTGGGTCCCAGGAGTTTAACTGAGGTCCATCAGGCTTGGTGGCAGATATCTGGACCACTGAGCAGCCCAGTACCTTCATTTTTGCATGATAAAATTGCCATAATGTTCATCAGCTTATTCAAGACTCTGAAGCTGGGTTTTGTTTGTCAGGCAAATGGAGACTAGAATCTTGGTCTTTTGATGTTCTAACACACATAATAGCCTGTTGAGGTACTTACCAGTCTTCATTTTGTAATGTTGTTGAAATTGTGTGTGTGTGTGTGTGTGTGTGTGTGTGTGTGTGTGTGTGTGTGTGTGTGTGTTCACATTCCCAAGTTTGGATTGAATTCAGGGCATGGTGATCACTGAACCACTGAGCTACATCCTTGGCCTTACATGCTTTTTTTAATAAATGAAATAACTGCCGGAGATACAGCTCAGTGGTAGTGCTTGCCTGCCATGTGAAAGGCCCTAAAGACTGCCAAATAAATAAATAAATAGTAAATAATTAATAAATTAATTATAGCTGCAATCTGGGCTGGTAAGATGCTATATCTCAAGTTGATATACAATATTTACAAATTCTCCAAGTTTTATGGATTATCCTCTTTTCCCAAAGAGTAACGAACCTCATGAGACAATGCCAATTGCTGCCTTTGGACAAAAACAGCGGCCTTCTCGGTTTTTTATGACCCCTCCACGGTTACATTATACCCCTCCTCTGCAGTCACCAATTACAGTAAGTAATATAGAAATGCCCTTAGCAATGTAACTATTGCAAATATGAACTGTTGTCATGAAGCGTACATCACAACTACGTCAGGACTTGGGTGCTGCCTGTATCTATATTATTTTAATTGATTGGCAGATATTTAAATAGTTGCTTCAATTCTGGAAATATTTTGTTATTGGATTTAATGTAATTTTAATTAAACAGAATGTTCACTTTATCTAAAGATACTGTCAATGATTAGATGATTCCTTCTGTCCCACAGGATAGTGATCCTTTATTAGGACAGTCACCCTGGAGAAGTAAAATTTCTGGCTCTGACACGGAGACATTAGGAGGCTTTCCAGTGGAATTCCTTATCCAGGTGGTGAGTCAAGACTTGTCCCTTGCAACAATCTGTGAAGAAATACCCAAGGAGAACTGTAAGCCAAGGGAGCCTCAGCATGCATTTTCCCACTGTCTGCTGTACCAATAGCATTATTGGTGCTTAAGTATTTTATTTTTTGTGGATGTTTTTGGGTGTGGGGGCAGGGGGTGGGGCAGTTTTAGGTTCATAACCAAGAGGACTGTAAAGATACCCCTGTGCCCCCCACCTTACCCATGATTAATGAGCTTAGCTTTACCAAAGTGGTACATTTGTTACAGTGAGCCTCTATTGTTATCATCGTCACCTAAAACTATATTGTAGTGAGGGTTCCCTCTTGGTTTTGAGTATTTTAAGAGTTTGGACAAACTCTTTTTGTTGCTAATTGCTATGCTGTAACTAGTTTCTCTGTATTGAAAAAACAAAAGGAAACAAATTGATGAAGGAACATACATGGTTTTATTTATACTTTGGGCAAACCTGGGAAACACTCCTACTTTCTTTCTGCCCTTCCTGATGCAGTGTTACAGTTCTGTAGAAAAGAAGGAACTAGCCAGGAAGTGGAGGTGCACGCCTTTAATCCCAGCACTCAGGAAGCAGAGGCAGGAGACTCTGTATGTTCGAAGACAGCAGAGATACACAGAAAAACCCTATCTTGAGAAAAACAAAACAGAACAAAGAAGCAAACAAGAAGACAGAAAAGATGAAACTAAAGCCAGAGGAAATGTTCTTGGTAATTTTACTGTGAGATCAGCCGTCATAGCTGTGTACAGTTTCTTCCCCTGCCTGGCCCACTGGAACCAGGTCTTCTTAGGCTTTCCCTTTCTCCAGCATGCTGATTCCTGTGGGAGTTTTGACTTTCCACTGTTTTATGGTCTCTAGTTTAGTGTCTGGTAGGCAAGGGGAGGGGGACAAGAATCTCCCTGAAATATTTGAAACTGCCAGGGCTTTATCCCCCAAGCTCAGCATAGGACGACAGTGGTACCCCTATCCCCAGCTCAGGCTTAAGGGATTTGGGGTGTTGTGCCTGTGCCTGAAAGAAATGGTGAGCAGAATATGCGTTTATGTTTCTCCTGTGTCTTCTGATAGTTTGACATCTCATGTCCTTATAGCCCTGAATGATAGGGTATTGGATGGATGTGCTGCTGTGTGTCCATTCACTCACTAAAAACGTCTTGATTGCTTCCAGGTTTTGGCAATTGTAAATTATGATTCTGCCCTAAAGATCTATGTGTAGATGGAAGTTTCAAGTTCCATTCTCTGAGCCTCAGACAGGCTTTATTTGTACAAGCAAGATGTCACCACATCTATGTGTAGGTTTTTCTGTAGCTATATTAAGTAAGTTGGTAATGGGATCTAGAGGTTTGGTTAGGTTTGTGGCTCCCCCTCACATAAATCCTTTGGTTGTTTTGTATGAATGTTGTACTTTTTTTTTTTTTCTGAAGTCCACATGTATTGTAGGCTGGGCTGGAATTTGTCGTGTAGCCAAGAATGACCTTGATCTTACGGTCCCCACTTCCACACTACTGGGATTGCAGACTACAATGCCTGATGTATGTGATGCTGGGACTTTAACCCATGAACACTAGGAAAGCACTTTACCTATTGGGCAACATCCCCAGCTCTTGGTTGGGTGTTGTACTTTATAGTTAATTTTATGTTCCACTGATAGGTCTATGGTATTTCATTTGTTGGCTATCACTGATGAGTAATTTCATTCATTCATTATATTGTTGTTAGGTCTCAAACCCCAGGACAGATGGGTAACTGAGATGCCCACTAACATCAAAGTGGACCTGGCCACCAGGTTCTCCCAGCACCCCTTAGTCCTTCCCTGTTATGGGGTATGCCAGCCAGAAGGACTCTGTAACAGGTAGGAACTGAGGGATGCAGGGAGAACCGGGTGGCCAGGTCCACTTTGGTGTGTTAAATAGGCACCTTGACTGTTTGTCCCAGGGTTTGCGACTGAACAAGTGCAAACATGGGGTCTGGAGAAAAGGTTCAGAGGTTAAGAGCACTGACTGCTTCCGCAGAGGACCCAAGTTCAATTCCCAGTACCGACATGGAGACTCACAGCCATCTGTAACTCCACTTCCAGTGGTTCTAACATCCTTTCTGGCCTCTGCAGCCACTGCCTGCATGCAGGACATACATACAGGCAGAACACTGATACACATAAAATAATAAAAAAGTATTAAAAAGAAATGAACAGATGTTTATTTTAAAAGATTGTTGAGATGGTCATTTCATTCTGTTTTTCTTTCTTTGCTTGTTATCTAAAATAATTGTATAAAGAAAAGCTACATCAGGCATGCAGTTACATGACTGCAACTCCCTGCACTCAGGAGACAGAGGCATCACTGAAAATTTGGAGCCAGTCTAGTTTACCCAACAGGTTCCAGGCCAGCCCAGGCTATATGGCAAGACCATACCTTGAAAGAGGGGAAGGATAGAATACAGGAAGGCTTTACCCTAATATGTTGCTTAATGGTAAAATTTGCATAGAAACACAAATAAGTGTTTGATGTTTTCTCTTTGCTTCCTGGTTCACAAAATGAGTTTGGCAATTGTAGGGTGAAATGCTGACCACGCCCGCTTGAGGGCTGGCACAGGTGACGTTGACCACATGCACTTGGGCATGGTCAGATTGATGCAGCAAGGCTTTAAATATGAGGCACGAACGCACGCAGGCAGGCAGGCAGGCATTTGGCTCTCTGTTCCCTCTCTGGCCTGGCTGAACATCAGTGTCACCTGTGCCATCCCTCAAGCGGGTGTGGTCAGCATTTCCCCCTACAGGTGATTTAAAATCATCTAGTTCCAGGGGATCTGACACTCTGTTCTGGCCTTCCTGGGTACCAGGCATGCCCATGGTACACAGGTGTAAGTGCCACAGTAGTAGAGCAACTGAAGACCATAGCACTGCGTACTTAAGCTGCTTAATTTTTTTAAAAAATATCACTGTGAACTTACAGACTTTTATTTCCTTATTGACTTGCATAGTTATTTACTTATTTTTGGTTTTTACAGACAGGGTTTCTCTGTGTAACAGCTCTGGCTGTCCTAGAACTAGCTCTGTAGACCAAAAAGTGTAACTTCAAGAAATTTCGTATTTTCCTTCTTAGTTTTTGTTCCGATTGACTTTTTTACAAAACTTACACCATTTTATGTATTCTGCCAGTGTATAAAATAGTCACTTTTGTGAAGTAGAAACCCATGTAAATACAGAGAAGTAGTAGGTGTAAAGGGCTGCAGAGAGTAGGGTTAGGAAGCCTTGTACAGGCTTCGTGTGTAGTTCTCTTGACTACTTTCTGGGTCAGGCAAAGAGGTTTGGGAAATGTCTGAAAGACTTGACTACAGAAAGGAGTAGACATTGGGTCTGAAGGATTTGTACCTACTGTCTCCCTGCAGTCATGTTGAGCCTTCTATAGACAGATTATTTCAAATCTTCATCTTGCCTGGAAAACCTTCACACAGTTGAGCCTGGCAGCTGGAGCTTTTTGACTGCTTTCATTGTAGCAGAGACACCTGGGGAAACCAGATAGGGACACTGCTGGGGCCTGACCCACTAATCTGTCCTAGGTGAGCAGGTGCTGGTCCACAGAACCAGAGGGACAGGTAGTGGGACTCTGAACTTTGTACCTAAATTTCCCAGATTAACCCCTCAATCCTTTTTTCCATATCCTGATTACAGTAGACTTAAGATTATTTATCATTACATTTTTATTTATTTTGTGTGGGCTAGAGGGATGGGTAGATGAGGACACCATGTGTCACAGTGCAAATAACTTTAGGAAGTCGGTTCTCTCATTCCACCATATGGGTTCCGGGGATTGAGCTCTGGTCAGCAGGTTTGATAGCAAGCACCTTTACCCACTGAGTCATCCCAGTAGCCCGATTATTTTAACTCTCACATAGCCACGTGGCTGTGCACATGCGCAGAAGACCCGCGCGTGTGACGGGGCCCAGCCTCATTTTGCATTGCTGTCATTTTGTGTTGTTACTCGTTCTCTCTTCCCTCCCTTCCTCCTTCATCAATGACTTATAGGGAATTGGCACACGAGCATGGTCTAGCTTCTAAGTCAGAAGGCAACTTTGAAGAGTTAATTCCTTGCCAGGTGATGGCACACACCTTTAATCCCAGCATTCAGGAGGCAGAGACGGGCAGATCTCTGAGTTTGAGGCCGGCCTAGTCTACATAATGAGTTCTAGCCAAAGCTACACAGAGAAACCCTGTTTTGAAAACAAAAAACAAATAACTTAGTTCTCTCCCTCCACCATGTGAGTACAGGGTATCAAACTCAGGTGGTCAGGCTTGGTAGTATATCTCACCACCTCTAAATACAGTAGATTTTTAAAGTCATATTTTTCTTGTTGTTTATGTTTCAAAATAGGGTTTCTCTGTAGCTTTGGAGCATGTCCTGGAACTCACTCATAGACCAGACTGGCCTTGAACTCACAGAGATCTGCCTGCCTCTGCCTCCCAAGTGCTGGGATTAAAGGTGTGCGCCAGCACTGCCCAGGTCATATTTCTTTCATAAGTCAGGGTGTCATTATGTAGATGAGGCTGCCCTGGGACTTGTTATGGAGCCTCAGATGGCCTAAACGTGTGGCCCTCCTGCTTCAGCATCCTGAGTGCTGAAATCGAATGTGTATCCTAAGCTTGCTATTCACATGTGTAAAACAAAATGCTTTGTCATGATTATATTGAGACTAAACTGTACCATTAGAACATATTAGTGAAAACTGGAAATTTGATACACCTAAATGTCCCTATTTATTCCAAAACATTTCTCTTTTGTCTACAGACTAAATTATCAAAAATTCTCATGATTAAAAAAGAACATATCAAGAAATTAAGGGAAATGAACACAGAAGCAGAAAAACTGGTAAGGATTTATTTCCCTTTGTTTATGTGTCTAATTTTAAAGTAGTGAGGCCTTCTAATTTTTTTTTTTTTAAATACCTTCTGGAGGAAAAAAGCTTTGAGGCATCTTTGTTTTTGTTTGAGACCAGGCCTTGCTCTGTTTCCCTGGCTGGCCTGAAATGTACTATATAGACCAGGCTAGCTTCCAACTAGCCTCCTGCATTTGCCTCCTGGTGCTGGGACCACAGGCATGTGCCACCTCACCTGGCTTGCAATAAATATTACTTTAAATCATTATTTCATTTCACCTTTTCTTACTATATTCAATACATGTTAGCATTGTGAAGCAGTTCCTTACCTGTTAGACCACTGACTACACAGTTGTACAGGATTAATGAGTGGATTGGTTTTGTGGATGATTTACATGAATGTAGAATTCTTAGGACTAATTAATACATCTCACTAAGGAAGATTTAATGACAGCTTTTTAAAAGTGCTTCAGAAGAAAGTAGCTAAGTTGTCATGTTTAAGTTAATTTGACAAAGATTTTATTAATCAGATAAGTCCCAAAAGTTGAGTCAATTTTATTTGTAAGAAAAAATGAAGTGTTGGGTTTTTGTTTTAAGATTTATTTATTTATTTATTTATTATGTATAGAGTGTTCTGTCTGCATGTATCGATGCAGGTCAGAAGTGGGCACCTGATCTCATTACGGATGGTTGTGAGCCACCATGTGGTTGCTGGGAATTGAACTCAGGACCTCTGGAAGAACGGGCAGTGCTCTTAACCTCTGAGCCATCTCTCTAGCCAAAAAGTGTTGGGCTTTTTGAGATTGTCTGCCTGTGTCTGTGTGAGTCTATGCCATGTGCATATAGACATACCTGGAGTCCAGCACAGGTTGTCAGAGATACTGGAGCTGCCCAACATATGTGCTCAGAACTGACCCCAGGTCATTATTTACATAAAAATACTCTTTAAAAGTAACTCTTTAAAAATACTCTTTAAAAGCCAGGTGTTGGTGTCACACTCCTTTAATCCCAGCACTCAGGAGGCAGAGACAGGCGGATCTCTGTGAGTTCGAGACCATCCTGGTCTACAAGAGCTAGATCCAGGACAGCCTCCAAAGCCACAGAGAAACCCTGTCTTGAAAAACCAAAAAAAAAAAAAAAAAAAAAAAAAAGTAACTTTCATCAAGCCCAGGCTGGCCTCAAACTCAGATATTCATCTGCCTCTGCCTCAGAGTGCTGGAATTAAAAATATGAGCAACCACAGTCAGCAAGATTATTTTCTTATCAAGGCATTGAAAATACAACCTGGGATTGGGGTATAGCTCAGTGGGAACCTGGGTTCAAACCATAACAGAAATAGGTAGGTGGGTGGGTGGGTGGGTAGATTGGTGGGTTGGTGGGTGGGTGAGCAGGTGGATGTTCAGTCCCTAGCAGGTATAAATAAACAAACAAAACACAAACTTAGATTCATATATATAGGATAAAGTAAGGCAAGAGGTATTAAATTTTTATGGAATAGTATATGTTTCCAAAAAAAGAAAATCCTATTCACCCTCTTCTGTAATGAAAACGATAACACCTGAATTGTTCAAAAGACCAGGGACACAATCAATAAATACTCTGCTAATTGTACTGATTTTTTAGGCACTTCGAACTAAGAGTATCAAAGGTATAATCAAGTTTTTTGTTTTTTTTTTTTTTTTTCTTTCCTTTTCTGGGAACTTCAAGTAGAAAACACTGAACTAGCCAGGCCTTTAATCCTAGCTCTTGGGAGGCAGAGGCAGGTGGATCTCTGAGGACAAGGCCAGCCTGGTCTACAGTGTGAGTTCCAGAACTCCACAGAGAAACCCTGTCTTGAAAAAACAAAAAACAAAAACTCACTAAATGTCAGTTACTTCTAACCAGGTGTTTCAATACTAACTAGTAGTGATTTTTATCTACCCTAGCCTTATCTAGCCTCTACACTCACAAATATTTAATCTTTCTTTTCAGTGATTTAAGTTAAAAGCTTATGTTTATGTTTAATTTTACCAAATAATTTGAGTACTTCACTGTTTTTCACCTCAAAGGATTGGACATAGTACTTTATTCTTACAAAGAAAATTCATCTGTTACAGTTTCCTTTTAATCCAGAAAAAAAAAAAAAAATGGGCCGGGCGGTGGTGGCACACGCCTTTAGTCCCAGCACTTGGGAGGCAGAGGCAGGGATCTCTGTGAGTTTGAGGCCAGCCTGGTCTACAAGAGCTAGTTCCAGGACAGCCTCCAAAGCCACAGAGAAACCCTGTCTCGAAAAACAAAAAACAACAACAACAAAAAAATGTTTTGGAGTATGTGTGCGTGCGTGCGTGTGTTGTATGTCTGTTCATGTTGACATGTATGTGCACGTGCATATATGTGTACACATGTTTGGAGACCAGAGTCCAATGTGAGGTGTCTTGCTCACTCTCCACAATATTGTATGTCTGAAGATAGGGTCTGGTTTCTTGGTGAATCTGGAGCTCATGGGTCCAGGCTAATTCCAGGGATCTGCCTGTCTTTGCCCACCCAGTGTTGGTATTTCAAGACAGTGAGTGTGCTAGGGATACACATTCAGGTCCTAATGCTTGTGCAACAAGTTTTTTTACCAAGTGAGCCATCTTCCCAACCCCCAGAAAATTTGATGAAGTTTTTCAGAGTATGTATTTGAACTAGATTTTTTGGATCAAATTATACAGTACTGGTAAGTTAGTCAATGTTTGAGCTTGTTAACTTCAATATGTGTTTTCTATTTTAGACTACTGAAATACATCTTAAGCATATGGGGCTGGAGAGATGACTAAGTGGTTAAGAGCACTGGCTGCTCTTCCACAGGGTCTGGATTTGATTCCTAGCACCTACATGGGGCTTCAGAACCATCTGTAGCTCTGGTTTCAGGGGATCTGACACTCTTCTGGCCTTCCTGGGCACTAGGCATGCACATGGTTCACAGACGTACATGCCTCAGTAGTAGAGCAACTGAAGACTCTAGTAGCTGGGAAAACTGAATACCACAGTGCTGGAGGAAGTGATGATGATTTAGCCTCTACTTTATCCTATAGACAGAATGACTGCAGATTTAAACCTAGAAGTGCAAAGTGGAGCTATGAAAACTTAAGAGACTGGGTCGGGGCGTTGGTGGCGCACACTTTTAATCCCAGCACTCGGGAGGCAGAGGCAGGCAGATCTCTGTGAGTTCCAGACCAGCCTGGTCTATAGAGTGAGTTCCAGGACAACTGGAACTACATACAGAGAGACCCTGTCTTGAAACACACACACACAAAAAAAAAAAAAAAAAAAAAAATTGAAGAGACTGTAAGTGATTATATTTATGACTTTAGAATAGGGCTCCTTAGACTAAGTAAATACAGAAACAGAAACCATCAAGGAAAAGATTGCTGGATTAACCTACATTGAAATTAAGTATCTTGGTTGAACATAATAGAGAAGAACAAGAACTGAAAGGCAAACCACAGGGTCAGAGGAAACATTTCCAGCTGTGCACCAGCAATCACGAGATGTGCAGCCTGCTAGACAGACAGGGACTTCCATACAGAAAGACAGTCGACTGTGCCTCCAAGATGTCTTAAGACGATAGTCAGCTTTGCAGCCAGCTGTGCTAGCACACATCTCTAATGATGGCACAGAGGTGGAGGCAACACGATTGTGGGTAATAAGTGAGACTTTTTCCAAAACCCTGGAGCTCATCTCTGTTAATGACCAGAGTAATGTGAGTGCACAGATAACGTTCATTCTCTTTTAGAGTTTGTTTATTTTAAAATTTTTTATTTTATGTGTATGGGTGTTTAGTCAGCATGTATGTCTATTAAAGACTTAATCCCAAAGATGGGTGAAAATTTGACAAGTTAAAACTTCCTATTTTGTCCATAATTTTGTCCATAAAAAATCAGCCATATGTGTATGAAGTGTTCACGACAGTAGTGTTGAAATGCCTTACATTAGAAGCAGCCCGGATGCCGGCATGACTGTGCATCACTGGTTTCTGTAAGGAGCACTGTGCAGCAACAGAGGAGCTGATGTGCATATTTGCAGTGGGGGTGAATCTGACCAGTGGTGGCTCAGCCCTAACTCTAGTGCTTAGGGGAAAAGGGGAGAGAACCATTGGCGGTCCCAGGACAGCCTGCTTTATACAGTAAGCTCCTGACTACCCAGGGCCACATATCAAGATGCAAAACGCAAATAATATATTCTGTTGTGCTGTATTTTATGAAATAAAGTTAATACAAAACTATGAATTTATGGTTATGTGGTAATGGCTCCTCTGGAGAGAGAAAATAGAAATAACACAGATAGGGTTATAGGATGTTGGTGTTCTCTTAATTGGCCTAGATGGGTTTCCCTATTAATAGTTGCCCTAATTTTTGTTTGTTGTTGTTTTTTTAAGCATATTTTTCTCCAATCGTGATTCTTTTTTAATATTTATTTATTTATTATGTATACAGTATTTGCTTGCATATATCTCTACAGGCCAGAAGAGGGCACCAGATCTCATTATAGATGGCTGTGAGCCACCATGTGGTTTCTGGGAATTGAACTCAGAACCTCTGGAAGAGCAGGCAGTGCTCTTAACCTCTGAGCTATCTCTCCAGTCCTGTTTTGTTTTTTGAGGCAGCATTTCTTTGTGTAGCCTTGGCTGCCCTGGAACTAGCTCGTAGACCAGGCTGGCCTTGAACTCATAGAGATCTGCCTGCCTCTTCCTCTGCCTCCTCAGTGCTGGGATTAAAGGCGTGTGCCACACTGCCTGGCTAGTTTCCCTAATTTTATTGAGATAGAATTGATGCTCAGTCAACTGTGCTTGCTTGAAATATACAATTTGATCATATGCCTGTGAACCCATTACCATATGCTCTACTAAAAGTGAAAATTGTTTACTGCTATTCTAAAATTTCCTTTGGTAATCTCTTCCTGATTTCTAGGCAGCCATTGATATGCTGCCTATCATCGTGGGTTAAAATTAGTTTATATTTTCTAGAATTTTGTAAAAATAGAATTATACAGTCTGCCTGAGCTCTTTTCATGCCTGGTTTCAGCATAACAAGTTTGAGATACACTTACCTAGTAACAGGATTCAGAATACACAGTTGCTTTTTCCCTTCAATGCTAATGATCAAATCCAGGGCCTTGCACTTGTACCACTGAGCTGAACCTCCGAAGTTCCTCTTTTTACTATTGAATAGCACCTTGCTTTATGAGTATGACACAATTTATCCATTCATCTACAAATGAGCACTTGGATTTTTTTCCAATTTCTCTAAAATTGCTGTGAACATTTGTCTATAAGTCTTTGCGTAGATAAGTGTTTTTATTTCTCTTGGCATGTTTATGAGAATTAAACATGTTTTTACACAGGTGTGATTACTATGTAGTAATCCATTGAATTGTATATGTTTGTGCAATTTTTATTAAAACTTCAGTTAAAACAAAAACATTAAAAAACAAGATGATGGGCTAGAGAGATGACTCAACAATTAGGAGGTACTGCTGCTTTTCCCGAGGACCCAGGTTCGATTCCCAGCGTCCACAGCAGCTCACAACTGTCTTAACTCCTGTTCCAGGGGATCTGATGCCCTCACACAGATGTACATGATGGCAAAATGCCAATGTACATAAAATAAAAATAAATAAATTATTTTTAAAAACCCAAGATGATAATGTCAGGCATGGTAGCACATGCCTTTAATTCCAGTGCTCAGGAGGCAGAGGCCTGAAGATTTCTTGAGTTCAAGACCAGCCTGGTGTATGTAGCATATACTAGGCCAGCCAAAGTTACAATTGTCCCCCTACACGGGGGATTGGGCCCAGGCCCTCACATATGCGAGCCAGCACCCGATTGTTGAGCTGTACCCCAGCCATATGACTTTAAACTTTCCAGCATGAAGTTTCACCTTTGTGACTTCATTCTGGCATTTAGCAAGTTCACACATCGTCTGACAGAACTCTTCCCCCACTCATTCTAAAGAACAACCTGTCAGTCAACATGCTGCATGACACGGTGCCCCTTATTCCTCTGGTTTCCTCTTCTGGCTTCCAGGGGAACTGCCACGTGTGATGCAGAGACATCAAAATACCCATACACATAAAACTAAAATCTTAAAAAATACAGTGTGTGAAGCCAGGCATTGGTGACACATGCCTTTAATCCCAGCACTCTGGAGGCAGAGACAGGCGGATCTCTGTGAGTTGGAGACCAGCCTGGTCTACAAGAGCTAGTTCCAGGACAGGCTCTAAAGCCACAGAGAAACCCTGTCTCGAAAAACCAAAAAAAAAAAAAAAAAAATACAGTGTGTGAAGAGTGACCCTTTAACTCTCCATCTTCATGTATAGAGTATTGGTTGGTATGCAAGGAAGTGTCCATACATTCTTCAGTGAGAGGGTAAGCCACTCATTCTATAGACCAGACTGGCCTGGAACTCACAGAGATCTGCCTACCTCTGCCTCCCAAGTGCTGGGGTTAAAGGCGTGCGCCACCACTGCCCAGCCACACTCACATAATTTAAAGCAATCAAATAAATACAAAGGAGAGAAAAGAGTAAATGGCAGACATCAAGCATTTCTATGAACAAGGACAGTCTCCTAATACCACTAACACCATTATCACAGAATGGTATCACTGGCCGTAGGCTAATGTAACAACCTGCTGGGTGTTTTAGATCTCTTAGATTGTTGAAATTGCATTGTTAACCAGCCAAAACCTTATTAAGATTTTTTTTCTTCTTAGAAATCATATTCCATGCCCATTAGTATTGAATTTCAACGGAGATACGCAACAATTGTTCTAGAGCTTGAGCAGTTGAACAAAGACCTAAACAAAGTTTTGCATAAAGTTCAGCAGTACTGCTATGAGGTAAGTGGTTTGCATTGCTTTTTTTTGTTTTTTTGAAACAAGGTTTTACTTTATAGTTATGACTGACCTGGAACTTACTCTAAGCTGACCTGGAACTCACAGAGATCTCTGCCTCCCAAGTGCTGGGATTAAAGGTGTGCTATGCTATCATGCCCAGCCTGAATTGTTTTACTTTCCCTCCATGTTTCATTATCTGAAATTTAATGCTTTCACTGTTACCTCTTACAGGCTCTACATTAACACGGATGTTTAAAAGGTCTTTTAGCAAAGCTATATTTTAACAAATACATTTACTCATATCAGTATTAAGAGTATTTTATGTATAGTGAACTATCAATTTTCAATTACTAAATTATAAGTGATATTGTTCTATCAAAAAAAAAATGAACTTCGAAGTCAGCATCCAGAAAACTAATTATCTTTTGTTTGCACACGCTCATGCTTGCTTCTGTTCATTTGTTAGGGGCAAGGGCTAATGGGTACCAGAGTGAGCAGTCAGTTTCAGGTGTCATTCCTCAGGAACTATCTACCTTGTTTTATCAAACAGGATGTCCCTGGGACTCAGGGCTCGCTAATTAGGCTTCTCTTTCTGCCTCCCAACACTGGGATCACAAGCATATACTGTCACACCTGCTTGTTACATGGGTTTTAAGGATCAAACTCAGGCGTTCGTGTTTGTACCGCTAGCACTTCCTTGGCTGTGCCATCTCCCCAGTCCTTTGTTTCATTTTCTTTCTATGTATCTTGCTACATAGTTTAGGTTAACCTTGAACTCATAATTCTGCTGCCTCAGCCTTCTCTAGCCCAAGTGCTGGATTATAGACATGCAACCGCCATGCATGCCAGAACAATTATTCTTACTCCACTATCCCAGAAACCATATTTTTGGTTACCATGATCTTTTTTTTTTTTTTTTTTAATATATGGGTGTTTTTGCCTGTATTTACTCTTCTTCACCATGTGTGTACCTGGTGCCATTGGAGGCCAGAGAAGGTGTCAGATCCTCAGGAACTGAAGTTATAGACTGTTATTAGCCACCATGGGTGCTGGAGACTGAAACCAGGTCCTCTGCAAGAGCAAGTGCACTTAACCGCTCAGCCATCCCTCCAGCCGCCTCCCTTAGGCTTGCTTATTTGTTTGTTTGTTTGTTTGTTTGTTTGTTTGTTTGTTTATGTGTATAAGTATTTTGTCTGCATGTATATATGTGCACCATGTGTATGCCCAGTGCCTCCAGAAGTCAGAAGAGGGCTTTGGGTTTCCTGGAACTGAGCTACAGATGGTTATGAGTCACCATGTGCATGCTGGGAACTAAACCTGAAACCACTGCGAAAACAATGCTCTAAACCACTGAGCCATCTCGACAGCACCCCCTTTTTTTTCCTGGTTTTCATGACATTTCTCTGTGTAGCCCTGGCTGTCCTGTAATTTTCTCTATAGATCAGGCTGGTCTTAAACTCACAGAGATCCATCCACCTGCCTCTGCCTCCTGAGTGCTGACACTAAAGGCGTGTGCCGCCACCACCCAGCTAACCCCGGCCCTTTTTAAACAGCATGCATTCTCTCAGCAATCATACCCTGTATTATTCTGTTTCCTCTTCCTTCAACTGTGTCTTAGAACTGTGAATCTTAGATTTCAGGTATACAATCCCAGGAGTTTAGGAAATTTTTCATTCACATGTAATTATAAATAATAAAGTAGTTAAACCATCATCTAAAATTTGAGGCTTTTATTATGAAGTATTAAATTATTGTGGTGATTTTAGAATTTTTCTGCCCTTGAATTCTTTGAAACTGTGTTTCTAGTGAAGCTCCTATATTATTGATAGGAGATTCCAATCACCATATTGGTAAGTCCCAAAAATCTGCCGTAGATTATGATGTCTAGCTACTTGAACTAAACAGAATGAACTGTGATCACCTATGCTGTTATTTTAGCCTTCCACTCTCACTCACACACCCCTTTCCATCCCACACTTCAAGTTTCCGATAATGACATAACCAGGGTTTTGTATGTTCTGGGTAAGTTCTTTGCCACTGAGCTAAATTCCTAGTCCCTGGGTTTTAATAATACAGTATTACTCTGCAGCCCAGGCTGGACTTGAACTCACAGTCTTCCCACCTCCACTTCCTAAGTGCTAGGATTACAGGTATATTCCACTGTGCTTAGCTGTATCATTATTTATTTCTAATTTTCTGACAGTCGTCTGCTGCCTATCAGTGATTTGTTCTAGTAAATAGATTTCCTACTCCAACTAGCAACTCTCCAGAAGTATAGACCACAGGGCTTAAGAGACTTCTGTAACAAAAGGGCACATAAAGATGAGGCTTACACAGTCTTTGTGGAGTGCCCAAGGGCATTTGCAATAGGCTTCTTTCCCACTCAAGTGAAATGAATTGATTTCCACAAAGCTCTTGAAGTAGAGCATTGATTTAAAGAAACAATAAACCAGCGCTCTATGACTTGGCAGTTTATTCCTTAGTATACACAGACAACATGTATTTACCAAAAGGAATGTACTAGAATGTTCATTTCTTATTAGCACCCATAATCAGAAACTGGATACCAAAATAAATAGGTAAAATTTGGAAATCAGAAATTTGGGGCTGCAGCGATGGCTCAGTAGTTAAAAGCACTATCTGCTCTTCTAGAGGGCCCAGTTTGTTTCCCAGGACCCACATGGAGGTTCACAGCCAGTTCCAAGGGATCTGACACCCCCATCTGGATCAGGCATACAAGTAGCCAAAACATACACATAAATTAAATTGAAAAATGTTTTCTGTTTGTTTGTTTGGTTTGGTTTGTTTTGACATAGGGTTTCTCTGTGTAGCTTTGGAGGCTGTCCTGGAACTCTCTCTGTAGACCAGGCTGGCCTCAAACTCACAGAGATCCACCTGTCTCTGCCTCCTGAGTGCGTTCACCACCAGTACTTGTCCATAAAATAATTTTTTTTTAAGAAATCAGGGGAAAAAACTGGGGGTGGTGGTGGTGCACATCTTTAATCCCAGCACCCTGGATCTCTGAATTCAAGGCCAGCCTGGTCTACAGATCAAGTGCTAGGCCAGCCAGGCACACACAAAGAAACCCTGTCTCAAAAACAAAACAAAACAAAACAAAAAAACAATAAATAAATAAATAAATAAATATAAAAATTTCAGAAACTACAGATACCCATAAATACTAGGATAGATCAATAAATGTGCTATCATTACACAGTGGTGTGTTACCTGCAATGAAAATTACAGAATTCAATTACTGTTCAGCTCTTTGAACAATTCAGACACAAAAGAATAAAAACTGTATGATTCCATTTTACGTGTTCAAACACCACCACCAGCTGGCCCATGAGGCTGGAAGTCAGGCTGGGGCTGCCCTCTGCCAGGCAGCCCTGGAAATTGCTGGTCACTAATCAAGAAAAGACACACAGGGCTGGAGATATGGCTTGGTGGTTAAAGCACTTACTGCTCTTGCAGAGGACCTGGGTTCAATTCCCAGCACCCACATAGCTCACAACTGTCTCCAACTCCAGAGTCCAACACCCTCACATAGATATATATGCAGACAAAACACCAGTGCACAGAAAAATAAATAAACTATTAAAAATAAATGAACATCAGGTAGTGGTGGTATACATCTTTAATCCCAGTACTTGGGACACAGAGCCAGTCTGGGACAGCCAGAGCTGCACAGAGAAACCCTGTCTCAAAAAACCAAAATAAACGTAACATTTGACAATGACCATAGTAATGATTGATATAAGCAAGGCTCATCAATGGATGCTCAGACTGGTAAAGAAAAGTGTGATGCCAGATAGGAGCTTTATGTAGCCTCAGAGTCTTCTCATGAGTACTGATTACAAAGTGGAGATCTTTACTATGTGGAGATGTGGCAGATTCTTCACTACTTCACAGTAGAGAAACACATCTCACTAGTGATGAGCTAGATGAGCACTGGATGCCTCCCAGTAGTGATACCGAGAAGGGCTCTGCATCACACTGTGGTTCTCCTGCCGGAAACGTGCAAGTTCAGTCTAATGACAGCTCACACAGCCTGTGTGGAGGGTATCACCCAGCTCCCAGGTGGTAGGAGAGAAGTGATTCCCCAGGTGTCCTTTGACTCCCGCGTGTGTGCCATGATACATGTGTGCCGTGCCCCACACAGTCTTGTCAGAGTAGATCTTGTGTTTTACTCCTCCCTGTTCAGCTTGCACCAGACCAGGGACTCCAGCCTGCTGATCAGCCAACAGACTTGAGACGAAGGTGTGAGGAAGAAGCCCAGGAAATCGTCCGGCAAGCCAACTCCTCCTCAGGACATCCGTGTGTTGAAAATGAAAATCTGACGGATTTAATCGCCAGGCTTACTGCTATTTTATTACAAATTAAGGTAAATTTCAGAGAAAATAGGTTTATAGTTTTTTTTTTTTATACTAAGCACACTGTATTAATTTGTTCCTATGTATGTCTGTATTTAAGCTAAAATTTAATTAAATTTTGAAACATTTTTTTCCCTGTAGTGTCTAGCAGAGGGAGGAGACCTGAATTCCTTTGAATTCAAATCACTCACAGATTCATTAAATGACATCAAGAATACAATAGATGCTTCTAATATCAGGTAATTAGATATACGATAACTATTTTATGTTAAATTCATAGTGACATTTTGGTAGAGGTTTTAAGAATTTTGTTTATTTGTGAAGTATTTGTGTATTTGTTTATCCCTTAAATATATTTAAAAAGACTTTTTCACTTATATTCAATTCTGTTGACAGAACAGACATTTCACACAAGCTCTCTGTAGGAAGGCATCAGGACATAACGTTTGGTTTTTGATTTGTTGTAGACTTAACAACAGCTTCAGTAGCCCTGACACTCCTTTGCTTCTAAGTATACTTTCCCACAATCACTGAAACAGATCTGTTTCTTCCCTAAAGGCATTTTCTTAGCTGTTTTCTAAGAAACAACTATTTACTAACTAAAATTAAGCCTCCCTTAGGAGAGAAGGGGAAAAAAAGCTTTTCTTGAGGTCATGAGATGTCTCAGCAGGTAATGGCACTTGCCCTTGCTTGCTTGGCCACCTGAATTCAATCCCCAGAACCCACATAAAGGTGGATGTAGAGAAACAACAGAGTTGTCTTCTAACCTCTACATGTGAACCTGGGCATGCATGCACACACACAGTAATAAACGAGTAAGTTTTAGGGCTGTCAAGATGGCTGAGTGGGCAGAAGCATTTGCCATATAAGCTTGGATCCGTGTGCTTGGTCCCCAGAGCCCAAATGAAAGCAGACAGAAAGATCAGACTGCACACAGTTATCCTCTGACTGCCATGGCACACACACTATAAACTAATAGACTTAGTTTTTGTTTTTCTTAATGTTGTGATAGTTAACCTTATTTTCTCTTTCTTTAGTTGTTTTCAGAATAATGTAGAAATCCATGTTGCACATATCCAGAGTGGCCTAAGCCAGATGGGAAACTTACATGCCTTTGCGGCCAACAACACCAACAGAGACTGAGCACAGGAGACCTGGTACCCAACTGCACAAGACCTTGGTCTGAGGAGTCCTTCTCATTAATCTAAGTTTCCAACACCAGTTAACCTGTCTGCTGGAAAACGAGGGAACTGTGCGTCTCCAGACATGGCTTCTAATACACTGCACTGCTCCTTAAACCAGCATTGTGCTGACCAGCATTTATTTATTCTTCTTTTACTATCCAGATGCAGTAGTGTTGCTTACATTTCATGTTTATCAGCAAATATTTTTAACCTAAAACTATCTGAACATACTATTTCATGGAGGAGCGTGCTCACCATTTTTTTATACATGCATGAATTCTGCTCAGCACATGCAAACAACTCCTGTGACAGAGAACACAAAGAGGCATGGTCTTTTCCATGCGTGACGGAATCCATCTGAAAAATCACCGGTCCAGTGGATTTCGTTGATCATTATATCTCAGGCTTCAAAATTTACATCGTGAGTGTGGGAAGTCGTCCTGGTGTTAAGGAAGCCACTGGAAGATGGATGGGAAACAGAGACTTAAGTATATGTTGCATATACTGACAGTATGACATGGTTCTATAGATCAATTTATAATAATAACTATTTTAATTTATCATAATTTATAAAACGTTGTTTATCAGTAGAAGAAAATGAAGGAGTGGGAAGAACTGTATTGTAGGCCGCTGGATTTCAGCGAGTGGACTTGGCATGCCTTTCCATGATTCAGGGCGAAAAGTGCTATTGTTAGATTTATTTTAAGAAAAAAGACTGATAACACACTATTTTCATATTTTTTGTTTATTTGCACAACTTTAAACCAGATTACTGGTTAAAATCCAACAGTACACAATTTATAAAGTAAAAATATTTTATAAGGAAAGCATATGACCGGTGTGAATTACAGAGGGAGGTTTTGTTTTAGTTTTTTCTTGTTTGGTTTTGTTTTTTCTTTTTTTTTTTTTTTTAAGAAAAAACCTGCCGAAAATAATCTTGTAAAAAGTATGTATTTTAAAATTTTTGTTTTAATATAGATTATTATAAAGCCAAAATATAATTGTTTTCAGATTTGGAGTTTAAAATATAACTATAGAGGTGATTCTGATTCTTTGACGTCTCATAAAATGAGACTTTTTGTAAATTAATGTATAATAAAACTGAAATAAGATTATTTTCCATTTGAAATTTTTGTATAGTTTAAAAGCGCTTCCGTGTTCTTTGTTGGTATTGGGCCACTGCAGATCTTTAGTGCAGAGTTTATATTTAGCTAAACTGTTATGTTAATTAAGAAATGCATAAATCTTTTATTCTTAATATTTGTAATTCTAAATAAATCGATCTATGAAATTTAATATCTGCATTCTCATTTCTTTAATATGAGTTGATAGTTAATTGTATGTAAAATGTTTCAGGGGGACTGGTGAGATGGCTCAGCAGGTAAGAAGTGCTTGGTGCCCAGCCGGGCAATCTGAGCTTCAGCCTCAGGACCCACATGGTGCCAGGAGAGAAATTACTCCTGTCACTTGTCCTCTGACTACAGCACACACACACAAATAAATAAAAGTAATATGCTTTTATATCCAGGTCTGGTGGTGCACTCCTTTAATCCCAGCACTTGGGACCCAGCAGAGCCAGGTACATTTCTGTGCGTTCAAGGCCACCCTGTTCTACATGGAGAGAACCTGTTTCAAAAAAAATTTCTTTTTAAATGTTTTCAAGAATTACAGTTTCCACTAAGCTTTCAGGAGATACACTACAGATCAGTTACCAGGCCTTTTATATTGTTTTTGTTGGAGACAAATTCTCACTATGTTGCCCAAGCACATTTTGCAGCTGGGACTTAAGACACACACCACCATGTCCAGCTCTAATTATCTTGAAAAACATCACCATTGGTATTGTATTAGGGAGAGGTGGTTTACTTTGGTTTTCATTCGTTAACAAATCACTGTGGAAACACTAAGCAAGTAAATTATTTCTTCTACTGTGGACCTAGCAGAAGACTGAATTTAATAATATATTCTGCATGGAAGTAGATAAATGTTTTGACATGTTTCTTTTATATTGCTTAAAGCTCGATTGTCACACATAAGTCAGACACACAAGTGTGTCCTTCAGTGCTGTGGTGTTGACACCAGGGCCTGCTCCTGAGAATACAGCTGAAATTATTTTTGCTAAGGAAAGAACTGTCTATTTTGAGTTGTCGTTTTGAGTTAGCTGCACCATGTCTTGAATGACACTGTCACTGCTGAGCACATGTTTGCAGCTTTGCAGAAAGCTCCCAGGGCCAGATGGTGCCAAAAGAGACCAGTTCTGAATTACTGGACACTAACTTTAAAGTCAAATTCACTGGTCACTGAGAATGTAAAAACATGCCTATTGAGTTTTCTTTATTGAGCTGACCTGGTGAGGGTTAGACCCATTGTAGGGGACAGTAAGCCACGCCTGTTAGAGGCTGGTGTGCCTGACCATGCCTGTCAAGGTGTGGTCAAGGTGAGGTCAGGCGTGGGCTGTTAAGGGACCGAGAGAACATGGAAACTCCCTCTCCTGCCCCTTCTCTCTGGCCTGGCTGCTCAGCTGCCCCTGGCAAGCTCTGACTGCGTTTGGCTGGTATTTATCTCAATAAAGATATCTCCACCTTACAGATTACAGATTGTCTTTTGGGTCACACAACTAACCCATAATCCCAGCTACTTGGGAGGCTGAGGCAGAAGGATCACAAGTTCATGACCAGCCTGAGCTACAGAGTGAATTCAAGACCAACCTGGATCACTTGGTGAGACCCTGTGTCAAAGAGTTAAAAATGGGGCCTAGGGATTGCCTGGAGACACAGTGCTTGCCCAGCATGTATCAGGTTCAAGGCTCAGACACAGTGTTTGCCTGGCCTGTGTGAGTCCAATGCTCAGACACATAGTGTTTGCCTGGCCTGTGTGAGTCCCAAGGTACCAGCACCACACATGAAACAAGTTTGTTCCTCTTCAGGTCTCATGCAGCCACCCTGGCCTTGATCTTGCTTATAACTTTTGATCCTCTGGCTTCCACTTCCCAAGTGCTAGGATTAGTCATGGCTACCACACCAGCTTTAAGTTCTCTCCTTGGAATCTGTCTTCAATCACTGCTACTCACTTCGCCATCTGCAGCTGGGACATCACAGTGATCTCTCCACTTAGCTCTCAGCACCTACTCAGCATCTCCACATTCAGACAGGGTGGCATTCTTAAAATGCAGAGTTGGTCATGCTATCCCTGTCTAGGAATACCTTTAAAGTCTATGACCTTGGGACAAATTCAGAAGTCTGAGAAAACCTACAAAGCCATGCACAGTCCAGTCAGTCTCCACTGTCTCTCCATCTGGTTCATTATCCCACACACAGGGCCTTCATTTCCCTTCTCTGTAACTTGCAACCATTCCTTACTGATCTTACTGCAGCAGTACTTTCCCGAAGGGGTGCTCCTTGACCACAACCCACATCCAGAAATGCTACAGACAGCCTACCTCTGCTATCATGAGCAGTAATTCGGATCTTGTATCTCACAGCAGTGTGTGTGTGTGTGTGTGTGTGTGTGTGTGTGTGTGTGTGTGTATGCTGTGAGATATATATCTCATACACACACACACATATATATTGCCTATTTTAACTCTAAATCCTTATGACACCGTGAGCACCTGCCTGTTCACAGGCACTAAATAGTATTTGTGTGATGAATTAGCCACTGAGTATCTCAGCGCCTTATTGTCACTGGAATGATTGTATGCTTTTCCGTGATAGCTTTGAAAGACAGTAACTTGCATATGGAAATTCTGATTTGGGGCCTTCTTTTAAATGGGTTCCATTATCCTAACTAGAAGGGTCAGTGTGGCAAAGGAGCCATGAAGTTTAACTAGTGGGTTGAAGTCCTGGCCATTGCTATGTTAGAGCTCTGTGACCATGAGCCATTCTTTTATTTTCTTTCTTTCTTTCTTTCTTTCTTTCTTCCTTCCTTTCTTTCTTTTGTATGGTGGTTTGCCTGTCTGTGCATACATTCGTATACCTGGTGCCCATGGGGGCCACAAGAGGACATCAAATCGGGAACTGGAATTAAGGACAGTTAGCCATCATGAGAGTGATGGGAATCAAAGTTGTTGCAATAATAGCAACAAGTATTCTTAACTGCTGAGACATCTCTACAGCCCCGAATTACATGATTAACTTTAAGGTGTTCTGAAATCTTTTCCATCTTGTCACTGGATTTTCGTCATCTCAATTGGCCTAAACTGTCATCTAAATTGTCACCAGTTTTAAGTGTGAGACTCTGATGGTGAGACCTCAAACTAGCGTATCAGTATTTGTACAGATCTTAAGTTAACTTACTCATTTACATATACTGGGAATGCAAAACTAGAAAGAAATATGAAACCAAACTACTCAGTGAGTGCTACCTACTTTGAACAAGCAAAGATAAGTGTGGCGATCTGAATGAGAATGGCCCCTATAGCTCATACATTTGCAAACTTGGTGCCCAGTTGGTGGAGGAGGGATTAGGTCTTGTAGAGGATGTGTGTTACTGGCTTTGAGGTCTCTACCTCCTCATCTTCGGATGTGAGCACTTGCTGCCATCATGTCTCCCCCTCTCCATCATGGACACTAACCCTCTGAGACTGAAAGCCCAACTGAACACTTTGTATGATGTGTCGCCCTACCAATGGAGTCTCATCACAGCAATGGACAATAAGCTTTTTAATTTTTTTCTTACATTTACTTATTGGTTTTGTTGGGGGTGGTTTCACACCACAGCACTCATGTGGGAGTCAGAAGCCAGCTTGAGGATATGACTTCTCTCCTTCCACCACGTGAACCCTGGGGATTGAACTCAGGTCATCAGGCTTGGTGTCAGACATGTTGACTCCCATGGAGCCATCTCAAAAGCCCAGCAAATAAGCTTTTAACTCGAATCAATTCTCAATGCACTGTACTTGGAGAAACTTCCCTTGGAAATGTTTTCACAGCCATTCAGTATGTGCTGAGCAACTGTGCACTGACATGGTGATTAAGAGCCGCCTAAAAACATAATGATTAAGAGCCAAAAACAATTCACTTTGATGGAATTTACGTGAGGGCACCAGTGAGAAACATTTAGTAATCCACTAATGTTGTACAGGAAACATAATAACAAGTGCTAAGAAAAAAACAGTAGTCAAAGTAACAGGTACAAAAATTAAAATTAGTTAGAAAAAGTTTAGGTTTCAGAAAGGTGGGTGTCTGAGCTATTTTGAAAAAGAAACTTTTTTTTTTCTTTTCTTGCTTTTTCCAAAAAGGGTTTCTCTGTGTAGGTTTGGAGCCTGTCCTGGAACTCTGTAGCCCAGGCTGGCCTGGAACTCAGAGATCCACCTGCATCTGCCTCCCAAATTCTGGGATTAAAGGTGTCTGCCACCATCACCCAGTTGAAAAAGAAACTTAAAACAAAAATAAATTTAAAGGGGGTGGGGCTGGCTGCTCTTCCAGAGGACCACCCAAGTTCAATTCCCAGAACCCACATAGCAGCTCACAACTGTCTGTAACTCCAAGATCTGACACCCTCACACAGGCATGCAGGCAGGCAAAACACCAATGCACGTAAAGTTAAAAAAAAATTAAAAAGAAACTTTTTTCAATGAGTCCCAACCAGAAAGGAATCAGTGAGACAGAGAGGTGTACTGTGGATAAATGATCTAAAGGTTTGCATAAGCTGAAGATGGTGTCTTTTATTGGGAGCATAATTTGATAACTGGAGGCTACTACAGATTTCCAAATAGAGTCACTTCTTTTCTGAGTAAGTGGGGAATGAGATGCACTGGGGCTCCTGGAAGAACTTGAATGTAGCCTCTTTAGTGATGAGTGTAAAGATGACAGGCCAGATGAAGAACCAGTCAAGAGGGGAGCAGGGGAGAGGTGTTTAGGGCACAGTTTCGGTTAGGAAAACTAAGCTGAGGAAATCTATGGTAATGGCTATAATTAATAACAACATACCATATACCTGAAAATTGCTAAAATAATAGATTCGGTGTCATCACAGAAAAAAAAGAGGCAGCTATGTGAGGTCATACATGTGTTACACAGATTGACTTGGATATATCTGTTGTATATCATACAATTTTAACCAAATATAGCAACATCTAGTCACGGTGGCACACACTAGTGATCCCAGAACTCGGAAGACAAGCGTAGAAGGACAGGCATTCAAGGTCATCCTTAACTACACAGCAAGGTCAAGATCAAAACAAGAGGCTCAGTTAAAAAGAGTAATAAATCTTGGTGATACGGTTAGAGTTGAGGGTGTTGGCTAGAATGAGTGACTGACTCTAGGCTGTGGGTCCTGGAGGGGCCATGAGGAGACAGCGGCTGCCAAGGAAAAGGGGACATTGAGTCAATCTGAAGGTTCCCATGAAGAAAACAAGTTCTGAACAACAAGTCTGAAAAATAAGGATATCCCAGGGGGAATGGACCAAATTGAATGTAGAGACTCTGAGGTTCACAGGTGCGCCTGGGTGGAAGGATGAGTGGCCACAGAGAACAAGCCACCGGTAAAGGCTCAGTGGCAAAAAGGAGAGAAACCTTCAAGTGAGAAATGATCCAGAACCATGATCAACAACAAGGCCACGGCCAGTCAGGGTAAGAGTAGTGTTCTGGTTCGTGTCTCCCCGGACTCCTCTTAGTGCATCCTGAACTCTCCCAGAATCGTCAAAAATTACCGAAAGCAGAGAAGATGTGCTCTTCCCATGAGTCCAACTTTGAGCCGAAGTCTTCCGAGAGCGGTGGATAGGTATCAAAACTCTGACCTTGAGAACCAGAGTCACAGACGCCTCCTCCAGCTCTGTTGGGATCTGGAAGGCAGTTCACATCTGCCTGCAGAGGCGGCTGGGGCTTCAAACATCTTGCTTCAGTCCCTGGAGCAGAGCGATGGAGCCAAGCTTCCCGCCTTGCTGATAAGGGCTGAAACCACTTCCCACTCTGGCGCCTGGACTTGGCCCGTCTGTTCTGGAACCACACCTGGGAGACAGGAGGAAAACACCGCACAGCTGCTTTGAGTTGGAGTTTTTGTTGTTGGTTTGGGGGCTTTTATTGAGATAGCATCAAACTTAGGTTGTCGCCAAGGATGACTTTGACCTTGAATTTCCAATTCTCCTTCCTCTACTTCCCCAGAGCTGGGGTTATAGGCATGCATCACCACACCTGGTTTGTGTGGAGCTGGCACAGCACCATGCACGCTAGGCAAGCCCTCTACAAAGCAAGCTATCCCCAGACTGGCACAGAGTTCTTCCCTATCAGCTTGTTCTCAACGAGCAATATAAATGCCAGTTATTATTAGCCATGGCTCTCTGCTCAGAGCCTGTGGTTTACAGAAAGCACTTGAGTTGGTTTTTGATGGTTGGGGCACCAGACTTCTCCAGGCATTCTCAGATGCAAAGCTGGAGTGGAGCCTGGTTCTGTCTACACTTGCTATACTTGGTTTGTTTGTCTGTTTTTCATTTTACACATTAAAAAATAAATGAAAGACGGGTCGCCAGGCCTTGGTGGCGCATGCCTTTAATCCCAGCACTGGGGAGGCAGAGGCAGGTGGATCTGTGAGTTCGAGGTCAGCCTGGTCTACAGAGCGAGTGCCAGGACAGCCTCCAAAGCCACAGAGACGGGGTGGGGGTGGGGTGGGGGGGGGGGTCTTGTGGATCCCAGGCGCTTCACACTGGATATACAGGCAGGGATGACATTGAGTCCCTTGATTCTTCTGCCTCCTAAGTGTCCTAAGTGCTGGGATTTCAGGCATGGGCCAGCACACTCACCTGTCTACACTTTATATGGGACTTTTGCAATGAGAAAAGAGGTCACAGAAGTAAGGGCGCCAAAGTTCTTGGGCAACAAGACAGGGCTACTCTGCCTTGGTGACAGACTTTCAAATTATTTAGAGTCCAGTTTTGAATGTCTGGACTCCCCTGTCAAAGCACGTAGGTATTTTTCCTTAATGAACCTCATTTCTGTGTGTAAATTTCTTTGCTGTGTCTCCATGATCACTCAATGTGGCCTGCTTAGGAAGCCTCTGGTGACAACTGTTGAAAGTGACAGCTGAAGCTGGGTGGTTGTAGTGTATACTTTTAATCCCAGGGCTCCAGGGAAACAGAGGCAGGCGGGATCTCTGAGTTGAAGCCAGCCTGGTATATCAGAGCGAGTTCTGGGCTGGCCAGAAAAAAGGCGGGGCTGGGGCTGGGAGCGGTCCACACTCTCCTTGGATTAAATGAGGCCTCCTACATAAAACTGCATTTGGGGGCACAGACTAACAGTCAGGACGGCGAGTTTCTAATTTGGGGGAGGGAGGCGGAGAGACAAAGCTGTAATCCAAGCACTCAGGAAGCTGGAACAGGAGGATTGTGAATTCAAGTCCAGCCTGCCTACTTAGCACCTGACTACCAGAGTTAGCCTGTCTCAAACACACACACACACACACACACACACACACACACACACACACACACACACACACACACGAGTGTGGCGCGCAGCTTCTCTCTCCAGGATTCTGATCTAAATTACTCCGGACAAGAAACTCACTTTGCACTCCGTTTTTCAAAGTTAGAAGAAAGTTGCTTGCCTTAAAGGTACCTGGTGATTCAACCGTGCTCTACTACTTAAAATCAAAACCAGAGGAAGACTCGTGACCTCACCCCTCTCCTTTGTCTTCTTAGAGGACACTGGAAAATGCTCAACTACTTCCCATCGCTCTCCTGAGGGGACCTTTCAGGGGGGTCAGGAAGCCTCCTAGCAGCGCAAATTACAAGGCCTTTACTGACATCTCTATTTAGTGGTCTAGAATCACGAGGTTCAAGAAAGTAACTTGGGGAAACGACTCAACAAGCCTGCGACTCCCGATGCCCTCCACTCCTCCGCGCGCCTGCAAACGCACTCACCTGGATCCTGGACTCGGGGAGCAGCGTGAGCGAGGCCAGGCGCTCCCGCAATTGGATGTCGGGGTACATAGTCTGGCGGAAGACGAGCTCCAGCAGCTGCAGCTGCTCCGAGCTGAACGACGTGCGCTTGCGGCGCTGCGGCGGCGCCGACGGGGCGGCCGCGCCTTTGGGGGCCCGGGGCGGATCCAGGCCGGCGGGGGTCTGCGCTGCGGGTCCCGGGCTTCGGCCTGAAAAGCACGGCGTGACCGCCGGGGCGCGGGAGTCCGGGGGCGCGTGGGGCGGGAGCGGCGGCCCTCCCGGGTGCGCGGCCGGGAAGGAGGGGAAAACAGCGCCCTCGGCGAACTGGAGCTGCTGGGACCCTGCTGCAGCCATGGCTCGCCGACACTCGCACGCCCCCCGCGCGCCTGCAGTTATAGCCACCCGGGGCTGGGGAGGGGGCGGCGGCGCCATCAAAGGCGTCGGGGAGGCAGGCCAGGTCTCCTTGGGGTGCGAGCCCGCCCCGGCCCCGCCAGACGCCGCGGGAATAATCGTTTCCGCTGACCTGGGGACGGAGGGAGGGAGGCGCGAACTTGAGCCAGCCAAGCCGCTCCGTCCCTTCCACGCCCATCCCCAGCCAGCCCGACCACCAATCCACATACCTAGAACAGATCCGCTTCTGAGGGGCCGCCCCAAGTGCCCGCCAGATTCCATCAGAATCCCCTCTTCTTGGTCAGAAGGTCCCTCAAGAGCGCCCGGATCTCTCCTGGGCCGGGTTCTCAGGTCCCCGCTCCGAGCCGGGCCCGCTGTCCGCCTGTCACCATCAAAGGCGCTGTTTACCACCCCTGCTATGTGCTAGACCTTACTCCAGGTTGGTCAAACAGCCTAGCGCTGTCCTCCTCCAAACCACCCCGACACATCCTGAATCCGAGGGGGGTGAAGATAAAGAAACCTCAAAGCGGGTAGGCCCACATCCTGAGCAGGGACGATGCTCCTGCCTGGAGTATCTGTGACTTGTCAAGAAGGATGGTGTAAGCTGGGCGGGTTGAAGTTGAGCCGGGTTAGCGCTCCGAGAGAGTCCCAACAGCGCTCAGAGCACTCCTTGAAGTTTCTGCTCCCTCTAATGCCTTTCCTTTGTCCCCTGGGGCCCATTTGAAGTTCCCGTTTTGTTTTATGCTGATTTGTAGTTTAATTATGACTTCTCCGTGAATTCATTTATTCTTACAAGTCGTCTCCCCGCTCCACCCACTCTCTGGTCCGGAGGATAGAACATGGAACCCGGAAAATCCTGAAGAAGTCGTCCACTGAGCTATAGCCTCTGCTTTCTTTTGAAATGTGTATGCATGTGTGTATGTGTGTGTGCACGTGCGCGTGCGTGTGTGCATGTGCTCGTGTGTGAAATCTTGCTAGGCACTCTGCAAAAGCTTTGGCTAGATCTTGGTTACTTAGTAGAGAGATCCGAGGCCTGCAAGGCTGCAACAGAAGGACACAGCACCAGAGTGCCGCTTCCACAGTCTCAAGGGAGCTCTCTACTGAGGGAGGGGTGTTCCACAGCCCAGCCCAGGACTGTTCCTGCTGGTTCTACAATGCTAATAGGAGGTCTCAGAGGAGAGGGCATGTTCTCTTGCGTGCTGTTCATAAATACAGCATGTTTGCTCCCACGCATGTGGGTCCCCAAGGAGGCCAAAAGAGGACAATGTGTCCACTGTTTCCAAGATGCTGGCTGTAAGCTGCCTGACATGGTGCTGAGAACTGAACCCTTGTCCTCTGGAAGAACAGCAAGTGGGCATATCTTCACGATGGGCAATCATTCCAGGTTTGAAAGCACAGAGTGATCTGAGAGCTGCTGAAAGTTCCAGGCTTGAGTTGTCCTGGCCTCCTGCATTCCATAGATCCTGAGAACCCCAGGCCGGCTTTTTCTGGCTAATCTAGTGGCTCTCCTCAGCCTTCTCTTCTTCTTCTTCTTCTTCTTCTTCTTCTTCTTCTTCTTCTTCTTCTTCTTCTTCTTCTTCTCCTCTTCCTCCTCCTCTTCCTCCTCCTCCTTCTCCTCCTCCTCCCCTTCCTCCTCCTCCTCCTCCCCTTCCTCCTCCTCCTCCCCCTCCTCCCCCCTCCCCTCTTCCTCCCTCCTCCTCCTCCTCCCTCCTCCTCCTCCACCTCCTCTACCTCCTCCTCCCTCCTCCTCCTCTCCCTCCTCCTCCTCCTCCTTCTTCTTCTTCTTTTTACACAGGGGTTTTCTGTGAAGCCTTAGCTGTCCTAGAACTTGCTTGGTAGACCAGGCTGGCCTGGAACTCACTGAGATTCACCTGCCTCTGCCTCCCAAGTGCTGGGATTAAAGGCGTGCACCACCACTGCCTGGCTAGCTCCCAACCTTCTTAATGCTGTGGCCCTTTGTACAGTTCCTCATGTTGTGGTGACCCCCAACCATAAAATTATTATTTACTACTTATATGAATCATAATATAAATATCTGATATGCAGGCTATCTGATATGTGACCCCTGTGGGGTTGTTCAACTCCCCAAAGGGGTCCAGATCCACTGCTGATCTAACTCTTCCCTCAAACACACATATTCTCTCTCTCTCTCTCTCTCTCTCTCTCTCTCTCTCTCTCTCACACACACACACACATACACACACACACTCTCTCTCTCTCTCTCTCTCTCTCTCTCTCTCTCTCTCTCAGGCACACACTCCTCCAAACATCTCCTTTTCTTTCCTCTTCTATTTCTTTGCCAGACTCACAGAGTCTGGAATGGGAAATCAGATTTTTATTTTCTATGCCTCCCCCGACCCCATACATATATCAGGGTCTTGTGTATTCCAGGCTAGCTAGCCTCAAACTCTATGTAGCCAAGGATGACTTTGAACCTCTGGCCTTCCCACCTCCACACCTCAACACTTTAATTGCGAGACTTCCACATAATGCCTGATTTTATACAATATTGGAGATCAAACACCGACCTGCGTGTGCCAGGCAGGCACCATAGCAACTAGACTGTAGTCTTACAGCTTTCGTTTGTTTATTTAGAGACTGGGTCTCACTATGTAGCCCAGGCTGGCCTTGAACTTGAGATCTACCTGCCTCAGCCTCCTAAACAGGAAATTTCATACATGATTTTATTCTCCCCACCCACCCACCCACCCCCCGTGATGCTGAGGATCAAATCCAGGGCCTTGCGCATGCCAACAGGGCCCTTACCACTGGATTACACGCCCAGCCCATCACTCACTTTTAATCCATTGTTTAAAATGAATTATTTAAAGGCAAAGACATTTATGGCTATGCTAGACTGTGCTTATGTATGTAGTAGATATGTGTGTTCCCATCTTACTCTTCAAGAAATACAAGCCCAGAGACCTGAAGAGATGGTGCACCAAGCTGACCTCCAGAAGTGACTCCATGGAAGAAGCACTGGACCCCAGTTACCTTGGAGGTGAGAGACGCCGGTCACTGCCACCTAGGAGCTGCTGTCCTTCAGCTGCAGTGATGGCTGCATTGCTGTACCTGAGGGATCAAGAAGCCAGCCTGGGCCAGGCAGTGGTGGTGCACACTCGGGAGGCAGAGGCAGGCGGATCTCTGAGTTTGAGACCAGCCTGGTCTACAAAAGCTAGTTCCAGAACAGCCTCCAAAGCCACAGAGAAACCCTGTCTTGAAAAACAAACAACAAAAAACAAAAAACAAAACAAAAAGAAGCCATCCTGGAAAGGAAACCAGAGGTCTGTGGCTGTTGCTCCTAGTGGGAACTTGCCAGCAAGAGCCAAACCTTCCAAAGAGACTCAGGCTGAATTCTGGGCTGTAGGAATCCTCCAACCTGAAAAGCATCACAGGTTCTTTGTCCATCCCTGTCCTCTGCCACCCTCTGCTTGCTGGAGAGGGGACCTATCAGGCAGGGAAATGGGCTGATGATTTGTGGGACATGGTTCTGTCCTTCCTTTATGTAAGCCCAGAGAGGAAACTCAGACTTGGTGGCAAGCACCTTGACCAGCTGAGCATCTCTCTGGCTCTGAACTGAGGATCTTCTTGCATGTGCTTGGACGTGCCTAAAATATAGTCCTTGCGCAGATACATAGAAGGCTCAGGTTGGACTTGGAAGTGATAGAAAGAAAAACTGTCAGGCAGGCAGATGGTGCACACCTTTAATGCCAACACTCAGGAGGCCGAGAAGGGAGGGTTTCTGTGAATGTGAGGCCAGCCGGGTTTATGTAGTGAGTTTCAGGACAGTCAGAGCTGTGTCATATAGAGAGACCTTGTTTAAAGAAAAGGAGAGAGAGAGAGAGAGAGAGAGAGAGAGAGTGCTTTTCATGTCCTTCAGCATTGCTTCAGTTATTTTAAATCATGTTCACAAAACCCAGCTGTGGTGGCAAATGCCTGTTGCCCCAGTACTTGGGAGGTTGAGACAGGAGGATCATACCAATTCCCACCTGCTCTACATAGGGAATTCCAAGCCAGCCAGAGCTACATAACAAGACCCTGCCTCAAAAACAAAAATAAATAAATAAATAAATAAATAAATAAGTTTGGGAATGCATTTTTTAAGCCTTTTGAGAATTCTCGTTTTATTGTTTTTGTTTTTTTTTGTTGTTTTGTTTTTTTGTTTTTTTCTTTTGAGACAAGGTCTTGCCATGCAATCCAGACTGTCCTGGAATTTTTTACCCTCTTGGCTCAACTTTCTTTCTTTTTTTAAAAATTTTCGAGATAGGGTTTCTTTGTCTAATAGTCTTAGCTGTCCTGAAACTCACTTTGCGGACCAGGCTGGCCTCAAACTCAGAGATCTGCCTGCCTCTCTCTGCCTCCCAAGTGCTGGGATTAAAGGTGTTCGTCACCACCACCTGGCCGGATTCATCTTTCTTATGCTGGGAATATAGCAAGGCAGTCTCAATTTTTGGATGAATAACTGTAATATAATATTCTGCATTGCATCCTGGAAAATAAAAAGACCATAAATGAAGAAAGGGACAACATTTGATTTAACAAGACCAACACTGCAGCATGCCCAAGGCCCTGGGTTTGGTCCCTGAAGAGCAAAACAAAAACAAACAAAACTTGACTTTTACAAAACTGAAGCAAAGAATGCAATGTGATCTATCGTACAGGGACATGTGGGTTTTCCCTTGTTCGCGTATGAGGGTCGGGGGTGGCGGCCACTGCAGGGAGTGTGCGAAAGCTCCCCTGTGCATTCACCTGCAATGACAGCGACCTACTGCTCCTTTGCCTCAGGACGTTTCATGAAGATTTTGTATGAGGGCTGACAAGATGGCTCAGTGGGCAAAGGCACTGGCCACGAAGGCTGTGGCCCAAGGCCGACCCCAGCACCCACAGAAGGGCCAGAGAAGAGAAGCAACGTCACACTTGTCCTCCCATGACACAAAGAGACCCCGAAATTAATAAGTACTTTGTGTGTGTGGCAAACGTGCACATACATGTTTGTATGTGTGTACATATGTGGGTGTGTGTACATGCTTGTATGTGTGTACATGTGTGGGTGTGTGTACACATTTGTATGTGTGTACATGTGTGGATGTGTGTACATGTTTGTATATGTGTACACGTGTGGGTGTGTGTACATGTTTGTATGTGTGTACATGTGTGGATATATCTACATGTTTGTATGTGTGTACATGTGTGGGTGCGTGCACATGTTTGTATATTGCGTGGATGCACTGCATGTCTGTGTGTGTGTATGTGTGTATGGATGCATGTGCGTGTTTGTGTGTGTGTGTGCGTGTGTGTGTGCCTGTGTATGGAAGGCAGAGATGATGTAAGGCGGTCTTCCTCAGTTGCTCTCTATCTTATTTTTAGTTTTTTTTGTACAATATATCCTGATTATTGTTTCCACTTCTGTCTTAGTTAGGGTTTTTTGGTTTTTTGGGTTTTTTTTTGTTTGTTTGTTTGTTTGTTTGTTTGTTTTGGTTTTTCGAGACAGGGTTTCTCTGTGTAGCTTTGGAGCCTATCCTGGCACTCGCTCTGGAGACCAGGCTGGCCTCGAACTCACAAAGATCTGCCTGCCTCTGCCTCCCGAGTGCTGGGATTAAAGGCGTGCGCCACCAATGCCCTATTTTTAATTTTTTTTCATTTGTCTGTGTACATATGTGAGTACGTGTGCCCATGCATGCGAGTGTAGTGTTGACAGGGACTAGAAGATAGCGTTGGAGTCCCTGAAGCCGGAGCTATAAGCTGTTGTGCTCTGCCCGGTGTAGGCTCTGGGAACCAAACCTGGATCCTCTGCAAGAGCAGCAAGTGCTCTTAACCTCTGTGCCAACTCTCTGGCCCCTCCAACTTGGCTTTTTGCTATGGGGTCTGTTACTGAACGCTGAGTTCGTGGATTTGGATAGAGGGACTGGGCAGCAAGCTCCTGGGGTCTGGTTGTTTCTTGTCTCCCAGCACTGGGACTCCAGGCATGTTCTCTTTTCATGCTGAGGATCCAAACTCAGGTCCCCATGCTTGAACAGAAAACACTCTGGCCACTAAACTACTTCCCCAACCCGATAAATATTTATTAAACTCAAGTTCTATGTTCTGCTGGCGATTTCTCTTCTGTAAATATATATTAAATATCAATTTCTTCATATTCATTTCTCTATGGGAAATATAAAGAGTCCTTCTTAATAATACCTTTAAATTAGCTGAACTTAGTGGCACACGCATTTAATCCCAGCACTAGGGAGGCAGAAGCAGGCTGACCTCTGTCAGGCAGAGCTCAAGACCAGCCTCAGCCTGTTCTACAGGGTGAGTCCCAGGACAGCCAAGGCTTACATAGTAAGACCCTGTCCCAAAACAAAAACCAACAAAATAATCTTTAAATTATACACACACACACACACACAGAGAGAGAGAGAGAGAGAGAGAGAGAGAGAGTTGCTTCATAGATACACTGTGCAGTTTAAGGCTCCATAAAGAACCTCACAAGGCAGAAACAGGTCAATACCCTGGGGACTGAAGAGCAGATTGAAGTTCAAGACTAGCTCAGACAGCCAAAGCTGATGTTAGGGTCTGGATTTGCCCTCTCTAACCCCAGGGCCAGCTCATATGACAAAATGTGCTAAATGCTTTGGGCCACTACTCATATTTAGTGTTGATAACATCTGTTGAAACAGACACAGGTGATACAGAAGGTGATCCTCAAACACACCTGTGCCATGGGGGGAGCCTTGGCTACCCAGAGCCAAGCCAGGCTGGGACAGACAATGGAGTTGTCACTATCCATTCTGAGTCTTCCATGCCCACCCCAGACCTTTCCATCCCCAACACCCAAATACCAGAGGTCTGTCTTCCCGCCCCAAGTGCTAAGTGCTCTCTTCCCCTGCTCTCTTTGTTGTTGGAGTTGGGCCCTCTCCCTGGGCTGCCCTGGACCTGGTGGAGGAGCCCAGGGTGTTTATTAAAAGGGAAACCAGGAAAGGGCAGCCCGGGGGAGTCAATGGCTCTACTTCCCCCTTGAGATCTCAGGGGCTCTTTGTCCCTTTGATCCCGGCGGCCTCACTTTGACTTCCTCTGCTCTGCTCCCCACCTTCAGTTTCTGAAGTTTATTTCACAGTCAGTGGTTACAATAGACAGAGACACGTCCTTCCAAAAGGCATAACGTGGTAAGCCATTAGAAGCCTTTCTGTGTTCTCCGGGCGGGAGGTACAAATTCATATGACTAACACAGCATCGCTTTTGATCCTGGCATGGGGAATCTTCAAAAAGAACGGCACCTTTTCCTCTTGCAGGTATTCATGCCTAACCAATAAGGTGGAAAACAGCCGAGAAAGAAAACCCTGGAACTGAAGATCTGAAGGAACTGTCGAGATGCTTGAAGGCAGGTGTGGTGGTGCACACACACTTGTCATCTCAGCAAGAGCCTGTGTCAAAGCATCAACAAGACAGAGCATTTGGTTCTCAAATCCATTGTCTGACATTGAGATGCTGGGACACCCCTACTGGGGCTTGAGTGGCTGGATGGCTTTTTTGTTGGTGTTGGTTTTTTCGAGACAGGGTTTCTCTGTGGCTTTGGAGGCTGTCCTGGAATTAGCTCTTGTAGACCAGGCTGGTCTCGAACTCACAGAGAGCCACCTGCCTTTGCCTCCCAAGTGCTGGGGTTAAAGGCCTGCACCACCACCGCCCAATGTGGTGGCTGGCTGGCTTTCACCACACCTGTGCAGCTGGCATGACTCACCTCTTGGAGATCTCCCTTAACTCTGCCCCAACCCTTTTCTATTAAGTGCTCCAAATATACTTTCACGTTGTCTCATTACTTTTACAAACAGTGCCACAGACAGCCCTCTTTTTAACTTGTTTGTGTGTTTGGGGATTAATTAAGCTCATTAACACTGGGACTTTGCTTGCTAGCTACCATTTCCCACTAAAGTGGGGGAAAATACTCCTTGGAGAAACAGCCCAGTCTAAGGTTGAAACAGCAAATATTCTGCCCTGGAATATTTAGACACAGATGAAAATGAGAAGCAGTGGCAAGCTGTGAAGGAGTAAGGACTCTAAAGAAACTATCTGGGGCTGAGGCAGATGATTCAGCAAGTAGAAGAGCTTGCTGCCCAGGAGAAAGCTGGTCCTGCAAACTGCCCTCTGACTTCTACAGATGGGTGTGGATTTGTGTGCGCCACACACACTAAATGTAACAACCTTTTTTTTTTTTTTTTTTTTTTTTTTTTTAAGAATTAACTGGTTTGGCCTGGAATCATTTGCCTAGCATATATGAGACCCTGACTTGAGTCGTCAGAGCCATAAGGAGGGGGAAGCAGAGAAGGAGGAAGGGGGGAGGGGGAGGGAAGGAGAGGAAGAGGAGGCAGTGCTGGGTTGCAACACAGTGGTAAGAGCACTATGTGTCCTATGTTGGTGATATGGGTCCCATTCTCAAGTATTACAACAGAAAAAAGGCCGTGCATTTGAAATAGGTGGAGACAAGGAAAATGAAATGGTGAGGGGTTGCAGGGTGGGAGTCGGCTCTCCAGGCTGGACAGGAGCAGGAGGAAGGCAGTGCCTCAAATGAGCTCAGTTGGGAGCAGTTTTGTTGAAATCACAGCGCCAAGCCTTCATTCACTGCATCCCCAGGGAGCACCATTCCTGAGAGCACTGGACTTGGCTGGTAGGAGCACGAGCTACCTGTGGAGAGAAGGCGGTAGGCGGTGGGGAGGACAGAGATCGGGCAAGCCTGGAAGCAGCATGGGGCAGGCAGGTTAGGAGGAGCAACAGCAGATGGACTTATACCAAGGTGCAGATGCATGGGTGCCAAGCCTGTGCAGAAACAGCTGCGAGTAGCTGGTGAGGCCCTGGACAGACTGGGGACCAGGGCTTTGCATCCGTAGGATGTGGAAGGGTAGGGTGCTCTCCCGAAGAAAGGACAACAGGCTCTTCTTCCACTGCCCCAGGGACACTTGTTCCTCCAGGAAACCGCCTTCCCCACCTTGGCTGTCCAGTGCACGTAACTTGGGGACTCAGTGCTGACTTCTGGGCTGTCCCTAACAGTTTTGTATATTGTTACATTTCCCCCATGAGAATTATCTCGGGAAGCTCAGAAGAGGACCAGCTCATAACCAGCAGAGTGTGTGTGTGTGTGTGTGTGTGTGTGTGTGTGTGTGTGTGTGTGTACCACAGTGTGAAAATCAAGCCCAGAGGACAACAACTTGCCAGAGTCGGTTCTCTCCTTCCTTCCATCATGTGGACCCAGGGGATGAAATTCAGTTTGTCAGGCATTGAGGCATATACATGTACCTGCTGAGTTTTCTCACTGGCCCTTTTTTGAGGTTTTGAAGCATGGTCTTACAATGTTGCCCAGGCTGTTGGTGATCTTGACAATCTCTCCTTCTGTCTCAGAGTGTTGGCATCTCAAGCTTGTGTCACCACATCTGACTTTTTTAAAACACCATTCAATGTCCAGAATGTCAGAAGTCTTGTTTGTTTCTCTGTCTGTTTATTGCAGAGCTAGGGATTGAACCCAGGACTTCATAGCTGCTAGACAAGTACTGGGCCACTGAACTGTATCTCTAGCAACATGACAAATCATATTCAAGCAGCAACATGCCGGGTCCCCAATGTGCCTAGGATACTATAAAACCTGTAATCTCAATTTCTATTTGATATGTTAATTGAAAGAAATTTCTGAACCGGGCGGTGGTGGTGCACTTGTTTAATCCTAGCACACAGGAGGCACAGGTCAATCTGAGTTCGAGGCCAGCCTGATCTACAGAGCAAGTTCCAGGACAGCTAGAGCTACACAGAGAAACCCTGTCTTGAACCCCACTACCACCACCACACACACAAAATAAAAAAAGGAAAGGAAGGAAGGAAGAAAGAAAGTTCCGAGTGCACACCCCACCATCTGCATGTTTGCAAATCTTCAGGGGAGAAGCACCTGAGTGAAGGCAGCCATACTTTTAACTTTTTTTTTAAGATTTTTATTTATTTATTATGTATACAACATTCTGCTTCCATGTATATCTGCACACCAGAAGAGTGCACCAGATCTCATAACGGATGGTTGTGAGCCACCATGTGGTTGCTGGGAACTGAACTCAGGACCTCTGGAAGAGCAGTCAGTGCTCTTAACCTCTGAGCCATCTCTCCAGCCCCCATACTTTTAACTTTTATTTACATACTTTTGAGGCCTCGGAGACAGCAATTGTCCCCGAACTCTTGTGCTCTTTGGTATAGTCTAGATTTAAAAGGACTGGGATATCCCAGTGAAATGAACTTGAACCCAGGGTTATTAAAAAGACCCTGTATTACTAAGGCAAGTCCTGCTTTGGAATTACCATCCACTGAATCAGGTGGAAGAATAGTTTAAGTTCATTCCAGCAGGTCCATAAGCAAGAGTGGTCTGGGCTGTGGCCTTGGGGGCCACCTGTCTTGATCCAAAGATACAACCTGGGGAACCTAGGTTAAGAATTAGATTTAAAGAAGCACTTGGGGTCGGGCAGTGATGGCACATACCTTTAATCCTAGCTCTCGGGAGGCAGAGGCAGGCAGATTTGAGTTCAAGGCCAGCCAGGTCTACAGAGTGAGTTCCAGGACATACAGTGCTACACAGAGAAATCCTGTCTGGAAAAACAAAACAAACAAAAGCAGAAACACATGGCTTGGGGACAGGTGTGTGTTTGCTTCTTGGGACTCTTTGAGGTGGGGGGCAGGAGATAGGGACAGCCAGGGTCCAGGTTAGGAAGGTCTGATGAGCCTACTGGGAGCATCCACTACCCTCTAAAGGTTCTCCCTGCTTGCATGTTACAACATCCAGCTTGTGGTGTTTGTTGTCAGTCCTCTGTGTGTGAGAGCACAGAGAGAGGCTGCAGACTCTGCGAGCCTGGAGGAGTTGCTCACATTTACATTAGCTCTGCCTTCTGCCCCTGACTGCCACCTGGCCAGGCCCCTGGCAAGGAACCCACCCAGCCCACTCAAGTCTGTCACATCTCATGTACATCTCTTTGTAAAGTAGGTGTCTTTTTCATGTGTGCTGGTTTTGGCTGCCATCTGGTCTGTGAGATCCTGGAGGGCAGGCCTTAGGGGATCTCAGGGCAGCTCTGGTGGTAGGTGTTGAGCTGGAGGTTATATGAGGATCTGGGGCCTAAACTCATGAGGGTGCAGAGGTAGAGGCTAAAGCACCCACTTAGCCAGCTACAGTAAGAAGGTTCCAACAGAGCTCATCCAAAAATGAGACTCGGGCCAGGTGTGGTGGCACACGCCTTTAATCCTGGCACCCTCAAGGCAGAGGCTAGTGGATCTCTGTGAGTTTCAGGCCCTCTTGGTCTACAAAGGGAGTGCCAGGACAGCCAGGGCAGTTACACAGGGAAACTCTGTCTCAAAAAAACAAAAATAAAACAAGACAAAAACAAAAACAAAAAACCCCAAAACAAAAAAAACAAAAAAATAGAGACTCTGGTTTACCATTTTCCTAGAAGACACAGAGTGCCTTTAACTAGTCTGTCTCCAGAGGAACTAGACATACAGTCCAGGGTTTGCCTTACTGGACAGTGCAATGGACAGCCACTCTTAAAGTCTTAGGGAGAGCATACCTGGTTCCCTCCCTTCGTCCCTGCAGGCTCTGGTAGCTGAAACTTTTCACTTACATTAAAGGCTGGGATGAAAGCCTGAGGTGGGATGAAAGGCTCTCCTGGCTGGAGGAAGTGCCCAGCTGACGGGTAGTTGCGAAGCCACCTGGAGAGGCGCCAGTGGGAAGTTAGCATGCCATCAGCCACACCTAGGGTGTGAGGGTGCTGAAGCCTGGAGGGCCCTTATCAGGGATGAAATCTGTCATTTCCCCGGGAAGGGGGCCTGAGTTCAAGGCTGGGGACCAGGAAGGTGGCCCTGAGTGAGCCTGACCTTTGTCCATGAGCCTTGGTTTCCAGACCAAGAAGAGACTGAGCACAGCTGTCCCCAAACTCAGAGGCATATTGGGATCCTGGGACACGTGTGTGTGTGTATGTGTGTGTGTGTGTGTGTGTGTGTGTGTGTGTGTGTGTGTGTTTGTGTGTGTGTGTGTGTGTGTGTGTGTGAGAGAGAGAGAGAGAGAGAGAGAGAGAGAGAGAGAGAGAGAGAAAGAAAGAAAGAGAGAGAGTTGATGGACAAAGTTCTTCCTGTAGAATCACACACCCAGCCCTAGAACACAGCAATTATTTCCAAACTTTTCTAAACTATACATTAGAAGGCAAAGCATAACAGACCTGAAAGCCATATATGTAATTTTTCTACTAGTTCTTAGTCTGGATTCATTCATCCCCTTTGATCAGCTATTAAACAAACAATCATAGAGCTTGCTTGGCAAGGGTGATGGCTCAGTGTATAAAGTGATCGCATTGTAATCATAACCCTGACAGGCCAAGTTAGAGTCTGTGAAACCCATGTGCAAAGCTGGAGAGCAATACTCCAGCACTCCCAGGTGAGAAACAGAGACAGGAAAACCAACTTTCATGGGCCAGTTAGTCTGGAGTACCTGTCCATGCAGCAGAGACGAGAGAGACCCCGCCTCAGACAAGATAGGAGGTGAACGCTAACTCCTGAGAGTTGTCCTCTGACCTCCATGTGTGTTCCTTAGCAGCATTCAGTAGTTTGAGGTACTGTGAGACCGAGACATGAGGATCAATGGAGCTGGGGGTTCAAGACCAGCCTGGGCACACAGTGAAAACCTGTCCTAAAAAAAAAAAAGATGCTGGGCGTTGGTGGCGCATGCCTTTAATCCCAGCACTTGGGAGGCAGAGGCAGGCGGATCTCTGTGAGTTTGAGACCAGCCTGGTCTACAAGAGCTAGTTCCAGGACAGCCTCCAAAGCTACACAGAGAAACCCTCTCTCGAAAAAACAAAAACAAAAACAAAAACAAAAAAAAAAGAGTGGTGGCTGGGCAATGGTGGCACACGCCTTTAATTCCAGCACTCTCCATGAGTCCGAGGCCTACACAGAGAAGCCCTGTCTCAAAAAACAAAAAATAAACAAACAAACCACACACACACACACACACACACACACACACACACACACACACACACAGGATTGGCAAGTAGATGATCTCATCACTGTTTTCCAGGGATGTTAAAGCTTGTCCCTAGAGTCCCAGGTTGTCTGGAATGGGAGAGGTTTAAAGCCTGAAGGCTGGCTCCTCTCCCTCTCCTGTCACCCTTCCTCAGCTCTGTCCATCAGGCACTAGAACAACCCCCAATTCAGATCTCATCAAGGCCTGTAAGGAGGCTCCAGCTCTGGCCTGGGGAGCCAGGTGGCAAGAAAGGACCTGCCATGCCTGCTGACACAGAGACTCGTGCAGATTAGAGATGATCTTGAAGCCTGTAGGCATGACTGATGCCATGTTCAAAACTGCTGGGATGGAAGGCTGGGATGACCACCCTCCTGTTGGGTTTTCATTTATATCAAGTTCCTTGATACTTGGCCTTTCCTGTTAGGGTGGATGCTTGTCCTCCTCCACAGTGTTCTAGGGCTTTGGGGTGGGGGCTGAGTTCTTTCCTGGTTGAATGTTGTATCACATGCGGCAGGAAGTAGCTCTCAGCTCCCAGGCAGCACTGCCCTTGCTCTCTGTTGGGAGACACAGGCCTATCATCCTCTCATCTTTCCAATGGCTCTCCCCAACCCTTCACTTCACACCCACCCAGTTACAAATGTGGGCAGAGTTTTCTGTCCCACCAGCCAGCTCCCAAATAGCCACATGGAGACTTACTATTAATTATAAATGCTCAGCCGGTAGATTAGGCTTGTTTTTAACTAGATTTCATACTGTAAATTAACCCACTTTATTAATCTATGTGTTGCACCGAGGCTCGGTTACTTTCCATCTGACTCACGACTTTTCTGATTTCACCCTCCCTCTTCCCAGCATTCATTCCGCCCTGAAAACCCTGCCTGCCACTCAATCCGTTTTCATTAGCAATGAGAGCAACGCACCGTCACAGCTTACAAAAGAATTTTTCCACAGCATACAACACCACGGAAGGATCTTAGCTCTCTTTCTCATACACACTTAGTGTCACACTTAGTGGTGACTTGGGACAGCTCCTGACGGAGCCCACGAACTGAACCTGTTAAAAGGAGGAAGTGGAGCAACGCTGAACGTGTTTCTCGAGAGGCTGTGCCACTGACCAGTTACAGTCCGCTCTCGTCATGACCGGTCCTCCCAATTTGCTAGGAGGGGAGGATCAGCTCACGCTTCCAAACTCTGCTCACTCTCTGGACTCCACTGCCTCAGGGGTGGGGGAAAGCCAGAGCTGCCTGCCTCGGAACTCTGCCTCCCTGCTGTCATACAGGACTCAATCCATGTCCCTTCTGAGAACTCCAAATGAGGGGAGTCTTGAGATAACAGCGCTGTCTTCAGACAACCAATCTAGGAACAAAACAGACAGGTGCTCCCTGCTGCATAGTGGCCTGGCAGTGGCCAGTGTGTGCTCCTCACCACCCTCTCTCGGCACTCCTAAACAAGACCTTAGTCCCTATTAGAAAACTTTATTTAATATTATTATTGTGTATATGATGTAATACGGAGGGAGGCACGCCATGCCATGCCTGGCGTGAGGAGGTCAAAGGGCAGCTTTGTGGGGATGATTCTCTCCTTCTACCTTTCCTTGGGTTCTAGGGACTGCACTCGTATCTTCTGGCTTGTGCAGTGAGGGCCCTGTCTGTCTCACTGAGCCGTCCCGCTGCCCCACTGGTCATCATCTAGTGTACAACACCGTGGTATTTAGTCCATTCTTTTTGTTGTGCAACCATTAGCTCTATCTAGAACTAAAATATTCCTGTTAGCCTAAAGGGGACCTCCACTAGACAGTGACATCCCACGCCTCCTGGTAACCACCAATTAATACTTCTGTCTCACCGCGCGGTGGTAGTGGTGGTGGTGGCCCACGCCTCTAGTTCCAGCACATGGGAGGCAGAGTACAGCTGGATCTCTGTGAGTTCGAGGCCAGCACTCACATCAGATACCTGACAACTGGCTATTTCTCCAGTTCCAGGGGGTCCCATGCACGGCCTTCTGTGACACCAGCAGACACCACACTCACATACACGAGCCCATACTCTCTCATAAACACATAATTAAAAACTAAAAGTCCGTTTAGATTCTTTGAGGAAAGCGTTTAAACTAGGTGTGGTGGTGCATGCCTCTAACCTCAGACACTGAGGCGGCTGAAGAAAGAGAATTTGGATTTGGGGTCCAGTCTGAGCTACAATAGAAGACTTCACCCCCAAAACTAAAGATGAATAAGATGTGGTGAGGGTGTAGGCTGTGTAAGAAAGAAGATTCCCTGGGGCTGGAGGCTAGTCTGGAGAAACATCTTATTTATAGAAAAGGAGGGAGAGGAGGGGGAGGAGAGAGAGGAGGAGGGAGAGGAGGAGGGAGAGGAGGGGGAGGAGAGAGAGCAGGGGGAAGAGGGAGAGGAGGAGGGATAAGAGAGAGGGGGAGAAGACTTAAGCAGCAGGGCATCATGGCTCATAGTTCTGATCCTCTGACCCTAGTACTCAGGAAGCTGAGGCAGGAGGATTACTATGAGTTTGAAGTCAGGCAGGCTAGGCTTTGAGTACCAGGTACACCAAAGCTACGTAGCAGACCCTGTCTCAAAAATACAAATGATGCCGTTGGTGGTGGCGCACGCCTTTAATCCCAGCACTCGGGAGGCAGAGAGAGGCAGGCGGATCTCAGTGAGTTCGAAGCCAGCCTGGTCTACAAAGTGAGGTCCAGAACAGCCAGAACTGTTAAACAGAGAAACCCTGTCTCAGAAAGAAGACTGTGCTGACTGGGGATGTAGGTAAAATGCTTGCCTCGCACGTATGAGGCCCTGGGCTGGGTCGAATACACGATATAAAACTAGGCATGGTGGCACATGCCTATAATCCAGGTACTCAAGAGGAAGGGGGAGGAAGATGGGAAGTTGGAGGTATGTATAAAGTTGTCAAAGAAAAAATTAAGTAATAAAAAATACTAAATTAGAAAAATTGAAGTTTGATGTTCATCCTTGACTACATAGTTCAAGGCCAACTGGTGAGACCTTGTCTAAAATAAAATGAAAGAAAAAAGGGAAACAAAGAGAGAAGTAAAAAATACAAAAACAATATTGTCTTTTAAAAAACAAATAGATTCAACTTGACATCCAAGACTGAGCCTTGGGGAGGTACGGTGGCCTGTGCCTTTAGTATTTGTTATAAGGTCTTTTATAAGTGGGGCTCTGTTTAGCACCTCCGTATCTGCCCCAGCCAGAATCCTGCTGTCTGACACCTGGGAAGCCAACACAGTGGCTTGCACACCACATTTTCCTGGATGTCTGACTTCCTGCTGCTAGGAGATATGCAGGGAGACAGCAGCCAGACCAGCAACCTCTCACTCCTCCTGGTTCCTCTAGCATTCTCAGGGAGTGGTCCCTGGGGACAGAAGTCTCTGAGTTGCTCAGTCCTGGGGGTGGCAGATGATCCACGGTGCAGCGGCTGGCTTACACACTATGGTTTTAATGTACACTAAAATTTCCAGGGGAGAGTCAACCATATAAACTAATTGTTTTTCTTAGAGGTTGTAATTTAAAAGATTGTATTTCTGGGCTAGAGTATATAGCTCTGTAGTACAGCACTTGCCTAGCATGTGTGAGGCTGGTTCCAGCCCTAGCCGCAAAGAACCCAAACCAAAAATCAAAACTCAAGCAACAGACACCACAAACACACCAGTCACTGCTATCCACATGCATCCATGGCAGGTTCCTTGATGCTTCCATGGAGAAAGGCAAGCATCTCTCTCTTCATTGTACTCAGAGGAGTCCTGCTCCAATGTTCACAGTTCCTTCCCCACTTTTCTCTTTTATTTTTTTACCATTCAGGAGACCCCCAGGGTCACTGTGTGAATACACTTTTGGATGGATGGGTTTCCTTGGGATGGTAGAAATGCTACTAAAAAATGACCTGCTTGACAAAGAGGCTTTAGGAAATGTTCCCTAAAGGAAAATGACCTGAATATCATGTTTGCTTAATCCAAAACAAATGTTTATTCAGTATCGAGCATGTGTCAGGCAGCAGGAGGCATTGCAGCCATAGATTTTGAAGAAAGATAAGAAGCCAGGTGTTGTCCAGGCAGGGTGCACACCTTTAGTCCCAGCATTTGGGAGACAGAGGCAGGCAGATCACAGAGAGCTCAAGGCAGAGCCCAGCATTCAGGAGACTAAGACAGAAGAATCTCAAGTTGAAGGCCATCCTAGTTTGGGTGTAGTTGGGTGTGCACCGTGGTACACGGAGGAGCAAACACTCCACGGTCTCTGCACCTCTTTGTTTTGCTAGAATCTTGTTCTGCAGCCCTGTCTGGCTTTAAACTCACAGTAATTCTACTGTCTCAGCCTCTCAAGTGCTGAGATTATTGTACTTGAATTTGTGAACGGTGCTCAGACATTTGTTGAATGAATGCTGGGGAATTTTTATTTTCGAAGTTCCTTGCTTTGTTCTGTGCATACAGAAAGAGACCAATACATCTTTCTTAATTGAATAGGTGGAAATAGTTGAGATTTTGGAAGGAGAAGAAAATTACAAAAATTACACTTAGGGTAATTTGGCAACTTAACCTGCTTTCTGAGAACTAGGGAACATTTGAGGGACTGATGCAGTAAATTTAAGAAATATTCTCATCTGGCAGTGGTGGTGCACGCCCTTAGTCCCAGCTCTCAAGTAGCAGAAGCAAGTGGATCTGTGAGTTTGAGACTAGCCTGGTCCACAAGAGCTAGTTCCAGGACAGCCTCCAAAGCCACAGAGAAACCATCTTGAAGCACCCCCCCCCAAAAAAAAAGAAAGATTCTCAGAAGGAAAAATGAGGGTAAGAAAGAGGCCCTAACCTATACACATCTGTTCATCTACTGGACAAGGGTTTACTTAGAATCTGCCATGTGTTGAACACTAGGAGGCAACATTGCCACAGACTTTGAAGAAAAATATGTTTAGAGGCAAGGTGTGGTGGTGCATACCTATAATCTCAGCACTTGGGAATCTGAGACAGATAGCAATGTCAAGGCTATCCTGAGCTCACAGCAAATTCCAGGCCAGCCTCAGATACTTAGTGAAACCCTGTCTCCAAGGAAAAAGAGGAATAAAAGGATAAGGAAGAGAGGGAAGGAAAGGAGAAAAAAGAAAGAAGGAAGAAAGGGGAAAAGGAGAGGAAGGGGAAAAGTGGTTTAAAATCAAAATAAGCTAGGCTTAGTAGTTTATTTTTACAGGTCTGTAAACCCAAATCATCAGGAGGCAGAAGCGGAGAGATTAGAAGCTCCAGGCCTACTGAGGCTATAAGGTAAGTTTAAGGTCAATCTTGGAATTTAGTGAGAACTCATCTCCAAATGAAAAACATAAAAAAGGGCTGAAGATGTAGCTCAGTGAGTGGTAGAGAGCTTTTGTAGCACGTGTGAGGCCCTAGGTTTGATATCCAGCACCATTAGCTGTACTTTTCCTCCTCAGACAAATGAGTGACATTTAAAAAGTCATCCTTGTGTATGACACCCTTAGCTTGTATCTGGATAGATGTCTAAGATCCGAGGCAGAATCAGGCTCTGTAGATGCTGCTTTTCCTGTGTAGACACACTGTGGTGATGCCCAGTTTAGAAATTAGGCAATGACCCTGGGCTGTGGTGGCAAATGCCTTTAATCCCAACACTACACTCAGGAGGCAGAGGCAATCAGATCTCTGTGAGGCCAGCCTGGTCTTCAGAGTGAGTTCCAGGCCAGCCAGGGTTACACAAAGAAAGCCTGTCTTGAAAATAAACAAACCAAAAAAGAAAGAAAGAAATTAGGCAGTATAAAGGATTAAATTCTGTTTGTTTACTTAGCGTGGGGGAGGGGGCACGGATGCCCTGGTGTGTGTGGGACTGAGGGACAGTTCCAAGGAATGGGTTTCCTTTTTTTACTTGTGGATCCCAGGAAGCAAATCGAACTTGGTCAGCTTCACTGCAAGTGCCTTTACCATCTCAGCCATCTCCCTGGCTCCCTGGATTAAATAATGACAAAATTAGAACAATGATAATGATAATAATTGTATTTACTTTGTTCACTAAAGCAAATAATTGGAATCAACCTAACTGTCCATCAGATAAATAGATAACAAAAGTCTGGTATAAGTAAAATGGAATACTGTAGCTCTAAAGAAAAATGAAGTTTAAAAATTTGTAGGAAGGCTGGAGAGATGGCTCAGGGGTTAAGAGCACCGACTGCTCTTCCACAGGTCCTGAGTTCAATTCCCAGCAACCACATGGTGGCTCACAACCATGTGTGATGGGATCCGGTGCCCTCTTCTGTCGTGCACTGTATACATGATAAATAAATAAATCTTTAAAAAAAAATTTGTAAGAGCCGGGTGGTGGTGCATGCCTTTTATCCCAGCACTTGGGAGGCAGAGGCAGGCATATCTTTGTGAGTTTGAGGTCAGCCTTATCTACAGAGTGAGTTCCAGAAAAGCCAGGACTATTATAAAGAAACCTTGTCTCAGAAAACCAGAAGAAGAAAAGAAAAATTTGTAGGAAATGGATAAACATAGAATGTATAACATGATGGCTCAGTGGTTAAGAATACTTGTTCTCAGTCAGGCAGTGGTGGCACACGCCTTTAATTCCAGCACTCAGAAGGCAGAGGCAGGTAGATCTCTCACAGTGAGGCTCTAGGATTAATTCCAAGTACTTCCTAAACAAGAATGCTTTTACTCAGGAGAGATAATTCATTGGGTAAGAGTTTGAACTCCAACACCATGTTAAAAAAAAAAAAAAGCTGAGGACCATTCATGGTGGTGCATGCCTTTAACCCCAGTACTTGGGTGCAGACAAAGGCAGAGTTCATGTGAGTTCAAGGCCAGCCTGGTCTACATAGAGAGTTCCAGGCCAGCCAGGGCAGCTGTGTGTGGCCATGCACTCACCTGTAATAGCTCACAGCATTGTTGTCTGTTTTTGTCATTCTTTGCTCTTACTCTTTGGGGGCCCGCCACTCACCACCCAAATAAATCACTCACACATGGAGGTTTATTCTTTCTTATAAATGCCCATACTAGCTTGGCTTGTTTCTAGCCAGTCTTTCTTATCTTAAATTATCCAGTCTATCTTTTGCCTCTGGGCTTTTTCCTTTTCTTACTTCTGTGTGTCTTACTTTGCCTCTTACCCCGTGGCTGGCCCTAGCATCCTCCTCTGCTACTTCTTCCTTTTTCCCATATTTCTCCCCCTATTTATTCTCTCTGCCCCACCTACCCTTGCTCCTGCCTCCCTATTGGTTGTTCAGCTCTTTATTAAACCATCAGGTGTTTTAGACAAAGTAACACAGCTTCACAAATTAAACAAATGCAGCATAAACAAAAGTAACACACCTTAAAATAATTTTCCATAACCCAGCACTGTTGTAGGCGCTGTGGGGAACTGATAGAGAGAGATGCTGGGGCTTGCTGGCTACCAGTATATCGAGGTTCAGAGTTAGAGCCTGTCTCACAGGAGTAAGGTAAACAGACAGAAGAGGGCACTCGATGCTCTTCTCTGGCTTCCCGGAGTACACCCCTGAAACATACCTATGTATGGAACATACACACATACAGACATGCAGACGCACGTGAACATTTGCACACACTTAGATACATATATGCACATGTACATATACACATGAATACACATATGAGGCTTAAATCATATGGCCATGTCATGTTAGATTTTAGTTTTTAATTAATTTTTTACTTTTTGAGACTTTGTGTGTAGCTTTGGCTATCCTGGAACTCTATCTGTAGACCAGTCTGGTCTCAAACTCACAGAGATCTGCCTGCCTCTGCCTCTGCCTCCCGAGCGCTGGGATTAAAGGTGTTTGCCCCCTGATGAACTTTGGTTCTTATTAGGAACATAAATTATTTTTGTCCTCGGTAGACGACTATCTGGGGTCAACCAGTCCTTGACTGTGCTTGTGCGGCTCTTGGGCATGTGCACAGCATAGTCCTTCCCCTCCACTTTCAGGGTCGCCTTTCTTCTCCCCCCAAGAGTGGAGTGCCTCCGACAGCCCCATTCTGCCCAGCTAATGCAGCACTACCGATGCTGGGCAGCAGGGGGCGCAGGGGACCTTGCGGCTTAAGCTTTGGCCTTGGACTCGATGGAAAAAAGCCTTTATCCATCTCCTCCTTCCCTTCCTCTCCCCCCTCCTTCTCCACACTCCCTTTCTCCTCGTCCTTTTGTGATTTTGTTATTTGTTTCAGACAGGGTCTTACTATGTAGCCCTGGCTGGACTAGAACTAGTCTGTAGACCAGGCTATAACTCTACTGTGGAGAACTGAAGGATTCATCACCCTCTTCTGGCTTCTTCAGGGACCCACCCACACATACACACAAATAAACAATCAAATAAACCCTTAAAACAAAAAGAATGTCGTTTGCTTGTTTTTGGTTTTTGTAGACAGGGTTTCTCTGTGTAACAGCCCAGGTCGTCCTGGAACTCTCTTTGTAGACCAGGCTGGCCTCGAACTCAGAGATCCACCTGCCTCTTAACCCCTCCCCCCCCCAGTGCTAGGATTAAAGCCCACCACTGCCAGGCCAAAAAGAATGTTTTAAGACAAGTGGAGTATACACATCTGTGGTCCCAGCTACTGCGGAGGCAGAGGCAGGAGGATGACTGGAGCCCAGAAGTTTGAAGCCAGCCTGGATAACACAAATGAGACCTCGATTCCAAGAAGAGAAAAACTGAGTATTTTTACAAATTTTCTGCAACCCAAGACTTGTGAGGTAGAGGAAAGAGGAGCAAGTGTTTAGTGCTGGGCCAGTGAGATGGATCAGTGAGTAAAGGCTATTGCTGCCAAATGACAACTTGAGTTGGATCACTAAGCTCCACAGGGTGGGAGGAGAGAACAAGTTGTTCCCTGACCCCGCCCCTACCACCACATGCTCTATGTCCTGCACAAATGAATAAAAAATGTCAAAATAGTTCAATGTCATGCTTCAGTAAATAGCAAGTTTTAGACTAGACTAGAGTACAGGTGACTGTCTTAGAAAGCAAGTAGGAAAGGAGGGAGGAGGGAAAGAGACGGAACAAATGCCAGGTGTGGTGTGGTAGCTCACCTGTAACATCAGCATCAGAAGGCTGAGGCAGGAGGAATGCCTAAGTTTGAGACTAGCTTGGACTACACAGTGAGTTTGAGATACATAAGAAAGCTGTCTCAGGAATGAGAGGATGTGCTGTGCAGGCAGGCAGAGAGGAACGGTGCTAGCTACTGAAAATTATATCTTAGCATTTACCTCATAGAGCTTCTGGAACACTTTTGAAGAGGTAACCTAAACCTACTAACACTGCATGATAAAACCAGGAAGAAATGAGTTCTCCCTCTTCTAGATAGAGATGACAATGTGTGTGTGTGTGTGTGTGTGTGTGTGTGTGTGTGTGAGTGTGTGTGCGCGCGCGCGCGCGCGCCCACTCATTGGTGTTTTGCCTCCATGTATGTCTGTGTGAGTGTTACCAGAAGCCCCAGAATTGGAGTTACAGACAGCTGTGAGCTGCCATGTGGGTGCTGGGAATTGGTCCTCTGGAAGAGCAGACATGCTCTCAACTGCTGAGCCATCTATCCAGCCAAGCCTTAGACTCCTAAACCTTCATCTCCACGTGCTGGGATCCAGCTATTTGCCACAATGCCCAGCCTCTTTCTTCTGTATAAACACACACACACACACACACACACACACACACACACACACACACACTTGCTGTGTTGTAGACTGAACGTCATATCCCCCCAAATTCATGTTAAAATCTAACCAGGATATAATGACACTATTAAGGAAGTGTTTGGGAGGTGACTGGTCACAAGGGCATCACCTGAATGAAACAATTATCCTTATTTAGAGGCCCCAAAGTACCGTCCTGTTCCTCCTACCATGGGAAAGAACATGGATGCCTATGGACCAGAAAGTGGACCCTTACCAGTGTTGTATAACAAAACTTTCCTGGGACCACGGAACACACAGGTCTACACACCCAAGATATGGAGCCACGGCACACCAAAGTATGGATACCAAAGTCCAACTTGACGAACCATTAAGTTTTATTGAAGTTACTTATAGGAATACAGAACAGAAATGACCCAAAGACAGCTGCATCACCAAGGCCCAACCCAGCATTGGTGACAGCTCACAAAGCTGGGAACCTGGAGCACACTGCAGTCTACAGGCAAGGCAACAGTTTAAAGAGAGTCCCTCCAGCTGCCTCAGTTGGTCTAAATTTCTTCCAGGCAGGATGGCTAGTTTCTGCTGCTTCCAGGTAGCTGGTCTGCTCTCCTGTGAGGTGAGGGGTACTTCAGACAACTTAATTGTTCACTCTGGCAAGGAGGGGCCTAAGCGAATCTGGTCAGTTTCAGGGACTTACTGAAGCTAGTTTGAGTTGTTTACCTTCCAGCTTAAGGAGCTTCCTGCAGGATAGACTATTTTAATCTTGGAGGAAACTGTTACACAACAACCAGTCTTCTGAACAGCCAGTGTCTTGATCTTGAAGATCTCAGTGGTCAACTGTGACAAAGGGCTGTTCTTTATAAACTACTCTCTGTGGTACATAATGATAGTGCAGAAACAGACTAAGAGAAGTGACCAAAGAGATAACATCATCAATCTATTTTACATAGTGTTGATATTTTGTCTATGCTTTAATAAATAAAGCTTGCCTGAAGATCAGAGTGTAAAGCTAGCCACACTAGTTAGCAATAGAGGCCAGGCAGTGGTGACACACCTTTAATCCCAGCAATTGGAAGACAGAGGCAGTTCGGATCTCTGTTAGTTCAAGACAACCCTGAGCTACACAAAATTGATCCAGTCTAAAAGAGAAACAGAGCTCACACAAAGGTGATCCTAGCACTTGGGATCACATGCCTGTAATTCCCGCACTAGGGATGTGGAGACAGGAGCCATGTAGCTGGGTGGAGAGAGGAATATAAGGCAGGAGGAGACAGGAGCTCAGTGCATTCTGAGCAGTCAATCTGAGGATGCAGAGGACAGGATCATTGGTAGAGGTAAGAACTCTAATGACTGGCCACTCTGCTTTTCTGATTCTTCAGCTTTCACTGATAGCTGACTCGGAGTTTTCATTATTAAGAACAATTAGAATTCGTGCTACAGGTAACAGCTTGGACCGTGTCTTGTCACACAGGACAGGATGGCTGTGAACATAAAGCACACCTCAGAACCTCTTTATAGCCCCAGCCAGTATCAGTAAGCACCAGTGTTAGACCCACAGACACTAAATAGCTTAATTTTATATCAGATATATGCATGAGTCCAGTCTTCTCAGCAAACTAAGAGGTAGATGACGTTCTTATTTTCATCTTACAAAGTTAGAGAACCTGCTCACGTCACTGAGGCAGTAAGTACCGTCTTCCAGCAGCTTGGCCCTACTACAGTGCTCTGGCCTGGGCACACCTCCTGGACCATGATGCCTTGGGGTTGGACACCACAAATGCTCACCTTTGTATTTTAATATGTGTTGAGCTGAACTGATACCGCGTGTAATTGAAGTGTGCCACCATTCACTTATTCACTCATCAAAACATTCCTAGGCTGGAGTGTTTGTCCAGTGTAAGGTATATAAAAAGGCTTACAATTTTTCACCTTTAATGATTGGAAGGCTCTGCTAGGGAACAACAGAAAGCAGGGCACACCTTTAACGCCAGCACTCTGGAGTCGGAGGCGGATGGATCTCTGTGAGTTCGAGGCCTGTCTGATCTGGTCTATGAAGTTTGTTCCAGGACAGCCAGGGTTATGCAGCTCTCCACCCTGTTCAGCCCTGCGGACTCCTTTAATCCCAACACTTGTTAGTGGAGGCAGGTGGATCTCAGTTCTAACAAACAAACAACAAAAATAAAAAACCCCTCCAAAAACAAAAACGAGACTGCTATGTCCTCTCAAGACTGTTTCTCCTTAACTACCTTGGTACTTTCCTGTAGCCGACACTGCACTGTTTCGGTCCCCGGGCGCTACACTTCTGTGGCACGGGTAGCAGCCCAGTTGGCCTCACACTGTCTGTCCTTAGTGCTGGTCCCAGTGGCGTGCACTGTAGTCATAACACTTGGGAGGCTGAAGCAGCAGGCTAAACAAAAGGCCAACCCGAGTTACAACTGTGAGTTCCAGGCCAGCCTGAGCTCCATAGCAAATGCTCAGTAAACGCTCCCTTCCTCAGCGGAGCGAACAAAAAATGGGAGGAAAATGAGAGCCAACTCTCAGGGGGGTCGGAATGCCCTGTTTGCTACTTAAAAACTAAAAACTGCCATCTGCCGAGCATCTCCTCAGAGTCTCTGTGGAGACTAAGTGAAACCGGGGCGTGCAGAGAGCCTTGCCAGGAGCGACTCTTGGCACGCGGACGCTCCCTGCAGGGAGGGTCGGGACTACGGCGTGTGGTTCGCCTCACGCGGCCCCGGCCAACGCGGCCGGCCGGCCGGGTGCCCACGGGAGCGCCGCGGCGGGAGCAGCGCCGGGGAGAAGGGAGGAGAAGCGAGGAGAGCCGCGCGAGGGCCGAGCGGGCGGGCCGGCGGGCGAGCCGGCGAGCGGAAGACGCCGGGGGCGGGGCACCAGGCCCCTTCACGCCGCAGCCGCCTCGGCAGCGGAAGTTCCGGTGTCGGCGAGCGGAGGTGAGGGGTCAGCAGGAAGTCGATACGTGGCCGCCGCCTGTCCCCGCCGAGGAGGCGCTGCGAGCGGAGATGGCGGCGCAGCTGAACGTAGAGCAGCTCGAGGTGTCGCTCGACGGCCTCACGCTGAGCCCGGACTCGGAGGAGCGGCCCGGCGCGGAGGGCGCCCCGCTGCAGCCGTCGCCGGCCTCGTCCCCCGGGGCTGGCCGGGGCCCGGCGCGCGGGGCAGCCGCCGGAGCCCGGGGAGGCGGCGGCTGAGGGCGCGGCCGAGGAGGCGCGGCGGATGGAGCAGCACTGGGGCTTCGGCCTGGAGGAGCTGTACGGCCTGGCGCTGCGCTTCTTCAAAAGTGAGCGGGGAACTCGCCTCTGCGGCGCCGCGGACGGCCGGGCGGCCGGGCGGCCGCGGCCGGGGTGACCGGAGCGCGCCGCCGTCCTTGGCGGCGCCTGTCACTGCCGGCCTGGCCCCGGTCACACCCCTCGGGGGCCTGGAACCCGGGCTCAGCAAGCCGCCCGCGCCGCCCGAGGGGGCTGGGGAGACGCTGCCTGGTCTGAGTTCTCTGGTTTCCGTGAGCCCCAGCGGGTGGGAGGAGGAACGCGCGCTCCCCGGGCTCCCGTTCCCGGACGGGACGGATCGCTCCTTTTTGCGCCTCTTTACCCACGGGTGTTCCGTCCCCCGTGGCCCGCCACGTCAAAGCGATTGTTTGTTTGTCTTTAGTTTTAGCCTTTTTATCTCAGTGGAAGGAAATTTGTCTGCGGGTCCCACGCACACCTTTTCGTAGCCTTCTTGGAAACTGTACAGCATGTATAGGACAGGCAGGCAGGACGTGGTCATTCGGCGGTAGGGATGGATGCGGCGAAGGAGAAGGCAGATACTAAGTTCATTTATGCCCCTTTGCTGGTGTAAGTAGATAATGGCCACTGTGTTCTGGTAACTTCTACATGGTTGTGGAGCGAATTCTGAAGGAGTAAGGCCCCCCAAAGTACACTCTGACTTCTCTCCCTCCTCGTGTGTGCCTGTGTGCATGTATGTATCTGTGTGCATGTATGTATCTGTCTGTGTGTGTGTGTGTGTCAAGTCTATCCGTCTGTCTGCCTCTCTTTCTCCTCCCCCTCTCTCTCTCCTCCCTCCTCTCACACACACAATTAACTTTTTTACAGCAAAATTCCGGTGTGCGGTGGGGTTTTTTTTGTTTTGTTTTTTGTTTTAAACACTTAGTTAATAGTGGAGGTACACTCAGATTGGGTCAGAGGGAAAAGAACTTCACCAAACAGTCTGATTCTTAAAGATGCTTAGAACCTTAGTGGCAAAGCAGAGAGAGAGAAGGGCAGGTGGTTGCTAGGTTCCACATGCATTCCAGAACAGCGTATTTATGACAGTCTTCTCAGAGATAGTACTTTCAGATTACATATTTCACCAGCCGAGTAGTGACCCGTGTTAAGGTAGTTTTATTCGTAAATAACTTTAATTGCACAAACTAGTGAAATTCTATGAAAAATTCCAGAACATTAAATGGTTACTCTACATTCATTGAATTTTTTTGCTTTTAATTTATAAAGATTACCCTTGAACTAACTGTTCATTGCCATTGAACAAGGATCAGTCCTCACCGTGTTCTAGCTGACTTGAGTTGGTAATGAGTTTAAAATCACTGTCTCTTGAGTCACTGGCTTGGTTTTAGAGTTTGTTGTAAATAAATACAAGTCCACTGGTTTCTGTGCAGTTAACATAGCTATGCTTGCCTTTAAAAGTTAATTTTTGGGCAGGGTGGTGGTGGTGAACACCTTTTAATCCCAGCGCCCCAGAGCCAGAGGTAGGTAGATCTCTGAGTTCAAAGCCAACCTGGTCTACAGCTATGGCTACACAGAAAAACCCTGTCTCAAAACAAAAGTTAATTTTTGGAACTTGCTTTTCAATAACATAAACTGAAAGAAAGAACCAACTTTAGTTTTTCTTTTAGCTTTTAATTTGTGTTTGTGTGTGAGAGAGACAGACAGACAGACTTGGGTGCTGGGAATTGAATGGGGGTCCTTGGGAAGAGCACTGTGCCATTCTTAACCACTGAAATAGGGCTCCAGACCCAGAAAGAACCAACTTCTAATCCTTGATTTTGCTGCATGGGTAACAAAAAGATGGGTCATTTCACCTGAGCATTATCTGCTTCAAGAGATTAAAATGCTGAGCATGGTTTAAACACCTGTAATCTCAGAATTTAGGAGGCAGAGGCAGGTGGATGTCTGTTAATCTGAAGTCAGCCTAGTCTGCCTAATGACCTCTGGGACAGCCAGAGCTACATAGTGAGAGCCTGTTTCAAAAACAAAAAAAATAAACAAAATAGTTATTTTTAAAAATTGTATAAGCCGGGTGTTGGTGGCACATGCCTTTAATCCCAGCACTTGGGAGGGAGAGGCAGATGGATCTCTGTGAATTTCAGCGAGTTCCAGGATAGCCTCCAAAGCTACACAGAGAAACCTTGTCTCAAAAAACAAACAAACCAAAAATTGTATAATGGGCAGCAAATTTGTATTGTTTTGGGTCAGGAATCTCAACTTAAACTATTGTTGCTATATAAATTCCTAGAACACTCACTTTGCTAGAATCAAGTTCCATATAAAGAAGAAGCTGGATTAGGTAACACTAGATGCCTCATGTTAAAGATTTAGTGGTGGAAACAGATTATTTTAAATTGCCTTTTGAGTGACAAGGGTCCACAGGCAATCCATATTTGAGGGGCCTAAGTTACCAGTCACCTTATAGAAGAAAGTACACTGATAGGATAGTTGGTCATTTCCTAAATTAAGTGCTCAAATGGTATCTAAGCACTTCAAATAGCTACTTAGCGATTCAAAGCACTTTTCTGTGGGTTATTATTTGAGGTAACAGTGCAGGGCTGGCGGTATATCAGGCCCTAATTGTGGAAGAGGGAAAAGGATATAAAAGCAGAATTAACAGAAACTGGGGTGAGTCCAGCAATGCTGCCTTTGTTTTCTGGTGTGTGTGTGTGTGTGTGTGTGTGTGTGTGTGTGTGTGTGTGTATGCATACCTCTGTGTGTGGAGGTCATAGGACAGCCTTGGGTGTTAGTCCTCCTTGAGCCAGGTTCTCCTTTGCTGCTGTGCATAGCAGTTAGCTACCCGTGGGCTTCTGCAGATTCCCTTGCCAGCCTCTCACTATAGGAGAACTGAATGGTAGATGCTCACTACATCTTTGTTGATGTGGATTTAGGAGATCTGAATTCATATTTGTGCCCTACCCACTGAGCCATCTCCCCCAACTCAGGCCTTCATTTTAATGTATGTTTTTCTCCTAGCAAAATAAGTCCGTGTATTTATAAGTATTGCAGTTGTTGTGGACCAGTGTTTTACATTTTTGTTTGTTTGTTTTTGAGATAGGGTTTCTCTGTAACAGCTCTGTCTGTCCTGGAACTCAGTATGTAGACCAGGCTGGCCTCTACCTTCTGAGTGTTGTGATTAAAGGTGTGTGCCACAACCACCCAGCTCTCTTTTTTCTTTTAAATTACATTTTATCTTCTATGGACTAAATGTGAATCTTGAAAGCAAAATTATCTTCTATTGAAAATAGCTAGGAGGGCCCGGGTGTAGCTCAGTAGGTAGAATGCCTGCCTATCTAGCTTTAGGACCTGGGTTCCAAAACCAGTACCATATAAGCAAGGTGTGGTGGTGCAGCCTGTACTAACAGCACTCAGGAGGTGGATCTGAAGTTTAAGGTCATTCTTAGCTGCATAGTGAGAGCAAGATCACTCTGGAATAGATGTAAGATACACCCCCACACAAAAAAAATTAATTAAAAAAAAAAGCCTACAGAGGGAGTGCCAGGACAGGCTCCAAAGCTATACAGAGAAACTCTGTCTAAAAAAAACAAAAACAAAAACAAAAGGAGAAAGAAAGAACAAAAATGGTAATAGTATAACCTGGAATCTGGATGTCTGTTTTGTGTTCCATACTTGTCATAGTAATAATCAAGCCAGTGATGAGCTTACCATGTCAATATCTCAATTTTTTGATAAAGTGAAATTGAAATGATGTGGGCTGGGGTTGTAACTGTGAAGAAGTGCTTGCTCAGCATTTGTAACATAGCATCCATAGCAAGACCCTGAGTTCTACCCCAGGGGATGGGGTGTGTACATAATAGATGAAAATGTCTCTTGTGATGATCTGTATGTGAGGGTTTTACTATGTAAATGCCAGGGATTTCTGTGCCCTTATGGGTAAGGTTTGATATTAGAATCACTGCTGTGTGAATGATACAGTCACCTTTGTTCTTACAGAGCATGAAGTCAGAAAGAAGACTTAAAGGGCTAGTTGGCCACTGTAGCACAGGTGGAGGAAACAGGGCCATTCCAGAAGGGACAGTGGAGATTGGTAGGGCCAGGCATGGGTGTTTGGGACATGGCAAATAGGAGAGGAGAAAGATGATTCAGATCCTGGAAGGGCACAATGAAGTTGTAAACAGTTTAACCTTTTTTTAGATGAAGAACCAGTGAAGGTTTTTCAGAGTAAATTGCTCTTAATTCTATTTGAGCAAGATTAAGCTGGCCTTTCTTAGCTTTTTATGTTAAGGTCCTAAAGAATTCCAAAGCTTTATGTATGCTTCTGGGATGACTTTAACTTGGGGAAATTTTTTTGTTTGTTTTTGTTGAGTTATTCAGGGGCTAGATTTTTCCTCGTATTTTGATGGCTGTATTATATTAGTGTGTTGGTTGCATTAATTTATGATTTCACACTAATGGCTGCCAGTAGTTACAGTGCACATGTTTACCAGATTTCAGGTGAAAGTTACCTACACATTATTTATCTAATCCTCCCATGAGACTTCCTTGTTATCTGTACTTCTTAGCTAAGGGACCTGGCCCAGGCTACTCAGTCATTCCTAATAAGAAGCAAGGTTGAATCTCAGTCTGGCTTTAGACAGTTCTTCCACTGCAGGAGGTGAAAATAGATAGGACTCCTGCTTTCTCATAAAATACACTGAGGAAAATAATTCAAAAGTACTATCTAGTTATTTTATCACTTGAATACGTTTGTCGTGAAAATACTAAGAACTAGTGGAAAGATCCAATTGGTTTTGTTTTAGATTTACTTGTGTGTGTGTGTGTGTGTGTGTGTGTGTGTGTGTGTGTGTGTGTGTGTGTGTGTCTACTGATTGGTGTCTTTTTCTGCAGAGGTCAGAAGAAGGCATCAGATCCCCTGAAACTGGAGTTGCAGATGTTTGTGAGCTGCAGTGTAGATGCTGAGAACCAAACTTGAGTTCCCTGGAAGCCCCTAAGTTGGCTTTTAAAGCACAATCACCTTTAGGGACGTTTTACATGTACTAAAAGAAGTAAGTGTGAGCGGGGCTGGAGAGATGGCTCAGTAGTTAAGAGCACTTGTTGCTCTTGAAGAGGACCTGGGTTTGGTTCCCAGTACCCACATAGTAGCTCACAACCACCTAACTCCAGTTCCAGGAGATAGAGTACCCTTTTTGACTGTCGTTGGGTGTAAGGCACTAATGTGGTACACATACATACATACATGCAGACAAACACTAATACACAATAAATCTTTATTTTTATTTGTTTCTGAGATAAGATCTCTATTACGGAGTTCTTAGCTGTACTGGAACTCTATATGTAGATCAGGCTGGCCTCAATTCACAGAGATCCACTTGCCTGTGCCTCTCCAGTGCTACCCCTGGCAAAATTATAATTTTTTTTTAATTAAGAAAAAAAGTGTGAGAACTCTCTGAATTTTTGATTTATGTTTCTGTTTGCTCAGTGGACAAAGGTGCTGCTGTCAAACATGATGACCTGAGTTCTGTTACCTGAACACACCATAGAAGAAAGGATCCAACTTCCACAGGCTATCTTCTGACTCCCCCCCCCCACATACACACACAAATAAACATATATAAAAACATGTTTTGTTTTCTTTTGCTTTTTTTTTTTTTTTTTTTTCAGACAGGGTATCTCTAGGTAGCTCTGGCTGTCTTGGAACTCCCTTTGTAGGCCAGGCTGGCTTCAAACTCAGAAATTTGCCTACTTTTGCCTCCCAAGCTCTAGAATTAAAAGCATGTGCTGCCACACCCAGCTAAAATTTGTTTTGTTTTAAGACAGGTTCTCGCTCTGTAGCTAAGGTTACACTAACATTGCTACTGATTATGCCCATGTATAGTATGGATAGTATTATATACAAGCAGAGAATTAATGATATCGGTCTCATGGATGGATGAAATAGTTCTATTTCCTGACTTCTTTAAACATAATTTAGCTGGTCATGGAGGTGTATGCCTTTAATCCCAACACTTATAGCAAGTTCCAGGCTAGCCAGAGATACGTAGTGAGTGAGGCCCTGTCTGAAAAGAAGTAACTCATTAAAAAATAAGCAAATGCCTTAATGTTTTAAAATAATGGACAACTATAACTTATTGATTAGTAACGTATAATTATGTCTTCTCTGCACTCAGGTGGACTAGCCTCAGACAATTTTTTTTGGGGGGGGGCGTTTTCGAGACAGGGTTTCTCTGTATTGCTTTGGAGGCTGTCCTGGATCTCGCTCTTTAAACCAGGCTAGCTTTGAACTCACAGAGATTCTCCTGCCTCTACCTTCTGAGTGCTGGGATTATATTGTCTTTAGGCACAAGTATATACTTTAGATACATATATATAGCCCCTAGATACATATACAGCCAGTCCTGGAACTTGCTTTATAGACCAGGTTGAACTCAGAGATCTGCCTGCCTCTGGCTCCCAAGTACTGGGATTAAGGGCTTAATCCCAGTTTACAGTTTACAGGTTTTTATTTATTTTGCTTTGTTTTGTTCCTTTGATAGGGGATTTCAGTTAGTCCAGGCTAGCCAAAGATAGCAGTGAACTCCTGATCTTCTTTCCTGAATATTAGACAAATTTCAGTCTTTAATTGAACCTCAATGCTTTGTAATCTCTAAGAAAAATACATTGCTGGCATATAGCATGGTGATTTGTGTGCAGGAGCTCTGATTATTAAGTTGAGCAAATATTAAAAAAGTCTTTATAGGGTTGAAGGGTAGCTATGTTTGTAAAAAGTGTTTGCCAAGTAAGCATGAGTACCTGAGTTCAGATTCTAGCATCCATGTAAAAGATGGACATGGCCGTGTGCCCACAATTCCAGTACTGAGAAGGCCAAGACTGGAGGCTCCTTGGGGCTTGCTGGCCCTACCTACCAGTCTAGACAAATCTGTGAGTTTCAGGTTCAGCGACACTATTCCCCACCCCCACACCCCAAAATAAGGTAGAGAGTGATAGAGGAAAGCCCTGAACATTAACAGACGTGTGTGTGTGTGTGTGTGTGTGTGTGTGTGTGTGTGTGTGTGTGTGTGTGTATGTGTATGTGTACATGTTAGGACTCCCATGCACACAGAAACATGTACATGGACACACACATATCTTAGTAATGAGCATCACTAATTAAAGTAACATTGTAAGAGTTGCCCTCAGAGTCTGGAAGAGGGCGCTAGATCCCTTGGAATTGGAGTTACAGGTGGTTATGAGCTGGGTGGTGGATGCTGGGAACTGAACCCAGATCCTTTGGAAGAGTTGCACATGGTCTTAACCACTGAGCCCTCTCCCTGACCCCATAGTCTGTCTTTCAAAAAGTATTTGGGTGTGCGTGTGTGTTAAAGATGGCTCAGTGATTAAGAGTGTAGAATGCAGAGGACCACAAAGAGTGGGCAGCTCACAGCTGCTTGTCACTCCAGCTCCTGGGGCATCCAATGCCTCTGGCCTCCACAGGCACCTGCACTCACACGCACATACATGTATGCACACAACATGTTTTCTATTTTCCATCTTTAAAAGCTGTGGGGGGAGCTCATTGAAATGGCTCCATGGCTTGGGTAGAAGTTCTTGCTTTGCATGCTTAAGAGACCTGAGTTCCATACCTAGATCTACATAAAGACAGAAGGAAAGAACACACATGCACAGAAATACTAGAATTAATATTTGTTTCAAATATTGCGTAATTTTACTATTGTTAGAAAAAAATTGAGTCACATAAGGGGGCAGTTTTTGTCACGTTGCCCTTCCAGTTTTATCAGTGCCTTCTCCAGAGGCATCTCTGAACACTGTGTCTGTCCCGATGTCTTCCTGCAGTAATGAATGAGGTCTCTGAGGTCTTCTGATTTGCATCCATTCACTTCAGAGGTCTCAAAGACTGTGTGCAGTGTGTGTTTGTGTATGGGAGAGGGTTTAGGATTGATGCAGTGTTTGTATAGTGTTTTTGGCCTTTCGAGACAGGGTTTTTCTGTGAGCTTTGGAACCTGTCCTAGAACTCGCTCTATAGACCAGGCTGGCCTTGAACTCAAAGAGATCCACCTGCCTCTGTCGCTTGAGTTTCTAGCCATCTTGGTTCTACATAGTGAGTTTTAGACCAGCCAGTGCTACACAGTGAAACCCTAGCTCACAGATATAGAAACAACAACAATAAAAATAAGCATTTAGGCGCTGGAGAGATGGCTTAGAGGTTAAGAGTAGTAACTGCTCTTTCAGAGGCCCTAAATTCAATTCCCAGCAATCACATGGTGACTCACAACCATCTATAATGAGATTGGTGCCCTCTTCTGGCCTGCAGGAAGAATACTGTATACATAATAAATAAATCTTTAAAAAAAAAATTTAAATCAGGTGGTGATGGCTCATGCCTTTAAATCTCAGCACTCAGAATGAGTTTCAGGACAGCAAAAGCTACACAGAAAAACTCTGTCTGGGGGAGAACCATTTAAAGATTATTACTGTATGTTTTTTTAATGTATGTCTAAATGCTCAAATCATACTGTTTACATGCCTGTATGCAGTTTGACAGATGTGTTTCTCTATGGTAACTTTAACATAAATAATGGTAGTTGTTCAACAAAAAAATAAGGCTCTATGTGGCAGCATATTTTGTGACCCAAGAGACAATCCGTAATCCGTAAGGTCGAGATATCTTTATTGAGATAAAATACCAGCCAAACGCAAGCCAGAGCTTGCCAGGGGCAGCCGAGCAGTGAGGCCAGAGAGAAAGGGCAGGAGAAGAAGGGGATTCAATGCACTCTGCGGCCCCTTAAGAGCCCATGCTGCGCCATCCTGACCTCACCTTGACCATGCCTTGACAGGCGTGGTCAGGCACACCTGTAGCCAGCCTCTAACAGGCATGGCTTACTGTCCCCTACAGCAGCACATGCCTGCAATCCCGGTATTTAGGGGTGAATCAGAAGGACTGAGTTTGAGGCCTGCCTGGGTTGCATAAAGAGCTAGAAACCACCCTAGGCTATATTAGTAAGACCCGACTTAAAGGGGAAAAAAGGAATGGGGGTGGGGAGGAAGAAGAGGAAAATCTTCTATAAAGGATTTCTATTTTAGGTTCTGACTAATGAAGGCCTAGAGTCAGATATAGGGGAAATGCTAAAAGATCAGGGAGACAAAGGAGCAAGCTACAGCTACCTTTACCTCGCTAACATCCCAGCCAAAAAGAGACCGAGCTCCTGTCTCTTCCCGCCTTATCACTTCTCTCTTTGCCAGTCATATATATATATATATATATATATATATATATATATATATATATCACTTCCTGTCTGTCTGTACAGACCTCTATAGTAGCTAGCTCCACCCCCCATCTTCAGCAAGCTTTATTTGTTAGAGTGTAAACAAACGAGGTATCACTGCACTTAGCTACTGAAAAGTGTGTATTTTGCCAATACCAATTATTTTCTTTAAATTTCTTCTCTTTCAGTAAAAGATGGCAAAGCTTTTCACCCAACTTATGAAGAAAAACTGAAGTTTGTGGCACTGCATAAGCAGGTTCTCTTGGGCCCATACAACCCAGACACATGCCCTGAAGTTGGATTCTTTGATGTGTTGGGGAATGATAGGAGGTAACAAGTGTTTTCTTTTTCCCTCCCTCCCCCCTCCCTCCCCCCCCCCCCTCCCTACCCCCCCCTCTCTCTTTCTTTTGGTTTTTCCAGACAGGGTTTCTCTGTGTAACAGCCCTCACTGTCCTGGAACTCACTCTGTAGACCATGATGGCCCTAAACTCACCGAGATCCACCTGCCTCTGCTTCCCAAGTGCTGGGATGAAAGGTGTGCACCACCAACGCCTGGCCAACAAGTGTTTTCTTATTTAGTAAATTTAACAATGATGTTAGAAAGAGGGATAATGTGAATTGTTTATGGTATAAATAGTTAACTCTTGGCATAGCAAGTAAACATTCATTTTGCTCATAGTGGAAGAAGTTTACTTATCTTGTTATGAACATAGGACAAGTACGATGTCATCTGACTTCTTCCTAAATAATACTAAAAACAGCTATTTAAAACACAGACTACTGGAACTGGAGGGTGGCTCAGCTGTTACGAATCACACCATCTATAATTCCAGTTTCAGAGTATCTGAGGCCCTCTTCTGTGCTCTAAGGGCACCAGGCTATGAGTGGTGCACAGGCAAACATGTAACCATCAACATAAAACTAAATAAAGAATAAAATACATACTATTGATTCCCTTATTGAGACATACATGATTGTGCCAGACAATGGAGTATTTTTTGTTCAGTTCAACCTATATAAAGAAAATAAAATATAGATTGCTTTTTGACAAGTGTGAATAATCAAAATGTACTTATATTTTGGATTGTTTATGGCATCTTATTTAATATATCAATATAGATTTGTTGAAACTTAACATTCTGAATTTTTTGCTTCTAGTAAAAGCATCCTTCATTTTAATTGTAACTGAGTATTTTTCATGTAGGTTTAATTAAATAAAATTGTCATTTTGCTGAGGGAAGGTAACTGTTGTTTGTACTCTCGGCAGGAGAGAATGGGCAGCCCTGGGAAACATGTCCAAAGAGGACGCCATGGTGGAGTTCGTGAAGCTTCTGAACCGGTGCTGTCCCCTCCTTTCAGCATATGTTGCTTCCCACAGAATAGAGAAGGAAGAAGAAGAAAAAAGAAGGTGATGTCACAGGGCGTGCCAGTGGGACCACTGTGCACTGTGGTCTTGCTTTGTGGAGTGTTTGTTCTAGATCAGGGCTCTCTCTTTGTCCCTCACTTTTGATCCTGTGGCAGTTTTTCAGAGCTCCTGACACGAGTAGGTTTTCATATAAGTTTGGAAGGAAGGCTGCTTCCTCTGGTTACGCCCTTGAAATGAGCCTTCCATCTACAGCAGCATCCTTTTTTTTTTTTTGCCCATTGAGGCAGAGTCTTGCTGTGTAGCCCAGGCTGGCCTCCTGAGTGCTGGGACTACACCTGTGTACTGCCACCCCTGGCTACCTTTGTCTTACCACAGCAAGCTCAACAGTAGAGTCATCCGCTCCTTCCTCCTTTTTTTTTTTTCTGGTCTGACATATCATTTGTTTCTGACTTCTGGAGTGTTCCTATTCTATTTCATGCTTTTTAGCTATGCTGCATGGAGGGCTTACACAGACGTATGTGTTGGCTTTGGATCCTAGATGGCTTATTAATGATTTCCAGCATTTGGAGTAGATGCTGCTGAGCTCACGCTATTATGTTTCTGATATTCTCTGTTCTTGTTATGAATTACACCTTGGTTTAGTGTGATGGCACACAACTTACTTGTGCACCACCCCACCTGTGCCCTAACCTTCCGCCTCCATTATTTGGAGGTTTTGGTTTTTTGTTTTTTTGTTTTTCAGCAACTTTGACCGTCTAAATATCCTTGGTAATGAAATCAGTACAGTAAAGATTAACACTGATGTTCCTTGGATTGATAGGCTTTAGAAACAGTTGGGACTATGATTTCCTACTCATCCTGGGATAGAAATAACTATTTCGGGGACTGGAGAGATGGTTCAGTGGTTAAGAGCACTGACTGCTCTTCCAGATTCCTGGTTCAGTTCCCAGCACTCACGTAGAGGAGACTCACAGCCATCTGTAACTCCAGTTCCACTCTCTCCTGGCTTCCATGAATGCCAGGCACACAAGTCACTCACAGATATACATATAAGCAAAGTAACCATATACATAAAGTAAAAATTAAACTAAAAATTTAGGAGAAAAATAGCCTGAAAATTAGAGAATTATGAAAGTGCTTTGCTTCATGACATGCCCCATAAGTCTGGTATTTGGAAGACAGAGGCAGAAGATTACTCAAAATTCAAGACCAGTCTGGTCTGCAGAGCAGGTTCTAGGCCAGCCAGGGCCACATGGTGACATACCTTGCCTGAAACAACAAACAAACAAACCCAGGGACATAATTTCTTTTTTCTTTTTTTTTCTTTTCTTTTCGAGACAGGGTTTTTCTATGTAGTCCTGGCTGTCCTAGAATTTGATCTGTAGACCAGGCTGGCCTCAAACTCACAGAGATCCACCTGCCTCTGCCTCCTGAGTGCTGGGATTAAAGGCATAAATTACATTTCTTAGATAAGTAACCAAAGTAAGATGTTTTGTACCCCAATGAAAATATCTGAGTTTCGGGAGTTTTTTGTTTTGTTTGTTTTAATTTATGTGTATGTATTTTGCCTGTATTGTTTTTGTGTGTGCAACATCCTCAGAAGCCAGAAAACAGCATTGGAACACCTGGGACGGTTGTGAGCCAACATATGGTTGCTGGGAATTGAACTCTGATCCTCTGGAAGAGCAGCCAATGCTCTTAGTCACTGAGCCATCTCTCCAGCCCCCAATTTGTGTCTCTTTTAAAGACTTATTCTTAGGTTTAGTTATGTGTATGTATGTGAGGGTGTGTACACCTGAGTACAGGTGCTCTCAGAAGACAGAAAAGGACATCAGATCCTTGGGAGCTAGATGTGTGGGTGCTGGGACCCCAATTCTGATCTCTTAAACAGCAGAGTGTGCTCTTAACTGCAGAGCCGTCTCTCTAGCCCGCCCCACCCCATCCCTTTTTATTGTTTAGTTTTTCTTTTTTTCTAATCAGGTTTCTGAACTGTGTGTAGCCTTGGTTGTATTAGAACTTACTCTGTAGACCAGGCTGGGCTCAAATTCAGAGAGAGCCTTTCCCTGCCTTCCAAGTGCTGGGATTAAAGGCACCATGGCCCAATCCCTTTTTAAAGAGAGGGTTTTACTTTGTATCTCTGATTAGCTTAGAACTCAAGAGATCTTTCTGCCTCTGCCTCCTCAGTGCCAAGAGCCACCATGCCAGGTGAAGACTTGATATTTAATGAAAATGAAATAACATAGAAAGTTGATTTGTCTATTATAGTACATTGTTGAATCAGATGTAATGTCTTTGAAAGTTGCCTGTTTTGATTCTTTTTATAATTTTAAATTAGAAACAAGCTTCTTGTACATGTCAATCTCAGTTCCCTCTCCCTCCCCTCATCCCCACCAACCAACCCCCTATCCCATCCCCCTTTTGCTCCCCAGGGAGGGGGGAGGCCTTCCATTGGGGGGGGATATAGATTGTCCAGTCATCCAAACTGACCTTCTCATTCAGGGGGTCTGGAACAGTCCTGTGCTGGTTTCCCAGCTATCAGTCTAGGGTCCATGAGCAACCCCTTGTTCAGGTCAGCTGTTTCTGTGGGTCTCTCCAGCCTGGTCTTGACCCCTTTGCTCATCGCTTCTCCCTCTCTGCAACTGGATTCCAGAGTTCAGCTCAGTGTTTAGCTGTGGTTCTCTGCTTCTGCTTCCATCAGCTACTAGATGAAGGCTCTAGGACGGCATATAAGGTAGTCATCAATCTCGATATCGGAGAAAGGCATTTAAGGTAGCCTCTTGACTATTGCTTAGATTGTTAGTTGGGGTCATCCTTGTAGATCTCTGGACCTTTCCCTAGTGCCAGATTTCTCTTTAAGCTATAATGGCTCCCTCTATGATGGTATCTCTTTTCTTGCTCTCCTCTATTCTTCTCCTGACTAGATCTTCCTGCTCCCTCATGTCCTCCTCTCCCCTCCTCTTCTCCTCTTCTCTTTCTCCTAACTCCCTCTCCCCTCCCCCATGTTCCCAGTTAGCTTAGGAGATCTTGTCCCTTTCCCATTCTCCGGGGGACCGTGTATGTCTCTCTTAGGGTCCTCCTGGTTTCCTATCTTCTCTGGCGTTGTGGATTGTAGGCTGGTACTTCATTGCTCTAGATCTAAAATCCATATATGAGTGAGTACATACCATGTTTGTCTTTTTGTGACTGGGTTACCTCACTCAGAATGGTTTCTTCTAGTTCCATCCATTTGCCTGTGAATTTCAAGATTCCCTTTTTTTTTTTTTTTTTTTTTGTGCTGAGTAGTACTCCATTGTGTAAATGTACCACATTTTCTTCATCCATTCTTCAGTTGAGGGGCATCTAGGTTGCTTCCAGGTTCTAGCTGTTACAATTAATGTTGCTGTGAACATGGTTGAACAGATGTCCTTGTTGTATGAATGTGCTTCTTTTGGGTATATGCCTAAGAGTGGAATTGCTGGATCTTGTGGTAGACTGATTCCCATTTTCTTGAGGAATCGCCACACTGATTTCCAAAGTGGCTGTACAAGTTGGCACTCCCACCAGCAGTGGAGGAGTGTTCCCCTTTCTCCACATCCTCTCCAGCATAAACTGCCATTGGTGTTTTTGATTTTAGCCATTCTGACAGGAGTAAGATGGTATCTCAGAGTTGTTTTGATTTGCATTTCCCTGATGGCTAAGGATGTTGAACACTTTCTTATGTGTCTTTCAGCCATTTTAGATTCCTCTATTGAGAATTCTCTATTTAGTTCTGTACCCCACTTTTTAATTGGGTTGTTTGGTGTTTTGGAGACTAGCTTCTTGAGTTCTTTGTATATTTTGGCGATCAGCCCTCTGTCAGATGTGGGGTTGGTGAAGATCTTTTCCCAGTCTGTGGGCTGCCATTTTGTTGACTGTGTCCTTTGCCTTACAGAAGCTTCTCTGTTTCAGGAGGCCTGTTTGATTCTTGCTTACTTTTGTCATGAAGACTATGAAAGCACCCATGAAATGATTAATCTTGATGCATTCATATATGTTGTGAGATTGACTCCATATTAAGTTTTACTATATGGAAGTTTATGTGTTTGAACTTTTGACAGATTGCTGTTCTCAGAAAAGGGTTTTGTCTTACTTTTCACTGAGAAGTGAAAATTAAATGATTTAAAAATAAGATGACCGTGCAGAGTTGATTCTCTTTACTCTGTACCTTGTAGGAAGGCGGAGGAGGAGCGAAGGCAGCGTGAAGAGGAAGAGCGAGAGCGCCTGCAAAAGGAAGAAGAGACGCGGAAGCGTGAGGAGGAGGAGCGGCTGAGAAGGGAGGAAGAGGAGCGGAGGCGAATAGAAGAGGAGAGGCTTCGGCTGGAGCAGCAAAAGTGAGCTGTGGCTGTGCGCCTGCCCGGGAGGCCATCATGTCAGCTCCTTTCATTTTTAACAGTGGCTTTTGTTTTTTATCAAAGAATAATGTGTTGAAGAAATTTGGGGCTAGCTTGTAAAACCGAGAGACTAGAAGCAGCAGTTGAGGTTTCTCAGTTGCTCTCTCTTGAGTCCTGTGTCTAAGTTCTCACCATCTCTTGTCTTCTTAGTCTCTCTCTTCATTCTCACTGCTATCTAGTTTCTGTTCTTTGTCTTTATAAAGCTGTCTTACCTGGGAATTTTGTCATCTATTTTTTTTGTGTATCTGAGAGGCTGGTTCGAGTCTGAGGCCCACTTATAATTCTGAGGACTTAGAACCTAGCTAACCCGTGTATATCAGATAGCCATTCCAGCCCCAGTACAGAACCTAGGAGCTGAAACTTCTTTATTCAATAAAGGTTAAAGGTAGCTGTCTTAGAAAGGCCTGGCTTTTAAAGGACAGTTGTAGATACAAAGAGGTAAACACAGGGGAAAAGGCCTGGGGACCCAGGGATAGCTTGGCAGAAAAGTTAAACCAGAGAATTGAGGTACATTGAGGTCTCCTCATTGTTTCTAGCTAGTTTCTCAGCTAGCCTTAAAGTGATTCAAAGCCTTGTTCTACTTTGGAGAGAGGTTTTTAATGCCATTCTCTTTTGGATTTGGTGGGCCCAGTGTCATGCTTTAGTCAGTACCTGAAGTCTTTGGTAAGTGGTCACATACAGTTATGAAACATGTAGTTGTCTCTGAGAGACAAGAGAGAGAGTTGTAATAATTCTGTAGAAATTGGTGTCTCCATACAAGGTGCAGCAGTGAACATCTGTGATCCTAGCACTTCAGAGCCTGAGTGCAGGCCAGCCTGGACTCTGTACAGTGTAACCCCTTGGAGACAGGGAGGAAGGGAGAGATCACTAAACCAAGCAGCAGGCTCTGCTGTTGTTTTCTTCAGTGCTGCTTAATAAAGGCACCTTTAAGTCAAATGCTACACACTGTTGCGTTGTTGATTGTTTTATTCATCATCTTTCTGTTTTTTTGAGACAGGGTTTCTCTGTGTCTTTGGAGGCTGTCCTGGAACTCGCTCTTGTAGACCAGGCTGGTCCCGAACTCACATAGATCCACCTGCCTCTGCCTCCCGAGTGCTGGGACTAAAGGTGTGTGCCACCGCCGCCTGGCTGTTTTATTCATCCTTAACAGAGCCTGTAACATCAATTACCTGTTCTTCTCCCTGGTGCTGTTCTGGGCTGTTTAGGTAGAGAAACCATAGCCAAAGTCAAACAGCCATCCGTGCCCAAATGGGATTCTGTCTCTGGAGCCAGACTAGCTAGATTTGAGTCCTAGCTCCCAAATAATCTGGCTGCAGTCAAATCTTGAGCAGTTGCTAAACCACCTCGTAGTGTTGTGAAGCACCAAGTGGGTTGGTAGGTGTACATGCTTTGAGCTGCGGGTCAGATCAGAAGAGCACAGGAAGTGTCAGTGACGGTGTTGATGGCGGTGATGTGCCTGGTAGTCTCCATTTCAGTTTTTCTTGAAAAGCCTGAGTAAAAAAGTTAGAGGTCCATTTTTTCCTTAAATATTCTGGGCCTGGAGCACATGCTTTTTGTTAAACTTTAAGTTATAAACTGTAAGAATGAACAGGACATTTTATTTTGTTATGAACAGTCTCCTGTCGTCAGACTGGCATGTGTTTATTAATGTTTTTAGGCAGCAGATAATGGCAGCTTTAAACTCGCAGACTGCCGTGCAGTTCCAGCAGTACGCGGCCCAGCAGTACCCGGGGAACCGCGAGCAGCAGCAGATGCTCATCCGCCAGCTGCAGGAGCAGCACTATCAGCAGTACATGCAGCAGCTGTACCAAGTGCAGCTCGCACAGCAGCAGGTATGGTGGCGGCTTTAGCAAAGGTGTTGTGTTTCCATGGAACCCACATTCCTTCCTAACAGTTGTAAATGAATTTTGCATTAGCTAGCCTCTAAGGTATAAAGTAACTTTTTAGTTGATCTTTTAAGCAGTCTATTTAGCACTATACTGGCAGTTACAAGAGAAAAATACAGATTCTTGAACTTCAGAGGTGTGCTTTTATATTGTTTTGGGTTTTTATGTTTATATTGTTGTATGGGAATGGTGCAGGTCTAGTGTGCTAACAGTAAGTCTGGTGTGGACTGTGTGTGGTAGTGCCCCTGGAACTGAGGACTGGTAAACAGCCTTAGTATATGAGCACCCTTCAGGCGGAGCATGCAGGGCCTGGGTCAGAAAGCTTTAAGAGACTGGATCACCCCCCCCCTTACCACCCCCCAAGGCCGTAGGCTGGTTCTCAGAGCTGGACTTCCCTCCCATAAGGCCATAGGCTGGTTCTCAGAGCTGGGCCGGATCCATTGTAACTCAGGACAGCATGCACTCCTTCTCTATTCCTAAGTATTTGCATCAACATTGAGATAGTTTGGGCTAGAGAGATGGCTCAGCTGTTAAAGGCCAGGTTCACAACCAGAAATATGGAAGGCGATTTAAGTGAAAGAAGTGGTGCTTGGATTCTGTCCTGACGCTGCCATTATCATTTGATTTTCTGACATGTTACTGTTGCTCTGATTTCCTGCTTTTTCTCAAGTTCTGTGAGAATAAAACACAAGATCAAGGTTCCTGACCTCACAGGATTATGAAAGGAAAAGAAGATAATAGCTAGGCCTGGTGGTATAAACCTGTAATACTACCCAGGTGGCTGAGAGTTCAGACTAGCCTGGGCAGCTTTAGAAGGACCCTATCCCCAAGTGGAAGAGGAAGAGAGTTGTGTGGGGAGGGTTAGAAGCTAAATTAATTGATTTATAAATTCTTACCATATTGGGCTATGACACTTTTTTACAGACAAAATCATCATATACACATTATTCATTATATAATAGTAAATATTTTTTAGGACAGTAGAATATTTTTAAATGAAATAACCTCTCTCCCCTAGTTTTAGAAATCGGTGAGATGTTAAAAGGCCCTAAAGGTTTTATATAACCCATGAGAGGGTCAGAAAGATTCTGAACTACAGTTTAATAAGCACCGTTTTTAAGAGATGTTTCTCCCTCTTCTGTAATCTGTTTCTACTTTCTATCTCCCCTCCCTTTTTGTGGGGAGGTCAGTAGGCAGTGAGATAAGATTGCTGTTATATACTGTCTTGTTCATAGGCCACTGTCACTTTATGAGGAAGTCTTTCTGGTAGGATAAATCCAAGAAGTGAAATTAGACGTCTCAGTTAGAATTCTAATTGGTTGCTTCTGGGAATAGATAGGCACAGTAGGCTACCTGAGAATTCAGCCTTACGGTTTCATTACCACTCAAGTTCTTTTTTTAACAGTTACTAATGATTTTTACGTAAAAGGAAGGAAGAAGTTAACTCCTCTAAAGTATGAACTTTTGATGGCCTGCTATGTTGGTGTCTGCTCTGTGTCTGTTCTGTACCTTTCTGCTTTGTTTGTAAGGCAGGGTCTTGTGTAGCTGAGGCTGAGACTCAAACCCTGCCTCCCAGGTGCTGGGACTACAAAGCATGCACAACTATACCCAGCTCCTCTGTGCTTTTTAAAACTTCTCCCAAAGCATATTTATTTTTAAAAAAGAGAGCTATGTAAATAATTGCAGCCTGCTGTATCTATTAGATAAAAGTCTTGGGCAGGGGATCCAGAGAAGGGGAGTTAATTGGTTTTACTGTAGAGTTTCAAGATATGATTAGCTCCACAAATGCCTTATCCTCCTCCACCATCATGTAATGTTTTCAATGTACTGACTTGTTTTGGTTGTATGTATATTTCTGGTAGCTGGTGCTTTTTATTTTTTTATTTTTTTATTTTATTTTATTTATTTTTTTTATCTTGGAAGTGATTTAGAATCTAAGCTTTAGAGTATATTTTAAAATATTACGTTTTGGCTGGGTGATGGTGTCACATACCTTTAATCCCAGCACTCAGGAGGCAGAGGCAGGTAGATATCCATGAGTTTGAGACTAACCTGATCTACAGAGCTAGTTCCAAGACAGCCAGGGATACATAGAGAGACTCTGTCTTGAAAAACAACCACACAAAAATTACGGTGTTTTATATAGCAGCAGAGAGAAATGTTTTTTCCTGTAGAAATGATTTTTACATGTACAAATAGGCCAGCATACATGTCTCTCTTGGTAATCCTGTAAACATATACTTACTTAAGATTTAATGTTTTTTGTTAAAAGAGTAATGTAAAGGCCAAGTGTTTAAAAAGTAACTTATGCTGTTACCTGCATTTATTACACACAGCAGAGTCAGCCCCACAGTCATTCAGGACTTCATCTGCTCCCCACATACATTCCCAAATGCCAATCAATAGTTGTATGGGTAAATTTATATTTTCACAGTGCAATATCCCATAGCATTAAAAACAAAATACACCCATGGTGGGTGGTGCATGTCTTTAAACTCAGCACTGCAGAGGCAGAGGCAGAGGCTGGTAGGTCTCTCTCTGATTTTCAGGCCAGCCAAGGCCTACATAGTGAGACTCTTTATTTAATCATTTTTTTTAAAGTTTGTTCAAGAAAAGATCCCTTCAGCTCCATTCTCTGCTCCTCCTCCTGCCGGGGGCCATGATCCAGCCTCCCCTCAGTCTCCCTGGTCCTCCTCCCCCTGGCATGATGCCTGCACCCCACATGGGAGGCCCTCCCATGATGCCGATGATGGGCCCCCCTCCTCCTGGGATAATGCCTGTGGGACCTGCTCCCGGAATGAGGCCACCCATGGGTGGTCACACGCTCATGATGCGGGCCCTCCAATGATGAGACCTCCTGCTCGCCCTGTGATGGTGCCCATTTGGCCTGGCACGACTCGGCCAGACAGATAAGAGCAGAAAGGCTCTGTATCAGTTTTGTATTTCTTGTTTTGTTTCAGTAGGAGATTACAGTGCTGAGCCTGAGTGTTTTCTAGCTGCATGTCAAGGAAAGCTTCCCCCTTCCTAACAGAGGATAGTTTTGGAGGGGAGACATAGGATTAAAAAAAGTGCAGCTCTCACTTATATTGTGAAAAATGAAAATAATATGGTCAGCTGTTTTACTTTTTAAAAGTTTTGTTTGTTTTGTTTTTTAAGACAGGGTTTCTCTGTGTAGCCCTGGCTGTTCTGGAACTCACTCTTTAGACCAGGCTGGCCTTAAACTCAACAGAGATCTGCCTGTTTGCCTCTTGAGATTAAAGGTATAAGTCAGCACTGCCCAGCTCTTTTTTTTGGGGGGGGGAGTCAAGACAGAGTTTCTCTGTGTAGCTTTGGAGCCTGTCCTGGAACTTGCTTTGTAGATCAGGCTGGCCTCAAACCCACAGAGATCCACCTGCCTCTGTGTCCCAAGTTGTGGGATTAAAGGCTGTCTGTCTTTTTTTATTTTAAAGGAAAGGGCACACTTTTTTTTCTTAAAGCATATATTACACAATGATTTATATATGGTTTAAAAGTAGGCAAAGCATATCTATAGTTATTAAGTCTGGAAATACTGTAGGAGAAGGTGTCTAGAGGAAAGAACTAGAGAGGATTCTGGGATATAAATAATTTCTTATTCTGGCCAGGTGTTGGTGGCTCACGCCTGAATCCCAGCACTCAGGAGGCAGAGGCAGGTGGATCTCTATGAGTTCGAGGCCAGCCTGGTCTACAGAGCGAGTGCCAGGACAACCTCCAAAGCAATACAAAGAAATCCTGTTTCAAACCCCCACCAAAAAAAATTCTTATTCTGGGTGATGGTTACATGAATATTTTTGAGATAGGAAAATTGATTAAGCTATGTAATATATGATTTGCACACTTCTAATTGAAATTGAGTCTCATGTAGCCTAGGCTTGCCTCAAATTTACTATGCAGCCAAGACTGACACTGACCATCTTTTCCAGGCTCCATACCTCTCGAGTTGTGGGATTAGTGGTGGGGATGAGTACAGGGCTGTACACATGCTTGGCAGGCACGGCGTTTGCACAGCTTTCTGCGTGATATTATGATTCACTTTTTAAGTTCCTCCAAAAGTTAATAAGGGTTAGAGAAAGGCTCACTGGATAAGCACATGTACTGATTTTGTAGTTTCCAGCCCCTAGACCAGGTGGCGAGACAGGGTTTCTCGGTGTAGCCCCAGCTCTCCTGGAACTTGCCCTATAGACCAAATTGGCCTGGAACTCAGAGATCCTCCTACTCTGCCTTCTGAGTGCTGGGATTTAAAATGTACACCACCATGCTGGGCCGACTCAATAGATTTTAAAGTAGCATTGATAGCTGCTCCCATATTGATTTGGAAGTATCCCCAAATAGGTATCCTTTAGATTAAACATATTTTCAACTCCCTTTTTTTTTTTTTTTTTTGAGACAGGGATTCTCTTGTGTAGCCTTAGCTGTCCTAGAACTCAATTTAAGGACATGGCTGGCCTCAAGCTCAGAGGTGCACCTGCCTCTGCCTCCTGAATGCTGAGACTAAAGGCGAGTGCCACCACACCCAGCTAACTCTCCCATGTTGATTCAGGACACATTTTAAAAATGTGTTTCTTTCTTTACCTGTGTATATAAAGGAGAGAGTCACCTTTACCATGGTATGCATGTAGACATCAGAGAAGAACCTGCTGGAGCCAGTTTTCTCCTCCCATCGTGTGGGTCCCAGAGATCAAACTTAGGTCGGCCAGCTTGGCATTGAGCACCCTTATTTGTTACCCTGGATTCATTTCTGTTGTTGTGATAAAACACCCTTATAAGATTTAATTGAGGAGAGGAGGAGTTTCTTCCAGGTTACAGTTCATCAATTTGGGAAAGTCACAGTGGCCAGAGTGTAAGACAGCTGGTCACATCACTTCCACCGTCAAGAGCAGAGAGCAATGAATGCATAGGAGTTGCTTTCAGGGCTGGAGAGATGGCTCAGCAGTTAAGGGCTTTGGTAGCTCTTGCCAAGGTCTTGAGTTCAATTCTCAGCAACCACATGGTGGCTCACAGCCATCTATAATGAGATCTGATGCCCTCTTCTGGTGTGCAGGTGTACATGCAGGTAGAGCACCATATATATAAAACAATAAATTAATCTTTCAAAAAGCAAGCAAACAAAAAAGATGTTGCTTTAGCTGGATTTTTCTGCTTAACACTGTTCAAGATCCCCTGTCTCCGGGCGTTGGTGGCCTTTAATCCCAGCACTCGGGAGGCAGAGGCAGGCGGATCTCTGTGAGTTCGAGGCCAGTCTGGTCTCCAGAGTGAGTGCCAGAATAGGCTCCAAAGCTACTTAGAGAAACCCTGCCCTGAAAAACCAAAAAAAAAAAAAAAAAAAAAAATCCCCTGTGAAGGGAGTAGTGCTGCCCACAATGGGCTGGGCCACATCAGCCTTTCACAAACATTTCCATGGGGCCAACCCAGTATAAACAGTGTTTCATTGAGACTTTCTTCCTAGCAGATTTTAGATTGTATCAAGTTGGCAAAACTAACTTGCCAGCCCTCAGGAAATTTTTTTTTTTTCTGGAAGACTTACTTATTTTATGTGTGAGTGTTTTACCTGACTGTATGTCTATGCATGTATACATACCTGGTTCTGCATAGGCCAGAAGAGGTCATCAGAACCCTGGAACTAAGTCATGGGTGGTGGTAAGCCACCATGTGAATTCTGGGAACTGAACCTGGGTCTTTTAGTTAGTGCTATTAGCCACTTAACCATCTCTCCAACTCTTATAATTTAAATATATACTAGTTAGATAGTTTGAAGCTGAGGAATGACAGGAAAATACTATGTCTCTGTTTTCCATAAATAAGCAATTTTATTTAAGTACAGAAAACTTTGTGCTATAAAAACACTGCAGTTTATAACATAAAATAATCTTGAGTTTGAGCCAAGGTGTATCAGGCAACTTTCATTGGTATTGTATGTCATGACAGCAAAGTGTATGTGTTGTGTGTTTAGAACCAAGACTGTGTGGAAGTTGCATTGATGTAGGGGTTGAGCACTGTTGGAAACACCTCAGATTTATTATACTTTGATTTTGAATGAGTTTGTAGTCCTTGTGCATTCAGAAACCTTTACTGTTGCCAGATTTTTTGTGACCCCCCTCCCACGTTCAGTTATGTGACCTCTGTATGGGTTTGCAACACAGTTTAAAGACCTGGGAGCTAGGCAAGGCTGTACCAATGAGAGCTATATTCTCAGCCCTCTTTTTAAACTTTGAGACAAGATCTCATTAAGTTGCTCTGGTTGGCATAGAATTCATTCAGTATCTCAGCCTGTTCTTGAACTTTCAGTCTTCCTGCCTCAGCTTTTTGAGTATCTGGAGTTAGTGGCCCATGCCAGTAGGACTAGCAAACTTCTTTTCTATGTACATTCTCTTTTCCTGCCTTGATATATAAATCAGTCTAGCTTCAAACTCAAGGTTCTGCTGCCTCAGCCTCCTTCTCGATAGGATTGTAGGTGTGTACCACTGTACCCAGCCCAGTATAAAATGTTAAGTGAGGAAATACTTGGATCTCTAACTTTATTATTATAACCCTTAGATTTTTAAACAGTTTTACTATATCTTAGAGCCTGAGGGGTGTGATTCGGTGTATGAACACCTGCTGAGGCTAACATTGGGCTCTGGGTTTGGTCTCTAACATCCTAAAACCAAAATTTCAAAAAAAAAATATAATAATAAGTTGTGATCATAATCTTTCATTGAATATTTATTTCTGTCCATATTAGAATAGTTTGTCTATATATGAGGGTTGGGTTTGTTACTTTAGATATTTGTGGTATTCACCAATTACAGCTTCTGTTTTTGTGAATCTTCTGTGGCCATTTGTTTCTTTGAGGTATAATTTTCCTAATTTAAATTTTCAGCAGTTAAACCTGAGTATGGGGAGAGTAAAGTGGTTGGGGTTTTGTTGTTGTTTTTTACTTCAGCCTCTGAGTGCCGTGCTAAGTGCAGGCATACTTAACATACCCAGTTTTATAGTTTGAAAGGGTTTCAGTGTTATTCCTGGTTGGCCTGGCATTTGAGACTAGGCTAGCTGAGATCTGCCTGACTCTGTCTCCTGAGTGCTGGGATGAATCGTGTGTGCCATTATGCCCTGTATATAGTTGAATTTTATTTAAAAATAACAAAAACACACTTTCTTCTACTCAGTTTTAAGAATATGTATCACACCTGGGCATGGTGCCATTATGCCCTGTATATAGTTGAATTTTATTTAAAAACAACAAAAGACCAAAAATACTTTCTTCTACTCAGTTTTAAGAAAATATATCACAGCTGGGCATGGTGGTGTATGCCCTTAGTCTTAATACTTAGGAGGCAGCAGCATGTTACTGTACTTTGTCTGTAGTAATTTTATCTGAGATTGATAGTTTAATCATGTCAGCTGGTATTATATTTAATAATTATTACAGATATGATAAAAAAAAAACTAGCAAAGTTGAGCCGGGCATTGGTGGCGCACGCCTTTAATCCCAGTACTCGGGAGGCAGAGGCAGGCAGATCTCTGTGAGTTCAAGGCCAGCCTGGTCTCCAGAGCGAGTGCCAGGATAGGCTCCAAAGCTACACAGAGAAACGCTGTTAGCAAAGTTGATTAGTAGTTTCTTAGCATGCTTTATTGTAGAGCGAATGCATGGTGTTGTACGTCACTCCTGGGCAGTATTAGCCTTTCTGAGGAGAGGATCTTAACTTCTTTTCAATTTGTAGGCAGCATTACAGAAGCAACAAGAAGTAGCCGTGACTGGGGCTTCATTGCCTACATCATCAAAAGTGAATGCAGCTGGGGCAAGTGACGTGATGTCAGTTAATGGACAGGCCAGAACCCACACTGTCAATTCCGAACAAGAAATTGAGCCAGAAGTGGCAGAAGAAGCCTTGGAAAATGGACCAAAAGGTATAGTTTAGCATATCTGTTTGTCCTTCCAGATGTCATTCTCTAGACCTCATGAAAAAGAGAAACCAGGAAGGCCAGCTGACTGGGTTCTGAAGCACTTACAGTGTGTGAGAGTCCAACACCTTTTCTCTTTGAATCTGAGTCTGGTGCTTCTGTGACGTAGACGTAGAAGATTGGGGCTGGGGATAGGGTTAGTTGTTTGACATTCACAAAGCCCTGGGTTCCGCTTGAAGCAGCACATTAAACTGGGTGTGGTGCTGCATGCCCGTTATCTGTCCTGGCAGAAATGTAGACATCTGCCAGAGTCACCCATTACAGCTTCTAGTTTTGTGAATCTTCTGTGACCGTTTGTTTATTTGAAGTATAATTTCCCTAATTTTAATTTTAGGCAGTTGAGGATGGGGGAGGTTCAATGGGGTTTTTGTTGTTGTTATTTTGTTTCTTTTACCTCATCCTCTTAGTGCAGCAGTGGATCTAAGAATACTTAGCCGAGGAAGATTGCAGAAACCCATTCTGCTCTTCCTTGACTTTTTAGAGCAAGTAACAGAGAAATAGCTTCAGAAAAGACCTTCTTTGGTCTTACCAAGACTTTATGCCCTATGGGACCTCCTGTAAAAGCCCAGTACTTATCCCTAGCATAGGTGTGGACTTTGGGAGCCCATTCCATATAGAGGAATACCACCTGAGCCTAGACACACAGGGCTGGGCCTAGGCCCTATCCCAAAGGATACGAAAGACTCTGATGACACCCTATGGAAGGCCTCACCATCCAGGGGGAGCAGAAAAGATATGTGATAGATAGGGTTGTAGTTAGGGGGGTTAGGGGAGGATGGGTGGGAGAAGGGAACTGGGATTGTCATGTAAAACAATCCTGTTTCTAATTCAAATAAAAAAAGTTGGAGGGGGAAAAAAAAGGCTTTATGCCACTGTTTGTTTCACATTTGTTTATTTATTCTATATATGTGTGCACACAAAGAGGTCAGAAAACAACTTGCAAAACTTTGTTCTCTCCCTCTAGTGTGTGGATTCTGATGAATAAACTCAAGTTACCAAGCTTGGTGGCAAGTGCCTTTACCTGCTGAGGCATCTCATTGGATTTTGTTTTGTTTTGTTTTTTATTTGAGACAGGATTTCACTGTTGGCTGGTCTCCAACTCACAGAGGTCTGTCTGCCTCTGCCGCAGAGTGGGTGCTGGGATTAAAGACGTGCTCTTCCACAACTGTTGTTTTGTTTTGGGACAACTCAGGGTTAGCCTTAAGCTCCCCATGCTAAAGATGACTTTGAACTCCACATCCTAGTTTGTGTAGTGCTAGTTATTGGACCCAGGGATCCGTGAGTGCCAACCCTACCACTGTTCACAGATGGAAGGGCATCTTTGTGTTAGTAAATCTTACTGAGTGCAGCACTGCACGTGACATTCGTCCCTCCCACGTGGTTCTAAGAGTGTTGAGGGTTTTCTGTTTCTCTTAGCTCTTTACAGAAAGGCCTTAGGGCCGGGCGTTGGTGGCGCACACCTTTAATCCCAGCGCTCGGGAGGCAGAGGCAGGTGGATCTCTGTGAGTCTGAGGCCAGCCTGGTCTCCAGAGCGAGTGCCAGGATAGGCTCCAAAGTTACACAGAGAAACCCTGTCTCGAAAAACCAAAAAAAAAAAAAAAGAGAGAGAGAGAGAAAGAAAAGAAAAGAAAGGCTTTAGGACTTCAGGATGCTCAAGATCGAAACTTCTCAACACATAGAGTGAAATGAAAGCAGAGTGTTAGGAGAAATCACTTGTAAGATTGTGCTGTGATGACCTCTGAGTAGCTGTGACCTTGGATCTTATAATAATAGCCAGAGAGGCTTTTCTGTTCCCCTCTATCCTTGGTCTGTGCTATTTGCCCTTGGTGTCAGAACACAGGTGTCCTGTGCAGGTGTAAGAACCTTTTCTCTTCAACTTTTGTAAACCTTGTTGTCTTCAGAATCTCTTCCAGTGATCGCAGCTCCATCCATGTGGACAAGACCACAGATCAAAGACTTTAAAGAAAAGATTCGGCAGGATGCAGACTCTGTGATCACAGTACGACGAGGAGAAGTAGTCACAGTTCGAGTCCCCACTCATGAAGAAGGATCATACCTCTTCTGGGAATTTGCTACAGACAGTTATGACATTGGGTTTGGGGTTTATTTTGAATGGACAGACTCTCCGAATGCTGCTGTCAGTGTGCATGTCAGCGAGTCCAGTGATGACGACGAGGAGGAGGAAGGTAGGGTTTTGTCCATTTGTAGTAGCCATGAGTGTAATTCTGCCAAACACTTCATGTACGAGGGTACTCTGTTCAGTAGTGGAATGTTGACTGGAAAGGCTCTGAGAAAGGCCAGTCTCTCACAAAGATGGCTCTGAGCATGAATTTCTCTAAATGCCAGGAAAATCTGTTTGGCTGTGTGTTATTTTACTACTTTCAGGATGTTGTGTTGATGAGCTAAATACATGAAATCACTTTGAGATTTGTGGTTGTATATTTTGTTTTTGAGACAAAATCTTGCTTTGTTGTTGCCCAAGCTGTTCTTGAACTGGTGGACTCAACCAGTCCTCTACCTCAGCATTCATAGTAGCCAGTGGAATGCCACCGTGCCCCATTTTGAAAACATTTGAAAGACCAAGTAAGAATTCTTGTTAACAAAGGAATTTATTTTTCTGATAATAATGTTTTTATTTTAAAGGCAGTATCCTCCCATTTTAGTCCCAAGTGCTGAGATGATAGGCGTGAGCCACCCCAGCTGGCTTTCCTCTCCTGTGTTTCCTTTTCTGTTTGTTTTGAGAAGGGGTGAGACAGGGTTTCACATAGCCAATGCTGGCTTTTATTTCACTATATAGTCAAGGACAGCCTTGAACTCCTGGTCTTCCTACCTTTACCTCTGCTCTGCCTCCCAAATGCTGCATAGAAGTTGTGTGTAAATAAAGAAAACTCACCAGATTCTTCTCTTTGGAAAGCACTGTTGACGAGAATGTGACTTTTGTTTCATCTCAGTAGACAGAATCGGGAGTTTTGAAAGACCTTAGTAAATTTCTTTTGGTCTAAGAAACAAGTTAAACCAATGCATTGATCTTTGGGAAGCAGCTCTCCTTAATTTCGTTAGCTGGAAATTACACAAGTAAGCATGTCCTTGTTGGCCAGATTGAGATGGACACAGGAACTGTAGGGCCCAGCCTGTGAGAGTGGAAGAGCACCTTGGTTCCATCTTTCAAACTAACTCATCTGTCAGGTGGCTCGGAAGTAGTCCTTGTTCTTGTTAAGAGTACTGTAGTGTTTCATGACAGTTGTATTAAAATAGGTTTAAGAACTATTCTTGGAAGTGCATGGCATGGACATGAGTCCATATGACTTTAAAAATAGACCTATTGTTCTTGGGGAGAGAGATGGCTCAGCAGTTAAGAGCATTGGCTTCTCTCCCAGAGGATCCAAGTTCAAGGTTCAATTCCCAGCCCCACATGGTAGCTCTCAACTGTCTATAACTCCAACTGCAGGGGATCTCACACCCTCACACAGACATACATGCAGGCAAAACACCAATGCACATAAAATAAAAATTAATTAATTAAAATAGAGCACTCTTTAATCACATCACACACTTTGACACCACTGAGGTCACATATGGGAGCATATAGAACAGTTAGACCATAAGCATTTCTTGAGAGTGATTTATTACGTAGTTTAACAATCATACTAGTTAGTCTGTTTTGTTTGTTCTGTACCATTTTCTGTGTGAGCCATCATAGTGAACAAGGAATTTCCATACATCGCACAGACTGTCATCCCAGAAGATTCAATTCCTTAATTACTTCAAAGGTCCATGTTTGACCTGGTAAATATCAAAACATTTGCTGCTTTGTCTTTTTTTTTTTTTTTTTTTTTTTAAGGCTAGGTATCACTATGTTGTCCTGACTGTTCTAGAACTCACTATGTAGACCAGACTGGCCTCAAACAGAGATCCACCGGCATCTGCCTGCCAAGGGCTGGGATTAAAATGTGCACCACTACCTCTGGCTTGGCATTTTGTTATTTTTAAGAGGTAGAGGCAGGCGGATATCTGAGTTTGAGACCAAACTAGTCTACAGAGCTAGTTCTATGACAACCAGGTCTATATAGAGAAAACCTGTCTCGAAAAACCAAAAATAAAAAACCTTTTAAAGATACAGCGCTCTTAAAGAAGACCCAGAGCTGGGCATTGGTGGCGCATGCCTTTAATCCTGGAAGGCAGAGGCAAGTGGATCTCTGTGAGTTTGAGACCAGCCTGGTCTACAAGAGCTAGTTCCAGGACAGCCTCCAAAGCCACAGAGAAACCCTGTCTCAAAAAACAAAAAATTAAAATATAAGGAAATGTTAAGCTTTAAAAAAAAAGAAGAAGAAAAGAAAAGAACTGGTAAAGATGGCTGAGGCCGTTGACCTTAGCTCTGCTTGTGTCTCAAAGTGAAAAGGCCATTGCCTACCCACCTGTATCCCATTCCTGAAACTCATTGTGTAGACCAGGCCTGCCCTAGTTTCCCTTGTGGTAGAATTGAAGCATGAGCCAAGATGTCTCATCTCCTACCTTTTTTGGGGGCGGGGAGTTGTTTTGGTTTCTTCAAGACAGTGTTTCTCTGTGTAACAGTTTTGGCTGTCCTGGAACTCCTCTGTAGACCAGGCTGGTCTCAAACTCACAGAGATCTGCCTGCCTCTGCCTCCCGAGTGCTGGGATTAAAGGCATGCACCACCACTTACTGACATGTTTTTTTTGTTGTTGTTGTTTTTTAAAGATTTATTTATTATGTATACAGTGTTCTGTCTACACATATCCCTGCAGACCAGAAGAGGGTACCAGATCTCATTACAGATGGTTGTGAGCCATCATATGGTTGCTGGGAATTGAACTCAGGACCTCTGGAAGAGCCAGTGTTCTTAACCTCTGAGCCATCTCTCCAGCCCCACCATGTTTAACTCTTTTTTTTTTTTTTTTTTTTTGTTGTTGTTTTGTTTTGTTTTTTTTTTTCGAGACAGGGTTTCTCTGTGGCTTTGGAGGCTGTCCTGGAACTAGCTCTGTAGACCAGGCTGGTCTCAAACTCAGAGATCCGCCTGCCTCTGCCTCCCGAGTGCTGGGACTAAAGGCGTGTGCCACCAACGCCCAGCCGAACTTCTTAAATTGTACATTGTATTCATCTTTTTTTCTTCAGGTTTATTTATTCATGTATTTAATGTATATGAGTGCCCTGTCTGCATGCCAGAAGAGGGAATCAGATCCCACTATAGATGCTTGTGAGCTACTATGTGGTTGCTGAGAATTGAACCGGGTCCTCTGGAAGAACAGCTAATGTTCTTAACAGCTAAGCCAGCTCTCCAGCCCCCAATATATTTATCTTGATGAACCATTATTGATAATGGTGTTGGTAAATTTGTCTGTATTCAGATTTTTTTTTAACTAATGTTCCAAGATCTATTCCAAGGTGTCACATAACATAATTGGTCCTAGTTCCTTAAATTCCCCTTGAGAACTTCTCATGCTTTTAAAATTTCTAACTGTGGCCATCGACATACAATTAATAGATGTTGCCAGGATTCACTCTGCCATGTTATAAACCTAAAAGTCTTTTATCTTCTATTTTGAAATGCCCTTGACCTATTTTCCTTGAGGTTGTTTATATATAATATCTTAGACTGAGACCATTTGGCATAATTATCTCATTCTTACAAGCTTCTAGAAGTGTCTTTCCCCTATCTTGGTATCATTATAGCAGAGAAAACTATTAACAGTAACAGTCTGTGATCAGAGCTGATTTTTTTATCCACTTGTATCATCTCTGTGTTAAACAGGCTTAAGTTGAAATAATTGAATTTGTGGCTGTGTCTGAATGCCTCTCTACTGGGGATTTTATATTAAGATATGCAGAAACAGTCTGCCCAGGCTCCCTTCCACCGTTTCTAAAGTGAAGGTGGCCTCATTGTGGAAAAGATGAGCACAGCGTTATCTTTGGTGTTTCATGAGCAAGATAGTTTTATGTAAGTGGGAGTTAGGAATTGGATGGATATGGTGTGGGAAAAATAAGGCTGGGAAATGTGAACAGTGATAAAACCCAAAGGACTGGGGTACAGGTTGTTACCCTACCTGATGTCTGTCACTGGACTCCAGAGCCCAGCACCTGTGCATAGTGGGGTCAGGCACTCAAATGGCTAATACATGCCTACGTGCAGAGTTGGAGACTGACTTAATTCCTAACAGTTTCTTAGAGAATGCAGTTTCAATGCTTGATGAGTAAGGTGATTTTCCTGGATCTATCCTTTGACTTTTGTCTATTTTTTCCCTCTTTCTCACAGAAAATGTCACTTGTGAAGAGAAAGCCAAAAAGAATGCCAACAAGCCTCTGCTGGATGAGATTGTGCCTGTGTACCGGCGGGACTGTCATGAGGAAGTGTATGCTGGCAGCCACCAGTATCCAGGGAGGGGGGTGTATCTCCTCAAGTTTGATAACTCCTACTCCTTGTGGAGGTCCAAGTCAGTCTACTACAGAGTCTACTATACTAGATAAAGCTGATGTTACAGAGCCTGGAGTCTAAGGTTAGACAGAAGATGACATTAATTTCTTTTGACTTTGATGACGCATTGGAGTCAGTGTTTACCTTCTTGATTTTGTTCTGATGGTTTGTGAACTCTTGCTGGGAACCAAGATTTCCTGAGACTTTTTAGCATTGATGCTCTGAGGTTAAAAGCAGTTCAGAAGACTCATCTAGCCCTTGGGTGCTGACCAACAGAGCCACTAGTAGATACTGGAGTTACGTGAGCTACGTGCTAGATATTCAGTCTCCAAAATAAACATCCCAGCGTTGACCCGACCTGGCTGGTGGTTAGTCCATTGCTGTCTGCTCCATGTGTTCTCCCAGAGCCCACAGATACAGCGCTATTGGGAATGCTGCTGTTGTGGTCTACATCAGCTTTGACTGAAGCTCAACAATTTGAAACTTAAAAACTCAAGACTTCACGGATTATAGTAGAAAAAGAAATGGCCTCAACTTGGTCTTACCTGAGTGATCCAGGTTGTTTTTGCTTTGGATATAGCTATTTAGTTAGTTATGTTACAGAGAATTATTTTCTGAGAGAATGTTAAACTTAGACTATTCAAACTCAGTAGATAATTGACACGTAAAGATACATAGGACAGCTCAGCATCCTTCCTCCCAGGTCCCTCAGACTCTCAGGCCTTTTCGTCCACTTACCGTTCACACTACTGCTAACAAAACTAGGTGGTTTTGGGGTTTTTTTTTTGGGGGGGTTTTTTGATACAGCTTTGTGAAACATCTCAAATTGAACTTCTTTTGTGTAAAAAGCATACAGCCAGGAGTTTTATGAGCTCACATTGGCACCTACTGAATTAAAGTATGCAAAATCATTTAATGTAATTCAGCATTTGAGGAGTACCTTTGCACTAATAGAAAATCACTGCCAGGGACAGTCCAAATTCCTTCCTATTTATTATTAGGGCACAGACTCCATGATCCCAGTTTGGAATTACATACTAGAGAAAATTGGAAATGCACAGGCCCATGCTTAAATGTTACAGCTTTAATCTGTAGTGTGTCTTACTGGTGGGAAAAGGGACATCTTTGATTTTCTTAGGAGAACAAATCCACATTCATTGTTTCTAATTGTATAAGTGGTTAAGTATACAGGGGGGCGTGGGATAGGTAAATAGTGACAGAGACAATATATGCCTGTGTTGTTTTGTCACTGAAAAACTTAGGTTTAGTTTTGACATCACAGACTACTTCCACCAGGGGTCCCCTTGGCTAGCTGCAGTGTGCACAGTTCACTACATTCACACTATTTGAGGTTCTTGTCAGCTGCATTTCTTTCTGTTTTTAATGCCTGGTTTTATAGGTATTTAACTCTGTTCTCTTTTGGTTATTAAGAAACTGGATTTTTTTTCTCCTAACCAGTGCTTAATCTGTGTTTTTTGAATTTTGATCCAGAAGTAGTCAAATGTCTATGCTGTTACATCCAGAATATTCATTAGGCTGCCCCACAGCTCTTCTGTATATATAGAAACCACAGAGTTAGGATTTTTTTTTAATGAGAAAAATACTGTATTTAAAATGTAAAATAAACTTTTAAAAAGCAGGCACTAATATATATTTCTTTCAGCCTTTGATTACAGTTTTGTCCTTGCACATGTTAAGATAAATTATCTTCTAAAATATTGTTCTTGGGAGCAGTGTATGTCACTTACATAGCAGTCTCTGTCACCTGTTCATAGCTGAACATTTTTGGTTCTAAACTTTTTTATCGCCTTTGGCTGTTGATTAGTACCGTTCAAGTGCGATTTCAAAAAGATCTCAAAGTAATATATTTAATCAATTAAAATGTTTATCTGTAACTTGTTGATGTTTCTATTAATACAATTCCCTGAATCATTTAACTGTCTTTTTTCATTTAGATAGAATTAAGAAATGCCTTAGATGGTCTTTTCTGTTTGTTTAGTTGAAGATTACCAGACTCTTTCTGGTCAGCTAGTTTTCCCTTCGAGTTACAATGGATTTTAAATTGTCCAGACTTGACAAGGAGTGTTGGCTTTTCATCCTAGATGACCAGCTCAGACAGTTCCTGTCCAGAGCTGCCCTGAGGTGTGGCCTGTGCTGTGACGTGGGGGGTGGTAGTGTGTTTTATAATGGCTCCTGGGGTGTGTGGCCTCTCATTGGGATAGAGGGTTACAGAGCTTAAGACCACACTGGATGCAAGGTACTAGGGTTTGTTTGGTTTTTGTTTCTGGGTTGTTTTGTTTTGTTGAAATTTGGAGCTGAGTGAGCTGATTACGTTGATCCCTAAGCCATGTGGTGTACCTTGGTGTCAAACCCAAAAACAGTTCAGGGGAGCTGTTGTGTAGCTGCTTACTTTGGAGGCCGAGTTTTAATCTTTAGTGCTCACCTTACAGAAGAGGAGAAGTGACTGCTTCCAGATCATAAATGGCTGCATTTGTCTCTGCAGATTAGAATGTGACACTACAGCAGCCCAGACCATCTTTGCTTCATTCCAAAGCTTTTAATACAACCTAAAAATGTATGCCAGTGTATCTATTAGGAGTAGAGCAAATCTTAATTCACTTCTAGTCACCAACTTTTTTTAAATTTAATTTAATTAATTAATTTATTTTTTGAGGCAGGGTTTCTCTGATGGGGAAAGTACTTCTGTGTATGTTTATCTTATTGATTGTTAAAATACTGTTTGGCCAATGAGATAGCAAGTTAGACGGGACTAGGAGTCAAAGAGGATTCTATGAAATGTAGTAGAGAAGTGCTGATCCAGACAGGAAGTGACATAGCAAGGAGACTCATATTTAAAGAAGGAGAAACAGCAAGCGTCCCTCTTTTCTCCTCTCTGTGGCTTTGGAGGCTGTCCTGGAACTAGCTCTTGTAGACCAGGCTGGTCTTGAACTCAGAGAGATCCACCTGCCTCTGCCACCCCAGTGCTGGGATTAAAGGCGTGCACCACTAACGCCCGGCTCGCCAACTTTTTAAAATGTGAATGAACCAGTATTAGACATTAGGATGTTGGTGTGTGGCCAGGCTGGCCTCGGACTTACTATGTAACCCATGCTGCCATGAATTCTTTGTCCCCCTGCTTCTACCCTCGGAGTGCTGGGATTATAGATGTGTAAGACTACACCCAGCCAGTGTTAGACTTTTAAATTTATTTATTCATGTGTGGCTGTTTTGCCTGTATGTATGCCTGTGCACCGTGTTCCCACTTAGTTGGTGCAAAGACCAGAGAGGCATTGGACACCCTGGAACTGGAGTTACAGACAGCTGGGAGTCACCATGTGGATGCTGGGAACTGAACCCAGGTCCTCTGGAAGAGCAGCCAGTGCTCCTAACCACTGAGCATCTCTACCTCCTGTTTCGTTTCTCATGCACTTGCTTGCAGTCCTTTTGCTGAATTGGGTTGTCTTGTTTTGTTTGCTTCATTTGTTTTTAGTTTTTTAGAGTAAATTATTGCTCTCTTGCTTTCATCTCATTGCTCTGGCAGTTCCCAAGTGCTTAACCATATTTTCCAGTTATGATAAAATGTAGGTGCACTAAACTACCTCCATTTTTATGAGGTCACATGGTACTTTCGAGCCGTTGAATTAATCTTATGAGGATACATAAAGATACACCTGTGAGCTGTGAATTAACTATTTGAATTATTTGATCATGTACTTAATTTGGTACAGGAAATTAAGTGGGCTGGCATTGCCATATAATTGACACTGCCTTGCTTTTTGTTCAAGTTCTTACTTTGTAATCCAGGCTGGCCTGGAGCTCCTTATGTAGCCCAAGCTGGCTTCAAATGCACAATGTTCCCTCTACCTCAGCCTCCTGTGCTCTGGAACCACAGGCATGAACGGCTGCACCTGGCTGAGTGTATGTAGTCAATATGATTTAGAAGTACAAATTGAAACATTTGCTTTGTCTCTGAATAACCACACACACATTGGATTATGATGTACACATTATTTTTAACTCTAAAGTATAACTAGGGGCTACAGACATGGCTCAGAGGTTATGGAGCTTGTGGACCGACAGGGGTTCAGTGCCCAGCACCCACATCAGGCTGCTCACAACTATGACTCAAATCCCAGAGAATCTGGTGGTCTTTTCTGACCTCCTTGGGCGTCCATCCACCTGTGAACATACTGGTGCAAACACATACATGCATGTAATTAACAATAAATCTCTTCTAAAGGAATTCCAGGTTGTTTTGGAAAACTTTTACAGATACTAAATACAGGTCGAATAACCAATATCCTAAATGCTTGGGAACACAAATGTGTCTGGTTTTAGGCTTTTTCAGATATTGGAATGTTTCTGTAGATATTATGAGATGTCTTGAGGCCTGAATATGAGCATGATAGTCATTTCTGTTTGATGCACATTATACTCGAAGCCTGAAGAAAAGTTTTATTCAATACTTGGAGTCTGCCTGCATTTGACTGTAACTCATCAAGTGAGATTGCTTACAGATTTTTCTCCACTTGTGCATCAGTGCTCAGAAGGTATTTGGAACTTTGAATTTTCAAGTGGTTCAGCAGGTAAAGGTTCTTGCTGTGCTATTTGACCAGCTGAGTTCATCCTCAGAACCCACCCCATGTGAGGGTAGAAGGAGAAATCCACGTTCCACAAAGTTGTCCTCTAATTTCCACATGTGAACTGTGGCATGTATATGCCCTCATACACAAACACACACACAATAATAATAAAGTTTAATTATTAAAAAAGAAAGAAAGAAATTCCACTTTGTTTGCCTGGTAACTACTAATAGAATAGAGCATTCCTTCTGTTGATTGAATTTCCTCTCCTGAAAATTCCCTGTGTCCTTTACACATTTCAATTAAGCATGTGGTGTGTGTGTGTGTGTGTGTGTGTGTGTGTGTGTGTATGCACGCGCGCGCTCGCGCTCTGGAGTGCGCTCACCACATGTGTACATGGTGCCCACAGAGGTCAGAAGAGGGTGTCAGATCCACTAGAACAAGTTGTGACCTGCCCTTATGGGACCTGAACCTGTGCAAGAAAAGTAAGCTCTCTCAACCACTGAGCCATCAATTGAATAATTTCAAAGGATATTATTATGTTTAATTGAATTTAAGCTGGGTGATGCGTGCCTTAAATTCCATTACTCAGGCCTGGCGTTGGTAGCGCACGCCTTTAATCCCAGCACTTTGGAGGCAGAGGCAGGCAGATCTCTGTGAGTTCGAGTCCAGCCTGGTCTACAGAGCGAGTGCCAGGATAGGCTCCAAAGCTACATAGGGAAACCCTGTCTCGAAAAACCAAAAAAAAAAAAAAAAAAAATTCCATTACTCAGAAGCAAGTGGGTCTCAGTGGATTTGAGGCCAGACTGGTCTCTATTGCAAGTTCTAGGATAGCCAGGGCCACATAAACAATCTATAAATAAACAAATAAATAAATAAATAATATATGTAGTTTACAAGGTTGGCAAATGGCTCAGTGGGCAAAAGCACCTGCCACCAATCTTGAGGACCTGAGTTCAATCCCCATTACCCATAGGGTAGAAGGAGAACTTCTGAAAATTGTCTTCTGACCTCCACATTGAAACCATGGCACGTGCACCCACGATTGATTACACCTGCACACAAAAAAGTCTAAAAACATTTCCCAATTCTAGTGTGTGTGCATAGATGTTTTAAGTTGTTAGTTTTTATTCCTGTATATATTTTTGCTTATTTTGTTTGTTTGTTTGTTTTTTTGTTGTTGTTTTTTCGAGACAGGGTTTCTCTGTGGCTTTGGAGGCTGTCCTGGAAGTAGCTTTTGTAGGCCAGGCTGGTCTCAACTCACAGAGATCCACCTGCCTCTGCCTCCTGAGTGCTGGGATTAAAGGCGTGCGCCACCAACGCCCGGCCTGCTTATTTCTGTATGTATGTGTTTCTATACTGTTAGATTGATGTTTGTCTGTTTACATATATTTTAATTTGGGGTTATTTTGTTGTTTTTCAAGACAATGTGTCTTAAAGTTAGGGTTTCTGTGCTGTGAGGAGGCATCATGAAAACATGTGATTGAGGTGGTGGTGGCAGTTTAGTTTCAGAGGGGAGCGTGGCAGCGTGCAGGCAGATACAGTTCTTTCTAGTGGAGGAGCGGAGAGTCCTACATCTTGCAGGCAACAGGAAGTGGACTGAGACTGGGGATGGGATCCTGAGCATAGGACAGCTCAAAGCCCGCCCCACAGGCACACACTTCCTCTAACAAAGCCACACCTCTTAGTAGTGCTACTCCCTGTGAGATTATGGGGACCAGTTACATTCAAACTACCACACAGGGTTTCTCTGTACTTCTGGCTGTCCTGGAGCTCACAAGAGATCTGCCTGCCTACACCTCCATGATGCTGGGATTAAAGGTGTGTGCCATCAACACCCAGTTTAATGGCTTAATTTCATGTTTGGTTTTTTTGGTTTTTTTATGGTTTTCAGTCAGGGTTTCTCTGTGTAACAGTCCTGGTTGTCCTGGAACTCTCTCTGGAGACCAGGCTGGTCTGGAACTCACTGAGATCCACCTGCCTCTGCCTCCCAAGTGCTGGGACTAAAGGCCAGTGCCACCACCATCTGGCTTACTTTCATTTTTTGATGTGTGTGTCTATGTGGGGTTATGTGAGCCATAGTGTAGGTACCCTTAGGCTAGAAGAGGAAGTCTGGTCTCCTAGGGCTGGAGTTAAAGAAGAGGTTCCCTCCCCTTGTCAATGTTCAATTGTTCTAATGATACCACGACCAAGGTTTCAAAAACTCCAGAGTAAGACCCTATCTTGAAGGGAAAAGGGGGTAAGAAGAGGGCCAAAAATATCCTCTGCAGCTGGAGGATCATTAATTATGAATTCAAGCCTGGGTTACTCAGGTTACTGTGTGCCAAGGCCACGTAGCAAGACTGTCTCAGAAAAAAAAAAAATAGCTGGGTGGCGGTGATGCACACCTTTAATGCCAGCACTAGGCAAGCGAGTCTCTCTAAGTTTCAGGCCAGCCTGGTCTACAGAGTGAATTCCAGGTCAGCAAGGCCTATACAGTGTAACCATATCTCAAAAAAAAAAAAAAAAAAAAAAAAATCTACTTCAACTGGTTGAGCTTTCTGAGAAGCCCTCCTGATGTGGGAGAAAACCATCCCCTAACCCTGACCATCCCCACACACCAGGGGAGGTAGTCTGTTTTCTTGTTGACCTGTGACCTCTGATCATCTAGGAAATGAGCAATGCATCGCTGGCAGGTTGAAGGAAGTATGTGTAAAACACTCTGGCAGCCAGTAAACAATAAAAATAGTCAAATGGGGGAGGATGGTGCCTCTTTCGGCCTTTGCACCCCTCAATAGGCTGTTGAGGTCCCCAGAACCCTGCTGCTGGATGTGGGCATGTGGGCCGTTTCCTCCCTTTGGACCTTGCTACAATAAACTGACTAGTGCCAGTTCCAACAAGAAAGGTGGCTGCCTCCCCTGCAAGGAGTGTCACTTCTCTAGCAGGAACTAGAGTAGACTTTGGCACCTGGAAAGCTGCTAAAGGGTCTGGCTAGTGTGGCACAGGTGGCTGCGGGGGTGCCATCGGCCCTGAGCTGTGTGAAAGGTCAGCTGGGTTTGCACAGCCACAGACTGTCATCCTGTTGCCCCTGTTACTCGTGCCTCAGCCTGCGTGTGTAACTAGGTGCTGAATTGGGGACAGATGTCATCAGGCTTCCCACAGCCTGGGAGCAGCTTGCATCAGGGTCTCTGTCACCTTCAATAACAACTTATTAAAACTGGGCATGAGCGCCCAGCGTTGGTGGCACACACCTTTAAACCCAGCACCGGAGAGACACAGAGGCAGGTGGATCTCTGTGAGTTCAACACCAGCCTGGTCTGCAAGAGTGAGTTCCAGGACAGCCTCCAAAGCCACAGAGAAACCCTGTCTCCGGAAAAAAAAAAAAAAAGAAAGAAAGAAAAAAAAAAAAAGAAGAAGAAGAAGCAAGGGCCAGGCTCGGTGGCATATCCCTGTAATCCCAGGACTTGAGAACTAAGGGGAGGAAGATCAGAAGTCCAAGGCTAGCCTGTCTCAACAAAAGCAAAGAAAAAGAGGAAGCCCAGGGCTAGTGCCTGTGCCCAGCATGCACCTGGCCCTTGATTCCGACCCCACAACTCAAAATGGAGGTTGCAGCTTCTAGAATTAAAACTCCAGCCACTGGTTTCCTTTCCCAGAGGCTGGTCTTGAAGCATTCAAAGCAGCTGTCTTCTGGGCACGACCCCCTGAAGCTTGCTCTCAACTCAACCAATGCAAGGCTCTTCTGGGATGAGCCTTGTTGCCAAAGGGTACAGTCACCTTTTCTGGAAGGCCTGAGACTTTTCCTTGGTTAACAATAAAAGGACATTGCTGTCCCCTGTTCTGAGCAACCCCGCTGGGCAGCCCCAGAGGAGATGCTGGGATCAGCAATAATTTGGAAGGTACCAGGCCCAGCATTGCTTGAAACCAGTCCTTCTGGAAGTTCGTGCTTCAGTCAACAGAGGCCAGCTTGTTAGAAATTCCAAACATGAGACCCCGCCCTTACCTAACCAGAAACTCTGGGGTGGGACCACTGCCTGCAGTGTTGAAAGCCCCCAGGCGTCTCTGGTGCACCCTTGAACTTGAGAGCCCTCTTTGTTGGTACTGCCTGGTGCAGCTGGTCTAGCATTCTGTCACTGGAGGCACTGAAAGTCTTTCGGGCGGGGGGAGCCGAAAAGGTCTTGCTCTGTAGCTCCTGCCTCGCCCTCCGGAGAGCGGTGATTGCATTACAGGTGTGTACCACCACTCCCCTCTGAAGTCTGGAGTCCCGGAAACCTTCTAGTGCCAAGCAAACAGAAATGGCTTGCCACCAGGAACTTTGGGTCTTGTGTTTTATTGGGTTCCGGTCTAGTTTGCTCTTTGTTGCTATGACAAACACCATAAGCAAAAGCGACTTAGAGAAGGTTTGTTGGCTTACATGTCCACATCACAGTCCATGAGCAAGGGAAGCGAGGCAGGAATCTTAAGCAGGAACAGTAGAGGAACCACTGCCTACTGGCTTGCTCTCCATAACTTGCTCAGCTTGCTCGCTTATACAACCCAGGGCCATCTGCGAGTGGTGCCACAGTCCACATCCATCTTCAATCAAGACACGCCCACAGGTCAGTCTGTCAGGCAGCTCCTCAGTTGAGGTTCCCTCTTCCCCGTGACTGTAGTTTGTCAAATTAACAAGAATTAATCAGTGCAGGTGTTGTGAAACAATTTCCACCTGAAAAATGAGAAATAAAAATAGTATCTTAACGAGATTCACTCATGAATCTGCGGCAGCAGCATGGCCTGGGAGAGCTCATCCCTGCTCTGCTTTGTAAGCTCCATGGCTCAAGGCCAGCACGGCCGGCTCAGTCCCATGTCCTGCTTCCTGTTCCGAGCCCCTCACGCAAACCTTGGGTGTCTCTGGCTATTGATAGTTGCACAGGTGCTCCCAGGTCGATGGACTTCAGACGCGGGTCACTGCCATCAGGAAACAGCTGAGTCACGAACTCCCAGGTCCAAGGGGAGGAAGCAGATTCCAGGGTCTGTGGAGGACTGCCCGGCCTATGTTGTAAGAAGTGCGTGAGGTGGAAGAGAGGGTGCTGCCGTCTTTGGCGACACTATCACTGGTTTCAGTTTGCCAGCATCCGTTTATTTCCTCTGCCCCTCCTTTCTGGGACACATACATTGTAGGATGTACTGAGACTGCAGCTAGTGCTCTGCAAACCTGCTCTCTGGTACTTGGAGCCTGAGATACCTTTAGATGCTGGGAGTGGGACAGATGTGGCCCTGCAGCCAGGGGGTGGGGGTGGGGTAGGGTCGGGGTGGGGGTGGGGGGCTCCGCAGTTAGTGACTGACTGCTGCTGCTGTTCCTTTCCTAGATACACGAAGACAAAGATAGGCCCTTATGTGGATGAGGATTTAAAGGAGTTCGAGTCATTTCTTGCCTCAGTACTGTACCCTGCCTGGTGTCCACTTAAGTCTTTCAGTTTCCCGCCCAGCACATTCCACTTGGGGCAAGGGACCTGTAGAGTCATCCTTGAGCCTGCATGCCCGACATGGCAGGTCTTCCAGCTGGTCCTGCGTTTTCTTTTCTGCGGCTGCTGCTGGCTCCTCTGCAGAGGTCAACAGTGGCGCCCATATTCCTGCCCCTCCTCTGTGGAGCTCTCTCTGAACCTGTGCAGATTTGAAAGACGCTGTAGCTCTCCTGGGCTGTTGCAGTCTGTGCCACAACCTGCATTCCAGCCCCGTTTCTGGCCGGGACACAGCCAGTGTGACCATCTGCAGCCGCCATACTCCCCAAGTCTCAACCTCTCAGAATTAATTGTATGCGGCTCAGCCAGGTTTCGGAGAGAACATCCCGGTCTTCAGGAGCCCAGGGGTCAGACCTGTTCGCTCTTCTTGGGAGGCCGCCGGGGAAGGCGATCTTGTTAGCTTTGGTTCCACCTAGTGGACATATCTGGACATGCAAGGACTTACTTGGTCTTACATTCTGCCCTGTTTCCCTTTCTAAAATCTTCATTAATTTATGTGGGGTAGGGGCACTCACCACTGAGTAAGTGGAGGTCAAAGGACAACTTACAGGGGATTGTTCTCTCTTCCATCGTGTGGGTCCTGGGCATTCCACTCAGACCTTCGGGGTTGGCAGTAAGTGGTCAGGTCTGTCCTCCTCTCCTCCCCCTCCCTCCCTCTCTGAACAAGCTCTCAGTATATAGCCCAGCCTAGCCTCTGGAGTGGTATAAGTACAAGATGCTACCACACTGTGCTGTGCTTTGAATTTTTGAGCCCCCAGTCCAAAGCCCAGTCTCTCACTGGCACCCAGCTTATCACACAGTGCCAGCTGCCTGGCCAACACCAAATCAGCACACCTGCAGATGGCACCAACACAGCCTCAGACAGAGCCACTGCCCCCCAGGCCCCAGACCTGCACTCAAATGTTTGTACAACATAGTACCTAAGATGAGCTTTGGTTCACACCTGTAATCTCAGTAGTCTGGAGACGGAGGCAGGAGGTTGGAAAGTTTGAAGCCAGTCTTGGGTACACCGTGAGATCCTGCCTCGAAAAACAAACAGCAAAGAGTCTCTGGTGTCCGTGATGCAGCAGAGGGAAACAGCACAAATGTCCATCCAATGCTGGTGTCCATTCTGTGGTACCTTAACCCTGTCCTAGAGGAACTTCTACCAGTCACACTGAAGGATAATGTAAGCCGGGCATGGTGGTTCACGTCTGTAATCCCAGCATTCAGGAAGCTGAAGCAGGAGGATTGCCTTGAGTGCCAGGCTACTGGGGCTACATAGTGAGTTCCAGGCCAGTTTGAGCTATGACACTGTCTCTCCTTTCTCTCCCTCCAAATCACAGTGCTTCCATGGATCCATTCGGATTTATTTACTTTTTATTCTTTGTGGGTTTTTTGTTTGTTTGTTTGTTTGTTTGTTTGTTGACGGGGCATCTCTATGTGGCCCTTGCTCTCCTGGAACTCACTGTGTAGACCAAGCTGGCTTTGAACTCACAGAGATCTGCTTACCTGTGTCTCCTGAGTACTGGGATTAAGGGCGGCATCATCATACCTAGTGCCATCCACACTTTCTTTGGAGTTCTGAGCAGTTCTCTGAGCTGCTCAGCTTTCAATGCCCAGACCTCTGGAGCTGAAGCCAGGTGCGTGGCCCTTCCTGGTGTTACAAGTGAGTAACACCACCTGGTCAGCATAAAAGGCCATAGGCCACATAAGCGAGATAGCAGTGCTTGCACGGCAGGAGCAGCATCAGGACCAGCACGTAGTCAGGATGTGACTCACTGAAAGCAGTTTCCATGCAGTGGGAGACAATTGTTTTGTGTGTGTCCTCTGGGTAAATGGGGACCCAGGAAGCTCAGTGGCTCCCACCTGTGCTGTCCCAGGCTTTGCAGACTGTGATGAATATTTTTGTGTCATTGTGAGAAAGTACCTGATGGAAACAACTTAAAGAATGAAGGACTTGGCTGGGCACTGGTGGTGCACGCCTTTAATCCCAGCTCTTGGGAGGCAGAGGCAGGCGGATCTCTGTGGCCAGCCTGGTCTACATAGTGAGTTCCAGGACAGCCAGGGCTATACAGAGAAACCCCATCTGAAGGCAGGTAAAGGACATATTTTAGCTCATGGTTTAGAGATTTCCACCCACGGTCCTTTAGTCCATCAAGTCTGGTCCCAGTGAAGGCAGAGCATCTCAACAACGAGGCAGGGTGTGGGAACCAGGTTGTTTACATCTAGGTAAATGGAGGTGGGGACAAGAAGGGACAGGTACTCTGTATCACCTTCAAAGGCACCTGCCCCAAATAACCTACTTTCTCCAGCTAGGTGCCATCTACTAAAGATTCCCCAAAGAGCACCAACAGCCAAGGACCAACCATTTGATCTAGAGGAGACACTCCCGCTGAGTGGGAGGCCACTTTTCCTCCAGCAGGCACATCTAGAGATAACTGGAAGAAGTGCACATGCCTGGCCCATTTCATCATGGTATATGCTTGGACAAACTTACGGGGCGTGACTGTCACTTTAAATGCTGGCGCTCAGAGGGGCTGCCTCCTCAGGAAACTACTACAGTTTGGATGCTGGTGTCTCAGCTCCACAGTGTCAGGTGGTCTCTCGAGGATCCCTCCCCAGTAGATTGGGATCCTTATAGAAGAGTCAGAGGTTGGAGGAAGTGGCCTTTTGTCAAGGACCCCCTCCCTCCGTGTGAGGACAAACATGTTTCCCTTGAAGGAAGCAACAATAAAGTGTCACCATAGGAGGGGACACAGAGCCTCCCCAGACACCAAATCCCACCAGGCCTTGATATCAGCCTTCCCACCCTCTACAACAATGGTTTAGTTTGGTTTGGTTTTGAGACAGGGTCACATAGCCCAGACTAGCTCTGGAACTTACTGTCACCAAGGATGACCTTGATCTTGATCTTCTGATCCTCCTGTCTCCACCTGCCCCGGTGCTGGGATTACGGATGTGCACCATCGTGTCTGGTTTTACGCCACCCCGGGGCTCAAACTTGAGGGGCCTTCCTGCATGTTGGTACTTTACCAGTGGAGCTACACTCCCTAGACCCCCTCAAGCCTCCAAACCCTGAAGACAAACTCCATTTGTTTATGCGTTACCCAGCCTCCTCACATTCCTCCCCACCTAACCAACCTTCTTTCCAGACATACAAAGCAGAAGGAAAGCCTGCTCCTCCCTGGGACTCTCCTTGCTCTGTAGGCCTCGAGATTCCTGCAGACTCAAACCACCCATCCTCCCCGCCCAGCCGGAGCTAAGGGCCAACTCCATCAGGCAGCAGGTACTGTAGAGGGGACTCTGCTGAGGCTCCCCACCTAGCTCCCTTCCTTAGAGGTCCCCAGCAGAACCAGGACTAAGGCCAGCCCCACCCCCACTCCCACCCTCACCCCCACCCCCACCCCAGCTTCTCCCATCTCTCTCCTGCGGCTCCCGCTGCAGCACGGGGGAAGTTGCCTGGGTTAAGGATCTCAGCTCAAGATTGTGCCTGGGTAGAGCGGCCCTCCCAGGTTGCCAGGGCAGCACAGCGGTGTCCGGGTCACATTTCCAGGCAAGAACCTAAGAACCGAGTCTGTGTTGATCTGCAGCCTCTGATAAGTTCGGAAAACAAGGAGAATTTGAAAGGGGGAGGATCAGCCACCGTCCGTGTCCCCTGCAATGACTAGGGGCTCTTCCACTTCGGCCTGCTGGCCTCAGGCCTCCCACCCAGGATGTGCGGCATCCAGTGGCGGGTCCACGGCTCGGGAGTAGGAGGTTGCGACACCAGCACAATAGCCACCATTTCCGATGGTTGCGCGCTCCCCGCCCGCTCCTCCCAGGGCACAGGCCTCGGGAGCACTCCTCGCCCATTTGGTGGCCCAGGTGTTCCCCAGCGGCTTCCAGGAACTTAAGTGTCAACGAAAGCATGCTTCCTTTCTGCAAACAAGGAGACTCTGTGGGTCTGTGGATCTGGGTCACCCCGCCCTTTGCGGTCTGGGGACCCTGCGCCCCAGGCTCCCGAGATGGCCACCAGAGGGCGCACGAGCGCCGCCACGAGCAGGACCTCCGCCCCGGGCGCGGGACCCGGGCCAGGGCGCTGCGGGGGGGGGGATCAGACCCGGCCTGGTCACACGGTGCCCCTGGGCAGGGTGACCCAGTGATCTGGCTCTGCGGAGGGGCCACCGTGATGGCCCTCTCCAGGACCCGAACCAACAGGGATCACCAGCCCAGAACCCAGTTGGGTCACTGTGTGACCTCCACCAGGCGCTGGCCCGACTTGAACTAGGTCTCTGGCTGTGACAGCCAGCACCGCCTGGATAATGGGGTACGATTCCGAGGCTCCCTCCAGCGGGCAGTAGAGTAGAGGTGGCCTGGGGACCCTTGGAGGCTCCCTGCAGGGACTTAACAAGGGCTTTTTATGTTTCAAAGACGGTGGGAGTGGGGAGCCTCCAGGTCCTAGTGCACTCCTCTCCCCAGACTGAGATCTTGTTCATGCGCATGGCAACCACAATCCGAAGCCCCCTTTCTTTTCAGTAAGAATTCTGTCCTGCCCCCTTTCTTTTCAGTAAGAATTCTGCCCTGCCCCCTTTCTTTTCAGTAAGAATTCTGTCCTGCCCATTCGCAAACCTGCATGGGAAAAAATAATAATAAATGTAAAATGTCTCAGCGAATAAGATGCAGGCAAATCACTCTCCCATTAGGCTAGCTAGGGATTTGGATGTAATTGTTCTGTAAAAATTACGCTGGTGAAAGTGCTACAGAGCTGCTGTCGTTTTAATTAGTGTACCCCATGTATGCAAGGCTTGGTCCCAGTTTGGTGCCACTGGGAGGTTGTGCAACCATTAAGAGGGGGTGGTGATTTGGGCGCTGAGAATCGGGTAGTGGGATCCCGTCCCCCTCTTCCCTGAGCCGTGACTGGCTTTCATCTACCGAACCCTTCTCCCATGATGGACCATTACAGTGGAGTTTTGGAGCATCTGAGTCAACTGATCATGGGACGCTGTGAGCCAAAGGAAGCCTTCTCTCTTACTGGGTGACTGGCTCAGGCGTTGTAGCAATGGAAGCTAGGACAGTGCCAACTGTCATCTACCAGGTAGAGCTCTGTGTACCGCAAAGGCGCCCTGGGCCTGGGTGGCTCCTGGTCCCTCTGATCCACTCTAGCACAGAGTCAAGCTTCTGTTCCACCTGGCCCGGGGCTCCTACAGCTCGCCTCCACCTCCACTCCTTAAGTAGGGTTCTGTGACTGATCTGTGTGGTTTGTAATGGTCCTTTAGCCTCCCAGATTCAGGCTTCTGTCTGCTCAGCGTGAGGAGTACTTCCCAGCCCTTCCTCCCACACTCAGCCCTGTGGGGCACCTCTCTGGGCCCTCGAAGCTAGAGGACCTTGGCTGCTCAGCCTCCAAGGGACCAAACACCTGCTCAGGCCATCCTCTCCCAACCTCCCTGGCCATCAGCAGAAACCATGGTTGTTCATTTGCGGCCTGTAAATTCTTTCAAAGTGACTGAGGAGATGAGAGGGGAAAGTTAGCACTTGGAAGGAGGTGGCAGTCTTTGGTATTATAGAGAATTCCCCTGCCTTAAGAAAAGCTAAGGGAACTTGAGACTCAAATGAAGCCTTCACTTCTGGAATCTGGTCTCGCTAGTTGAACCCAAATTGCCTGTGAAGGACCTTTCTTGAGAAAATATCACTGGTGACACAGGTCTATCACATGAACAATTCTGGAGACAGAGGAAAATTTCTAGTTCAAGGCCTACCTGGGCAACAGGTCCAGTTCAAGGCCAGGTTGGGCAACTTAGTGTGCTCCTATCTCAAAATAAAGGTGATAGCTGGTAAATTGACTCTGCCTGGGCACTTGTCACCAAGCCTGAGAGCAATCCTCATACTCACATGGTGGAAGGAGAGAACCCTCAGGTTGTCCTCTGACCTTTACACGAATGTTGTGCAGACACATGCATACACACATACACATAAGTAAATGTGAAGACAATAAGCAAAGGAAGCAAAGCGGGCCGGTGCTGGAGATGTAGAACACGCGCCTACCATGTGTGAAGCCCCAGGTTGGACCCTCAGCACTTGGGCAGAGCAGGGGGCGGGGCTGGGGGCCTGGAGCAACGGCTCAGACCTTGCTGCTCTTGCAGAGCTCCTGTTAGGTTCCTAGTACCTCCATTAAGTGGCTGTCACTTCAGTTCCAGGGCTTTGACACTTTCTTTTGGCTCCTTGGGTACCTTTATACACACACATACACACACACACACACAGGCACACACACACACACAGGCACACACACACACACAGGCACAGGCACACGCACACTGGAGAGATGGCTCAGTGGTTAAGAGCACCTGCTGCTCTTTCTGAGGACCTGAGTTTACTTCCTACCATCTAGGTCAGGCTGTTCACAACTGCTTGTAACTCTAGCTCCAGAGAATCTGAAGCCTCTGTACTCATGTGCGCGCGCGCGCACACACACACACACACACACACACACACACACACACACACACGCACAATGAAAAAAAGATAAATGTTTTAAAATTGTACATTTTTATTTAGTTTGTGTGTGGTCTCTTTCCTTCACCTCCCTGTTAAGCACCAGAGCTTCCGACCCATCCAGAGAGGACAGGCCCCTGCTCAGACCTAGTTCCCCACAAATACTAACAACCGCTTTGTCACTCACAGCACAACTGTGAGTGACAAATGGTGAGAGCCCTTGCCCCAGGGGACAGGGCTGGGCCCTCAGAACTCTGTAGCTGTGGGGACAATGAAACTCAGAACAAGTATTTTCTAACTGCTGAGGTTTTAAGTTGGTCTGGTGGCAAAGAGAGAGCTGGGGCAGCCCAGGAAGAAGAGAAACAATACTCCCTTTAGCCCAAGAAAAGAGAGCCTTTGGCTTTCCAGACATGAGCTGATGAAGTGAGGCCATCAGTAGTTGTACTGGCCAGCTAGCCCCACCCTTGGACCCAATCTAACCCTCTCCTCCTCCAGTCTTGGTTGTCATTGCTCTGAGCCATCAAGCCAGTGTCCTGAGGCAGTCCCCTCCTGTCCTGGGGCTGGAGGTGTCCCTGGCAGGTGCTTACTTGACCCATGGATGTAGAAATGCTCTCTGTATATCTGGGAGGCAAAACCTCTCAGTTGGAACACTGAACAGAGCCTGTTTTCCCAGATCCAGCCAGTCAGATGCTGGGGGTGGAGGTGCAAGGGTGGTTCCGGTTGTCCCCAAATGCCCCTCTGCCCCTTTGATTTCCTTATGAGCCAGGATCTAGACTTGGTGGAGCACTTGCCTACCATGTGCCAGTATCTTGTTGAACTTCCTTAAAGGAGGAATGACACTGGGGAAGCTGAGGCTGGAGGATTGTAGCAAATTCAAGGCCAGCCTGGGTCATAGAGAAAGATCCCTAGTCTCAAAACTAACAAACAAACAAATAAAAACAATGCAAATGACCAGAACTGGTGAGATGGCTCAGTGGGTGGCAGTATGCGCCATGAAGCCTGAGGACTGAGTTTGATCCCTTGGACTCAAACGGCAGAAGGATAGAACTGATGTCCAGGTCATCCTCCTGCCTACACATACATGCCAGGGCACATGGGTGCACCAACAGAGACAAACAAAAGTGCAAAAGATACCACCACCAAACGCTGGGGCTTGCTCCATTGCCCTGTGCTGGTCTCAAGCTCTTGAGGACCCAACCTCCTGTGTAGCTGGAACCAAAAGTATGGTCGCCACCCTTGGCTGGCTCCCTTCTGCCTTTTTACAGTATGAACTGCTGGGCTCGGCTCTGGGGTAAACTGATTGCCTAGCATTCAAGAGGACCTGAATTCCACCCCAGCCCCACAAAGAAAGAACTCTGAACTATGTGACTGTGAAGCTTACCCAACCGGTATGTAGGCAAAGTCATTATAAAAGCCAGGCGTGCTGGGATTGGTGGCGCACACCTTTAATCCCAGCACTCGGGAGGCAGAGGCAGGTGGATCTCTGTGAATCTGAGGTCAGCCTGGTCTCCAGAGCGAGTTCCAGGACAGGCTCCAAAGCAACACAGAGAAACTCTGTCTCGAGAGAAAAAAAAAAAAAAAGCCAGGTGCGGTGGTACACATGGGTATTCCTAGCACTTGGGGGTAGAGCCAAGAGGGCTGCAACTTCAAGATCATCGACAGCAATATAGTGCGTATCTGGGCAACATGAGACCCTGTCTTGAAAAACAAGATAATTCTGGGCAGTGGTGGCCCACACCTTTTAATTACAACAGTCTGTAGACACACAGGTGGATCTCTGAGTTCAAAGCCAGTCTGGTCTACAGAGCGAGTTCCGATACACACACACAAAAAAAAAATGTGTTTTTTTTTTTTTTGTTTTGTTTTTGTTTTTTCGAGACAGGGTTTCTCTGTGTAGCTTTGGGGCCTATCTGGAACTCACTCTGGAGACCAGGCTGGCCTCGAACTCACAGAGATCCGCCTGCTTCTGCCTCCCGAGTGCTGGGATTAAAGGCGTGCGCCACCAATGCCCGGTGAAAAAATGTTTTCTTATGTGTGTATGTTTTTATTTTTTTACCTTCTTGTATGTCTATGCACGACATAATGCAGTACCGGAAGAGGCCAGAAGAGGGCTCCTGGTCTCCTGGAGCAGGAGGTGAATACACTTGCGGGCAGCCAGGGTGCTGCAAATTGAACCGAGTCCCCTAGAAGCTCAACCAGTGCTGTTAACCCTTGAGCCAACTCTCTAGCCCACCCAAATCTCTATAAATACTTAAGTACATAAGCTGGAGCTGGAGAATCACAACAGAGTGACACCCAAATCCTTGGGAAAATAGCAGATGGGGCAGTGTTCTGCGGGAGCCAGCCCAAAGACCCACTGAGTAGGACAGGGGACACAGAGGGAAGCTGGGGCCTCCCTCATCCTTAGGGAGCTCCCTGCCCAGGCTGGGCCCTCTGCTCCCAGTTAACTCGCACTCTTCCAGCCTAGGGTACCTAGGATATTGCCATCGTTAACCGGTTACCAGGTCCCCTCCCCGCCGGGAGAAGAAGCTCACTTCTGTCTTCCCAGGGCGGGTGCCAAGGCACTGTGGGCTCAGCAGCAGTGAGACAGACAAGAAAAGCGAGAATGCCGTGTTTCAGCAGGAGTGGAACTCCCAAGTTCCCTCAACAAGCCAGTGATGGGAGCAGTTCTGGCTCCTGGCCAAGTCAGAGGTCCTCAGAAGTGGGGGAGAGGCTGGCAGAGAAAATCCGCACTACTGCCCCTCAATAGATCACACAAAGGGAGGGGTCATCCTCACAATTTGTCACTTTTGTTTCTAAAGTGATGAGGTGATGCCCCCAGGAGCCCAAAGAAACTCAGATTTGTCCTCTGCTATGGGGTGAGGCATGCTTCATCCCCTGCTCTACAAAACTCCTTTCCCCAGGCACTGGAGAGATGGCTCAGCAGTTAAGAGCACTGTGGGCTGTTCTTTGAGAGGAACCAGGTTCAATTCCCAGTGCCCACATGATAGTTCACAGCTGTCTGTAACCGCTGTTCAAGGGGATCTGATTCTCAAATACATACTTGCAGGCAAAACACCAATGTATATAAGATAAAAATAAATAAATAAAGCCTTTCTCCATAGAAGAGCTGCTCAGGGGGAGGGAGATCCTCACCCCTGAGCTCCCCCAAGTCTCTCTCTGAAAGGGGTCCATCATCCCACTTAATGTAAATTTCACTCAAATAAATGGTCCTTAGATTGTCCCCTTTCTCCCCTCTGTTTCTGCCTATGGCTGCATGTCCAGGACCAGGGTAGGCCCTGGAAGAAAAACCAGCCAGCCACCAAGTAACAAGAGGAAGACAAAAGAGCCCCAAGCAAGAAAAAAAAAAAAAAAAAAAAAAGGTATGAAAATAGGCTTAGCTACTTTGGGGTTTTCCTTTGTATTTATTTTTAGCAAGGATTGTGTGCCTAACTCTGCATTGAAATAGCTGATGCTACCTCATTGTTCCCAGGGACCTGTGCGTAGCAACCTAGCAGGCTTCAGGGAAGGCAATGGGTTTCCTGGCTCACCCAAGCTGAACCCAGAGCATTTATTTGACAGGGCCTTCTCCTCGTTGTACCTTTTGGGTGTGAAGGAAAACAACCCGAAGAAGGCTTCAGAGCTGAGGAGGCAGCCATGCTTGTGGACTTTAGGTTCCAAAAGGCATCTCCTGCTGACGGTTGAAAGTCCAGGAGAGGTCTCCACACCTGGCACTCCAAGGAGACAGAAAAGAGGCCACCCTCGATGGGTCTCACACTCACTCCATTTGGGACTTGGCCTTTCAGGATTTTTTCTCAGGAGAAGGGCTATGGGAAGACTTTCTAGTTGGCAAATCCTATCTTAAGATACCAAATCCTGAGCCGGGCATTGGTGGCGCACGCCTTTAATCCCAGCACATGGGAGGCAAAGGCAGGCGGATCTCTGTGAGTTCAAGGCCAGTCTGGTCTACAGAGCGAGTGCCAGGATAGGCCCCAAAGCTACACAGAGAAACCGTCTCGAAACCCTCCCCCCCCCAAAAAAGATACCAAATTCTGTCACAGCATCCCCTCAGGCCCACTGGTGTACATGGATCCTAGGCTACCAAGAGACCCTGAAGGTTGGAGGCTTGCGTGCGTGCGGAGGCAGGCGAGGAGCGGGTGTTGAGACACCTTTGTCCGTTCATGTCTCAGCACTGGTGACCTGGTGGCTGGACAGGAAGGACACACAGAGGTGGACAGAGTCCCCGCACAGGGTAAGGTTTAACCATCGTGGGCAGGAAGATTGCCATAGCGCCTTGCAAACGACTCTAGAATGCCGAGGAAGACAGTGCAACACAGGAACTTAATTCCTGCTCGGGGTCAGTTAGCACTTGACGAGCCCAGGTCAGAAGCCTACATACACTCCAGTCAAAGCTTATCTACAGAGGCCCCAGCGGCGTTACAAACTCGGGTGCTTTGACAAAGTGATTTATGTCCCACATGTGACCAGACAGAAAGACTGAGCTGGCACTTGGGCCCCGAAAGAGCTTCTGCAAATCCAGCAAGCTCCGGGTGGGTGCTGCGGTTGGTTCCCGGGGCTGAGGAGTCTGCTGGCCGCTCCTGCAGGAGGACAGCTGCGCTTCCTTCTAGGAGGAGATCCTGGCTCACAGCGGGTCCCTGCGGTGGCTGACCACACCACGACCTCCAGCGCGCCAGTCCCTCGGCTGCTCGTGAGCTCCAGTTCCTCCGTCTGTGATGGAGACAGTGGCCGTCGTGCAAGGTGGTGGCGAGGAGCCCGTAGGCTCTCAAATATCAAATTTCTGCTGCAGCGCCCTGCGGCTGTGTTACCACAGCAAGGTCAGGACCAGGGTCCCGACCTCTCCAGGGCCGCGGGCTCCAGCTTCCCGGACCAGCTTTCTTTTGGGGGGAGCGGCGCAGCCCAAGTGCGGGCCCCGGGTTGCCCCACACCCCTCCCCGAGGCACCGATCCCTCCTGTCCCTCTCCCACACCCCTCCCGCGTCCCAGCTCTTGGTTTCGTCTGGGCCTCGGGATCCTCCGGGTCCCACCGCGCGCCGCTCCGGGCAAACCTCCGGGCTCCGGCACGTTGAGCCTCGGAGCGGTTTCTGCCCCCGCCGTGGTGTGGGGACCTAGGAGCTGCCCCTCCGCCCCTTGCCTCGGCTGTAGAAGCAGCTGCGGGGTCCGCCCTGCCCCCTCCCCGGCGCGGAGAGCGGCTGCCAGGAACTGGAATATTAATAGGTACAAACTTCCTGGAAAGATTTTCGTCTTCGCGGTAGATGACCCCGCCTTGTCGGCCCAAAGAAAGAAAAGGCCTCCCGGGGCAGGCGACAGAGAGCCTGGGACCCGCGGGACCCCCGGAGCCACTGCTCTCTAAAGTTGGGGTTCATTGGTCGGGGACCCACTCGGTGGCCCGTCGCAGACACCGCGGTGCAGGGCTGGCCTGGCCTTTGTAAGCCAGGTCCCCAAGGAAGGAGTCCCGACGCCAGGGCGCGCATCTGCGGGAGCGCGGGAGCGCGGGAGCGCGCTCGCCCGGGGCCACCCTGCCCTCCTGCGGGGGAGGGGTGGAGAGGCTCCTCTTCCCGGGTAGGATAGACTTCTCTGGTCTCTGGTCACTTAGCAGCATCCAAACAACCCTGCTGCTGCTGCCCATAGGTGAGCGCCATCCCTCTCTCCAGGACTCCCTGGCCCAGCAGCAGTTGTGATCAAAGCCACCCGCTCCTTCCCAGCTGCCAGGAAAGGACAGATCCATCAGAAACACCCGAACACAACAGCCGCCCACTCCCCTGACAGCGGCTGCGGTTCCCAGTCTCAGGTTTCACCGCTTCCGACAGGGGCACCTGTCCTGGATAGTAGAGTCTTCTGCCCACCTGAAAGTCAGAAGCAAGAGGATCGCCCAAAGTTAAGGAGAGCTAGGTAGTGATCCCTTGACTTAACAAATTATTGCTACGTGGGCTTTGGTGGCGCAGGCCTTTATATACAAGAGCTAGTTCCAGGATAGGCTCCAAAGCTACAGAGAAATCCTGTCTCGAAAAATAAAATATAATAAAACAACAGCAGTGGAACAGATAATAAGACAGAGGCGATGAAAGCTCAAGGAAGGGAGGAAGAAGACAGAACTGTGCTTGTAGCCTTGTTTAAGGCTGGAATTGGGATCCCGTGCTTGGGAATGAGCAAGCCAGCCTCACAGGCCAATTAGCTAAGATGAAGACAAGCCTTGCTGGTTCCACCAGCAGTGTCGGATTCAGGAGGGCAGTTTTGGGCATGCTGGGTTTGATGCATTCATTGGTCATTCAAGGGTAGGGCTGAGCAAGTACTGGTCAGACAGGTCTCCACGCAGAGATGGTGTGGGTGCATGGACACCTGGGAGACACAAGTGAGCAAACACACAAACCTGCCTGTTCTGAGCTGCCCCCCCCCCCCGAACCACCAGCCAGCCACCTGCACTTATGAAACACATGACATTACAGAAATTATTTAGATAGGGTTTCAGTATGTAGCCCTAGATGGCCTGGAACTCTGTAGATCAGGCTGGTCATGAATGCAAAGATCAGCCTGCCTCTTGTTAGGTTTCAAAGTCTTTCTTCCTTCCTTCCTCCCTCCCTTTCTTTTCTTTCTTTTTCTTTCTTTCTTTCTTTCTCTCTCATTCACCCCTGTCTCCTGAGTGCTTGGATACTAGCCTGAACCATTTTTTAATTTTAATTAATAATTTAAATTGAAAAAATATTATTGACTCAGCTTTTTAAAGTCTTCATTATGTCTAGAACTATAGTAGAGACATCTGCTTTTTCAACTGTAGAGTTGATGAAATCTAAATACAGACCACGAACATTTCTCCATCCAGCTGCCACACTAATTTTTAATTATTATTGGAGCTAGAGAGATGGCTCCATGGTTAAGAGCGTTCTTGCTGCTCTTGCAGGAGTCTTACTTGTTCTCAGTATCCACATGGGTGGTGTACAGTTGCCTCTAACTCCAGCTCCAGGGAATTTTATTCTTCTCATTTTATTTTATGTGTATGGGTGTGTTGTCTGTGTGTCTGTCTATCTGTACACCACGGTGCCCAGGGAGGCCAGCAGAGGGCATAGAACCCTCTGAGTTGGCTAGTCCCAAATTCTCAATACCTCCTCCTCCTCTTTTTCTTCTTTCTGTTTTTGTTTGGTTTTGAGACAGAGTTTCTCTGTGTAATCCTGGAGCTCATTCCTTATGTTGACTCAGGCTGCCCCAATTCACAGAGATCTTCCTGCCTCTGCCTCCTGAATGCTGGAATTAAAGGTGTGCGCCATTGTGCCTGGCTAATTAGGCTTTTTAAGACTAAAGGTGAAGTCGGGCATTGGTGGTGCATACCTTTAATCCCAGCACTCGGGAGGCAGAGGCAGGCGGATGGCTGTGAGTTTGAGGCCAGCCTGATCTCCAGAGCGAGTGCCAGGGGAGGCAGAGGCAGGAGAACTCTGTGAGGCCAGACTGGTCTACAACTGGAGTTCCAGGACAGTTAGAGATGTTACACAAAGAAAGCCTTTCTAAAAAAAATAGAAGAGTGAAGGTAAAAGCTGAATGCATTACAGTGGGTCAGTGATGTGTGTTCCAGGACCTGGCACAGAACCTTCAAAAGGGGACTCTGAACAGCCCTGATTCCTGAATATCTCCCGTACACAAAAATTCTGGTGTGTGTGTGTGTGTGTGTGTGTGTAACCCAGGGTTTCATGTAAAAGGAGATACAAGTCCATAAGGAACAAGGGTGGCTAGGGATCTCAGCTTTTGGGAGATGCCTTTCTCGCTATCCACTATTAGCCCCAGGGATCCCCCCAGGGATGGAGCCTTTGTGTATATGTGCAGACTTCCCTGTTAAATCTAACACAATCCAAGCTCTGCTAACTTTCCAAGCAGATAATGGCCCTTTCTCATTCCAGTTTCCAGAGATGCCTAGAACCAAGGTGGAGAGGTTACATACCTACTGTGTCCCCTGAAGCTACCATTGCCTCCCACCTGTCATGCACCATGTCCCCAGAGGAACCAGGAGTCAGGCTGAGCCGGTCCCAAACTGGGAGCTCCACCCAGTCTGCATGGAAGAATGCCTGTTGCTCCTGGACACAGACGGTGTGTGTGGCCGAAAGCATGGGCTGCTCAGGTGCTGCTGGCCCTCTGAGTGGCACCACATGTGGCTATTTTGCTTCATCTCCACTGTGCCTTTGTTTGCCGTCCCCCACTCCTGCTCTGTTCCCCTTTGATGTCTCCTAAGGAGTCCAGTGAGCAGAGATGGGTGGAACATTCCAAGAGGAGTCAGGGGAATCCGGCAGAGGCTCCTGGGCAGCAGGGGCCTTGGTGAGACAGGAGAAGGACCAAGACGGTCCAGGGCTGAGGAGTGAGGGTGGCCCTGAAGCAGTGGGGCAGTGTCCCACATGAACTAAGAAGTTGCCCTGTCCCCATACCCTCCAGCATCCAGTTTCCATGTCCAGGCAAGAACTGGCCTGTCTCTAATGTGGCACTTAACCAGGCTGCACAGGCTTTGTTTACCCAGTGAGTACACACAGGCATTTCCATCTTCCACAGCTCCGACCTCTGACTAATGGACAAGCGTTGGCCCATCAGCTACAACTGGCAGTGACCCATGTCACTTCTGGGTCAAAAGCATCAGTGCTCTGTGCTCTGTCTTCCCATGCCAGAGTGACCTAATTGTCCACACGGTGGCTCTTCTGGGAGTCTAGATCCCGGAGACACTGGGTAGGGCAGGGCCTTGCTCTCCGGGCTCCATCCCCCTCAGTGGCCATTCAGCGTGGTTGAATGATGACCAAAACTGAATGTAGTCACTGTGATCTGGACTTGCAGACCAGGTGCAGGGGCCTCCCCTCTCAGCAGTGTCCCCATCCCCATCACTCAGGGAGTAAACAGAGCAGGGCAGATACAACAACAGAAGATTGAATTGGCTGGGACTTCCCAGAGTACAAGGCTCCACACCTCTGGGCCTGCTGCCCGGTGAGCTGAGCCGCCTGGGTGCGTGTCCTGCCATGACTCAAGAGGAGACAGCACAGCCTGTGACAAGCAGGAGTAGACAGGAGGCAGGGAGCAGCAGTTGCTCCTCAGGGCATTGGCCCTGTCTCAAGGCAGGAGAGTACATGGGGCCTCAAGCCTGAAACAGCCTCCTTACTGAGCTGACCTGCCAGGCACTCCTGGTCACATGACTTAATAACCCATAATAAGGCTGGGTGTAGTTGCAAACCCCTTTAATTACAGCACTTGGGAGATTGCAATAAATCTGAGGCTGGCCTGTGCTTCCTAGTGCATGTCTCAAAACAAACACAAATAAAAACACATCACACAGTCAGGCGTTGGTGGCGCACGTCTTAAGTCCCAGCACTCGGGAGGCAGAGGCAGGCAGATCTATGAGTTCGAGGCCAGCCTGGTCTACAGAGTGAGTTCCAGGACAGGCTCCAAAGCTACACAGAGAAACCCTGTCTCAGAAAACCAATAACCAAAACCAAACCAAAAAATTCACAGACAAACTCTGGCACACACAGACACAGGCATACACCAAGAGACACGTGCCACGTATTAAGAGAACAGTCTCTTTTCTGGTTGGTCCCCTTCCTCATCTCTCTACTGCCCCCATTACCCAGATCTCTGTCTCCCCAACTCCCTGGTTGTCTGAAACCAAGACCTGTGTGAGTTTCCCTTCCATCTTCACCTGCGCCTTTGTCCAGCCCTGACATGGACTGTTGGGCTAGAGTCTCTCTTCTCCTTATGTCCCTCCCCTCTCTCTGCAGACAAGGGACTGTCCCTTCCCCAGGTGGTGCTCCCACCCAGGGAGATCATTTGACAAATGAATGCAGGAATCCTGCTGGGGGTTGGAAGAGGGATGTCTTCTAGATGGACTTGTTAGGGAAGGTTCTAAGATGTGAGTGTGGGTGTGTGTGTGTGTTCAAGGCAGGGTCTCACTATATAGCTCTGGATGGCCTGAAACTCTATGGAGACCAGACTGGCCTCAAACTCACTGAGATCCACCTGCCTCTACCTGCTGATTGCTAGGATTGAAGACACCTGTTACCACATCTCGCTGAAACCTGGCTTTTGAACTGAGGTTCCCTGGAGTGGGGAGGCTTTGCCAGTTTGTTGCAGGCAGAGGGGAAACGCACCAGCTCTGAACAGAGCAGAGGTGCTAAGGGCACAGTAATGACCCTGCATAGAGTCCCACTTTTCTTCCTTTCCCTGCTTGGTCTCTGGTAAGTCCCTGAATCCTTCTCTAACCAAGGTCAGGCTGTACCGGGTGTGGGCTCAGCTTTCACTCATTCAACAACCCAGAAAGGCGGGTGTGATGTGACATTCTTCCCCTTTCCCCAGACAGGGTGTTGCTGTGTAGCAGTCCTGGCTGTCCTGGAACTCGCTTTGTAGACCAGGTTGGCTTCATATACTCAGAGGTCTGCTTGTCTCTGCCTCCAGAGTGCCATCATGCCCAGCAGGTGACTGTACCATTCTATAGGCCAAGTAACTGAGGTACAGACTGTCTGAGGCTGTCCCAAGAGGGGATAATACACCCTCAGCCCAGGCCTGCGTTCATACCGCCCTTCCTGCTCCACAAGACCTGGGGGGCCTTGCTTGTGCCTTGCAATTTTGGACAGACTTGGAGGCCAATCCCCTCTCCCCTTCTCACTCTCCTTTTCCATGTTGTGGGAGTGGAGCTATCGTTGACCTGCACATTGCCATTGGTAATGGGAGAATCCATGACAGTGCCGAGCCTCAGGTGTCTAAATGGCTTCAACTTCAAAAAGCCCACTCAGAGAGCTCTGGGTCTGGACCTGAATGTGTCTGCCAACGTGTCACAGTAAGCCACTGGGACAGGGTACCACTCAAGCTTGATGGTGTACCAACAGCCTAATTTCTGTGTTAAAACAGAGAACCAGTGCACAAAGCAGCCACGTCAGGTTGCGGTTCCTCCGCACAGGATCCTGCCTTTGCTGGGAGGCCATCGTTCCCAGCTCGGTCACCCATGCCATTCCATTAACTCACAGGGCCTCAGGAGAGACAGGGTAACTGGTGATCTAATTCTGTCACTGAATGAGCTGTGTCTCCCCAGGTTCCCCATGACCAAGGTCACATGACTGATGCCTGGGAATCTGGCATTGGAACCCAGGGTCCCCTGACCCCAAAGTCCACATGTCCTTCCTGCTATCATTTTAGTCTGTGCCATGAGGAGGCGGGGGCTTCCCGTGGAGTCTGGCAAAGCAGGGCCTGAGGGCTGCCAGGAGTGGACTCCAAGAGCCTCCCTGGCCTCACAGGCCCGGGCCTCCAGAGCTCCTTGCCAAGTAGCCTTCTTAGAAGTGTCTCTCCGGGCTGTGGCTGACTGTTTCTTGGCACTTGTGAGTATCACATGTGACTTGCTGATACCTGGCCCTGCTCCTTCAGGCTGTGACCTCTGGTGACTGGAGAGATTGCTGTGGTTAAGGACATTTGCTACACACGCCCAAGAACCTGAGTTCAGCCAGGAGTTTGTAACCCTAGCCCTGAGTGAGTGTATGGGTGTGTGCACCAGTGCACGCATTCACTCTGGCACACGCATGCACACAAGTGTACGCAGACACAGGAGGCTCTCATGAAGAGACAGGAGGTCCCATGGAGCTTGCTGGCCGTGAAATCTCTGCTTCATGCTCTTGCAGAGGCTCCATCTTCTCCCCTCAGAACTCCGTAAAGCACAACTCTCTAGAACTGTCTCCAGATGTGTGCTGTGCTGACCCTCACTGCCCTTTAGGGTATAAAAACAGAGGGCCAGCCAGGTGTTGGTGATATGGGCCTTTAATCCCAGCAGTTGGGAGGCAGAGGCAGGTGGATCTCTGTGAGTTCCAGGCCATCCTGGTATACATAGCGAGTGCAAAGATAGGCTCCAAAGCTACACAGAGAAACCCTGTCTCAAAAAAACCAAAAAATAAAAAAAATTAAAAAAACCAGAGGGCCGGAATAGTGTTTGCCTGGAGTTCCAACCCTAGCAAAAATAAAATAAAAAATAAAACAACAAAAACTTAAGAGAGTAAGGTGTGCATTCCAGGACACCAAGAAGAAACTGGTTTATATATGTCAGAATTTTGAGCCAAAAGCAGATGTGAGAAGAGCTGCCATTTCTTAAGCACCTGCCATGTTGAGTAACTAGATTAGCCATGGTATGTGTGTACACAAGAACACGTGTACCATACTTAATCCTGATTGTGAGTTTCATTGGATTTGGAATCATTTAAGAGATGCACCCTGGATAGGTCTGTGAGGTATTTCTAGGAAGGATTAACTAGAGGGAGAAGGCCTTCCCTGGGGTGGGGGAATGGGAAGGTAGAGGGGTCGAGGGGGATGCTTACATGGCAGTCTTTTCTTTCTTGTTTCTCTTTCTGGAGACAGAGTTTCTCTATGTAGACCTGACTATTTATCCTAGAACTCTGTAGACCAGGCTGGCCTTAAAAGCAGAGATCTGGCCGGGCGTTGGTGGCGCACGCCTTTAATCCCAGCATTTGGGAGACAGAGGCAGGTGGATCTCTGTGAGTTCAAGGATAGGCTCCAAAGCTACACAGAGAAACCCTGTCTCAAAAAAACAACAAACAAACAAACGAACAAGCAGAGATCTGCCTGGAGGGAGTGCTGGGATTAAAGACTTGTGCCACTATCACCCGGCCTGAGGAATTTTTACAACCCTTGCTGGAGTCTTCTGAGAAGGAATTCCTTAACAAGAAATTACGGTCATCAGAATGGCCTGAGGGCATGCCTATGGAGGAACTGTCTTGATTTTGTTGTTTGGTTTGTTGGTTTGTTTGTTTTTTGTTTTTCAAGACAGTTTCTCAATGTAGCCCTGGTTGGCTTGAAACTCACTCTGTAAACCAGGCTGGCCTCGAACTCACAGAGATCCACCTGTCTCTGCCTCCTGAGTGCTAGGAATAAAGTCGTGCATCACCACATCTGGCCACCTTAGCTCACTTGACCTAGGCCTCACCAATTGGCTAGACTGGTTGGCCAGTAAGCACCAGGAGCCTCCAGTCTCTACCTGACAGGCCCTGGGGTCCTAGGTCCATGCCATGGCACCCAGCTGACTGAGCCACCTCCCGCCCCCCCCCATGTCTATCTGAGCCACACACCCCCTTGTCTATCTTTGTAATCCTCACAGCAGTCCTGTGAGGGGCTCATGTCAGCCTCAGCTTTGAGGATCCCAGATATCAAGGCCTCACAGCAGCCTTATATCAGCAAAGGTAGGAGCACAGTTTCTCTCCACGGTTTCCGGTTTCTGAAACTGGGGTATGGGCTAGGAAGATGACTCAGTGGGTAAAAGTGCTGCCTGCCCAAGTGTGAGGACCTGAGTTCGAGTCCCTAAAACTCACATAAAAGCCAGATGTATAGTGAACTGGGGTGATTATAGACCTCCCAAAGGATGCCAGGAGGTTCAGACAAAGAAACCCCGGAAGCTCACAGGCCAGCTGACCTGTGACACAGTGGAATAATAACAGCAGAGAACCCATCTCCAGCAAGGTCAGAGGAAAAGACCAACGAGCATCCATCCGAGGCTGTCCTCAGATTGCTACATGTACACTGTGGCATACAAACGCCCACAGGCACACACATGAAAATACACTGGGAGTGGGGTGGGGAGAGAAGGCTGGGCTGATTACAGCAGCTTGCCATAGCTTATTTGGTCACACCCTCCCTCTTTTATCTTTCTGGAGTTCTGGGTTCTGAACCAGTATCTTCAGCATGCAGGGCAAGTGCTCTACCACTGAGCCACACAGTCTTATTTTGAGACAGGCTCTCATTAAAGGTGATCATGCTCTAAGCCAAGTAGGTCTCAAAGGTGTGATCCTCCTGCCTCAGCTCTGAAGACCTGGGATTACAAGTCTCTGCCACCAGACGCGGCTGCATTTTTTTGAGACGGGGTCTCACTCTGTAATCGCTGGCTGGCTGGAATCCACTATGTAGACCAAGCTGATGCTGGCAAACACAGATTTGCCTGGCTGCCAAGTGCTGGGTTTAAAGGCATGTCCAGATTGGACCTTGTGGGGTCACATGCCCTTGTGGTCACATGCCTAACTATCCAATCACTGTGGCTTGGAGAAATATCACCAGAATGGACTGTCACTGACAAACCCTTATAGCCAGAAAATGTCACTGGAATTGGGTAGAAGTGAGCTGGGCCACCAGCAGTGCAAGCACCCCCCGGTCATTATGATAGGACATCACCTGTTATCCCCACAGAACGGGAGTTTACGGTTTCTCTTCTGTTGTAAGGAGGTATTCTAGAGTTGTTAATCACACCTCACAAAATCTATGTAGTTTGAGGGACTTAATAAAGCAATGAAATATGTATGTAATATACTAGATGTAATTATGTTTAAACTTCTCATCAAGTAAGGGTTTGTTTGCAGACATCTCTTTAATAGAAACATGAAAAAACTTTTAGAAAACTAAGCCTGTGAATTTGTCTTGTGGAATCTAAGCCCCAAAGTACTGGCTTCAGATTGTATCTCTTGCTATTGTCCCCACGTCTCCATTTCTTTTCCTGTTTCTGTGATAAAATACCCCCAACAAAAACAACTTTAATGAGAAGGAGTTTACCTGGCTCACAATTCCAGGTTACAGACTATCATTGTAGGGGAGTCAGGGCAGCAGGCGCCTGAAGCAGCCTCACGTCGCACCATGAGCAGAGAACCATGAACTCACGAAGGCCGCTAGCACTCAGCTTTCCTCATTCAGTTGAGAACCTCCCTGCCCAGGGAAGGGTGCCACACACAACAGGCCAATCTTACCACCTCAACTAACAGAGCCAAGGCAATTCCCCATAGACATACCTACAGAACAAACCAATCTACCTAAGCCTCATTGACCCTCCCCTCCCCTCCCCTCCCTCTCCCCTCCCCTCCCTCCCTCCCCTCCCCTCCCCTCCCCCCCTCCCCTCCCTCCCCTCCCCTCCCCCTCCCCTCCCCTCCCTAGGTGACCAGACTGTGTCCAGTTGACACTCCACAAAGGCCTGCCACCTTCCCACTTGCATTTCATTGCCTTTGTTCCAACGCCTCTCAGTTCCTTCCAGCCAAATCCTGCCTTTTTTGTTTTGTTTTTGTTTTTCGAGACAGGGTTTCTCTGTGGCTTTGGGGTCTGTCCTGGAACTAGCTCTTGTAGACCAGTCTGGTCTCGAACTCACAGAGATCCACCTGCCTCTGCCTCCCTTGAGTGCCGGGATTAAAGGCGTGTGCCACCACCGCTTGGCCACATCCTACCTTTACCTTAAGGTCATCATCAGATTTTCAGGGGCTTCCCCCAAAGCTCCATTTTTTTTTTGTTTTGTCTTCTCTCTCTCTCTCTCTCTCTCTCTCTCTCTCTCTCTCTCTCTCTCTCTCTCTCTCTGTAGCCCTGGCTGTCCTGGAACTCACTCTATAGACTAGGTTGGTCTCCAGTTAAGAGATCCGCCCTCCTCTGTCTCTTGTAATGCTGGGATGGATTAAAGGAGTGCGCCACTGATGCTGAGACCACTCCTCTTCTGGATTCCCACAGCCCCTTGATAGGACCAGTAAGTGATGTGGCCAGGCAGATTCTGAGCAGTGTGCCACCGCTGCCCAGTCCATATGTGTGCTTTCTAAAAACTCAATTACTTTGGAAGAAAACAGATAATTTTTGATATGTCACTAGCAATTTATACATTTTAGTTTTCCCAAAGCTATCATCCTTAAAGAGATACTGCAGGTGCTTCAGAGGACAGGAGGATGGGAGAGGAGGTCTCACCTAGAACCGGCTTGCTCACAGTAACACCTGGTGTTAAACACAGACCACTTCTGGCGGCTGAGGAGTCAAGTTCTCCACAATAGAAGTGTCACCATCTTGATGACAGAGGTCTTCTTACTCAACCCTGCTACCCCTGGAAAGCATATCACAAAGGGTGGGTCAGGTGCCAAGAGAATTGTCACAGGTGTGACATTTAAAATCCTGCCATTGGCCGGGCAGTGGTGGCGCACACCTTTAGTCCCAGCACTCGGGAGGCAGAGGCAGGCGAATCTCTGAATTCAAGACCAGCCTGGTCTACAGACCTAGTTCCAGGACAGCCTCCAAAGCCACAGAGAAACCCTGTCTCGAAAAACATAAATAAATAAATAAATAAATAAAATTTAAAAATAATTTACTTTTATTTTATGTACATAGGAGCTTTGCCTGCAGCTATGTCTGTATGAGGACATCAGATCCCCTGGAACTGGAGTTACAGACAGCTGTGAGCTGCCATGTGGGCACTGGGAATTGAACCCAGGTCCTGTGGAAGAGCAGCCAATGCTCTTAACCACTAAGCTATCTCTCCAGCCTTATTTTAAGTCTTAAGCACTTATTTTACTTAAGAATAAGAAATAATATAATCAGTTTACCACAGATACCATTGTTTAGAATATTTTATTTAGGTAAAAAAATAAGAGTGAGGCTGGGTGGTGGCGGCAGCTCAAGCCTTTAATCCCAGCACTTGGGAAGCAGAGGGGGTGGATCTCTGTGAGTTCAAGGTTAGTCTGTCTCTGCCTCCAAAGCGCTGGGACTAAAGGCCACCACTGCAAAAGTAAGATTTTTTTTTTTTTTTTTTTTTTTGGTTTTTCAAGACAGAGTTTCTCTGTGTAGCTTTGGAGCCTATCCTGGCACTCGTTCTGGAGATCAGGCTGGCCTGGAACTCACAGAGATCCGCCTGCCTCTGCCTCCCAAGTGCTGGGATTAAAGGCATGTGCCACCAACACCTGGCAAAAAGTAAGATTTATAGAAGAAAGAGAACAGGAAAAGCCCAGAGGCAAAAGGTAGATGGAGTTTACGGTAAGAGAAGCTGACAACAAACAAGCCAGGTATTCATAATAAAGAATAAGCCTCTGTGTGTGATTTATTTGGAAGCTGAGTGGCCGGCCCCCCAAAAGCAAAAAGAGTAAAGAACATTTCACACAACAGTGGTGAGTGCCTGTTTATGTGCATGTGTGTATGTGTGTAGGCCTGCAATTGACTTCCTTAATTGCTTCTCCACTTTAATTTTGAACTTGGAGCTCACTGATTGGCTAGGCTGGCTGGGCAGCAAGCCCTGGGATATCCCCCGCCCCCCCATCTTCCTTCCCAGCACTGGCACACACTAGGGTGCCTGACATTTCCTCATGCTCATGCTGCCCTTTGCCAGGTTTGAGCTTGCTAAATAGCTCAGGCTGGTTTTGAACTCAGGGAAATTCTCCTGCTTCCACCTCTTGCATGCTAGTTTCACTTGGCCCTGTGATCCAGCAGATCCAACAGTGTTTAAAGTGGCTTTGGCCTGTGGAGACATTGGATGCAGTTTGGGCAAGCTCTACCAAGAGAATTGTAGGTCACACCTCCAGGGTTAGGGGGCAAGGGTGTGGTGTATTTGCAGATGGCCATCAATTCCTGGCCACGGGTTGTCCTCAGATAGCCAGCATGTACCGCATGCCCTCTCACTCACTGAGCCACGTGCGGGCTTGCACAGCAGCAGCCTGTCACCCTGTGGAGATGGCACATGAGAGACTGGGCACCAGCAGGTATAGAAGGCACAGGTAAGCTGTGTGAGCAGGTGGCGCAGATGCCTTCCACAGTGACTCTGTCCCTAGGACCTCCGAGAATGTTGGAGGAGAAGGAATGGATTCAGGCCTGGTTTCCAGATGGCTTTGCAGGATATGCTGGCACGGGCAGACAGTGGACAGCTGAAGCCATGCAACCCCACTCCAGGTGGCCTGCAGAACTTGGGTGTGCAGAACATCAACAGGCAAGTTTATTTGTGTGCTTGGCCCGGAGATGTGTGGAATTTGGGATCTACAGTCACTCGGGCATGAGGAAGGAAACAGCTGGCGGGGGACCTGGAGGTCTGGGGACAGAGTGTGTGGATGGATCTCTCCAGATAGGCACACCATGTGAAGATTGTTTTTGGTGTTTGTTTTGTCAGTCAGCACCCAAAACATCTGAGACATTAGGCTAAGAAGAAGGAAGGTCTGTCTGGGCTCAGCTTTGGATGTTTTTCAGCCTGTGTCTCTTGGGCCTGTGGCAAGGAAGCTTATCATGGTGGGGGCCCGGGTAGGCGGTGCCCTTCCCTCACAGTTAGGAACAAGAGAGGAAGAGCCTGTGTCCTACCACTCCTTTTTAAGGCACACTTCCAGTGACTTAAAATCTCTTAATTGGCCTGATTTCCTCAAAGACCCACCTTCCAGTAACACCCTGGACTGAGAATCAAGCCTTTTAACACATAGTCGGTCAGGGGGATACATTTAAACCACAACTCCTAAAGAGTATTGCTGCAAAGGAGCCCTGTCAATCAGGTGTGTAAAACATACCCTGTGAAGCTGAGTCAGTGTCATCCCAGCCACCCCAGTGCTTGCTCAGTGGGTCTGTGTGGCAGTGATCATGGCGGCAAGGGTAGTAGCTGTACATATAGCCAATATAGAGATTTACTGTCCCCAAGGTTCACTGTCATCTTCTGCTTAATTTGCCAACAGCACAGAACAATGTTCAGCCTCCATTACTGCCCCACCAGGAACCCAGCCAGCCGCCCAGGGCAAGCTGACCACCCTGGATTCTTTCCATCATGCTAGGGACAGAAGTTTGTTCTTTGTAGGTTCTGGGGATGCATACCCTGCCCTCTGTACTTGAGCCAGCACTGTCAGCCACATAGAATGGCCACTGAATAAGGATGTAGGCTCACACTGAAATTAGAGTGGGGCTGGCCAGTGGTGGCTCACACCTTTCTTTAATCCCAGTGCTTGGGAGGCAGAGGCAGGTGGATCTCTGTGAGTTCAAGGCCAGCCTGGTCTACAGAGCACGTGCCAGGGCAGCTAGAACTGTTACACAGAGAAACCCTGTCTTGAAAAACAACAGACAAACAAACAAACAAAAAACAAGTCATAGTAGGAATGGCCTGGCCTGGTTTAATCCTATACCATATTGTCCAGGAGCAGCTGACCTAATTGAAAGGTGGGAAAAGCAGCTGGGTGCTTCCTGGGAGGAAATGGCTTTGAGAAATCGAAGCTCTGTCTTTCAGGGCAGAACGGGTACACTGAAGAGGAGACTGTGATAGAGTTTTCCATGCATCTTAGTCAACGCACGTGGATCTGAGGCTCAGGGGGCAGACAACATAGGGGGATCCAGGCTCAAACACAGGGTCAGGGCCTAGGGTAGAGAAGAGTCGGGGCAATGCTGCCTTGACGTGGCATTTGTGTGTAGGATGCCCTCCCTTCAGCCTTCTGGGGTCCCTTCTCCATCCAGTAGAAGTAGGGCAGTCCCTAGGGGTTATAGCCCTACCTCATGATTGAGGAGACAACAGCCGGTTGTGGAGTTATTTCCATACCTATCTTTGGTGTCCCTGAGACCTAGCTTCCTGAGCCTTAGGATTCCCTCCTCTACCGAGGAATTTCTTCAGGCCTCACAGTGACCTCAGAATTGATGACTTTGGGACAACTCACTAAAACTGATCCTGTTGGTGATCCTGAGATGTTGACATCTCTTGGGCCCATAGTATAAGCCTAGCCAGCTTCACCAGGGGTGGAAATTCTGGACCCCATCCTTACCCTGGGTCTCCCAAGAGTTTCCTAGATCGCCTGTCTAGACAGCTTTTTGCCCCGGCGGCCCATGGAGCCAACCTGAAGCTAGCGAATTAGCAGGCTTATATGAGAGGGCTGGAGGCCGCTGGCAGCCGAGTTTCACTTTACCCAGAGGCTTCTCGCTAGGTGGTTTACAGGCCCAGCCTACACTCTCCGGGTACAAGAGACTGGACAATGGGGCCCTGGCTCCTTTCCTGCCCGATGGTCCAAGTCCACCCGGAGAGCCAGCTTGGCTTGCACAGGTCCCCAAGATATACAGGGGACCCGAGGGACCTCGGAGCATCCCCGAGAAGGGCTGGAGGAGACAACTGGAGCGATGCGGGACCAGGGTCATGGCTGGGGTCAGGGCATCAGCAGGACCAGCCTACACTCCACGTGGAGCTTGGGATTCGCAGGAAAAGCCTGACGCGTGGCCATCTGCTGGCCAGCCTGGAACCAGCGTGGTTGTCTTGGCGCAGCCTTCGGGCCAAGGAAGCTAAGGTGAGCCAAACCTATCATACCTCGAAGACAGGCAGAGTTCATGTCAACCTAGTGACCACCTAAACCTTAGCGCCCCTCCCCTCCCTCACTCTCTTCGCTCAGACTCAGGCTCAAACAAGATGACCAAGCAGCTTTTTATGCGGTCTCATATTTTTGTTTACTTTATCTTATGTGTTTTGGTGTTTTGTCTGTATGTATGTCTGTGTAAGACTGTCAGATCTCCTGGAACTGGAGTTACAGTCACAGCAGGTGTGAGCTGCCATATGGGTGCTGGGGACTGGAAGAGCAGCCAGTGTTAACTGCTGAGCCGTCTCTCCAGCTCAACTTTTTCGTTGTTGTTATTGTTTTTCTGGACAGGGATTTCTCTGTATTGCTTTGGAGCCTCTCCTGGAACTTGCTCTGTAGACCAGGCTGTCCTGGAACTCAGAGATTCACATGGCTGTCTCCAGAGTGCTGGGACTAAAGGTGTGCACCAACACCTGGCCCAGTTTTTGTTTTTGTTTGGTTTTTCGAGACAGGGTTTCTCTGCGGCTTTTGGAGGCTGTCCTGGAACTAGCTCTTGTAGACCAGGCTGATCTCGAACTCACAGAGATCACCTGCCTCTGCCTCTGCCTCCCAAGTGCTGGGACTAAAGGCCTGCGCCACCACTGCCGGGCTCCAGTAATTTTTTTTTTTAAGCCTAGACCTTTCCCTGCCACTTTCCTTATTCTTGCCAGCACTTTCTGTAAAACCAAAATATCATTTGATGCAGAGGCAGGTGTCTCGAAAAACAAAACAAAACAATAGATAATTTTAAAAGCAGAGTGAGGTGGTACAAACCCCATGTTCTCCCAATATTTGGGAGGCAGGCGGATCCAGGCAGGAAAGGTTCAAGGACAGCCTGGGTTGCACAGTGAGTTACCTGTTAATCTGGCCTACAGTGCCTTGAACCTGTTTCAAACAATCTTTGATTCAAAATTTAGTGTCAACTAAAATTGTGAGTTTGATGTGCATGTTTTTACTAATTGATAAATCTTTAAAATGTTCATTCATATCACTTCAAATTATATACCCTATCAGCTTTCTGTTGTTACGGTGGTAAACTGGCCAGTGTGGTGGCACAGGGTTGTGATCCCAACACTTGGGGGACAGAGGCAGGGAAATCTGAGTTCAGAAAAATTGCATTTTTAAATTTAAGATACTTTTTTTTTTGAGACAGGGTTTCTCTGTGTAGCCTGGATATCCTGGAACTCACAGAAACCCGTCTGCCTCTGCCTCCTGAGTGCTGAGATTAAAGGCATGCGCCACCAATGCCTGGCCTATTTTTTGTATTTATTATGTATACAGTCTTCTGCCTGCACACCAGCAGAGGGTACTAAATCTCATTCAAGGTGGTTGTGAGCCACCTTGCCAGGAATTGAACTCAGGACCTCTGGAAGAACAGTCAGTGCTCTTAACCACTGAGCCATCTCTCCAGCCCCTCCACTGTGATTTTTTAATATTAATTATTTCAAGTTTAATGTGTAAGAATTTATTTAGAATACAAAAGCTAAAATAGTTGCATCTAAAATAGTAACATAATAAATAAACAAATGTGTGTGTGACTCAAACAACACAGATTTACATTTTTAGAAGCCCTGTGGTCTGTCTCCTGCGATGGATTTGTTGCAGGTTTCTTATCAGTGAGGTTTTGCCTTGAGGGAAGCAATTGTAGTGCTGACCTCAAAGGGAGCTGGATCAGTCACAGGAGGGCTTCTCTTTTCTTTCTTTCCTTTTTTTTTTTTTTTTGGTTTTCCGAGACAGGGTTTCTCTGTGTAGCTTTGGAGCCTATCCTGGCACTTGCTCGGGAGACCAGGCTGGCCTCGAACTCACAGAGATCTGCCTGCCTCTGCCTCCCGAGTGCTGGGATTAAAGGCGTGCGCCACCAACGCCTGGCTTTTCTTTTCTTTTCCATTTTTATTAATTAATGTATTTATTTGGCTTTTTAAGACGGGGTTTCTCTGTGTAGCCTTGGTTGTCCTGGAACTCACTTTGTAGGCCAGGTTGGCCTCGAACTCACAGAGATCCTCCTGTCTTTGTTTCCTTAGTGCTGGGATCAAAGGCATGCAGCACCACTGCCAGGCAAAAGTTATGTTTATTTACCCATTCAGTCACTCATTTTGTAGACACGTGGAGTCCGAGGACAACTTTTGGGAGTCGGTTTGTTATAGGATGAACATGCCTCCCCAGCAAAGGAAATGAATGACAATCCAGGACTGGCTCTGACCAAGGCGCAGGGGAACCAGCCCTGAACATGATCCCTGGCAGTTTGTACAGGTTCATGGCCCCAAGTGACATTTTGAGCAATTAACATGTTTCAGCTACAGAAATGTCAAGGTTTGGTTGTTTGGACAAATAAAATGGGAAGATTTATAATGTAAAAATATTGTCCTCGTTGGCCCAGGTCAGAATGGGGCTGCTTTCTGTAGGCTGGCATTAACCAACTCAAACTGCCTGCCCCGGAGAGCCAGGCTCCTCCCAGTCAGAGTCTGGACTTAGCAGTGGACCAGGGCTTCAGGGTGCTGTGACCCAGAGCTGCCCTCTCTGACCTGCCCTGGAGAGAGGTAGGTACCTCTTTGATATGGGATTGGGCTGGGGCCAGCTGTGAGCCAGGGATGTCTTCTTTTGTTATGGGAATAGGGTCTGATTGGTGGGGATTTAAGTGGAGAATCTTTGTTTGTTTGAGACTGGGTCTCCCTGAGTGCTGGGATTAAGGCTGAGCTACCGTGCTCAGCAGCGAACAAATCTTAAATGTTGTCAGCAACTTTAATTATGTGAGAAGCACACATTTTTCATTCCTACAGTTTCTAGCGCATCTGGTTAGCATACCCCTCCCTACTCATCCTTGAGCTGAGCTTAAGCTGAATTCTACCTGTGTAACAGTGTTTCCTAAACACGCTTAGCAAGTTCTAGGACAGGCTCCAAAGCTACACAGAGAACCCTGGCTCAATGGTGTCGTCTCCCCCTCCCGCCCCCACCCAAGGGAAAAAAAAACTAAACAAGCTTAGTAGGCCCTTTATAACACCAAGTTATCACTCTCCTTTATGGGTTGCTTTCAACACGTGGGTCCCAGGAATACAACTTCGGGCTTGGTGTCAAGTGCTCTCTCCCAGCCCTATTTGATGGGAAGCAGATGTCACATGAAGTTCAGGTAGTCTCAACCATGACCTTGAATCCCTGAGAGAAACCATACTGCCTTTTCTCAGGCACACCCATATCCACCAAGTCTTCGACATCCTCTCTTTCAAAACCTTCCAGGATGCCACCACCAAGTCCAAGCCCCTCTGTCAGGGTACAGTTAGCTTACTAAACGGTTCCTTCCTGTTTGTATTGACAGAGCAGCCGAGTAACCTCATCCAACGTCATCCCATCGTCTCCTTTGGCTTAACTCCCTGCAGGCTTCCATCCATCCAGGGTTCATGCAGGTCCTCTAATGCCCGGCACACTCTGGCTCCCAATCTGTGCTCTTCTGCTGTAGCCACACCCACACCGTCATATGGTGCCTGGAGCACAGCAGGCTGTCTGCACTGACTGGGACCAATGGGACCCGACACACTTTTCTCTCCCACCACATTGCTTCTGTCTTTTTCTTCAGGACTTTACTTGAAAGACATCTTACTGATGTCTTTATCTCCATTTGTGTTCTCTTTAGCATTTCTCTCACTAGAATGCAGCCCCATGGCTATGGGTGTTATTGTTTGTCAGTTCTGTAGCACCTCTTGGTACCTAGGAGCAGCTCCATAAATACTAGATGAGGGAGGCGAAGGGGGGTGGGGGTGGGGTGGGGCAGGGGCTGCTGGAGAGTACCTAACTAGAAACTAGCAGTTGGCCCAGAACCTGGATTTTTAAAATTTTTATGTGCATTGGGTTTGCCTCCGTGTATTGTGTGAGGGTGTCAGATCCCCTGGAACTAGAGTTAACAGTTGTGAGTTGCCATGTGGGTGCTGGGAATTGGAACCTGGGTCCTCTGGAAGAGCAGCCAGTGCTCTTAATCACTGAGTCATCTCTCCAACCCTGAGCCTGGTTCTTTGTAAACTCTGCAAGGAATGTCTATGTGCTTGGATTTTCAGAATTCTAGTTTTTGTTTTAGTTATGGAGCCTATCCTGGGACTCTCTTTGTAAATCAGGCTGGCCTCAAACTCACAGAGATCTGCCTGTCTCTGCCTCCTAAGTGCTGGTACTAAAGGCAAGCACCAACACTGGTGTTTATTGGGTATTTTATATCAGCCCTTGTATTGTTGTATATTTTCATTTAACTCTTAAATCTATTACATATTAAGGTTATAGAAGCTTAAAGACTGGAAGGCAAGGGTGTAGCACAGTGTAGAATGTCTAGGCCCTGGGTTCAATGATCAGTCCTAAACACAATTGAAAAACAGTAAGGTCAGGGCATGCTAAGGCACACCAACACTTGGGAAGCAGAGGCAGGTTTGAGGCCAGCCTGGTCTTCTTATCAAATTCCAGGCTATCTAGGTCTACATAGAGACCCTGTCTCAAAAACAAAAACAAAAACAGGCTAGAGAGACAGCTCAGCAGTTTGAGTACTTGTTGGCCTGGCAGAGAGGACTGAAGTCTCGAGTCCCTGCACCCACATTGCTCACGACGAAGCCTAATTCCAGTTCTAGGGGATCTGATGCCCTCTTCTGACTTGTCTGGACACCTGTCACCAAAGTGTTGCATAGCCATGCCTGCAAGCAAAACACCCATATAGATATTCTCCTGGGTATTTTAGGTGGTTTGTTTTCTTTTTTTTGGAGACAGGGTCTCTTTATGCAGACCTGCCTGTCTTCTGTCTTTTGCCTTTCCAGTGCTGGAATTACAGGTGTGTACCACTCTGCCCTGCTCAGATGCACTTTGGGGGGAGTGAAAGCTGAATGAAATTAATGGAAAAAGTGGGACAGGTACATTTAATCCCAGCACTCGAGGAGGCAGAGGCAGGCAGATCTCTGAGTTCGAGGTCAGCCTGATCTACAGAGCGAGTGCCAGGACAGCTAGGGCTACACAGAGAAACCCTGTCTCAAAAAACTAAAAAAGTGGGAGGTAGGGGAATAAACTAAGAGGCGGTGAGCATGCTTATTTCTGCTGTCTGCGGGGGCGATGGGTGTTCATGTGGCGGCCCCAGCTGAGGTTGTGAGTGTTCTCTTATTGCTTACCTTATTCATAGAGGGGGACCTCTACGTTGATGCTCAGAGTGGCTGAGCTTAGTCAAACTCGTTTTCTTGGGAATGTTTCTGCCTTCCCAACACTGTAATCACAGGTAGCTCCTCATGAAAACCTGCATTTACTTGGCTTGTGGGGATAGGGTATTCAGTCCTGATGCTTGCCCGGAAGCTGCTGAGTCACCGAATCTCCTTAGCACCAGTGTGATTGCACTCAGGCTTCCTACCCCAATCTTTTTCCAGTGTTACTACTTCTGGCAAAGTTAGGCACTCTAGTTTTGGTTTGCTCTATCAGACATGGTCCTAGGTTTTAGTAGTGTTGTTGGTAATGAAGCCCAGACTCCACTTGCAGTGTGGTCTCGGGCACCCTACTCCATGCAGTCACTGAAAAGGACATACTTCAGAGTCTGGCAGGTCTTCAGGGTACTTGGGACTTTGAATTTATTCTCTCATAGTAACAGTGCAATGAAATTTTAACACTTGCATAACGTTTAAGTTTCCAAATTCCTTTCTAGAAGTTTTTTGTAGCAGTATTAAACACTTTTTAAAAAGGCTATGTGCAGGTCGGGCGTTCGTGGTGCACATCTTTAATCTCAGCACTCAGGAGGCAGAGGCAGGAGGATTTCTGTGACTTTGAGGTCAGACTGGTCTACAGAACGAGTTCCAGGACAGGCTCCAAAGCAATACAGAGAAACCCTGTCTCCAAACACCAAAAAAAAAAAAAAAAAAAAAAAAAAGCTTATGTGCTTGTTTTGCCTGCAAGTATCTGTGTACCACATTTGTGCCTTGGTGCCTGAGGAGACCAGAAGGCAGTTTTGGATCCCCAGATCTGGAGTCAGATTGCTGTGAGCTGACGTGTGGGTGCTGAGAATTGAAACCAGGGTCTCCGGAAGAGAACCAGTGCTCTCCGCTGCTGAGCCATCTCTCCAGCCCTGTAAACATTTACCCTGACAACTCTAGATTTTTCAATCTTTTCTGTACTCTCAGGAACTGTAACTTTTTATTTTTTGGTTTTTCAAGACAGGGTTTCTCTGTGTAACAGCCCTAGCCCTAGCTGTCCTGAACTCACTCTGTAGACCACACTAGCCTTGAACTCAGAGATTCGCCTACCCCCCCCCCCCCAGGGCTGGGATTAAAGGCATGCACCACCACCTCCTGGCAACTGGTGACTTCTTAAAGCTCCCTTTTTCATGATGAATGTGGTGACCAACACACCAACCAGGAGTTCCAGCCTACATAGACATCTCAAAAACAAAACAAAGGCTCCAAGAGTGGTACTTTTATTTTTGAAATTGTATGGGGGCGGGGGTAGACAACACCACAGCATGCACACTGAAGTAGGACAATTTTTAAATCAGTTCTTGAGCTAGGCCTAGTGGCGCACGCCTTTAGTCCCAGCACTCATGAGGCAGAGGCAGGCGCATCTCTGTGAGTTCGAGACCAGTCTGGTCTACAAGAGCTAGTTCCAGGACAGCCTCCAAAGCCAGAGAAACCCTGTCTTGAACAAAACAAACAAGTCTTACCTGTGGCATAATCAAAGACTGCTGTCTGAGAGCCAGCTGATGCTACATATAACAAAATCCTGTATTAAAACAAAACTGGGTGGTGGTGGTGCATGCCTTTCTTTAATCCCAGCATTTAGGAGGCAGAGGCAGGTGGATCTCTTGAGTTAGGACAGTCTGTTTTACAGTTTCAGGACAGCAAGGGCTGTTACATGGAGAAACCCTGTCTTGAAAAACCAAAAGACAAAATGTACCAACAGTTTAAAAACTGTATTGATTAGTCCAAGAGACTTTCTGGAGACAGGGTTTTTCTATGCAACCCTGGCTGTCTTGGAACTCTGTAGACCAGACTCAAATCTGCTTGCCTGCCTCCAGATTGCTGGCACAAACCATGCCCAGCTTGTCCAAGATTTTCTTAGAAACAACTCATGTAACCCAGGCTGGTCTTGAACTAAGCATAGTTCAGGGATGTGGCTAAGAGTAACTCCAAACTTCTAGGCCTATCTCTGTATCTTGAGTGCCTGAGTGTTGGGATTACAAGGATGAGCCACCACACCCAGTCGGTACTACCACCTGGTTCCAGCCAATTTTCATAAACACCTATAATCTAGTTTCTGCAAAAACAAAAAAAAAACCCACCAGATACTGCCCTTGTTGACTATAGTCTGTTTTCGGCCCAAAGATTAGTATTTCATTTCCTTCAGTGTTATTAGTGCCCATCACCACACATTTTACCTTAAACATTGCAATGCTAATTAAAACGGGTTAATGAATGTTTGGTGCTTGAATAACTTAAAAAAAAAAAAAAAAAAAAAAAAGCAAGACCAGTGGGCAGTGGTGAAGCACTGGGGAAGGAGATCCCTGTGAGTTTGAGGCCAGCCTGGTCTACAAAGTTCCAGTACAGCTAGGACTGTTGCAGTGAGAAACCATATTAGATATTTGATAGTATGTGCCTATGATTGTACTCTGGGTTTCTCCAGACACTCCAGCTGATGACTTTGTTTTTCTATGTCTCTCAAGAGGCTTTTTGGAGACAGGGTTTCTCTGTGTAGCCTTGGCTATCCTGGACCTCAATCTGTACACCAGGTTGGCCTCAAACTCAGAGATCCAACTGCCTCTACCTCCTGAATGCTGGGATTAAAAGTATGTGACACCACTGCCTTGCTTCTCAAGAGTTTTGTCTCACACAAAAGCTGATAATCACTGGATATTAAATTTTTATCTGTGAGATTAATAATAAAGACCAAAAGCAGGTATAGTTTAATGTATTTTAATAGCAAACTTACAGGAACAGCACAGAAGACAGACAACATTAAAAACATGTACTTGCATGTAGGACAACTCAGTTAGAAAAGTATAGTGAATGGATGGAATCTACTGTATGATAAAAATGCTACAAACACCATTTAGTTGCCGTCAATAAGAAATTTACTTATTTTAAAAAAATCCAAATGCTGGCATTGTCCAGAAAATTTTAACAGGTTTATTTATAATTGTTATAAAGTTGAACTGTTGAAATGTGTTCACTGAAACATTTTGCTTGCATTAATGCTTTACATCTTGCATTTATATTAAAAATTCACACACAAATGAAAATGGAAAAACTGCCAATACCTGATTTCTGTCCCCTATTTTTCCACTCGCAATCATATACTTAGGTACCTTTTGACCCCATGGAAAAAATATCTAACATTCAGAACTACTGATAACAGGAAGAGGAAAAAAATTTTTGAGAATGAAATGTTTCCCCTCATAGTGGACTTTTAAGCACGTTCTCCGCGTATGCGGCGTGCTAGCTGGATATCTTTTGGCATAATTGTTACACGTTTGGCGTGGATAGCACACAGGTTGGTATCTTCAAAAAGGCCAACCAGATAGGCCTCACTTGCCTCCTGCAAAATAAAGAAAAATTACTATTGTTTCCAACACTTATATAATAGTAAAACCCTTTACAAACTTACTTTTTTATCACAACTTAATTTATCAAATGTTCACATCACACGGTGTACACACACACCCACACACACCAAAAACTATCAAAATGCTTAGGCTCATACCCCACCTCCCTTTTGGACAAGATTTCTCTGTGTAGCCCTGGATGTCCTGAAACTTGCTTTGTAGACCAGGATATCTCCCCTGGAATGCCAGGATTAAAATGCATTCACCACCACCATCCAGCATAAGTTCATAAATTTTTATAAAATCATACAAAGCACCAAGACACTTCAAAGAAACCAATTCTAACATTCCCACCCTTACAGAGGGAATTGTATGCAGCCCAACACCTCTCCAAAGGCTGACACCAACCACGGCAGCAGCAATAAGAACAGGTCCCCCTCACCTCTGAGCCTGTCCACATTCTTATACTTTGAACCTTGTTCTTGTTCTCCTTTCAGTTCTACAGGAGTACTTAAGGAAGGGTTCCAGAATACATCATCGATTGGTTGACTTATCTGTGTAACCAGCTTCAAAGTACTTTCTTCCAAATCCTCAATGCATAATGGTGTTTCCTGCCCTCTAGAATGCTGATCCTGTTTCCCCTCTCCTTTCACTGTAAGATTTCCCAGGGCATTTTTTTGAGACTGGGCTCTCGAGCCTGTCCTGAGCAGAATTCACTTTGTAGATGAGGCTGGCCTGGAACTCAAGAGATCCACCTGCCTCTGCTTCCTGAGTCCTGGGATTAAAGCCGGGCACCAACACTGCCCAGCTCCCCAGGGCATTACCACCCCAAACTTGCTAGCTGCATGAACCATTAATTGACAATTGTAACGAGACATGAGAGAACCCAAAGTTTGGGACCCCTGCCTACAACTCAAATGCTGGCATTATTTGTTCCCTGGGATCCACAGGATGGAAGGCGGCTAGCCAACTTCTGCAGGTTGTTCTGAGTGGAATGTATACATACACACACAAATAAATAGCTTCATTTTAAAAGATGTTCCTACGATTCCCAGGATAGGAATTGGAGTACAATGTAGCCTAGTGGCATCCCCTTTCACCAATACGTCACACAACAAAACTAAGATTCTGCTTTATATATATACTAACAAAGGAAGTGAAGAGGAATATGGTTCAACATAAAATATACACATCTGGAAAGTTTTTATAAATTACTTTGTGCATGCTAAGCAAGCACTCTACCACTGGTGCTGCCCTTCGTTCACATTGGTAACTTCGTCCTTTGTGTATGTATGGATTTGAGTGGGAAGGCATTGTGTGTACACACAGAAGCCAGAGAGCAACCTCAGGAGCCACCTGTGTGTGTGCATGAGAGGAGATGAAATTGGGTTCCTTTGTCAGTTCTTATCACATTATTTACTGGGACAGAGCTCCTTATCAAAACTGGAGCCCCTTCAATTTAGCTAGGTTGGTAAGCCAGCAAGCTCCAAGGATCTGCCTATCTCCAATTCTCTGGCACTGAGATGAAAGACACTGTGCCCCTTTCTGTGTGTACTGGGGATTTCAACCCAGGTCCTCATGCTGGTATGATAAGCACTTTAATGACTGAACCATCTTCCCAGTCTCACCTTGTTTTTTGAGACAGAGTCCAGCACAGAAACTTGGAACTAGTGAGCCAGGCTATGCAGGTTAACCATTGAGCCCCTGTTCTCAGTGTATTTACAAGCACCTACCACACAGCTTTTTACATGGGTGTTAGGGATTGAATTCAGGCCTCCATGTTTGCAAGACAAGCACTTAAGGAAGCTAACTCTACAGCCCCATCTTCATCCATAAGGAATCCTTAGTATCATACTTCTATAAAAATCTAGCTTCATGCAAAATTTACTATTCCTATGTCTTTAACACTTAGGAGTCTTAATATCCAAGTTCTGGCTCAAAAAGGATTCCTTGAAGGAACACGTTCTTGGTAATTAAGTTATACCTCAGTTCCTGTGCATTCACACCAGTCAGCTTTATTTTTTTATTTTCTTGGTTTTCTGAGACGGGTTTCTCTGTGTCTTTGGAGGCTGTCCTGGAACTAGCTCTTGTAGACCAGACTCGTCTCGAACTCACAGACACCCGCCTGCCTCTGCCTCCCGAGTGCTGGGATTAAAGGCATGCGCCACCAATGCCCGGCCCAGTCAGCTTTTAATACCCTTCAGTTAACTTGCTAAGAGATATCTCATTCCATGTAACGCTTGGTTCTCATGTACATGTTCAGTGCTTGTTAGTTTGCTTTTTATACCTAACCCTCATTAAATCTTCTCCAGCTCTGCCTACAGTAGGACTCTACCTACTCTGGAGGGTGAAACAGGAGATCCATGTGTTCAAGGCTAGCTTGGACAACTTAGCAAGACCCTGCCTCAAAGATATTAACAAAAATCTGTTCTGGGAGTACCACTGGGGTCATGTATCTGAGACTGTTTGCTTCTAGGGGTTGTGTTCTGGAAGATTACTGAACACACATATATTCCCAAATCTTTTACCAAATGCTCCTAAATCCCTTTATAGCACTAAAATTATAAAGGGGGTCCAGCAGGGTATAAAATGCCTTCAATCCCAGCAGGGAATCTGACTTCTAAGCCAAGGTCTAAATAGTAAGACCCTGTATCAAAATAAACACTTGTCACATTAATTTTTAACACAAGGAATACAATTTTGAAATGGTAAGAAAAAGCAACTTATGAATAGATATTAATTTATTTATAACATTGCTGCTTTTCGAGACAGGGTTTCTCTGTGTAGCCCTGGCTCTTCCGCAAATTCCCTCTGAAGTCTAGGCTGGCCTTGCAGTCAGATCAGCCTGCCTCTGCCTCCTGAGAGTGCTGGGATTAAAGACTGTGAACTGCCACACCTAGCATATTTATAGTCTGACTCTGCTTCAATACTGTCCATTCTTAATATAAAAACATTTTAGTTCAAGCTCTCTGACTTGGGGTAAAAGCTAAGCATTATTACATTGGTCAGTTCCCAATTATCCGCAATCTCTCTACCTCTTGGAGCTACATTCATACTCCTTTTCCTTCAGTTGTTTCGTCATCTCTACAACTCTCATTACTGCCAACCATGATCTGAACACATTAAATGGAAAAGCTAGAAGTAAACACTTTATTTTTATTGAGGCTAGGTTTCAATTTAGCCCATGCTAGCCTTAAATCATTTTCCCACCACAGCCTCCAGTCTTAGGGATACAGGTGTGAGCCATCATACCTGACACACATTTCATAAAATTTAAACTTTTTATTAACAGTATACTCTGCCAGCAATGCAAGCTAGCACCTCAGGAAGGTAGAGGCAAGAAAACTGCACGTTCAAGACAAGTTGGCCAGGCATGGTAATGCATACCTTTCATCCCTGCGCTGTGGAGTCAGAGGCAGGCAGATCTGTGACTTCAAGAACAACCAGACTACATAGAAAGACCGTCTCAAAAAAAAAAAAAAAAAACCACCCACATTAAAATAATGCTGGGGAATAGTTCAGTGTAGATAGAGTGCTTACCCAAGGAAGCAGGAGACGCTAGGTTTAAACTCTATTTAGGACTACAAAAGTGCATTGTTCTAACTGTACCACCTCCTTTACTGTTGCAGTCTGATATTGTGTCTAAGTTATAAATTACTACTTAATGCACATAAAACCACCTGACCACCCAGGTTATACATAGGATTTGAAATCATCCAGTTTTGGGGATCTTTTGGGGATTTTTGGAATGTTGGAGGGACAGAGAAGCTATCTTTGAGTTAGTTATGTAATTAAAAAGATTAATGTATTATCTGTGCATGCATGTGCATCATATCCATGCAATAATGCCAGTGTGCAAGGCCCAGAGGGTAGATCCCTTGACCTGTTGTTACAGGTGGCTGTGAGCTGCCTGACAGATGGGAAATAAAGGACAAGCAGCAGTGCTTTTAACCAGAGGCATCTATCTCAGTGCCTAAACTCTTTTAAGACAGGGTTTCTCTGTGTAGGTTTGGAGCCTATCCTGGAACGCGCTTTGTAGACCAGGCTGATCTCAAACTCAAGACGTGCCGGCCTTAGCCTCCAAGTTCTAGGATTAAAGGCCTGTGCCACCATGCCCAGTTGTCTTCTTTTTAAGTCAGGATCACAAACAATGTGTCATCCCAGGCTAGTCTTGAACTAGCTATCAGCCCATGCTGATGTTGATTCATAACCTTCCTGCCACTATTCTCGAGTGTTGGCATTACAGACCAGCAAGCCCCATCACGCCCAACTTAAATTGTGTAATTCTAAAGCCAAAAATAGAGTAACTTGTTTTTAAGAGACTAGGTCTCACTGTGTAGCCCAGGCTACAACACCCTTGCCTCAGGCTCTCTTGTGAATTATAAATGTTGTGAGTCATGACATATTAAAGTGTTGTTTGAAATCTTACCTCATCTGCCTGCTTCTATATCCCACTTCTACTAGCAAATGCAAATGACTATCTTTTTTGTGTTGTGTACTAGGGACTAAACTAAACCTAGGGCCACTTTTATGCCAGCCTCAGGAGGCAATGGCAGATAGACCTCAGTTCAAGGTCAGCCTGATCTACGACAGCCAGGGCTACTCAGAGAAAAGTGTGTGTGTGTTCAGGGCGGGGAGTTGCCTAGTATGCACAAGGCTCTGGAGTTAACCCTAAGTACCACATAAAACAGGCATGGCAGTGCATGCCTATAATCCATCTTCAGGTGGATGCTGGAGAGTCAGGAGTTCAAGGTCACCCTCAACTACACAGCTGGCTAATATTTTGGAATAAACCTAAATTAAAAAAAAAAACACTCAAAAAGTACGCATTTTACTAAAAAAAAAAAAAATCAGTCACTGTTAACTGTAACCAATTAATAGTGGTAAGGTACATTCACACATGAATGACTTAAAACCCCAAAAGAATTCTCCCACCAAAATATGCTATCTCTTTTTGGGGTTCTTAGTAATTGTGATTTGCTCACAGGAATTTATAAGCAGCTAAGGAACAACATGGGAAGATTTTGGTAACTGAAATTTCAGTCATTTCAATCCCCGAATTTAATGGATGCCTATTCCTGGAATTCACCAATAAAATGAAGCTTAGCCTAACCATAGAAACAGCCCGACCAATTATATGCCTGAGTGGAATCCACCTATCAAATCTTTCTCATCCATAAAGCAAAAGCTAGGACAGCAACAGCAACCCTGAACTCCTCCAATGTTGATGTGCAGCAGTGCCCAGCAACACACATTTAACCCACCCTGTGCTTTTTGACTATGCTGTGAGTTTTACCACATTCTGCTACAGGTTAATTATATCTATGTATTTGTCAAGTACTTTATACAACTGTCTCCAGAACACTGTTCCCAACATTAGACCTAAGATTAAATTCACATTATGCTTTCTATTTAATTTGAACTATACAGTTTCCTTTCAAACCACAAGTGTTCAAGTCCATTTTCCTTTACACACCCACTTATAACATGTAACTCTTGAATATTGCCTATTCTATTTAGACATTAAACTATATCCTAATTTGCTTCTTTACATCCAGAAAGACATTTCTTCATCACTACTAATAGAAAGTGGCTACAAATAGAATTCTAGTTCTATATCCTAATGACCTGTAGCACCCACAAAACAACCCAGAGTTAAGCACTGTTTTTTTTTGTTTTGTTTTTGGGGGTGGTGGTGGTGGTGGTGGTTTCAAGACAGGGTTTCTCTGTGTAGCTTTGGAGCCTATCCTGGCACTCACTCTGGAGACCAGGCTGGCCTCCAACTCACAGAGATCCGCCTGCCTCTGCCTCCTGAGTGTTGGGATTAAAGGCGTGCGCCACCAATGCCCAGCCTGTTTTTAATGCAATGTTAGAAAAATAATTATGTCAGGCAGTGGTGGTGCATGCCTTTAATCCTAGCACTTGGGAGGAAGAAGCAAGCAGATCTCAGTAAGTTCGAGGCCAGCCTACTCTACAAAGTGAGTTCCAGGACAGCTGGGACTGTTACACAGAGAAATCCTGCTCCAAAAAACCTAAATAAACAAGTAAACAAACAAAGCATAACAACTGTATTAGGCTTTAGAATCAAATTAGGATTTTAATTTTTATGTGCATAACCTTGAATCATTTTTAGGTTTCTCAAAACGGGCTTTCTATGTGTAATCCTGGCTGTCCTGGAACTCTGGCTCTGCCTCCCAAGGGCTGTAATTAAAGACCACCACTACTCGGCTTACCTTTAAATTTCATCAAGAGCGAATCACTACCTCACAGACTTAAAACAAGAAAGACGTGCAAATCATCAACAAAAACAGGGTCTTCCCACCCATCTATTTACCTGCAAAGCACCAATAGCTGCACTCTGGAAGCGCAGATCTGTTTTGAAGTCCTGAGCAATTTCTCGAACCAGACGCTGGAAGGGGAGCTTGCGAATCAGAAGTTCAGTGGATTTCTGATAGCGTCTGATTTCACGGAGTGCCACAGTACCAGGCCTTCAAAAGTTAACATTAAAAAGTTGTTACTAAACACACACAACACAACAGTAGTCAGTTTTAAAGAAATACATGAACTCTAAACCATTCTTGAGCGCCCCATTTCACAGATCAGTTTTATGACCTGAATATTCAAATCTGTTGAGATCACTTTTTTTTTTTGGTTTTTCAAGACAGGGTTTCCCTGTGTAGCTTTGGAGACTGTCCTGGAACTAGCTCTTGTCGACCAGGCTGGTCTCGAACTCAGAGATCCACCTGCCTCTGCCTCCCAAGTGCTGGGATTAAAGGCGTGCGCCACCACCGCCCTTCGAGATCACAAAAAACAAAACAAAACAAACACAAAGTGGCAGTTTATGAAAGCACCATATTCATTTTATCTGTTCACCCACCCCCGAATCTTGACCTGAGAACCACACCTGAGTGTGGTATTGAATACTTGCACCAGGACTCAGGAGGCAGAGGCAGGAGGCTTGATACCAGCCTGATCTACATAATGAATTCCAGGCAAGGATAGGTTAGAGTGAGCCCCGCCTTAAAAACAAACAAACAAACAAGACTTGGGAGCATATTCGAAGTTAGGCTGGCAATAAAGACATCTTCCCAGTTTAAGCAACACTTTCTGTTGCCCCATCTGTGCCTTAGGTTTTAAAGTCCTAAAAGAGTTACCAACATAATTTACAACGATTCACTTAAAACACTCGTATTTGATCTCCCAGTATTGTATCACCAGTCATGAATGACTGAATTTGAAAACTTGATTTCACATTGTTTCTCCCACATGAAAAATTTTCTAAAATTAAGTCATTGTCTATAATACTTTTTTTTTTTAACTTGGGAAGCTTTATTGGGGGAAGAGAGTGGGAAAGATAAGAGAGAAAACAAATCCTTTAACCCCTAAATTTGACTTATTTCAACTCTATGAGCTGTTCACTGTACAATCTGTCTATGCAAATTTGGGCAACTTATGCCCTCTAATGGCAGATGTCCTTAACAACAGTGCTTACATAAAAATAAAATGAGGGAGTAAAGGAGGGAAAAACCCAAGTAATTATGACCAAGAGACTTTCTTTACTAGTCTCCCTAAGGTACTACACTTTACCACAAGTGTGGGTCAACCAAAACAAAAAGTATGTGTAAAAACACAACCATTTTTATGTGCCTGTATACACATATGAAACCATTTCATACTTAAAATGCTAATGGTTAAAATGTTAATGTGTCCTACTACCAGTTGAGAACCGCGTCCCTTTAGAATTTAGATCAGATTACAACTTCAAAATGTTATCAATAAAGCCTGACACTAAGTTACATGTATTCATAAATGAACATATGCACGTGTATTTTCAAGCAGCAGTAAACATTCAGAAGGAAAACATCTTTCCCTCACCTTCCTGTTAAATTACATGGACATACTGTTTAGACACTGTCCTATTCCTCCCCCTTTTATAAATACCTGTAACGATGAGGTTTTTTCACCCCTCCAGTAGAGGGCGCACTCTTGCGAGCGGCTTTTGTAGCCAGTTGTTTCCTGGGTGCTTTACCACCGGTGGATTTGCGGGCAGTCTGCTTTGTACGAGCCATGGTAAGAGCACCTCCTTACTTACCTACCAGTATTAAAAAAAAAAAAATCATATTCAACTAAAACATACATTTTCTTGCCAGAAGCCACCCCCTAAAAAAAAAAAAAATCCCAGAAACCTATCATTACTGAGAAAAAAAAAAGGCTGTTATATAATTAATTTGAAAGGGCGCAGGTTAGGTCTACTACCCAAATACGACTTAAAACAAACCGGAAAATTGTCAGCATTAATACTCATAACGCCAATTCCAAGCGACAAACGGCCAAAACCAGCGAGACCACCCCAATGGGTTTTAATTCAATTTCTTTAATTAAAGTAGAAATTAGAAATGCCTGCAAGCATTCGATCACAAACAAGTCAAACGAAAGAAGCCACAAACCACAGAAAGGTCGAGTCAAATTACAGCCAAAAAAAAAAAAAAGAAAGAAAAAAAGAAAAAAGGTTCCAGCGTCCCCCCCCCGTTCGCGCCCCCCGCCTCGCGCTCGGCAGTTGGATTGCTGTAAATATCTGTAAACATTCTTGAGGTTTCTATCTTTACGGTTATGTTGACAAAAAGGCGTCTCGAAAGACAAGAACAACAGCTATTGCCAGCGAGCATTCCACAAAGCCCGTCCTCCCGGGCTTCGCTATGCCAGCCGACTGCCCCGCACCCAGTCTTAATTAGCGCTCGACACCGGCCGCCCGGCCCACCCCAGCACCACATAAACTTTTGCTTCTGCCTCCCCCGGGTCCCCGGGTCCCGGGTCCCCGACCTGCCCTGCCCGGCCCGGCCCGGGCGCCCCGTGCCGGCAGCGAACGACTCGGCTCCCCAAGGCTAGCACAAAATGGAAACAATTGCAAAATGTATCCGACTCCCTTCCAAAGACACAAACAGCAAACCCTTCGAAAAATACCCCATCCCCTGCCACGTGCCGCTCTCCCCCAAATGCAAAAGTTCTTTTTTTCGTTATTTCGAATTTCATATGCATCAAGTTTCCTTTTTTTTCCTCCAAAAAAGGCAAAAAAATAAAAAAAAAGGTGCTTAAGATTTTTTTCCTCCTTCCATTTTAAAATGGGGAAGAGAGAAACGGGGGGGAAAAGAAACATGGTCGGTGACCAGAGAAGAGAGACAAGATGGTGAAGCTCAGCCACAACTGTGGGGAGGCAGCAAAAAGCGAGTTCGCCCGGGGCGGGAAGCGACGGCGATTTTACCCATTTCGCGCCCGACAAACTGCGGCCCGGGACCCGCAGGCGGCAGTTGAGGGGCTCGCGCGGGACCTGGTGAAGGTCTGGGGTCCCGGGAAGGGGCGGCGGGCGGGATTTCACCGAAGAAAGGAGAGCCCGCGGCGCGGGAGGGCCAGCAGGCTCGGCAGGCGGCGCGGCGGGGCCGCCGCCGGGCTGAGGCGGAGACGGAGAGCTGCCGCCGCCGCCGCCGCCGCCGCCGCCCGAGGAGAGGGAAACTCGCTCCCCGTCTCCGTGTCTGCGCCAAAAAGTTTGAGGGTCGAGCCCGAGGGGCTGCGGGGGCCCTCCGCGGCCCGCTACGGCAGCGCCGGCGGACGGGGCCCGGCTCCGGGAGAGCGGGCGGACGGAGAAACTTACCCCCCTTCTCCTTCGGCTGGAGCTCGGCAAGCGAGAGGCGGCGCTGGCGTTAGAGAGCGGCGGCGGCGGCGGCGACGGCTGCGAACACAATTGAAAGATGGCTGACACCGAGGCTACCCCCACACACGCCGCCCCGCCCCGCGCCGCGCCAGCCAATCACACACAATGGAGGGAAGGCTCGGCCCCGCCCCGGGGCCCGCGCGCCCGCCCCCCGCCCCTCCCCCCGCGCGCCCGTTCGCTGGCGCGCGCGCTCGCTCCTCCTCCACCCCCGCCCCCCCACCCCGCGCGCCGCCCGCCCCCGGCTCCCGCCGCCTCTCGCGGTGTGTACAAACACAAAAGACACGCCGAGGGGCCGCGGGGCCCGCCGAGACGCCGCCCGCCCCCGGCCCGGCCCGCGCTCGCTTCCCTCCCCGCCCGGGGCCAGCGCCACGGGGAGCCCCCGGAGCCCCGGCTCCCGGGGGTGGGGGGGTGAGGGATAAGGGGGGGTACCGAGGGGGCCCGTGGGGGATGGGAGGGCGGGCCGCGGGCCAGCGCCCGGCCTGCGGGGGGAGGGGCGCCGCCCCCGCGCGCGTCCCCGAGGCGCCCGCCCGCGTGGGGCGGGGAGAAGGCCGCGGCCCCGCGGTCGCCGCGCCCGGTGGACGAGGCGCCCGAGCCGGAAGCCGGCGAGTGGAAGCCCGAGGCCCGCGCCCACTCTCGGGCCGCGCCCGTTGCGCGCGGCAGGGGCGGGGCCCCGCGGTTCGCTTCCCGCCTAGCGCGGGCGCGGGGCGCGGGCGCGTCCGAGGGCCGGGCCAAATCGCCTGAGGACAAGCCCGTCGCGGACTCTACCCGGGAGAGGCGGGGCGGCCACTGCCAGCGCTGCTTCCCCGACGGCGGCGGCGGCGACACCGCGCTCACCCGCTCCTGCCTGGGCCGCCGTTCTTGATGCAAGATGGCTGTGTGTTGTGAGCCTCGGGAACAATGTGCAGCACAGCTGTCGCTGCGCACGGCCCGGCTGCCGGTCCAGCCCGAGTGGGCCGCTCAGCGAGCGGCCTCACCCTCCTCGGAAGATCGCTGTGGAAGGAGACTGTGACATAGCAGCTTAAGGCTGTCGCTGTAAGAGGCTGAAAACGGCAGGTACTAAGGAAGAGCTGCCGCAGGGCTTGCCGTGTTTCCCGCTTTCCAGCACCGCTCGGTAGCTTGAGCAGCACGGCGCAGCTCAGGTTGTCATTAGCTGACCCCCAGACGGTAGGGACCAGGCTTCACAGCCCTGGGTGAGGGCTTTCGGTACAAGAGAGATCCCATAGGGTTGTGAAGGAGATGCTGGAACAGATATGTAGAAACCAGATAGGAGAGAAGGAATGATACTTGCCCAAGGTCACTTAAGTGAGGAACAAGCCCCGGAGAAACAGACAGAATCCAGGCCTCCCGTTTCGTTATTATTTAAAGAGTGTTAAGTGTTGATGTGATAAAAACACGTGCAATCTGCGATACTATCCTAAAAACACATGCAGAAAAAGCCTACACTGAGCTGCCAGTAAAGAAAGAAATCCCTATAATTTGAGCCAAGAAGCACTTTTTTTTTTCTTTTGCTTGTTTTTTGTTTTCAGGGAACTAAAATATTTGCGGCTGGATTTATCCAAGAAGGCTGTTACATATCACTTGAATCAATCAGTCTTCAAGAAATGTTACCGAGTCACAGATAGTACTCTACAGATAGTACTCCAAGAAATGTTACCGAGTCACAGATAGTACTCTACAGATAGTACTCTCTTTGTATGCTTGCTAGGTTTTCCCATGCTTTATTCCCGACTTTAAGTAAATATTTCTTTTTTTCGAGACAGGGTTTCTCTGTGTATTTTTGTGTACTGGAACTCACTCTGTAGACCAGGCTGGCCTTGAACTCGAAGAGATCTGCCTGCCTCTGCCTCCCAAGTGCTGGGATTAAAGGCGTGCGACACTACTGCCAGGCTAAACAAATATTTCTAAGGGATTGAAGGACTGTCAGGTGAACTACTTCATGTAGATGGTGGGTTCTCTAAAGTCCCATCTGTAACTCGGAAGTAGTAGTATTTATTTATGTGAAGATGGACCATAGACTCTTTCTGGGAACATGACTGGTTGTCCTTAGTAACTTCAGGAAGTTTCCCAAATTTGGCATGTATGTCCAGCATCCCAGCTCTGGTGAGTATAGTTTTGGAGGGCTAGGAATGCTGAAGTGAACAGAACCAGTAAGAGTCATGCCCTGGTTGAATCTCTCTCTGGAAGCGTTGCCTTGCACAGGGAAGCTGCACTTGGCCAGGGGATAGGATGCCTTGGATCCCCAAGAGTGGCAAAGACTGTAGCTAAGGGAAATGGAGATTTCATTTCCAGTTAATGGAGGGCAGGGAGCTGCTACTGAAGGAAAAAAAGCCCTTTTCTGCTGAAGGATTCTTTATTTTTTTAATTTTTACTTTTTAACAATTTATTTAACTTTATTTTATGTGTATTGGTGTGAAGGTGTCAGATCCCCTGAAACTGAAGTAACAGACAGTTGTGAGCTGCCATGTGGGTGCTGGGAATTGAACCCCGGGCCCTCTGAAAAAGCAGCCAGTGCTCTTAACCACTGAGCCATCTCTCCAGCCCCATCTACTGAAGGATTCTTAAAGGGCACTGGTCTTTTGTTCTTTTAGAGGGTTTCCTGTAGCCCTTGGCTTAGTCTGGAACTGACATGTAGACCAGCAGGCTGGCTCACAGAGATCTATCTGTCTGCCTCCTGAATGTTGGGATTAAAGCTACATGTCACCACACCCAGCTAACAGAATCCACTTGCAGAGATCAGTTATGGCTTCAACATTTGGAGTTTATAATAACAGGAAGGAGGGGAGTAAAAGCTTTAAGTTAAAATATTACCCGTAGAACATAATAATTGTGGCCATTAGTTAATATTTGCGTATAAATGAAATGATAGATGAAATTGCCAAAACTAAGTGTGATGGTGCATACTTGTAATCCCAGCAATCTAGAATCAGATGCAGAAGGATGGCTGGGAGTTGAAGGCTAGCCTGGTCTACATAGGGAGTTCCAACTTAGCCAAGACTCCATAAGGAGACTCTGGAAAATGCCAATCAAAGAGTGTGAATCACTGTTCACTCTCCTTTGTCTGCTGTTCACCAGGCACAGAGAAGACTGTTGGACACTTACCACCTTGTCTTTGTTGTTGATTTAAGTCTGCCATTTGTTTGTTTGCTTATTGTCTGTTTTTTGGAAGAAAGAATATAAACTCTAGAACAGAAATCATTTTGCCTGTTTCTTTTACTGAAGCATTACCCCACCACATACACACTTAACACGATGGTTTGGAGCCCCCTTTTTGCTGGCTGGAAATCTCACCCACTCCCATGGAAGTTGTCATACACAGAAGTAGATGAAATTGTGTAATTAACTCCTGTGTATCCATTTATTTATTTACTTATGGTTTTTCGAGACAGGGTTTCTCTGTGTAGCTTTGGAGCCTATACCGGAACTTGATTTGTAGACCAGGCTGGCCTCGAACTCCCAGAGATCCGCCTGCCTCTGCCTCCTGAGGTATTAAAGGCATGTACTACCACCGCCTGGCTGCCTTGTACCATTTTATTGACTCATGGCAAACCTTGTGTTCCATCTGCACTGGTTTTTTTTTTTTTTAAAGATTCATTTATTTATTATGAATACAACATTCTGCTTCCATGTCTATCTGCACACCAGAAGAGGGCACCATTATCTCATAACGGATGGTTGTGAGCCACCATGTGGTTGCTGGGAATTGAACTCAGGACCTCTGGAAGAGCAGCCAGTGCTCTTAACCTCTGAGCCATCTCTCCAGCCCCATCTGCACTGTTAATGTTTGGTCATGTTCTCCCTATGTGGCTCAGTCTGGTCTTGAACTCATGATCCTCTGCCTCAGTCTGTCTGGCATGTGCCCCCACACCCAGCTCCAATGAACCTTTTGGATATGATAACCTATAGATTCTCCCTGTGCTCACACTTGGTTGGAAAACATGGACCATCTGTCCTGTAGCCTCAGACCCTCACTTTCTCCAAAACTCTCTCCTTTAGTCTGGTCCAGAAAATAGTCATCTGTATGAGTGCTCAATCCCAGAAGTGCAGAGCCTGCCTAGGTAGTGAACTTTCTGTTTGAGACAGGGTCTCATGCCGCCAGGCAGCTTCCATGAACCTCCTGTCTCCTCCTCCCAAGTGCTGGGAAATGGGCCAGCTTAGATGGTTTTACATGGTGCCAGGGATCAAACCCAGTGCTCTGTTGCTTTGTGCTAGCGGCACTTATCTACCAACTGAGCTACATCCTCAGCGTTGCCTTCCCTTTCTTTCCTCAATAAATGGGACTTTGGGGTGGGATGGGATTTAATGCTAAGACCCTGAGTTTGGTTCTCAGCAAAACATTTTTTAAGTGTATTGTAAATACAGTTAAACTATTTTTGAGACAGGATCTCATGTAGCCTCAGCTGGCCTGAAACTCCTTACATAGCTAAGGATGGTTTTGTTGTCTTCTTCTTCTTCTTCTTCTTCTTCTTCTTCTTCTTCTTCTTCTTCTTCTTCTTCTTCTTCTTCTTCTTCTTCTTCTTCTTCTTCTTCTTCTTCTTCTTTTTTTAAGACAGGGTTTCTCTGAGTAGCCCTGGCTATCCTGGAACTTGCTCTGTAGAGCAGGCTGGTCTCAAACTCAATGAGATCCTCCTGCCTCTGTCTCCTGAGTGTTGGGATTAAAGGCGTGCTACCGCCACCTGGCTCAAGTATTCCTTCTTATCCAAGAATCAGACTAATTGTCCAAGTTCAAGAAAAGCAGGGGTGTAACTCAGTGGGAAAACACTTACATAGAATGCAGGAGTCCTGGAATCTGTCCCAGCACTGCTGAGAAATAGAGACAGAAGTCAGGAAGCGGGGAAGAGCAAAATGAAGCAGTTCCGTAGTGCTGACTTTTCTTGTGGGGAAGGGGGAATTGAGTTTCTTTGGTCGACTTGAGAATGAAACCAGAGATCAGCAGCCGCAGAAACAAGAACTTGGGTTACCTAGGACCTCAAAAGCACCTGGCATTGTTTTCTTTAATGGTCCAAGAAATTGTGTCCTCATTTTTCCAGTATCAAAACAGAACATGAGGGTTGGAGAGATGGCTCAGTGGTTAAGAGCTTTTGCTGCTTCTCCAGAGGTCCTGAGTTCAGTTCCTGGCACCTACATCAGGTAGTTCACAACTATTTGTGATTCCAGCTCTTGGGGATGCAATTCCTTCTTCTACCTCTGCAAGACACCTGCACACAGTGGTGTACACACACGCACTACAATAGACTAAGAAAAGAAAATCTAAAAGAGAAATATGCTAGATGTGGTGGTTCAAGTTTGTAATCCCAGTACTCAGGAGCCTGAGGCAAGATGATCAGGAGTTTGAAGGCAGGCAGCCCTACTCAGTGGCACAAGCCTGTAACTTGAGCACTTAGGAGGTAGAGGCCAGCCTGGACTACATGAAACCCTGTCTCAAGTTATCCACCACCAAAAAAGATAGAGAACAAGGCAGGCCTGGTGGCTTGGATTTGTTATCCCAGCTACTCAGGATGACCAAATAGTTAAAGGTTGGCCTGAGTTAAAACTTATCTCAAAAAAACCAAAACAAAAACCTGAAACAGGGACTGGGGACTGACTTAGTGGATTAAAGTGCTTTCTAGCAAAGCATGAGGACCTGAATTCGGACCCCAGGCACCCACATAAAAGCCAGGCACAGCCGAAGCATGTCTGTAAACTGGGAGGAAAGAGAGGCAGATCCCTGGAACTCACTGACCAGCTAGTCTAATTTAAATGGTGAGCTCCAGGCTCAGTGAGAGACTCTGTTTCAAAAGATTAACGTGGAGAGCAATTGTGGAATACTGTTGGCTTTGACCTCTGGCCTCTACACTCACCCCCACACACAGGTGCCCTTGTTAATCATGCACATAGAATACCTGAAAACACATATGTTGGCTCACATAATCTATACATAGTGTTAAGAATCCTTCCTTTCCCCCTCCCGTGTTTTCTGACAGAGTCTTGCTATGTTGCCCAGGCTGGTTTAGAACTCAAGATCTTCCTGCCTTAGGCTCCAAAATGCTAGTATATTATAGGCATGTGCCACCACAACTGGCTTTTTACCAGCTTTGATCAAAGTGTTTAGAAATACATGCTTTAAATCTTAAAAATGACCACATTCAATTTTTTTCCCCGAGACAGGGTTTCTTTGTAGCTTTGGAGGCTGTCCTGGAACTCGATCTGTAGACCAGGCTGGCCTGTAACTCACAGAGATCCACCTGCCTCTGCTTCCCAAGTGCTGGGATTAAAGGAGTGTGCCACCAACGCCTGACCACATTCATTTTTTTTTTTTTTACCTAATAAGAATTTGTAAATATTTGAAAAAAATGTTCAGCTTTGTCAGGCAATGGTGGCGCACACCTTTGATCCCAGCACTCAGGAGGCAGAGACAGTTGGATCTCTGTGAGTTCAAGGCCAGCCTGGTCTACACAGAGAATTCCAGGACAGGATCCAAAGCTTCACAGGGTAACCCTGTCTTGAAAAACAAACAAAATCCAAAAGTTCAGCTTCTTTAGTAGTGAGAGAAATGCAAATTAAAACTGTTTTGAAGGCTGGTGAGATGCTTCAATGGGTAAAGGCACTTGCTGCCTAGCACAGGGACCTGAGTTTTACCCTCAAGAGAGAACCAACTGCAGAGGTGGTCCTTTGACCCCCACATGCAAGCTGTGTGTTATTCTCTGCATTCTCAAGCAGGTGGGAAAAAGTGAGCTCTCTTTTGGGATCACCAACCTTGTACCCAGCCCCACTGTGTGTCTTGGGCATGCTTAGAAACTCCACCCTACACTGCCAGAATGATACACATTGTGTCTTCCAAGTGACATCTTTCAGGTATTTGGTGGCTTCCCAGATATCCAGCAGTTTCTCTGATATTCTCTCTCTATTTTTCCCTTTTGGTTTTTCGAGACAGGGTTTCTCTGTGTAGCCCTGGCTGTCCTGGAACTCACTCTTTAGATCAGGCTGGCCTCAAGTTCACAGAGATATGCCTGCCTCTGCCTCCTGAGTGCTGGGATTAAAGTTGTGCACCACCACTGCCCAAATTTCTCTAATATTCTTAGGTGAATACAAAGATTTGAACCCTGGCTGTCCTGGAACTGTATATCAGGTTAGCCTTGAATTTAAAGATCCTCCTGCCTTTACCTCCCTGGCATAATTTGATTTCTTGATTTGCATTGTTGTATAGGGTTTTCTGGGTCAGGAGAGTACAGAACCATTTTCACAGATCATCTTAGGCTGCTTATATGAAGAGTAAAGGAAATCTATAGATACTATGTATATATAAGAGATAAGAGAAAAAAGGGAACTATAAGAAGAGAGGAAGAGGTCTAAATGGGGGGACTAGAGAGGGTAATAGGGTGTTTATGTCATGAAAGCAGAAGGGGGAACTATTTCAGGGGAAGAAGGGGGGCAGTAAGAGAAGAAATAGGGACAGGGCAGGCAGTGGGGTCGAATTAAAAATAAACATACATATACATATATATATATATAGTGTGTGTGTGTATAAATGAGACTCATTACTTTATATGCTAGCCAATTTTTTTAATTGGTCAGTTTTTCTAGTATAAATATAGTAAAGAACTTCACAGGCTGCGTATGGTGGTGCACACCTTTAATCTCAGTACTCAGGAGACAGAGGCAGGCAGATTTCCATGAGTTGGAGGTCAGCCTGGTCTACACCGGCTAACTAGGGCTAAAATCCAGAATAAAAAAATATCCATATATTCGGGTATGTGCGTGTATGTATGTATAGGTGTACATAGAGGACAGAGGTCAACATCCAGTGTCTTCCTCAACTGCTCTCTGCCTTATTTATTATTTTGGGTTTTTTGGGGGGGGTTCAAGGCAGGGTTTCTCTGTGGCTTTGGAGCCTGTCCTGGAACTAGCTTTTGTAGACCAGGCTGGTCTTGAACTCACAGAGATCTGCCTGCCTCTGCCTCCGGTGTGCTGGGATTAAAGGTGTTTGTCACCACCACCCAAAGCTTTGCTGCTGCTGCTTTTTTTTTTAGATTTTATTTATTATGTATACAACATTCTGCTTCCATGTATATCTGCACACCAGAAGAGGGCACCAGATCTCATAACGGATGGTTGTGAGCCACCATGTGGTTGCTGGGAATTGAACTCAGGACCTCTGGAAGAGCAGTCGGTGCTCTTAACCTCTGAGCCATCTCTCCAGTCCCCAAAGCTTTGCTTCTTGAGAAAACAAAACACAGCCAACTGAAGTTGTTTGTGATGGCACAGGTCTGTAATTCTAGCATTCTGGAGTGGTGGGGGTGTGAAGAGGGAGGATTGTCACCAGCCCAAGAGTAGCCTGAGATACATACTATGTTCCAGGCTAGCCTGGGTAATGGGAAAGACAACCACCACCACAGAAGAAAAAGAACCTCAGCAATTTAAACATCACCCATTCTTAATTTGTCAGTTTCAATTCAACATCTGTTTTCCTGTATATTATCCGATGAAAAAGGGGGATTGACGCTAATGTGAATTCTCTCAAGACACTGTCAGCTTTGGTTGTTGATGTGAGTGACAGAGGCAAGCTCTCTTACTAACTGAACTATGTCTGCAGCAGTAAGATGTAGCTCAGTGGCAGAGAGCCCTAACTGAACACGAACAAGGTCCTGGGTTCTGTCTTTAGTACCACAGAAGTAAAGAAAGCAAGAAACCCCAGCAGAAGTCACCGAGTCATTAGAGATGAGCAGAGAGGTGAAGCTGCAGGACCTTGAAACAACTCAGAAAGCCGAAAAGAACCTTTCTTCCTGTCCCACCCGGTCCCTCGGGGCTTCATCAGTTGACTCTGCTTCCTGCTCTTTGAATTTAATAACCCGAAATGGCCAGCTGTGTACCCCAAACACCCCCTGCTAGTGTCTCTCCTTTATCTGGGCTGGCTTCTGGGGCACCCAAGGAAGGAGCAAGAAAGACTGCCCTCGCCCGGTACCTACCCACTCACCTTCTCTACTGAAGTAGGTTCCTGGCTTTGTTCTTACCCCCCTGTAATTCCTGACATAAACACGGAGTATCTGAAAGGAGCTCTTTCCGCTTTCTCCAAGCAAGCGCCAACTGTGCCGACATCCCCCTTGTTTCCTACCTGGCTTTGCGCTTGCACTTGCTTCGATTACTGCCTTCTGCCTCTCTCTCCTCAGCAGCCTCTCTGTCAGGTGGCAAGGAAACCTGTAAAGCAGGGCCCAGAAAGGCATTTGCTGCCAAATCTGACGGCCTCAGTTCCATCCCTGAGGCTCACATGATGGAAGGGGAGAATCGATTCCTGAAATTTTGTGTGGTGAGTGTGTGCCCACCCTCGTACCCCCTTAAATAAATAAATGTAAAAATATCACTTTAAAAGGGCAAAGCAATAGTAAAGATGAGACACACTGCAAGAGAGCAAGGAGTTCTCCTGTCTGCTCCTTTAATCTTTCTAGAGCTATGAAATAGATCCTATGATTATCACTCCCACTTTGCAGGTGAGAATACTGAGGCACAGAGACAAAGTTACTTGTCCAAGGTCACAGGAGAATGATAATAAGGATTCAGACTAGTCAGGCTGGCTCCAGACTTGGCATCTTGAACCTCTCATTATTTTTATGATAATAAAACCCAGCAATGCATAGCAGCCTGCACAAGAGAGCAGAGAAACTTTATCCTTCAGAAAAGGACATGCTATCTTTCTGGAAGAATGATCGAAATGTCTTAATTCTAGAGCCCAGCACAGATCACCACTTCCCCGTTCACTGAGAACGAGGAGGGAATCAGGTGAGACTTCTGCTAATTTCTCTCACACACAGACATCTCCAGGAGTCAGGCCCTGCCTGCTTCAGTCCCCCAGATCTGGGTGTTGCCTCACACTGGCTTTCCATCTGGCTCCCTTCTGATTATTTTGGATGATAGCTATATGTCTTAGTTTCAATTGCCATTATCAAATAATTGAGGCTGGGTATTTGTAAAGAAAAGAGGCTTGCTGGATGGTGGTACCAATGCCTTTGATCCCAGCACTCAGGAGGCAGAGGCAGGTGAATGGATCTCTGAGTTCAAGGCCAGCCTGGTCTATAGAGCAAGTGCCAGAGCAGCCAGGGCTACACAGAGAAACCCTGTCTTGAAATATCCCCACCCCCGATAAAAATAAAGGTTGTTTTCTTTTCTTTCCTTTTTTTTTTTTTTTAGCACAGTTTTAGAGGTCCTAGGTTATACAACACATCTGCTTAGCTCTGGTGAGGATCATGGTGGATGGTTTCCTTGTCAGGAGCCGCTAGCAGACACAGGTCACATGATAAGATAGGAAATAGAAGAGAGATTCAGGGGTCAGCTTTAGCTTTTTAGGCATTCATTCATTCATTCATTTTTATAGTGCTGGGTATGGAACCTAGGCCTTGCTCATGCTAAGCAAGTATTTATGTCTTTTGTATTAGTTACTTTTCTCTTTGATAGAACAAAATACCTGACAACTAAAGGGAATTGCTTTAGCTCACAGTTTCGGAGGGCTCAGACCATCGTGGTGGAGAAGGCATTGTAGACAAAGTCAGTTTACATCCATTCTGACACCCAGGAAGTAGAGAAAAGAGCTAACAGGAAAGAAGGAGCCCCGAGAAAGAAACAGTCCCAGGGACACATCCCCAGTGACCCACTTCCTCCAGCTAAGCCTACCTCTTGCCTTCAATGTTGGGCCGGGAGGAAGTCCTTCCTGAGTGTGTGTGAAGTAGATAAAGTCTTGAATGTATGTTGACAGGAACATCGCCATGTCAAGGACCACAATGCCTCAGACCCATGGGAATGGCAAAGCCTCTCTCTGGTCCAAGTATAAATGTTACAAACAATTGACCTTTAACTAAAACCAGTGTACGCAGAAACTATAAACCACAGCTTCCTCTTCAGGGGATGCTTACAGCCTGAGGCTGCTCCCCTATAGAGAATTCCTACGGAGAATATTAGCCCATCTCCTCCTTCAGTTGTAAACAATAAACCTGCCTCCTTGTTCAGATATACCAAACACAGGCACTGACTTTCTGGGCTGCTGGTGCATCTCCATCAGAGCACACAGCCCACCAGATCCCAGCTTTTCTATGTGTATGTTTCTTCTTTCCCTGTCTCTCCAGTTAGGTCAATCTCTAAGCTGTGCAGGTCATGGCATTTTACCACTTCTTAATATTATTTTATGATGAACCCACTGAGGAATTAATCCATTCATCAGGTTGTAGTCTTCAGGGTCTGTCTCTGGGGACACCCTCACCAGCACAGCCTATGTGTGCTCTACTAATTGCCTAGGCATTTTTCAATCCAACAAGTTGACAAGATGAGCCATCATACCTTTGTAAATAAGAAAAGCAATGCATTAATGTTATAAACACTGCAGAAGCATAAAGGTTGTCACTTAGCGGGCGTTGGTGGCTCACACCTCTAATCCCAGCACTCGGGAGGCAGAGGCAGGCAAATCTCTGTGAGTTTGAGGCCAGCCTGGTCTCCAGAGCAAGTGCCAGGATAGACTCCAAAGCTACCCAGAGAAACCCTGTCTGGGGGGGGGGAGGGACAAGAAGAAACGATGGAGTACTGAAGCTACTTTGCTTAGGTTGGAAGCTTACAGGACAAGATAGTGTGTGTGTGTGTGTTTTCTATGCTATGAAATACATTTCTACAAATGTAATGTTTTAAAGCTGCATTTACAACCTCACAGTCACTGAGTTGGAGATCTAACCATGGGAAAGACCTGACCATCACAGGGCTGATATTCTGCTGTCAGCGACAGCCAGCTGTCAAGGCCTAGGAAGGGCTCTGCTTCCAGACTCAGACTCTGGTAGCCCCCAGTTCCTGCTGCTGTTAGACCAAGGGCCTAGCTACTCGCTGGCTGTTGGAGGGACACTGCTTTTAACTCTAAGGATGTTCACAGTTCCTTGCCCCTTGACTCCTGCAGAGGCCCTTTTATAAATGGCAGCAGTTATTAAAAGCCAAAAAGGGGGGTGGGTTAACTTGACAGAATCTTAAGCTGGGCTTGGTGTTTATGGCTATAATAATCCTGGTGCTTGGGAAGTGGAGACGAGAGGATTGTCATGAGTTCAAGGAGTGTGGGTTTCCCAGTGAGATCCTGTCTCCAAAATAATAGTAGTAATAATAATAATAATAATTAATAATAATAATTAATAATAATAAAATATAATCAATGGTGACACCTTTGAGTCCTGCACTCTCAAGACAGAAGAAACAGATGCATTTTTCAGAGTTCAAGGCCAGCCTGGGTTGTATACCAAGACCCTGCCTCAAAACAAACAAAATTACAATGCAAGTTAAAGGACAGGGAAATGTGGAGATATTCTAAGTGATATAGCTTCAGCTTTATGAAAAGAATTAAGGAGGAGATGGTGAGGTGCTGTTGTAGGGAAAAGGGGACCAGCCAAAGAAACACACCTGAGCAGAGCCAAAGAAACACACTTTGTCCCTGGAATCAGAGCCAGTTAAAGAAATACACCCTGCCACTAAAACTAGAGCCAAAAGGCTAAAAAGGACCAGTAAAAGAAACACACTTCAGCCCTGAAACCAGAGCCAAATCTGACCTTAAACCTGTGCAGAAAACTAGCCAATCTCTGAGCAGAAGATCTAGCTATGCCTAAACTCAGGGATTGAAATCTGACCAATCCCCACCCTGGAACCCCTCCCCCTCTCCCCCCCACCCCCAATCCCTATATAAACCCCTTATCTGTTCAGCTTGTGGCTGTTCCCTCCCTTGTAACCACTCTCCTGGATTCTTCCCTCCCAATATATCTTGAATGAAGTTTGGGTGAGACTTTTTGCCGGAGCAGAGAGAACCCAGAGCAGAGTGGAGCAGGGCTGTAACACTTTTTGCCCAGGGAAACCTTCCCCTGGCTAAGTGAAGTTGTTATACTCCGCTCTCCAGGGGAACTGTAACAACTTTGCTGGGTAAACCCTCTCCTGTTGGAGCAGAGCTGGTACACTGGAGAATCCTCTCCCTGAAGCAGGGCTGTAAGGTGCTATGCTTATGTGACCTGTGGCATTCCTTGGCTCCTGATTGCCAGAATACCTTTCCATCCAAGCTGTAACACTCAGTATTCTGTGACTCCCGAGTGCCATAATCCATCCCTGTGAAATAAACCCTGTGTACACTATGAAGATGGGGTGAATAAGAGCTACCTTTTCACCCTGAAGAAGGTGGTGTCTCTCTCTACCCCAACTGTTCCCAAGTCAGCAGTCAGTTGTTTGCAATTAAGATACTTAGATTTCTTCTTCTTCCTCTTTTTTTTCTTTGTTTTTGTTTCTTGAGACAGGGTCTCACTATGTAGCCTTAGCTGTCCTGGAACTCACTCTGTAGACCAGGCTGTCCTCCAACTCAGAGATCCACCTGCCTCTGCCTTCCAAGTGCTGGGATTAAAGGCGTGTGCCACCACTGCCTGGCAAGATACTTAGATTTCATTCATCTAAGCAAAAATATCTTGTTCCTTTGGGGTGGGGTAGATTCAGGAAGGATGCAAAGAGAGTTTTGTTCTGTCTAATTGTAAAGAAAATAGCTTGTCTTCTTCTCCCATTATCCTTCCAAGTACCAGAGGCCAGCAACGGGCGCTAGGGACTACCAAAGCAAAATCCTACAATGCACCAGAAACATCCCACCCAGTGCTAGAGGTAAACAAAAGAGCAGTGAGCAGGGACCTCAGCCTCCAACACCCACCTGGTCCTAGACACCCAGGGTTGCGTTAGTTCTACTTATAGTCTACTTCCTGTCTGTGTTTCCTGCTACACTTCTAGCCCACACTTCCGGTCTCCTTGAGCCACACCCAAGGTTGTCATAGGAGTAAATGAAGCTTCCGGTTTAGAGGCTTAGCATACCTTCGAGCTGTCAGCACTGAGGGTAATAATGGTGGCAATGGAGAGGCCTTCTCTACTGCACTGTCCTCTTTCCCCTCCGCTGTTAGACGATACGGCTGAATAAATCTCGTGGTCGTTGCATCCAGATACACAACTGGGCCCAAGAGGGAATGGAGCCCCTTTCTGACTTCTAGGGGTTGTGGGAGAAAGCACAGTGGTGTGTAAGGTTCCTGGTTGCATCCTCTTCCTCAGAATTGGATATGGTACAGGTTCTGGCTCTAGCTTGTGCCTGGGAATGACTAAGATGAGAACAGCTCTGGGCAGCCACACTAGTCAACACAGACTCCAGCCTCCGCAGTCCTCTGGGGCTGATGAGCCCTGCCCAGAACTGGCTTTGTTTGGATCCTCATGAGTAAGCTCTTGTGTTTGGGTGTGGCTGGCTTTAGTCCCTAACTATATCACCTCCAAGGGCTCCCATCTTAGACCTGTGCTGTGTTTCTCCTGTGTGAAAAGGAGTGCAGATTCCCTTCTGAGGATCATGGATGGATGCCCTGGTCTCTGGGTGAATGTGGAGACCCAATGCTTCTAACACATCATTGACTGTGTCCTGGATTCCTGCTCAGGCCCCAAGATGCTGCTGTTAGATTTAGAGGGAGGCTGTTTCCCACACTGACTCTTCTCCCTCTCCACCTTGGAAGGAGTGATTCTGTCCAGTCACCTACAGGGCCTGTCAGCATCTGTGATGTGGCCTCTTGTACCACAGCTAGGCTCTGCAAATCTGCCTCTTGCTCCACTTTCAACTCCAGGCTAGATAAACACTACCAAAGGGACCAAAGGGAATAAACGTTATCCAGGGAACGTGCTCACAGGGCCTCACACCCACGGTGTGTTGCGTGGGTTCCCAAAAGAGGTGTGTTGCAAATGAAAGGTGGTGTCTTGTTTCAAACAACATTCAGCTAATGATCATGGGGGTGGGGAGCCCGAGAGATACTTCTGTGGGTTCCCCACTGAGGGAAACACATCCAGGCAGATGGTGTTGGGCCTGTAATCTCTCCATCTAACCCTACTCTCCCAGTGCTTGCAAGCCAGCCTCAATAAGTCACCAGTGTGGGTGGAGCATTATCTCGTGGGAACTGCTCCCAAGGACCTGACATTCCATTTCAGAATAAGTAAGGCATGTTCCCAGACCAAGGGCTTCTTTGGGTTGATACACTTATACTTCACTGTGTGCTGCAGATCACACATGGATTTGAGGGTTAACTTGTAAGCCCTAGCGTTGTTGGTCAAGCGTTAAGTATGTGGAATTTAAATATATGGTATTTGTCCTTCTCTTGTGTATTCTAACACCGCTACCCCGGAGCTTAGGGGCAGGTATCAGAAGCGTTCTACATAGAGCCCACACCTTCTCATTCTCAGATTTGGGTATTAAATACATATGCCAATTAGGAAATGAAAATCCAGTCATTACTCAGAGAATAAATATTTCAACACACTGTCTCAAGCTATAATTAAAGGCAGGGAGCTTTGTTACTGGGAGAACAAAAAACAGAGAGGCAGACAACTATTTTTGGAATTGTTCTTATCTTCAGTGTAATCTACTACTTACAGTTCATCAGCCTAAATAAAATACCATCAATTGACACATTGGAGAAACAGCTACAGAAAAAACACAGAAGGGGATAAGAACAAGAGAAGAAGATATATATATATATATATATATATATATATACATATGTATATATATATATATATATATATATATTGTTTTTTCGAGATAGGGTTTGTCCTGGAACTGAATCTGTAGACCAGGCTGGCCTCAAACTCCCAGAGGTCCACTTGCCTCTGCCTCCCAAGTGCTGGGATTAAAGGCATGCCCCACCAACACTCGGCTGAAAAAGATATTTTCTCCCAAAAAATGATTAAGGGAAAAAATGAAATTAATAATTAAAATCCACAGCCTTTGTAGCACCTGTTGAGAGGTTGTACATTTTAGTTTGCCCTAAGTTTACTTTTCATTCTGTTACGTCTTCCAACAAAAATGATCATTGTAGCTGGGAGGCAGAGGCAGGTGGATTGCTGTGAGTTCGAGGCCAGCCTGGTCTCCAGAGCGAGTGCCAGGATAGGCTCCAAAGCTACACAGAGAAAACCCTGTCTTGAAAAAGCAAAAAAAAAAAAAAAAAAAAAAAAAAAATTGTAAGAGTAGGATATACACACAAACATGTGTACACTAATGAAATTCATTATACACAAAAAAAGTTTCTATTATTTTACACATAAGTCAAATGCAACAGGCTGCATATGTATATGTATGTATAGACACACTTGTACATGTGTGTATGTGTGAGAACATACATGTATGCATGTATGTATATATGTCTTTGTATTTGTATACACACATACATAGTCATCCTTCAATAGCCATGAGGGATTTGTTGTGGTATCCATTGGAATACCAGAATCTGTACATGACCAAACAAGCCCCTTATGCAAAATAGTGTAATATTTGCATATAGCCTACTCATATCTTCTGTGTACTTGAAATATTTCTAGATGTGAATATCAAATACAGTGTAAATATAATGCAGATGGTTGGTTGTTATGATGTATTTTTTGGAGACTAATGATAGGAAATATGTATTAGTTATACATGTGGTATGAACCTGTAATCTCAACACTTGAGAGACAGCGGCAGGAGGATCACAATGAGTTTGAAGGTGCCTGGACTACAGAGTGAGACTGCATTTAAAAACAAAACAAACAGGGGCTGCAGAGATGGCTCAGAGGTTAAGGGCACTGACTGCTCTTCCAGAGGTCCCGAGTTCAATTCCCAGCAACCACATGGTGGCTCACAACCATCTGTAATGAGATCTGGTGCCCTCTTCTGGCCTGCAGGGATATATGGAGGCAGAATGTTGTATACATAATAAATAAATCTTTAAAAAAAAATCTTTAAAAAAACAAACAGAGGGAAGGAAGGAAGGGAGAGAAGGAAAGAAGGAATGTGTTTAAATAATGTCAAAACAAAGTTGCAGGATGGAAAAAAGACAAATGAAATCTGAAATCCACACCCCATCCCCCCACTCCAAGAGCAGGTTTGTCTGTGTAGCCCTGGCTGTCCTAGAACTTGCTCTTAAACTTAAAGATTCACCCGCCTCTGAGTGCTAGGATGGCATATGCCAGCACCACCCAGTGACAAATGAAATCTTTTTTTGTTTGTTTGTTTTGGTTTTGGTTTTTCAGACAGTGTTTCTTTGTGTAGCCTTGGCTGTCCTGGAACTAGCTCTTGTAGACCAGGCTGGCCTCAAATTCACAGAGATCATCCAGCCTCTGCCTCCTGGGTGCTGGGATTAACGATGTGTGCCGACACCACGACTGCCCTGCTTCTTCGGTAATCTTGCCTTCACTCTTACTCTGTGGCTGACTGTGGGGCTGGGTGGCTGACCCCTTCTTTTCTTGATCCTTGATCTCTCTTGATTCCTTCTTAGCCTTCCCAGATTTCTCTTATTTATTCTCTCTGCCAGCCCCACCTATCCTTTCTCCCACCTTGCTGTTGGCCATTCAGCTCTTTGTTAGACTAATCAGGTGGGTTTTTTTTTTTCCAATCAGCTGTTTTAAACAGGCAAATTAACTCAGCTTCACAGAGTTAAACAAATGCAGCATAAAAGAATGCAACACGGTTGGCCAGGCGTTGGTGGCGCACACCTTTAATCCCAGCACTCGGGAGGCAGAGGCAGGTGGGTCTCTGTGAGTTTGAGACCAGCCTGGTCTACAAGAGCTAGTTCCAGGACAGCCTCCAAAGCCACAGAGAAACCCTGTCTCAGAAAAACACCCCCCCCCCCAAAAAAAGGAAAAAAAGAATGAAACTCATCTTTGCGTCATTACACAGATGTTCCACATCACAAACAAATGTAACACATTTAAAAATAATATTCTACAATAGTGTCATCTTCGGCTTCTGTGAACACTGTGCATACTTGGTACACAGACATGCAAGCAAACACTCGCATACATACAATTTAGAAGGAGGAGAGAGAGATACCAGAGTCTGGGGATGCGTGTAGTTGAGTTGCTGGCGTGCCTAGCATGCATGGAACTCTGGGGTCCACTCCTAACAGCACATGAAATCAGGCGCAGTGCATGCCGGTAAGCCAGCAGCACTCAGCAGGGAAAGGCAAGGAGGTGAAAAGTTAATCTTTACCCTCACCTGCCTGCCTGAACTACAGGAGACACTGTCTCAGAAAAACAAAAACAAAAACAAAACCAGCCACATATGTCTAAGGGCTCCAAGATGGTTAGCTGGGTGTTGCTCGTGACGTGTGCCTTTAATCCTAGCTCTCTAGAGTCAGAGGAAGGCAGATTTCTGAATTTGAGGACTGCCTGGTCCACCTAGTAACTTCCAGGCCAGCCAGGGTTACATGCAAGAAAAAAAAATGCTACATAATGAAATATGTAGAGTGAATTAGAATCATTTATAATGCTCTAGCAACAACTCAAGAGCTGGGTGTGGTAAAATCCCTGGCTAGAACAAAGCAAAGAAGAATGTTGTAAAATCTTAAGTGTTAAACTTGAGATTAGCATAATCAAAGTTTTATTGTTCTGCTCTGCCTATTTTTATATATGTTTAATTTTTTTGTTTGTTGTTTTTTTTGAGACAGGGTTTCTCTGTGTAGCTTTGGAGGCTGTCCTGGAACTAGCTCTTGTAGACCAGGATTGGTCTTCAACTCATAGATGTTCCCCTGCCTCTGCCTCCCAAGTGCTGGGATTAAAGGCATGTGCCACCACCAACTGGCCAATGTTTAAATTTTCTTTCCAGGCTGGGCGTTGGTGACACATGCCTTTAATCCCAGCACTTGGGAGGCAGAGGCAGGTGGATCTCTGTGAGTTTGAGGCCAGCCTGGTCTCCAGAGAGGGTGCCAGGATAGGCTCCAAAGCTACACAGAGAAACCCTGTCTCAAAAAAATAACAAAAAAAAAATTAATTTTCTTTCCAGATAAAAACTTAAACTGTTTAAAACCAGCATTGGGGGGAGGCAGAGGCAGGAAGATCTCTGAGTTTGAAGCCAGCCTAGTCTATAATATGAGTTCCAGGACAGCCAAGGCTACACAGAGAAATCCTGTTGAGGTGCGGGCGGGGGTGGGGGGGGAGGGGAGGAGTTAGAATTCTAGGTGATGAGAGTGACTGAGATCCACTGTGTGGTGCTGACAACCAAACCTGAGTTCTCTACAGGAACTCTTAGCTGCTAAGCTCTCTTTCCAGGTCTTGTTTGTTTGTTTTGGTTTTGCCTTTTTTAAAAATTTATTTTTATTTCATGTGTACGGATGTTTTGCCGGCACGTAAGTATTTGTTCTACATATGTTCATGGTGCCTGAGGAGGTCAGAGGAGGGTGTCAGGTGCTCTGGTACTGGAGTTACAGGCAGTTGTGAGCTGCTATGCAGGTGCTGGGAATTGAACCTGGGTCCCTGGAAGAACAGCCAGTGCTTTTAACTAAGCCATTTCTCCAGCCCTGTTTTTGGCTTTTGGAGACAGCACTTCTTCTTACTCTACAGACCAGGCTGGCCTCTAACTCAGAGATCTGCCTGCCTCTGCTACCTGAGTGATGGGATATAAGGCATGCACCCCCATGTCTGGCTCTTTTTTTATTATTATTTTAATTTTAAAACAGGGTCTTGTATAGCCGGAGATGCTGGCCTTGAACTTCATATGCAGCAGAAGTTAGACTGAAACTCCTGATTCTCTTGTCTCTACCTCCCGGATTCTGGGATTACAAGGTTACAGGCACGCACATGGCACCTACGAAGTCCAGACTGTAAACTCCTTGAGGGCAGAGACTTCTCTGAACACAGAACTTCCTTGTACAGCCGGGACTTCCACCCACAGCTATGAACATAGGCAATTTCATTTCCCCTGCTGATTGGAAAGAGTTGTATCTTTTAAAGTAAATACTGTGAGACTGTGAGACTGGGAGTAAAGGTCAGCACGCACAGGGCCCTGGATACCACCCGTAGTACCGCAGTGCACAAACAAACACAGTAAATGATGGGATGGAATCGGAAGTGCACCGGTCCAGGCAACGAAGCCGTGAGGAGCAGGTAGAGTTCTAACGTCTATTTACTTCTGAGCAGTGCCGCGAGAATAATTAATGTTTGTCCGTGTCTTTGAGATCTTCAGATGAAAGGACGATCAGGGAGTCTAGAATTATGAGATTCCCATGACTCAAATCCCCAGAACACATTTCATTGCACCTTCCAGGGTTTGCAGGCCGGGAAGAGGCCAGGGCTACTCCTCCAATGGTGGCTGAGAGGTGGCTGCTCAACACTGGGGTGTTCAGGGAAAGCGAATTTGAAAATAAGGCTGGAGACAACAAGGATCCAAACCAAACAAACCCCTGGCTTCCTGAGCAAAAGTGAACTGGAGATGCTGGGAGGAGTCCTTCGGGAGGGAGTTGTTGGCCTCTGGGGACGGCTATCTTGCTCGTAATCCTGCATCCCGCGTGGGCCACAGTCACTGATGTGAGAGTCAGGCTGAGTCTACCTGGACTGGAGCTGCAGGTCTCTGGAGTCATCACTGATCAGGGTCCTGTTTGGTTTAAGGGTACAGACTTGAGAATCATGATCCTTGGTAAGCCTCTTGGATACCAGTATCCTCTCTCTCCCTATGGCTACCTCTCCCGCCTCCTCTCCAACCCTCTCACCCTCCCCTTCTGGATAATACAAACGATCTCTTAAAAAAAATTTTATTAGCCAGGTGGTGGTGGTGCACACCTTTTTATCCCAAACCCAGGAGGCAGAGGCAGGTGGATCTCTGTGAGTTCGAGGCCAGCCTGGTCTATAGAGCGAGTGCCAGGATAGGCTCCAAAGCTACACAGAGAAACCCTGTCTCAAAAAAACAAAAATTTTTTTTTTTATTAACCTGCAATGGTGGTACACACCTTTAATCCCAGCACTCTGGAGGCAGAGGCAAGTGGACCCCTGTGAGTTCAAGGCAAGCCTGGTCTACAAAGTGAGTTTCAGGACAGCCAGGACTGTTACACAGAGAAACCCTGTCTTGGAAAACAAAAGAAAGAAAATTTAGTGTGTGTGTGTGTGATATGGGTGTGATATGTGTGTGTGTGATATGTGTGTGTGATGTGTGTGTGTGATATGTGTGTGATGTGTGTGTGTATATGTGTGTGTGTGTGTGTGAGTGTGTGTGTGTGTGTGTGTGATATGTGTGTGTGATGTGTGTGTGATGTGTGTGTGTGTGTGTGTGTGAGTGTGTGTGTGTGAGAGTGTGTGTGTGTGTGTGTATGTGTGTGTGTGTGATATGTGTGTGTGATGTGTGTGTGATGTGTGTGTGTGTGTGTGTGTGTGTGTGTGTGTGTGTGTGTGATATGTGTGTAGATCAGAGAACAGCTTATGTGTTAGTTCTCTCCTACTATATGAGTCCAAGGATTGAACTCAAGCCATGAGGCTGTTGACAGGTGTTTTTCCTGATTATCAGTGACATTTTGTTGTGACTCACACTAGAGGATGCTAGAGGATGTTGCTTTAGCCTTTAAGCTTAGGTTTTCTCCAGCCTCTATGTTCCTTGGAAATAAACTCCCTCTCTCCTTTCCCCTTTGCTGTATTCCTGTATCCTTGCTTTGGGAGACTTGGATTGGTACCACTTCAGCAACAGTTCACTAAACATAAACAACATCTTCTCTGTGTCCAAAGCTGTGACTGCTCGTGTTACATGGAAAGAAAAGAATTCCAACACATGTGCAGGCCCAGGCAGACTCAGAGAGTTATAATGAAGCAGTAAGCCATAAGATGCTGTAGGGTGTGTCTCAGAGGGCTGGAGAAAGACCAAATGTCCTCATTTGTGAGATAGGAAGGAGGGAAGAAGGAAGGGAGGAAGGGAACAGGCAGGGAGGAAAGGAAGGAGGGAGAGAGGGAGGGAGGGATGAAGGAAAGGAAGAAAGGAAGATAGGAAAGAAGGGCTTAACCAGACGGGACAGGGTTTCCCTGTGGCTTTGGAGCCTATCCTGGAACTCGCTCTTGTAGACCAGGCTGGCCTCAAACTCACAGAGATCCGCCTGCCTCTGCCTCCCGAGTGCTGGGATTAAAGGCATGCACCACTACCGCCCGGCTTTGTTTGGTTTTCAAGACAGTGTTTCTCTGTGTAGCCTTGGCTATCCTGGAACTCGCTCTGTAGACCAGGCTGACCTTGAACTCACAGAGATCCGCCTGCCTCTGCCTTGCTTTGCATTTTGAGGAATGAAATATCTAATAGACAATGAGCCAAGACAATGCTCACACCAAATGCTCATTCCTTCAGGAGATCAGATCAGGTCAGTCATTTCCTGGTTTTTGAGGGACATCTTTGGTTAGACTGCTGTGTGAGATTAGGCATTCCCGGGCTGTGGTGATTGGCATGCCCAGAAAGCCTGTGATTTAATAAAAAGGACAATAGCAAGTTCACTAAAGATTCCGTCCCTGACCTGAACCTAGAAGGTATAAGTCGGTTTTTGTTTGTTTGCATTTGAGATAGGGGTCTCATATAGATCAGACTGGTTTCAGACTCATGTCACCAAGGATGGTGGTGGCACATGACTTTAATCTTAGCACTCTAGAAACAGCGGCAGTTCCTCAGAAAGCATCGGGAGAATGAGTTCCAAAGGCTTCGCACAGTTCTTGCTCCTGGTCTTGAACATCTATCTCCCTCGAATCTCAACACTGGCAAGCGGCAGCATCACCAGGGACCAGGTCAGAAATGCACACTGGTCTTGGAAGATCAGAATCAGAGGTGGTGGGCGGCCCGCCCAGTGTCTATTTTAACCCCTGCATGGCCTGAACCTTGACAACCATTGGCCCACGGTGGGGGACATTGCTGGATGGGGGAAATTGGGAGTACGCGTTCCACTGTTACAAGTGTGCCTGGATCTTACTGTAAGTTGCTACTCTTAGCTGACCATGGTTGCACACACCTGTAATCCTAACACTTCAGAGACTGAAGCAGGAGAATTGCTGGGAGTTTGATAACAACCTGGACTACTTTTTGTGAGCTCAGGGCCACTGTGGCACAGAGTGGAACCTTGTTTTTGTTTTTGTTTTTTTAAAGCTGCTTTTGTCTTCTGCCTTGTCTTTGCACACCAGATTTTGTATTGAAAAATGAGAAATTTTCTCATTTCCCCCTCTTCCTCAAGAGCTAGCCATTAATATTGAAGTTTTCTACCTGTATTTCATCTCTTGCTGGAGCCAAAATTCCTTTCTTGATTCAGGTGCTCCTGCCAGCCTGGAAGGCAAGGAGCTTCCCACACCGTGTGAAGCACCCTGGGCCAGCTGACATGAGGGATGTGACTGCCTGGCCACCTGACTGGGAGGAAATCTTCCCCTGGGCTCAGCAATCCTACCTTGCGCAGCCAGGGGAGTCTGGCAGCTCAGGGGAACACCTGGTAGGTAGAAGAGCTGAGGGCCAGAGAATGGAAAGCAGGCACACATCTTCTTTAACCTTGGCAGAGTAAGTAAAGGTGTACAGAAAGGGTTCTAGGTCCTTCCAGAGGAAGACAGAGTTGGATATGGCTCATGCCCCAAGCACATGATAAACTGTAATCTGCATTAGGAGACATTAGGAGGCAGGGCCTTTCACAGGTGATTAGGACTCTGTGTAAATGAATGGATTAACCCATCTGTGGGATTAATGGATTAATGAGCCACCCTCCAGAGTGGGTCAGCTCTAAACACCAGTGTGGCTGGAACTCTTGGGTCTGCCTGTCTCTGGCCATCTAGCACCCTGCCCTGTTGCAGGGTTCTGCAGCAAGCAGGCCTTCTCTGGCTATAGGCTCTCATGACCTTGGGTTAGAGCTGTGAGCCAAAATAATGCTTCCTTTTATGTTACACAATGTCAGGTGTTTTGTTACTGTGGCTCAAGATGGACAGAAGCAGTGACATTTCATTATCTTTTTCTGCCTTCTAAAAATTCAACTGGGAGCCTGGCATGGAGACATATGCCTTTAATCTCAGCACTCACAAGGCAGAGGCAGGCAGCTCTCTTTGAGTTCCAGGACAGCCAGGACTCTTACACAGAGAAACCCAGTCTCAAAAAAACAGAGAAAGAGGAGAGGAGAAGAGAGGAGAGGAGAGGAGAGGAGAGGAGAGGAGAGGAGGGGAGGGGAGAGGAGTAGAGAAGAGAGGAGAGAGGGAAGAGAGAGAGGGGGGGCTCATTTAATATGCTTCTGAAACTCAACAGATTGTTTGGGATTCATGTGTGTGCCACAGTGTGTGTGTGGGGTGGAGGATGTCAAAGAACTTCTTATGGTGTTTGGTTCTCTTCTATGCTATGGGTCACAGGGATGGAACTTAGGTTATCAGGTGTGGTGTCAGGTGTCTTGAACTGTTGGGCTATCTTGCTGGCCCCTCACTGAAGGCATAACACAATGTTTCCATCTATTCCCAGTAAATATTTGGGTTCTACCCCTTTTATCTCTCCCCTTTTCCTTCTAACTTCCATCCTTCCCTTTCAGTGATGGAGATGGAAGATAGGGTCCTGACTGTGCCAGAAAGCACTCTGCCACCGAGCTGCACATTGCAGTCCCATGAGGTTTGAGTTGTTACTAAGATCAAAAGAGGAGTGCTCTTGAAAGACAACCAAGGGAGGAGATCCTGCTATATTGCCAACAAAATCTACTAAGAAAGAGAGTGATTAAACCAGGCACTGGTGGCACATACCCTTAATCCTATGACTCAGGAGGCTGAGGCAGATAGATCTCTGAGTTCGTGGCCAGCCTGGTCTACAGAGCAAGTTCCAGGATTGCCAGGGCTACACAGAGAAACTCTGTGGGGGTGGGGCATGATTAAAACAGGCCTAGAGAAGATCTAGACACAGCCTATGTGCTTGAACTTTCCCTTGAATCTCAGGTTCAAGGACAGTGATGGGAGTTCATTCAGGTCAGAGGCCAGGGCACCTGAGACGCTGCATCAGCACAAGAGGGAGGTATGATGAGCCTGAACGCTGACTGAGTATTCACGGCGTGTGCTGTGACGATACAGACTTCCATCCTTACAGCCAGTTCCTCTGTGGTTACTGATGCTGTAAATCAGCGTGAGAGGATAAGTGATGTCTTTCCGTTGAGCCATTATCTTAGTTCTCAAGTGAAAGAAGGGAGCATCTGGTGGTGTGAATGGAAATGGCCCCCATAGGCCATTACTCGAAAGGATTAGGGGGTGTGGCCTTGTTGGAGTAGGTGTGGCCTTCTTGGAGGAAGTGAGTCACTGGGGGTGGGCTTTGAGGTTTCAGAAGCTCAAGCCAGGCCTAGTGACTTACGCTCTTTTCCTGCTGCCAGTTGATCAGGATTTAGAACTCTGGGCTACATCTTTAGCACTAAGTCTTTCTGCATGCTGCCATGCTACCTACCATGATGACAATGGACTAAACCTCTGAAACTGTAAGCCAGTCCTAATTAAATGCTTTCCTTTGTAAGAATTGTTGTTGGGGGCTGGAGAGATGACTCAGCTGTTAAGAGTACTGACTGTTCTTCCAGAGCACCCAGTTTCAATTCCCAGCACCCACGTGGCAGCTTACAACTGTCTGTAACTCCAGTTCCAGGTAATCTGACACCCTCACACAGACACACATGCAAGCAAAACACCAATACCCATAAAATAAAAAAAATTAAAACTAGAATTCATCTAAAAAAAAAAAAAGAGTTGCGGATGTCATGGTGTGTCTTCACAGCAATAGAAACCCTAACTAAGACAGAGTAAGACCCCACTTGCCAGCATTGGTTCTAGTAACTAAGAAATAGAATGTGATTGTGTGTGTGAAAAAAATTCTACACGCTTATGTGCAAACCATCTTTATATAAAAGATATGAAATAATCAACTGATTTAAAAACCCAGGTTCGCTGGTCGTTGGTGGCACATGCCTTTAATCCCAGCACTCGGGAGGCAGAGGCAGGAGGATCTCTGTGAGTTTGATGCTAGCCAGGTCTACAGAGCGAGTGCCAGGATAGGCTCCAAAGCTACACAGAGAAACCCTGTCTCGAAAAACCAAAAACCAAAACCAAAACCAAATAAAACAAAAACCAGGTACATTCTGGCTCATGGTTTTAGAGCTTCCACCTGTTGTTTCTGTCGTTTGTAGGCCTCTAGTCAGAGTGCAGGGTGGTAGTGACAGGAATTAGGCTAATCATGGCCAAGGAATAAAAAGAAGGAAGAAGCCAGGGTCCATAGTCCCCTTCAAGGCCATGTGTGTGAACAGCCGTGTGGTGTGTGTGTGTGTGTGTGTGTGTGTGTGTGTGTGTGTGTCTCGGAGCATGCACACAAGCCAGACGATGTCCATCCAATATCTTCTTCAGCTAAACATTGATCCTCTGTCTCCCACCACTCAGTGCTGTGAATTCAGGCATAGACAACTATCTACCATGATGCCTGGCTCCTATTTTTTTCTTTAAAAAAATTGATTTGAGTCAAGGTCTCATGTATCCCAGCTGGTGCCAATTCTGTGCAGCCCTGGATAACCTTGAAGTTTGATTTTCCTGCCTTCACCTCTGAAGTGCTGGGATTATGCTGCCATGCTAGGTTTATGGGGGTGCTTGAGCTGAAACCCAGGCTTTGTGAATGCTAGGCGAGCACTGTACCCCAGGCCCTTGGCTCAGATTTATGTTTTTCATGTTTGTTTGTGTTCATGTGTGTATGGAAAACTAAAATTGATTTCATAAATCTTCCTGCATCCCTTGCTACTTTCCTTATGTATTAAGGTGTAGTGTCTTACTTGAAACTAGAACTTGCCGGGTGGTGGTGGGGCACGCCTTTAGTCCCAGCACTCTGGAGGCAAAGGCAGGCAGATCTCTGTGAGTTTGAGACCAGCCTGGTCTACAGAGCAAGTTCCAGAACAGCTTCCAAAGCCACAGAGAAACCCTGTCTTGAAAAACCAAAAAAACAAACACAAACAAACAAACAAACCTAGAACTCACTAATAATGCTAATTTGGCTATCCAGCTTGTTCTGGGGAGTCCCCTGGTTTTTGCTGTCTTGAGTGCTGGAATTACAGGTGGGCTACCATACCCACTTAGCATTTATATGGGTTCTGGAGATCCCATTTTCAGGCTTTATGCTTGTGTGGTGGCAAGCCTTTTAACCACCAAGCCGTCTCTTTAGCCCTCTTTTTTTTTTTTTTTTTTTAAGTTTTTCAAGACAGGGTTTCTCTGTAGTTTTGGAGCCTATCCTGGAACTTGCTCTGTAAACCAGTCTGGTCTAGAACTCACAGAGATTTGCCTGCCTCTGCCTCCCAAGTGCTGGGATTAAAGGCTTGCACCACCACTGCCCAGCTCAAATTTCTTTTTATTAAGAAAAATTTGGGGGGCTGGAGAGATGGCTCAGAGGTTAAGAGCAATGATTGCTCTTCCAGAGGTCCTGAGTTGAATTCACAGCAAGCACATGGTGGCTCACAACCATCTGTAATGAGATCTGGTGCCCTCTTCTGGTGTGCAGATATACATGGAAGCAGAATGTTGTATACTTAATAAATAAAATCTTTAAGCCGGGTGTTGGTGGCGAATGCCTTTAATCCCAGCACTTGGGAGGCAGAGACAGGAGGATCTCTGTGAGTTGGAGACCAGCCTGGTCTACAAGAGCTAGTTCCAGGACAGCCTCCAAAGCCACAGAGAAACCCTGTCTTGAAAAACAAAAAACAAAAAAATAAAATCTTTAAAAAAAGAAAAAATTTACACTAATCTGTATGTGTCTGTGTGCACACTCGGTGGGCATGGTGTGTGTGTGGAGGTCATAGGACAACTTGAAGTTGTCAGGTCTCTCCACCATGTGAGTCCAGGGGCTTGAACTTGGGTGCAAGCACCTTTCCTCACTGAGTGGTTTCCCTAGCCTGCCTTCAGATTTCTTAATGAAACAAAACACTTGATGGTGTCGGTGAGAACAATGATACAGAATGGTTGTGAGCTAGCGTTTCTGTTATAATGCAGACTCTGGTGGCATTTAAGGCCACAGGAGGGATAGGATTTATCTGTGGTGTCCACTATGAAGGAGGTGCTTGTTGGTAGTACAAAGAAGTGGGCTTGGCCTTCTAGATTCAGCATTGGCTGTGGGTCCAGTTTTTAATCTCTGCTCTGCTGCCTTTTCTGCCCTCTTTTTTCGAAGCATCAGTGTTCTAAACACAGCCTTTTCTACCTCTGTTTCCACCTCACCCTGGATGCTTCCTGTGATTTTCTATCCAATAAGAGAAGGAGAGTGGAGTTTTGCTTTCCCTGGCAGCCAAACATCTTGGGGCTTGCTCCAGGCTCCGCCTCCCACACATCCACCGCCAGTGTGGACTCCTAGGCTCTTCCCCAGATGCTGTTTTTCCACCCCAGGAGCCGACCTCATTGCTCCTAGGGCTGCAGCCATCCTATACGACAACACTTGCCAATGTGGGAGTTGATGGCAGTTTTGCGTTTCTGGCACTAGAGGAGTCAGCTTGTCCCATTGTCCTTTGTCATGAAAATGATATTAATAGCTTTTCCTTTCTGCTGAGCCTGAACATGGCTGAAAACACAGAAGGGTGCCTGGCATGTCACACATGGACACAACCTGGAAAGTCACTGGTTGAGGAGTCTTGCTGTTGTTTGTGGAAAGTGCCGGTACCCGGAGCTGCTTCCTGACCTCACAGAACAGCATGACATTTGGCTCAATCAAGCCCCTATCATGGGTTGCCACACAAACATTGCCTGTCTTGTGCTGTCATTTCCTGGCAGTGAACAATCATTCCACATTGCCTCAGGATGCTCTCATCATGTCCCTCTGGTGGCAGCTGAACCAGTCCTCAAAAAGCAGATGTACAGCTGGAGTGTTCTTTTGGGAACAAGGCGGGAACAAAGCCAATGTGGCTTCTCTGGAAGAGCACCAAATGTGCAGTCCTAGGAGCACAGCTGCATGATTTTGACAACTGAGGAACTGCCACCCCCCCCCCCACTCACCATTAACTTGTCACAGCCACACACGTGCCTTCCTGTCATTTCTTCATCTGACACCATGAGACTGGGAAGGTGGCAGCAGTAAGTCTCTTTTTACACAATCACTGACTGGCCTCACCCCATACCACTGGCCACTGGATATGACAACATGGCTCCAAGCCACCAGGCTAAACCAGTTGTCTCTCTAGATCTTTCCTCAATTAATATGCACTGTGTTCTTAGCCACTCCTTTAGCCTCTAAAGCCTCACTTTCTCCCATTACTTAGATGAATTTATAGAGGCCAGTTCAAGTTGATTTCTGTATCCTTAGCGTAGAATGTTCAGTGAGTGGAAAATGTTTCTTCAGATGCACACTGGGAATAATTAAGTGTTAGATAGTAATTCATCAAATATGCAACTAACATCTATGTAACGTCTGCGTTGTGTATTTCAGTGTGTGGAGCTCACTGTGAAGGTTTCAGATTGCTCAAGAGGTTTGTGTCGCTGAAAAGTTAATAATGATTAGTTCATATTTTAAATGACAAATGCTTGCTCATTACTTGGGACTTTTTCATAACAGAAATTAAACACAACCAAGGTATAAAAAGTGAACTTATTGAGATATTAGGTTTGAGGAGTAGTAGATTGAATGTTAGTAAAAAATGATGTGGACTTTCCTTGCCAGAAGGAAATCCTTCTGGAACCTTCCAGCTTACAAAGCATTATCCTGACAAGGAAATGTTACATAACCCCAAACTGACCATTATCTGGTTATTTGCGGAGGCAGAAGCTGCCAGACTCTCGAAATGGTCATTTCTGATTCCCAAAGGTGGAAATAGTAAATAAGCAGTTAGGTCTACACTCTAAAGTATGGAATGGGAAAAGATTGAAGATCATTTGCTTCCCAGTTTATCCGGCTTTACATATTGGTGAGCCGCCCACCGATACAACATACTTCGTGTAATTTTCTTCATCACCGAGGCCCTGTCTCCCGCCTGTGTGTAATAACAACAGATCTATAACTTCAAGGGAGTTAGCATCCTATTTTCATTCTCACAGTTAAAGGATTTCAGAGCTTGTGCTTTTCCCTCGGTGATTAGTTCCATCTGCCTGCATCTGAACAGCAGAGAGCATGGTTCTGTGGGCCAGGGCATCTGTGTTCAGGAGATGGAGTTACCGCCCGATAATCCTCCCAGCTTCACACACTAGCAGCTTTAAATTGTTCAGTATTTTAGAAACACCACCATCCCGCATATTAAATATTAAAGGCCTCCCTCGGCGCCCGAACCTTAAAGTTACTCTCTGTAAAATCTGCGCGAGTGTTTCCATGGTGCAGAAAGAACGTTGCAGCGAGGTTTTTTGGAAGCAGCGTGGCTATAAACGTCATTCCCGCCCCTGCGGTTCACAAGGGCCCATTTGCTGTGAAATATTTTGGAAACACAGCAGAAGCGGGGACAGCGCCGAGCGCAAACATGCAACAACGAGAACGAGCCGAACGTGATGCAAGGACGGAGGGGGCGACAGCGGCAGGAAACGACGCGGCAGAGGCTGCGGTTAGGGGGACCACTGGGGGCCGGGGGGGGGCCGGGAGGCCCCGCCACGGAGCCCGCGCCATCCCCGCAGCATCTGGGAGCAGGGCCTGCCGGGCCACAGCCCTCCCGGACCCAGAAACAGCGACACAAACGCCGGCGGCTGGGCTGGGCTGGGCCGGGCCGGGCCGGGCCCGCGGCGAGGGCGGGGCCCCGGCAGCCTTATCGCTGGCTGGCAGCCCGCGCGCCCGGCCGCGCCCAGAGCCCGCCCTTTATAGCCGGTCCCTCGAGCCCCGCCCTAGCAACCGCCCCTAGCAACGCCTCGCCCCCGCGCTGGGCCGCCTTATCGGCCTCCGGCAGGCCTTTCCTGTCCCCTCCCCCACGCCGGCCCCGCGACGCCGGGCCACGTGACCGCCCTCCGGAAAGGCGGGGTGGGTGGCCACGCGCGGGGCGGGGCTCTGGAGGCTGAGGCCTGGCGTCATCAAGATGCGTCCAGGCGGTGGTGTCGCTTCGTGCTTGTCACCGGCTGGAGGCTCGTCACCGGCGAGATGGCGGAGGCTGCGGTGCTGGCGTGGGTTCGCGGCCCCGGCACCGGGTGCAGGGCGCTGCCGTGTGCCTCGGACAGCTGCTCCGTGCGTGACGTTATCTCCCGACACTGCCGGGAACAGGTGAGCGTCGCGGCTGCCGGAAGGTGGGGAAGGACGGGCCGGGGTTGTCGTCGTGGGTGCTTCTGCTCTCCTGACTCTTCCGGTTTTGAGGCTACGGATTCTCCGGTTTCGGGTGCTGCCCATCAGTACTGGGGCTTTCCTCTGGGGCTCTATGGCCGTAGTTGTTTGGCCCCCACGTCGTAAGAAAAAGCAAAATCCAATTCCGACTCTTGTCCAACTTGGATTAGAAACTCTTAGTTCTGTTTCTTTATCCCTAAATTATGAATAGGATTGTTGCTTTTTTATCCACCCATTTGGGAATTCTGTTAGCTCCAACCTAGAGAACCGGCCATGGCCAGATCCAGGCCAGAGGACTTTTAGAGAAGGACACGGATTCATGGGGTCTCTGCTCAGTCACTCACGGGTTCTGTTGACACCATAGGTTCTTGGCCTTCTTGAGACTTTCATAAATAAACATGGAGAAAAGGAACAGGCAGAAAGTGGTGTCTTTATGAAACTCTGGTCAAGGCCTTCTAAAGTTGTGAGCTTTTTTGTGTTTGTTTTTGGAGCCAGGGTTTCTCTGTGTGTAGTTCCGGCTGTCCTGGAACTCAGCCCTGTAGACCAGGCTGGCCTCGAACTCACAGAGATCCACCTGCCTCTGCCTCTGCCTCCGGAGCAATGGGATTAAAGGTTTGGGCCACCACCACCCGCTTAACAGTAGGATCTTAACAATGAAAAGTGTTAAGGACATTTTTGTTAGAGGACCTAGAAATAAAGCTGGGTGTGGTGGTTTATGCCTGTAATCTCAGCACTGGAGAAATGGAGACAAAAGGATTGGGAGTTATCAGCCTCTTCTTTGTAGTGAATTCGAGACCAGCCTGGACTACCTGAATCCCGTTTCAAAGCAAAACAGCATGCCTCTGCCTCTGAGGGCATCTGTACTGATATGCCCTACCTACACGTAGACAGACATAATGCACCTACACATAACTAAAAATAATTCAAAAAATCTTTTTGAAGAAATACAGCTTTGATTATTTTTTTTCTAACTAAGCAATTTTGTTTGAACATAAAAGTTTCTGCCTTCACATTCATGTCTTTCAAAGTTTTGCAGCCAGTTGATGGTACACACTTTGGAGGCAGAGGCAGGTGTGTTTGACAACAGCCAGTGCTACAGAGAGATACCCTGTCTCAAAAACACAAAAACGAAACAACAAATTTGGAAGTACCATATATATTACATATAAAGATCCTAAAGTGGTTTTTAGTTTATAAACGTGAGGTGAATCTTTACAGTGTAAGGTAGACAGTTTCAGACAAGTGTAGCCCTTTGTGCCATTCATTCTGTTGATGGCTTCAGCTCCCTAGCGGTTTTCCCCTTGCCATCTTTGTTTGCAGTGGTGTCTTCTGTATGTTCTCTTCACTGAGAAGATAGAGATTGTTGTCTTCCTGCTAGTGCTTCTGCCTTCCAGCCTTCTATCGCTGTGGGTGAACTGTCATTATTCTATAAATAATTACCTTCTTTGCACAGTTAGGTTCAGCTGTCAACTTGACATACCAAGAGTTATCGAACAGGATTCTCAGCTGGGGGTTTGTCTCTGTTAACTGCCTTGTGGAATTGTCTGGCACTCATTTTCTTGATTGCTAATTGCCGTGGAAAGCCAAGGCTACTGTGAGTGGTGCCGTCCCAGACAGGTGGGCCTGGGATGAATAGGAAAGCCAGCTAAGTAGCCAGAGAGCAAACCAGAAAGGAGCGCTTCTCCGTGGTTTCTGCTTCAGCTCCTGCCAGACTTCTTCAGAGATGACCTGGTGTAAACTGAAATTAATCCTTCCCTCCCCTGGTTGCTTTTGGTCGTTGTGTTCATCACAACGGAAGTGTAGTCAGTTTTGAGTTTTCAGCACATACTGAGTTTATCACGAGACACAATTGGCCATGACTGTGGCATACATCACCATCAACCCTCTTCCACCCACTGGCCTCCTTTCTAGTCCATGGCTGTTGGCTCCTCTCCCTAATTTTTAATTTTGAAGTTATCAGCATTAATCAGCTGATCTTTTTCCTGATAACTTTTCCTCTCACGTGATTGTATACAGTCACATGGCTTTAAGTGACATCGGTATATTGACAACAATTGGGCGGGGAGGGGGGGTTGGTTTGGTTTGGTTTTTGGGACAAGGTCTCTCTTTTTGTAGCGTTGGCTGTCCTGGAACTTACTATGTAGACCAGGCTGTCTTGGAACTCACAGAGATCCACCTGTCTCTGCCTCCTGAGTGCTGGGATTAAAGGCATTGATCACCTTGCCAGGCCAGTAGTTTTATTTAGAGTAAAACCTAAACTCACTGAGCATGGTGATATCTCTGCCCGTGAAGACTGAGGCAGGAAGATTGCAAATGTGAATCCAGAATAGATTGCATGGTGGTGTAATACCTCTCCAAAAACAAAACAAAACACCCAAAATATACCCTTGCCTCTACCTTCTCCCTACCTACACAAGTCAGGATGACTGGCAGGTTTAAGCTTTGGATTGGTTTTGATATTAAAATGACTTTTTTTTTTTTATGAGTTTATAAAGGTCAGGAGAAATGAGTGAAACTTGTATATTACTGGATCTGAGCCCTTTGTAGTCTGCTACACAGGTGACCTATTCAGGTGACCTATGAGAGAAAGAAGGTCACAGTAGGAAAATGCACCCAATCGTAGAGAAGGACTGGTTTAGTCGATGTTTTCAGCTTAACAAACAGTAATCCAACCTGTTATCTGTTTGTAACAAGATTAATAAAAGAAGAATAAACTAGGTCTGGTCTGGTGTCATAAAGGCATTAAAGACTTAATCTTGTCTCTAGGCAATTCCTGCGGACTGCTTCTTTGTGAAATGTAATGGAGTCCTGGTTGCTGCTAGCGACACGGTGCAGCATGGAGCTGTCTACACCTTGGAGCCCAGACTTTGTGGAGGGAAAGGAGGTAGGATGTGATGTCTGGTTTCTAACAGTGTGTTTGAAATTAACAAACTTGTTGGTCTCTGGTATACCAGCCTAGTTTTGCTTTGTAAAATCATTTTTACTCCGTTTTGGGTAATCTTTTTGGTTTATTCTTTTTGAGAAAAAAAAATAACTCATACAAACTCCAGCTTTCCAGGCAGGCTGCTCTTTGAGAGCCTTGGCTCCAATAGTTTAGGGAGAACTAGTCATGAAAGGTAACCATTGTCCCTTCTAGTTTGCTGAAGGGCAAACTTTGAAACAGTCAGACCCTGTTGCTGTCAAGATTTTGTCTCCCAAAAGGTGACCCAAAGTCACCTTCAGAAACAACTCTTGCCAGGCCAGGTGGATTAATGTCCTGGCTATAAACTGGTAAGGTTAAAGAGAGCAAAGGCCAGGCAATGGCGTACACCTTTAATCCCACTGCTTGGAAGGCAGAGGCAGGTGGATCTCTGTGAGTTCAAGGCCAACCTGGTCTACAAATCGGTTCTAGGACAGCCAGAGCTGACATACAGAGAAACCCTGTCTCAGAAAACAAACAGCCAAGCCAAGACCAGCCTAGAGTGAGTTCCAGAACAACCTCCAAAGTCACAGAGAAACCCTGTCTCGAAAAAAAAAAAACAAAACAAACAAAACCCAAAAAACCAAGCAGCCCTCCCACCCCCATAGCTGATGGAGATGCTGCTAGTGGGCAATCTGATGTGCTTCTTACGGCAGATTTGTACTCCAAGGGAAAGGCACAGGGTTTCCTACAATGAGCCACCTTATAAATCAACACATAGATTTTCTGATTCCGTATGTCTGGTGTGTGTTTGTGTTCCTGTGCATGTGTGTAGGAGTGCCTATGTGAGTTAGCACATGTATGTGGAGGCTGGGTTGAGATGGGCTGTCTTCCTCAGATACTCTTCATTTTATTTGTGGAGACAGGATTTCTCACTGACCCTGGAGCTTATCAGTTTGGCCAATGAGCTCCAGGGATCCTCTGGTCGTGTTGCTAGGGCTATAAGCACGTGCCCTTGTGTCCAGCTTTTGCGTGGATGCTGAGGATCCAGAACTCAGTTCCTTATGCTTGTACAGCATGCACTTTACTGACATAATTCTTTACCTAGGAATCTTGGAGTCTCTGGTATTGGGTAAAGCCTTTCATTGATCCTACCTGTACAGCATTTCAGAAATACAAAGTGAAAGGCAGAAAACAGAAAACTAATCAAAGTGATCAATACCTTTGTATCCTGGGTAGAAACCTTGATGTCCATCTCCTTTTCAAAACGAAAAAGGAAGAATGTGGAGTTTATTTTTAGTGTTGTGATAATCTGGCTTGTATCAGTCCTTGGCATCCTTAACCACTTAATCCATACCTGCATTTGTTTCAGGTTTTGGGTCTATGCTTCGAGCACTCGGTGCTCAGATTGAGAAGACAACCAATCGAGAAGCCTGCAGGGATCTCAGTGGGAGGAGATTACGCGATGTCAATCATGAGAAAGCGTAAGATATCCGCTTTGTAGTTGTCTCTTACACCTTTCTGGAGAAGTGTTACAATATGAATAGGAGTCCCGGGTGCAAGTGCCGCAGAGGGAGTACTAGTAAACCAGGCGTTACAATCGATCACCTGATGCAGTGAAGAGATTGGCGGGCTGTGGTGTGAGGTGTTGCTGATGAGAAATGGAATACAGTTTCACAGTAAACTTGATTTTTGTTTGTCCGTTGTGTTTTTGTTTTTTGAGACAGGGTCTCTCTGTGTAGTTTTGGCTGGCCTTTAACTACTGTGTAGACCAGGTCTACTTGCCTCTGCCTCCAGCAGCTGGGATCAAAGGTGTGTGACGCCAGGCCTATAAGTCAACTTGACTTAATAAGTAGGAGCATGAGTAAAACACTAGTGTAGTTGGTGGTAGAGCATTTGCTTAAAGTCCTGGGTTTGATCCCTGTGATCACCCTGTCCACCCCAACAGTAATAGTACAGTAGCAAGCATTGTGTCATGTGCATGACTGTTCTGGACTTTTATGTTACTTAGAGCTGGAGGGCTTTGTTTTGTTTTTAATAACACATCACCATAAACAGGGAGCAAGTGTTACTGTGACTACAGGGCCATTGAGCAATAAGTTTTTCATCTATATTGTAGTGTTGTGTCAGCTTCATGTGTGTGGTGTGCCACTGATCTAAATGCTATGTATGATACATCCATTCAGTTACATCTCCATCCTTCCCCAGGATGGCCGAGTGGGTAAAACAGCAAGCTGAGCGAGAGGCTGAAAAGGAGCAAAAGCGCCTGGAGAGACTGCAGCGAAAGCTTGCAGAGCCTAAGCACTACTTCACCAGCCCCGACTACCAGAGGCAGTGCCATGAAATGGCTGAGCGTCTGGAGGATTCCGTCCTCAAAGGTAAGAGAGTGAGATTTCCTCTGTGCTCTGCAGGCCCTGGAGCCATGAGCTTCACACCACTCACTCACTGTGACGAGTGGCCTTGATCACTTTGGAATGAACACCTTGGACCCCCCCCCCTTCTTTTTCTTTTTCTTTTTGAGTTTTTCTAGACAGGGTTCCTCTGTGGCTTTGGAGGTTGTCCTGGAACTAGCTTTTGTAGACCAGGCTGGTCTCAAACTCACAGCGATCCACCTGCCTCTGCCTCCCAAGTGCTGGGATTAAGGGTGTGCACCACCACCACTGCCTGCCTGGACCCCTTCTTTTATCGAATGCTAAAACCTACACCCAACACAACACAGAGAAAACATTTGGCAGGCCTAACCCCCAAATTTCTTAGGCTTTTGGGCCCCAGGGAAGAGCATCTTTTCTCTTGGTTGTTAGCTTAGCCTTTAATGGCTGAGCCATCTCTCCAGTCCATCTTTTCTTTTTTTTGTACAGTGTAGGGATATTCGAAGCCTTCAGGAACTGTATACAAACTTCTTTTTCGACACAGGGTTTCTCTGTGTAACATCCTTGGCTGTCCTGGGACTAGCTCTGTAGATTAGACTGACTGAGCTCACACAGATCCGCTTGTCTCTGCCTCCAAGTGCTGGGGTTGAAGGCGTTCACCACCACCACCCAGCAACCTCAGCATATTCCTTTTTTTTTTTTTAATTTTATTTATTTATCATGTATATAACATTTCTGCCTCCATGTATGCCTGCACACCAGAAGAGGGCACCAGATCTCATAACAGATGGTTGTGAGCCACCATGTGGTTGCTGGGAATTGAACTCAGGACCTCTGGAAGAGCAGTCAGTGCTCTTAACCTCTGAGCCATCTCTCCAGCCCCTCAGCATATTCTTTTAAGCAGTGTCCCAGGCCTGTTATGAATGTAGTTGATTTAAAGGGTCCTTTTCATCAAAAAGGCGGTGCTAGGACAGGAAAGGCAAATGCATGAAAATAGCTGTTGGATATGAACCTTCAGCTTCAAGGTGCACATTGGTGTTTTTAAAATACTGTTTTAAAAGACAGTTGGTAGTGGCACACACCTTTAATCCCAGAACCTGTGAGTTCAAGGTCAGCCTTGTCTATAGAGTGAGTTCTATTACAGCCAGGACTGTTACACAGAGAAACCCCCTCTCAAAAAAACTGAAAACAAAACAAAACGAAAAAACCTGTTCTAAGCTGGATGTGGTAGCACACGCCTTTAATTCCAGTACTCAGACTGAGTGTGAGTTCATAGTCTATACAGTAAGTTCCAGGCTGCCAGGCCACACAAAAAAACCCCATCCCTTAAAAATAAACAAGAGTGGTGTCACATGCCTTTAATCCCAGCATTCAGGAGACAGAGGCAGGTGACTCTTCTAGTTTGAGGCCAGCCTGGTCTACAGAGCAAGTTCTAAGACAGCCAGGGCTACACAGAGAAACCCTGTCTTGAAAGACAAACAAATAAATAAATGAAGGTGCTGTGGTGCTGTCCTAGCTGGGCATGATGGAGGGTCAGGGGATCAGGGTCATCTTGAGCCGCAGTGTGTGGAGGCTGGCTTGGCTGATTGAGACCTTGTCACAGACAGTTATGGTTTCATAATGCTTATCTGAAATATTTTTGAATTTGAGGTTAATCTCATAACCATATAAAAATTTGGCATGAAGAAAATTATATCTCATCAGGTAGGAACAGCCATAACTAAATATGTATGAAAAAACACATAAGGAAATTTGTTACCCTAATTAAAAGGTTTTTTTTTTTAGCATTCAGGGAGGCAAAGGTTGGGGAACTATCTGAGTTTGAGGACAGCCAGAGCTATACAGAGAAACCCTATCTCAGGAAAAAAACCAAAAAACCAAACAAACAAAGTTCTTAAAAAAGATTATAGCACTTTCTGCAATCCAGATGATATCCTTACAGAAACTGATTACATTTTCCACTTAGGTATGCAGGCTGCCTCCAGCAAGATGGTGTCAGCAGGAATCAGTGAGACTCGGAAACGGCCTAACAAGTCAAAGGCAGACCAGGAAGCTGGAGCAAAGAAAAGGAAATGCTTTTGGTAAGTCCTTTTTTTTTTTTTTGGTTTTTCGAGACAGGGTTTCCTCTGTGTAGCTTTGGAGTCTAACCTGGCACTCACTCTGGAGACCAGGCTGGCCTTGAACTCACAGAGACCCTCCTGCCTCTGCCTCTCGAATGCTGGGATTAAAGCGTGTGCCACCAATGCCCGGCTTGGTAAGTCCTTCTTTGAGGACGGTATAATGTTTCCCTCTTGTCTGTGCACAAGCGTACGTGTGTGTGTTGCTGTATCTGCCAGGCCACTCTTCAACCTTGGGATTCTCCTGTGTCAGCCTGCTGCTTGAGTCACAGATCACCAACATGGGCCACCACACCCAGGCTTGAACAATCGCATTTTTAGGTAGCATTGATGGGAGCTCGTTTGCAGAGTACTTTAGTCTTCAGGTTTTGTTGACTGGCAACCTGTGCACCTCAGTAGTGTTTTCTGCTGTGGATACCATTGGACAGAATCTGAATGACAAGTGTTTGTGTATACAAGTTTGTGTTTGTGTGCGTGCATGAGCATGTGTGTGGAGGCCAGAGGTCAGCATTGATGTCTTCCTTCGATGCTTTCACCTCGTTTTTGAACTTGGAACTCATCTGTTTGGTTAGATCTGCTAACCAGTGAGTTCCAGGGATCCTGGCTCTATTTCCTATTTCCATGTCAGGCCTTTACCTTCCTGGCACCTGAAAGGACAGCTTTTCTCCCTTCATAGTGAAACATCACATAACAATAGTCTTTGTCATTTTTTCCCAAGTTTTTCATTTTCGTTTTTTTGTTTTGTTTTTCGAAGAGGAAAGAAACTTTTTGACTTATACTCCCAGATCTTGTTCATCACTGAAGGAAGTCAGGGCAGGAACCTGGAGTCTGGAGCTGATGAAGAGGCCATGGAGGAGGTCTGCTTACTGACTTGTCTCTCATGGCTTGCTCAGTCTGCTTTCTGTTTTGGTTTTTTGAGACAGGTTTCCCTGTGGCTTTGAAGACTGTCCTGGAACTAGCTCTTGTAGACCAGGCTGGTCTCAAACTCACAGAGATCCACCTGCCTCTGCCTCCCGAGTGCTGGGAGTAAAGGTCTGTGCCATCACCACTTGGCCAGTCTGCTTTCTTATAGAACCTAGGACCACCAGCCCAGGGATGGCATCAACCATTGATGGGCTGGGCCCTTCCCATCAATCACTAATTAAGAAAATGCCTTACAGGTTTGTCTTCCAGCCCAGTCTTATGGAGACATTTTCTTAACTAAGGTCCCCTCCTTTCAGATGACTTTAGCTTTGTCAAATTGATATAAACTATCCAGCACAGCAATTGTGAATAAAGATTACAGTGTTCTCCCTCTTTCTTGCTGATACTAGGAATAGAACCTATGGCCTGACACATGCTAAGCAAGCATTCTACCACTGAGCTTCATCCTCAGACCCAAGGGTTTTCTTTATGGCTTTTATTGTGTCTAAGTGTCAGCAATTGGGATTAATATAGAAAGGGAAAATCTCAAGCATAATTTTATTTATTTATTTATTTTTGGTTTTATGAGACAGGGTTTCTCTGTGGCTTTGGAGGCTGTCCTGGAACTAGCTCTTGTAGAGCAGGCTGGTCTCCAACTCACAGAGATCTGCCTGTCTCTGCCTCCCAAGTGCTGGGATTAAAGGCAAGTGCCACCAACGCCCAGCTAATTTTTTTTTTTTTTGAAGATTTATTTATTATATATACAGTGTTCTACCTGCCTGCAGGCCAGAAGAGGGCACCAGATCTCATTATAGATGGTTGTGAGACAACCATGTGGTTGTTGGGAATTGAACTCAGGGCCTCTGGAAGAGCAGCCAGTGCCCTTAACCTCAGAGCCGTCTCTCCAGCCCCTCAAGCATAATTTTAAAAGAATCATAATTTAAAGAAGGAACTAAGAGAAAATACAAGGAAGAGCGTGTGTACTGAGGGAGAACACTCCAGCAAGGGCATGGGCACTCCTGTTGGGTTTTACATGGTTGAATGCAGTTCCTTCTGTTTACATCTGTGGAATATACTTTTCTGAAGGTTACCTACTCGCCATCTCCAGGCAACCCGTACTTTTACGAGGTACAGGTTGGAAATGGTGTCACACCTTTCTGCTGTTTCCCACAGGTTGGGCATGGAAGGACTGGAGGCTGCTGAGGGCTCCAGCGCTGAAAGCTCAGATGACGACAGTGATGAAGCCCCCGGTACTTCGGGGTCTGGCCCGAGCTGCTGTGCTCCAGAAAATGGTAGTGATGGAGTTGAGGTGGCAGTTGACCGTCCTTGCAGTCCTCAGAGCTCAGGATTGAGCACACACTCCAAGTCTCCGGAAAAGCTTCAGAAAGACATGCCTGACCCTGACCCTGGGCAGGACATTCTGGAGAACACACAAACTGAGCTGGGAGAGACATGTGCCACAGAGCACAGCGAAAAGAAGATGGACACAGAAACAGAAGAGACCTCGGCAAAGGAGACAGAGGGTCCCACACCCACACAGAAGGACCAAGAGACAGGAGTGACTAGTGGGGACAGTGCTGCCATGGCTGTATCTGGAGAAAATGTGAAAAGTGTCCCCATTGCTAAACTGGAGGGAAGCCAATCAGGAGACACAGTATGTTGGTTTTGTTTTGTTTTCCCTCTTTAAAAAAATTACATATGAAAGAAGAAAAAACATCATATATGTATATATGTTTATTATCTATATAGCTCTTGGTTACCTGGAACTTGCTATGTAGGTCAGGCTGGCCCCAAACTAAAGATGATCTTCTGCCTGTACCTCTCCAACACTGGGATTACAGGCATGTGCCACCAACCCAGCCCCTTCCATTTCTTTTCAAATTATTATTATTTTATGTGTATGAATGTTCTGCCTGCATGTATGTCTGCATGAAACATGCATGCTTGGTACCCGTGGAGCCAGAAGAGGGCATTGGATCCAGTGGAACTGGAGTTACAGATGGTTGTGAGTTACCTTATAGGCACTGGGAATCAAAGCCAGGTCCTCTGGAAGAGCACCCTTAACCACTGAGCCCATCTCTCCAGCCCCTTTTTAGTTTAGTTGTTTAGTTTTGAGATAGGGTCTCATTTCTGTGATTGGCTTGGAACTCACTCTGTAGCTCAGGCTGCCTTGAACTCAGCATCCTCCTGAGCCTTCAAAATCTATGATCACAGAGTAATCCACTGTGAGTTTTCAAAGATGTACTTCCTCCCCAACAGCTGCTTAGTGAAAACAGTGCAGACAGGAACCCTTCTCCCCAGCAAGCTCTGGAATTACACTGGTCACCACTAGGTGGTGTCCTTTTGCCTTGTTTCATCAATTCTCAGACATGGCTTCACTTTTAGCACCTTTTTTGTTGTTTGTTTTAAGCCCAGGGTTTACAATGTCACCCAGCAGGCCTGGAACTACCTGTGTGGAGCACACTGGCCTTAAATTCACAGAGCTCCATATACTACTTTACAAGTGCTGGCATCACCATGCCTGCTTAACTTTTGGGTTTTATGTGTTTATTTTGTTTTGTTAGTGGTTGTTTATTTGTTTGGTGGTTGAGGAGAAGGATTTTATTGTAAATTTGAGGGAGTAACAGCCAGAGGCATCTAGAAGAGTCCAGACTGAACAGGGCCTTGGTGGGGGGGGTACAAGAGAGGAAGAGGAGAGAAGAGAGGGCAAGTGGACCAGGAGAACCAAGAAAGTGTGTGGCCGCTGGGGGAAGGGAAGCAAAGGCCTCCTACCCCTTTTTTGTTGTTGTTGGTTTTTTCAAGACTGGGTGTTTCTCTGTAGCCCTGACTGTCCTGGAACTTGCAGTGTAGACCGAGCTGGCCTTGAACTCACAGAGATCTGCCTGCCTCTGCCTCCTGAGTGCTAAGACTAAATAATGTATGCCACCACTTGGTGGTGTGTGATTGTGTATGTCTTTCTGTCTGTCTGCCTTTATGTGCATATATATTAGCATCTAGGGTGCTCACAGAGACCAGAAGAGATCCCTTGGAGTTACAGGCAGATGCTTGTGAGTTACCTGATGTGGGTGCTAATATCCAAATCCAGTCCTCGTGATAAAGCAGCAAGTGTTCGTGAACATTGAGCCTTGTCTCCAGCTCACTGTTTACTTCTTAATACACAATGGCAAGGCTGTATTGATACTTTCGAGTTAATGAAATGTGCTGTATTTCCTACCAGTAAATTGAATAATTGTCAGCTGGCTTTGAAGGTCTTTTCTGTGGAAGAGAAAAACCCATCCTTTTAAGTGTATCATTCAGTCTGAGTCTCACATATTGTCATTATGTCCTTTTGGTTGGGAACCTGTTTTTTTTAAAGAACTGAACCATCTCTCCAGCCCTTACATAGCAAGGGCTGTCCCTAGAGCCCATGTGAGGGGGAGAGGAGAGAATGACTCTACAGAGTTGAGCTCTGACCTCTGTGTGTGCATTTCATGGCACACATGCCCCACACTGCCAATAAAGTTACATTTTAGGGAGCTAGAGAGGTGGCTCAGCTAAGCGCACTGGCTGCTCTTACGGAGAACCTGGGTTCAATTCCCAGACCCACATGGCAGCTCACAACTGCCTGTAATACCAAGATCTGACACCCTCACACGGACATGCATGCAGGCAAAGCACCAGTGCACATAAAACAAAGAGAAATCATGTTTTAATTTTTATTTAAAATAAAACAATTTTTTTTTTTTTTTTTGGTTTTTCAAGACAGGGTTTCTCTGTGGCTTTGGAGGCTGTCCTGGAACTAGCTCTTGTAGACCAGGCTGGTCTTGAACTCAGAGATCCACCTGCCTCTGCCTCCCGAGTACAAAATAAAACAATCTTATTTTAATTCTAATCCTAATCCCCTCTCCCTCCCATCCTCCTGATAAATAATGTTTATTAAAAAAAAAAAAAAAATGTGTTCCAAGCTGGGAGTGTTGGCACGTGCCTTTAATCCCAGACTCTGAATCTACAGGGCTAGTTCCACAATAGCCAAGGCTACACAGAGAAACCCTGTTTTGAAAAACAAGAAAAAGAAAAACTAAAAATGAGAAAGTGAGTGTTCCAAGCTGGGACTGGTGGTACACACCTGTAATATCTCAGCATTTGTGAGGCAGAGGCAGGAATAGACGAGGGCTACATAGGAAGACCTCATCTTAAAAACCAAAAATAGAGGCCAGGTATGGTGGTACATGTTTGTAATCTGAGACATCAGGAGTTCAGGGTCAGCTTCAGGTACATAAGCAAGTTCATGGTTAGCTTTGACCTCATCTTGGGGGGAGGGAGTAAGGGGAGGATCTGCAAAGGAATCTATGCACGTTGCTGTCTTGAATGTTTGTGTCTAGGTACACTGAATAGAAATGAGCTTTCTGTGTGTATCAGAGCTGCATATGGAATGGTGTCTAGATGACAGGTCAGTAAATAGCAGGGTGGTGGTACAGTAACCAGCAGTTCATGGAACAGAATGTACTTGGTAATTATAGTCTTCATTCGGAGGAAGGGCTGGCTTTCATTGTTTCCTTTTCCCAGCAGGCTCTCCGTCAGGAAGCTGTGGATCTGTTAGCATTCAGCTCCGCAGCAGAGTTGGAGTCGCTGGGTTTGGAGAGGCTGAAGAGTGAACTGATGGCCCTTGGACTGAAGTGCGGGGGCACCCTGCAGGAGCGTGCAGCCAGGCTCTTCTCTGTCAGGGGCCTGGCAAAGGAGCACATTGACCCAGCTCTGTTTGCCAAGCCTTCAAAAGGGAAGAAGAAATGAATTTCCTCAGCTCTCATGATTTTGACACTTCCTCTGACTTGATGTGGACTTGTGGCCAATGTTCCTGTTGATACTAAAAGGCGGTTTTTCAATAACTCACTTCTAACTAGTCTCTCTTCATTGGTACCTGGGCTTGAGGTTTTCATCGGAGAGAAAAAACTTTGTAGGTTATTTTCCTTTCTTTTTGGTGTTTTTGGGAGAGTCTCACAGCCAAGTTCCAGGACAGCTAGGGCTACACAGAGAAAAACAAACAAATTAAAAATTGGTGGAGACTCACTCTGTAGTCTGGACTGACAAACGACTTTGTAGTTCAGTTTGGTCTCAGACTTGCAGTGATCCTTCTGCCTCAGCTCTGAGCCCCTGCATCTGCTTTGTCAGGCGTTCATAAGTTTCTTAGGTTTTATATTGTGTCATTTTGGTGTGTTTTCAGAAAATTTATTTGTAGACAGTTATTCGTAACTTGTGGTAAAAACCTCTCTCCTTCCAATACTGAGTGTCTGTGTACTACAAGGGATGGGACCTAGCTGCTCCCATGCCTCTCACACTGGGGGTTTACTTTAGCAGGGGTCTATTTCGTTTGGTTTATGAATTGTTCTCAATTGTCAGTCTCATTGGCATTTGCATTTTGTTTCCTCTCCTATGTACCTTGGGTTTTCTTTACTCATTTTTCTTTAGTTCCTTTAGATCACTGATTATAGATTTTCTTGCATTTATTTTTTTAAGTATATTGTCCAATTAGCAAATATTTGTTTTCTCTAAATGTCTTATTGATACTGACTATTCAGGTCAGAAAATACCTTGCAGTGTACTGTTGAAAAGAACAAGCACAAACCGGGTATGGTAGCCCACACCTTTAATCCCAGCGCTCAGGAAGGCAGAAGCAGGCAGATCTCTGAGTTTGAGGCCGGCCTGATCTACAGAGTGAGTACCAGGACAACCAGGACTACACATGTTCTCAACTGGCAGGGGAGTGTGTTCTGGAATACAGGTCATGTGAGTGGTTGGTAGGATTATTCCTACAATCTGTCTGTGCTGGTTTGTTTTCACAAGGAACTAAGAGAACATTAGAATTATGATTGGAATTGCCTTTTTTGAAATAAAAATAATCTTATTAGTATTTGTTAAGTTGTCGATTATGTATTAGGTCAGTGATCTTACATGCATAGAAGTTTCTGCATTGCCTTAAAAAATCTTGCTCTGGTTGGTTTTAGATTTTTTTATTTCACCTTTGACAACTTCACACACACACATATATATATATATATATAAAATATATATATATACAGTATATCTTGGTCATGTCCACATGTTCACCCCATTTCTACTTCTGTAATTCTAATGTTTTTACTTTCTTTCTTTCTTTCTTTCTTTTTTTTTTTTTTTTTTGGTTTTTCGAGACGGTTTCTCTGTGTAGCTTTGGAGCCTATCCTGGCACTCGCTCTGGAGACCAGGCTGGCCTCGAACTCAGAGATCCGCCGGCCTCTGCCTCCTGCCCGGCATGTTTTTACTTTCTATTTTGAAGCTGTTATTAGGTTTCACTGTTCTAGTACATACCGAACAGTTTGTCATGCAGTTTCTTTCATCTCTGGTGTTAGTTTCCTGTTTAACATGTATTTATCTGAAGTGTAGCCCTCCAGCCTTTGTCCTTATTTTCACAGCGTGTGTTTTCTGTGCATTTATTTTCTCCCTGCTCTTTGTAGCTACAGTGGGTTCCTACATACAGCATGTATTGTCTCTCCTTTGTGTCGAATCTGTCTTGCCATTGTCATCATCTGGTCCTTGTCTCTGATGACAAGTGGGTGTTGAGTCACACAGTTTTTCTATCATAATGTGTCCTTTTGGGGGCTGTTTTCAGATGTGCCTAGATGTTGTCTACTGATTTTTTAACCTTGGAGTTTGGTGAATTTTGTAAATTTATGCCATTAATTAAATATGGAAAAAATTGAAGCACTTGTTTCTTCACACCCCTCCCTCCCCATCCTAACCTTTTTGTCTCCTTCTGGGAAATCTACAGACATAATACACTGTCCACCATGTGACTGTGCCTTCCCTGAGTCTACAGACATAATACACTGTCCACCATGTGACTGTGCCTTCCCTGAGTCTACAGACATAATACACTGTCCACCATGTGACTGTGCCTTCCCTGAGTCTACAGACATAATACACTGTCCACCATGTGACTGTGCCTTCCCTGAGTCTACAGACATAATACACTGTCCACCATGTGACTGTGCCTTCCCTGAGTCTACAGACATAATACACTGTCCACCATGTGACTGTGCCTTCCCTGAGTCTACAGACATTAATACACTGTCCACCATGTGACTGTGCCTTCCCTGAGTCTACAGACATAATACACTGACCACCATGTGACTGTGCCTTCCCTGAGTCTACAGACATTAATACACTGTCCACCATGTGACTGTGCCTTCCCTGAGTCTACAGACATAATACACTGACCACCATGTGACTGTGCCTTCCCTGAGTCTACAGACATTAATACACTGTCCACCATGTGACTGTGCCTTCCCTGAGTCTACAGACATAATACACTGACCACCATGTGACTGTGCCTTCCCTGAGTCTACAGACATAATACACTGTCCACCATGTGACTGTGCCTTCCCTGAGTCTACAGACATAATACACTGTCCACCATGTGACTGTGCCTTCCCTGAGTCTACAGACATAATACACTGTCCACCATGTGACTGTGCCTTCCCTGAGTCTACAGACATTAATACACTGTCCACCATGTGACTGTGCCTTCCCTGAGTCTACAGACATAATACACTGTCCACCATGTGACTGTGCCTTCCCTGAGTCTACAGACATTAATACACTGACCACCATGTGACTGTGCCTTCCCTGAGTCTACAGACATAATACACTGACCACCATGTGACTGTGCCTTCCCTGAGTCTACAGACATAATACACTGACCACCATGTGGCTGTGCCTTCCCTGAGTCTACAGACATAATACACTGTCCACCATGTGACTGTGCCTTCCCTGAGTCTACAGACATTAATACACTGTCCACCATGTGACTGTGCCTTCCCTGAGTCTACAGACATAATACACTGTCCACCATGTGACTGTGCCTTCCCTGAGTCTACAGACATAATACACTGTCCACCATGTGACTGTGCCTTCCCTGAGTCTACAGACATAATACACTGTCCACCATGTGACTGTGCCTTCCCTGAGTCTACAGACATAATACACTGTCCACCATGTGACTGTGCCTTCCCTGAGTCTACAGACATAATACACTGACCACCATGTGACTGTGCCTTCCCTGAGTCTACAGACATTAATACACTGTCCACCATGTGACTGTGCCTTCCCTGAGTCTACAGACATAATACACTGACCACCATGTGACTGTGCCTTCCCTGAGTCTACAGACATTAATACACTGTCCACCATGTGACTGTGCCTTCCCTGAGTCTACAGACATTAATACACTGTCCACCATGTGACTGTGCCTTCCCTGAGTCTACAGACATAATACACTGTCCACCATGTGACTGTGCCTTCCCTGAGTCTACAGACATAATACACTGTCCACCATGTGACTGTGCCTTCCCTGAGTCTACAGACATAATACACTGTCCACCATGTGACTGTGCCTTCCCTGAGTCTACAGACATAATACACTGTCCACCATGTGACTGTGCCTTCCCTGAGTCTACAGACATAATACACTGTCCACCATGTGACTGTGCCTTCCCTGAGTCTACAGACATAATACACTGTCCACCATGTGACTGTGCCTTCCCTGAGTCTACAGACATAATACACTGTCCACCATGTGACTGTGCCTTCCCTGAGTCTACAGACATAATACACTGACCACCATGTGACTGTGCCTTCCCTGAGTCTACAGACATAATACACTGTCCACCATGTGACTGTGCCTTCCCTGAGTCTACAGACATAATACACTGTCCACCATGTGACTGTGCCTTCCCTGAGTCTACAGACATAATACACTGTCCACCATGTGACTGTGCCTTCCCTGAGTCTACAGACATAATACACTGTCCACCATGTGACTGTGCCTTCCCTGAGTCTACAGACATAATACACTGTCCACCATGTGACTGTGCCTTCCCTGAGTCTACAGACATAATACACTGTCCACCATGTGACTGTGCCTTCCCTGAGTCTACAGACATAATACACTGTCCACCATGTGACTGTGCCTTCCCTGAGTCTACAGACATAATACACTGTCCACCATGTGGCTGTGCCTTCCCTGAGTCTACAGACATAATACACTGACCACCATGTGGCTGTGCCTTCCCTGAGTCTACAGACATAATACACTGACCACCATGTGGCTGTGCCTTCCCTGAGTCTACAGACATAATACACTGACCACCATGTGGCTGTGCCTTCCCTGAGTCACCAAGTCTATTATTGTTACCCCTCCCACCCACACATTTTTATCCCATGCTTGTCCAGTTTCTATGATGTAACCAAACTGAGTCTCTAAGAGGGGTCTGGAACCCTCCGGATTCCCACTCTGCACACAGGTGGAGTTTCTAGATTATGCCTCTAAAGCAGCAGCCTAGACACGGTCACTCAGCTGTCCTGCACACAGGAAGCCTGAGAGACATTTCTACTGTTTAGGGAGGATCATTTTTCTAGCGTGGGTAGCTGAGCCCTCCTTTCATACCATGTGGAAGGACATTTGAAAGGGTCAGGCGGAGTGGCTCGCACTTAGTAATACCAGGTACTGAAGGGCTAGCCTTGTCAACATAGCAAGACCTATGTAAAGACAACACCCCCTCCCCCCAGAATAAATTGTGGGTGCTATGATATGTTTATCTAAGTTGTTCTAATACCAATAAAGGCTTGGGGTTCAAATATAGGGTGAAACCTGATAGTTCAAACAAGTGGAAGAGCAACCAGTTGACCTCTCCACACTTCTCAGACGGAAGAGACTGCAAAGTCCCTCCCCACTCCTTCCTGTGTGTCTTCTCTATCCATATTCTTGGCTTCTCTATGCCTAATGCCAGTCAGCTCGCCACTGGCTCCACCCCCAACCCAAGGTTAACTTTATTAACGGACTTGGGGTATCACTATGTGATCAAATATCCCGCAACCGTGCAGACCTTTAGTGCAGACCTTGTAGAATCTCTGCGCATCAGCAGGTCAGTTGGGCAGCCGTACCTGAAGAATTTCTGTTGTCACGGTAGGTTGCCTGGCCAGGGACCTTTCCTAATGGCCTGGTTGTTCCTTCAGGTTGCCTGTGCTCTAGCTGTGCCCTACCTTACTTAGCATAGGCATGTGAGCAGCCCGTGGTCAGCTCCTCACAGGCAGGTGATGTAAACAGGTCACCATCCTGATTGTCCCTGCAATGTGGAAGGCTGGGCTTGCTTGCCGGTCCCTTCTACTGTACAGCTCTGTCACACTCCCACCCTTGCCCGTCCACATGTAGGGTGTTAATGGGCTTCTGCTGCGGGTCCACTTAGCCTTTGTTTTGGAATAGCCACCTTCAGTTTCCTTACCAAGTTCCTTTTAGATGCAGAACCCAAGCCAGCTTGAGGGGGACTGGGGCTCTGAGGGTGTCCCCACATGGAGGCTCTGGAGGTTAGATGGTGTGGTCTTGGAGCAGTCAGGGGTTAACGCTCAGGGTGGCAGTATCTTCCCAGAGATGTAACAAGGGCAGAAACAGGTGCCAGAGCTGTGACCTGTGGATATGGTCTTGGCCTTGCCAGAGAAGGCCTGGGTGAACTTATTTAGAAAACTGACTGATAGCAGTTTCCCTTTGTGAATGGAGCTTCGGTGCATAGCAGGAATTTGACATGATATACAAGCCACTTGAATCTAGCACATCTTGCTGGGTTTGGGCAATGATGGTACAGGAGCCAAGGCAGGAAGATGGAAAATTTGCGATCAGCCTGGGCTATAAAAAAACAAGAACAAAAACCCTGTCTCGCACCCAATACGCTGCGACTGTAGCTCAGTGGTAGTGTCTAGGGACGTAATGTATGAGTCCCTGAGTTTCATTTCCCCAGTAAGGGAGTGAGGGATAAAGCTCGAAATGAGAAAAACATGAAGTAATTAGAGGTGTATACAGGAGTGTAATCCTGGCTATTGCATGGAACCTACTAGAAACCTCTAAGCTTGCCAAGTGGCTCACTTGGCCACTTGGTTGGCTCGGCATAGGAATGCAGTTAGTCCGAGGAGGCTTATCACATCTTTGCCCTTGAAGTTCAGTACATCTCTGAGGACAGCTCTTGGACTGTTTCCAGCTGTGCGTCAAGGCTTCTTGATGGAGTTTGCTCTGTGGACACATGCCCCTTAAACTATCAGCAAAACAATTAGGGAGGGATCCAGGCAGCAAGTGTGCGGGCTGCGTTGGAGGAAGGTGGGAACAATGGCAGGGAGTATCCTGAGGAACCGACATTATCCGGACGTACATCATCAATTGTGGTTGAGAAAAATGAGTGGCGCCATTCTACCAAACAGCCCAACTGAAGGGGAAACATGCATGGCAAATCCACGGTAAGGGAGATGCTCACCACTAGCCCTGGAAAATACCACCTGCTGCTTCCAGGGACAGCTTGGCCTACACCTGTAATCCCAGCATGGGGTCGTGAGCTGGGGGCGGGGGGGGGGGCTGAGGAAGAGAGACTGAGAATTTGAGGCCAGACAAGGCTATATAATGAGATTCTGTCCCAAACACACTAAACAAAGCTGAGTGTGGTGGCACACAGGACGCAGAGACAGGTGGCTCTCTTGAGTTCCAGCCATCGTGGTCTATAGAGGGTTGCAGGGCAGCCAGAGCTACAGAGACAAACACTAAATGGGAAAAATCTGTAGGGTAGAAAGACTTGTGGCCACCAGAGAGCGCTGTGTTCTAAGTTGCAAGTGAAGCAAAGGGGAGGGAATGGATCAGTGGAGCCTGAGGACCGTGGTGGGATGGGATAGGGACAGCTACTGGCGGGCACCAGATTCCCCAAAAGCTTTGGCACGCAACCCTACTGCCCGCCACGGGCAGCAGGTGGTTAGGGAAACTGGCCTGAACTTGACAGGGCTGCTTGTTTGACTTTGAAGTGCTGGGAATTGAGCTTAGATCCTTATGCTAGGAGATTACCCCACCTATGAGCTATGCTCGGAACCTCTGTCTCTTGAATTCTGATGTCGCTTGTTTTCTTTCTACGGGTCATGAATAAAGCACTTATAGGCGCGGTCAACGTACTACAGCGCCATTACTCGTTTCTTTGACAGACACAGAACCCTGACCATTTGCTGTCTTTTTAGCTGGTGTGTGTGTTGGGCGGGGGTGAGGGGGTGGGGTGTGTATGTGTGTGTGTGTGTGTGTGTGTGTGTGTGTGTGTGTGTGTGTGTGTGTGTGTGTGTGTTGAGGATATATTGAGTGGGTTCGATGGATGTTTTATTTTTGTGTTATCAAGAAAAATCTTGGGCCGGGCATTGGTGGCGCACGCCTTTAATCCCAGCACTCGGGAGACAGAGGCAGGAGGATCTCTGTGAGTTCGAGGCCGGCCTGGTCTCCAGAGTGAGTGCCAGGATAGGCTCCAAAGCTACACTATAGTAAGAAATTACCAATACGGAGTCAGGTAGAAATATAAGGGTATTTAATAGGGAAAAGCCTTACTTACAGAGCGAACCAGCCAGCCGGTGGTAGTCTGTACAGCAAGAAGCAAAGAGAAACCGAAACCGAAAACGCAGTCCCCCTACTCACTCTGACCACGCCCTCACAAGCCCTCAGGTACTCTTGTAGCCAGCCCCTAAGAAGGCGTGGCTACAGCTTCCCCTACACTACACAGAGAAACCCTGTCTCAAAAAATAAAAAAAATAAAAATAAAAAAAGAAAAAGAAAAGAAAGAAAGAAAAATCTTGGGTGAGTCTCCATTGCTCCTCCAAGGTCTCAGTGTAGCCTAGTCTCCAGATGGGTGGCCTCAGCCTCTGTGGGACTGTGTCACTCAGCCCTGGGGTGAGGACAACCCTGGGTCTGCTACAGAAGCTGCTCTGGCCATCATAGCTGCCTTCAGACCTGGTGAAGCCCTAGACTGTCAAAAAAAAAAAAAAAAAAAAAGGACAAAGAAGTTCACCTAGTACCAGAATGACTCATGTCAAAATTAAGTGCAACTAGCAGAAACCCACAGGTTTTAATAACAGAGTAGAGAGGAGGTTCAAGGGCCAAATCAAGGGCCAAATCGTGATGCCTAACTCTAAGCAGGGCAGGAGAGATAATGGCTCAGCAGTTTAAGAATGCATGTCGTGGCCAGGCGGTAGCAGTAGCATTTGGCCTTTAATCCCTCCCTGCACTTGGGAGACAGAGGCAGGTGGATCTCAGTGAGTTCCAGGACAACCAGGACTTGTTATACAGAGAAACCTTATCTTGAAAACACAAAAAACTGTGGTTCAGAGCCTGGTGTGGTAGTTAGTGCATGACTTTAATCCTGACACTCAGGAGATACAGGCAAGTAGTTCTCTATGAGTTCAAAGCCAGCCAGGGCTACATAGCAATTTTGGGGCTAGCCAGAGCTGCAAAGTGAGACACAAGGCCCTGGGTTCATCTCCATTGCTGCAAATAAATGTGTTTGGATTGATACCAACACCTACGAAAACTATTAACCCTCCTCCTCCAGATGTGGAGGGAAGCAAGACAGCGCAAGTGGCCATGGTCACCTAACTCATGAGGTGGTCTAGACACCAGCTAAGCCAAGTGCGGTTGAAGACTCTATGGGGGAGCGTGGCAGCGGTGGCGGTGGTGGCAGTGCAGGCCTTTAATCCCAGCACCAGGGAGTCAGAGGCAGGCAAAGCTCTGTGAGTACGAGGCCAGCCTGGTCTACAACATGAAGACTCTATGGCAGACAACCACTGGGACCCTAAGAAGTAAGGACCAACGGAGAGATTTCTATTGTGGAAAGAAGCTAACATCCCTGCTCAGGGTTCCAACTATTTCTTTTTCCTTTTTATGATTTATTTATTTATGTGTATGAGTGTTTTGCCTGGATGTATTTATACCACATGTATGCAGTGCCATCAGAGGCCAGAAGAGGGTATCAAAGCTCATGTAACTGGAGTTAATAGCCGGTGTTTGCCACTGTTGTAGATTGGGACAAACGTGGGCCCTCTGCACGAGGTTAAGTGACTTAGGAGGTTAAAGACAGGGTTAAGTGACTGACTTAACCACCGGACACTTCTAGCCCATCACTGACTTAGACCCTGTCTTACTTCCTGTTCTGAGCGCAAACTATTGACACCTCTGTGAGCCTGGCCACATCCACTGGGGCACAACAACAGTCTGGCTACTTACTGTCCTGTGGGATGGCCAGGATGACACTTGCTTTGCAGCCCAGATGGTGGCACAAGTCCTCCAGCAAAGAGACAAGAGGTTGGCCAGGTCTGCAAGTCTGGTCCAGTCAGCACAGAAGGCTCCACCCTCAAAGGAAGGAAATAGCTGCTTAGAGGAAGCCAGTGCGAATCCAGATTTCCCCACGTTAGCATCCGGTGGCCCAGCCCAGCCACTGCATCTATGGTCCGAGTTCTGTTGACAAACAGTGTTTGCCAAACACTAAACTCTTTAAAGGCAGAACCACAGTCTTTGTCTCCCCAGCTCTGAGCCACCTTGTGATGGAATCTTTATTGCCCCAGCTCCGAGGTGTCTAATGACCCACAGCTGTTGGGTAGATGTTGAGTGAATACATGAACTGTGAGCTTAGCTAGCTGCCCAGAGCAACCCTTGTGCTGCAACTGAGTGATTGTTGACCATGAGAGATTAAGGCTTCAGGATGGTACCCACAGCAGGGGGTCTGGGTTCAAATCCAAGTGAGGTAGACTTACCAGCTAAAGCTGAGTGACCCGAGGCAAGGTTCTGGCCTCAGTTTCACCTCTCAAAGTTCTCTGTTGTGTGGGCTGTAGGAATGAAGAAGCCCAGAGACAAATATGTTATGATACGGGAGCCCTCGGGCTGGCATAGAAACAACAGGGCCTCTCATCCATCCAAAGACGGTGACCGAGTTGGGTTCCAGACTTGATTTCCCCCTTCCTGGAAAAGTTCTTCCTCAAGGGGGACTTTGCACTGTCTAACCTCAGAGGCAGTAAGGAAGCTGCTGAGGACTGACAGGGGTGGGGGTGGGGGTCCCTCAGGCTGGGCTGAGCTGGACTCCCGGAGGCTTCTTCTCCCCTAATCCCACCATCTTGGACAAATTAGAACGAAAGAGTGTTGGCATAGCAAGGTCACCTGGGGTCATCTCCTTGGCCTTACCACCTCCATCCAGTCCTCAGCCACAACAGAGGGAGGGAGTGAGTAAGTGAGCATTCCAGCAGCCTCTCCACCTGGCTAGCCTCCCTTCTGGAGCACTGCCCTCTCCCCCTAGTCTTTCTTTTCTGGCATTCTTGCAGTTGGAAGTACTCCACTTAGGGCTGGGACCAGGGTGAAGTCCACGAGGTACTCCCCTTGGATACAAAATTTAAAGGCGCCAAAAAGCTCAGTAATCAAGACAATACTTTGACATTAAAAATTCAAAACGAAGCCAGGCAGTGGTGGCGCACACCTTTAATTCCAGCACTCAGTAAGCAAAGGCAGGTGGATCTCTAGGAGTTCAAGGCCAGCCTGGTCTATGGAGCGAGTTCCAGGACAACCAGGCCTACAGAGAGAAACCCTGTCTTGAAAACAACCTAAATAAACAGGTTGGGGAGATGGCTTAGTGTGGTTAAGAGCACTGGCTATTCTTCTAGAGGACCTGGGTTCAATTCCCAGCACCCACCTAGCAGCCTACAACTGTCTGTAACTCCAGTTCTAAGGGATCTGACACCCCCACACAGACGTACATGCAAGCCATAATACACTTAAAATACAAATAAATAAATAAACACACACACACACACACACACACACACACACACACACACACACAGAGCAAGGAGTAATGGGGCACTCCTTTAATCCCAGTACTTGGGAGGCAGAAGCAGGTGGATCTCTGTGAGTTTGAAGCCAACCTGGTCTACATAGTGAGACAATCCCCCCCCATTTTTCTTAAATAAAAATAGAACCAATTTCTCACTTTCTCACTTATTTGCTGTGGTGATATTGTGTAATATTTCTGTATAGAGGGGCTGGAGAGATGGCTCAGAGGTTAAGAGCACTGGCTGCTTTCCCAGAGGTCCTGAGTTCAATTCCCAGCAACCACATGGTGGCTCACAACCATCTATAATGAGATCTAGTGCCCCCTTCTGGTGTGCAGGCAGAACACTGTATACAGGATAAATAAATAAACCTTTAAAAAATATTTCCAAATGGACAGTCCCTAGATTGCTATTTCTATCTCTGTTCTCCTCTCTTGAATGGAAGTTGTTCAAGAGAGGAGCTGCCTGCTGTTGTGTTTCTTAGGAAAAGGGCTCAATGTATAGTCCAAGTTAGCCTTGGAACCTCATGATGCTTTTGCTTTGGGCCCTTGTGTGCTGGGATTGCAGACATTCCTGACCACACTGGGCTCTGTGACTGCATCCTGAAACTAGTTTGCTCTTTGCATTGCAACTCTTTTTATTTTATTTTGTTTACTTTTATTATTTACTTTTTATGTGAGTGCTCTGCCTTCATGTACACCTGCATGCTGGAAGAGGTCAGATCCCATTACAGATGGTTGAGAGCCACCTTGTGGGTGCTGGGAATTGAACTCAGGACCTCTGAAAGAGCACCCAGTGCTTTTAACTGCTGGGCCATCTCTCCAGCCCCTGCTATGCAACTCTAACTGACTTGGAACTCACTATGTAGCTACCCTGGCTGGCCTTGACCAAGTGAAGCCTCCTGGATGCTGAGCACACATATATGACTTTCCTGGCTTAAGCACTAAGTCTCGAGTAAATTTATCATACCTGTAATCTTTCTCACTCTCTGAAGAGATTTTGGTGGGCCTCTCCACAGGACATGATGGCATCTTTCTCCTGTGACAGTGGTTCTCAACCTTCCTAATGCTGTGACCCTTTAATACAGTTCCTCATGCTGTGGTGACCCCAACCATAAAATTATTTCCATTGCTACTTCATAACTGTAATTTTGCTGTTTTATGAATCATAATGTAAATATCTGTGTTTTCCAATGGTCTTAGGTGACTCCTATAAAAGGGTCATTTAACCCTGAAGGGTCGGGACCCAAAGGTTGAGAACTGGTGTCCTCTGATGATGACATCAGGAAGCGTGGGTTCAGTTGCTGGCTCTACTGTTCCGACTTTACCAGGCATATGGCTCCCTATCCCAAACCTTCAGACTTTCAGATCACACTTTCTCCTCCCAGGTTTCCTGGGAGTCCTTACCTAGGGCCCCATCCTCTTACAGGTGTCCAGGCCTGGGAGTCACCTCCCTGACCCCCACTCCATACCCATTCAGTCCTCAGTTACCACAGCCCCAATGTTTTCAGTTGCTAGTGGCTTCACCCTATCTGCTATTGCCAGCATTTGGGTCTGACCTTACTTTTTTTTTTTTTTTTAGATTTATTTATTTAATTTTATATGTGCCAGTATTTTTCCTCCATGTATGTCTGTGCCCACAGAGGTCAGAAGAAGGTCTTGAATTCCCTGGAACTGAAGTTACAGATGGTTGTGAGCCACCATGTGGGTGCTGGGAATCAAACTCAGATCCCCTGCAAGAGCAAGAAGAGCTCGCTCTACACCACTGAGCCATCTCTCCAGTGTCTTACCCTTTTCTTTTTGTGCCCACAGTGGTCCTGCCTCCTGGCCTCTCTTCCACTGTCCATGAAGCCACTTAAGGAACTTTAGAACTGTAGCTCTTCCTCCAGAGATGCCACTGTGGAAACTGCTCTTCCGGTCACCGTACTCACGGGTCTTCCCTGGCACCCTGCTTATTAACTAAGCCTTGGTGGCCTGTGGGGACTAGGGCTCAGCTGGCTGATTGCTCCTCATTCTAGGGCAACTGAACTAACCCAAACCCACTGTCCCTCCTCACAGAGGCCAGCCTCGGTCCCACACTCTGTGGTCCTCAAATGAGGACAAGAGAGACTGGCTTAGGGTGCTGTGTGTCTGTTAAGGAAGAAGTGACTTGCCCAAGTGAAATCCATGTGGCGTCCGGATAGCATCTAAACTACCCTGGCTCCTTTTGGTAAAGTGTGGGCTTCTACATCCAAGACTTCCTGCCTGCCAACTGGTACACCCCAGAGGTTTCCATAGGCCTCCAGACAGAGCTCTGTGTGCTTGGGGGCATCCTGGGCAGGGGGGTGGTGAGAGTGAAGGGACCACACCATCCTGCAGTCAGTACCTAGGGAGCATGGAAGCTGTCCCTTGAGCACGGACCTGTGTGAGGTACACAAGTCTGCTGTGATGCACAGTCCTGGCACTCTTCAGGCCCATGTGACAGAACCAACGAGAGAGGGCCCAGTGCCATTGTCAGCCTAGGATACATGAGACACTGTTTCAAAACAATTTGACAGTGAAATGGGGTGTTGAGCAGTTCCAGATAGAGAGAACAGACACTGGTGAGGGAAGGGACCGTTGACAGGACGAGATGTTATTAAGGGAAAGAAAAAAGGAGCCATTCTTAAGGAACCTCAGAGTGGGGCATGCCTGTAGCCTTGGCACTCTGGAGCCTCAGGCAGGAGGGTCTCAAAGCTCTCTTCTGGCACTGAGTAGAGGTAGCTGAGGGTTGGACAGGGACAGTTGCCCAGGCTGTCCTGGAACTCACCAACATGGGATGACCTTGCACTCCTGATAACACCTGTTTCTGCCAGTGCTAGGTTTATAGGCTTGCACTCACACCTGGCTTGGATCTGGATTGGAGCACAGCCTGGGTTATCTAACAAGTTTCAGGCCAGCCTTGGCTACGTAGTCAAACAGTTTCAAAAAAATTCACCAGCCAACCCACAAAACCAAACCAACCAACCAAGAAAAAAACAAACAAAAACCCCCTAAATTTCAGATAAGGTTATAGAAGTTGGCATAAAGGAGCCACTTGAGGCTGGAGGGATGGCTCAGCAGTTAACTCTCTGTAATTCCAGTTCCAGGAGAAGTGGCACCCTCTTCCAACTTCCTCGGACACCAGTCATGCACTTGGTACATGCAAGTACATACAGACAAAATACACACACACACACACACACACACACACACACACACACACACACACACACGCACACACACGAATATATACACTTATATAAACACATATGCATAAAAATAAACAAATAAAACATCTTCTTTTTAAAAAGAAAGCATTCTTATTCTTTGTTGTATTTGTTTTATTTTGAGATAGTGTCACTGCTTTTGTTTGCTTCTTGAGACAAGGTCTCTCTATATAGCCCTGGCTATACTGGAACTCACTCTGTAGATCAGGCTGGCCTAGAACTCACAGAGATTCACCTGCCTCTGCCCCTGAAGTGCTGGGATTAAAGAAGTGTGCCACCCCCTGGCTGGCTGAAAATGTTCTTAAAAAGCACACACACTTGGAATAGAAAAGCAGAGCTGGGAGTGTGGGGCACATCTAGAATCTCCATACTGAGGCAGAAGAGTTGGGGTTGCTTTGTTTGTTTGTTTATTTGTTTATTTAGGAGGACCTCAAGAACCAGCCCAGCCTGATCCAAAACTCACTCTGTAGTCCAGACTGCCTTCAAGCTCATGGGGAATCCTCTTACCTCAGCCTTCTAAATTCTGGGATTACAAACTTGAGACACTGTGCTGGACAAGATTGAAGTTTCAAAGCCAATCTGGGCCACAATGAGACCCTGTCATGGGGCTGGGGCGGGGGTCCTAAGTGGTGATAAACTTTGGAAAGTTGGTTCACTCTGACTGATAATCAGAGGAAAGCAAGACAATGACAAGGCCAGCTGTTTCCTCTCCATTCCAACCACACTAGAGGGGCCTACATGCAGGTGCTTAACTAAGGCTTTCCCTTAACCAACATTTAGTTGGTTTTTTTTTTTAAAGTTTTATTTATTTATCATGTATATAGTGGTCTGCCTACATGTATGCCTGCAGGCCAGAAGAGGGTATCAGATGTCATTACAGATGGTTGTGAGCCACCATGTAGTTGCTGGGAATTGAACTCAGGACTTCTAGAAGAGCAGCCAGTGCTCTTAACCTCTGAGCCATCTCTCCAGCCCTTTAGTTGGGTTTTTAACGAGGGTAATCTGCAAGAATATGGCAAGGCCGTGAGATCTGAACACTCTTCTACTCAGTCTCCAGTATCTGTCCTTGATAACTGCCTTTGCACAGAGTTGTCATTGTAGTCATAGTGTTGTTTGCAATGCGGGGGAAAAAAATCTACAAGTTCATCAGAGGAATGCTTCCACTCTTCAGAACATGACTCGGCCATACAAAGAATGTGATAACCAAACGTCCTGGTCCTCAAGAGGTGGGGGCAGGGGTGCTGTGAGTGTGAGGTCAGCTTGGGTTACATAGAACCTATCCCTCATCGCCAAAGGATGCAGTGGTTCTGGGGGGTGGGGTGTAGGGGTGGTGGGGGGACAGCGTGGAAATGGCAGCATATCCAAGGCCAGGCTCACGGAAGAGACACGAGTTCTCCCTTTTCTCTATATGTGTACGTGTGTGTGTGTGTGTGTGTGTGTGTGTGTGTGTGTGTATATGTATGTGTGTACGTGTGTGTGTGTGTGTGTGTGTGTGTGTGTGTACACATATGTTTGTTTATGCCTGTAATTCAATACCACCATTCTAAAAAGTTTTGACAAGAAGATTATTGGGAGTTTGCAACTAACCTGGTTTGGCTGGGTTTTACCCTTTTCAAAAAACTGAAAAGAAAAAAAATGTTAATTTATGGAAAAATGTCTGAAGGATAATACAAAAATAATAGCCGTGGTTAATTCCCCTGGGAGAACTTGCAGGGAGCAGTGGAGATGGGTGAGTGCTCTAGAATACGGAAGCTTGGGGTTGTCTTTAAACAGGGTTATTGACTCAGTGGCTCACTGGCCGGTTCCTTGCTCAGTGTGTGCAGGGGCCTGGTTCAAGCCCTGGAGTCAGCCAACCAACACGTGAATGAGTCAGAAGAAAGGTGGGTGCAGAGTGAGAGGAGGTCGTGAGTGCTGGTTTTTCACAGCAGAGAACCTTAGGAAACCATCGTTAAAAAAATCTAATTATGGTTTTGGGGGTAAAGCTTCAAAAGTTACCTTTGAAGAGTGGAGAGGTGGAGTGGGAGACAATTGTTCTTCTGGGCTGTTTGATTTTGTGTCACACATCCCCAAACGGTTCCCATCGGGGCCTCTCCATGCTCCAGGAGGAGACCAAATGCTGGCAGGGTAGCTCAAAGGCAGCAAAAGTGCTTGGTGGCTGGGATGTCACCTTCCCTAATGAGCAAGCAGGAAGGGAGTAAGTCGATAGGCTTCTCCAAGCTCTTGTTTCCTTCCCATTCAGGCTGCACCGAGCTGCTGATAATGAACTGACATTTCTGGAGAGAGGATCTGACCCCAAAGGACGGCTTATCCGAGTGATTCCCAACAGACCCCACATTCCTTACTATGTATCTGTTTGCCTGGCACACCTCTAGTTCTCAGAAATGTAAATCTCCCCTCCACATGTTATCACAGCCCTGGGACTTATAGAGTGTGGGGCAGTGGCCCTTATCATCAAAGCCACAGCCTCTGTTAACTTCTCCCTAGGCCTTTGTATAGATCCCATACCCATAACTAAAAAGCCTGAGATAGCCCCCCTTCTCTAGCCAGGCTGGAGTGGCATGAACCTATACTTCCGACAACTGGAAGGATAAGATCGGAAGCCAGGGCCCAGGGGCCAGCCATGTCTGTTTAAAAAGGAAGGGAAGGGAAGAGAAAGAGGGATACAAGAATTTTCCACTTCCAAATACCGAGCGACTCATATGTGGAAAGTAAAAGAGTTCATCTCTAGAAGTAGAGGCAGCAGAGGCTTCCAGAGTCTGGGGAGATAGGGGAGCAGACGGTGGGACAGGGTTGGCTAAGGGATGTGCAGCCCAAGCTACGCGGGAGGACTAAGTTCTGGTGTATTACTGCATAGAAGTGTGGCTATAGTTGGCCACGTTGTGTTGCAGGGGCTGGAGACAGAGCTCAGTTGTAGAGTGTGTGTGTTTATCAAACTGGAGTTATTATTATGTGTTACAAAGCAGCAGGATGAGCCGGGCGTTGGTGGCACACGACTTTAGTCCCAGCACTGTGGAGGCAGAGGTAGACGGATCTCTGTGAGTTCGAGACCAGCCTGGTCTACAAGAGCGAGTTCCAGGACAGCCTCCAAAGCCACAGAGAAACCCTGCCTTGAAAAACCAAAAAACCAACCAAACAAACAAATGCACACACACACACACACACACACAACACACACAAAAAAAAAAAAAAAAAAACAAAAAAAAAACAAAAAAAAAACAAAAAAAAAAACACAGCAGGATGAGAGGATTTATTTTTCTAAGACAAGGTCTTTCTGCATAGCCCAGGCTAACCTCAAACTCATGTCAATCCTCCTGCCTCAGGCTCCCAAGTGCTGAGATTACAGGTGTGAGCCACCATGCCTATATATTTTTGCCAATATTTTTTAAAGATTTATTTATTATTAGTGTTCTGCCTGCAGAAGAGGGCACCAGATCTCATTACAGATGGTTGTGAGCCACCATGTGGTTGCTGGGAATGGAACTCAGGACCTCTGGGAGAGCAGGCAGTGTTCTTAACCTCTGAGCCCTCTCTCCAGCCTCACCATAGCCGATTTTTAGAAAGAGGATTTTTGAATGCTGTTACTGCAAAGCAGTGGTCATATATGAGCTGATGGGATAAGCTAAAAATCCAGACTATCATTACAATGATGAATATCTGTATCAGAACTTTGCATATTACCCCATAGATACAGTTATTTAAAAATTTAGAATCAAGCTGTACACAGTGGAGCACACCTTTAATTTCAGCAGTCTTCATAGGGAGTTTCAGGCCAGCCAGAGCTATAGAGTGAGACCCTGTCTTACTAGATATATAGAGAGAACCAGGCAGAGTGCTAGGTGGTGGTGTCACACACCTTGAGTCCCAGAACTTGAGAGGCAGAGGCAGAGGCAGAGGCAGAGGCAGAGACAGAGGCAGAGGCAGAGGCAGAGGCAGAGGCAGAGAGGCAGAGGCAGAGAGGCAGAGGCAGAGAGGCAGAGGCAGAGAGCAGAGGCAGAGGCAGAGGCAGAGGCAGAGGCAGAGGCAGAGGCAGAGGCAGAGGCAGTCAGATCTCTTAAGTTCAAGGTCAGCTTAGTCTACAAAGCAAGTTCCAGCACAGCCAGTGCTACACAGAGAAACCCTGTCTTGAAAAACAAATAAAGGAAAAAGGAAGGAAGGAAGGAAAGAAAGACAGAAAGAGAAAGAAAGGAAAGAAAAGACTGACCAAGAGCTTATATGAAGTCAGGGGAAAGCGATCCCCAAGTGAGGAAGGGAATCCGCCCAGTATTTATTGCCAAGTGAAACCAGAGCTCTGTACTGGTTATCACACACCTAACCCGACCAGCCACCTGGCCTTGCACAGTTAGACTGCACTGAAGTGCGTGCCAGACAGTGCTGCTCTGGCCAGGACTTGGGTGTCTGTGTAGGAGGGCCTTTCTTACTGTCTGTCTTATATAAACCAGTGTGCCTGTTTTGTTTTCTCTTTTTCAACTTTAACGTTGTGTCAGGCTAGGTACAGATCATGGGTAGAGTGCTTGCTTTAGTGTCTGTGTGGCCTCTGGTTCCACCCCTAGCCACTGAGAACCAGTGCTACCTATTAGCTTCTGGCGAAGACTGATTTTAATCTGCGCTACTCACACACATATCCAATTTCCCATTTCTTATTGATTTTTGCCCCCTCCCCTTGTCCTCTTCTTTTTACTCTTTTTGTTTGTTTCTTTTTAAGACAGGGTTTCTCTGTGTAACTTTGGCAGTCCTAGCACTCGCTCTGTAGACCAGGCTGGTCTTGAACTCACAGAGATCTGCCTGCCTCTGCCTCCCAAGTGCTGGGACTAAAGGTGTGCGCCACCACCACCCAGCTATTTTCTTTCTTCATATCATAGGTAGATAGGAAGTTGAGGGATAATTATCATCCCCTGGGAGGGCTGGGTTATGTATATCCGAATGGTACCAATTTCCTTATCTGACATCTGCCTCCCTGGCCTGCTTTGATACACCCTGTGCCCTCCGCCCTATTTCTCCAACAGAAGAATCTCTAGCTTCTGATTCCTGGACCCTGTCTCTGGTGAAATCCAAGCAGAGGGCCAGGCTGAGGCACAGGAGCCCACAAGTCTCAGGTGACTCTTCCTGGAACAAACCTGTCTGGTGGAAAGTGACAAATGACACAACCGTGGACACAGGGCCATCCCTGAAGCCCAGGCGGTGGCTTGCATGGAGGCTCCATGATGCTCCACCGAGTGGAATAACAGCTTGGCCAGTCTGGACTTTGGGCCCCAGAGGATGAAGCAAAACTGGGTTGTGAGAGATTGGTGCTTGTGGTCTCAGTCCTAAGGAACAGGCTCGCTGATGGTGTCTTGAAGAATCTGTATTTTTATACAGCACTTATACAATCATTCAGAACATCCACAGAGTAGAAGCTCCAAGGGGCAGGGCTTTGGGGCCGGGGTGAGTAGGGTGGGCACATTTTCAACATCCCAAAGAATTCGGTTCATAAACAGTCTGGACTGTTCCCACTTTAAACGGCTTTGGAAAAGCGGTCTCATTGACAGAGCTTTAAAAGCAGTGTTCTCTGCTCTCCAAGACCTGGGGTGCTATTTGACAAGCTTTCTGCTTTTCAAGCCTGACCTGACCCCACCCCAGACACTCCGTCCCACTCAGATCCACAATATGAGGGCGAGGCCTGGCCTTTACATGACAAAAGTAGCCACCCTCCCCCGACTCGAGCAATCTGCCCATTGTAAAAGTTTTCCGAATCCACATTGACATCCTTCTTTGGGCTGTTGGCTAATTGCCCAATTACTGTATTTTCCCAACAGCACTCTTAGAACTGCTGGGAATCCACATCCAGGAGCCCTGGCCTGGGTCTTGGGAAACCTCGGGAGTCTGGAAGATTGAACCTCTGTTTTTCTGTCGGCTTCTCACGCCGCCCTGCCCCCATCAGAGTTCCCAAGTGGCCGGCAGCTGACGGATGGCTTCTGCCAGTGAAGCCAGCACTAGAGATAGTTTGAGGTGTGGGAAGAGCTCTGGCCTTCGAGTTGGAGCATCTGACTGTGTGTCAAAGCTGTGTGACTCTGGGGAGCTGTGGCCTCTCTGAGCCCATTTTCTCTGCATGTCTGCATGGTCCAGATAGTCAGGTTCTGCTCTGAGAAGTCTAACACTACAAACGAGCAGGGAAACAGGATGCCCTTGTCTGTACCAGATTTTCATTGGTTCTAAATGTCCCCAGGCTCCTCAATCTCTGGGGAAGCAGAGAAGGGGCACCCCTTGTACTATCTTCTCTGGGAATGGATATTTCCAGGGCTTAGTTGGTCTGTTGTTGAAGGGTAGATGGAGGTACGCTAGTCACTTGGGGTGCCCAGAGGTCCTCAGACCCCAGGTGTCCATGAGGTGGCAGTAGAGAGGCCTTGGGAAGGTCTGCAAGTCAGGAGGTGACGGCAGCAGATGCCTGTCCTTTGGCTCTGGGACAGAAGGGCTTCGGGTGATGTTACACCTTTGACACCAACCCGACTGAGATAAGCCACGGGGTTTCTGTCACCCAGTGGCAAGGCGGTGGACTTTTGCATATTTATGGGACACCAGCCCAGAAGAACTTCCAGGGACTAAGGACCATGGGTCCTGGTCACCTGTAAATGTGACACCTCCGTGCCGTTTGTCCTGACTAAAGCCCCAAATGTTAGCATCCCAAAGTCCCTTCCCTGTTAATCACTTGCAAAGGAAGGCAGCCGGTGTTCCTTTTGAAGGAGGCTGAGTTTGTCAGTCACCAAAGGCTCCTTTGGGCCGGATGCAGGGTGGGGGTCTTATATTTCAGGGGACCCTGATTAGGAGATGTGAGCTCCGGGCAGGATTAGTTTTTCTTTTTGTTTTGCTGGTGTGGCAATGGGACCCAGGACCTTGCAGATGTTAGGCAAGCACTCAACCACTGAGCCAGGCCCAGCCCCCAAATGAGATTTGAATTCCTCCTGGGGGATTACCTAGTTTCCTTAGAAACAGAGGTGGGAGAGAAGCAGAAAGTGAGACAGGGAAGCCCCGAGGTCATCGTTCTGTGACTCTGACACTTCGCTCTCTGGGGCCGCCTGTCAAGATTTTTATATTTCCTCTCATCTCAGTCTGTGAGCTGAACTCCATGCCATTCCCTTCAAATAACCCTGCACTTGGCACTCATTGTCCACCCCTGGGCAAGTTATGTAATGGTTGTATGTCTCAGTGTCTGTCTAGAAAGTAGAAATAATAATGACGGCATTCCTGTCTGCCCCCAGGTTATTGTGAGGATAAAGGAGTAACAGTGCCAGGCAGGATCTACAATCTCAGCGCCAGGGTGGCTGAGGAAGGAGGACTTTGAGTTCAAGTCACTTTGGGCTACATAGTGAGACCCTGTCTCAAAATAAACAAAGCAAACCTGTATCCTGCATACATAGCCTATAAGCTCTACCAGCCATTATGATCATTAGCAGATCAGTGGGGTTTTTTCTTCTTTTTTTGCAGTGGTGGAGCTCAAATCCTAGGACTTGTGAATGCTAGGCAAATGCTTTACTACAGACCCTCAGCCCTATCAGAAATGGTGTGTGTGTTGGTGTGTGTGTGTGTGTCTGTGTGTGTGTGTGTGTGTGTGTGTGTGTGTGTGTGTGTGTCTGTGTGTCTGTGTGTGTGTGTGTGTGTGTGTGGTGACAGTTTGGGAGGTTATCAGAGTTAGTTCTGCCCTTGAGCCCAAGAAAGGGATATCTGAGGAAGGCAGAAAGAGTTTTACTAGGAGACAGGGCACACCCAGGGGTCAGTGTTCCCACACTGGGAAGGCGGAAAGGTGATCCCTGTCTACCAGGTCCTCTGGCCCTTAGCTCCTCCATGGTCATTACTCACCTTCCATAAGAATCGAGGCTACAGGAAGGGTTTCCCTTTGCACACAACTTAGATCTTTAAGCCAGAAGAGGCCTTGGGTGACGGATGCCGACATTCATGTCCGAAGCTCTCCACTAACCGAACATTGTGACAGGTGACTGTCCTGTAGTGATCTGAGCAGTATCTGAAAGGTGCACTTGAGGCTAAAATCTGCCTCCTGAGGGCTGTATGGATCCACGCCAACAGCTTAGAACAGGGCCTGGCACATGTGAACACTCAAGCAATGTTTTCTGCTGCTGTGTGCATGCATGCATGCATGTATCTGTTACGTATTTATTTTGAGACAGGGTCTTGTGTATCCCAGACAGGGTCTTGTGTATTCCTCAAACTCGCTATGTAGTTGAGGAATACCTGGAACTTCTGATCCTCCTGCCTCCACGTCCCAAATGCAGTGCTGGGTATTGAGCCTAGGGCTTCACATGCATTAGTTAAGTGCTCCATTGAGCTGCATCCCCAGGCTCCACGCTGGTCCTCACTGATGTCTTTACAGAAGCCACAGTGCACCTTCTAAGGGATGGCAATGAAAGCAAACCCTTTTCTAGTGCTTTATAAGCTCCAGACTCTGTCTATTCATTTATTCTCCATTCCAGCCCTATGCAATAGATTCTGAGTGTCATTAAGTCCCTAGAAGGTCAAGCACCCACCAAGCTGTTCTAAAATGGGAGCCAGGATAAGGGGGAGCAGTCACATGCTTGTGGCCATAGCTGAGGACTGGACATGCCTCTGGGCAGATCTGGCCTCTATTTTGAAGGTTTCTGTCCCCTATTCTGTGACCATGAGCAAGGCTAAAGCCTAAGAGCTTGTGGAATGAGCAGATGTGTGGATCCACCCAGAAGGAGTTGCTGTCTGAAGGCACGCGTGCCCGTGCGTGCACATGCGCATACACACTCACGTTGTGGTACCCTGAGGGGAAGACATGGGGCAGGCTTCATGTTCCCTGAGACTACAACACCAAATCTTTAGTCAGCAGTGCCTATCTTTCTCTGATGTGGGGGAAGGGTGGCGTGAGGACTGTGATGAGCCCCAGGGCACCCGTGGGGGGACTGACTGAGGGTGTAGAGTCCCTTTGACTCTGAGATATCTGTGAAAGTGACCAGACCCAGCAAGAATACAGGACTCTGCTCCCTCTTTCTTTCTCCACAGACAAACCTAGGCCTAGACAGACCTCCAGGAATGGTCTTCAAGGGACTTAGACAGATCAGACATGGTGATGCACGCCTGCAGTGCTAGCATTCAGGGGGTAAAGGCAGGAGGATTGCCACAAAGTTTGGGGCCAGCCTGACCTAGGCTTGTTTCCAGAAGTTCCAGCCTAGCCAGGGCTACATAGGTGACATAGTGTATATATATTTTTAAAAACCAGGAGACTCCAATATCTGGTGAAAGTGACTCTCCTGTTCCTGAGAATTCTTTTTCCCACAAAACAGAACTGTGATACTGTCAGATAACTCCAACAGGCATGAACAGTATTATTGAGAGGCAGGCCCCCACAGCCAGAAACCCCAGCCCGTGTGTCTTCCAGACAGCAATTTGTACCCTTTCTAGACAGCCCCTCCTTGAGGGCTCAGGGGCTTGTCTGGTGTTGAGCTCCCAGGAGGTCCCAGGGGTGTGACCTTTCTTGTCCTTCCTCCCTGCCCCCCACCCCAGGGCCAGCTATAAAGAAGGCGAGCACCAGCCCTCAACAGGCCATCTAGGCCCCAAGAGACTTCAGGGGGCACTGTAGGGACTCACATACCCATGGTTCCTCCTGGTGGCACCATGCAATCCTTGTGGCTCTGTTGGGTACTGTGGGCACTGGCCCTGGCTGGCTGTGGGGCAGCTGTGACTGAGGAGCAGATTCTGGTTAAACTACTGCAGCAGCTGCAACTCAGCAGGGCTCCGGTCCTGGACAACGTGGATGTGGAGACAATGGCCATCCCTGCCCATGTGAGGGCCCAGTATGTGTCCCTGCTGCATCGAAGTCATGGTGACCGCTCCCGAGGCAAGAGGTTCAGCCAGAACTTCAGAGGTGAGCTCTTCCTGCTGGCCCTGGTCTCTGGGAAGGGAAGGTTGACCATGCCCACTCTGGACCCTTCCTTTGTGTGCATTTCTGAGGAGCAGGGATATGTAAGCATGGCTTTGGAGTGTGGCTAGGTCTAGCTCCAGGCTCTGGTTGTGCATTGAAGACTGTCAGGGCCAGGAGGAGGTAGATCACGGTGGAGTAATTGGCAAGACCCAGAGAAGAGGAGGAGAGCCCAGAAAAGCAGAATCTTAGGGTGTGGGTAGGGTGTAGCAAGGACCCAGTTCTGAAAGCAGTAGTATCGCTTCCTGGGGTCCCATCTTGGACCATCTGGGACAGAAGTCAACTGTGTTTTGTACTATGCACACTGAAGTAAGTGACTGGTTGAAGCTGCATTGGGCTAAAAACTAACAAACCAGCACCCTGAGTATGGAGGTAGCCAGCTGTTGAGATGCAGGGGCCCAGATGGTAGTCTCTCCCCTAAGGGCTGGGACCAGTTCTCAACACACAGCCAAGGCCGGGCACCTGTGGAGACCCAATTCTCTACAGCTCCATGAGTTCTGGATCCCAGAGCTCTTTGTGCTTGGCTGGGGAGGGTTAGTGAACAGGCTTGGAGATTTTAAGTAGCCGGCTTTGCACCGGAGGCACAGAATGGGGGATGCTCTGTACCAGCCAAGTCTCTGCACAGTGGCCCTGCCATCCTAGAGGTCTCACGGTTCTTGTAGAAGCCCGGCTGACTCTCTCCATGTCCACAGAGGTGGCAGGCAGGTTCCTGGTGTCGGAGACCTCCAAGCACTTGCTAGTGTTCGGCATGGAGCAGCGGCTGTTGCCTAATTGCGAGCTGGTGCAGGCCGTGCTGCGGCTCTTCCAGGAGCCAGTCCCCAGAACTGCTCTCCGGAGGCATGAGAGGCTGTCCCCACATAGTGCCCGCGCTCGGGTCACCATTGAGTGGCTAAGAGTTCGTGAGGATGGCTCCAACCGCACGGCCCTCATCGACTCCAGGTAGCGACTCCAGCAACTGGATGGAGTGTGTGTGTGTGGGAGTGGTGGTGGGGTGCCGGGGATTGGGGAGCTCGGCTCAGCCCTGCTCGGGGAGGGGAGCAAAGCATGAGGTGGGGACAGCACGGGACAGGAGACCCCTCCAGGGCCTAGCTGGCAGCCTGCTAGTCCCCTCGCCTGACGCTCAGCTGTGTTTCAGGCTCGTGTCCATCCACGAGAGCGGTTGGAAGGCCTTCGACGTGACCGAGGCTGTGAACTTCTGGCAGCAGCTGAGCCGGCCGAGGCAGCCACTGCTGCTGCAGGTGTCGGTGCAGAGGGAGCATCTGGGCCCGGGGACCTGGAGCGCTCACAAGTTGGTTCGCTTTGCTGCTCAAGGGATTCCGGGCAGAGAGGGGCGGGGCGAGCCACAGCTGGAGCTGCACACGCTGGACCTCAAGGATTACGGGTAGGCTGGAGGTTAGATAGCTGGGAATGCAATAGACTAGGTTATCCTTCCCTTTTATCTTAGGCCAGTTTAGGGATGGGCTGTGTAGGCCACCCCAGGAGATGACCCATTCCTACCCATGGTAGTTTCTAGTGGTGCGTTTAGAAACGGTATATTAGCCAAATATTGAATTACACACATAATTGTAACGACCTATTTCCACTCTTCCTTTCTTGAATAAGTCTTTGAAATTTTTAGCTTGAGCTATTCTAAATTTGGATTCTTTTTTTCATGGGAAAGAATGAGCTATTCTAAATTTGGATTCCTCTTTTCAAGGGAAAGATAGGTATATTTAGAGCAGACAAGGATTGCATAGCCCTGTGCATCTGGGGTCCTTAAACTGGATTCAGTAATCATGGGTAAAAAAATACTAAAAACAAAACAAAACAAAACAAAACAAAACAAAAACATCTTATTAAGCATATACCTAAAAAATTGTATTTGTTAAAGGTGTGCACCACCACTGACTGGCTGCCCTACATATACTTTTGTTGTTGTTAAAAAATATTTTTAATGCGGGCCGGGCGTTGGTGGCGAATGCCTTTAATCCCAGCACTTGGGAGGCAGAAGCAGGCAGATCTCTGTGAGTTCGAGAACATCCTGAGCTACAAGAGCTAGTTCCAGGATAGGCTTCAAAGCCACAGAGAAACCCTGTCTCATAAAGCCAATATATATATATATATATATATATATATATATATATATATATATATCTGGGGCTGGAGAGATAGCTCAGAGGTTAAGAGCACTGGCTGCTCTTCCAGAGGTCCTGAGTTCAATTCCCAGCAACCACATGGTGACTCACAACCATCTGTAATGCGACCTGGTGCCCTCTTCTGGCCTGGGCAGAGCACTGTATACATAAATAAATAAATAAATATATGAAAAAATTTTTATTGTGCTGGGCAGTGGGGGAGCACACCTTTAATCCCAGCACTTGGGAGGCAGAGGCAAGCAGATCTCTGTGAGTTGGAGACCAGCCTGGTCTACAAGAGCTAGTTCCAGGACAGCCTCCAAAGCTACACAGAGAAACTCTGTCTCAAAAAAGGATATATTTTTATTGTGCTAGGCAGTGGGGTGCAAACCTTTAATCCTAGCACCTGGGATGCAGAGACAGGCAGATCTCTGGAAGTTCAAGGACAGCCTGGTGTACAAAGTGAGTTCCAAGACAGCCACGGCTATTACACAGAGAAACCCTGTCTCAAAAAACAAAACAAAAAATAATTTTTTAATTGCTGGGCAGTGGTGGCCCATGCCTTTAATCCCAGTATCCCAGCACTGAGGAGGCAGAGCTGTGAGTTCAAGGCCAGCCTGGTCTACAGAGCAAGTTTCAGGACAGCCAGGGCTACACAGAGAACCCCTTAGTAAGTAGTAAATGACTTTGTGTTCTAGACATGTTTCTTTAATGGTTCTTTATCCTTCACGTGTTTTCTTGCAATGCCTTAAGAAACCAGTGGGTGGTAAGTCTCTTTCTCAGAGGCTCCTGACCTTGGTCCTGTCTGTCAGGTGACTTGATCTCTCATCCCCACAGAGCTCAAGGCAATTGTAACCCTGAGACCCCAGTGACTGAAGGCACCCGATGCTGTCGTCAAGAGATGTATCTGGACCTGCAGGGGATGAAGTGGGCGGAGAACTGGATCCTTGAACCCCCGGGGTTCCTGGTCTATGAGTGTGTGGGCAGCTGCCTGCAGCTGCCAGAGTCCCTGACCATCAAGTGGCCATTTCTGGGGCCACGGCAGTGCATTGCCTCGGAGATGACCTCCCTGCCTGTGATTGTCAGCATGAAGGAGGGAGGCAGGACCAGGCCTCAGGTGGTCAGCCTGCCCAACATGAGGGTGCAGAGGTGTAGCTGTGTCTCCGATGGCGCGCTCGTACCCAGGGGGATAGATCTGTAGTCCCCGTGTAGCCACACTTAGTAAGTTAACTTGTCCTAACTCAGTGCCCACATCTCCCGTTTGCCCTACAGGCTTCTGTGTCTTGGCTTCCTTGTCCATCGTCCCCCAGTCTAAGCACTTATGTGAGTAAATAATGCTACTCCATTAGGACACCCTGGCCCACTTAGCAGAGGACATGGCTAAGCAGTGGACAGGTTGCCAGAGAATCTGTTTTCTGGCCAATTCTCAGCTAATTGTGCAACGAAACCCTATGGTGAGAACAGGGGAATCAGCTAATTTACTCTGTCTTGTGGTGATAATTTGAATTCATTTAAACAAAACAAAGCAAACAGAAAAATCCCAGTGAGCCCTAGACAGGAGGATATCTGGCAAAGAGCCTCCTCAATACCAGAACATTCTAGACCTTTTTATTTCTTTTGGGATAGGGATTTAGTATGTCAGGATGGCCTCAACTGCTCTGCCTCCCAAGTGCTGAATCAAAGGCATGCACTATCATGCTCAGCCCATTTAAAACCAAACTGCTGCCAGGCAGTGGTGGCACACGCCTTTAATCCCAGCACTCTGGAGACAGTGGCAGATGGATCTCCGAGTTTGAGGTCAGCTTGATCTACAAAGTGAGTTCCAGGACAGCCAGGGCTACACAGAGAAACCCTGTCTCAAAAAACCAGAATACAAAACAACAACAATAACAAAAAACCCCAAAACAACAAAACCTACATTGTAGTCTTTGTTCTAAGGGCACTAAGAGGAGAAGAGGATGAAGAGCTATGGATTGGGATACTGGCCAGAAAATCAAACAGTTTTTGGAGCTGACCACAAGCAGGGTCTCAAGGCAATGCAGAAGCCTATGAGTTAAGGTGTTAGCTTAAAAAGGAGTGCTGGGCTTTAGCTCTAAGGCTCCACTGCCCCAGGACAGACAGTCGCTAGCATTATGTGCTGTGCAGTGTCAGCATGGTTTCAGCGTGTGTTCAATTCCCAGCAACCACATGGTGACTCACAATCCCCCTCCCTCTTAGAGAAGCACCATGAGAAAGTGCATGTATTAACATGATGCTTCTTTTTTCTTTGCATTTAGCAAAAGCCAATGGAACATAGGTTATCTGAAGAAACAAAACTACAGTGATGTTTCACTCTGTGTGTCTCTGTGTCATTTCTAGTACTCTTCGCTCGAAGACAATGATGGGGAATGATAGCAACATGATTAGAAAATAAGGGGATAAAAACCAACCAACCAAACAACAAAACAAAGGTGGGCAGTTGTGGCACACGGTTTTAATTCCAGCCTTCCACTCGGGAGGCACGTGGATCTCTGAGAGTTCAAGGCCAGGTTGGTCTACAAAGTGAATTCCAGAACAGCTAGAGCTGTTAAACAGAAACCCTGTCTAAAAAACAAAAAACAAAACCAAAAAGGAGATAAGGGCATAATCAAAGACTCCCAGTTTTGGAAGCTTGAAGACTGGATTACATTTAAATTCCCCAAACAACTCTCATTCAAAAATATTATTTTGAACAGTTATATAAACTTCTTCTTTAGAAAGTACTTTGATCTGACCGGCGTTGGTGGCACACGCCTTTAGTCCCAGCACTCGGGAGGCAGAGGCAGGAGGATCTCTGTGAGTTCGAGACTAGCCTGGTCTACAAGAGCTGGTTCCAGGACAGCCTTCAAAGCCACAGAGAAACCCTGTCTCGAACCCGCCCCTCCAAAAAAAGTACTTTGACCCTTGTAATGGAGATGGGGTGATGGTTGTGTAGTAAGCAAGCATTTACTGGGCTAGGTAATAGTATGTGTATAGCACATGTATCACTTCCATCCTGATAAGTAAAGCCAGGCATGGTGGTGATGCATACATTTAATCCCAGCACTCAGGAGGCAGAGGCAGAAGGATCTCTGTGAGTTCAAGGCCAGCCTGGTCTACAAAGCAAGCTCCAAGATAGCCAGAGCTGTTATAAAGAGAGAAACCCTGCCTCAAAAAAACATAAATAAATAAATCCTGTAACTAACGCACAGAGACTAGTCCTTGAGTCCTGGCTACAGTAAGATGCCATTGTTTATGTACTAGACAAGCAAAAAAAATATCCCTCAGGATCTTCCAGAGGATCCAGGTTCGATTCCCAACACCCAGATGGCAGCTGACAACTGTCTGTAACTACATTTCCATAGGACCCAACACCTTCTTCTCGTCTCTGTGGGTACTGGGCATGCATGCAGTGCAGATATCCATGCATACAAATTCCCTATACACATTAATGAAAAGAGTTTTTATAACCATTCTTCCCACAGTTGGGCAGTGAGGACAGCAGAATTCTTGGTAAGAGCAAGACAGTATAAATACACTTTTCCAGTCTGGTTTTGTTTGTGCCTTTGTGGCTGGAGTCTACAGTCATCTCTAGTGCTTTAACACTAGGTGGCGCTCTGAACCCGAGTTTGCAAATGAACTCTGCTATTGCTCTGGGAGCTGGTGGGCAGAGGATTGGGCCCATCAAGCCTGAGGCCCCAGCTGGATCCCTTCCAGCATTGAGAGGAGAAAATCAGTGCTCAAAGCTATCATCTGACTTCCACATACGCAGCATGGCGTGAGTGCCCTCACACACATAAATAACAAATATATAAACTCTTTCAAAAGAGAAAGGAGTAGGGGAGGGAGAGGAGGGAAGCAGAAGGCAGGGAGGGCTGTGTGAGCTTCTCACTCTGCACCCTGCACAGCCTAACCCTGGTCATGTTCAAGGAGAGGAATGGTATATGCATTCACACACACACACACACACACACACACACACACACACACACACACACCCCGTATTGTTAGAGGTCAGCCCTTTTCTTCTTTGAGACAGGGTTTCTCTGTGTAGCCATGCCTGTCCTGGAACTCACTCTGTAGACCAGGCTATCCTCAAATTCAGATATCAGCCTGCCTCTGCCTCCCAAGTGCTGGGACTGAAGGCATATGCTGTCACCATGCAGTTCACTTTGGTAATTTTTAAATATATACACTTAGTCATATTGCATACAGTGAATAAAAAAAAGAAATGAAAAGGAAAAGACACGAGCGCCCCTAGGTGTGGTGGAAGGGAGAGTTTATTGTAGATAAAAAAGAGAGCAGAGCCAGAGATGCCTGGGAGAGTCCAGAGTGGACAGGACCCTGAGCCACTTGAGGAGAGGGGGGAGGAGGAAGGAGAGGAAAGAGAGGGGAACCAGGTGCAGCAGCCCAAAAGACAAAAGGTACAAGAGATTAGTAACCAAAACGGCTGAATTCTATAGGGAAGGGCCTCTGGGAGAAGGGCAGCCCAATCCCTGGGGTGGAGAGTTTCGGGTAGATGACGGGGGTGGGGGGGTGGGGGGGGTGGGGAGTGAGCTGGGTAGGGCGGGGAGTGAGGGGGATATGCCAGCCATTCTTTATAACCAGTAGGGACTGAGGGATGTTGGGAGAACCTGGCGGTCAGGTCTGCTTTGATATGTTAAACAGGCACCTCAGCCATTTGTCCCAGGGTTTGAGACTTAACAGTTGGTTTGTGTGAGATGGTTAAAAATCCATTCTGTAGCCCATCCCATAAGAACCTATGGCCTAATGTACAAAAAGAAACAAAAGACCTGGACTGTAAAGGGTTTTTCTTAAAAAAAAATAAAATAAAATAATCCAGAGATACTGAATTTGAGGCCAGCCTGGTTTATGCAGCTAGTTCCAGGATGGCCAAGGCTACACTGTCTCAAACAAACAAAATCCAGAGATAAAAGTTTCATCAGTTTTGCCTATAAAATTGTTTATTTTAGTCTGTTCGGTGTATGAAATAGTGTTGTCTGATACATGACCTTGAACTTCTGGTCTCTCTGCCTCTGTCTCCCAAGTACTGGGGTTGCTGGGATTGCACTATCTCACTTGGTTATGTCGTGTGGGGGAGGGAGCCAAGTCCTTCCAGCTCGCTACCGACTGAGCTCTATCGCCAGCCCTCCAACAGTAAAGTGGAATTTTCATTCATTTTTTGAGACAGGGTTTCTTTTATCATATATCCCAGACGGGCCTGAACCCTCAATCTTCCTGCCTTGGAGTGCTCCGATTACAAGATCTGCACAACCGGTCACGGCTTCTCCCTGAATTGTTCTTACAAAAACATCAAGATCAGAAAAATCAACTTTAGATGTGCCTCACTGTGCAGGAAAAATAAGTAAAACACTATTTTCCAAAAATGTCATATTGGTCCCTTAGGTGGTAACACTGAAGACCCCGGGGCTCGGGTGCAGGCCAATGGTGGGCCGCTGGATAGGCCCGACTTCCATCCCCAGTACTGAAAAAGAAAAGTAAAAAGAATAACTTTTCTAGCCGGGCGTTGGTGGTGCACACCTTTAATCCCAGCACTCGGGAGGCTGAGGCAGGTGGATCTCTGTGAGTTTGAGGCCAGCCTGGTCTTCAGAGCGAGTACCAGGATAGGCTCCAAAGCTACACAGAGAAACCCTGTCTCGAAAAACCAAAAATAAATAAACAAACAAATAAATAAATAAAATAACTTTTCTACTAAACCTAATTACTAATTTTTGTGTTATAAACACGATACCCATGTAATAAAATAAGGCGAGGGAGGACTGGGTGCTGGAGAGTTCCACCTGCCTAGCTGTGGGCGGCTCAGCATTCCTGGATAACCCCGTTCTCAGAAAGGGGCAGGCCTGTTACTTAAGGATAAGACAGGAGGAAGGCCCGAGGCCCTGATAAAAAGCAAGTGTCCAAGTTCAGACCGATGGAGGGGAGAGCGCCGGATGGAGGGGTGGGAGGAGGCTGAACTGGCTTAACCATTGGCTGGGAGGACAGAAAGGGAGGGGGCACCCAGGGAGGAAGTTGAACTAGCTTTGACTACGTCTGGGAGTCCAGGAAGAGAAGCGGGGAGCACCCATGAGCAGATGCCAGCTAGGAAGCTATCCGAGGCAGGATGGCGGTCAGGCTGGGGCCCTCCCAGAGGGTGTGTCCCAAATGGCTGGGTGGGATGGTAGGTACTTCACTTTAGCGGACTGCAAGAAGGCAGATGGTTTGTAAGTACTTTCTGCTTCTTAGAAGACTGGCAGGAGGTTTGGGAGCATAAGAGCAGCCTGAGCAAAAAGACAAGACTCTGACAGAAAAAAAAAAAAAAAAGCCACAAACTGGAATCCTGGAAATCTCACTTTTAGGGGTCCACACTGGAATTTCATCACAGTAGCATGAAGATTGCCTATATTAATGTTATATGGCCTGGGAGACTGCTCAGCAGCCAAAGGCTCTTGCTCTTGCAGGCCTGAAAACATAAATGTAATCCTCAGAATCATGGTAGAAACCGGAATGTAGTAACATCTATAATCCTACCAGAGGCCGGAGGTGTGGACCAGAGAGCCACCTGGAAACCAGCCTGAAGCACAGAGCATTTCAAATGCAGAAACCGGAGGCCCTGCTTCCAGGTGGGATGGAAAGGTGGTTTGTGAAAGTTGTCCTCTGGCCTCCACAGGAGCTCCGTGGCTCTCGTTCTTTCACTCACGCACACACTTAAAAAAAAAGAAAAAACCGTTCCACTTAACATTTGTTCACAACTGCATCCCCAGAACCTGGCTCGATTGATACCTACGGAATGAATGGGCTTTAGCCTTTGGGAAAATGGTTGCCATGGTAGGGTACGTCTGTGAATGGAATGCGTACACCTTAAAATCTTGTTTAAAGTAACTTTTCGGTGGCACTGGAAACTGCTTATGATTTGTATGCTATAGAAATTTGTTTGAGGCCTGGAGAGATGGCTCAGCAGCTGGGAGCACTGGCTGCTTTTCCAGAGCCAGAGCCAGGTTCGATTCTCAGCACCCACATGGCAGCTCAGATCTGTCTGTAACTCCAGTTCCAAGGCTTCTGACACTCTCATACATGCAGGCAAAATACCAAAACACAAATTATACTTTTTTTTAAAAGAGAAAGAAGTTTATTTTCGTCTACATGCCCGTAATCCTATCACTCTAGTGAGTAACGCAGGGAGGTCACAAGTTCGAGGCCAGTCTGGGCTATATAGTGAGGCACTCTCCAAAATCCAAGCCCAACCCGCAGCTCCCCGGGCGCCCGCCTGTGGGCTTGGACATGTAACGGGAATCCTTCTGGAATAAGCACTACAGTACCATTGAGAGTGGAAGAGGCGTTGTCACCGGTGGACCGAAGCCAGGACAGCTCCTGAGAGGCCGCAATGCCGGGTCCGGTTTGCATTCTCATTTTATACTCTAAAACTACAATGTGGTGCGGGCAAGCAAGCAAGGTTGTGCAGAAGCCAAGGTGGCAGTCAGCAGGTTGTTAAGGACAACGACCCACTGTTCTAGCTATTTCTCCAAGTAGCTATTCCGTTCCGGGTAGCGAGTGAAGTCATGCTTGGCAAACAGGCAGAACAAGCAGTGCTTTAATTGAACCACTAAAGAAATCAACAAATCCTTCCACAGTTGATTCTCTCTACCTAATTCTACTTCCGAAGGAGCATGCGGAAGCCGGCTTCCCCTGACACTAACGGACAGCTGGAGCCCTGGCATCTCCTGGTCTCCACGTGGGGTTCATCTCTAGTAGGCGCTTTGGAGACCCCATTCCTGGACCAGAGAGAGTCAGAAACCAGCAGCCACACCAGGAACTCGCGGAGACCCCAGGCGAGCCACAGGCTCCACCCGCAGAGAGAGCGGGAGGCGAGCGCACGACCGGGCAGCGCCACCGATTGGTGCGCCCCGAGATGCCAGTCTCGGATTGGCTGCTTGGGACACGTGGCCTACCTGAGGCCTGTGCTTGGCGGCGGATGCTCAGGTCTAGTCCCGGCCTCCCTTGCTGTGCGCCCGGTGCATCCCTGCTTGGAAGCTGCACCGAGGTCTTCGGATCCGGGTCTTTCCAGGCTCGGACCCTGAGCCCAGGATTCCCAGCGTCTCCGGGTCGGCGCTTGCGGGGATCCTGCGGCCATGAGTGTGGGTTTCATCGGCGCGGGCCAGCTGGCCTGTGCGCTGGCGCGGGGCTTCACGGCCGCCGGTGAGCGCATCGTCAACCCTGGGTCTCACCAGAGTGTGTGAATGAGTGAGTGAGCGCGTGTGCGAATGTGAACGGATGGGCGATTTGCGTCCATTTGCTTGGATGCCAGTTTCGGAGGCCGGCACTGCCAGAGCTGCTATGGGCTTCCTTTGATGGATGGGCTGCATGATCAGGCCGTAATCCCCTGTTGAAAAACCTTGTTCTCTGTAGGCGTCCTGTCGGCTCACAAGATAATAGCCAGCTCCCCGGAAATGGACCTGCCCACGGTGTCTGCGCTCAGGGTAGGAGGGATGGAGGGGACTGGGAAAAGCGTGACCTGAGGTGACCTGACTTGGGCTGTCTCAGACAGACCTCCCCTAGAGAGATCATCATGACAAGCCTTCCACCTTCTTTGGGGCTGCCCTTTGTAGTGAGAGCCCCCAGGTAAAGATAGGGTCGGATCCAGACACTGGGGTAAAAGTAGGTGTATAGGAAAGGCTGTTTGTTTGCTAGTCTACTTTACTTTGAACTCACTATATAGGCATGGAACTCTGGAAAAGTCTGCTTCAGATTCCCCAGTGTTGGGAATCACAGGCGTGAGCCACCAAGTGAGGCAGAAATTAGTTTTTCTTCATTGATAGTTCTGTGACATTAAGTACTCAGTCACTCCGAGACTGTTTCCTCCTTTTCTGTAGCCTTGTGCTGTTGTAAGTGATGGTGTTGGGAAAGGACCTGGTGAGTTACTTTCTTTTGTTTGTTTGTTTGTTTTGTTTTGTTTTGTTTTTCAAGACAGGGTTTCTCTGTGTAGCTTTGGAGGCTGTCCTGGAACTAGCTTTTGTAGACCAGGCTGATCTCAAACTCACAGAGATCTGTCTGCTTCTGCCTCCTGAGTGCTGGGATTAAAGGTGAGCGCCACCAACGCCTGGCTTATCCTGAGTCTTATAAAATCTGGGCAGTGTGGTGCAGGACAGCCTATGAGGCAGTGTTTGTGCCTGACACTGTAGGGCCCTGACACTCACTTTGGAGTCCTAGGGGGACCCTGTAGAGGCTTGGTGCTCTGATAAACTAGGTACTCTGGCTGCTAGGTTGAGAGTGGGCTTTGTGTAGCTCTGCTCACAGACCATGGGGGTTCTCACCTGGCAAAGGGGTGTCAGAAGATTTCTGGGGTTGAGGGAACAGCGACTTTTCTGGCCACCGTGAAGAAGTTTGCCCTGTCCTGCATTAACATCTGTGCCTTCTGGCCCAGTGGCAGGGACAGAAAGTTGTCACTTGAGGGTGATCATGGAGCCCTGAAGGGACAGACTAGAGTTCTGGCTGCAGCTGGCAGAGGGGCTTGGCTGTTCCGTGGGAGGCAGAGCTCAACCCTGCTACCTGGCACCATTGACCAGGTCCTCTTCTCCGGCAGAGATTGGGCGTGAATGTGACCCGAAGCAATAAGGACACCGTGCGGCACAGTGATGTCCTGTTCCTGGCTGTGAAGCCGCACATCATCCCCTTCATCCTGGATGAGATTGGGGCCGACGTGCAGGAGAGGCACATCGTGGTGTCCTGTGCAGCCGGTGTCACCATCAGCTCTGTGGAGAAGGTGCTGATGCCCCGGTGCCCGTTGTGTGAGAGGAGGGTGGCCCGTGAGTGGCTGCCGATGGGTCAGACCCCGGGGGAGCTGTGCCCTGGGCACTCAGTTGGCTTGCTCTCCTGCTCTAGAAGCTGATGGCGTTCCAGCCAGCCCCCAAAGTGATCCGCTGCATGACCAACACACCCGTGGTGGTCCGCGAGGGGGCCACGGTGTATGCCACAGGCACCCATGCTCTAGTGGAGGACGGGAAGCTGCTGGAGCAGCTGATGAGCAGCGTGGGCTTCTGCACAGAGGTGGAGGAGGACCTCATCGACGCCATCACGGGGCTCAGCGGCAGTGGGCCTGCCTATGTGAGTGGTCCTACTTGTGTGACTTCTAGGCGACAGGCGGGGCTGGCGGAGGAGAGGACAGCAGCGCTGTCTCTTGGGCGTGGCTGGAGGTGGGAGGAGCTGACCCTGAGGACTAATTCCGGTCATCAGGAGAAATCAGCCTCTGGGGAGTGGGTACTTGGTGCTTGCTTCCTGGGTTCAGACAGTATCTCCACAGGCATTTATGGCCCTGGATGCGCTGGCGGATGGTGGGGTGAAGATGGGCGTGCCAAGGCGCCTGGCAGTCCGACTGGGAGCTCAGGCGTTGCTGGTCAGTGTCTTCGCGTGTTTGACCTGGGGTTGGGTTTGGGGGGGCTACTGAGCTTGGGGCATGGGTTGGTTCTAATGGCCCTTTGTGTCTCAGGGAGCGGCTAAGATGCTGCTGGACTCGGAGGACCACCCAGGCCAGCTCAAGGACAATGTCTGCTCCCCTGGGGGGGCCACCATCCATGCCCTGCACTTCCTAGAGAGTGGGGGCTTCCGCTCTCTGCTCATCAATGCCGTTGAGGCCTCCTGTATCCGAACAAGGTGGGTATGACACGCTCTCCCCTGCCTGAATTCTTCCATTCCCAGCCTGCCCTGCGGTGTGCTGGTTTCTTCTCTGCTTAGACCTCATGGGTGATGTCGTTGGAGTCTGTGCTCTGTTGGTGACCACAGCTTACTTGACTTTCTTGAGCTAAGGGTTTGGTAGCCTGACTTCACTCGGTTCTTTCCACAGCTCTGGTAACTTTGATTTGTAGATGGAGAATTTAAGGTCAAATGGATAAATGATGGAGGTGGGATTCAACTCCTGCCTGCCTGAAACTTTGAGCTCAAACCCTGTAACTTCCCATACTCCCTTTCCTGTGGGTCCTGAATATCACTGGGGTGCTGTCTAGCTTGGATCTCATGAGTGACTGTGACACTCCCTGCTTAGTTATGGAGGACTCTTGAGGAGCTCGGAGCCTTCTTGGTTTGGGATTCTGAGTTTGGGTGGTGTCAGGTTGAGGTTCTGGGGTTGTATGGCTAGAAGGCCGAAAGCTCCAGCTCTAAGGTTTGCTATGTTCCCCGTGGGGCTTTGTCTACAGAGAGCTGCAGTCCATGGCTGACCAGGAAAAGGTCTCCCCTGCTGCCCTTAAGAAGACTCTCCTGGACAGAGTGAAGCTGGAGTCCCCCACCGTATCCACGCTGGCTCCACCCAGCTCAGGGAAGCTGCTCACGAGAAGCCCCGCCCAGGGAAGCAAGAAGGACTGAGGAGTGCGGTGTGGGGTCTCCCTGTCCTCAGCAGTGCAGGGGCGGTCAAGCTTAGGTCTGGCGGGGGAAGCTGCTTGGATCTGTTCACTTAGTGGCATAGAGTCCTTCTCTTGTCCCACAGCAGAAGGTGCTCTGGAGAGGCATCTGATGCCCGAAGCCAGGTGGTCCTGCACACCTCTCTGAGGGAGGTGGGAGGCCCTGTGTTAGCATCCCCCCTCAGCTGAGAGAACTGTGGAGAACTTTAGTTAGATTCCAGGGGTGGTTCAATTTGACCTCAAGAGAAGAAACAGAGGGAAGGACCATTCTCTGAATTAAAAATATGTAAAAGAAGCAAGTGACTTAGTGTTGCAGTGTGGAGAATTCTAGGGTGCTTTTGTTTAACTCTGGTTTCACAGATGTCCCATTGGAAGGTGATGTTCACTGCCAAGTTCTAGCTGCTTTAATAAAGATTTTATTTATTTTTGAGCTAGAGTCTCACTGTGTAGCCCAGGCTGACCTCGATTTGAGGTTATCCTCTTGCCTCTGCCTTTTTTTTTTCTTTTTTTCCCCTTGAGATAGGGTTTCTCTATGAAACAGTCCTGGCTGTCCTGGAACTCACTCTGTAGACCAGGCTGGCCTGGACCTCACAGAGATCCACCTGCTTTGGTCTCCCAAGTGCTGAGATTAAAGGTGTGTGCCACCACCTTGAGTTTTTTCTTACTTCTGTGTCACTGTGGTAGTTACTTTTTCATTGTGTGATAAGACACTATGACCAGCTTAGAGGAGGCACAGTTGATTTTGTGCTTGTGGTTTGGGGGGTTAGAGTCCACGATGGTGGAGCAGAGGCATAGCAGCACAAACGGCTGAGAGAGCTCATGTGTTGAACCATAGTCAGGAGCAGAGCGGCTTAACTCTCTGAAGCCTCAGAACCTGCCCTTGTGGTCAAACTTCCTCCAGCAGCTTCCCACACAGCCATCAACTGGGGGCCAAACATCAAATTCCCAAGACTTGAGGGGCAATCTCATTCAAACCACATCTGTTATGTTCTGGGCCTCCCTGTAAGGCAGCAGGATGGGCCAAGGGTAGGAAGGAGGGATGAGGGGTGAAGAGCCAGGCCCTGAGAGCTGAAGTGACAAAACCTATCCCCAGGGTTAGGTGTGCCCTTGGATGGGCCAAAGTCTGGTGACATCCCCCAGTGTCAGCAGGCCCAGGGGTCCTCATTGTCAGGGGAAGGATGTGTCTTTTTCTTTACTTTATAGGATGCCAAGGCCAGTGCACTGTCCACACAGACAGACGGCAAGTGACCCTGTTCCTAGCTTCCTCCCTTGTCCTCACAGGACCCCGAGCTGACCTAACGTAGCCTTCAACCCCAACTTTTCTGAGGGCCCCAGAAAAAAATGTTTACCTAGTGACACCTTTCTCTGTTTTGTTTTTCCTCACATGGGGCAAGCAGCTCTGCCTGGCTATAACAGTAGATCCTCTGGGGCAGTGGCTTGAAGTTGACTTGCTGTCTCACTCCCTTTATTCTGCTTTAGTTGGTTGCTTGCAGTTAGCAGGCATGATTTTGGTAGTTAAATCTGAGCAATTTGGGGCTGGAGGTGTAGCGTAATAGTAACACACTTATCTGGCATGCAGAAGCCCTGGCTTCTATCCCCAGCAAGGAGGGAGAAAAGAGACGGATTTAACAGTTTTTTTTTTTTTTCTCCACTGCTCCTTTTATGGGGTGCAGAAATACAAACACACCCTCTCCCATCCCCTGCAGCCCTACGTGGCTGTTGCTAAGCACTGCTCCAGAGAAACCCTGGGGAGTTTTTACTTGTGCCCAAGGGCGTGGCTCGACTGGCTTTGTCTGCCAACACTTTACAGCCCATCCTGTGCTGTGCTTTTCTAGTAAAGCAGATGGAGCATCAAAGTGGCTACGGCAAGGCTAGGGATGTGGCTGAGTGGGAGAGAGTTTGTATTTAGTACTCGTAAGGCTCTGCTTCAATCAGTGGCAACGAAAAGCTCAATGTCTTGAGTTTTGATCCCTGGCATCTACATAAAGGTGGAAGGAGAGAACTGGATGCCATGTGTGCTGTGTGACACACGGGCACATCTCCCGTAGGTTACACACATCGTACAGAAATGAGATATACAGGAAAGAGGGCAGGGCTTCATCATAGGAGAGATGTCCCGAGTCAGAGAAAAGGCTGGTCCAAGGTGCTTGGGACTAGTGGGCTCCAACACTGTAGCGCAGAGAAGGGCTCTGGAGCCAGACCTGGACTGGTCTGGGTTTAGGGGATAGGGAGAAGGCAGCGGGTGACTTCTTGTTTCCGCTATGAAGTTCAGTGTTCTGCAGAGGGGAAAACCCAGGTTTATGCTTTGCTTCCTTCTAGCCTCTGCCATAGCAGCCACCAGGGCTGTAAAGCTGGGCAGCTGCTCTCTTGTGGACCCACAAGCTAGCATCCCTTCTGGGCTCCTGGACAGAGTGTCCTGCCAATATCAGTTTCTCACTGTACCCAGCCTCTCCAGGTCATCTGAAGGAGCATTCGCCAGTCCCTCACAGGGAGTTAGATCATATCCTACCAGGTCGCCTTGCCAAGTTCTTGAGTCTGTGTCCTCACCCTCGGGTGAGCACTGGCTCTCCCTGCTGGTGCTGGGATTTAAAGGAGACAAAGATCTGGTGTGTGGCAGGCATGATGAGCCATAAGAACTTGAAAATGCTGTGTTTTTTTTTAAAGATTTATGTATGTATGTATGTATGTATGTATGTATGTATGTATGTATGTATTATACAGTATTCTGTCTGCATGTACACCTGAGGGCACCGGATCTCATTATAGATGGCTGTGAGCCACCGTGTGGTTGGTTGCTGGGACCTCTGGAAGAGCAGCCAGTGCTTTTAACCTCTGAGCCATCTCTCCAGCCCGAAAGTGCTGTTTGGTTATAATCTGCAAGAAGACTGAAGCGCAGAAAGTCTGGCAAGCAGGTGGTAGAACCAGGGCCATGGCTTTGGGCTGCCTGGCCCGTGGCCCGGCTCCCTGCGGTGGTATCTGCCTTTTTAAATTTTATTTTGCAGCATTTGGGTTGGAACCCAGGGCCTCATTTCTATTAGGCACAGGGCCTTTCCCCTTTTGGAGTCAGGGTTTCAGTGATCTGCCCAGGCAGGCCTTGTCCCAGTCTGCTGCGTCTGCCTCTGGAGTAGCTGGAATTATAGGCCTATGCCACCGGCCAGCCCTGGCTTCCTCCCCTTTTGTTGATGGGAGATGAAAGGGCACTGAGCAAGCATTACTGCCATCTCCACCCACATCACCCTCCCCCTGCACGGTGCTCCCAAACTTGCTGCTCCCCGAATGTGCTGTTTTGATCACCCGGCTTTCCCCCTTATATTCTCTGCCTCTTTAAGTGCAGTAGACGCTACCCCAAACCTCAGAGTTCCTGAGGGCCCTATAGGAATGTTGAATCCTCAGGCATGTGTGGGAGCCCCTGCTAGACACTGCTCTCAGGAACCTGACAAGCTCTTATTAACTTGAATTGAGCTGACTGTGGCTGGCAGCCAACATTCTCAGAAAGCTGACTAAGGCCAGGGAGAAATCCCTACAAAATAAGCAATGCATATGCATCTCTTCAGATCTTGCTATAGATACATAAAGTACAAAGTACTGTATGCCAGTCTCCCCACCCCGCCCCCAACCCCGTGTTATGATGTCATCGTCCTGAGACATCCATGACCAGCTAAAGGAAATAGTGGCTAGTAAAGAGAGATCCACGTGACTCAGGGTAAGGAAGATGGGGGTGGGGGGTGCAAGATGACAGAGACAAATCAGGCCTTCCTGTGACTCTGGCCTTCCTCTGAATTGGGAAGATTGGATGCAAGGAACACCTGCTGTAATCCAGCTAGCCTGCATTTGTTCATTCCTCGCACACTGAGTACTTGCTATGTGCCCAACCTGGCGCTGCGAACACCCAGACCTGATGGCTTCCTCTAATGTAGATCCCGATAGGTGAGAAAAACAAAATGGAGATACAGAAAAACCATTGCCTGTTCAGTGCTCAGTGAGCTTGGCGGACATTGTGTGAGCCAGGGAGAGGGGCAGGTATGAGGAAAAGTGCTGAAAGGCAGAGAAGTAAAGGAGCAGCCGCAAGAGACATCTCACCTCTACCGAATCCTCAGAACTCTACAGGTCTGCAAAGATAAGGGGCCTTTACAGCGCATGGCAAAGTAAGTGGCTAAGACAGCGTGGGGAAGTAGCTTGGAGAGTGAAGAATGAATAGCATATGTGTGCTGGATTTGGGGGTGGCCAGTAGAGGCGGGGCCTGCACGGAAGACAGGTGCACTCCTAGGAGAGTAGACAGGAGGGAAGCACTGGCTAACCGAGTGGCTCAGGAAATGGCAATTAGGGAGGAGGAGCTGAGCTCCAAGCCTAGCGCCTATGAAAAACAAAACAAAACAAACAAACAAACAAACAAACAAAAAACTGGGCATGGCAGGTGTGCCTTTCATCTCACTGCTGGGGAGGTAGAGACAGGAGGGGCCCTGGGCTTGCTGGCCAGTTGAATCAGTGAGCTTCAGTGAATCCAGAGACCCTGTCTCAAAAAACAAGGTGGGGGCTGCAAAGAGTTCTGTGGATAAATTGGTTGCTGTGCAAATACAAATCCGAGGACTGTGTTTGAATCCCCAGAGGCCGTGTTCATCTCCACACTCCTACAGCGAGGTGAGAGACCGAGACAGATGAATTCCAGCAGTTTGCGGGTCAGCTAGTGGGACATGCAACAGCACAAAGAGAACCTGACTCAGACAAGCTGGGGGCAAGGACCAACAGCCCAGGTTGTACCCATGCACATATATGTGAACACACACACATCACACACACTAAGTAAAATCTTAAAAAGGAAAAAATGAGGTGAATAACCGAAGAAGACACCTGAGTTTGACTTCTGGTCACCTGCACCCACACAAGCCTGTGCAGACACATGATAAACACACGTGAAAGAAAGAAAAACAAAATATAGTGATAGATATGCATAAAAACGCCATAATAAAACCCACTGCTTTGTATGTTTACGTAAATAAATTTTTAGTGCTGGGCACACTGGTACACACCTTTCATCCCAGCACTTGGGAGGCAGAGGCAGGTGGATTGCTGTGAGTTCAAGGCTAGCCAGGGCTACAAAGTGTGAACTTGTCTCAGGAAAAACAAAAAAAAGAACAACAACAACAAAAAACCCAATAAATAAAAACATATGAATAAAAATTTAAATGGGGGATGGTGGAAAAAACTCTATTGGGTACCCTTAACTGGAACCTTGCGGCCATCTGGGCGATAAAGGCCAGGGCCAGGTGAAGTGTAATTAACAAAACCGAAGGACCCTTGGCTTCCGCCAGCAGAGCCCAAAGCAAGTGATTGTTTCAAAGCCAATCTGTGTGATGCAAAGACAAGTTAATACCACATGTCCACAGTGTCCCTATTGTGTGCTCAGCCAGAGCACAATGCCTGGCACTTAGCAGGTGCTTAGTGGGGATTGTTGAGCATGAGATGCGGGCAAGGTGAGAGGGAAATAGTGTGCGGGCCTCAAACCAAGCTCTGTCCCAGCTCTTCTTTCCTTCTCCTTTTCCTTTTCTCTTTCTCTATCTGCCCCTCAATCCTGTGTGTGTGTGTGTGTGTGTGTGTGTGTGTGTGTGTGTGTGTGCGTGCGCATATACTCATGCAAGAATACTAAATTTATCTATCACTGAGCCACACCCTCAGCCCCTCTGTGCTGCCATAAACTAACCTGTGGAACACTGAGACCGCTGAGAAAAGCATTAACAGTCACAGACTTCCCTGGGTGGCAGACCTGTCACCGAGGGCTGAGCCCTTTGCCTGTCAGGTGGATGTTTTGATTTTTGTGGTTTTTGCATTAGGAATGAATTCTACTTGGGTCAGATGGAGATGGAGACAGAGTCTCAGAAGGGGCCCTGGCCAGAAGTAGGGTTGCAAGCCAGCACCAGTAGAATTGGTGTCTAGCTGACATTTGTGCAAGGTGGCCTATTAGGGCTTTATTCCTGCATATTGCACCTCAGGTGGGCAGCCTGCATAGCAGACATGCATTTTCTCACCGTCCTGCAGTCTGGAAGCCTGACATTCAAGCGTCAGTGGGATTGGGCTTTCTGAGCATGCAGATCTCTTTCTCTCATGGTCCCTCCTCTGTGTGTCTCTACTGACTTCTTTTTAGTGACACCAGCCATCTTGGTTGAGGGACCACCCTCGATGCCTCGCTAAGTGTAGCCTTATCTCCAGATAGATGCATCCTGAGGTACTGGGGTATTGCTTCAGCGCATCTATTTCAGGTGGACCAGTCGGCCCAGACAAACCATACAGACTCAGGGGATGAATGAAGGCTGGGAACAGAGAGGGAAGCTGTCAGGATGGGCGCCGCACAGAGGCTCTGAGGTTAGCTGAGGTCAGGTTTGACCCTGCAGGTGGCAGGGGGAAGTGAGCATATGTTCTGGAATTTAGAGAAATGGGAGCATGCTCAGGAGGATGTGGTCGCCCAGATCGCCAGTGGGTGTGAAGGCTCCTCCTGAGCTGCAGAGGGCGCTGCTGCACCAATCACTTCCAGCTGGAAATGCAGGTGGGACTCAGGCACCTTTCTTCAGGGGAGTCCTTCCCTCCAGTGCACCGGGTTCTGTTGGAGCCAGGCTACATATGGGACAAAGGGAATTGTGAGCATCAATAAATGACCCGGAGCTTCAGCCTGCCTAATTTAGGACCCACCGCCTACTCTGCTCATGTTGTCTAGATATTTTCTTTCTCCATGCCTCCCTGTAGAAGCTGCCTTTGGCTGCTCTTTTCTGGTTGCCAAGGTGCCTGGAACTGTGAGATGCCAAAGGTCTGGGGGCTGAAAGCCCCTAGCTATGAGGCAAGAGGATCTAACAAGTGGAGGGACCATTACCTTTCGTTAACATTAGCACAAATCTCATTGTCTAGGGACCATGAGCCTGCTGTGTGAACATGGCACAATCCCAGAGCTTGTCTCACCTTCCCAGCTGCCCTTAGTCAGGAGTAGCCAGGGCGGGGCACGGGCACACTCAGACTCACACTCACACATACCGCCCATACATCACAGAAATTCACACACATCACTCAGTTACACACAGACCTCACTCACACGCACACATGCACCCACAGGATTACACACTCAGAGCCATACATGTTTAAACGCTAACTCATGCACATGCACTAACTTGTGCGCATATTAACACACACTCTCAAGAGTGTGGATCAAGGCCTGCTGTCGGGTCCTTGCCAGCACTAACATGGCCAGGCCTGAGCAGCTCCTCATCCCCAAGGCACAGCCTTGCTGCTTTTCTGACCTCTCTTCCATGTCTGGGCCTGCAACTATCTAGAGTGGGGTGTCTCTTCTCTCCTCCTCCTTTTGGTTCTCTGTCCCATCAAGCTTTGGTCTTCTCTCCCTCAAGGATCTAACTACTAGTTATTTTTCCAGAGACTTCTGTCTGGATCACCAGCACTGCGGGGTCCCCTCCTGCTCTGCTGCTGATGTAGCCAAAGCCCCTCCCGGAGCTGGCCTCCCCAGGCCCCTGGGTGTGATCCCCTGGACACCTCCCGTGGGCTGCTCAGGCTCATCTTCTCGTTTCTATCCCCTTCCCTGCATATCCTTACCCCTGCGTCTGTGGGTGATACCCCTTCTTCCTGGCCCAGGCCCGGATCCAGAGACTCACAGCTCTGACTAGGCCAGGAGGAGGAGCTTCATTTAAGAGCGTCTTCCTGGCTTTCTTCATAAGAGCCTTGCTGCCTCTTAGGTCTGACACACTGCAGTTGCTCCTGATTTTGGTGTTGTGTCTGAAAAGTCATCTCTAGACCCCTAATTGTCTAGATTTTCTTCTGTGTTATCTTCTATATATCTTCTATTTTCTTTTCTTTTTCTTGTTTTGAGACAGGGTCTCACTATATAGCTCTGGCTGGTCCAGAACTCACTATGGAGACAGGTCTGCCCACCCCTGTCTCTCAAGTGCTGGGATTAAAGGAGTGTGCTACTACACCTGATTATTATTTTTAAGATTTATTTATTATGTGTACAATGTTCTATCTGCCTGTATGCCTGCACCACAGAAGAGGGCACCGGATCTTATTATAGATGGTGTGAGCCACCATGTGGTTGCTGGGAATCGAACTCAGGACTCTGGAAGAGCAACCAGTGCTCTTTACCTCTGAGCCATCTCTCTGGCCAACTCTCTCTTCTGACCTCCACAGTTACCAAGCACATAAGTGGTACACACACATACATACATACATTCAGGTCTTTCTTTCTTTTTTTTTTTTTTTTTTTTTTTTTGATATGAGCTTACTGTGTAGCCCTGGCTGGCTTAGTCCAGACTAGCCCAAGACTCACAGAAATTTGTCTGCCTTTGTCTCCCAAGTACTGGGATTAATGGTTGTGTGCTACTATACTCATCTTTGTGTTGAACTTTTGTTTGTTTGGTTTTGGCTTTTTTTGAGACAGGGTTTCTCTGTGTAGTCCTGGCTGTCCTGGAACTAGCTCTGGAGACCAGGCTGGCCTTGAACTCAGAGATCTTCCTGCCTCTGTCTCTCGAGTGTTGGGACTAAAGGAATATGCCACCACACTCAGTTTTTGTTTTGAATTTTTGAGACAGGGTCTCACTATAGCCAGCTCAGGCTGGCCTCCAGTTCATTATGTAGCCAAGGATGGCCTTGAACTCCTGGTCCTCCTGCCTCCTACCTTCCCAGTGCTGGGATTACAAACATGTATTACAATGCCTTGCTTTCTACAGTTCACTTTGAGTTTATTTTTGGAGGGCTTTGAGTAATGCAGCTCATTTTATAATTGAAGTTTTTTGAAAATCATTACTATGCTGGAGGTGGGAGGCAGAGTAAGTGGGCAATAGCCCAGTCCGTGATGGGGGGTCTCAAATGGAGAGAGTGAGACCAGAGGGACTTAGGGGGTACCAGGTACCAGTCAGTGTTGGGGGGTCTCAAATGGAGAGAGTGAGACTGGAGGGACTTAGAGGGTGCCAGGTAGGAAGAACCCTAAAAGCACTCTAGGTCTGGGGGCCTAGCTGAATATAGAAGTTGGAAACAAGGCAGTAGGGGCAGAGAACATTTGAGATATGGTTCTGGCCCAGAGGAGAAGCCCAGCTCAGCATAGACAGCCTCAGACCTGGCTCTCCCAAGACCTCCAGCTGTTGACAATTGCAGTTTAGACTAGGGTTGTGGGGCCAGGGGAAGGGGAGGTTCTGCCACACATCGTTAAAGAAGATGAGGCCAGCAGACAGGGCAAATATTCCTTTGCAAACAGATCTCTTTCCTGAATGTGGATTCCAAATAGCCTTCGGGGAAATCCAGTAATTGGCCAATCACCCAGAAGAAGTGAATGTGGATTGGGGTTTTTTCACAATGGGCTGGTTAGGTGACAGGTGGGAGGGAGACTGCCCTTTGTTATGGAGGAGGAGCCAGACCTGCTGCCCTGAGGATGCGGTGGGTGCAAGTCTGGTATCTTGGGGTCAGACCGGACTAGGGGTTTATTCTGAAACCAAGTCTGCCACCCTGAAGGAGAGGGCAGGAGAATGGGCTGTAAGAGGACACTTGACTAGTGCTGATTGAGGGCCCAGCTCTGGGCCTGGGCTTGAGGTGGGGGTGGTGAGAGATTTGACCCCAATACTAGGTGAGGCTGCCAGATGAGTGTCAGGGCACAATGTGGGGTCAGGGTCCACTGGGGCCTTCCGGGTGGGGGTCAGCTAGACAAGACTCAGATCCGCATGCGGCTCTGAGGCCATGCAAGCTGAGGTCCGGGAGTGCATTCCTTCTAGGCTAGAGTCAGCGACTGAGGTTCCCTTCCTGGGCAGGGTCAGACACTTTGTTCCTGTTGAACAAATGCACCAAGGCCAGCCCAGGCGCCTTGGAAAGCCTCAGCCCTAGTCCCTCACTATGGAACTCTTGACCCTAGCCCAGAGCCTTGTGGGCCCTCCATATCCACCCTGGGTGGGCTCACTGCTCTCCCAAAGAGCAGCTCAGCTTATTTGGGTTTCACTGGGTCAAGGAGGGAGGTGACAAGGCAGGAATAGGGGTATGCATGTTTCAAGCCACGAGGCCCCTTCCTCTTTCTGACAGCTGTGAATCCTGGATTTAGTCCTAGATATGTGTGACCTGGGAGGAGCCTGGGGACCTCTGTCCTCTTGTCAGGTGAGGCAAAGGGAGGCAAGCGTCTGCAGGGAGGACTGGAAGGAAGCTCAGAGATGCCATTAAGGCCCCTGTCTCACAGATAAGGAAACTGAGGCACAGGCTGCTGATGAACACATCTGTGGTCCCCTAGGTAGAACTGGCCCTCAGTGAAATGTCATTAGGGTGAGGGCAGAGTAAAGGAGATTGGAAGTAAGGACACTGCAGAGGCCACCTCATCAACCCACGCACCTGGATGCCTGTGGTGGCAGCTGCCTCAAAAGGCACACAAACATCAAGAAATATTTGCTTACTTGATAGAAGAGAAAGGGAGGCAGGAAGAGTAGAAGACCAGGGCTTGCAGGGTTTTCTGCAGAGAAAGAAACCACCTTAAGTTATCTTCTTTCTCCCTACATACCTTTTAGTTGGGTGGGGTAGGTTAGGGAGACAGATAAGAGAATGATAGACAGACAGACAGACAGACAGCATACAGGTATGGAAGCAGCACCTTGGGCATTCTAGGCAAGCTTTCTTCACAGAGCTATATCTCACCCTCAACCCCCCCCCCACCCCTTCCTTATCCCCTCTCCAAGTACTCTGTGAAAGCAGGGTGGAGGGAGTTTGGACCTCTGAGCAGAAACGCCCCCCCCCCCCCGTGTGGACCCCGGAAAAGATGGAGTCTGTAGCTTGCAGTGCTGAAGGGGGAAAGGGTCCATCCCTCAGGGGGTCAGCCATGGGGAGTAATGCAGAGCATGCTCCCGTAGGCCTCCAACCCCGCCCCCCACTCCCCTGAGGGTTTCCTTTAATGGGAAGTGGTTTGCCTGCAGGTGCAACTGAGGTGTGACTAAAGCCCCAGAGAGAGCAAACAAATCACAAAGAAACCAGAGTGTGCGTTTGATTCCTGTCTTTGCCCCCCTCTGTGTTTGGTAAATATGTAAAATAAAACGACTTCTCAATGACCTGTGTAGGGTTTCATGTAGTTCAGGCTGGCTTTGAACTTGCTTTGTAATGGATCTGCAGTGCTGGGATTACCATACCCAGTTTTATGCCATCCCTGGGATTGAACCTAGGTTTTGCCTGAAGCTCCCTACGGCTCATTTTGATCATTTCCCAACAGTGTCCTTGTTGCCCGAGGGTGATGATGGTATCGAGTTGTATTTATTTTATTTTGTTCCAGTATATTCCCAGCCCCGAGGTTCCATCTTTTTGCCCATGTAATACCGTGGGGACTGGGGGTGGGGTGGGTAACCACCACACGGTTCCCAGGGGCCCATGCCTTCCATTAGGGCCACACAGGCTGAGGAGCAGCAGGAGGTGTGTGGCTGTGCCACAGAACACTGTCCAGGCTGGGGTACCAGCAGCTCCTCCATAGCTTGGGTTTTCCGGTTCCCTGTGTAGTCATGACATGGCTTTTGCTGTTTCATTTTCCCCCTTTGATTGGTTGATGTTTTGTTTTTTATTTCTGTTTGCTTGGTTTGGGAGTTTTCGTCTATTTGTTTTGTTATGTTTGAGACAGGATCTGACTCTGTAGCTCACATAGGCCCAGAACACTCTGTGTAGCCCAGACCGGCCTCCAATATAAACTGATTTTCTGTCTGTTTCTCGAGTGCTGAGATTATAGGAATGCACTACCATGCCTGCCCTTTCTGTTTTAAAGGTACACTTTAAGGGCTTTTCTTCTCTTTTTCCTCCTTTTTCCATGGATGTTCTCACTGAGCCCGGTGTGGCTCTCCATACCTCTGTATGGTTGGGACATGGTCCTAACACTGGAGGTCTTAGGACACTCACGGGTTTCGGCACTGTGCACGAATCCGGGGGTTTGAGAAGCCAGGGGCACCCCTCTGCTTTGTTAGAGCAGAGCTTCTTAAACTTTTTCCACTTGGGCCTAAGACATTTTTATGTGACCCCAGGTATTCAGGGATATAAAATAGATGCACAAATCAAACATTTGCTGATAGTAATCATAAAGCTATTTATTTTAATACAATTCTTTAGTATACACAAGTAATGTGCGTTAGATTAGTGAGCTGTCATATGCTGTTTACACTTGTTGAAAGCAGGCTCTGGAGTTAGGACTCTCCAGTTCCAGGCTCCAGTACCTTGTCTGGGGACAGGCTGCTCCCTAGCTTTGTAATGGGGAGAAAAAGAAGGAGCAAAAGTAAAGCCATCGTGTCCTCCAGAACAAACTGCAGCTGGGTATTTGATAATGCAGGGCAGAGAGCATCCTCAGTCTATTTTGATTTTATAATCGTCAGCACCGAGAATGCAATGTCGCACAAATATGTAGTACAAAATGGCAAACGTATTTTCGGGTCATTTAAGAAACTGTTGGGAATTCCTGGCTGGAGAAATGGCTCAGCGGTTAAGAGTGAATGCTTCCTGCTGTTCCTGAGGACATGAATTCAGTTCCTATTACACACACTTTTACCTCATAGCAGACTGCAGTCTTGACCCAGACTTGAGGTATTTCCAGCGGGGGTTGGAACCATGGGCTGTGACAACTCGTGTAGTGCACTCGATCTTTGTTCAGATCCACGCCTGCAGCAGAGGCATACAATGCAAGACAGAGCGAGACCTTAGATTCATCATGCACTTGCTTTTTTTTTTTTTTTTTTTTTTTCTGAGACAGGGTTTCTCTGTGGCTTTGGAGGCTGTCCTGGAATTAGCTCTTGTAGACCAGGCTGGTCTCAAACTCACAGAGATCCACCTGCCTCTGCTTCCCAAGTGCTGGGATTAAAGGCGAGCACCACCACCGCCTGGCTACACACTTGTTTTTAAATTAATTTTTGTACATAGGACGCCCAGAAACTTTTTACTCTTGTCCAAATTTCCCCAGCCCTATGCCCTACATTAAGTGATTCAATACCAAGTGGGGTTGCAAACTACAGTTTAAGAAGCTGGGTGCAGTCAAGTGTTGGTGTCACACACCTTTAATTCCAGCACCGGGGAGGCAGAGGCAGGCGGATTTCTGAGTTCGAAGCCATCCTGGCTTGCAAAGCAAGTTTCAGGGCAGCCAGAGCCTTTAAACAGAGAAACCTGGCTTGAAACATACACTGCTCCCCTAAAAGAAGCTGGGTTCTCCAGAGCCATGTGCTCGGTTACGAACAGCCCTGGACAGGGCCGGGATGTCCTTAGGCAGGAAGTATGAGATGGTCAAGGACAAGGCTTTGGACTGGGCGGGCAGAGCGTGTGGGGTGGGCAGGGATAGAATGCAGCCTTTTGGGGCCCTGCTGACTCTTGATTATGAGTGGCAGTGGTGACTTTATAATTTCCACCTTAGGTGCTCTAAAACCTAAATTATTGCCTAAAAAAGTTGTGCTCAATGACTGCAAATTCCCAAAGTGAGTAAATGTAGAAAAAAACCCTCACAGGTTTAAATATAGGAAAAAAGGAGCAAAATGGTGGTTATTAGCAATTGACTCCCTGACCTTCTGCAGAGAAGTGTGGCTCTAAACAGTGCGGCCTAATTCTGCCTGGTTTGGGGTGATGGATAATTGAGCACAGACACTGTTTGTGTCTGGGTTCTGTTCCTGGCTCTGTTCTTGCAGTGGCCAACACTGCACAGCTTTGGTTTGTCTTCCCTGTCATAGAATATTCCATGCAGAGACTTTACTGCATTTTATTTTTCCTTTACACTGTTGCAAGGCATTTCTGGTAGGCTGCTTCCGTTTATACACTTCGTTGGGTTTCCGGGCTCTCTTGCATGCCTGGAAAGCCCTCTGAGCCACAGCCAACCTGTTTAGACTCGTGTGAAACACCACTCTAGTGAGCACCCTTACTAAGGTATTCATGTCACACAGTGCAACTGATGGATCTTAGAATAACGCAGTTTCTTCAAATACAGAGTGAACTGCCAAGGTGTCTTTGCAGGGTTTCTACTTTAACTGTAATATGAGCGTGCTTGTAGGTCCAGATATTCAGCAGATTGGTACAATTCAGTGTCCATTCACGTTTGTTTGTTTTTTTTCAAATTCTTATTGAGCTGCGACTGTATCTCAGTGATAGAACACATCTTTAGTATATCCAAGGTCCTGGGTTCAGTTCCCCCAACACACACACACACACACACACTCACACACACACACACTCACACACACACACTCACACACTCACACACACACTCACACACACACACTCACACACACACCCCACATACACACACTCACACACACACTCACACACACACACTCACACACACACACACACCACATACACACACCCCACATACACACACACCACACATATATGTACATACATACCACACACCCATATACATACACACACATACACTCCCACACACATCCCACACACAGATATACATCACACACACCCCAGACACATATATACATCACACATACACACACACACCACACAAACATACACACTACACATACACACACATACACACTACACACATGTATATACCACACACATTATACATACATTCACCACACACAAATATGCATATACACCCCCACATACACACCCCACACATGTATATATACATCACACACCACACACACACACCACACACACACACACCACACACACACACCACACACACACACATATACATGCACACACACACCACACACACACACATATACATGCACACACATACACATACCATACACACATACACACACCACACACACACACACCAAACACACACACACACTACACACACACACACACACACACATACACACACACACGTACACACATAGACATACACATACCACACACACATACACACCATACACACACACACCACACACACACACACACATATACATGCACACACATACACATACCATACACACATACACACATCACACACACACACCATACACACACACTACACACACACACACACACACACACACACACATAGACATACACACACCACACACACATACACACACCCCACTTTAAAAATTACTGTGGATATTTCCATAGCATGAGAATGCATTTATCTCCAAGTTCATAATTAGTGGGGGAAACAGTATTGAAATCAGGGGCGAGACAGTGATATCTATCCTCGTTACTTGGTATTAGTCTGGAGATAATAGCTGATGAGTCAGACAACAGAAGGAAAGGACCTGACCTGTGGAGCTCTTGTACAACATACAGAGGCTCTGGCTTCCTCTCCACTACCACAAAATAAATAAATAAAAATAAGACCAAAAGAATAAAGTTCAGGAAGAAAGAGGAGGAGAGAGGGAACCAGAGAAATAAATTCTGAGCAAGAGGAAGCAGATTCTTACTAGCAGGTGTGGATGGATGGCTCAGTGGTTGAAGAGCACATTCTGCTCTTATAAAGGACCTGAGTTTGGTTCCCACCCAGAGGTTGAACACAACCCCCTGTAACTCCAGCTCCAGGGCCTCCAAGGGCACCTGCACTTATGTGCCCATCCCCAAACCCCATGGCCATAATTTAAACATGCATATCATCAGCAAGGGACTGGGAAGGAGTCAATGGAGTACTTGTCTAGCATGCCTGAGTTCAATCCCCAGCACCATGTGAGATGTGTGGAGGGCAGAGGCAAGAAGATGAGAAGTTCAAAGTCATCCTGGGCTACACAGTGAGTTTGAAACCAGCCTGTAAAACATGACACTGGACAGAGAGAGGAGGGAGAGAGAGGGAGAGAGGGAGAGAGAGAGAGAGAGAGAGAGAGAGAGAGAGAGAGAGAGAGAGAGCCCCAATGGCAGATCAGAGCTAGAGACAGAGACAGAGAGACAGGCAGATACAGAGAGACACACAGAGACAGAATATTGTTGATCAGTATTACATTTGTACCTAACAAAATTCAATGGATTTTAGAAACGTGAGTCACCTAAGTGTTGTTGCAAATGATAAGATGATCTAATAAGGGTTCGAACTCAGAAGGTAAAATAACCAACTTCTGTGATACAAGCAACAGTTAAGCAGGCCTGTGGGGAAAAGACCCCTTCCCCATAGCAGCAAGAACTTAAAGGACCCAAGCCTTGATTCGACAGGTCACACACAGACACATACATACAATTAAAAATGAATCTTAAAAGAAAGGAAATCCACATTATAGTCCGTAGTTACGGTAGCACTTCCTGTCCGGTCATGCTTGCTAACATCAGGAAATAGAGACATGTCTAACATGCAGGAGGCCCTAGATTCCATCCCCAGCACTGAAACAAACAAATAATCAAATAAGCTATGAATGTGTCTCAATTTCCACCTGACTCCCAGCCAGGATAAGGTTGATTGCAGAGCTTGAGGCTAAGTGTCAGGGTAAACAAGTAAACCTCCAGGACCCATCTGCCAAAGGCTGGCTGTCCCCTGGGAGGGGATTCTGGGTGGGCGAGGCTGTGCTCTGGACTGCTTAAAATATAAAGCTGGGGACTTGTCAGCATGGAAGGGTTAAATTTTCATTTGGCCCCACCCTAGACAAAGAACTGCATATAACCGCTGATTGCCGAAAGGGAGAGTTAACCTCTCCCAGGATGGACCCCTGGTTATCCACTGCAGAGTGGTCAGCCCTGAAAGCATATACACACAAACATCAAAAACAGGGTCTCTCTCTCTCTCTCTCTCTCTCTCTCTCTCTCTGTAACAAAAGTCAAACAAACAAACAAACAAACAAACAAAGGAGCTAAAACCTGAAAGTGGTGGGAAGGCTGTAGGAGGGGTAGAAGGGTACCTGGAAGGGAGGAAGGAAAAGGGGGAAAAAGAAAACAAATGACAAATGTTGAAAATGTCGTGGATGAAAAAGGAAGCCTTAACCTCTGCTGGTGGGGATGTAAAGCCGTCCCATCCCTATGAAACTCAGTACGGAGGTTTCTCAAAAAAGAAAAGAAAAGAAAAGAAAAAAAAAAAACAAAGCAGGAAAATTCCCATATGACTCAGTTAGAGCCTTCCTGGGTATTTGCCCAAAGAACTCCAGGTTGACTCAGCACAGAGACACTTGCACACCAGTGCTTATTGTAGCTCTCTTCACAACAGTGAGTCAGAGAACCAACCCTGATGTCTCAAAACAGAGGGACAGAAAGGAAAATGTGTTGTGTATACACAACAGAGTTTTCTTCAGCTATGAGGGATGAAGTTACGATGTTCCCAGGAAGATGGATGCAACTGCAGATAATCGTGTTAAGGGAATTAAATGAGACTCAGAAACACAGAGATTGCATCTTCTCTCTCATTTTGGCTTCTAGGTCGTATGCACACATAGATCAGGAAAGTAGAACTGTCTAGGGTTATAAGGAGGACCACTGGGAAGAGAGAAGGGAGAGGGGGGTGTGGGTACTGAGGGTGCAAGGAGGGATTGCTCAATATTCACTATATGCATATACAAAGCTTCTAAAATTAAAATGTGCATCAGTGAGATGGCTTTCTTAATGGAGAATGGTGCTTGATACCACGCCCAACAACCAGGACCAACGTGGTGAGGGGAGAGAACCAACTCTTGAAAGTTGTTCTCTGATATTTACTTACATACCAAAACCTGTGCCACCACCCCCAAATAAATAAATAAAAACAACAAAAAGTTTAAAAAATATATAAACACACAGCTTGGGAAAAATATAAAATTGGAAACTGGGTATGGTGACCCACACACTCTCCACCTGCTGCAGAGGCTGAATTAGATTCAGGAGTTGGCAGCTAGCCAGTAGAACACAGTGAAACCCCATCTCTTAAAATAAAATTAAGAGCTGGGCGGTGGTGGTGCACGCCTTTAATCCCATCACTCGGGAGGCACAGGCAGGTGGATCTCTGTGAGTTCGAGACCAGCCTGGTCTACAAGAGATAGTTCCAGGACAGCCTCCAAAGCCACAGAGAAACCCTGTCTGGAAAATAAAATAAAATAAAATAAAATTAGGACTGAGCTATAGCTCATGGCAGAGCACATGCTTAGCATCCTGAAGACCCCCGTGTTCAGTCCCAGCACTGTGCAGAAACAAAACAAAAAAACCAACTCACCGAACAAAGCAGAACATACCCTGACTTATAGCCCACAAATCTCCTAACAGAAAACCTGATTAAACAACACTACCCCGCCCCAATCTGTAAAGATGACTTTTTTCCCCAGACAGGGTTTCTCTGAGTAGCTTTGGAGGCTGTTCTGAAACTCTTTTTTGTAGACCAGGCTGGCATCCAACTCACTGAAATCCACCTGCCTCTGCCTCCGGAGTGCTGGGACTAAATGCATTCGTCACCACCACCCAGCGGCTGATGACTTTTTTTTTTTTTTTAAAAAAAAACTAAAACTTTTATACTTTTTAAAGACATTGTGCAAATAATGATTAGTAGACTCTGATTGATAGGGAAGCCTTTTCATGATTTTTGTAAGAGAGATCGAGCTGAAACGAGCAGGCAGGAGCAAGGGAAGAGCCTGCCTTTTCCCATGTTCCCTTCCACAGGTTTGAATGTTCCTGAATTCTAATTATTTTCAAAAGAGTAAAAAAAAAAAAGTCAACTTACATTTTAGAAAGCTCACAACTCAAATAACAGTGCAAGGGACAGTTAGCATTTCTTTTCTTTTCTTTCTTCTCTCTCTCTTTTTTTTTTTTTTGGAGACAGGGTTTCTCTGTCTGCTTCTGTCTTCCTAGTGCTGGGACTAAAAGCATGCACCACTACCGTCTGGCAGTTAGCATTTCTTGAGTGCCTGCTGTGAGACTTACTAGGAATTCTGTGGGCATCCTAATTAATTGGACTAATTTCTGGTGTAAAAAGCGCCTCCCCGAGGAGACTCACATCTCTTGAGAAGGGTCTAAGTCTGCAGACCCACACAGCTTGTGACTCTGGCGCAGCAGTGTGTGAACTCCCACGGGCAGGAAGCAGAAGGGACAATGGCCTGAAATGCAGTTGGTGTCCTCCTCTTTGACCTAGGAAGTCTACTTTGAGGTACTCTGGGAGAACAGGGAGACCACCCAGGGCAGGTCTGGATGTCCCCTGCCCTGCCTCCCAGAGGCCACATAGCCCCAGGCACAGGTTAGGAAGCTCTATGATGTGCGGTCAGACTGCCTGTGGCATCTGGGCCAGCCTTGGTGTACTTGTTAAACAAACACAAAATTTCTGTCCCTGCGCAGTGAGGGGACCCCAGACACTTGGAGCTGTCCTGAAAAGATTGTCCTGGACTTTGGCTTCCTTGATCTCAGAGGTCCTGCTGTCTGATCCTTCTCCAGATGGTCTCTGCTCTGAAGTCCCAAGATGACGCCCTCTTCCCATTGCAGTGTGCTGCTCCAGCCCTCACCTGGCAGCCCAAATCATAGGAGTCAGAGAGTGGTGGTGACACTGGGGGGACACCAGCCTTCTCCCTTACCTGAGCCTTCCCTCATTCCTGGCATGATCGGGCCACTGCCTTACCCTGGGCCCTGAACACTGGCCTAGAGCCAGGGAAGACACCAGGCTTCATTCCAGGAGTCCCCTTTCCTGGAATAGGCCAAAGACCAGGTTTGGAGACTGCTTTCCAATCTCCAGCCTGACCTGGGTCAGACTCAGGCCGGAGTGGTGGGGAGACAGCTGCTCTTCTGCATAACAAAGGGTGGTCCTGCTGGAGAGCCATGGAGCACACCCACAGGTCTTGCAATCCACTATGGCTTTTCTCTTTAGCCCCTGACCGAGGTTGCTAGAATCCGCAAATAAAAACTCTAGATACTGGTGTAATGCAAATCACAGGTAAACAATGAATAATCTATTAGTGTAATCATGTCACAAATCCAGTCCTGGTTTTATTTAGCAGCCCTACTCCTGGTGAGTTGCTTAATTTTATTTCTCCAGTACAAATCTTCAAGCAGCTCACAAATCCACATTCAGATGTCTTGCCAGTGTCTTGGAGAAGGCTTAGCAGACTCTGAAGTATAACCAGAAGTATCGAAAGCACTGACTATGTGGGCACTGATCTTTTCCAGACAGGGTTTCTCTGTGTAGTCCTGGCTGTTCTGGCACTCGCTCTGTAGACCAGCCTGGCCTTGCCTGCCTCTGCCTCCAGAGTGCTGGGATTAGCGGTGTGCACCACTGCTCAGCTGTGGGCACTGGTCTTTATGTTGCTCCTTCTCTGAGCCACAATTCTCTTGGCTCAAAAATTGGGAGAGGGTGGACTTGGCAAGGAAAGGTAAGGATGGGGCTCCTTACTGGCCAGTCCCAGGCTTCGTGGCCAAGGAAGGTCTACCCAAATTGGGCCATGCTGGCTCTAATCAGCCCCAGAAGTCTTTTGAACACCTGGCCTGGTGTACTGAGAGGCAAGTCGGTTGGAGAGCTCAGATGTTGATTGGAGTTTGGTTCTTTCCAGGGTTCAGGAGTAGCAATGAACAACGCTACAGGTGTGCATTCCAGACACTGGGAACAGGTACCCAGCAGAGAACTCCACAGCTCCAGGACTCCTCCCAGCCCTTAGTGGGGTTGAATTGAGGGCTTCATGAATGCAGGGCAAGTGCTCTACCACTGAGCTATTACTGCCCCCACCCTGAATGTCTTAACTGGTCAGGCACCCTTCAGTCAAAGTTGAGGCATATGAAACAGACAGTAGTGACCAGATGTTCTCAGTCCAGACAGGCCTTTGTGTCCTTTCTAGACAGCCCCTCCTCAGGGCTCAGCAGCTTGCTGCATGCTGAGCTCCCAGGAGGTCCCAGGGGTGTGACCTCTCTCCTCCTTCTTTCCCACCCCCCACCCCAGGGCCAGCTATAAAGTTGGTCTGCACCAGCCCTCAGGAAACTCAAGACCCTTTTAGGACACCTCAGGGACACACACACTCACAGCTCCTCTCGCTCCTGGGCAGCAAGCAACATGTGGCTCTGCTGGGCACTCTGGGCACTGTCCCTGGTTGACCCGGGGGCAGCTCTGACTGGAGAGCAGGTCCTGGGCAGCCTACTGCAACAGCTGCAGCTTAGTGAGCCGCCTGTCTTGGACAAGGCTGATGTGGAGGGGTTAGTCATCCCCTCCCATGTGAGGGCCCAGTATGTTGCTCTGCTGCAGCACAGCCATGCCAGCCGCTCCCGAGGGAAAAGGTTCAGCCAGAACTTTAGAGGTAAGCGCTCCCATCTTGTCCAAGGTCTCTAGGAAAGACAGGTTCACTGGGCCCTCCCACCTGTGGTGTCAATGGGTCCTTGCTTTGTGGGGCTCAGAGTGGAAGTCTTGGGGTCACAGTCTGAGGGGGTTGTTAGAAGGAGCAGGTCTGGGAGGGTGGCTGGGTCTGGGCGCTGGGGACCTGACTGTGCACTTAAGGACGCTTGGGATTAGGGAAAAGGGGCTGAGCTTGCTGTTAAATTCAGGAGCAAGAAGAGGAGGAGAATGGAGAAAAACAGGGTCCCAGGAGAGGTCCAGGCCACCTGGGGTCGTCACCTAGAAGAGTGGCTGACTATGTCTTGCCTCGGACAGAGAACAGCTGACTGGGTAGAGGCAGCCCTGGGTAACAGAAAGTTTGGAAGAGTGAGGACACAGGTATTCAGTTGTCAAGATAGCAAGGGCCAGCATGGTAGCACCGCCAAATGGAATGAGCCCTGGGGCACAGCCACAGCCACAGCCACAAACTTACTCTCCTAGGCCTAGCGACATAAGGATGCTGGTTGTGAACAGGTAATAGAGATGACTCTCTCATGGATGCGCCATTGAGCAGAAACTCTCACAAGAGTCTGCCACTTAATGTTATTGTTATTATTATTATTTTGATTTTTTGAGACAGGGTTTCTCTGTGTAGCTCTGTAGACCAGGCTGGCCCGGAACTCACATAGATCTGCCTGCCTCTGCCTCCAGAGTGCTGGGACTAAAGGCGTGTGCCACCACTGCCGGCTCAGAGTCTGCCTGGTAATAAAGGCACGGTTTTGGTTGCACTCCTGATCTTGGATTTCCATTCTCTGACCTCTGTGGCCTCTCTGTACTCCCCACCCACCTTCTTCTGCAACCCTCCCTAAAAGACCCTACATTGCTATAGTCTCACAGGGTTCCAAAGCCACCATCAGGGGTGGAAGTTGATAATAAAAAAGAAACAACCTCAACAATTGTTTTAGCATTCAGGGCCTCAACGCAATCTATAATTCCTAGATAGGGAGTACTTCATTTTCACTGTGTGCCAAGGGCGTCCTGCTCCCAGCTCTTCCTGCGGATTAGTAAGGAATTTTGGCCTTGAGTCTTGTCGCCCTGGTGGTTATCTGGTGCCAGTAGAGGCCGGTCTGACTCTCTCCATGTCCACAGAGGTGGCAGGCAGGTTCCTGGTGTCGGAGACCTCCACACACTTGCTAGTGTTCGGCATGGAGCAGCGGCTGCCACCTAATAGCGAGCTGGTGCAGGCCGTGCTGCGGCTCTTCCAGGAGCCAGTCCCCAGAACTGCTCACCGGAGGCAAAAGAGGCTGTCCCCACATAGTGCCCGCGCTCGGGTCACCATTGAGTGGCTACGCTTCCTTGAAGATGGTTCCAACCGCACCGCCCTCATCGACTCCAGGTATTGGCCCCAGCACCCTCTCTCTCTCTCTCTCTCTCTCTCTCTGTGTGTGTGTGTGTGTGTGTGTGTGTATGTGTGTGTGCGCACTGGGGGAATTGGGGAGAGGTCTGCTTGGCCCTGCTGGTACAGGGGAGCTGCGGAGGATGGAGTGGGGACAGCACGGGACGGGAGACCCCTCCAGAGCCTAGCTGACAGCCTGCTAGTCCCCTCGCCTGACGCTCAGCTGTGTTTCAGGCTCGTGTCCATCCACGAGAGCGGTTGGAAGGCCTTCGACGTGACCGAGGCTGTGAACTTCTGGCAGCAGCTGAACCGACCGAGGCAGCCACTGCTGCTGCAGGTGTCGGTGCAGAGGGAGCATCTGGGCCCGGGGACCTGGAGCGCTCACAAGTTGGTTCGCTTTGCTGCTCAAGGGATTCCGGGCAGCGAGGGGCGGGGCGAGCCACAGCTGGAGCTGCACACGCTGGACCTCAAGGATTACGGGTAGGCGCTGTGGGTTAAATTGATAAGCGAAGTCGAGAGACAAACGGGGAATTTGACCTAACTGTGAAATGACAAAGTTTCAGAGTGTGAAAATATTTAGAAAAATCCCTCTGTTAGGAAACCCCCAGTAAATATTATTGATTTTTTTTTTTTTTAGTTCTTAGCTACCCATCCCCACATAAATGTCCAATTCAGTTGTTTTCTTTGCTGTGGCACTAGGGTTGGAACCCAGGACTTCACAACACGCCAGTGCTCTCCTATACACCCAGCCTAATTCTTGAATACCCCAAGAGCTGGATCTTCCCTTCCTTTTCTTTTCTTTTCTTTTCCTTCCTTCCTTCCTTCCTTCCTTCCTTCCTTTCTTTCTTTCTTTCTTTCTTTCTTTCTTTCTTTTTTTCTTTAAGACAGGGTTTCTCTGTGTAGCTTTGGAGGCTGTCCTGGAATTCACTCTGTAGACCAGGCCGGTCTCGAACTCGCAGAGATCTACCTGCCTCTGCCTTACGAGTGCTGGGATCAAAGGCCTGTGCCACTACTGCCCAGTCCAGTGGCGAGCTGGATCTTAAGTCTCCCTCCCTGATTTTAGCCTTCTCAGTTGACGACTGGTATCTCATTCTCACAGAGCTCAAGGCAATTGTGGCCCCGAGGCGCCCGTGACTGAAGGCACCCGATGCTGTCGTCAAGAGATGTATCTGGACCTGCAGGGGATGAAGTGGGCGGAGAACTGGATCCTTGAACCCCCGGGGTTCCTGGTCTATGAGTGTGTGGGCAGCTGCCTGCAGCTGCCAGAGTCCCTGACCATCAAGTGGCCATTTCTGGGGCCACGGCAGTGCATTGCCTCGGAGATGACCTCCCTGCCTGTGATTGTCAGCATGAAGGAGGGAGGCAGGACCAGGCCTCAGGTGGTCAGCCTGCCCAACATGAGGGTGCAGAGGTGTAGCTGTGCCTCCGATGGCGCGCTCGTACCCAGGAGGCTGGAGCCATAGGCACAGACTGTGGCCTCTCCGAGGATGTGACTTTCGTGTATATCTGAAGTGTTCTATTGTTCCAGCAGAGCTGGGGATTCTGAATCCCGGATGGGCTAATGCCCCGTCTGTGCTGAGCTCTGTATTTGCTTCCTCTGAACCAGCCTTAACCCCTTCAAGGAATGTGACTCACTGGCCACTAGGGGGCCCTACCTAGTTGCCTCTGCTCTTTATATTGTTCACTGCACTGTATGTTAAAGCACTTAACATGTATAGTTGCTGTAAGCTAAGGACAGAATTCCTAAACCTGTCACTGGATCTGGGCTGAGCCCCAGGTTTGACTTTGGACCTAAGACACAAGTGTATCAAACATGTGCAACCTAGGTAATATGGACTTTGCTAGATGTGAATAAATATGTTTTGTTCCGTAACTTTTGTTGTTTGGGCTTTCTTTCTTTCTTCCTTTCTTTCTTTCTTTCTTTCTTTCTTTCTTTCTTTCTTTCTTTCTTTCTTTCTTTCTCTTTTTGAGACGGGGCAGAGGCAGGATGATCTCTGAGTTTGAGGCCAGCCTGTTCTACAGAGCCAGTTCCAAGGTAGCCAAGGCTGCACAGAGAAACCCTGTCTCAAGATAAAACAAAACCAAAACCAAAGTCATTCATAATTCTAGGAGAACAGGGTTCATTCCTCAGACTGATACAGGGATCATGACTCACATCATTGTCTATAACAGACTTCAAAGAAATAAACAATGCAGAATCTCAGTCCAGGGAAGGGACCTCTTAGTCTCCTTGCCAGTCTGCATGGCTGTTAGCTAAGAATTCTGTATCCTCTAGTCTGTGCTCTAAACCTTCTCATCTTGATCCCTGAGATAGGATCAACCCCTAACCTCCACAGTTTTGGTTTAAGGAAACAATGATTTAATAATTACTTTGCACACTGACTGGGTGCATCCAGGCTAGTCCAACTCACACCCCAGATTTATTTAGTTAGACAGGGTCTCACTATGGAGCTGCCCATTTTTATTTAAGTATTATTACTTCTTTGAGACAAAGTGTTGTGTAGCTTAGGATGGCCTCCAATGCCATATGTAGTTAAAGATGACCTTAAATATTTTTTAAATTTAAATAGTGTGTGTGTGTGTGTGTGTGTGTGAGAGAGAGAGAGAGAGAGAGAGAGAGAGAGAGAGACAGAGACAGAGACAGAGACAGAGAGACAGAGAGTGTGTGAGTGCCAGCCAGCATGTGCTGTGGAAGTCAGAGGGCAATTTTGGGAGTTGGTTCCCTCCTAAAACTGTAGGTTCTGGGGTCAGACTCAGCTAGTCAGGCTTTCATGGCAAGTGCCTTTACCCCCGAGCCGTCCCACTGGCCTAGACCTTGGATTTGAGTGTTGTGATGGCAGGCGTGTACAACTATGGCTGGCTTATGTAGTTCTTAGGATCAAATGTAGGCTTCATGCACACTACCCAAGCACTCTGCCAACTTGAGCTACATCTGTAACTCCTAGTTTATTGCTTTTGTTACATTTTGCCAACCCAGCCTTCTCTGGACTTTGAGACAACTGCCACCTGAAGATCAGCCATAGAAAGACTTTCCTTCCGTTATCAAGGGCCCTAAACTGCTCTGTTCTTTGGTAGTGGTGCCCCCATCTTACTATGACTGGGGCTGGACCCCAGGACACAAGCCAGGCAGATGTCAGCATCACCAACAAAGGCTGAAATTGTGTGGAGCAGGAGCAAGAGCAGGAGAAGGGAGAACAGAGAGAAGCAATCTGAGGAGCCGGGGGAATAACCAGGGGACACTACAACCAGGGATCTAGAGAAGCCAGCTAGCTAGCTAGCTGTGGGGTCCTGAACAAGGGCAGTAGCGGAGCAGGGGCATGGCCAGGCAGAGCTAAGGGAAGACAAGGACAGAGGAAAGTTCTGGGAAATAACTCCTAGCCAGGCGCTCCTCAGAGGCAGAGGAGAATCGGGAGAGGAAAGAGACACCCTGCTTCAGATAGCCGCAGGCTAGAATCAGGGACAGGGAGGCTGCGAGGATACTTTTATCTTTACAGTAGAAGATGAAAGCTCACACATGGAAGTGAGGACAGGGAAAGGGGCGAAGCTGTTTCTTGGGGAGCTGCTTTAGGCATGAAGTTGGTTAGTGCTGGCAAGGACGCCACAGCGAGCTTCGGTTCCACCCTTTTCCTTGTGGAAACTGAGGCCTGAAAGTGGGTAGTTTGCAGCAGAGGCCCTGCACAATTCTCACTCTATTCCCCTAGCACATCCAGCGACGGTCCTGCCCTCGGCGGGGAGGGGCAGGCAAAGCCGGTGCAGGGGCCCCTGGTTCGCTGGAAACCTCCAAGTCCCAGCCAGAACTCACGGGGTGCTCAGCATGTTTGGCCTCAGTTGGCAACGCTGATGGCTCGGGCCGGAGCAGTGACGTGCGGTCCCAGAGAACGCTAGAAATGCTGTACTTTATTTAGGGCAGGACAGTGCTTGGGAACTTCCAGGTCCCGGCTCCTTACCGTGGCGGGCGTCTTTGTGGCTACAGACGGCTGGGGGCAGGGTAGGTTTGCTGTGCCCCGTGCTCGCCCGCACTGCGCCCCAACTGGGCCAGCTTGTGAAGTTCCTGGGAACATTCAATCCCACATTACGAACGTTTGCAGATACTCTCCAGCGCCGCGGCCATCCTAGGTTTGGCCCAGGGTCTCTCAGTGGGGATGTGCTGGGTCACAAAGCAAAGGCAGTCCGGAGACGTCCTCTCCCGGCCTTGTGGGCGTTAGCTGGTCTGACCCCGCCCGTAGACCTCGGCGAGGACAGCCACGCGTGGACCAGGGTTAGAGGACCACAGACGGGCTCACTGCCCAGCGCGCAGTCTTCGCGGTCCAGCTGGCGCCGGCGCGGGCCAAGAGTCCAAATTAGGTAACGCGCAGATGCAGCTCTGCGCATGTGCAAGAGTCACCGGAGTTTCACTTTGTAACTTTTAAGTGGTGGGGACGCTGCCCCGCCCCGCCAGGTGCGGCCAGACCACTCCCCCGGCGCGCGCGGCGCGCCACCGCCGCCGCAGGTAAAGTGGGCAGGGGAGCCGAGCAGGGGGAGGTCGCGCCCGCAGGGGTCCACACCGGGCAGTACGCCTCGGGTCGCCTGCCCGGACGCCGCTAGCCGGGTAGGTGGCTAGCGGGTGCCAATCAAACCCCGCGCTGCTGGGACTTACTGACAGCCCTTGGCTGCGTGGCCGATCCTTCCCACCCTACACCTCTGCGTGGAGTTTGTCTGCGGGGTCCGATCTCTCCGCCTGACTTGGAGGGCAGCCTCGGAGCCTTCTCCAACTCCTTACGAGGCTAGACCCGGCTAGAGCGGGCTTCGAACCGTCTGGTGACCACTCCTGCCCTGGTAGTGTCAGGTGGAGGAAACCTGGGGACTTGGAGAAGGGCAGGGGTGGGGGCAGGGGGGAGAGCCGGGAGAGAAGAAACCACATGCGACAACTTATCCAGGGACCTGATAAACCTGGCTACCTGAGACCGTGGGTGGGGTGGAATTGCTGTCTTTCAGCCCCAAGCAGGGACAAACAGCTATAGGGACTTTTGCAAAAGACCTGGGAACATATTTTCTGTCCTGAAGCTCTCTGGTTGTGTCCCAGGGCCTGCCCGGTGTTATTTTTATTTTTATTATTGTTTTTATTTGGAAATGAGACGGCTTAATACTGAGCATTTGCGTATGTGGGACGGTGACTATTGCTAAGGGTGTGAACACAGGCCTTGCTGCACATCCTAGACACACACTTTGCTCTGAGCATTCATAGCCCTTAGGGGCTGGTTTGGCCTTCTCGGCTTGGTCTGGCTGCCCCTCGATGGGTGCTCCCACCGGCCCTCTCAGAGTATGTTCCTTTGGGAAGGCGAGAAACGGCGGGCTCTTTGAGCGCCTAGGGAATGGTCCAGTAGTAGCCTCTGACAGGTTACCCTGGCTGGAAGAGCTGAGGGTCTGAGACTGTGGGCCTCATAGGTTGCCTTCACTTGGTTCCCCCTCTTTTCATTTTCCAAGCCTTCCTTGTCTGCTTTGCTGCATTTGATCCCCTGATTCTAGCCCTTGGGGGACATTGAGGCACAGCGGCGGCCCTTGGTGTCTGTATGAGGCAGAGCGGCCACCTGTCCCTTCTGCTGGCTGAGCTCTCAGTTCTTTCCTTTGTTTTATTTCTGAGTCAGTCTTACTGTGTAGCCCTCTACCTTGGGATTAAATGGGTGTACCACCACATCCACCCTCCCTTAGTTCTTACCAAACTAAATTCTCCTGGGGAAATGCGCCTGGAAGAGAAAAATGACTACAAGTGTGGCTGGGCTGTTAGGGAAGGGGAGCCACAGGTGCCGTCCTGGGGCCGAGGCCCCTGAAACAGTGACTCTCATGAGCTTCCCTTCCCACCCCCAGCTGCACCACAGGCTCCTCCCTTCCTTGGGACAATGTCCCTCTGTGAACATTTATGAGGATATTTTCCGTTTTCTCTTTCCAAGCCGTCCTTGTTTGCTCTGTAGAGTTTCCCTTTCTCTAATTCTAGCCTCAGGGGACCTCGGGGTGCTGCAGAAGCCTTCCAGGTCTGTATGAGGATTTGGCTTGGGATAGATGCCACCTCTAGCCCACAGTCCCTGTGCAATTGTGAGGGAGAGGCCCTCCCGAGTTTAGCAGGGCCTTGGTCCATTGGACAAGAGGCATGAAGCTGGGACGGTGGGTACTGCTGGGCGGAGAGAGAGGAGTGGGGTAGCCCAGAGGATCACTGGGAGCTGGTGGAGATCTTGTTCTGGGGTTTCAGGTGGACAGCCAGGTAGGAAGAAAGCCCTGGGCAAAACCAGAAAGTGGGCATGTGGGCAGAGAGACATTTGGGCAGGTCTGAGAGGAGGAGCAGGGTGCAGAAGGGCTTCTGTTCTGAATTCCTAAACTGGAAGAGGGTGGCTTCCCTGTGCCTTATGTGGCACTGGGGACATCTGCGTTGCTACAGGACAGTTTGTGAAGGCTGGTGTTGCAGAGGGCAGGTCACAGTGGACAGCCTAGCAGGAAATAAGAAGCAGGCCAGTGGTGTGACTCACTGAAACTGAGGAACTGTGGGGGGCCAATCCAATGAGACCTCCTCACAGTCCTTCCTCCTACAGGGTGGTGTCCAGAAGGCCTTGCATCACCAGAAGGGACATTTCAATATCCTGGTGACTTTTTGTTTTTTCCTTTGAAACAGCCTTAGGTGGAGATTTCCATTAGTGCCAGGGGTGCCTGAAGCCTCAGGAGGTGTCAGCACTGAGCCTGCAGCCAAATCTGTTGGTCTCCGTTTTCTATTGTGGTCAAGGCTGGCCTTAAATCCTGATCCTCCTGTTTTCTCCTTGAGTGTTGGGGCTGCAGGCCTTCTGAGACCATTCCTTGCTCCTCTGGGCGAGGTTTAAAGGAGACAAAGCAGGAACTTCAGCTTCAAGGTGGAGATGACATTCATGACTGCTCACAGCCACTAACCCATGGCTAATTGCACTACACACACTTCTTCCTCTGGCCACTGCAAGTTCCTTACAGGAAGAGAAAGTGATCCATTCTCTTAGGCCTGACTCCCTCCCATCCTTTTCTCACTTCCTATCAGGTGTATTGCATCGTGTGTGTGTGTGTGTGTGTGTGTGTGTGTGTGTGTGTGTGTGTGTGTCCCCAGCACAGCAGTGCCATGAGTCAGAATTGAGATCCTCCCTACCATGACCCAGGATACTTTACCAGCTCTTTAGGTAGTTCAGACATCGGCTTCAGTTCTCTACACACCCTTTTCTTGTCCCCAATACTTGGGTCTCTCTAGTGGATAGAAGAACCAGACTTTGAGGAAATCCTCTGGGAACTGCAATTTCAGCAGATTTGGGGAGGTGGGAGCCGAAAGAGAGAGGTGCTTTCTTATGACTTTCCCCCAATATATGATGTGTAGGGCAGACCAGAATTGGGGCATGAAAGTCCCCAGGCTTCAGTGCCAGGGGACAGACACTAGAGATTTCCATTGGATTTGCCAGGGGTTCCAGGAGCCTTCAAGTCAGCACCCAGCCTGCAGCTGTGTCTGTATGAAACACTGAGCCTTCTGTTAGAGGGGCGGTGTGGACAGAAGAGGGTGGAGCTAGGGGCCTGCTTTGCCCTGAGCCTCACCCATGTCCTTGGGAGTGCCTAGGCCTCTCCTCTCTGGCTGTCCCTCCTGCTTTTGCCTCTCAGGGAAGCACTGTGTGATGGCAGTTACAGAGTGGAGAGTCAGGGTGTGAGGTCCAACCCTGCTGCATCCAGCTTCTTGGTTTGGGAGTTAGGTGGCCATTAAGTTTCTGAAACTTGGATTCCAAGTCCAACTGGTCTTCTAGCCCAGCTCTGTCACTCTGAGTAGCTGGAGAGGGCTCTTGTGCTTGGCTCAGATGGACCAACAGTGTTCCTGACTGTTCCCATCCTAGTTTGCTGATGTCTGAGGGTTCCTCTTCCCAGCCTTTGTGGGCCTCTCTCCTCTCTCCTGCCTGGGATGCCCGAGGACTCTTGCAGGAGTTATTTTCCCAGCGGTGCATGAGGCTAGAGGAACTGTAGAGCACCTCTTCAGTCACAGCAGCGGCTAACTCTGACCACCCCCAGCCCTTTGCCTCATTTACCCGCTTTTGGGGCATCTGCTCATTGTGTCGCTGGGTGGGTCATCTAGTCTGACCATCTGGGCTGTTCCCATAAATGGAGATAGTCACTGTGGACTCCACCAGGCACAGAGGGATGGAGCGCAGCTTTCCTGGCTCTGTGCTGAGGGTCTCTGCTATTCCAGTTGCATGGGGGTGGAGGGTGGGCATGGGGACTGACACTTATTTTTGGATGTGTCAGCACTGGCTGGGGAAACTGAAAGTTGTCACCCTGATGTTGTTCTTGTTCCTTAGGGAGAGAAGGCATGATGACCAGCTACCCATTCCTGGATCCCCGGCAGTCCAAGGCAGTGTCCATCCGTGGGAGCCTGGCCCTTGGGGACCATCACAATGACTCTTACTGCTACAGCTCAGTCAGAAACAGCAGCACTGTGCTTCAGGGGGTCACCTTCGGAGGCGTCCCCACGGTCCTGCTCATAGATGTCATCTGCTTTCTGGTAAGGCCCTCTCTCAGTTATGTGTTTAACACCTTGTTCTCTGTCTAGGAAATGCACGAGGCAGATACACACACCCTTCCATGCTCTGTGACCCTGGACCTCGAGTTCTGGAACCACTGTAATGATTCCTTCTCCAGAGGACTTGGGCCTTGTGTGGCAGTGTGATCATGATCTCAATTGCAGAGCCACTAGCCACTGTCTTGTTTTACCGGCCCTCAGGGTGGGCGACATGAGAGATGTGAGGGTACGGACCAGGGTTGGAGCAGGCACAACTTGTAGTGTGTGAGTGGGTACTTCCTGTCACCCTGGGGTACCTGGGGCTTTTGAGAATCAGAAATAGATTTCCTAGAGCTGACCTTAGGGGATACGTCTTCCTTCCTTCCTTCCTTCCTTCCTTCCTTCCTTCCTTCCTCTTTCTTTCTT